>NC_080671.1:320553720-321931637 GCF_030247195.1 Topomyia yanbarensis | reverse complement strand
TGTTTGCATGAGATTAAAAAGACGGTAACGTTTTCGGATAGGTGCAGAAACTAAGTAACGTATTTAGCTCTGTGTCAAAATCTTTTCACTAACGCCACGTTCGCTGATATTGCGCATTTTTGTAATTTAAATCGACCGTTTTACCTACGAGTGATGAAAATTCATCTCGTGTTACGTCCTCTTTGTCTGTAATACCGGGCTGATGCAACTGCCACTGAAAATCTTTCTTGAGTGGGGCTAGATGACACGATTAATAATTTATGCGACCAGAAATCTTACCCTCTGCATCGCCACATCAGTGCACCAACGTCGCTAAAAGTCAAGATCACTCTGCCCAACTATTCTTCAAGAAAAAAATTTCAAAATAGGTCACGATTCAATCAATGATAAATAAACCTCGAAAATAATTTTAATATTTTTATGATTCTAGTTCATAACTTGATGATACATTGATTTATATTAGCTTTATTGACTGAAAAAGTAAAGAATTGAATGATTGTGCAACGATTTTCGTAAATTCTCGTCGTGTTATCGTGATATTTTAGTCTTGAGCTTACCGTCGGATTTTTTTACACAGAGTCACGTGTCTTATAGTTTTCTTAATTATTTCACGGACATGAATTGTGGCTAGGTAATGTATTTTTGGTGCTTAGCGCAGTTTCATTTAATTTCGAAAATTACACTGAATCTTAACAAAAGAATAACAGGGTTACAGGCAGGGATGCCATTATGCCAGATTTATCTGGCACAGCCAGAAGTTTTGGCAGCTTCTAGACAAAAAGACAAATTTCTCATTCTGTCAGATTTTTAAGTTTTGGAAGCGGCTACATACACATTTTGGAAATTTGGGTAAACATGTCCCAAATTTTACAAAAATCGATTGATGCACATTCTACGAAAACTAAAATATATGCCAAATTTCGATGATTATGAGGTCGCTGTCAAGTGCCAGATTTTGCCAGATATTTTTAATTGAACTGCCAGATTTTCTTTGAAAAATAGTGGCAACCCTGGTTACAGGTCCTAGTAGTTTCCTTGTAATACTCGCGCCTATGAGACTGGTTGCTAGCAGTTGTACACAATAGCTCACATAGAAATTTCAAAACCAAAGAGTAAAGCGAATAATCCATGAATAATAGTCTGAATTCTTTGTAATTGTTTACGTAAGTATATTAAGATTATGTGAAAGATTTATTACTTTATGAACTATATCATGAACAATTTCACGAGCTCGACTGGTGAATCGTGTCTAACATATAAGGAGTCAACTATATCTTGAAAGTGGATGTGTTTTTTTTTAATTTGTGCACCATTTCACGAATGGTGAATTGTAACTTATATGCTCGCAATCATAACCAGTTGACAAAGCAAGAATGGATCCATGAATTATATTCCGAGTGTCGTGTAATGATTTTCGAGAAAATATCAAGACTTTGTTAACTTAGTGATCTAATTCACAACCACTAATACCAAATAAAGATCAATATGTGATAAATCATGAATCAGTTAACGTCGTATGTTCGGACCATAGACAATGTTCATAGATTTATGGATAAAATTATGAGCTAATGATTTTCGAGTTCGCGAATTGTCGGCGTGAGAAAAAAGCGGTCTACCTTTCGGCGTCGGCGTTTGTTGAAATTTACCGGCGGCAGCGGCGTGGCGCGGCGGCGCACAGGTCTAGTAGAAGCAAAGCTATAGCGTTTTTCATCTTGCTCTCTTACAGAGGTGTGGCTTATATTTGAAACTTTAAACGCGATTATTTTAAACTATTTTTTTTTTTTCAAAAATGTCTTTGTAGTGACCAGGATTTCCAAAAAGTTATCGACCATTTTAACTTTTTTTATTATTCATGTTTTATTTACCGCGTTCTTCAATGATTCCATTTTTTGCCCAAATTTTAACCTTTTTTAATCTTTTTGAATCAATCGTTCAAGCACTCCACAAATTCCTATACTAATAAAATTTGTTTGGTATTATGCTTTCAGTTGGGCTGTTGGACTGCCTGTTTGAAAAAAAAAAGAATTTGCGTAAATTGTTATAACTTTGAATTATTAGTATATTTTTATATTCTTAAGCTGATTTCCCAAATAAACATTGTACAACGCAGTACGTATAACAAGTATTCAATACAAATATGGCTACATACCTTTACAAAAATTTAAAGGCTATATAACCCCTTAATATTTTTATATGAATTTATTTAAAATAATATTATTTGCGTAATGTTTTAATGGGATCAAATCCTACACTTATCAAACATACCTATTTATTGTATGAAAACGAAACGAGCTGGAATCGCCATCTGCTCGATAGTTCATAAACTGGAAAGCAGTGCACCATCCCGAGGCGAATTTTGCACCAAGTCACCAATGTGAGGCGTGCGCATTGAAAGTCGTCCAACAAAGCTTTCCAGTCTACTTGACACATAGGTGGCACAGTTTCAGTTATCGAATCGTCATAATGCAAGTGCTTGATTTCGAAAGCTCAGAAAAACCGAGTATTTACAAACAATTTGAAACAGGATCCGAGAAAAATGACGGGCAGGCAAATTGCCACAATAATCCCTTTACAGATACACTGGCTAAAAGTATATTACTGATTCCATTAGTAATAACAGAGTTTTCATTACAATCGACATATCGAAAGCTTTCAATTTGAATGTTCGCTTCTCGAATCATCAACTTTTTGCAGCACTGCATCAGATAGCACCAATTTCTTTACATGTGTCAAATTTTCGATACGGTAGTCGGTGCTAACATTCTAAACATCAGCATCGATATTTACAAATTGTTAGTGTCGGTTTAGCATGTTGGCAGTTGACTGCCTGTTTCGGAACGTGTTGGTTGAAGTCCTATCGTTGTGCTGACAATAATTCGTTCGGTTCATAATGTCGGAAGAAAAGAAGACCGAATATCTGAAAACGGTTCTGCCAGGTAAAATACTGCAGCAGTTAAATCGCGATGGGGACGAGATACTGAAGGTGGAATTAACTACTCCGGAGCAACTGGATGGATTTATGTCAACTATTCATCGCTTAGTATTGGTAGTGAGAAGGGGGAAACTGGGGTATGATTCTAAATACCTGCAAACAATATAATAATGATTACTAAATGTTTTTTTCTAGTGAGGAGGAAACATTAAATCTCATGGTGAAGGTGATGAAAGGGGACGACTCATTTCGCGAGAACTGCAAAGCAATCATTCAATTCTCGAATGAAATTTACATATATTCTGAAGTACTGCCGTATTTTAAACAACTACTTCTTTCTAGTGGCAGCCTTATCAGTGGCAATGAGTGGTGCCCACGAGTAGTATTTGCTGCTGCGGGAAAGTTTCCAGAGTACAGTGATCAATATGAAACGATACTTGCAATGGAGAACATTTCATTTGAAGGGTTCATATCTGGACCGCGAAATGATTTAGATAAAGACCATCTGGTGCTGATGGCTAGAAAAATCGCTCAGTTCCACGCATGCACGTATGCAATGAGAATAATAAAAGATAAAAATTTAGATCGGCTTGTACAGGGAATAACACCATTGAACTTTGTGGAGGGTGAAAAAGAATTCCATAGCTATGCCGTATTAATACGACTGGGACTAGAGCGAGTGCTGGAATATATAGATGCACACCCAAAGGTACTGGATAGCGAACAGTTCAAACTCGATATTAGCAAATTACGAAACAAGTACGGTAAATCACCTGTTCATCTCCTGCAGAAGTTTTTGGAGCGGAACGAGTATTCTGTAATTTTGCATGGCGACTACAACCGGAACAATGTTCTTTTCAAGTACGAAGACGGGAAACCAGTCGACATTCGAATGTTCGATTTTCAAGAAAACCGCTACGGCACTCCTTCGATCGATTTAACATTTTTCATGTGCATGAGTATGCCAACCGGTCTGAGAGAGCTTATGTGGAACCCTCTGCTTGAACAATACCACGAAAGTCTCCTGCAAACATTAACCGGTATTTTAAAATGTGAACCGGATGACAAACGGTTGGAGCCCTACACTTTCGATAATTTCAAGAAACATTTGACTAGATTCGGTCTCTATGGAGGTTTGGTTGCGGCACATTTTCTACCGTGGATGATGAGTCCGGAAGAGGAATGTGCACAGCTTTCTTACCATTTCGCGAAGGACCTTGATTCACCAGAGATGAAACACTGGACCATGGTTAGTGGTGGAGAAGCAGTAGACAAGCGACTTGTCGAAATTTTCAGGCAACTCAGTCAACTGGGATACTTTTCCATTATCGATGAATAGTTGGTGGTTGAAAGAGTACAACGATTAATATTTAATATTCAAAATGTACAGGGATAATCATAATACGTAGGAAAAATATATTATTCTTTTATTTAAAAGTAAGCGTATAAGATATTATCATTTGAAGTCATTCATTTGAATTCGTTCTTATCTTTTATTGTTTATCTAATAGTTCAATCTGCCTGTTATCAACTGCAATTTATAAAACAAACATGACTTATACCATATTTATACTCACTGATTGTGCATCTTTTTAGATTCAACACGGTAGAATGATGCGTACATTGGAGTGGAAAAGGAGAAAACAATAAACATTATTTCTATGGCCTTCGATGCAATGAAACAATATTTCTTACAATCGGAAATGTGTATATATAATGGTATATATAATTTCTTGCACAATCCGGTAACTGTTGGATTTAAATTGCAAAATAATCATACCTTGCTCGATTTATGACGACCGTCCCGTTTAGTGGAACATCGCCGAATGTTCCTAATTTCCTTTTCCCGAAATATTAAAAGTATTTAAAGCATATCGGGTCACATTAGGCCGATACAATTATTTTTTAATCGATCTGTGATTCTCGGATCGATCGGTTTATCTTTCCCGGCCGTGCAGTGTAACTTCATAAAGAATAGTGCTAATCCGCAGCCTAGGTTATTCAGCGTATTCTTCGCTTTGTGGAGATTTCAGTATTTTCCTCTTCTTTTGTGTTTAAGTTTCTGAGTTTACCGTTATCCGGCCAGTGACCAGCGTAGCAGTGTTTTTCAAATAAGCCGTTTGAATACCGTTATATACACAAGTTAAGTACCGTTATTATTATACGTTTACCTTTCTTGGTTCTCCCACTAACGTGTACTGGGCAGGAGTCCCGTGCAAAAATGACTTCCACTGACAGTGGTTCATCTCAAGCTGAGATGAATATCGAAACAAAATCGGCTCCCCTGCTCAAGGTTTATCCATGCTCAATCACCGGGCCTTACATGATCTTCTTCCGGACCGACGACAAAAAGTGTTTGAATCTGCAGATTTCTCGAGTTCTGACGGAATGATATTCGGCCGTGACAGAAATATCGAAAATATGCCCTGATAAGCTTCCGGTGGTGGTAAATAGTTTGAATCAGGCAAACGATATTGCTGCAAACGACACCCTTCACGAAGGAGTAA
Source organism: Topomyia yanbarensis (assembly GCF_030247195.1). Lineage (NCBI taxonomy): Eukaryota > Metazoa > Arthropoda > Insecta > Diptera > Culicidae > Topomyia > Topomyia yanbarensis. The sequence continues at coordinate 321,926,198 of NC_080671.1, read as the reverse complement.
AGAGTGTATATACCAGCTAGCCGGGTTAAAGTTTATGGGGTAGTCTTCGATTCGAGTCTGAATTGTGAGCTGACGGAAAGAGGACATATGTAAACTTAGACTCCTTCGCCAGAGCCATAGCAACCTAAGGGGCAAGTGGAGAAATTTCGACCAGAAATTTTAGCAACGCAGTTGTGACGGTCGGTATAGGCTGCGTTGACTAGTACGCAGTATCCTGCCATAACGTGGTCGCTGGTTTCGTGCGATGAATGGCAGATCCGGCATCTATCCTCGACGTCTTGGTGGCAAACATACCACCTGCAATTCCTCAACGGCATTATCCTGTGGTGGATGGCAGTCATGTCGGACTCGATCACTAAAGAGAGCTTACCTCGCTTGAACTACAGGATAGATGCAGCCTTGTCGACGTACGGCTGCTCCAACTGGTGTAGATGGGCACCGTGCACAGCTATCTACATCCTCCGTAATCTGCAAAATGCATTTAAGATTGTAGTTCGCTTGTGCTATAGTTGCGGTTCGCAACACACACTGCTTGATATACTCCATGTCGGCTGGTATTTTCTACAAACTATTCTCGCAGCCGTCGCACCTGCATTTCTTGTCCTCTTTTATCCCGTGGCAATGTGAATCTTTTCAGCGCCGACTACAGATGGCGCATTCCTGCTTGTTCTAAACGCCTTCCTCAATTTTCTGTCGAGATTTTCCAGAGCTGAACTGACCAACTCTATTTGATGACGCCGAAACTGTAGGTTAATACGGGGACAGTAAACGTGTTGATTGCTCTGACTTTATTCCCAGCGTTCACGAAAGACTTCAACATACAGTTTACTTGGCTCCAGAACGTTATTTCGGAGCTTAAGCTTGATGTCGGTGTCGCGAATCCCAGGGAGCTGCAGAAATCCGATATACTGATATGATTCGCCGCGAATCGTGTCCCGAATCATCTCACCTTCGACGATCTCGCAGTCTTCAGTCTCGACCAATCGCCCTGATAGTAGCTGAACAGATCGGCATTTCTCTAGGACAAACACCCTGCCGATGTCGCCCCCAATTTTTTTCAGCTAGTTTGATGACTCCACCAAGTCGTTCTATCGAGTTAGCATAGATCTTGATATTGTCCACGTAGAAAGTATGGTACGTCTCTTCCGGTGAGCTTTCTCTATACCTTATCTGATAGTCATGCGTCAGGATGCTATTCTTCTCATAGTGGGCCCTTGCGCATGTAGTGATGAAGGTGCTCATGATCTTGTGCAGACATGTTAGACAGGTAATTATGAAATCTGGCGATAAACGGGGTTCGCGTAACGCCCAATTTCTAAGATACCGAGTACTCTCGCGTACATCATTGGTTTCGACGGAGACAGCTGACATCTCGTTGATTTCTTCGCCTGCTCATTTCTCCTCGCGCCTAAGCCATGATTCAAATTCAAAGCCTCCCTCAAATATTCACTTTCAAGTTGGCGGGATTTTCATAACTGAATCGTACGTCTTCATTTCAAATTGATGCTTTTTCATTCACCAACCAAAGCTGTCATCTGCTCTGTAGAGGCCAGTTTAGGTTAAATGTCGTCATGTTTTGCATTTTCAAGCTTACAGGAACAGTAAGAACTATGTTCAGAGTAGTTTTTCTTGAAAAACCTAGTCAATACCCCAGTAAAGAGATATTCACAGTGTCAATGAAATTGAAAATGAATGGAAAATGATTGAGCAGGTCGGCTGTTTGAATGAATAATGGAAACGAACAACTGCGAATTGAACATAGTAGGGCATGATTTGAGAATTTTTCCTCCTTCAAGTTCAAAACAAACTGTTGAAAATTTGCAGCTCTGGCGACGATGAAGGAAGATGAAGGAAGACAGTTTAGAACAGTGTGGAAAAGGTCAACCGAGCAAGCTTAGATTGATTACTTTTTCTTCCGGTCCCTTGCTACGGCTCTGACTTCTTTGACAATGTTCGTCTAGCTGTTCGCCTTTTTTGCCGCGGGTCATGAACTGTACTGCCTTCGAAGAATTGGGATACACACCCTCTCATTGTAGCGATACGGTTCGTTGTGGGAAATGCGGTGGGAATTATGTGGATGATTCCTGTGGAAGGAATGTTAAAAAGTGTATTTACTGTGGAGGAAACCCACATGATCTCCCGACACGTCCCGCGTACAAACAGCGTGAGGAGAAACTTAAACGCGTGCTTTTGCAGAAATGCTAGACAGCTACACCATTGGAACCTACTAACATCTGTACTAACTTGTTTGCTGACGAGGGCGACTGTGAAAGGAAACATCTTCTGCTGTGCCTAGAAGAAAAAGAAAAAGGAAGGGCTTTTCCTCCCCCAAGCGTCGCTGTTTACAAAAAAGGCTTTTAGACCAGAAGGAGTCTCTTTAAGTTCTCTCAAAATAATTACTCGTGGAAGTACTGGTGCAAAACCGAAATTAGTCACTTCCGGTCTCAGAAAATTAGTTTCCAGCACTTCCAGGAACATCAAAAACCCTAAGTGTTCCCATATCTCAGTCAGAAAAGTAAACCAGCGCTGGCCTCATAAATTTCTCTGATATTGTGGAATGTATTTTTACAGCTTTAAATATTTCTGACCCTCTTAAAAGCATTATTATTACTCGGATGCGACTTCAACCGAAACGAAACATAGAGTGGAAAATATCTTTGCGCATATTGCCCCGAAACACTTCTAAGAATAGATTCCAATAGATAAACCCAACGATTTTTGAAATCATGGCATTAAAAGTTTAAATAATGTACAACCTAGTCAAAATATCACACAGAAGTTAGCGCTTCCCAAGTCCGGCACGACAGATTTGTGTAGCTAGCGCGCTACGCTTCTATGAATGACGTCATCGCTGGTTCAATTCCACTTCACGTGATTCATTCCCACTCAGCCTATCCTATTTTGATTCTGCTAATAGGTACATACTACAAAGCCTATTTATGAATGATTACACAGCCACTCGAAAAACTGTTGCAAAAACGAATCTCCATATATAAAATTGTTTTCGATTCTTGTATATTTATTATTTCGATATATGACCACTGCATTCGCCATACATTTGTATGCGTACTTTGGGAAAGTTACGATAATGGCAAAACATAACTAGAAAGCTTGGTCTGTACATGAAATGTGATTATATTGTCTAAAATTCCGGTTCGGGTTTTTTACCACACACAATCGAAAAGTTTTCACAATTTTTAAAAGCTGATCTTATGCTATAAAGATTTAGTTCCAGATATTAGTTTAGTCACGGTTTTATTTCTTCAAATCTTCTCAAATAAGTTTAATCGGATTCTACAAATGAAATGGCCTGATAACCAAGAAGGTATGCTTCAATATGTAGTATTCGATGTTGATTGGTTGTGCTTAAGCTATACGTAAGAAATATATTTGATTTATTATTACCCTAAATGTACCACGAAAATAAATATTTTACATAAAATGGTATAGTCCTACATCTACAGCTCGTGCAGCCCCATAGGGCTGCCCCTGAACATGGAACTGCTGGTCACTATGCTTTCCAGCTTTCGACAGGATAATCTACGACAAACTCCAACCATGCAACTTTGAAGTCGTAGCACTGCAGGAACTTTGCTTGACAGGACAAAAAGTATGGAAAAGCGGGCATCGGGCGGCTACTTTCTACCAGAGCTGTGGCACCACCAACGAGCTGGATACCGGCTTTGTAGTGCTGGGTAGGATGCTTCAACGCGTGATTCGATGGCCTCCGACAACGCATGGATGTGTAAGTTGATGATCAAAGACCGTTTCTTCCACTACAGCACCATCAACGTACACTGCCCACACGATGGAAGACCCGACGACGAGAAGGAAGTGTTCTATGCGAAGCTGGAGGAGGTGTACGACGGCTGTTCGCAACAGGACGCGAAAATCGTCATCGGTAATATGAACGCTCAGGTAGGACGGGAGGTAATGTTTAGACCGGTAATCGGACCAAACAGTTTGCATACCGTATCGAATAACAACGGCCAACGATGCGTGAACTACGCAGCCTCCCGTGGCATGGTAGTCCGAAGTACCTTCTTCCCCCGCACAGATATCCACAAAGCCACCTGGAGATCACCCGACCAAAGCATCGAAAACCATATCGATCACGTTCTAATCGACGGGCGATTCTTCTGTGATATAACAAAAGTTCGTACCTACCGCAGTGCAAATATAGAATCGGACCAGTGTGTACAGAGTGTACAACACTCGTCGCAGTCGTTGCCCAACACTACGTACAGCGGCTGGAAGCAGCACTACCCACGGAAGAACACCTGGGAGCAGCTACTCTTGAAGATGGCTGGAGGGAGATTCGTTCCGCCATAGGAAGTACTGCTATAGCGGCACTAGGTACAGCGATTCCGAATCGAGTAAACGACTGGTTCGATGACGAATATAAGCAGTTAATAGAGGAGAAGAATGCAGCACGGGCGAGGATGCGGCAGCACGGAACGAGACAGAATGTGGAGCGATACAAACAAGCACGGAACAGGCTAATCTCAGTCCTCCGCAGAGAGAAGCGCTAACAGATGAAACGAGATTGCGAAGCGAATAACTGTACCGCGTAAACGACACACGAGAAGCTGAACAGTTCGCGCAAAGGCTACGTTCCGTAAGCCGATATGTGCAGGGACTTAGACGGCAACCTTCTTACGAACGAGTGTGAGGTAATTGAGAGGTGGAAGAAATACTATGACGAGCATCTCAATGGTGAAGCAGCAGAGAACGAACGTGGTATGGCAACGGATCGAGGAGCACTCGCAGAAGGCAATAGGCTACCGGCCCTTGCTCTCCAAGAAGTCAAGGAGGAGATCAGTCGGCTGAAAAACAACAAAGCTGGCGGTGTAGATCAACTACCCAGCGTGCTATTAAAATACGGTGGTGAAACACTGGCTAGAGCGCTGCACTGGGTACTCACCAAAATTTGGGAGGTGTCGTTTGCCCAATCTACAAAAAGGGTGACAAGTTGGATTGCTGCAACTATCGCGCGATCACACTACTTAGCGCCGCTTACAAGGTCCTCTCACAACCCAAATTCTTTGCCGCCGATTATCACCATTTGCAAGGGAGTTCATGGGGCACTACCAAGCGGGATTCAACAGGTCCTACAGAAGTGCCGCGAATACAACGTGCCCACACATCGTTTGGTCATCGATTTGAAATCGGCTTGCAGATGGAAGACGGAACTTGAAACAGGCGAATGAAACATGAGTTGCATCAGCTGCTGGAAGAACCATCCATCGTGCATACCGTAAAAATGGGGCGTTTGCGGTGGGCTGGACACGTCGTAAGTATGTCGGACGCCAACCCGGTGAAGATTGAGGACGGCTCTATAGGTTATTGATGGCGACTCTATAGGAACAAGAAGACGGGGCGCACAGCGAGCACGGTGGAACGACCAGATAGAGGACGACCTGCGGACCCTTCGAAGACTGCGCGGCTGGCGCCAAAGGACCGAGTAGAGTGGAGACGGCTTATTACCTTTTTTACCTGTTTTTCCTTTTTACCTTTTTACCTTTTTTACCTTTTTACCTTTTTTACCTTTTTTACCTTTTTTACCTTTTTACCTTTTTTACCTTTTTTACCTTTTTTACCTTTTTCACCTTTTTTACCTTTTTTACCTTTTTTGCCTTTTTACCCTTTTTACCATTTTTACCTTTTTTACCTTTTTTACCTTTTTTACCTTTTTACCTTTTTTACCTTTTTTTACCTTTTTTACCTTTTTTACCTTTTTACCTTTTTTACCTTTTTTACCTTTTTTACCTGTTTTACCTTTTTTACCCTTTTCACCTTTTTTACCTGTTTAACCTTTTTACGTTTTTTACGTTTTTTACCTTTTTTACCTTTTTTACCTTTTTTACCTTTTTACCTTTACCTTTTGTACCTTTTTTATCTTTTTTATCTTTCTTTACCTTTTCTACCTGTCTTTCCTTTTTTGCCTTTTTTACCTTTTTACCTTTTTTACCTTTTTTTACCTTTTTTACCTTTTTTACCTTTTTATCTTTTTTACCTTTTTTACCTTTTTTACCTTTTTTACCTTTTTTACCTTTTTTACCTTATTTACATTTTTACCTTTTTACCTTTTTCCCTTTTTAATCTTTATTAACTTTTTTACCTTTTTGCCTTTTTTTACATTTTTAGCCTTTTTTGACTCAGACTCAGGTGATTCGCATTTCTAATGCCAAAAGATTTTGACTCCTACGGTAGCAGACAAAAAGTTAAGGGACCATTCATAAATTACGTAACGCAAAAATTGCCCAAAATTGACTCCCCCCTCCCCCCATGTAACAAATTGTCACAAATTTCTTCATCCCCCCTCCCCTATTACGTAACAAATTCCTAGAATTTTTTTTTTCTTCGGTGAAAACATGTTACGTAACGATCTAGCTAACTCCCCCTCCCCCCTATGTCACAACATGTCACAACTTGTTGTACCCCCTCCCCCCCCCCCCTAAAAGCGTTACGTAATTTATGAATGGTCCCTAAGTCGCCGGTAAGCTCTAAGCTTGCATATATGATTCTTCCACGCTTTTCTAAACTCCCTTCAACTCCTTGCTCTCCCTTGAGTACTATGGCTCTTAATATTGAAAAATATACTTCACTTTCCAGTCCCTTGCTAATTAAATGCCGTAACAACTGTTGACAAATTGACCCAATAGGTCGTTAACAAAAAATTATTGACAAAAATGGTAAAAATATACGGTGTTCAATTGAATGAATATTCAGCACGAGTCATATGAGGTTCATTCTCAGCAGTCCAAAACGATTTTTATTTTTTTTAAACCGCTTAGAGAGGGCGAAGAGTAAACTGATGGGCCGATAACTTTTGAGAACAGAAGGATGTTTCCTCGATATCAGTTTTTTGTTCGCTCCTAGCACCGGTTGAATAATTTAGCTGTGAAAGCAAATGAGCCAGGGCTCAAATGCTTTAAGGCTAGTTTACAGTTCGGGAAATGGATGACGGGATTTCGCACGGGATTTGCGTCGGGATTTGATCAGGGAAAATTTCCCGCCGAGATCTCTCCAAACTGTCAAACCAAAAACTCTGCTGTTTCTTAAAAATACAAACAGTATCAAACTTGCAGGGAATTGCAAACCTTATAAAAATACTCTTTTTCCCGTCGGAAACAATTTGTGTTGAATTGTTCCCGGCCGGATTTCTGTGTGGAGAGTTTTAAAATCCCGTGATGTTTCCCGCGGTTGGGTTTACACTTCAGAAAAACTGTCATTTTTGTGTAGACTCATATCCCGTCACGGGATTTGAAATCCCGAGCTTCATTTAAAATACACAGGGACATAAATCCCGTGACACGTTTTCCGAACTGTAAACTAGCCTTTACCTCGATGTGAACGGTATTGTCAAACCAGGGGTCTTCATGTCATCAGCTCATCTGTAGTGACTCTCGACTACTGTGGAACAAAAGTGTCAGGTCGATCAATCGCGGCCACGCCCTCAGCAATGGCCCTTTCGTGTGGACTAACGATAGAAAGCCCGACTGGATGACAACGTTGACTGTTGCTTTAGCGCATTCGCCTTTTCACCTCTACCTTCACAGACGAGACCAAAGAAGATACAAATTTCGTTTTTTTTCCTGATGGAACTTTATTAGGGACCAGAATGGTTTTGAGTCAAAATGAATATATGCTGAAGTTTTTTTTGTAAATCTCTGTTAAGAAAGGTTCAGAGTTCATGCCTAGTTAAGTCTAGAAAGAGAACTGTATATATGTTAAATTTAGCCCGAACGACAGTTTTCTGATATTGTCTCCGGAAAATATTCCGGAGACCGGTAAGTTTTTTCGTGTTGAAAGGTGTTGCTAAGTTGATTTTGCATAACGGGTATCGCCATGTCTCGAACACTTTCTTACACTAGTTGAAAGTATTCAAGCGCCATGTCGTTTTCCACCAGAGGATCTAAATCGACGTCTATGTGTTGATCGGCGCCTCGTTGAAACACCTCCCAGCTAGCGCGATGCTAGTTTTACCGATGTTGATATTGAATTGTTTCGGATGTGACACCCAACGTGAGCACCTGCAGAAAGTGGTCCGATGGCTGCCCACTAAAAACCGATCGGAGAATTCTTGGTTGTCATGTTGGTGATGAGGATGTATAGGACAGAATGGACCGCCAATCTGGATATTCTCTTCGGGCTCTCTGGAGAGAGGATGATGTATTGGCCGGCTTCGAAGTCTTCAACGAGAACGACACTGTTCTGGTTTTGCCGTCTAGTGGCTCAAATCTCGTGCCGAGAATTGAGATTCCCAGCGATGACGAATTTTGCGTGACACCATGTCAGCCATTCGAATGTGAAACAAATAAAATAGGTTTGATTTTTATTTATTTCGTGGTATCTAAATTGTTTCGCTGCGTGGAATGGTTTGCTGTCTTGAATAAATTTATCGTTGAGATTTCGCCTCGCACACAACTGCGAATGATGCGAAATAAAATAAGAGAAACCTTCCGAAGATTCCCTTTCACGATAGTCAAAAATCTCAATACACCTGAACAGTCAGACACTCCGCGTGCCACGATCAATCAGTTTAGTTCTCACAGCTGATTCAGTTATTCAATACCTTGAAAGTTAATTAGCTTCAAACCACGAGCACACATTCACAGCTGCTGGCCGGCTTAGTTGTCCCACAACAACGCGCATTGATAAGAACAAACAAGTGATACTTCACCCGTCTCCTAATCTAGTATAATTTGGATAGTACAAATAAAAACCGCAGTAGTACAACGATGGAAGACGACCGTAAGCGGACTTACCTGCAAACCGAACTTATTCGAAAGGTAATATCTGGCAATGAGTGTCTGCAGGATTTGGAAGTGATCGGATGTAGCCTAGAAACGCCAAAATCTTTGGATGGCTTCATGTCGGCTATTTATAGTCTGGAGGTTTCGGTTCGTAAAAAAAATTCCGAGTGAGCATACAAAATCGTCTTGTCAATATATGTATTGTATGACGCTGCATATTTCAGTGAGCCAACCAATTTGAAGCTACTAGTGAAAGTGATGAAAGGGGACGATACATTCCGCCGGCAGTCGCTGGGGTTGATTTTGTTTCCGAATGAAATCAATACCTATAAAAACATAATTCCAGCGTTTAAAAAACTGGTGCTCAACAGCGGTGCGAGGATCGATGCAGATAACTGGTGTCCTCGGGTTTATTTTTCGGAACAGGGAAACTTTCCCGGTTACAGCGATCAATTTGAAACAATTTTAGTGATGCAGAATGTTCAGCCGTTTGGTTTCACATCTGGACCCAAATTGGATTTGGACGAAATTCACTTGAAGCTGATGGCACGTAAGATTGCGCAGTTTCACGCTTGTAGTTATGCAATGCGAATTTTGGACAGCGATATGTTCGCTCAACTGATCGCAAAGATAATACCGTTGAATTTTGTTCAAGATGGGAAAATATTCTTCGAAAGTTACGATGTAGTATTTCGACATAGTCAAAAAAGACTTTTCGATTATTTGGACGCAAACCCGAACATACTATTAGATGCGAACGTTCGTTCGGATATCGACAGGTTGCGACAAAAGTACGGCCAAGAACCTTCCGAATTAATGCAGAGATGTTTAACAAAAGACGATGTATATTCGGTGATTCTGCACGGTGACTACAATCGTAACAATGTGCTGTTTAAGTATGATGGCGAAACTCCGACCGACGTCCTAATGATTGATTTCCAAGAGAACCGATTCGGGTCCCCTGCATTAGATCTGTCGTTTTTCATGTACATGAACATGAACGATGAATTGAGAGAAACTCGGTGGAATGAAGTCTGGAATCGTACCACGATGAACTGTTCCGATGTATTCGAGAGTTGACTGGTTTATCTGCCGATGACAGACGGCTGCTACCTTACAGGTATTCGACTCGAATGTTATCTATGAGTGGAATTATCTAGATTTTGTAATTTAATTGCAGCTACGAAAATATGTTAGTTCATTTGAAGCAGTACTTCATCTACGGAGCGATGATTGCTGTCAAATTTCTTCCAACTATGATGTCCTCTGCTGACGAAATGGATCTGATTGTACATTTTTTCCACAACGATATTCATGCTGACGAATTCGGAGAAATTTTGAAGCAAGCTGGAGGAGAAAAGGCCAGTCAACGAATTGCCAACCTAATGGTACATTGCTCTAGATCAGGATATATGCAGTTTTTGCGTGAGTGATTGGTGAAAATGGCGAAAAAATATATCAAACTATAAAATCTGTCTAGAATTCAATTTCTATCATTGTGGGGAGTTAGACATGAAGATTACATTTAAATTATTTCATTATGGAGCGTGAAAATCTCAGCAGGAAATGTCGCTCTATAAGAGACTTAAAACCTTCTTATTTTTACTTTTCTTATAGAAGAATCTAGAAACACCTCAATTTTTTTATGTTTATGTTTATTACCTTCACAAACAGGCCCCTTGACACCAATGGTGGTTGCTTAAACTAATTACATTTCAGAATAGTCAATATTTTAGCTTTTATTAAATTCCTCGTCAAGTTGAAGTCAAAAGCCGTCGCCACACTAAAAATACGCTGAAGTTCGGTAACAGCGCTCTGGCGACTATAGTTGGTTCGCCTGGACGGTACTCGCTGAAGAAAGTAATTGCGTAGAATTGGAACGCGGGCTTGAAGATCCAGGTATCCAAGGATTGTTTATTTTTTATTTGTTCCAATCTGTTCAGATCATAAAGAATAGAACATACTATCTAAATTAATTAAAAAATCCTTATAGCTAACTTATAACTAGATTTGGTGTCATTGAAATGGAACAGATGTGAAGTTTCGTTGAATTTATAGCAACATCTATCCACAGGATTGTTTTGCCCATAAACAGTACTATGTCTAGGAATCCACAAAAGAGGACGCTTTCCTAGAGCGCGAGAAGGTACAAACACATTAATCCGTGCAAGAATATCTGGGCAGTCAATATTATCGAATATAAATATTCTTTGCAAGAATGTGCGGCGGAACTCTAACGTCGGTAACGCAAGCAGCATGCATCTATCGTTGTAAGGTGGTAGAAGGGCAGGGTCATACAAAGGCAAATTTCTTAGAGCATATCGCACGAAACATCTTTGTATGCGTTCTAACCGGTTTATTTTGCGAATGCCTTCGCTGTCGTTGTGGTGATGTGATCCGAGAAGCTAAGCTTTCTATCAAAAAGCGCTCCCAAGTCACGAATAAAATAAAAATTAAGGGCCCTAGGTTTACTTCTTTGAGGGACTCCGGTTGTCATATTGAGTAAGCTAGAACGTGTTGAACCAATTCCTACGAAAGCATTCCGACTAGACAGATATGATTGCATCCATCCAGTTAGCAACGGAGGAAATCCTAGTCTTAGCAGTTTCAGCAGAGCAATGTTGTGAGGTACTTGATCGAATGCTTTTGAGAAGTCAAAATATATTGCATCGGTTAGTTGATGCTTCTCAACAGTAGGGTTCGTCGCGGTTGCGGTAATTACCGCAACCGTGTGGTATTAACCACACGCTCACCGCAAAAACTGCGGTGCGGCGAAACATTTTTCCTGTGGATGCGGTGCGGGAAATAAGCTTTTACCGCGCGGTATTACCGCAACCGCACTTCAAAAAATAATTGATAAAGTGAATTAAAACTATGACTACCACTTGAGAACAACGCAGCTAGATTTATTTTCTTAACCAATGTTTAGCAATGCCATTATTAGGAAAACTCTTCTGTCAGAACGTTTTACAACTTCATTATTCCATTTTTTCAATTAACTGATTAAAACTAAATTAAAAGTTTTCCTGTTAATTGCTGCGGAAGAACGTTTTTGTATGAACAATGATTAAATGCAATTACATTTCATATGACTTCAGCGCTATGCTAATATTTAGAGGAATGACAATGTTTTACCTTGTTTCGAAAGTATTGGTCTCGAAATGTAGAGCATTCTATTAATAAAAGTCACAAATGTAGATTTTTTTTCATAAATGTTACATTCTGAGGAGTCCGTCATAGTTAATTTTCGTGTAAATAAGAATAACACTTTATTATATATGGTTATACAAAATAAATGAATAATTTCAACACAATTTTTAAAAATACATGAATTTTATCGCATTTACCGTATTAGCGCGCACCGGTGAGGTAAATGCAGTGCGGTTGCGGTAAGCGGCGCGATTTTAATATTTTTTTGCGGTTGCGGTTGCGGTGCGGACTATCCATTTACCGCCCAAATCCGGACCGCGACGAACCCTACTCAACAGAGGGGACCAAGATGCTAGTATACATAATCAAATTCGAAGTTGTAGAAAGTTGCTTCACAAATCCATGCTAACAATCGTCGATGATGTGAGAAGCGACAGCGTACATCTCATTGTAAACGCATTTTTCAAGAATTTAGCCAAACAGTTCAAAAGTGGGATTCCCCTGTAATTTTCAACATTATGAATAGCATTGTGAGTCGGATTTATAGCCGCTTGTTTCCATGCACTCGGAAAGATGCTTTCAGTGATTGAGCGGTTAAAATACTGCTAACCGGCAATGACAATGATCATGCACATCCTTTTATGAATATCGGAGGCAAACCATCCTTCGCAGGGATTTCCAACCGAGGGTAGCAGCAACTTTCACACAATCGATTTTCCAACATTCACCTTATACGATGCCCGGTTTTGCACTCGCGACGGGCACGCCAAATGATTTTTATTTAACCCGACGGTACGATACGGCGTTTGTGACCGACATACAAAATGAAGACTGTCACGCGAAGTAAAAAGGCACAGCAGCTCAAACATCTGCACACCAGGCGTGCCTATATTGTGGGATCTATTGGTCTGATCCGTGATTTTGAGGAAACGTTTGACGAATCAAAATCATCCGAAATTCTTTTCCGCATTGAGCGGATCGATAAACTGATTGATGAGCTCGAAGGCATCGGTAATCCCACATTTTCAGAATCCCGCTCAGAGTTGCAGACACTGTATTTTCGTCTGAAACGCTCTTTGACTAGCAAACTGCCCGTCACTCCACCAGTTTCTCCTACCGTCCCAGTGATTGATACTACTAATGTACCTTCTGGTATGCGTCTCCCAGAGCTGAGACTTCCTGAGCTTGATGGGCTGGTATTCACGATTTGTTTAAAGCGATGATCCATGATAATGTTTCGCTTTCAAACATCCAAAAGCTGCACTATCTTCGAGCAGCATTGAAAGGGAACGCAGCTCGCATCATTTGCTCTCTTCCAATAGCATCCACCAGCTATGCTGTTGCCTGGAAGATAATTTCCGATCGCTACGAAGATAAAAATTTGCTCATAAAGCAACATATTTCTGCCTTGTTTTCCATCTCTTTGAAATGAATCAGCAAGTGAGTTATCGGATCTTGCTGATGAGTTTGAAAAACGTGTTCAAATTTTGGATTCATTGGAAACTAAGGCGCAGCATTGGGATTCTGTGTTGGTGGAGACAAACGCACACAAGTTGTGGGAAAATCAACGGGACAAAACCAAACGTCCATTTTACGAAGAGCTCGTGAAATTTATACACAAGCATTCAAGGACTCTTCAGTCACTCAAGCTCTTCCAGACTGTTATTTCTTTTGCGGAGTCAAAGCCTCCCAAGCCACGCTCGGTGGCCAACCATTCTACCTTGGAGCACCCTCCGAAACGTGCCGCGTGCAAACAGAGCCAATACTTATTTCAATACGTGTATTTTCGATCACGAACTCCTCAGAAACGTTTTGAGTTAGTGAAACGAAACGGGTTATGCATTAACTGCCTGAAGGCCACCCACCTAGCCAAAAATTGTACTAGTGGTTCTTGCAAATACTGTTAACAGAAGCGTCATACACTGCTTCATCTTCCTCCTTCTCCCACAACGGAAGCTCCACCATACAGGCAACCTGCAGCAGTCTCGATGCTCCAGAAGCAGCCGCAGTTTGCAAACAAAATGTCGCATTCTCCTTCCGTTCCGCTATTAAGTAACTCCGTCGTCCTTTCGGTCGATCATTCGGTTTCGTTGTCGTCGCCGCCGGTATGCACGCCCTTCCCCGCTCCGTCCGGTACAGTCGCACCTTCCACCAATATCTGTCAAATAGTTTCACCTGTCTCTAGAAGTGATTCCACTCTATTGCTGTTCACTGCTCTTGTCAAAGTTCGGGACAATCTCGGACAATACCAGCTCACTCGTACTTTTTTATACAGTCACAATAAAATTTCGTTTCTGAATGTGCAGTATGCAGTGTCAGTGCAATTATCATCTCGTTTCGGGTCACTTGAGCACAGTTTGGACTGTCTGGTGCTGCCAAATCTAACCGTTAATCTGCCAACTAGGACGGTAGACATTAGTGCATGGAATGTTCCCAAAAACCTTCCATTGGCGGACCCACAATTCAACGTTTGCAATGGGGGCTGAGCTGTTCTCCATGCATCCGATAGCGGATAGCGATAGCGAACAGCGAATAGTGGATAGCGGATAGCAGATAGCGACAGAGGATAGCGGAGAGTGGATAGTGGAAAGCGGATAGCGGATAGTGGATAGCGGATAGCGGATAGCGAATAGCGGATAGTGAATAGTGGATAGTGGATAGCGGAGAGCGGATAGCGCATAGCGGATAGCGGATAGCGATACCTTGAAGTATAGCGAATAGTGAATAGCGGATAGCGATAGCAATAGCGGATGGTAGATAGCGAATAGTGGATAGAGGATAGCGGATAGTAGATAGCGGATAGCGGATGGAGGATAGCGAATAGTGGATAGCGGATAGTGGAGAGGGATAGCGGATAGCAGAGAGCGGTAGAGGATAGCGGATAGTGGATAGGGGAAAGCGGATAGCGGATATCGGATAGCGGATAGCGGATAGGGATAGCGGACTGCGATAGTGATTGCGAATAGCGAATAGTGAATAGCGGATAGCGGATAGCGATAGAGGATAGCGGATAGTGGATAGAGGGTAGCGGATAGCGGATAGCAGATTGCGGATAGCAGATTGCGGATAGCAGATAGCGGATACCGGATAGCGGATAGCGGACAGGGATAGCGGATAGCGGACTGCGGTAGTGATTACGAATAGGGATAGCGGGTAGCGGGTAGCGGATAGTGGATATTGGATAGCGGGTAGCGGAGAGCTGATAGCGGCTGCCGAATAGTGGATAGCGGATAGCGGATAGCAGAGAGCGGTAGAGGATAGGGGAAAGCGTATAGCGGATAGCGGATATCGGACAGCGGATAGCGGATAGTGCATAGGGATAGCGGATAGGGATAGCGGACTGCGATAGTGATTGCGAATAGCGAATAGTGAATAGCGGATAGCGATAGAGGATAGCGGATAGCGGATAGGGATAGCGGATAGCAGAGAGCGGTAGAGGATAGTGGATAGGGGGTAGCGGATAGCGATACCTTGAAGTACAGCGAATAGCGGATAGCGATAGCGGTAGCGGATAGCGATAGCGGTAGTGGATAGCGATAGCAATAGCGGATAGCGGATGGTGCATAACGAATAACGGATAGTGGATAGTGGATAGCGGATAGCAGATAGCGGATAGGGATAGCGGATAGCGGACTGCGGTAGTGATTGCGGATAGGGGTAGCGGGTAGCGGGTAGCGGATAGTGGATATTGGATAGCGGGTAGCGGATAGCTGATAGCGGCTGCCGAATAGTCGATAGCGGATAGCGGATAGCAGAGAGCGGTAGAGGATAGGGGAAAGCGGATAGCGGATAGTGGATAGCGGATAGCGGATATCGGATATCGGATAGCGGATAGCGGATAGCGGATAACGGATAGGGATAGCGGATTGCGATAGTGATTGCGAATAGCGAATAGTGAATAGCGGATAGCGGATAGCGATAGAGGATAGCGGATAGTGGATAGGGGGTAGCGGATAGCGGATAGCGATACCTTGAAGTACAGCGAATAGCGGATAGCGATAGCGATAGCGGATAGCGATAGCAATAGCGGATAGCAATAGCGGATAGCGGATGGTGGATAGCGAATAGTGGATAGCGGATAGCGGATCGTGGATAGCGGATAGTGGATAGCGGATAGCCGATATCGGATAGCGGATAGCGGAGAGCAGATAGCGATAGCGGATAGCGAATAGTGGATAGCGGATAGCGAATAGTGGATAGCGGATAGTGGATAGCGAATAGTGAATAGTGGATAGTGGATAGCGGATAGGGATAGCACATAGCTATAGCGGATAATGGATAGCGGATAGGTATAGTGGATAGCGGATAGCGGAAAGGGATAGCGGATAGCAGAGAGCGGCAGAGGATAGCGGATAGTGGATAGGGGGTAGCGGATAGCGGATAGTGGATAGCGGATAGGTATAGCGATAGCAATAGCAGATAGCGGATGGTGGATAGCGAATAGTGGATAGCGAATAGCGGATAGCGATAGAGGATAGCGGATAGTGGATAACGGATAGCGGATAGCAGATAGCAGATAGCGGTTAGCGGATAGTGGATAGTGGATAGTGGATAGTGGATAGTGGATAGCGGATAGCGGATAGCGAATAGCGGATAGCGGATAGCGGATAGCGGATAGCGGATAGCGGATAGCGGATAGTGGATAGCGGATAGGGGATAGCGCATAGCGGATAGCGGATAGCGATACCTTGAAGTGGATAGTGGATAGCGGATAGCGGATAGCGGATAGCGATAGAGGATAGCGGATAGTGGATAGGGGGTAGCGGATAGCGGACAGCGATACCTTGAAGTACAGCGAATAGCGGATAGCGATAGCGATAGCGGATAGCGATAGCAATAGCGGATAGCGGATGGTGGATAGCGAATAGTGGATAGCGGATAGCGGATCGTGGATAGCGGATAGTGGATAGCGGATAGCCGATATCGGATAGCGGAGAGCAGATAGCGATAGCGAATAGCGAATAGTGGATAGCGGATAGCGAATAGTGGATAGCGGATAGTGGATAGCGAATAGTGAATAGTGGATAGCGGATAGCGGATAGGGATAGCACATAGCGACAGCGGATAATGGATAGCGGATAGGTATAGTGGATAGCGGATAGCGGAAAGGGATAGCGGATAGCAGAGAGCGGCAGAGGATAGCGGATAGTGGATAGCGGGTAGCAGATAGCGGATAGTGGATAGCGGATAGGTATAGCGATAGCAATAGCAGATAGCGGATGGTGGATAGCGAATAAAGGATAGCGAATAGCGGATAGCGATAGAGGATAGCGGATAGTGGATAACGGATAGCGGATAGCAGATAGCGGTTAGCGGATAGTGGATAGTGGATAGTGGATAGTGGATAGCGGATAGCGAATAGCGGATAGCGGATAGCGGATAGCGGATAGCGGATAGCGGATAGCGGATAGTGGATAGTGGATAGCGGATAGGGGATAGCGCATAGCGGATAGCGGATAGCGATACCTTGAAGTATAGCGAATAGTGAATAGCGGATAGCGATAGCGATAGCGGATAGCGATAGCAATAGCGGATAGCGGATGGTGGATAGCGAATAGTGGATGGCGGATAGGGATAGCGGATAGCAAAGAGCGGTTGAGAATAGCGGATAGTGGATAGAGGGTAGTGGATAGAGAGTAGCGGACAGCGGATAGTGGATAGCGGCTAGCGGATAGCGGATAGCGGATAGCGGATAGCGGATAGCGGATAGCGGATAGCAGATAGTGGATAGTGGATAGCGGATATCGATACCTTGAAGTATAGCGAATAGTGGATAGCGATATCGATAGCAATATCGGATAGCGGATGGTGGACAGCGAATAGTGGATAGCGGATAGCGGATAGTGGATAGTGCATAGCGGATAGCCGATATCGGATAGCGGATAGCGGATAGCAGATGGCGATAGCGGATAGCGAATAGTGGATAGCGGATAGCGAATAGTGGATAGCGGATAGCGGATAGTGGATAGCGGATAGCGAATAGTGGATAGCGGATAGCGGATAGCAGATAGCGAAAGCGGATAGTGGATAGCGGATAGGTATAGTGGATAGCGGATAGCGGATAGCGAATAGTGGATAGTGGATAGTGGATAGTGGATAGCGATACCTTGAAGTATAGCGAATAGTGGATAGCGATAGCGATAGCAATAGCGGTTAGCGGATGGTGGACAGCGAATAGTGGATAGCGGATAGCGGATAGTGGATAGTGGATAGCGGATAGCGGATAGCGGATAGTTGATATCGGATAGCGGATAGCGGATAGCGGATAGCAGATAGCGATAGCGGATAGCGAATAGTGGATAGCGGATATCGAATAGTGGATAGCGGATAGCGGATAGCGGATAGCGGAGAGTGGATAGCGGATAGCGGATAGCGGATAGCGGATAGCAGATAGCGACAGCGGATAGTGGATAGCGGATAGGAATAGTGGATAGCGGATAGCGGATAGCGAATAGTGGATAGTGGATAGTGGATAGTGGATAGTGGATAGTGGATAGTGGATAGTGGATAGTGGATAGTGGATAGTGGATAGTGGATAGTGGATAGTGGATAGTGGATAGTGGATAGTGGATAGTGGATAGTGGATAGTGGATAGTGGATAGTGGATAGTGGATAGTGGATAGTGGATAGTGGATAGTGGATAGTGGATAGTGGATAGTGGATAGTGGATAGTGGATAGTGGATAGTGGATAGCGGATAGTGGATAGTGGATAGTGGATAGTGGATAGTGGATAGTGGATAGTGGATAGTGGATAGTGGATAGTGGATAGTGGATAGTGGAAAGTGGATAGTGGATAGTGGATAGTGGATAGTGGATAGTGGATAGTGGATAGTGGAAAGTGGATAGTGGATAGTGGATAGTGGAAGTGGATAGTGGATAGTGGATAGTGGAAAGTGGATAGCGGATAGCGATACCTTGAAGTTAGCGAATAGTGAATAGCGGATAGCGATAGCGATAGCGGATAGCGATAGCAATAGCGGATAGCGGATGGTGGATAGCGAATAGTGGATAGCGGATAGGGATAGCAGATAGCGACAACGGATAGTGAATAGCGGATAGGTATAGTGGATAGCAGATAGCGGATAGCGGATAGTGGATAGCGGATAGTGGATAGTGGATAGTGGATAGTGGATAGTGGATAGTGGATAGTGGATAGTGGATAGTGGATAGTGGATAGTGGATAGTGGATAGTGGATAGTGGATAGTGGATAGTGGATAGTGGATAGAGGATAGTGGATAGTGGAAAGTGGATAGTGGATAGTGGATAGTGGATAGTGGATAGTGGATAGTGGATAGTGGATAGTGGATAGTGGATAGTGGATAGTGGATAGTGGAAGTGGATAGTGGATAGTGGATAGTGGAAAGTGGATAGTGGATAGTGGATAGCGGATAGCGATACCTTGAAGTATAGCGAATAGTGAATAGCGGATAGCGATAGCGATAGCGGATAGCGATAGCAATAGTGGATAACGGATAGCGGATAGCGGATAGCGGATAGTGAATAGTGGATAGCGGATAGGTATAGTGGATAGCGGATAGCGGATAGTGGATAGTGGATAGTGGATAGTGGATAGTGGATAGTGGATAGTGGATAGTGGATAGTGGATAGTGGATAGTGGATAGTGGATAGTGGATAGTGGATAGTGGATAGTGGATAGTGGATAGTGGATAGTGGATAGTGGATAGTGGATAGTGGATAGTGGATAGTGGATAGTGGATAGTGGATAGTGGATAGTGGATAGTGGATAGTGGATAGTGGATAGTGGATAGTGGATAGTGGATAGTGGATAGTGGATAGTGGATAGTGGATAGTGGATAGTGGATAGTGGATAGTGGATAGTGGATAGTGGATAGTGGATAGTGGATAGTGGATAGTGGATAGTGGATAGTGGATAGTGGATAGTGGATAGTGGATAGTGGATAGTGGATAGTGGATAGTGGATAGTGGATAGTGGATAGTGGATAGTGAAGAGTGGATAGTGGATAGCGATAGCGGATAGCGAATAGTGAATAGTGGATAGCGGATAGCGGATAGCGCATAGCGGATAGCGGATAGTGAATAGTGGATAGCGGATAGCGGATAGCGGATAGCGGTTAGCGGATAGCGGATAGCGGATAGCGGATAGCGGATAGCGGATATTGGATAGTGGAAAGTGGAAAGCGGATAGTGGATAGTGGATAGCGGATAGCGGATAGCGGATAGCGGATAGTGGATAGTGGATAGCGGATAGCGGATATTGGATAGTGGAAAGTGGATAGTGGATAGTGGATAGCTGATAGCGGATAGCGGATAGCGGATAGTGGATAGTGGATAGCGCTTAGCGGATAGAGGATATACCGATACCTTGAAGTATAGCGAATAGTGAATAGCGGATAGCGATAGGGATAGCGGATAGCGATAGGAATAGCGGATGGTTGATAGCGAATAGTGGATAGCGGATAGTGGATAGTGGATAGCGGATAGCCGATATCGGATAGCGGATAGCAGTTAGCGATAGCGGATAGCGAATAGTGGATAGCGAATAGCGAATAGTGGATAGCGGATAGCGGATAGTGGATAGCGGATAGCGAATAGTGGATAGCGGATAGGGATAGCAGATAGCGACAGCGGATAGTGGATAGCGGATAGGTATAGCGGATAGCGGATAGTGGATAGCGGATAGTGGATAGCGGATAGTGGATAGTGGATAGTGGAGGATAGTGGATAGTGGATAGTGGATAGTTGATAGTGGATAGTGGATAGTGGATAGTGGATAGTGGATAGTGGATAGTGAATAGCGGACAGCGGATAGCGGAGAGCGCAAAGCGGATAGCGGATAGCGGATAGCGGATAGCGGATAGCGGATAGTGGATAGTGGATAGTGGATAGCGGATAGTGAATAGTGGATAGTGGATAGTGGATAGTGGATAGCGGATAGCGATACCTTGCAGTATAGCGAATAGTGAATAGCGGATAGCGATAGCGGATAGCGATAGCAATAGCGGATAGCGGATGGTAGATAGCGAATAGTGGATAGCGGATAGCGATAGAGGATAGCGGATAGTGGATAGCGGATAGCGGATGGAGGATAGCGAATAGTGGATAGCGGATAGCGATACCTTGAAGTATAGCGAATAGTGAATAGCGGATAGCGATAGCGGATAGCGATAGCGGATAGCGATAGCGGATAGCGATAGCGGATAGCGATAGCGGATAGCGATAGCGGATAGCGATAGCGGATAGCGATAGCAATAGCGGATAGCGGATGGTAGATAGCGAATAGTGGATAGCGGATAGCGATAGAGGATAGCGGATAGCGGATAGTGAATAGTGGATAGCGGATATCGGATAGCGGATAGCGATACCTTGAAGTATAGCGAATAGTGAATAGCGGATAGCGATAGCAGATAGCGATAGCAATAGCGGATAGCGGATGGTAGATAGCGAATAGTGGATGGCGGATAGCGATAGAGGATAGCGCATAGCGGATAGTGGATAGCGGATAGCGGATGGAGGATAGCGATAGAGGATAGCGACAGCGGATAATGGATAGCGGATAGGTATAGTGGATAGCGGATAGCGGAAAGGGATAGCGGATAGCAGAGAGCGGCAGAGGATAGCGGATAGTGGATAGCGGGTAGCAGATAGCGGATAGTGGATAGCGGATAGGTATAGCGATAGCAATAGCAGATAGCGGATGGTGGATAGCGAATAAAGGATAGCGAATAGCGGATAGCGATAGAGGATAGCGGATAGTGGATAACGGATAGCGGATAGCAGATAGCGGTTAGCGGATAGTGGATAGTGGATAGTGGATAGTGGATAGCGGATAGCGAATAGCGGATAGCGGATAGCGGATAGCGGATAGCGGATAGCGGATAGCGGATAGTGGATAGTGGATAGCGGATAGGGGATAGCGCATAGCGGATAGCGGATAGCGATACCTTGAAGTATAGCGAATAGTGAATAGCGGATAGCGATAGCGATAGCGGATAGCGATAGCAATAGCGGATAGCGGATGGTGGATAGCGAATAGTGGATGGCGGATAGGGATAGCGGATAGCAAAGAGCGGTTGAGAATAGCGGATAGTGGATAGAGGGTAGTGGATAGAGAGTAGCGGACAGCGGATAGTGGATAGCGGCTAGCGGATAGCGGATAGCGGATAGCGGATAGTGCATAGCGGATAGCCGATATCGGATAGCGGATAGCGGATAGCAGATGGCGATAGCGGATAGCGAATAGTGGATAGCGGATAGCGAATAGTGGATAGCGGATAGCGGATAGTGGATAGCGGATAGCGAATAGTGGATAGCGGATAGCGGATAGCAGATAGCGAAAGCGGATAGTGGATAGCGGATAGGTATAGTGGATAGCGGATAGCGGATAGCGAATAGTGGATAGTGGATAGTGGATAGTGGATAGCGATACCTTGAAGTATAGCGAATAGTGGATAGCGATAGCGATAGCAATAGCGGTTAGCGGATGGTGGACAGCGAATAGTGGATAGCGGATAGCGGATAGTGGATAGTGGATAGCGGATAGCGGATAGCGGATAGTTGATATCGGATAGCGGATAGCGGATAGCGGATAGCAGATAGCGATAGCGGATAGCGAATAGTGGATAGCGGATATCGAATAGTGGATAGCGGATAGCGGATAGCGGATAGCGGAGAGTGGATAGCGGATAGCGGATAGCGGATAGCGGATAGCAGATAGCGACAGCGGATAGTGGATAGCGGATAGGAATAGTGGATAGCGGATAGCGGATAGCGAATAGTGGATAGTGGATAGTGGATAGTGGATAGTGGATAGTGGATAGTGGATAGTGGATAGTGGATAGTGGATAGTGGATAGTGGATAGTGGATAGTGGATAGTGGATAGTGGATAGTGGATAGTGGATAGTGGATAGTGGATAGTGGATAGTGGATAGTGGATAGTGGATAGTGGATAGTGGATAGTGGATAGTGGATAGTGGATAGTGGATAGTGGATAGCGGATAGTGGATAGTGGATAGTGGATAGTGGATAGTGGATAGTGGATAGTGGATAGTGGATAGTGGATAGTGGATAGTGGATAGTGGAAAGTGGATAGTGGATAGTGGATAGTGGATAGTGGATAGTGGATAGTGGATAGTGGAAAGTGGATAGTGGATAGTGGATAGTGGAAGTGGATAGTGGATAGTGGATAGTGGAAAGTGGATAGCGGATAGCGATACCTTGAAGTTAGCGAATAGTGAATAGCGGATAGCGATAGCGATAGCGGATAGCGATAGCAATAGCGGATAGCGGATGGTGGATAGCGAATAGTGGATAGCGGATAGGGATAGCAGATAGCGACAACGGATAGTGAATAGCGGATAGGTATAGTGGATAGCAGATAGCGGATAGCGGATAGTGGATAGCGGATAGTGGATAGTGGATAGTGGATAGTGGATAGTGGATAGTGGATAGTGGATAGTGGATAGTGGATAGTGGATAGTGGATAGTGGATAGTGGATAGTGGATAGTGGATAGTGGATAGTGGATAGTGGATAGAGGATAGTGGATAGTGGAAAGTGGATAGTGGATAGTGGATAGTGGATAGTGGATAGTGGATAGTGGATAGTGGATAGTGGATAGTGGATAGTGGATAGTGGATAGTGGAAGTGGATAGTGGATAGTGGATAGTGGAAAGTGGATAGTGGATAGTGGATAGCGGATAGCGATACCTTGAAGTATAGCGAATAGTGAATAGCGGATAGCGATAGCGATAGCGGATAGCGATAGCAATAGTGGATAACGGATAGCGGATAGCGGATAGCGGATAGTGAATAGTGGATAGCGGATAGGTATAGTGGATAGCGGATAGCGGATAGTGGATAGTGGATAGTGGATAGTGGATAGTGGATAGTGGATAGTGGATAGTGGATAGTGGATAGTGGATAGTGGATAGTGGATAGTGGATAGTGGATAGTGGATAGTGGATAGTGGATAGTGGATAGTGGATAGTGGATAGTGGATAGTGGATAGTGGATAGTGGATAGTGGATAGTGGATAGTGGATAGTGGATAGTGGATAGTGGATAGTGGATAGTGGATAGTGGATAGTGGATAGTGGATAGTGGATAGTGGATAGTGGATAGTGGATAGTGGATAGTGGATAGTGGATAGTGGATAGTGGATAGTGGATAGTGGATAGTGGATAGTGGATAGTGGATAGTGGATAGTGGATAGTGGATAGTGGATAGTGGATAGTGGATAGTGAAGAGTGGATAGTGGATAGCGATAGCGGATAGCGAATAGTGAATAGTGGATAGCGGATAGCGGATAGCGCATAGCGGATAGCGGATAGTGAATAGTGGATAGCGGATAGCGGATAGCGGATAGCGGTTAGCGGATAGCGGATAGCGGATAGCGGATAGCGGATAGCGGATATTGGATAGTGGAAAGTGGAAAGCGGATAGTGGATAGTGGATAGCGGATAGCGGATAGCGGATAGCGGATAGTGGATAGTGGATAGCGGATAGCGGATATTGGATAGTGGAAAGTGGATAGTGGATAGTGGATAGCTGATAGCGGATAGCGGATAGCGGATAGTGGATAGTGGATAGCGCTTAGCGGATAGAGGATATACCGATACCTTGAAGTATAGCGAATAGTGAATAGCGGATAGCGATAGGGATAGCGGATAGCGATAGGAATAGCGGATGGTTGATAGCGAATAGTGGATAGCGGATAGTGGATAGTGGATAGCGGATAGCCGATATCGGATAGCGGATAGCAGTTAGCGATAGCGGATAGCGAATAGTGGATAGCGAATAGCGAATAGTGGATAGCGGATAGCGGATAGTGGATAGCGGATAGCGAATAGTGGATAGCGGATAGGGATAGCAGATAGCGACAGCGGATAGTGGATAGCGGATAGGTATAGCGGATAGCGGATAGTGGATAGCGGATAGTGGATAGCGGATAGTGGATAGTGGATAGTGGAGGATAGTGGATAGTGGATAGTGGATAGTTGATAGTGGATAGTGGATAGTGGATAGTGGATAGTGGATAGTGGATAGTGAATAGCGGACAGCGGATAGCGGAGAGCGCAAAGCGGATAGCGGATAGCGGATAGCGGATAGCGGATAGCGGATAGTGGATAGTGGATAGTGGATAGCGGATAGTGAATAGTGGATAGTGGATAGTGGATAGTGGATAGCGGATAGCGATACCTTGCAGTATAGCGAATAGTGAATAGCGGATAGCGATAGCGGATAGCGATAGCAATAGCGGATAGCGGATGGTAGATAGCGAATAGTGGATAGCGGATAGCGATAGAGGATAGCGGATAGTGGATAGCGGATAGCGGATGGAGGATAGCGAATAGTGGATAGCGGATAGCGATACCTTGAAGTATAGCGAATAGTGAATAGCGGATAGCGATAGCGGATAGCGATAGCGGATAGCGATAGCGGATAGCGATAGCGGATAGCGATAGCGGATAGCGATAGCGGATAGCGATAGCGGATAGCGATAGCAATAGCGGATAGCGGATGGTAGATAGCGAATAGTGGATAGCGGATAGCGATAGAGGATAGCGGATAGCGGATAGTGAATAGTGGATAGCGGATATCGGATAGCGGATAGCGATACCTTGAAGTATAGCGAATAGTGAATAGCGGATAGCGATAGCAGATAGCGATAGCAATAGCGGATAGCGGATGGTAGATAGCGAATAGTGGATGGCGGATAGCGATAGAGGATAGCGCATAGCGGATAGTGGATAGCGGATAGCGGATGGAGGATAGCGAATAGTGGATAGCGGATAGCGGATAGAGATAGTGGATAGCAGAGAGCGGTAGAGGATAGCGGATAGTGGAAAGGGGAAAGCGGATAGCGGATAGCGGATGTCGGATAGCGGATAGCGGATAGCGGATGGCGGATGGCGGATGCCGGATAGCGGATAGCGGATCGCGGATCGCGGATCGCGGATCGCGGATCGCGGATCGCGGATGGCGGATGGTGGATAGCGGATAGCCGATAACGGATAGCAGATAGCGGATAGCGAATAGCGGATAGCGGATAGCGTATAGGGATAACGGATAGCGGATAGGGATAGCGGACTGCGATAGTGATTGCGAATAGCGATTAGTGAATAGCGGATTGAGGATAGCGAATAGTGGATAGCGGATAGCGGATAGGGATAGCGGATAGCAGAGAGCGGTAGAGGATAGCGGATAGTGGATAGGGGGTAGCGGATAGCGGATAGTGGATAGCGGATAGCGGATAGTGGATAGTGGATAGTGGATAGTGGATAGTGGATAGTGGATAGTGGATAGTGGATAGTGGATAGTGGATAGTGGATAGTGGATAGTGGATAGTGGATAGTGGATAGTGGATAGTGGATAGTGGATAGTGGATAGTGGATAGTGGATAGTGGATAGTGGATAGTGGATAGCGGATAGCGGATAGCGATACCTTGCAGTATAGCGAATAGTGAATAGCGGATAGCGATAGCGGATAGCGATAGCGGATAGCGATAGCGGATAGCGATAGCAATAGCGGATAGCGGATGGTAGATAGCGAATAGTGGATGGCGGATAGCGATAGAGGATAGCGCATAGCGGATAGTGGATAGCGGATAGCGGATGGAGGATAGCGAATAGTGGATAGCGGATAGCGGATAGGGATAGCGGATAGCAGAGAGCGGTAGAGGATAGCGGATAGTGGATAGGGGGTAGCGGATAGCGGATAGTGGATAGCGGATAGCGGATA
This sequence comes from Topomyia yanbarensis, assembly GCF_030247195.1. Lineage (NCBI taxonomy): Eukaryota > Metazoa > Arthropoda > Insecta > Diptera > Culicidae > Topomyia > Topomyia yanbarensis. Next base: position 321,899,566 of record NC_080671.1, on the reverse strand, counting down.
GTGGATAGTGGATAGTGGATAGTGGATAGTGGATAGTGGATAGTGGATAGTGGATAGTGGATAGTGGATAGTGGATAGTGGATAGTGGATAGTGGATAGTGGATAGTGGATAGTGGATAGTGGATAGTGGATAGTGGATAGTGGATAGTGGATAGTGGATAGTGGATAGCGGATAGCGGATAGCGATACCTTGCAGTATAGCGAATAGTGAATAGCGGATAGCGATAGCGGATAGCGATAGCGGATAGCGATAGCAATAGCGGATAGCGGATGGTAGATAGCGAATAGTGGATGGCGGATAGCGATAGAGGATAGCGCATAGCGGATAGTGGATAGCGGATAGCGGATGGAGGATAGCGAATAGTGGATAGCGGATAGAGATAGTGGATAGCAGAGAGCGGTAGAGGATAGCGGATAGTGGAAAGGGGAAAGCGGATAGCGGATAGCGGATGTCGGATAGCGGATAGCGGATAGCGGATGGCGGATGGCGGATAGCGGATAGCGGATAGCGGATGGCGGATGGTGGATAGCGGATAGCCGATAACGGATAGCAGATAGCGGATAGCGAATAGCGGATAGCGTATAGGGATAACGGATAGCGGATAGCGGATAGCGGATAGCGGATAGCGGATAGCGGATAGGGATAGCGGACTGCGATAGTGATTGCGAATAGCGATTAGTGAATAGCGGATTGAGGATAGCGAATAGTGGATAGCGGATAGCGGATAGAGATAGTGGATAGCAGAGAGCGGTAGAGGATAGCGGATAGTGGAAAGGGGAAAGCGGATAGCGGATAGCGGATGTCGGATAGCGGATAGCGGATAGCGGATAGCGGATGGCGGATGGCGGATGCCGGATAGCGGATAGCGGATCGCGGATCGCGGATCGCGGATCGCGGATCGCGGATGGCGGATGGTGGATAGCGGATAGCCGATAACGGATAGCAGATAGCGGATAGCGAATAGCGGATAGCGGATAGCGTATAGGGATAACGGATAGCGGATAGGGATAGCGGACTGCGATAGTGATTGCGAATAGCGATTAGTGAATAGCGGATTGAGGATAGCGAATAGTGGATAGCGGATAGCGGATAGGGATAGCGGATAGCAGAGAGCGGTAGAGGATAGCGGATAGTGGATAGGGGGTAGCGGATAGCGGATAGTGGATAGCGGATAGCGGATAGTGGATAGTGGATAGTGGATAGTGGATAGCGGATAGCGGATAGTGGATAGTGGATAGTGGATAGTGGATAGTGGATAGTGGATAGTGGATAGTGGATAGTGGATAGTGGATAGTGGATAGTGGATAGTGGATAGTGGATAGTGGATAGTGGATAGTGGATAGTGGATAGTGGATAGTGGATAGTGGATAGTGGATAGTGGATAGTGGATAGTGGATAGTGGATAGCGGATAGCGGATAGCGATACCTTGCAGTATAGCGAATAGTGAATAGCGGATAGCGATAGCGGATAGCGATAGCGGATAGCGATAGCAATAGCGGATAGCGGATGGTAGATAGCGAATAGTGGATGGCGGATAGCGATAGAGGATAGCGCATAGCGGATAGTGGATAGCGGATAGCGGATGGAGGATAGCGAATAGTGGATAGCGGATAGCGGATAGAGATAGTGGATAGCAGAGAGCGGTAGAGGATAGCGGATAGTGGAAAGGGGAAAGCGGATAGCGGATAGCGGATGTCGGATAGCGGATAGCGGATAGCGGATGGCGGATGGCGGATAGCGGATAGCGGATAGCGGATGGCGGATGGTGGATAGCGGATAGCCGATAACGGATAGCAGATAGCGGATAGCGAATAGCGGATAGCGTATAGGGATAACGGATAGCGGATAGCGGATAGCGGATAGCGGATAGCGGATAGCGGATAGCGGATAGCGGATAGGGATAGCGGACTGCGATAGTGATTGCGAATAGCGATTAGTGAATAGCGGATTGAGGATAGCGAATAGTGGATAGCGGATAGCGGATAGAGATAGTGGATAGCAGAGAGCGGTAGAGGATAGCGGATAGTGGAAAGGGGAAAGCGGATAGCGGATAGCGGATGTCGGATAGCGGATAGCGGATAGCGGATAGCGGATGGCGGATGGCGGATGCCGGATAGCGGATAGCGGATCGCGGATCGCGGATCGCGGATCGCGGATCGCGGATGGCGGATGGTGGATAGCGGATAGCCGATAACGGATAGCAGATAGCGGATAGCGAATAGCGGATAGCGGATAGCGTATAGGGATAACGGATAGCGGATAGGGATAGCGGACTGCGATAGTGATTGCGAATAGCGATTAGTGAATAGCGGATTGAGGATAGCGAATAGTGGATAGCGGATAGCGGATAGGGATAGCGGATAGCAGAGAGCGGTAGAGGATAGCGGATAGTGGATAGGGGGTAGCGGATAGCGGATAGTGGATAGCGGATAGCGGATAGTGGATAGTGGATAGTGGATAGTGGATAGTGGATAGTGGATAGTGGATAGTGGATAGTGGATAGTGGATAGTGGATAGTGGATAGTGGATAGTGGATAGTGGATAGTGGATAGTGGATAGTGGATAGTGGATAGTGGATAGTGGATAGTGGATAGTGGATAGTGGATAGTGGATAGCGGATAGCGGATAGCGATACCTTGCAGTATAGCGAATAGTGAATAGCGGATAGCGATAGCGGATAGCGATAGCGGATAGCGATAGCAATAGCGGATAGCGGATGGTAGATAGCGAATAGTGGATGGCGGATAGCGATGGAGGATAGCGCATAGCGGATAGTGGATAGCGGATAGCGGATGGAGGATAGCGAATAGTGGATAGCGGATAGCGGATAGAGATAGTGGATAGCAGAGAGCGGTAGAGGATAGCGGATAGTGGAAAGGGGAAAGCGGATAGCGGATAGCGGATGTCGGATAGCGGATAGCGGATGGCGGATGGCGGATAGCGGATAGCGGATAGCGGATGGCGGATGGTGGATAGCGGATAGCCGATAACGGATAGCAGATAGCGGATAGCGAATAGCGGATAGCGTATAGGGATAACGGATAGCGGATAGCGGATAGCGGATAGCGGATAGCGGATAGCGGATAGCGGATAGGGATAGCGGACTGCGATAGTGATTGCGAATAGCGATTAGTGAATAGCGGATTGAGGATAGCGAATAGTGGATAGCGGATAGCGGATAGGGATAGCGGATAGCAGAGAGCGGTAGGGGATAGCGGATAGTGGATAGGGGGTAGCGGATAGCGGATAGTGGATAGCGGATAGCGGATAGTGGATAGTGGATAGTGGATAGTGGATAGTGGGTAATGGGTAGTGGAGAGTGGATAGCGGATAGCGGAAAGCGGATAGCATATAGCGGATAGTGGATATTGGATACCGGGTAGCGGATAGCTGATAGCGGCTGCCGAATAGTGGATAGCGGATAGCGGAAAGGGATAGCGGATAGCAAAGAGCGGCTGAGGATAGCGGATAGTGGATAGCGGATAGCGGATAGTGGATAGCGGATAGCGAATAGTGGATAGCGGATAGCGGATAGCAGATAGCGAAAGCGGATAGTGGATAGCGGATAGGTATAGTGGATAGCGGATAGCGGATAGCGAATAGTGGATAGTGGATAGTGGATAGCGATACCTTGAAGTATAGCGAATAGTGGATAGCGATAGCGATAGCAATAGCGGTTAGCGGATGGTGGACAGCGAATAGTGGATAGCGGATAGCGGATAGTGGATAGTGGATAGCGGATAGCGGATAGCGGATAGTTGATATCGGATAGCGGATAGCGGATAGCGGATAGCAGATAGCGATAGCGGATAGCGAATAGTGGATAGCGGATATCGAATAGTGGATAGCGGATAGCGGATAGCGGAGAGTGGATAGCGGATAGCGGATAGCGGATAGCGGATAGCAGATAGCGACAGCGGATAGTGGATAGCGGATAGGAATAGTGGATAGCGGATAGCGGATAGCGAATAGTGGATAGTGGATAGTGGATAGTGGATAGTGGATAGTGGATAGTGGATAGTGGATAGTGGATAGTGGATAGTGGATAGTGGATAGTGGATAGTGGATAGTGGATAGTGGATAGTGGATAGTGGATAGTGGATAGTGGATAGTGGATAGTGGATAGTGGATAGTGGACAGTGGATAGTGGATAGTGGATAGTGGATAGTGGATAGTGGATAGTGGATAGTGGATAGTGGATAGTGGATAGTGGATAGTGGATAGTGGATAGTGGATAGTGGATAGTGGATAGTAAATAGTGGATAGTGGATAGTGGATAGTGGATAGTGGATAGTGGATAGTGGATAGTGGATAGTGGATAGTGGATAGTGGATAGTGGATAGTGGATAGTGGATAGTGGATAGTGGATAGTGGATAGTGGATAGTGGATAGTGGATAGTGGATAGTGGATAGTGGATAGTGGATAGTGGATAGTGGATAGTGGATAGTGGATAGTGGATAGTGGATAGTGGATAGTGGATAGTGGATAGTGAATAGTGGATAGTGGATAGTGGATAGTGGATAGTGGATAGTGGATAGCGGATAGCGATACCTTGAAGTTAGCGAATAGTGAATAGCGGATAGCGATAGCGATAGCGGATAGCGATAGCAATAGCGGATAGCGGATGGTGGATAGCGAATAGTGGATAGCGGATAGGGATAGCAGATAGCGACAACGGATAGTGAATAGCGGATAGGTATAGTGGATAGCAGATAGCGGATAGGTATAGTGGATAGCGGATAGCGGATAGTGGATAGTGGATAGTGGATAGTGGATAGTGGATAGTGGATAGTGGATAGTGGATAGTGGATAGTGGATAGTGGATAGTGGATAGTGGATAGTGGATAGTGGATAGTGGATAGTGGATAGTGGATAGTGGATAGTGGATAGTGGATAGTGGATAGTGGATAGTGGAAAGTGGATAGTGGATAGTGGATAGCGGATAGCGATACCTTGAAGTATAGCGAATAGTGAATAGCGGATAGCGATAGCGATAGCGGATAGCGATAGCAATAGTGGATAACGGATAGCGGATAGCGGATAGTGAATAGTGGATAGCGGATAGGTATAGTGGATAGCGGATAGCGGATAGTGGATAGTGGATAGTGGATAGTGGATAGTGGATAGTGGATAGTGGATAGTGGATAGTGGATAGTGGATAGTGGATAGTGGATAGTGGATAGTGGATAGTGGATAGTGGCTAGTGGATAGTGGATAGTGGATAGTGGATAGTGGATAGTGGATAGTGGATAGTGGATAGTGGATAGTGGATAGTGGATAGTGGATAGTGGATAGTGGATAGTGGATAGTGGATAGTGGATAGTGGATAGTGGATAGTGGATAGTGGATAGTGGATAGTGGATAGTGGATAGTGGATAGTGGATAGTGGATAGTGGATAGTGGATAGTGGATAGTGGATAGTGGATAGTGGATAGTGGATAGTGGATAGTGAAGAGTGGATAGTGGATAGCGATAGCGGATAGCGAATAGTGAATAGTGGATAGCGGATAGCGGATAGCGCATAGCGGATAGCGGATAGTGAATAGTGGATAGCGGATAGCGGATAGCGGATAGCGGTTAGCGGATAGCGGATAGCGGATAGCGGATAGCGGATAGCGGATATTGGATAGTGGAAAGTGGAAAGCGGATAGTGGATAGTGGATAGCGGATAGCGGATAGCGGATAGCGGATAGTGGATAGTGGATAGTGGATAGTGGATAGCGGATAGCGGATATTGGATAGTGGAAAGTGGATAGTGGATAGTGGATAGTGGATAGCTGATAGCTGATAGCGGATAGCGGATAGCGGATAGTGGATAGTGGATAGCACTTAGCGGATAGAGGATATACCGATACCTTGAAGTATAGCGAATAGTGAATAGCGGATAGCGATAGGGATAGCGGATAGCGATAGGAATAGCGGATGGTTGATAGCGAATAGTGGATAGCGGATAGTGGATAGTGGATAGCGGATAGCCGATATCGGATAGCGGATAGCAGTTAGCGATAGCGGATAGCGAATAGTGGATAGCGAATAGCGAATAGTGGATAGCGGATAGCGGATAGTGGATAGCGGATAGCGAATAGTGGATAGCGGATAGGGATAGCAGATAGCGACAGCGGATAGTGGATAGCGGATAGGTATAGCGGATAGTGGATAGCGGATAGCGGATAGTGGATAGTGGAGGATAGTGGATAGTGGATAGTGGATAGTTGATAGTGGATAGTGGATAGTGGATAGTGGATAGTGGATAGTGGATAGTGAATAGCGGACAGCGGATAGCGGAGAGCGCAAAGCGGATAGCGGATAGCGGATAGTGGATAGTGGATAGCGGATAGTGAATAGTGGATAGTGGATAGTGGATAGCGGATAGCGATACCTTGCAGTATAGCGAATAGTGAATAGCGGATAGCGATAGCGGATAGCGATAGCAATAGCGGATAGCGGATGGTAGATAGCGAATAGTGGATAGCGGATAGCGGATAGTGGATAGCGGATAGCGGATGGAGGATAGCGAATAGTGGATAGCGGATAGCGATACCTTGAAGTATAGCGAATAGTGAATAGCGGATAGCGATAGCGGATAGCGATAGCGGATAGCGATAGCGGATAGCGATAGCGGATAGCGATAGCGGATAGCGATAGCAATAGCGGATAGCGGATGGTAGATAGCGAATAGTGGATAGCGGATAGCGATAGAGGATAGCGGATAGCGGATAGTGAATAGTGGATAGCGGATATCGGATAGCGGATAGCGATACCTTGAAGTATAGCGAATAGTGAATAGCGGATAGCGATAGCAGATAGCGATAGCAATAGCGGATAGCGGATGGTAGATAGCGAATAGTGGATGGCGGATAGCGATAGAGGATAGCGCATAGCGGATAGTGGATAGCGGATAGCGGATGGAGGATAGCGAATAGTGGATAGCGGATAGCAGATAGAGATAGTGGATAGCAGAGAGCGGTAGAGGATAGCGGATAGTGGAAAGGGGAAAGCGGATAGCGGATAGCGGATGTCGGATACCGGATAGCGGATAGCGGATGGCGGATGGCGGATGCCGGATAGCGGATAGCGGATCGCGGATCGCGGATGGCGGATGGTGGATAGCGGATAGCCGATAACGGATAGCAGATAGCGGATAGCGAATAGCGGATAGCGGATAGCGTTTAGGGATAACGGATAGCGGATAGCGGATAGGGATAGCGGACTGCGATAGTGATTGCGAATAGCGATTAGTGAATAGCGGATTGAGGATAGCGAATAGTGGATAGCGGATAGCGGATAGGGATAGCGGATAGCAGAGAGCGGTAGAGGATAGCGGATAGTGGATAGGGGGTAGCGGATAGCGGATAGTGGATAGCGGATAGCGGATAGTGGATAGTGGATAGTGGATTGTGGATAGTGGATAGTGGATAGTGGATAGTGGATAGTGGATAGTGGATAGTGGATAGTGGATAGTGGATAGTGGATAGTGGATAGTGGATAGTGGATAGCGGATAGCGGATAGCGATACCTTGCAGTATAGCGAATAGTGAATAGCGGATAGCGATAGCGGATAGCGATAGCGGATAGCGATAGCAATAGCGGATAGCGGATGGTAGATAGCGAATAGTGGATGGCGGATAGCGATAGAGGATAGCGCATAGCGGATAGTGGATAGCGGATAGCGGATGGAGGATAGCGAATAGTGGATAGCGGATAGCGGATAGAGATAGTGGATAGCAGAGAGCGGTAGAGGATAGCGGATAGTGGAAAGGGGAAAGCGGATAGCGGATAGCGGATGTCGGATAGTGGATAGCGGATAGCGGATAGCGGATGGCGGATGGCGGATAGCGGATAGCGGATCGCGGATGGCGGATGGTGGATAGCGGATAGCCGATAACGGATAGCAGATAGCGGATAGCGAATAGCGGATAGCGTATAGGGATAACGGATAGCGGATAGCGGATAGCGGATAGCGGATAGGGATAGCGGACTGCGATAGTGATTGCGAATAGCGATTAGTGAATAGCGGATTGAGGATAGCGAATAGTGGATAGCGGATAGCGGATAGGGATAGCGGATAGCAGAGAGCGGTAGGGGATAGCGGATAGTGGATAGGGGGTAGCGGATAGCGGATAGTGGATAGCGGATAGCGGATAGCGGATAATGGATAGTGGATAGTGGATAGTGGATAGTGGATAGTGGATAGTGGGTAGTGGGTAGTGGAGAGTGGATAGCGGATAGCGGATAGCGGATAGCATATATCGGATAGTGGATATTGGATACCGGGTAGCGGATAGCTGATAGCGGCTGCCGAATAGTGGATAGCGGATAGCGGAAAGGGATTACGGATAGCAAAGAGCGGCTGAGGATAGCGGATAGTGGATAGCGGATAGCGGATAGCGGATAGCGGATAGCGGATAGTGGATAGCGGATAGGTATAGCGATAGCAATAGCAGATAGCGGATGGTGGATAGCGAATAGTGGATAGCGGATAGCGGATAGCGATAGAGGATAGCGGATAGCGGATAACGGATGGAGGATAGCGAATAGTGGATAGCGGATAGGGTTAGCGGATAGCAGAGAGCGGTAGAGAATAGCGGATAGTGGATAGGGTGTAGCGGATAGCGGATAGCGGATAGCGGATATTGGATAGTGGATAGTGGATAGTGGATAGCGGATAGCGGAAAGCGGATAGCGGATAGCGGATAGCGGATAGTGGATAGCGGATAGCGGATAGCGCATAGCGGATAGCGGATATACCGATACCTTGAAGTATAGCGAATAGTGAATAGCGGATATAGATAGCGGATAGCGATAGCAATAGCGGATAGCGGATGGTAGATAGCGAATAGTGGATAGCGGATAGCGGATAGGGGATAGCGGATAGCGGATAGCGGATAGTGGATAGCGGATAGTGGATAGTGGATAGTGGATAGTGGATAGCGGATATTGGATAGTGGATAGTGGATAGCGGATAGCGGATAGTGGATAGTGGATAGTGGATAGTGGATAGTGGATAGTGGATAGAGGATAGCGGATAGCGCATAGCGGATAGCGATACCTTGAAGTATAGCGAATAGTGAATAGCGGATAGCGATAGTGATAGCGGATGGTGGATAGCGAATAGTGGATAGCGGATAGTGGATAGCGAATAGTGGATAGCGGATAGCGGATAGGGATAGCAGATAGCGACAGCGGATAGCGAATAGTGGATAGGGATAGCAGATAGCGACAGCGGATAGCGGATAGGTATAGTGGATAGTGGATAGTGGTTAGTGGATAGTGGATAGTGGATAGTGGATAGTGGATAATGGATATTGGATAGCGGATAGCGGACAGCGGATAGCGGATAGCTGATATCGGATAGCGGATAGCAGATAGCAGATAGCGATAGCGGATAGCGAATAGTGGATAGCGAATAGTTGATAGCGGATAGCGGATAGTGGATAGCGGATAGCGAATAGTGGATAGCGGATAGCGGATAGCGGATAGTGGATAGCGGATAGTGGATAGTGGATAGTGGATAGTGGATAGCGGATATTGGATAGTGGATAGTGGATAGCGGATAGTGGATAGTGGATAGTGGATAGTGGATAGTGGATAGAGGATAGCGGATAGCGCATAGCGGATAGCGATACCTTGAAGTATAGCGAATAGTGAATAGCGGATAGCGATAGTGATAGCGGATGGTGGATAGCGAATAGTGGATAGCGGATAGTGGATAGCGAATAGTGGATAGCGGATAGCGGATAGGGATAGCAGATAGCGACAGCGGATAGCGAATAGTGGATAGCGGATAGGGATAGCAGATAGCGACAGCGGATAGCGGATAGGTATAGTGGATAGTGGATAGTGGATAGTGGATAGTGGATAGTGGATAGTGGATAGTGGATAGTGGATAGTGGATAATGGATATTGGATAGCGGATAGCGGACAGCGGATAGCGGATAGCTGATATCGGATAGCGGATAGCGGATAGCAGATAGCGATAGCGGATAGCGAATAGTGGATAGCGAATAGTTGATAGCGGATAGCGGATAGTGGATAGCGGAGAGCGAATAGTGGATAGCGGATAGCGGATAGGGATAGCAGATAGCGACAGCGGATAGCGAATAGTGGATAGCGGATAGCGGATAGGGATAGCAGATAGCGACAGCGGATAGCGGATAGGTATAGTGGATAGTGGATAGTGGATAGTGGATAGTGGATAGTGGATAGTGGATAGTGGATAGTGGATAGTGGATAGTGGATAGTGGATAGTGGATAGTGGATAGTGGATAGTGGATAGTGGATAGTGGATAGTGGAAAGTGGAAAGTGGATAGTGGATAGTGGATAGTGGATAGTGGATAGCGGATAGCGGATAGCGGATAGCGGATAGCGGATACCGGATAGCAGATAGCGGATAGGGATAGCGGATAGCGGATACCGGATAGCAGATAGCGGATAGGGATAGCGGATAGCGGAAAGTTGATAGCGGATAGCGGATAGTGGATAGTGGATAGTGGATAGTGGATAGTGGATAGTGGATAGTGGATAGTGGATAGTGGTTAGTGGATAGTGGATAGTGGATAGTGGATAGTGGATAGTGGATAGTGGATAGTGGATAGTGGATAGTGGAAAGTGGATAGTGGATAGTGGATAGTGGATAGTGGATAGCGGATAGCGGATAGCGGATAGCGGATAGCGGATAGCGGATAGCGGATAGCGGATAGCGGAAAGTTGATAGCGGATAGCGGATAGTGGATAGTGGATAGTGGATAGTGGATAGTGGATAGTGGTTAGTGGATAGTGGATAGTGGATAGTGGATAGTGGATAGTGGATAGTGGAAAGTGGATAGTGGATAGTGGATAGTGGATAGCGGATAGCGGATAGCGGATAGCGGATAGCGGATAGCGGATAGCGGATACCGGATAGCAGATAGCGGATAGGGATAGCGGATAGCGGATAGGGAGAGCGGACTGCGATAGTGATTGCGAATAGCGAATAGTGAATAGCGGATTGAGGATAGCGAATAGTGGATAGCGGATAGCGAATAGCAGATAGCGGTAGAGGATGGTGGATAGGGTGTAGCGGATAGCGGGTAGCGTATAGCGGATAGCGGATAGTGGATAGCGGATAGCGGATTGCGGATACCGGATAATGGATAGCAGATAGCGGATAGTGGATATTGGATAGCGGGTAGAGGATAGCTAATAGCGGCTGCCGAATAGTGGCTAGCGGAAAGGGATAGCGGATAGCAGAGAGCGGCAGAGGATAGCGGATAGTGGATAGGGGGTAGCGGATAGTGGATAGCGGATAGGTACAGCGATAGCAATAGCAGATAGCGGATGGTGGATAGCGAATAGTGGATAGCGGATAGCGGATAGCGATAGAGGATAGCGGATAGCGGATAGCGGATGAAGGATAGCAAATAGTGGATAGCGGATAAGGTTAGCAGAGAGCGGTAGAGAATAGCGGATAGTGGATAGGGGGTAGCGGATAGCGGATAGAGGATAGTGGATAGTGAAAAGCGGATAGCGGATAGTGGATAGGGGGTAGCGGATAGCGGATAGCGGATAGTGGATAGTGGAAAGCGGATAGCGAATAGTGAATAGCGGATAGCGATAGCGATAGCGGATAGCGGTAGCAATAGCGGATAGCGGATGGTGGATAGCGAATAGTGGATAGCGGATAGCGGATAGCGGATAGCGGATAGCGGATAGCAGATAGCGACAGCGGATAGTGGATAGCGGATAGGAATAGTGGATAGCGGATAGCGGATAGCGAATAGCGAATAGTGGATAGTGGATAGTGGATAGTGGATAGTGGATAGTGGATAGTGGATAGTGGATAGTGGATAGTGGATAGTGGATAGTGGATAGTGGATAGTGGATAGTGGATAGTGGATAGTGGATAGTGGATAGTGGATAGTGGATAGTGGATAGTGGACAGTGGATAGTGGATAGGGGATAGTGGATAGTGGATAGTGGATAGTGGATAGTGGATAGTGGATAGTGGATAGTGGATAGTGGATAGTGGATAGTGGATAGTGGATAGTGGATAGTGGATAGTGGATAGTGGATAGTGGATAGTGGATAGTGGATAGTGGATAGTGGATAGTGGATAGTGGATAGTGGATAGTGGATAGTGGATAGTGGATAGTGGATAGTGGATAGTGGATAGTGGATAGTGGATAGTGGATAGTGGATAGTGGATAGTGGATAGTGGATAGTGGATAGTGGATAGTGGATAGTGGATAGTGGATAGTGGATAGTGGATAGTGGATAGTGGATAGTGGATAGTGGATAGTGAATAGTGGATAGTGGATAGTGGATAGTGGATAGTGGATAGTGGATAGCGGATAGCGATACCTTGAAGTTAGCGAATAGTGAATAGCGGATAGCGATAGCGATAGCGGATAGCGATAGCAATAGCGGATAGCGGATGGTGGATAGCGAATAGTGGATAGCGGATAGGGATAGCAGATAGCGACAACGGATAGTGAATAGCGGATAGGTATAGTGGATAGCAGATAGCGGATAGGTATAGTGGATAGCGGATAGCGGATAGTGGATAGTGGATAGTGGATAGTGGATAGTGGATAGTGGATAGTGGATAGTGGATAGTGGATAGTGGATAGTGGATAGTGGATAGTGGATAGTGGATAGTGGATAGTGGATAGTGGATAGTGGATAGTGGAAAGTGGATAGTGGATAGTGGATAGCGGATAGCGATACCTTGAAGTATAGCGAATAGTGAATAGCGGATAGCGATAGCGATAGCGGATAGCGATAGCAATAGTGGATAACGGATAGCGGATAGCGGATAGTGAATAGTGGATAGCGGATAGGTATAGTGGATAGCGGATAGCGGATAGTGGATAGTGGATAGTGGATAGTGGATAGTGGATAGTGGATAGTGGATAGTGGATAGTGGATAGTGGATAGTGGATAGTGGATAGTGGATAGTGGATGGTGGATAGTGGATAGTGGATAGTGGCTAGTGGATAGTGGATAGTGGATAGTGGATAGTGGATAGTGGATAGTGGATAGTGGATAGTGGATAGTGGATAGTGGATAGTGGATAGTGGATAGTGGATAGTGGATAGTGGATAGTGGATAGTGGATAGTGGATAGTGGATAGTGGATAGTGGATAGTGGATAGTGGATAGTGGATAGTGGATAGTGGATAGTGGATAGTGGATAGTGGATAGTGGATAGTGGATAGTGGATAGTGGATAGTGGATAGTGGATAGTGGATAGTGGATAGTGGATAGTGGATAGTGGATAGTGGATAGTGGATAGTGGATAGTGGATAGTGGATAGTGGATAGTGGATAGTGGATAGTGGATAGTGGATAGCGGATAGCGGATAGCGGATACCGGATAGCAGATAGCGGATAGGGATAGCGGATAGCGGATAGGGAGAGCGGACTGCGATAGTGATTGCGAATAGCGAATAGTGAATAGCGGATTGAGGATAGCGAATAGTGGATAGCGGATAGCGAATAGCAGATAGCGGTAGAGGATGGTGGATAGGGTGTAGCGGATAGCGGGTAGCGTATAGCGGATAGCGGATAGTGGATAGCGGATAGCGGATTGCGGATACCGGATAATGGATAGCAGATAGCGGATAGTGGATATTGGATAGCGGGTAGAGGATAGCTAATAGCGGCTGCCGAATAGTGGCTAGCGGAAAGGGATAGCGGATAGCAGAGAGCGGCAGAGGATAGCGGATAGTGGATAGGGGGTAGCGGATAGTGGATAGCGGATAGGTACAGCGATAGCAATAGCAGATAGCGGATGGTGGATAGCGAATAGTGGATAGCGGATAGCGGATAGCGATAGAGGATAGCGGATAGCGGATAGCGGATGGAGGATAGCAAATAGTGGATAGCGGATAAGGTTAGCAGAGAGCGGTAGAGAATAGCGGATAGTGGATAGGGGGTAGCGGATAGCGGATAGAGGATAGTGGATAGTGAAAAGCGGATAGCGGATAGTGGATAGGGGGTAGCGGATAGCGGATAGCGGATAGTGGATAGTGGAAAGCGGATAGCGAATAGTGAATAGCGGATAGCGATAGCGATAGCGGATAGCGGTAGCAATAGCGGATAGCGGATGGTGGATAGCGAATAGTGGATAGCGGATAGCGGATAGCGGATAGCGGATAGCGGATAGCAGATAGCGACAGCGGATAGTGGATAGCGGATAGGAATAGTGGATAGCGGATAGCGGATAGCGAATAGCGAATAGTGGATAGTGGATAGTGGATAGTGGATAGTGGATAGTGGATAGTGGATAGTGGATAGTGGATAGTGGATAGTGGATAGTGGATAGTGGATAGTGGATAGTGGATAGTGGATAGTGGATAGTGGATAGTGGATAGTGGACAGTGGATAGTGGATAGTGGATAGTGGATAGTGGATAGTGGATAGTGGATAGTGGATAGTGGATAGTGGATAGTGGATAGTGGATAGTGGATAGTGGATAGTGGATAGTGGATAGTGGATAGTGGATAGTGGATAGTGGATAGTGGATAGTGGATAGTGGATAGTGGATAGTGGATAGTGGATAGTGGATAGTGGATAGTGGATAGTGGATAGTGGATAGTGGATAGTGGATAGTGGATAGTGGATAGTGGATAGTGGATAGTGGATAGTGGATAGTGGATAGTGGATAGTGGATAGTGGATAGTGGATAGTGGATAGTGGATAGTGGATAGTGGATAGTGGATAGTGGATAGTGAATAGTGGATAGTGGATAGTGGATAGTGGATAGTGGATAGTGGATAGTGGATAGCGGATAGCGATACCTTGAAGTTAGCGAATAGTGAATAGCGGATAGCGATAGCGATAGCGGATAGCGATAGCAATAGCGGATAGCGGATGGTGGATAGCGAATAGTGGATAGCGGATAGGGATAGCAGATAGCGACAACGGATAGTGAATAGCGGATAGGTATAGTGGATAGCAGATAGCGGATAGGTATAGTGGATAGCGGATAGCGGATAGTGGATAGTGGATAGTGGATAGTGGATAGTGGATAGTGGATAGTGGATAGTGGATAGTGGATAGTGGATAGTGGATAGTGGATAGTGGATAGTGGATAGTGGATAGTGGATAGTGGATAGTGGATAGTGGATAGTGGAAAGTGGATAGTGGATAGCGGATAGCGATACCTTGAAGTATAGCGAATAGTGAATAGCGGATAGCGATAGCGGATAGCGATAGCAATAGTGGATAACGGATAGCGGATAGCGGATAGTGAATAGTGGATAGCGGATAGGTATAGTGGATAGCGGATAGCGGATAGTGGATAGTGGATAGTGGATAGTGGATAGTGGATAGTGGATAGTGGATAGTGGATAGTGGATAGTGGATAGTGGATAGTGGATAGTGGATAGTGGATAGTGGATAGTGGATAGTGGCTAGTGGATAGTGGATAGTGGATAGTGGATAGTGGATAGTGGATAGTGGATAGTGGATAGTGGATAGTGGATAGTGGATAGTGGATAGTGGATAGTGGATAGTGGATAGTGGATAGTGGATAGTGGATAGTGGATAGTGGATAGTGGATAGTGGATAGTGGATAGTGGATAGTGGATAGTGGATAGTGGATAGTGGATAGTGGATAGTGGATAGTGGATAGTGGATAGTGGATAGTGGATAGTGGATAGTGGATAGTGGATAGTGGATAGTGGATAGTGGATAGTGGATAGTGGATAGTGGATAGTGGATAGTGGATAGTGGATAGTGGATAGTGAAGAGTGGATAGTGGATAGCGATAGCGGATAGCGAATAGTGAATAGTGGATAGCGGATAGCGGATAGCGCATAGCGGATAGCGGATAGTGAATAGTGGATAGCGGATAGCGGATAGCGGATAGCGGTTAGCGGATAGCGGATAGCGGATAGCGGATAGCGGATAGCGGATAGCGGATAGCGGATATTGGATAGTGGAAAGTGGAAAGCGGATAGTGGATAGTGGATAGCGGATAGCGGATAGCGGATAGTGGATAGTGGATAGTGGATAGTGGATAGCGGATAGCGGATATTGGATAGTGGAAAGTGGATAGTGGATAGTGGATAGTGGATAGTGGATAGCTGATAGCTGATAGCGGATAGCGGATAGCGGATAGTGGATAGTGGATAGCGCTTAGCGGATAGAGGATATACCGATACCTTGAAGTATAGCGAATAGTGAATAGCGGATAGCGATAGGGATAGCGGATAGCGATAGGAATAGCGGATGGTTGATAGCGAATAGTGGATAGCGGATAGTGGATAGTGGATAGCGGATGGCCGATATCGGATAGCGGATAGCAGTTAGCGATAGCGGATAGCGAATAGTGGATAGCGAATAGCGAATAGTGGATAGCGGATAGCGGATAGTGGATAGCGGATAGCGAATAGTGGATAGCGGATAGGGATAGCAGATAGCGACAGCGGATAGTGGATAGCGGATAGGTATAGCGGATAGCGGATAGTGGATAGCGGATAGTGGATAGTGGATAGTGGAGGATAGTGGATAGTGGATAGTGGATAGTGGATAGTTGATAGTGGATAGTGGATAGTGGATAGTGGATAGTGGATAGTGGATAGTGAATAGCGGACAGCGGATAGCGGAGAGCGCAAAGCGGATAGCGGATAGCGGATAGTGGATAGTGGATAGTGGATAGCGGATAGTGAATAGTGGATAGTGGATAGTGGATAGCGGATAGCGATACCTTGCAGTATAGCGAATAGTGAATAGCGGATAGCGATAGCGGATAGCGATAGCAATAGCGGATAGCGGATGGTAGATAGCGAATAGTGGATAGCGGATAGCGATAGAGGATAGCGGATAGTGGATAGCGGATAGCGGATGGAGGATAGCGAATAGTGGATAGCGGATAGCGATACCTTGAAGTATAGCGAATAGTGAATAGCGGATAGCGATAGCGGATAGCGATAGCGGATAGCGATAGCGGATAGCGATAGCGGATAGCGATAGCGGATAGCGATAGCAATAGCGGATAGCGGATGGTAGATAGCGAATAGTGGATAGCGGATAGCGATAGAGGATAGCGGATAGCGGATAGTGAATAGTGGATAGCGGATATCGGATAGCGGATAGCGATACCTTGAAGTATAGCGAATAGTGAATAGCGGATAGCGATAGCAGATAGCGATAGCAATAGCGGATAGCGGATGGTAGATAGCGAATAGTGGATGGCGGATAGCGATAGAGGATAGCGCATAGCGGATAGTGGATAGCGGATAGCGGATGGAGGATAGCGAATAGTGGATAGCGGATAGCGGATAGAGATAGTGGATAGCAGAGAGCGGTAGAGGATAGCGGATAGTGGAAAGGGGAAAGCGGATAGCGGATAGCGGATGTCGGATAGCGGATAGCGGATAGCGGATGGCGGATGGCGGATGCCGGATAGCGGATAGCGGATCGCGGATCGCGGATGGCGGATGGTGGATAGCGGATAGCCGATAACGGATAGCAGATAGCGGATAGCGAATAGCGGATAGCGGATAGCGTTTAGGGATAACGGATAGCGGATAGCGGATAGCGGATAGGGATAGCGGACTGCGATAGTGATTGCGAATAGCGATTAGTGAATAGCGGATTGAGGATAGCGAATAGTGGATAGCGGATAGCGGATAGGGATAGCGGATAGCAGAGAGCGGTAGAGGATAGCGGATAGTGGATAGGGGGTAGCGGATAGCGGATAGTGGATAGCGGATAGCGGATAGTGGATAGTGGATAGTGGATAGTGGATTGTGGATAGTGGATAGTGGATAGTGGATAGTGGATAGTGGATAGTGGATAGTGGATAGTGGATAGTGGATAGTGGATAGTGGATAGCGGATAGCGGATAGCGATACCTTGCAGTATAGCGAATAGTGAATAGCGGATAGCGATAGCGGATAGCGATAGCAATAGCGGATAGCGGATGGTAGATAGCGAATAGTGGATGGCGGATAGCGATAGAGGATAGCGCATAGCGGATAGTGGATAGCGGATAGCGGATGGAGGATAGCGAATAGTGGATAGCGGATAGCGGATAGAGATAGTGGATAGCAGAGAGCGGTAGAGGATAGCGGATAGTGGAAAGGGGAAAGCGGATAGCGGATAGCGGATGTCGGATAGTGGATAGCGGATAGCGGATAGCGGATGGCGGATGGCGGATAGCGGATAGCGGATCGCGGATGGCGGATGGTGGATAGCGGATAGCCGATAACGGATAGCAGATAGCGGATAGCGAATAGCGGATAGCGTATAGGGATAACGGATAGCGGATAGCGGATAGCGGATAGCGGATAGCGGATAGCGGATAGCGGATAGCGGATAGCGGATAGCGGATAGCGGATAGCGGATAGCGGACTGCGATAGTGATTGCGAATAGCGATTAGTGAATAGCGGATTGAGGATAGCGAATAGTGGATAGCGGATAGCGGATAGGGATAGCGGATAGCAGAGAGCGGTAGGGGATAGCGGATAGTGGATAGGGGGTAGCGGATAGCGGATAGTGGATAGCGGATAGCGGATAATGGATAGTGGATAGTGGATAGTGGATAGTGGATAGTGGATAGTGGATAGTGGGTAGTGGGTAGTGGAGAGTGGATAGCGGATAGCGGATAGCATATAGCGGATAGTGGATATTGGATACCGGGTAGCGGATAGCTGATAGCGGCTGCCGAATAGTGGATAGCGGATAGCGGAAAGGGATTACGGATAGCAAAGAGCGGCTGAGGATAGCGGATAGTGGATAGCGGATAGCGGATAGCGGATAGCGGATAGTGGATAGCGGATAGGTATAGCGATAGCAATAGCAGATAGCGGATGGTGGATAGCGAATAGTGGATAGCGGATAGCGGATAGCGATAGAGGATAGCGGATAGCGGATAACGGATGGAGGATAGCGAATAGTGGATAGCGGATAGGGTTAGCGGATAGCAGAGAGCGGTAGAGAATAGCGGATAGTGGATAGGGTGTAGCGGATAGCGGATAGCGGATAGCGGATATTGGATAGTGGATAGTGGATAGTGGATAGCGGATAGCGGAAAGCGGATAGCGGATAGCGGATAGTGGATAGCGGATAGCGGATAGCGCATAGCGGATAGCGGATATACCGATACCTTGAAGTATAGCGAATAGTGAATAGCGGATATAGATAGCGGATAGCGATAGCAATAGCGGATAGCGGATGGTAGATAGCGAATAGTGGATAGCGGATAGCGGATAGGGGATAGCGGATAGCGGATAGCGGATAGTGGATAGCGGATAGTGGATAGTGGATAGTGGATAGTGGATAGCGGATATTGGATAGTGGATAGTGGATAGCGGATAGCGGATAGTGGATAGTGGATAGTGGATAGTGGATAGTGGATAGAGGATAGCGGATAGCGCATAGCGGATAGCGATACCTTGAAGTATAGCGAATAGTGAATAGCGGATAGCGATAGTGATAGCGGATGGTGGATAGCGAATAGTGGATAGCGGATAGTGGATAGCGAATAGTGGATAGCGGATAGCGGATAGGGATAGCAGATAGCGACAGCGGATAGCGAATAGTGGATAGGGATAGCAGATAGCGACAGCGGATAGCGGATAGGTATAGTGGATAGTGGATAGTGGATAGTGGATAGTGGATAGTGGATAGTGGATAGTGGATAGTGGATAGTGGATAGTGGATAATGGATATTGGATAGCGGACAGCGGATAGCGGATAGCTGATATCGGATAGCGGATAGCAGATAGCAGATAGCGATAGCGGATAGCGAATAGTGGATAGCGAATAGTTGATAGCGGATAGCGGATAGTGGATAGCGGATAGCGAATAGTGGATAGCGGATAGCGGATAGCGGATAGTGGATAGCGGATAGTGGATAGTGGATAGTGGATAGTGGATAGTGGATAGCGGATATTGGATAGTGGATAGTGGATAGCGGATAGTGGATAGTGGATAGTGGATAGTGGATAGTGGATAGTGGATAGAGGATAGCGGATAGCGCATAGCGGATAGCGATACCTTGAAGTATAGCGAATAGTGAATAGCGGATAGCGATAGTGATAGCGGATGGTGGATAGCGAATAGTGGATAGCGGATAGTGGATAGCGAATAGTGGATAGCGGATAGCGGATAGGGATAGCAGATAGCGACAGCGGATAGCGAATAGTGGATAGCGGATAGGGATAGCAGATAGCGACAGCGGATAGCGGATAGGTATAGTGGATAGTGGATAGTGGATAGTGGATAGTGGATAGTGGATAGTGGATAGTGGATAATGGATATTGGATAGCGGATAGCGGACAGCGGATAGCGGATAGCTGATATCGGATAGCGGATAGCGGATAGCAGATAGCGATAGCGGATAGCGAATAGTGGATAGCGAATAGTTGATAGCGGATAGCGGATAGTGGATAGCGGATAGCGAATAGTGGATAGCGGATAGCGGATAGGGATAGCAGATAGCGACAGCGGATAGCGAATAGTGGATAGCGGATAGCGGATAGGGATAGCAGATAGCGACAGCGGATAGCGGATAGGTATAGTGGATAGTGGATAGTGGATAGTGGATAGTGGATAGTGGATAGTGGATAGTGGATAGTGGATAGTGGATAGTGGATAGTGGATAGTGGATAGTGGATAGTGGATAGTGGATAGTGGAAAGTGGATAGTGGATAGTGGATAGTGGATAGTGGATAGTGGATAGCGGATAGCGGATAGCGGATAGCGGATAGCGGATACCGGATAGCAGATAGCGGATAGGGATAGCGGATAGCGGATACCGGATAGCAGATAGCGGATAGGGATAGCGGATAGCGGAAAGTTGATAGCGGATAGCGGATAGTGGATAGTGGATAGTGGATAGTGGATAGTGGATAGTGGATAGTGGATAGTGGATAGTGGATAGTGGATAGTGGATAGTGGTTAGTGGATAGTGGATAGTGGATAGTGGATAGTGGATAGTGGATAGTGGATAGTGGATAGTGGATAGTGGAAAGTGGATAGTGGATAGTGGATAGTGGATAGTGGATAGCGGATAGCGGATAGCGGATAGCGGATAGCGGATAGCGGATAGCAGATAGCGGATAGCGGATAGCGGAAAGTTGATAGCGGATAGCGGATAGTGGATAGTGGATAGTGGATAGTGGATAGTGGTTAGTGGATAGTGGATAGTGGATAGTGGATAGTGGATAGTGGATAGTGGAAAGTGGATAGTGGATAGTGGATAGTGGATAGCGGATAGCGGATAGCGGATAGCGGATAGCGGACAGCGGATAGCGGATAGCGGATACCGGATAGCAGATAGCGGATAGGGATAGCGGATAGCGGATAGGGAGAGCGGACTGCGATAGTGATTGCGAATAGCGAATAGTGAATAGCGGATTGAGGATAGCGAATAGTGGATAGCGGATAGCGAATAGCAGATAGCGGTAGAGGATGGTGGATAGGGTGTAGCGGATAGCGGGTAGCGTATAGCGGATAGCGGATAGTGGATAGCGGATAGCGGATTGCGGATACCGGATAATGGATAGCAGATAGCGGATAGTGGATATTGGATAGCGGGTAGAGGATAGCTAATAGCGGCTGCCGAATAGTGGCTAGCGGAAAGGGATAGCGGATAGCAGAGAGCGGCAGAGGATAGCGGATAGTGGATAGGGGGTAGCGGATAGTGGATAGCGGATAGGTATAGCGATAGCAATAGCAGATAGCGGATGGTGGATAGCGAATAGTGGATAGCGGATAGCGGATAGCGATAGAGGATAGCGGATAGCGGATAGCGGATGGAGGATAGCAAATAGTGGATAGCGGATAAGGTTAGCAGAGAGCGGTAGAGAATAGCGGATAGTGGATAGGGGGTAGCGGATAGCGGATAGAGGATAGTGGATAGTGAAAAGC
The DNA here is from genome assembly GCF_030247195.1 of Topomyia yanbarensis. Classification (NCBI taxonomy): domain Eukaryota; kingdom Metazoa; phylum Arthropoda; class Insecta; order Diptera; family Culicidae; genus Topomyia; species Topomyia yanbarensis. The sequence continues at coordinate 321,877,699 of NC_080671.1, read as the reverse complement.
GGATAGCGGATAGTGGATAGGGGGTAGCGGATAGCGGATAGCGGATAGTGGATAGTGGAAAGCGGATAGCGAATAGTGAATAGCGGATAGCGATAGCGATAGCGGATAGCGGTAGCAATAGCGGATAGCGGATGGTGGATAGCGAATAGTGGATAGCGGATAGCGGATAGCGGATAGTGGATAGCGGATAGCGGATAGTAGATAGCGAATAGTGGATAGCGGATAGCGGATAGGTATAGCAGACAGCGACAGCGGATAGTGTATAGCGGATAGGTATAGTGGATAGCGGATAGCGGATAGCGGATAGCGGATAGCGGATAGCGGATAGTGGATAGCGGATAGTGAATAGTGGATAGCGGATTGCGGATAGTGGATAGTGGATAGTGGATAGCGGATAGCGGATAGCGGATAGCGGATAGCGGATAGCGGATAGCGGATAGCGGATAGCGGATAGCGGATAGCGGATAGCGGATAGCGGATAGTGAATAGTGGATAGCGGATTGCGGATAGTGGATAGTGGATAGTGGATAGCGGATAGCGGATAGCGGATAGCGGATAGCGGATAGCGGATAGCGGATAGCGGATAGCGGATAGCGGATAGCGGATAGTGGATAGCGGATAGTGGATAGTGGATAGTGGATAGGGGATAGTGGATAGTGGATTGCGGATTGCGGATAGCGGATAGCGGATAGCGGATAGTGGATTGCGGATAGCGGATAGCGGATAGCGACAGAGGATAGCGTAGAGTGGATAGTGGATAGCGGATAGCGGATAGCGGATAGTGGATAGCGGATAGCGGATAGCGCATAGCGGATAGCGATACCTTGAAGTCGCCGGAAAAGTACCGACCAGTTCACATACATCTGTTACGTGTCTAGTTTCTACTGTCGAAAGTCTAGACGCTCAAGTTAAGAAATTCTGGGAAGTGGAGAACTTCGATCAAGGTAAGGTTTACACTGCTTTGGAACAGCAGTGTGAAACCCATTTTGCATGGACGCATAGCCGGAATGTTGAGGGAAGCTATGTAGTGCGTCTTCCCGTACGCCCGAAATGTTTCCTCTTATTGGCGAAACGTGGGCCACGGCCACTCGAAGACTCAATGCTGTGGAAAAACGCTTCCGTGCCAATGCTTCTCTTCGCTCTAGCTACGTGCAGTTCATGGAAGAATATCAGCAGCTCAGTCCCACGGAGAAGGTGCAGAGTCGCGTCGCGTTGCCCCTGTTTTTCAAGCCCCACCGCGCAATCTCTCGTCCCGATTCATCAACCACCAAAACAAGAGTCATGTTCGATGAGTCATGCAGGACTAGCAATCATTTTTCTTTGAACGACCTTCTGCTTACAGGTCCAACGGTACAACCTACTCTCTTGACCATCGTTCTCAACTTTCGCCTACATCGATATGTCATAACGGCGGACATAGAAAAAAATGTACCGACAAATCTTGGTGCATCCCGACGATCGACCACTACAACAAATACTTTGGTGCCAGCATGAGGCCGATCCTATTAGACAGTACCGTTTGAACACTGTTACTTACGGTACCTCATGTGCGCCTTTTATCGCGACAAGGACTCAAAACCAGCTTGCGGAAGACGACGGCAAGGATTTTCCACTATCAGAGCCGATCGTGAAGGAAGGCTTCTATGTAGACGATTTTCTGAATGGATCCGACAGCTTGGAAACCATAGTGGAAACAAGTAAACAGTTGACCAGTTTACTCAGCAGAGCGGGATTTCCACTCAGGAAGTGGAGTGCCAACCATCCGGCCATTTTAGAACACATTCCGGAAAAGGACCGTGAAACATTATCAGTACTAGAGCTTGATCAATCACCTTCAATCAAAACTCTGGGTCTTTTATGGTTTCCATAGGAAGATACGTTCGTTTTCAAGGTACATCTGCTACCAGCACTTGACAGAGTGATTAAACACATCGCTTTCTCTAAGATATCTCTACTTTTCGATCCTTTGGGCCTCGTCGGACCAGTAGTCGTCAGTGCCAAAATGTTCGTTCAGCTGTTGTGGCAGGAGAATCTGAATTGGGACGATGAGCTTCCGAATAAGTTACAATCCTAGTGGCTGTCCTTCCGAGCATCCATTGGACTCATAAAAAATCTTCGTGTGCCTAGATGGGATTTAGGCTCTCCTTCTGATTGCTACGATCTTCATTGCTTCCTGGATGCTTCTGAGAAGGGATACGAGTCCTGCATTTACGTCGTTTCCAGTGCCGGTAGTACAAAAACAAGTCTCCTTCTTATCGCCAAGTCTCGTGTAGCTCCAGCTGGTGGGCTCACCATCCCCCGTTTGGAACTGTGTGCTGCTGTTCTGGGAAGCCAATTAGCCGATAGTGGTCTCAATTCGACCAAATTTACTGGAAAGGTGACGTTTTCGACAGATTTCACCATCGTCCTCCACTGGATAACTTCACCTCCTTCTATTCGTGTCAAACCGCATCGCAGAAATTCAACGGCTTACTATGAACTTCCAGTGGCGTCACACCCATGCATATTCAGAACTTGCTCCCCTGCTGAGGATTGCAGCTTACTGTAAGCGATTTGCATCTAACAGTAGAGCTGCCAAACGAGATCGTAATTTAGGAAGGATAACTATACCCGAATACGATAATGCTATAAAATCGCTCATCGGTCTTTCACAACAAACTGCCTTCAACGTGGAGCTGCAATAGTTGCGTTGTCAAGATCGAGACAAACGTTCACTAGTGGATGCTCAATTTAAATCGCCCATCAAAAACTTCGATTTGATGATTGACTGAATTGGTCTGCTTCGCATCAATGGACGTCTTTCGGAGCTACCAGGATCCTACGACAGCCGTTTTCCGATGGTTTTACCGGCTGATCATCATCTCTCAAAATTGATTGCAAGATCGATCCATCATCAAACGCTTCATGTCGGACCTACGCAACTACTCGCGACAATCAAGCAGCGCTTCTGGCCAGTTCGTGATAGGGACCTTGCTTGAAGGACAGTTAACCATTGCGTGACGTGTTTCCGTTGTCGTCCAAAAGCAAGTGAGCAGTACATGGCACCATTGCCTGCTACATGCATTACATCAGCGAAAATCTTCGAACATACAGGGCTGGATTACTGTGGACCGTTTCTCGTTCGACAATTCGCGGGAAGGGGCACTTCGATAAAAGTCTGGGTCGCAGTGTACGTTTGTTTCGCCGTAAAAGCCGTGGTGTTAGACATAGTCACGGGTTGTCAGCAGCTGCGTGTGTCGCTTAGACGCTTCGTCAGTCGAATCGGTCGTGTTCGCGTAATACACTGCGATAACAGCACCTCGTTCGTCGGCGCGTTTCGCGAAGTTAAGGAGATGCGACAACAATTCATCGAACAGCTGAAATCCACTCATTGGGCGAACGAGTGCTTGGAGAAAAGCATTGAATTCCAGTTTATACCCCCGCGAGCACCGCAGTGAAGGCGTTCAAATACCATCTTTACCGCATCATGGGGTCTTCATCGTATCACTTGGACGATCTACGCACAGCCGTCGCTCAGGCCGAGGGCATCTTGAACTCTCGATCCTTAATACCGCTATCCATTTATCCAGAAGATCTATCCGTGCTCACTCCAGCTCACTTTATCCTGGGCGAATCTGTCTTTTGCCTCCCCGAATCAGATCTATCCAATGTTTCCATTAATCGCCTCTCCCACTTCCAGGCAACTCAGCGAACCATCAACGATCTTTGGAAACGCTGGTCAAAAGAATACATCAGCCTTTTGCACCAACGGCCAGCCAAGTGGTGGAAATCTCCTACCGAGTTCAGAATTGGTTCGACAATTCTTCTGATAAGGGACAAAACTCCTCCCCACCAATGGCCTCTCGGGCGCATTGTGGCTGTCTATCCGAACAAGGATGGAATCGCCACTATCGTTTCCGTGATAGCTATCTCTTGTTCGGTTGTAGCATTTTCAGGCAGGTAACATTTGATATCATCGTCGAATATCCATCTGAGATGAGGAAGGTTGTAATCACCTACAATGAGTACACTGTCTGAACTACTCAAGAATTTGTTGAATTCCTGAATTCTATATTTTATCCAGAATTTGTTGAACTGCAGAGCAGTGGGTATTGTACAGGTCTGGATTGCTTTTCGGGCGCAGATATATACAACAAATATACAGAGCGCAATTTGGTAGTGAAATGCGCGCAATAACTTGTTCTAAGCACTCAAAACCAGGCATTTCTATTACAATGTCGAGGAGATTATTTGACTAGAGGAAGAGTGGCGATCGCAACGATAGGTTGTGTAGTTCATTGAAAGTTACGAGTTATGTATGTCAGCACGCAGCCAGGTTTCTGTGAGAACAATAACATCATAATCGCAAGAGGAGAGCGCCAGTAAGCAGTCCTGAGTTTTTGTTCTCATTCCACGAACATTTTGATAGTGGACGGACAAGAAACCGTCCGACTTAGAATTGGAATTGGCGGCCGACTTAGAATTGGAGTTGGCGGCTTGAGTGGGCAGGCGAGGCAAAGTTGTGCCGATGAAGTGTCGGTTTGAAACTTGACTTCTTTGGACACTGGCAGCATGTGGCGAAGCAGGCATTACTTTGCTGCCTTCGGTGTTTCTGTCGTCGGTCGTGTTATCTTCGAACTCACGGAATCGGATACCAACGGGCCATGTGTAAGCAGTCATTGCTTTGTATTTCCTATCAATAGGCAATTCAACTTTGAAAGAAACAAACGTTAAAGTGCGCACATCTCTTCCTTTAGGAACCAGCTTGTGTACTTCGATGCTGTTGGTGTCCAGTCTTGACTATTTCTATTACCGTATCATCTGGTACCTGTGACATCACCCCGGACAGGTACAACCAAAACATCCCCATTCTGCGTAGAAGCTACTGCAATCGATGAAGCATCACTTCCATGGAAGTTGCTGCGAAATTCAGACTGCAGGGCAATCCCTCCTGGCAAAAAGTAAGTCCGAGACGAATGGGGGTCGAGAGGAGTCCTTCCGGATGGCTGAAGTGTCGAGTTGTATTAGCTGACAACGGTTTTCGTAGCTCAGCAGCTGAAATCTGTTTTGCCAAGGAAGATATCGGAGTGCAAAGCATATGAGCCGACGCTGGACGGCATCGATTCTGCCAATGTCGTTCTGGTAGTACGAATTCCAAACAGCAGAACAATATTATAGTCAAATTAAGTCATATTTTTTTGTGTTTCGGATTCTCCTCGTCAATAGCTAACAGCTGACTGGGTCGCTAGCTAGACACTAGATCCAAAAAAGGAAGGAGAATCCGAAACACAAAAAATATGACTTAATTTGAGTTAGGTTATAAGCACCAATGCATAAATACAGGGGTTTATTCCAATTTAAAAATTGCAATATTCTAGTGTTGGGCGAACCAGCGCGCAATAGAGTGATTTTAAACAGTCAAGATGTGGACAATTTTTATGCCGGCGAGGATTCTACGCAACTGACACCGGCTGATACATTACAATCCGTGACATGTGGCGAGAATGACGACAACTCAATCATATTCGATGAGTCAGCATTAAACGGGTTTGATGTTGTTATCAAATATACCGAGGAGAATGGTTGGCCACTTAATGTCCAGATATCTTTGCGTGAAATGCGTTCCAAAGTTATTGACACATTAACAAATACACAAAATTAACAAAATTCAAGCAATATGATTTTTCACCGTAGCGAAGTAGTGATGCTAAAATTGATGTATCGGGGGTAATATTCGTACGAACCAAGATAACTTATTGATTACAAGTCGTTGTTCGCTTTTATATAACTTAGTGGTTGTAGCGTTGGGATATCAATCTGAGCGTAGTGGGTGGATCCATGTCGGTCTTGAAGGATTCCAGAACATGAAGTATCATTGTGCCACATAACTTACGATTGTATTGGTAAGCATAAAAAGCCTCTGATATGTTTCAACGTTAGTGCTCAAGGTTGCTGTTCAAAAAATTCTCAAAGATCGAATTCCATGCCCAATTTTGTTCGATTCCTGATACTCTTCACATTTTTTAATTTTTCAAGCCTGCTTTGGGAACATATCTGGAAAATTTGGGTAAAATTATATAAAAAAGGTCGCATAACCCTGTTAAATGAATTGAACAATTTTTTGGGTTATTTTCGGATTACAATAAACAATTTTAGATTAATCGATATAACAAAAAAATATTTGTTTGCCTCGATATATCGTAACTCGATAAAAAGTAACGAATAAAAAAATTACGTGGCTTTATATCGAGGTATGACTGTACCACCGTTTCCATAAACATTTTTTATACAATTTTAAAATATTTTTCTTTCGCAACCTTGTGTAATGGTTAAGTTGGAGTAAAACAATTTCAAATTCCAATCTCGGGACATCACCTAAGATAAGTCAGTTGCATATACGTTCACATATCGTCGCTGTTGTGCTATCTTATGACAAGCGCCATTTAGCACATTTCGAGAAAAACGATTTTTAAAGTTTGAGATTGAATGTCTTGAAACTTATAAATGGTATAAACAATCCAAAGAAGACAATTGATGCTTCTAGCTATTCTGCATTAATCTCTCAAATATTACGAAGATCGGTTGACTATGTTGCGAGTTTTTACTATGAATGTAAACAAAAGTCACACGTGTCATAGGCGTGTATTGATGACCAAATTTGTATGGCGTGGCATAATCGTGCATGGAAAATTTTCCATAGAAAAAAATCATCAATTTTTAACTTTTATTCATATCTTTGCGTTCATATGGTCTATAAACAATCGGTGAAATGCATTTTGAAGGAAATGAGTCAGGAAATCTAGAAAAAAATGTTATACTTGGTTACAGTGTTGCCAAATATCTTTTATTTCCAGTTTAAAACTAAAACTGTGTTTTTCTAATAACTCGTGTAATTTTCCTTTGAAAATGTTTATGCCATTGTGTTCCTCAGACATTTTCACACATAAAAATATCTAAAACTTCAATATAACTTGTGCAAATCCCTAGATACAGCGGTTTGAAGCAAAAAACTCAAAATTTCACATCATGTTTCTCGCTATATCTAAGTAACCAAGTAGACTTTCAAAATTCTGAAAACGCCACTTTGCAGAGATTTTTCAAAAAGTAATGTGGCATATCTAACTCAGTTTACCCCAAAATGGCGTTTGTCATAAGATAGCACAACAGCGACGATATGTCATGTGAACTGTTTGGAATTTTTTGTGTCTAACTTGTGCTAACTTGGGTCAGCGCTGTTGTTGTAGAATATTTGCTGGTTAGTCGCCAATTTAAAGCTGGGGCGCAACGACTTGGATAGGGCGCAATACAGCACGTATACAGCCTGAAGAAAACAACAGTTCAGCTTTATCAATAAACCTTTTCGTTACCGCTATTCAGCTGAGAGAATTATCATAGGAAAATTGTTAAAAAAGACATTTATTTCAAGTTACACACGCCATCAATCTCATTGGAAACCATATTCTTTTATTAGCGTTACGCTACAGTTAGAGAAAAATTGTATTACCTTGTTGGATATCATATCACGTACCTGGATCCGAACCAGCAACCTGTTGAATACTAAGCACTTACCTTACTGTCTGCACCAATCTTGCATACATCGAATGCTTCAGATTTCACCGATGTACCGACAAGTCTAGGCTGCTGAATAGAGTCTGTACAAAGGCTACAGTAGCCTTCTATAGATTTGAGTGAACCTAGTTGGCTTGGGTTCGAATCCCAACCTACGATAATTTTTTTATTTAATTTTTTTTTTTAATTAATTTTTAGAACATTCGGGAATTTTAAATTAGATAATTTATTTCAAAAATGATGATTATAGTTGTTTTTGTTTCCAAGGTGAGGATTTATGGTTGTCACAAAACATTTAGATAAGTAAAAATGGGTGTTATATGAAAGTGGTGGTAACTGAATGATGGATTGAAGTCATTTATAATTTTAAGGTGGCAATCTCCTCAATTTATTTACCACTCCCTGCCAAATGATTTTCTTTGCATTGTGATTTTTTTTTGGTAAGCGGAAGTCGCTGTTCGAATTCAATAGTTTATTTATTTATATCAATTAAGTTCGCCAGCGTGAATAATCATTTCATTGTACCTTTGTTTGCAAGTCGATGGATCACAAGTAAACAGACCGTTTCGAATTAAAACGTAAATTTACATAAACGAGGGCGCATGTGATTTGGTAAGCTTGTACATTGAAAAACTGTAAATCGTGTATTTCCCGTGGTGAAAACTCAGTAGATATAAAAAAACTAAATAAACTTTCTTTTTTTCTTTATTCATTTATTGATCTATTGCTCCTTAACTGTAATATATACAAAACATCTCAATTTAAATATACCGAAATAATAAAAAAAAAATCCTTCACTTAATAGTAAAAAAATATTTGTGTGTATTGGGACTCGAACCCAGGTCGGTTGCCATTCCTCATGATTTGCTAATCGCGCCAATTTTTGTAGTAGTTACAATTACCTTTGTTAAACACATAATTCAGCTAAAAGTCAAAGGTGGTATAACGGCAAATGTAAAGGTAGAAACAACCTTTTGAAGACATGTAGTGCAGCTTAATGATTAAAGGTAATAGTATTGGTAACAGCATCGTTTATTCAACTCGCAATTCAGTCTAATTAAGATGGTTGAATAAAAGCTTTAATATTGTCGCTATTACATTTATTAGTAGTATAGTTCAGTCTAGTTGGAACTGGCGAATACTGGATTTTAAATAGGCTGAAAAAACTGTTAATGTTTAAATAGTTCAGCGAAAGTTTTATTCAGCTTACATAACCTTTAATCTGCTTTAAATCAACACGTAGTCTTATAGTTCAGCTCCTAATGTTTGTTGGGTCTGCAAGCTGCCCTAGCGTGACGGAATTGACAAGACATTTGTCAATGCCATTCACTTAAAAATTGTAGAGAAGGGGGCTTAGACATGAGCCCTGGGGAAAGTCCACGTAGCTAATTCGTGATGTCGACAAATAACTTTGAGAAAAATACATATGTTTTTCAGACAACAAGCCCCCTGAGTCAGTAAGAAAACTGATGCCATCTGCTCTTTGATAGCATATGCCATTTGAATTCCTGTTAAGAGCAACGCAAGGCAATCGTTCGTCTCTTTGCCTTTACGAAAGCCAAATTGTGTATCTGACAGTAAGTTATTTGCTTCGGCCCAATTGTCGAGACAGAACAGGACCATTTTCTCGATTAACTTCCGAATAGAAGAGAGCATTTCAATCCGTCCATACAAGTTGTGATCGGAGGCTGTTCTTCTTGTTTTTTTTTTGATGGCGTGGACCTTCACTTGCCTCCAGCCATGAGGGACAAGGTTACTCTTAAGAAACATACTAAATTAATTCAACAAACGTCTCTTGGCAGATTCTTTAACAAGTAAAATTTGATTATGTCTGGTCCTGGGGCTTTATTGTTACATTATCGTCCGCGGGGGGAAGCGGCGCGGTAGATCTTCTGTGCCGGGGCGGAATCCGTACAAACCTTCTTGGCGAAATCGAATATCCAACTCCCTCGTTAGTACTGTTTCTGGTTTGGTTTCTCTCATTAATCCGTCAACGAACCAGCGACAGTAAGCGTTTGTTGGCTTTCTATGCGAATATCGTAAAAGCACTCGAGAGAATCTAAGAGCGCCCTGCAATCCATGAGAATATTAAACTAGCGCCCCAGAGAATTTGTAAGCGCCCTGTAAACTAAGAGAACTAGTCAGACTAGTAACCTAGAGAGTTTGAATGCGCCCTGCGAGCTATGGGAATATCATACTAGCGTCCCAGAGAATCGAAGAGCGCCCAGCGAGATATGTGAATATCAAACTAGCGCCCCATAGAGTCTCTATGCGAACTATGAGAATATCGGACTTGCGCCCTAGGGAGTTAAAGAGAGCCCTGCGACCTATGCGAATATTAAACTGGTGCTCGAGAGACTGAGAGCGCCCTGCGAGCACCATAGGGAGCTTTAGAGCGTCCTGTGAGCTATGAGAAGCACCACAGTGAGTGCGGAAGCGCTCTCCGAGCTATGGGAATATCATATTAACGCTCCAGAGAATCTTAGAGCGCCCTGCGAACTATGAGAATAACAGACTAGCGCCCTGCGAACTACGTGAATATCGTAAAAGCGTTTGAGAGGATCTAAGAGCGCCCTGTGAACGATGAGAATATAAGACTAGTCCCTTAGAGAGTTTCAGATTGCCCTGCGAGCTATGGCCCGAGAGACTCTGAGAGCGCCCTGTGAGCAATGTGAATGTCATACTTGCGCCCCATAGAGTCATATTAGCGCCCTGCGAGCAATGAGAAGCACCCCAGCGAGTGCGGAAGCGCTCTCCGAGCTATGGGAATATCATACTAGCGCTCTAGAAAATCTTAGAGTCTCGGAGCGCCGTGCGAACTATGAGAATATCGGACTTGCTCCCTAGGTAGTTTAAGAGAGCCCTGCGACCTATGCGAATATCAAACTGGTGCCCGAGAGACTCTGAGAGCGCCCTGCGAGGAATATGAATATCATGCTGGCGTCCCATATAGTCATATTAGCGCCCTGTGAGCTATGAGAAGCACCCCAGCGAGTGCGGAAGCGCTCTCCGCGCTATGAGAATATCACACTAGTACTCCAGAGAATCTTACAGCGCCCTACGAACTATGAGAATATTAGACTAGCGCCCTAGCGAGTTTAAGAGCGCCCTGCGAACTATGTGAAAATAGTAAAAGCACTCGAGAGAATCTAAGAGCGCCCTGCAATCCATGAGAATATTAAACTAGCGCCCCAGAGAATTTGTAAGCGCCCTGTAAACTAAGAGAACTAGTCAGACTAGTAACCTAGAGAGTTTGAATGCGCCCTGCGAGCTATGGGAATATCATACTAGCGTCCCAGAGAATCGAAGAGCGCCCAGCGAGATATTTGAATAGAGTCTCGGAGCGCCGTGCGAACTATGAGAATATCGGACTTGCGCCCTAGGGAGTTAAAGAGAGCCCTGCGACCTATGCGAATATTAAACTGGTGCTCGAGAGACTGAGAGCGCCCTGCGAGCACCATAGGGAGCTTTAGAGCGCCCTGTGAGCTATGAGAAGCACCACAGTGAGTGCGGAAGCGCTCTCCGAGCTATGGGAATATCATATTAACGCTCCAGAGAATCTTAGAGCGCCCTGCGAACTATGAGAATAACAGACTAGCGCCCTGAGAACTACGTGAATATCGTAAAAGCGTTTGAGAGAATCTAAGAGCGCCCTGCGAACGATGAGAATATAAGACTAGTCCCCTAGAGAGTTTCAGATTGCCCTGCGAGCTATGGCCCGAGAGACTCTGAGAGCGCCCTGTGAGCAATGTGAATATCATACTGGCGCCCCATAGAGTCATATTAGCGCCCTGCGAGCTATGAGAAGCACCCCAGCGAGTGCGGAAGCGCTCTCCGAGCTATGGGAATATCATACTAGCGCTCTAGAAAATTTTAGAGTCTCGGAGCGCCGTGCGAACTATGAGAATATCGGACTTGCGCCCTAGGGAGTTTAAAACAGCCCTGCGACCTATGCGAATATCAAACTGATGCCCGAGATACTCTGAGAGCGCCCTGCGAGCAATGTGAATATCATACTGGCGCCCCATAGAGTCATATAAGCGCCCTGTGAGCTGTGAAAAGCACCCCATCGAGTGCGGAAGCGCTCTCCGAGCTATGGGAATCTTATACTAGCGCTCCAGAGAATGTTAGAGCGCCCTACGAACTATGATGAGAATATTAGAATAGCGAGTTTGAGAACGCCCTGCGAACTATGTGAATATCGTAAAAGCGCTCGAGAGAATCTCAGAGCGCCCTGCAATCTATGAGAATATTAGACTAGCGCCCCAGAGAATTTGTAAGCGCCCGGCAAATTAAGATAACATCAGACTAGTAACCTAGAGAGTTTTGTGAATATCATCTTAGCGCCCTGAAGAGCTTGAGAGCGCCCTGTGAGCTATGATACTACGTATCACACTGAGTCCCTAGCGAGCATGGAAGCACTCTTCGAACTATGGGAATATGATGCTGGTACCCCAGAGAATCTGAGAGTACCCTACGAACTATGGGAATGTCAGATTAGCGCCCTAGCGAGTTTGGGAGCGCCCAGCGAGCTATGGAAATATTATACTGGCGCCAGAGAGAATCTGAGAGCGCCATGCGAGCGCTGAGAATATAAGGCTAATCTAGAGAGTTTGAGAGCGCCCAGCGTGCTATGGGAATGTTATGCTGGTGCTCGAGAGAATCAAAGAGCGCCCTACGAGCTGTGTGAATATCATACTTGCGCCCTATAGAGTCATACTAGCGCCCTAGAGAGCCTGAGAGCGTCCAGCGAGCTATGAGAATATCATTATAACACCCCAGCGTGGAAGCGCTCTCCAAGCTATGTGGATATCACAATAGCACCCCATAGGGTCTCGGAGCGTACTGCGGGCTATGAGAATATCAGACTAGCGCCAATGTGAGTTTTAAAATACCCGGCGACCTATGGGAATATCACACGGGCGCCCCAGAGAATCTGAGAGCGCCCTGCAAACTATGAGAATATCAGACTACCCTACAGAGTTTGAGAGCACCCTGCGAGCTATGGGAATATCATGCTGGCGCTCGAGAGAATCTGAGAGCGCCTCGCGCGCTATGCGAATATCATACTAGCGCTCCATAGTCATACTAGCGCCCTAGAGAGCTTGAAATCGATTTGCGAGCTATGAGAATATTATACTAGCGCCCTAACGAGCATGGAAGCGCTCTCCGAGCTATGGGAATATCATGCGAGCGGCCCAGGGAGTCTGGAAGCGCCCTACGAACAATGAAAATATCAAACTAGCCCCTAGTGAGTTCGAGAGTGCCCTACGAGCTATGGGAATATCATGCTGGCGCTCGAGAGAATCTGAGAGCGCCATGATATGCTGGCTGCGAGATATGTGAATATCATTCTAGCACCCCATATAGCCATACTAGCGCCCTGCGAGCTATGAGAATATCATACTAGCGCGTCAGCGAGTGTCAAAGCGCTCTGAGCTATGGGAATATCATACTGGCATTTTAGAGAGTCCAAAAGCGCCCAGCGAACAATGAGAATATCAGACTAGCGCTCTCAAGAGTTTGAGATTACCCTACGAGCTATGGGAACAAAATGCTTGCGCCAGAGAGAATCTGAGAGCGCCCTGCGAGCAATGGGAACATCATACTAGCGCCCCATAGAGCCATACTAACGCCCTAGAGAGTTTGAAATCGGCCTGGAGCTATGAGAATATTAAACTAGCGCCCTAGTAAGTTTTGGAGTGCCATGCGAGCTAAGGGAAATATCGTACTGGCGCCTCAGAGAATCCGAGAGCGCACTGCGAACTATAGGAATATTAGATTAACGCCCCAAAGAAGCTGTGAGCGCCCTGCTAACTATGAATATATCGAACTACCGCCTGAAGAGTTTGGGCGCGCCCGGCGAGCTATTGGAATATCATATTGACGCTCGAGAGAATCTGAGAGCAGCCTGTGAGCTATGGGAATACCATACTAGCTCCCCATACAGTTATACTAGCGCCCTAGAGAGCTATGAGAATATCGAACTAGCACCCTAGTGAGTTTGAGAGTGTTTATGCTAGCGCTCCAGAAAATTCGTGAGCGCCCTGCAAACTAAGAGAATATCTCGAACTAGAGAGTTCGAGAGCGTCCTGCGAGCTATGGGAGTATCATGTTGGCGCTCGAGAGAATCTGAGAGCGCCTCGCGAGCTATGTTAATATTTTATTAGCGCCCCATAGTCATATTTGCGCCCTAGAAAGCTTGAAATCGATCTGCGAGCTATGAGAATATTATACTAGCGCCCCAGCGACCAAGGATGCGCTCTCCGAGTATCATATAGCGCCCCAGAGAGTCCGAAAGCGAGCTATGGGAATTTCATACCTGCGCCAGAGAGAATCTGAGAGCGCCCTGCGGACGATGAGAGTTTCATAATATCCTAGAGAGTTTGAGAGCGTCCTGCGAGGAATATCATGCTGGTGCTCAAGGGATTCTGAGAGCGCCCTGCGAGCTCTGTGAATATCATACTAGCGCCCTGAAGAGCTTGAGAGCGCCTTGTGAGCTATGATATTATATATCATACTGGGGCCCTAGCGAGTATGAAAGCATTCTCCGAGCTATGGGAATATCATACTGGCACCCCAGAGAATCTGAAAGCGCCCTACGAACTGTGGGAATGTCAGATTAGCGCCCTGCGAGCTACGGAAAAATCATACTGGCGCCAGAGAGAATCTGAGAGCGCCCTGCGAGCGATGGGAATATATGGCTATCCTAGAGAGTTTGAGAGCGCCCAGCGTGCTATGGGAATGTTATGCTGGCACTCTAGAGAATCTGAGAGCGCCCTGCGAGCTATGTGAATACCATACTTGCGCCCCATAGAGTCATACTTGCGCCCAGGAGAGACTGAGAGCGCCCAGCGAGCTATTAGAATATCATAATAGCACCCCAGCGAGTGTGGAAACGCTCTCCGAGCTATGTGGATATCACAATAGCACCCCATAGGGTCTCGGAGCGCCCTGCGAGCTTTGAAAATGACAAACTAGTGCCCCTGCGAGTCTGAGAGCACCCTGCGAATATCATACTGGCGCCCCATAGAGTCATATTAGCGCCCTGTGAGCTGTGAAAAGCACCCCAGCGAGTGCGGAAGCGCTCTCCGAGCTATGGGAATATTATGCTAGCGCTCCAGAGAATCTTAGAGCGCCCTACGAACTATGAGAATATTAGACTAGCGCCCTAGCAAGTTTGAGAGCGCCCTGCGAATTATGTGAATATCGTAAAAGCGCTCGAGAGAATCTAAGAGCGCCCTGCAATCTATGAGAATATTAGACTAGCGCCCCAGAGAATTTGTAAGCGCCCGGCAAATTAAGATAACATATTAGAGAGTTTTGTGAATATCATACTAGCACCCTGAAGAGCTTGAGAGCGCCCTGAGAGCTTTGAAAATGACAAACTAGTGACCCTGCGAGTCTGAGAGCACCCTGCGAGCTATCGGAATATCATACTAGCGTCCTATGAGTTTTGCAAATATCATATTGGCGCCCCAGAGAGTGTGGAAGCGCCCTGCAAGCGATGGGAACATCAGACTATCGTCCGAGAGAATCTGAGAGCGCCTTGCGTGACTTGTATTAGTATCAAACTAATGTTGAAACGCTCTGCGAGGTGTGGGAATATCATACTAGTGCTTTCAAGTATCTGAGAGTATCCTATGAGCATATCATACCAGTGCCCCATACAGTCTACGATCGCCATGTGAGTTATGAAAATATCATGCTAGCGCGGCAGGGAGTTTGCCAATACCCTACGAGTTTGAATAGATTCACAAAATTCCAATTAGCTGGGATCATTAAATTTGCCTTCCAGAATGATAAGGCCAACGGAATTTTTTTTTTGGCTCAAAATTTTTTTTTTCGGTTCCTGGAGCTGGTTAGTCGCCGACTAACCGTGACTAACCGCAACTACAGCACTGACTTGGGTAATAGCTAAGATACATCGTCTAACACACAGTTGGTGCTAGTTACTGACGAGATGAATTCGAACCACAAAAA
Organism: Topomyia yanbarensis; assembly: GCF_030247195.1. Taxonomy (NCBI): domain Eukaryota; kingdom Metazoa; phylum Arthropoda; class Insecta; order Diptera; family Culicidae; genus Topomyia; species Topomyia yanbarensis. Next base: position 321,862,168 of record NC_080671.1, on the reverse strand, counting down.
AATCGAACCTAATTTAGGTTAGGTTTTGTGCCCTTGATGCGCAAATTGGTTCAATCCAATTTTCCCTTTTGGGAATTAATATTGCATAATGCCAGGCGTTTGGCTCCCTAGCCATAGGACAAGAGTGCGGTTTCGCTTTCTCGTCAGCAAACCAGAGCTTCTCTTTTTTGCTTCCCGGGACATCATTCAGGATAAGTCAGTTGCTTAGATTGTTTGGATTTTTTTTGTGTGTAACTAGTACTAACTTGGGTACTAGTTTAGATACATCGTCTAACTAGACACCCGGTCGGTTTTTCATAGTTTGAAGAATATGCGGATTATTGTGAGTTGATATCGTATCAAAATTAAATGAACAGATTATTTATTTCGAATTCAATATAATTATAGAACCGGTGGTTTAATCACAAATATTTTTAATCTTAAATTTGTTTAAAATAGCCAAAAAAATCGATACAGTAAAGATTTTTATCGTTTATAATTCATTATCCTGAGCACTCTGTGGCTAATGTGCTAGTCTTCTCACATTGACTCACTCATGATGAGAGCACCTTAATCTTATCACTATTCTCAAAATTGGTAACCTCAAACAATGACACTTTGTCTATCACACATGATGCCTGATGTATAAAACATAAATACTCTCCAGCTATTCAAGAACAATCCCGTACTGTTCGTGTAGCTCGTACATTTCATAAACCATAGCAGCTAGCTCTTTATCCAGTGATGGTCCACCGCGCTTCATTGTATCTTCGATAATCTCCTCTTTAGCCATATTCTCCATTGCGAAGGTATCTTCCACTGGTTCGTGTAAAATCATCAAAAAGCTAGATGCAATCGCAAATCCATACAGAATGTACCGAGCATACTCTCTCCGAAACGAATCATAGCTGCGATGATTTGGAAACATGAAATAGAAGAAGTAATGCTTAGTCAACCGCTGCACTACTGATAACAGCATCTCATTAGACGGCAAAATGGGACATGTGAACAAATTTGTCTGTCACATTCCGTGCAGCCGAGTTTGTCGACTGCGCCTAATCGATGCACTGTTCGGGGATGCTATCTCACCTGTAATACTGTGGCAAATCGTTTGGATTGGTCTGAATAATACTGCAAAGTGTCCGCACCAGTTCGCCATGATAGGCCTGGAAAATAGTTTCGAAATGTTTCTCCCGCACATCATATCCAGTCGAGTTGGCAATGAACACCGAGAAATCAATCATTGGCGAGGCATAGCGGAGGGTTTGAAAATCGAACATCATTACGTTGGTTGGTTTTGCCGGATCCTGAAATAAAACCGGATCATATACTACCACGCACTTATGGGTCGTTCAATACTAACCATTTTATCAGCATACTTGAACGCAATATTATTGCGCAAATAATCACCGTGACAAATAACTGCGAGCGGTTCTTTCGGTATGACGCTGCGCTTTTGCACTCCCCACGGATCTTCCATTACCTTGGCAAGCTTCTGCAAATAGTCCTCGGGCACAGCATCCTTGAAGGGGCTTTCGCGTAATACTTTAATCGCTCGTTTTGGACCGGTTTTCATCACCTCCATCCAGCTCATTTCCCCTATATCGGCACCGAATCGTGATTCTTTAAACTTTCCGATAATGCTATCGAAGGATGAACGATTCTTTTCTTTCAAGGCGTAGCATTCACCATGGAATCGGCCAAGTTCGCGAGCTTCAGGGTGAGGAAAGTGTTTATAATTAACGAGAGCGATTGTTGAATTTTGCCTTACCTGCCAGTAAACAGTGGTCCAGTGGTAAATTCACTATCACTGGTGCCATTTTCCAACCATCAACGGAGAAATCGCCTAGTACCATGACTGCTTCCCTTGGTTTCCTGTGCGAGTAGTGGTATCTGAAAATCAAACGAACGTACGTTATATGATTTTTCGAAGGAACAGTTCAATGGGAGCTCTTCATACCTGGGGTAGAGATGTGCTTTTCCCAGCGTTGGTATGATTTCCGTGTAGGCAATAGTTTCATTCTCGAATAGTGTATCGAACTGGCAGCTCATGTACATTTCCTCCGAACAAGGAGGTGTTACCTGCGAAAAGTTTGTAAGCGTTTTACAAGTTTGGAAATAGTGATGAAAGATTTTTATTACAAAATTAAGGCATTTTATCACACAACTGTAGTAATTAATTGTAGAGTAACAGGTAAAGGGGATATTCTCTATGCCTTCATCATAGGCGAGCACAAATTTCTGTTTTAGAAGGGGATAACTTATTATTTTGCTGATAGACTGGAAAATACGAGAATAGCTATACTTGTGTTTGATTGTCTTGTTTCAATCAGTCAAACCCCACACATTCACGTTTACAAGTAATTGTATCTCCTTGAGTTGAAAAATTCGAAAAATATTTTTTTGTTTTTGCTTAATATACCTTTCCTCATGAATGTGTCTACAAAATATCAAAAAATCTGACAATTAGAAACGAAGTTACACCACAAAACAGCCATAGGTGTCTTGCGACCTGAGTGACTGTTCAATTTTCGCGCGTTTTCCCCAAAAGACAAAATGCCCCTATATTTGGAATGAGTACCGAATGCTCATTTCAGTGGTGTAGGGGGAGGGGAGAGTGATTTGGGGACAAAACACCCCTGAAACTATATCGCATATTAGAAAAAATTACATTTTAGGCAAAAATGTTTTAACTAGTTTTCATCCAACAAGTTACTTGTAGTGAAAATTGGCAATAAACCTCAACACTTTTCGGTATGCCCGTTGGTTTTACGCCGCCCAATGCATGTCGGTTTTCATAGCTCAAATTTTATCAAGTAGGAGTAAATGGGAGTGAAATGGGAAACTTTTTTGGAGCTTCGTAAAGAGAACCTTACTATTTTTTATGTTTAATCTTCGTAGTAAAAATAATCAAATAAACTATTTTTTGCTCTGAAACTAACCTATAATATTTATTTTCCTAAGAGTGACCGAGCTCCGACTAATTATGTTCAAAATTACCAAAATTGAAAATCGTTACCTATAACAACATCATCGAAACAAAATACAAACCATATTCTAAACATGTTCAGCATCTACCAGCAATGATTTGTCAATTAATATAATTTGATTTTATGAACACAAATTCAAATTGAAAATGATACAACTTTCATGCATCGTCTCAATCTGTTCAAACAACTCCTTGTATATTAATGAAATCAATCAACTTCAACTGAACTGATCATTTTTCAGAAACCGTAGAAACAAAAATCCAGTAACTTATTTTAAAAAATCCGAGATTTTTATTGTCAACTATTTAATTTTGACTATTTTCCTGAGAAAGCTTGATAAAAGTTAGCAATTTTGTTCCCTCTCGAGACGTCACAATGTCGGGCCATGAAATCGCCTGCAGATACGCGATTAACACAACATTTGGAGCGTTATTTCTCATTTCGATTCACTTACCTATTATGCTGATCAAAGTTACCCCGAAAACAACGATTGAAAATTCACAACAAATTTATTTATTTTTAGTAGGGTAAATGAACTTGAGTGGGATAATTTGTTGTTTTTTCTGCAGTATCGTCGACACGTATATAGATTTCGGTATAAAATTAGAAAAAATGTTTTAGCAAAAACGTATTAGGTGATAGTTAAAACTGATAGTTCTGATAATTTGTGGATTGAAATTTAAATTAAACTCTGATTGCAACCAGTATAACAGTTTTACTAACTAATGAATATTGATCATGAGTGGGAATTTGCTTATCTTGAATGGACCTAAAAATAATTTTGATTAGGACTACAATTTCTGTCCTCTTTCAAAGTTGCAACATGTTTCAAATCAATTACGGGTATACCAAACGGATGAAAAATATATTTGGAAATGATTTAAAAGGTTTTAATGCTCAACTTTCCATGAAAAATATCGAGAGCATATACTATCAAAACATGGCAAACGCAAATTGGAATATTTTTCGAACACACCATCTATAACCTCCGAATTTAGATTTTCTTCATAACAAAATGGTATCAAAAATAGCTCCTCTAGGAGTGAATAGCTGAAACTGGTGGTCTCAATCACGATTATTTGTAGTGTAATTTAATATCAAAAAACTTGATTTAAAATCTAATTCATGACATTTTCCGTAGTATTTTCAATCTATTTAAATGAAAATGTACTGGCATTTGCTCACATTAGTATATAAATATAAAACTCCAATTTTCGAACGTTTTATCATTAGCAACCTAAGCTACAAAAAAAGACGAAATAATGACGATGCCGAACATGTTCAGAATATGGTTTGTATTTTGTGTCTTATACATAGTTTTAATCTGTTTAAATAATTCCTTGTATATTAATGAATTCAATCAACTTTAACTGAACTGACCAATTTTTGGAATCCGTAAATATTTTTGTCCAATAATTCATTTTGAAAATCCAAGATTTTTGTTGTTAACTATGTAATTTCGACTATTTTCCCGAACAAGTCAGATTAACAGTTATGTGTCCAACAAAAAAAACACCTTTAACAGGCCAACGAGGGTACCCGGGTACCCACAAATTGAAATGCTCATAACTATGGCTTCCTTTAACCGATTTGGACACTTTTAGATATTTTGGATTCAGGAACTCGTCCACTTTTTGATTCTGTACAATAGAACCGGAATAATGGATCCGGTTTTTGGTAATCCAGATTTTCCGGAGTAATGTTCCAGTACTAGGATATGATTTGTAAATTTTAATAATGTACTAGCAATATGAGTATCAAAACTCTTCAAATTGTCTCGGAAGTCTGTTTTTTTATTGTTACGGGACCCTATGGCAAGTTGAAAAATGCAATTGGAATGGAATGGCCACTCACGGCCCCACGGGAACCTGCTCCGGAATGTCCGTTCCGGGGTCAAATCACCAAATTGATCCAAAACCACGAGATACAGCCTACTGGTGCAATTCCAAGAATTTTGATACCCATATTGCTTGTATTCCATTGAAGCATTTTAGTTTTGTGGGTACCCGGGTACCCACGTCGGCCTGTTACGTAGTAAAAGAATTCAGCAGCCCCTCCTCACTCCCACCCTTAATATATCAACAATATTATTAACCCAAAAGCTTGACTTAGTGAAGTTCTAAGATGTCACAAAGTTTCAATTTCCAGCTATGGATAAAACATAGGAATTTAATTAATTGAAACTTAAAAAGGTACCCGGGTAGCGCGTCGGACACACAACGGTTAAAGTTGACTGTATCCTTCTATGCGATTTTGTTTCCTTACGAGACGACACAAAATCGGGCCATGAAATTGCCTACGGATATGCAAATTACACAACATTTCGAGCGTTATCTCTCATTTCGGTTCACATATTTTGATGATCAAAGTTACCCCGAAAACAACAAATGAAAATTTATAAAAAAATAATTATAGTTTTATAGAAAAACGGAATAAAACATCCAACAATTTGAACATTTCCAATTTATGGGTACCAGTACTTGTTTTAAAAATGCAAATAGTTACATCTATTTGAATTGAAGATAGTTATGCGAAAAACTTTCGAAAAATTGATCAATGTCCCCCGTTTTACGCTGATTAGTTATCTTTCTACCGTCACACATGTGTTTTTAATCCGACTAAACTACGGTTATTATAATGAGCTGAAATGTGGCATCTTGTTATAGGGGCCATGCATAAATAACGCAGAATTTTGGGGGGTAGGGAGTATACCAAATTTGTGACGAAGTATGACGAAGGGGAGGGTAGGGTCAGAAGTTGTACGTAGACGTAGCATTAAATTTAATTTTTTTGACGGGCATCAAAGCCCATCGACGGCCGGAGATAGGTACCTTTCGGTTCCCAGAAATATGCCAAGGAAAATGATTTTCACCAATACCTTTTGTGGCGTATTCTCAGATACATATAGAATGAAATTAAGTAAAGAAAAAAAATGATTTTTTGAAACCATGAGAGTAGAAGATCCCCTTAAATTCAGCTTCACGCTGCGGATTAGACGTTCCTACTGAGTGCGACTGGAAATAAATTATCGCTATCCAGTTTTCCGAAATCAAGCTGCTCGCTTCTCTGCTTTATCACCTTGCTTGTAGCTTGGAAGTTAGTTCCTCGATCGCTCTAGATGACAGTCAGTACTCCCCTCCTAGCCATGATGATTCGAATTGCCATCACGCAAGAGTATTCATCCCGGATCACATGGTAGGTGGCTTCCAAAGGAGGAATACGGTCGCGTTGTAGAACTTCGTTGATGATTGTGGTTTTGGTGGTTGGCATGTTCGGGAATGTCGGCAATGATTAGCTGTTTGATGCGAAGGTTACGAGGGAGAATTACGGGTTCAACAAAAACGCGTTCGGCAAACGTGCAGACTTTTGTTCGACAACCATTCTCGTCTAGGAAGGCGCAATGGAACAGTGGATTGTTCTTAATCATCTTCGTCCAATCATCTCTCGCAGAGTGATTTGCGTTAGCACGGTGATCTCAACGATATAGACTTCGGACTGCGCTTGGCGGAACAAGTAGTCTTTCGCTTTAGCTAGCTTTTATCGCAGTAGAGGTCCAAAGACATGTGTCTCGTAGAGTGCTGCAAGTTATCGACGTAGCGGAAAACGAAAAGGCGACCTACTCAGAAGAGTGGTCTATCTAGAGCATTGTTGTGGCCTTATAACAGAATCCATAATTCTGGAATGAATAAGTAGATGTGGACTTGTCGGTTTGTTGTCGGTTTCTCAAAGCTAGGAATCGGAAGCCAGACATGTTCGTTTTGTCCAAAAACTTCTGGTCCCCAGAATCAGCGATTGTCTGGCGATAGATTTGAAACACGTGTCCACTGCGTCCCTTCATCGGCAACATTTTGCTTTTGAATTCAACGCCACTCGCCAGCTTCCGTCGACTCTAAAATTTCACTGACAAGAAACGCTACGAATGGGCTATATCGCCGGTTGTCGGATCTCAGCCAGTATAACGTATCCTTGGAATCTGTCCAGAAGTACCGCTTGCTAACCGGGATGGACAGTGATGCCATTATCGTATCCGCCAATCGGACATCGAGGTAGGCCGCTTGCAGCCCGAATTTCGGGATGGACCGGAATTTCAATGGCGCTACTCTCGTTTTCGCTCCTACAAACTAGCTTCCAATCGTTAGCCCCTCGCTAAATCGAAGATAGACGATCACCGCGATACCGTTCTCGTTCGCATCCACAAATATGTGCATTTCCACCTCCGCCTTAACGGTTATTGACGTTCGGACATCTTGTTACTTACACAGATCGTACCTTCCCAAAAACGGCCAGCCCCGTCAACCATTTCTCGAACTGCGTGTTTTCTACAGGAGCACTCCAGCCCACTGATGTTCTTCATATTCCTTGCAGAAGAACCTTTAAAAACATCACCAGGTGCGTTATCAAACCTAATGGACCGTACACCATCATCAATTTGCGGATAACAACGCGTTTGGTCGTCTGACGTGTTGTACAGTGCTCGGGGAACAGCATGCGCCGAAGGTCATCACCTGAACGACGGAAATACTGGGCTATGACTAGTTGGTACCTTTTTAGAAGAAGCGCTGGCAATGTTGGTCTTTGTAATAGAAACGGATCAGCGCCGACAACAGCGATGTTAGCTGATCTGGAGCTTTCAAGAGGACTGAGTTTAAAGATACACCATAGACGGTGGCAACTGCGTTCCATACTAGACGAAACTAGTCCGGCTTATTTGGGTTCACCACAACGATTATAGGTAAGGTAGGTACCAAATACGCACACGCTTTTCTTGAAGTAGTCAGCTTTCTCACGTATCCCTTCTTGAGATGTTCTTGGATGTCCTGCTCAAGAGCCTCGGCTAATACTGGATCCACGCTTAAAAGGTTTTCGAAACAATGCCATCGGTTGAAAGGCACGCTTCACTGTCCGGAAGTCTAACGTGACCGTATTCAGAGCAAGCCGGATTCAAAGTGGTTAAGCAGTGGACGGATTAGGGGTTCTAACAATGACTTGGCCCGTTTTCCGTCCTGAGAGAAAAGCTGCTTGTGAAAGTTTACGTACTCGCCGATGTGTCCGTTACCGGTACAATCGCAGTAAATCGTCCACTCCTAGCGGGTATTGACGGCGATCAGTTCATCTGGCCCACCTTCGCAACTTTTGATTTCATGCCCGAGATTGGCGTAGCCCAGGCCAATTAGTCTTGGGCTGATATCGCGGTAATCTTCGGGCGGTAAACACATCGTCGCAAGCGACAAACGCTGTATCTATCAAGCGACAAACGCTGTATCTGACACTATCGCAAGCCATTGACAGTAATTCTTTTCATAAGGCCGATGAAAAACCATATCACATCACTGTTCTATGTTTCTTTGGAGTCCACAAAAACGTATTCAGGGGTATGTAAATGTATCATAGAATCGCGTCCTACACGTGAAGTTTTAGACGAAGTGAAAACTGTAACTAATTCAATTGGCTGTGACATTCTCGAAGAAGTACAATCTCTTGTCGACGCAATTAACGCTTTGGTATACGCGATGCTTGTTTTCCGCCAGCGAGTCCCAGCTTAATGGACGAATTAAATGCCCAATCAACAATCGGGTGACTCAGATCACCGTTCCACTGAAGGGTGGCGCTTTTTGGGTTTGAAGAAAGTCTGGTGCTTTGACTGGACGGAGTACGATACACGTAATCAGCGTAGAATTTAACAGCAAAAGGTGAAAGAAGGGAAGTTAATAAAAATGATCGCAATAAAAACAGACACCAACATAGGGTGATGAGCCAATTTTCGCCATGTTTCTATTATCACCCAACCCATTTGAAGCCGTTGGTTAGAGCAGCGTCTACCATCTTTGTTCAACGCATTAAGTCAAATTGGAGCGCACCTATTGGGGCACTCGATTCGAGTTTTTGTTGCGTTCAAACCGAGAACTTCACCGTTTTCAGCGCATTCGTGTTAACAACGAAGCAAAGTTATTGATGCCAATTTGTACGCATTCCATCGGTTGTAGGTCGAGCAATGATATTTCTAAGTATGACAAATTGCCATTAACTTTATCAGAAACGCTGTCAGGAATTTTGATATATTGTGAAAATTTTAATCGTATGCAGAGCGCATCTAAAATGAGCAAAATCAATAGCAATGTACTGAGTTCCTCTTATTCTATTATTCTAGTCATTGAAACAAGATGGAACGATAGCATAAAAAGTGAGGAAATTTTTGGTAGTGGTTTTAACATATTTAGAGACGACCGAAATCTTCTAGAATCTCAAAATAAGTCTGGTGGAGGAGTTCTTATAGGCGTTTCGGCTCAATTTAGTTCAGAAATTCTTCCCACAGTGATGTTTAGGGAATTTGAACATGTGTGGGTTAAATCGAACATTTCAGGCGAAATGCGTTTTTATTCCTTTGTATGCTTCCCACCAGAGCATACTAATATAACATCATACGAAGCCTGTTTCAAAATTGCTGAACAAATTTTATTTGAACTTCGAGCCGAGGTTAAAATTCACATTTACGGAGACTTTAACCAGCTCAATGCCGATTTTATTCCGGATTCTGAAAATGAAAATATTTTAATCCCATTCGTAGGAGAAAACGAAACATTGGATTTTATCTTTGACAAAACTGCTAACATAGGACTAAATAAAAAAAATCATGTAAAAATTCACAGAATTGCTATCTGGACCTTTTATTTACAAGCACTCAGGAAGATTTCGGTGTATCTGAATCTTTGGCACTGTTATAATCAAAAGTTTTACCAACGAAAATAGCGTCCATGCACACGTAAACTTTGCATTCATTTGTTTGTGTGATTGTACATTTGCACACATCTGTCATGAAATGATTAATAATTTAATTTGTGGGAGAAGTCGTGGGGTGTTTAGCTTACGAACGGTATCGGGCATACCTACAATACCCCTCCCTACAAGTTTATCTTTTTTCCCCTCGGCGAAGGTATATTTTTTTCTCAAGCCGATTACTAGTTATCGCTGTAAGGCCTTTCATAGAGTTGACTGACTTTTAAGTCTATACGAGAGAAGCGAACATATAGACATGTCCCTGTGTAATAATGAATTACCAGCATGCAAAAATAGTACAATTTCATCACTCTTATGTTGCATCATTAAACCTCGGCAGACTAGATGGGGTCAGATGCGACCCCATGTTTATTACTTGTAGGCTAGCGCATGCGTGGGGGTCTCACGTGGTCTGCGGAGGGTCAACGTAATATAATTTTGGTGATTTATTTGCGAAAGGTAGACGCCGTTTTGATATGTTGAAACTGCTTTTTTGAATTCCCGATTTGATCCGCGAACTCGGTAGATATATGTCATTCATTTATTTAATGTGCACAAATAAAATAATATCATTTGTACGATAAGAATCTCCCGTGAGGTATCTTAACTACAACCATTCATCTAATCCTACATTTCAAACTCACCTTTACTGCCAGATGATATTCTCGCGGCTTCGTTGCATCTTTCTGACTGCGCAGCGTCACCTTGGCCTTGAACAAAACGGTCAGCATGAACGTACCATCTGGTTGCAACGCTTTGACATCCACATAATCCAGCAGTGCACCATCGTCTTCACCGTCGGCAACAGTCAGCACACGTCGTTTAACCATTGCAGGAATCAGCTCCGTTTCAATGTAGTTAATTGTTTTCGCTGTGTCATTCATTGCTACGATTTTCAAAGGTGCGAGTCACTTCAACTAACTACTAGCGATACTGTTTATTTTGAATCCTCTAAAAATTGAACACTTTCGATTGGCAGTTTGATATTATTGCAATCATATATAATAGAATCCAGCTGGCGATAAGACTACGGAAACGAAATAGACGATGAACGTGTTAAAACTTGTTGGAGCGGGTGCCAACTGATAAACTGACAACGAGTTCTGAGATATGTGACCTCACGACGCAACGGTTGCGCATAATACGACTCTGGGACGCGAAAGGTTTAGTCGCACACATATAGCTTAACATCACTGTGTTGCGGTGATTGATGATCTGATGGTTGTACCAGCATTCAAAAATAGTACAATTTCATCACTCTTATGTTGCATCATTAAACCTCGGCGGACCAGATGGGGTCAGATGCGACCCCATGTTTATTACTTGTAGGCTAGCGCATGCATGTGGGTAGGGTTCGTCGCGGTGCGGATGTGGGCGGTAAATGGATTGTCCGCACCGCAACCGCAAAAAAATAATAAAACCGCACCGCTTACCGCAACCGCACTTTATTTACCGCACCGCGCGGTAATGCGGTAAAATTTTTATATTTTTAAAAATGGTGTTGAAAAATTGTACATTTGTGTAACCACATATAATAAAATGTTATTCTTATTCACACGAAATTTAACTTTAAGAGACTCCTCAGAATGTAATGTTTATGAAAAAATCAACTTTTACATTTTCTATTAATAAAATTTCATACATTTTAAGGCAAACATTATACATTCAAAAACGTTCTACTGCAGTAATAGGAAAACTTTTATTTTAGCAACCCTTCAGTTAATTGAAAAATGTGGAATAAAAATGTAATAAGAAATGAAGTTGCATATTTTTTTCTTTAAATTTTCACATTTTCAATGTTTTGGACATACGAAAATGAAATGGATGATTTTCGCATTTACGTAGTAAATCACCTTTCATTCTTAACGGAATTTCAAAAAAAAAAAAATTAAAGTCGAAATACCAGTACTTCTATATAGTAGCGCATATATTCCAATACAGTGAAATAAAAACATATTGTATTTCATTAATAAGAACGACGCCATATTTGATGAAAAAAAAATTGCCTATACATTACATCTAATCAGGAGTCCGGTCTCAACCGGCACAGAATTATTGAACATTAGAAAAACTGCAAAAAATGTATCACGGTGTTCCTAAAACCGTTATTTTCAAAAAATGCCATAAATTTGTCATACGCCATTCGAAAGATGCAGTATCCAAGCATCTTCTCAGTGAATTTCAAAATGATCCATCGAGGGATTCGAGAGAAATTGCAATTTGAAGTTTCATGACACGTTTCATGAGGCTACCAGCAAACACCCACGGGTTTGGTCCTATCTCTACAAACAATTTTTTTTGTCTACTTATTTAGTACATGGTATTCGAAAGATATAGTAATCAAGTATATCCCCTGCAAGTTTGAAAATATTTCATTGACGGAATCGAAATTTATAACGGTTTGGATGTGGTACGCGGTCATAGATGGGTTTTCTACCCGACTTCAAGCGTGAATCCATGTTTGTCCATTGACTATTTAGATCGTTTATACGTGTCGCGGTTTTTTAAGGAAAACCATACCATTTAATTACATAAATATAATGTACAAAAGGTGTTATTTATATGGTGCGCTGAAAAAATATGAAAATAGGGTTGTCTACCAAACGTTAAATATAATGTGAAAACTAAAAAAATGAATAAAAGTTGGAATGTTTACTTCAAAAGGCCATATCTCAATGGTTTGTTGACCGATTCTAATTATTTTTTCATTATTGAACAGGTAAACGTTTCATTGTTAATTTACATTAAGAAGAATATAAAACAGAGTCATCTACATCAATAAATAGGCGATATAGTTGATCTCAACTATATGTATTATCATTATTTGGTAAATATTTTTGTTTTAAAAATAGCTGCCTATCCATTTTTATATACTAGTTGATTGCAATTGCTGTATAAACATCTGAATGTCAAATTCTCATGATAAGTTAAATTCGACAATAAAACTAACAATAGTTAGAGATATGAGCAGATGAACTTATACTAATAACATCCCCTTTGACCAGTTTTAACATCTTTCAACCCAACCAGCGATTGTACAAAATTTCCAACAAAAACCTATCATAACATAAATTGATCTGAATCAGCATATACCTTCATATTTTTTAAATTTATGGTTTTATTTTTCCATCATTTGTAGTTTGCGTTCGTTGCATTCAACTAATGTATAAGTCATCGTTTTGAATACAAAGATATTCACTAAATAGTGATAATACATATAATTGAGGATAATTATGCTGTCTATTGTTTGAAGTAGGCAACTCTATTTTATATTCTTCTTAATGAAAATTAACGATGAAACGTCTACTTGTTGAATAATGAAAAAATAATTTGAATCGGTCAACAAACCATTGAGATATGGCCTTTTGAAGTAAACATTCCGACTTTCATCCATTTTTTTAATTTACACATTATATTTAACGTTTGGTAGACAACCCTATTTTCATATTTTTTCAGTGTACCATATAAATAACACCTTTTGTACATTATATTCAGGTTTTCCTTTAAAAACCGCGGCACGTATAAACGATCTAAATAGTCAATGGACAAACATGGATTCACGCTTGAAGCCTGGTAGAAAACCCATCTATGACCGCATACCAAATCCAAACCGTTATAAATTTCGATTCCGTCAATGAAATATTTTCAAACTTGCAGGAGATATACTCGATTACTATATCCTTCGAATGCCATGTACTAAATAAGTAGACAAAAAAAAATTGTTTGTAGAGATAGGACCAAACCCGTGGGTGTTTGCTGGTAGCCTTATGAAACGTGTCATAAAACTTCAAATTGCAATTTCTCTCGAATCCCTCGATGGATCATTTTGAAATTCACTGAGAAGATGCTTGGATACTGTATCTTTCGAATGCCGTATGACAAATTTATGGTCATTTTTTTGTTAATAACGGTTTTAGGAACACCGTGGTATGGTTTGTAGCATACAGCAGAAATGATTTTTAAAAATAGGGGGTTTTACGGACAAAATATCCCAAAACTCCAACTTCCGCATTCTTCAAGAAACAGATGTATTATCATTTAAAAACTAAGATTGCTCGCTTTAAAAATGAATGAAGTGTAATTTTCTAAATGCTAGTTCGAAAGTTCTAGCATTTAATATATTTTCCTCTAATATTTTGTCAAAGAGCCAATGGCAAAAACTTCAATTGAAGTGAACGAGAGTCAAACTATGTGGTATTTGGCAACAAAAGCTTCAAAAAAGCTACAAAATAGTCTTGACTGAAAAATATTAGGACCTAATTTGGTAGAAAATTATAGTAAATTTGAATGGAAGTACGCGAAAAAAAGTTATGTAGCATTATGCTATATTTCACCCTAAGGAGGAAAATTTGGTAAACACCAAAATTTCTCACTAGGGTGAAAATTTGTTGGTAAAACCAGTCTTTGCACTTGAGGGCACAAATCCTTATTCCTTACACAGTTGCGTTTTGGCTTCGCCTCATCAGAAACCGACACTAACTTTTTGTCGGAATAGATTAGCGCCGGCTTGACGCAAATCCATTAAAACTAAAACACACTTTGTGTTTCAATCGAACGACTGATCAAACGTGATGTCCCGTCCGAGCAGAAGTTCTGTTTATGCCGATGAGACACAGTGAAGCCGAGACTTGTCTTGGCTTAGCAGGCCTATGCGAAAGCACTATGCTATATTTCACCCTAAGGAGGAAAATTTGGTATACACCAACATTTCTCACTAGGGTGATCACGTTTGATCACGTGTTTAGCAAATTGATATCGAAAACGATTCATAATTCCACGATTTCCAACAGAAATCGAGAGAAGTGATTCACTTTTAAATTGGATTTAAGAGTAAACATGTATTGTTTTTTAATGATCTAATAATTTTGTCTCTATTTGGATCTTGCATTTTATGTATTTAGTTTAGTTTATGAAGTTTTACTTAGAAGTATAAAATAACCAAAATATGTCGTAAAAAAAATAGCGTCTAAATATTTCGGACACAGCTAGATTTTCTTTCATTATCAATTAGAATAATCAAAATTATCACTTTATCATTTTTTTGCGGTGCGGTTGCGGTAAAACCGCGCGATAAAAGCTCTTTCCCGCACCGCATCTGCGGGAAAAAGTGTCTCACCGCACCGCAGATTTTGCGGTGCGGGTGCGGTAAATACCGCGCGGTTGCGGTAATTACCGCAACCGCGACGAACCCTACATGTGGGTCTCACGTGGTCTGCGGAGGGTCAACGTAATATAATTTTGGTGGTTTATTTGCAAAAGGTTGATATGTTGAAACTGCTTATTTTGAATTCCCGATTTGATCCGCGAACTCGGTAGCTATATGTCATTCATTTATTTAGTGTGCACAAATAAAATTATATCACTTGTACGATAAGAATCTCCCGTGAGGTATCTTAACTACAACCATTCATCTAATCCTACATTTCATACACACCTTTACTGCCAGATGATATTCTCGCGTCTTCGTTCCATCTTTCTGACTGCGCAGCGTCACCTTGGCCTTGAACAAAACGGTCAGCATGAACGTGCCATCTGGTTGCAACGCTTTGACATCCACATAATCCAGCAGTGCACCATCGTCTTCACCGTCGGCAATAGTCAGCACACGTCGTTTAACCATTGCAGGAATCAGCTCCGTTTCAATGTAGTTAATTGTTTTCGCTGTGTCATTCATTGCTACGATTTTCAAAGGTGCGAGTCACTTCAACTAACTACTAGCGATACTGTTTATTTTGAACCCACTAAAAATTGAACACTTTCAATTGGCAGTTTGATATTATTGCAATCGTATATAATAGAATCCAGCCGGCGATAAGACTACGGAAACGAAATAGACGATGAACGTGTTAAAACTTGTTGGACTGGGTGCCAACTGATAAACTGACAACGAGTTCTGAGATATGTGACTCACGACGCGACGGTTGCGCATAATACGACTCTGGGACGCGAAAAGTTTAGTCGCACACATATAGCTTAACATAACTGTGTTGCGGTGATTGATGATCTGATGGTGCGCGTTTGCGTTACTGTGTAGCAAAGCAAGCACGCTTACGGCATTAACGTACGGGTAAATTCATTCATCATTTGAATAACAAATATAAAATTGCAGCTGCGATTCAATTTTACCCCAATGTCCCATCCGATTCACTAGCCTCGCGAGTGTGTGTGTGTGATGTGGACGCGACTAATTTCATCACGTAGATTGATCGCGGCGCTATGACACACACCTTAGTAATGTTTTAGTACCTAGGGTGACCATTTGCGTTCCTTGTGACTATATTTTATACTATACTATATTATATTTTAAATTGTAAGGTAGCTTAAACCAATCTCTGTCATTGCAAAATAATTAATGAAACACTGTGGTTCTGTACTTTTAAATTCACCAAGACATAGCCCATGCGGTTTACGTTGAAAAGTGACATGCTGCATTTTTTGTGATACATGAAACATAGCAAAATTATTATTTAGAGCAAAACAGTCGATTTATCTGTATTTCTAGCTTTAGGGCAGTGTAGGAGCGATACAATCGGATGGTGATCATGTGCTGGTTAAACTCATTTTTCGCAAAACCTATTGTTACTTTCATAGATGGGTTTAGTATTAGTCCCGGTTCTGCGTGTTGTTCCGAAATTTGAAAATCAATAGTCCAAAATCAAAGTCCTAAATTTGTATGGTAAAAATGGATAGCTTTGTGTTCCATTCGATTTAGCTAGAAAACGGCATCTCGGATTCACACCTTAAATGCTTTATTCCTTAATTGAAACGTTGAGGAATCCGAAAGAGCAAATATCACATCGGTATATTATTTCGATTTTCGTTGTCGCAAAATTTTGTAATCGATAATAAAAATCTCTGCGATTATTGGAAACCATTATATCAACAGATTATATTGCGAGCACCATGTGTGAATTCCAATAAATTGGTCAATGAAGTAATAAACCTGAATGAGTCATGTTTCTTACAGAAGTTTGATGGTAAAATATTTTAGTTTATTTGCAGCTTATGTGATAAAAATGAAATTATTTCTCTCAAATGAAAGGCAATTGTATCTGTAAGGTTCATGCACACCTTTTTCATTCCATACAATTTCTGCGATATTAAAGATAGTCGATTCGTACTCTCGTTGGAAAATCGTAGAAATTTGGATTGTCAATTAGTAAAAAATTAAAGAGTTGTGTACAGAACACGACCACGTTGACATTAAAAATGCAGCTCTTTTCAAGAGCATGAAATATAATGTGCGAATGAATTTTAACCCGTCAAAGCTATCGACGTATTTCAGGACTGGAGACTATACATTAGACCGGCAACAATGTTTACTTTTTTCGGAGAACCGCTAATTCAAACGGTAATTGGATGCACAAATCATATGCAAAATATGAGATTTATCCGATAGCTTTAGTGCACCGCAGTAAGAGGTTTCAAGCTTTAGGAATATATATGGAAACTCGGAAAAAAAACTTAAAATCCAATAAAAAATCCACAGTAACTCTGCATACCTCAAAAATTATGGTCGAGTATCTTATTTTACAACGAATTGCTTTGTTGAAGATTCCATATTGGTTGTAGGTTCCCGAACAAAGATATTTAACTATGAAGATCATCCAATTTTTTGGAATTTCCCTTTCTAAGCATGTGCGAGAAAGAGAAGTAACACATAGCTTTATATGAGAATTTCTTTTTACTACAAAATTGCATCGATTGGAAGTGTTCGGCAATGTTAATTCTTACACCTAAAGCTATATATCTGCAGATTTCGGGAAGCACAAGATGATACTGGCATTTTTACTGAATTTATTGTTTCAATTGCCAATTTTTCATAAATTTTCACTTAAAAACTTTTGTGAGTGAACTAGAGGTTTCGGAAAAATTGCCGGTCTACTATACAGTCTTCAGTAAACGCATGTTATATCACGTTATAGTTTGCTCCACTGCTTGCATATGTTACAATTATAGTATATAATAAAATTTTAGAACCAAGTATATAATTATGCTCTCCGATATACTTTTAAACTAATCGATTATTTCAATTCATTAATTACAATCAATAATCCATTATAATTAGAAAGTTTGTGAAAAATAATCTATCACTCAGACGGGAAAAATAATTTTGAATCCAGCAACGTTTAAGACATGACGTGGCATGAATTTTAAACTAAAAAGAACATCTCAAGCTGCTGCTGAGGAGAGTATGTTCTACTTTTAAAATTATCAGTTTCACATTGTAGGCTGTCAAAATTATGAATATGAAACTGAACCACTCTAGATCGCGTTGTTAGGTCGTTATCTCTCTCAAAATTATTTTCATCAATCTATCGAACATGAATGTACATGATGAATACTCTCTACCTATTCAAAACACAGTTCTAAACGTGTTTCGAATGAGCTTGACCTTTAGCTTGTGCGACAACCCCTGGCTACCACTCCGTTATCGATCTGGACTAGCTGAAGTTGCACAGGGAATAAGTAGATAATTATGCTTGGGAGTAGCGCAACATCTTTCAATGTGCAACTCCTGGTAATCCTAGTGTTTATTGATCAATACCGGCGCACAGTGGGACCAATCCAAAAAGGTGGGACAAAACCTATTTGAGGCCTTGGATATCATTTTAGAGCCAGCATTTCTTCGTAGGATATGTTCACATTATTATTCTGCAACTTTTTAAATAGAATATTTTGTTGTTGGACTAAAGTAGAGTACCCGAGCAAAATTTTTTTTTTCAAAGAATTGTTTTAGAGGGTCGATGTCTTCGACAAAGTTGTAGAATATTATGTTTTGAATAGCTTCTTCTAAGATACCACAGACATCAAACCTCAAATTTGAGGCAAAATTGTTGTTTTTTGAAAATATGATCAAAAAATCAGTTTTTCGATATTTCCATGCTAAAAACCTTAATTGATTAATTTAATATGTTCTACAAACTTGCAGGAAACACTAAAATACAACATTTTGTTGAAGGGACTAATAACCTAAAATCAATATTTTGGCTTCTAAAACTATTTTGCATATAAATTTACTCTATTTTCATCAAAGATTTCTGTTTTTAAGTGCACTTTTGTGCAGCCAAACTTTGGCTATTCCGATACTCTATTATTCGTAAAATAAAACTAACACTACATAGAAACAGAATATAGTTGGACGCATTGTTTGGGTGACCATTCATGTACGACTGTTTATAACATAAAATGTGTCTATATTATATTTAATTTATATACATTATTAGCTATTAACAAAATCTTACATTTTGTACGCACTTACAAGCATATAGAACATATTGAGTTGATCAATTACGGTTACAATATGAAAATGAAAAAATAATATAAATTTTGAATTTAAACTGCCAAAGAACAACGATTTCAGCTCAAAAAATAAATAAATGGTTCTTTCAACAGAATTGTTCGAAATACAATATTTGACAACTTTGCTGAAGACCTCAACCATTTAAACAAAATTTGATTTATTTAGTTCGGGATTTCTACTTTAGTTTAACCAATAAGATTAGTTCTACAAATTCATAAAAGTAGAATAATGTCTATTTGAGGCCTTAGATATTATTGAACCTAAGTGCGTGGAAAAATATTCACAATATAATTGAATTATTTCTATTTTTTTAGATGGTTGAGGACTTCAGCAATATTTTTTTTTTTATATTTCGTTTATTTGACACGGCTCATAGCGGTAGCTAAACGGAGCCGTGGATCTTTTATATTTTAACAATATGTGAAAATTAAAAATAAAAGCAAATATTATTGATTACTCGTTGGATCTCGTGCGCGCAACTTTTTATTGCGAGCGGAGACCTTCTTTCGCGGCTCGTCTACTGCGTCATGGGGATCATTTAATTCTCTTCTATCGTTGTCTTGGTGCTTAGATGTTCTTTCCTGCTTATTACCCTTACGGGTGACCAGTGTAAATCCGTCGTCATTATTTTTATCTTCTTCGCCGATATTGCTTACAGTGGTATTTGGGGCGCTGGATGCTGCTTTTGCAGTTGTCAATATGGACTGAACAGCTGCCACAAATTTTGCAACCGTTTGTGGTTCAGGTATTGGTATTGAAAACTCTTTTTTGGGTTGGTTTTCCGTGGATTCGTTGGGAATCGGTAGTGATGAATTCTCCTCTGTATCTTCCGCGCAAGGTTGTCCGTGGTGTGCTGTCTGATTACAATACTTGCACGTAGGAGTTTGCCCCTCGTGGGCGCACAACGTAGTTTGATTAATAGTAGCTTCGTGGGTTTTAAGTTTTATAGTCAAGTGGGAGGGGATAGGTCTTTCGATCCGCATCCTCACCACACGAACACCGTTAGGTGTACCCGTGAAGAAATTTCTCCACGTATCAGGTGTAACGGATTCTACTTCTCCGTATCGCGACATGTGTTCTGCAACTAGATTAGGAGGGGTACGTGGTGATAGGTCATGTAACTTTACATCTACATAGTCTTTTTCTATATACACGGGAATCTTAATTCCAACTTTATCACTTTCAACCACGTGCTTCAAGTTGTTCACCAAAACAAAACGTTCAGCTTTGGCTAACGTGTTGAATGATATGAGTACTACATTGCGAAGATGATGATACTGAAGGTACATAACCTCCTTGAGCCTAAGCTGCATCTTCACCTTCAGCAGGTATTCCACTTCACTAAAACTCAATCGTATTGAACAGAATTTAAAGTCAACGACCCCTGTGTTGGGTCGGAGCAGACTTTTTTCGTCAACTTTACTCATGACGGCACGAATAAATTGGATGTTTCCTTTGTTCTCGAGACAATGCACACTAGATCGAGCGGTTGCTAGCTGTTGTTCACTTGGTTCGATTGTACGTCTGAGTTGGGCAGAAGTAGAAAGTAGACTGACTTCAGCAAAGTTGTATAATATTCAATTTCGAACGTTTTGTTAAAAATACTTTATACATACTGTAGATTTATTTTTTAATCCGGAATCGTTGTTCTTTGGCAGTTTGAATTCAAAATTTATATTATTTTTTCACTTTTCCATATTGTAACCGTAATTGATCAACTCAATATGTTCTACATGCTTGAAAGTGCGTGCAAAATATAAGATTTTGTTAATAGCTAATAATGTATATAAATATATAATATGAGCACATTTTATGTTATAAACCGTCG
This sequence comes from Topomyia yanbarensis, assembly GCF_030247195.1. Classification (NCBI taxonomy): domain Eukaryota; kingdom Metazoa; phylum Arthropoda; class Insecta; order Diptera; family Culicidae; genus Topomyia; species Topomyia yanbarensis. The sequence continues at coordinate 321,841,293 of NC_080671.1, read as the reverse complement.
TACATGAATGGTCACCCAAACAACGCGTCCAACTATATCCGGTTTCTATGTAGTATTAATTTTATTCTACGGATAATAGAGTATCGGAATAGCCAAAGTTTGGCTGCACAAAAGTGCACTTAAAAACAGAAATCTTTGATGAAAATAGAGTAAATTTATATGAAAAATAGTTTTAGAAGCCAAAATATTGATTTAAGGTTATTAGTTACTTCAACAAAAAGTTGGATTTTAGTGTTACCTGCAAGTTTGTAGAACATATTAAATTAATCAATTAAGGTTTTCAGCATGGAAATATCAAAAAACTGATTTTTTGATCATATTTTCAAAAAACAACAATTTTGCCTCAAATTTGCGGTTTGATATCTATGGTATCTTAGAAGAAGTTATTCAAAACATAATATTCTACAACTTTGTCGAAGACATCGACTCTCTAAAACAATTTAAAAATTTTTTTTTTTTGCTCGGGTACTCTACTTTAGTCCAACAACAAAATATTCTATTTAAAAAGTTTAAGAATAATATTATGAACATATCCTACGAAGAAATGCTGGTTCTAAAATGACATCTAAGGCCTTAAATAGGTTTTGTCCCACATTTTTTAAATTGGTCCCACTGTGCGGCGCCGGCCAGGCCCGAACTTAGATCGCGGAAGGAAAGGGAAGGAATGGTTAGTCCGACACTTGCTCTTGCTAGAGGCCGTATATACTACTGCGCACTCCACAAGTATCAGGGGAGGAGGAGATTTGGTCGGTGTTAGGTCAGACCGGACTAAGTGACAGTTTGAATCGCAGCATCGTTTACATTAAATTGGAAAATAATTTTTACCATAATTCTTGTTTATTGTTTTTATATTTCAAATCTGGTAAAAGTGGAATGTAGATGAAGAAATTCTTTATCCAGTGCTATCATTAACTCATTTTTTGATGTTTTGCGACTTGGTCCGGTCTGACTTAACACCGACCATTTGTTAGTAAGTACAGAAGTTGGATTCTACTTCTTCTTTACCGACGCCAGAGAGGTGACTCCTTTAGATATCGATCCATCAACTCATGGACCGGAGACCAACGGCTTTACTTCCCTTCTGAAGGAAGACGTGACCACAGATTTTTTGACCTCAGAAAAATCTCAACGACCTCGGCTGGAATTGAGCCCAGGACAACTGGAGTGAGTGGCGGTCACGCTTACCACTCAACCACCGGCGCCGTCAGTTCTAAACGTGTTACAAATGAAACAATAAAGATGTCGTGCTCCAGCACACCAGTTTTAAAGTTCAAAACAAAACTGTCCGAAAAAATAAATCAAAACTACTGCTGGGGATGTGATTCTTTTCGTTCCAATTCCACTTCAAAACTCCCACATTAGACCCTACGCAGCTAACCGTACCTCAAGGGATTTAATTGCTATAAAATATTAATGTTTACAAACCTGTAATAACTATAAAAAGCCAGCAGTGCTTTATTTTGGTCAGATGGCATACTTTTAGGTTGACTACCAAGAATCGCTAAAGATTAGTTTCGTAACTTTTTGAACATAAATCGAATCTGAAAATGCTCTAAAGTACCTCAATCTCCCACCAAAATCTCTAACTAACCTCCGCCTATTAGTAGGCTCCAATCCAGTTCAGTCTATCCGTGCTTTAGAAATACCCACAGAAGCATGTTTTCAGATGACTTAGTGGTAGCAAACGCATCGCGTATATAGGCTCATTGCAAGGCGCGAATGATTGAAACGGATACGCGACACCTCTGTTTATATACTACCCGTAATTGATTGAGTAGTTTGGCAGTATTCTAGTGGTATTCTACTGCAAAATATTGTACAATACTAATTTTGGAGGTGCATTGTCTGTTCACCACATTGAGCACCAAACAATAGCATCATGGGAACTTTAGGAAAATTGCGGGAATGGGATCTTGCAACTATGTCTTAGCCGAGATCTCGTAGTTGTCAAATCATATTAACACCAAATAAAATAACTGCATGAGCTCCGAAATATGGATCAGGAAAAAATTTTCACATAGTTTTCAAAAGGTTCATTTTCTATGAAACATAGAATTGCTAACCGAAAAGATGCATTTTAATATTTGCTGCAAACGTATTTAATAAGGTTCGTAGAATTGAGACTAAAACGCAAAATGATTAATAACGAGAATGTAATTTCGGAAAGTAAAAGGAAATTAATAAAAAATCACGTTTTTTCCTTGATCTCTAGCAGGTCAGGATTTGTGTTCATGACCATTTAATTTTTGTGTTTTATCATCAATTATATGAATAGCCTCTAAACCGGGTTGGGAATAATAAAAATTTCAAAAGATTTCAAGCTATGGGCTATTGAAGATATATTTGAATGCTGAATTGAATGGCGTAACAAAATTTTGTATTTTAATAGTGAAGAATAGGGAAATAAATATCTCGAACACTTTATACGGCCAAGATCACATAATTTCGAAATTGTCAACTTTGGAAGTTTACTATCTTTGACAAATTGTACAACGTAAAACAGCACATCTTCTGCTAAATAATTTGGGCGATTAATCGTCCTAGAAGTAATAAAGTAATTTACTCTTCCAGCTAATTTGGTTCAAGACATGCGGTCTTCAGAAAGAATTTTTCATTATAACTGGTATAATGCATATAAAGCGATATTGGTCCAAGACAAATATGCATTGCCAATTGAGTTTGAATGACCCCGCACTAATGTATGTATATAGAAATGATATTTGAAACATGTGGGTTCGTGAGCAGAACGAAAAAATTAAAGGGTTGTGTACAGGACACGACCACGGTGACATTAAAAATATAGCTTTTTTATCTATCACACATATCGACACACGTTCTTGTTCACTCGCCTTATTATTATTTGGCTGATCCATCTAGTAAAAATAGGCTGGTCTGTCCAGAAAATATATTCAAAAGAAAAGTTCCATATTGAGAGCTGTGATGAGGAAACCCACGCCCGCCAACGGAAATATACAGATTCTCCATAAAATATGAAATTTCATTTTCCATTTAAATTTTCAATAATGTACTAATGAACTTAAGTAAACAATCTTAAGTGTATTTCTTGATCGATTAGTGGTGGAAAAATGAAATTATTTGATAAATTACATTGTTATGCAACGTTCGCACTACCAGTTAAAACGGGTTTTTATGCTATCTTGGTGACATTTTTCTTGTTGCTAATTATTAAAACGTGTTATAACTCTGTAGTGTAAACATTGTATTATTAAACCAATTCTGCACCGTTTTATGTTATATAGGTGTTTTATGTGGTAATAGGACTGACATAATTATATCTTCAGTACAGCGGTTTGTTTCATAATTTAAAACAGATTTATTTTAAAATTTAAATTAGTATACCCAACCGTATTTGTTGTATACCTTAAAACGCAATTAGAACTGTGTTTTAAATACATAGGGTAGGACAGATATTCTGACTGGTTAAACTGGGAAAACAATTTTAAGTCCAGTAACGCTTAAGACATGGCTTGAATTTGAATTGAAAAAGAACACCCGCTTCAACTGCTGCTGGGACGGTAAGTTCTGTTTTAAAATTTTCCGTTATGTGCAGTACGAAACAAAAGTGTTTGAAATTAGAAAACAAAAAGTTCTGCTGGGAATGTGATTGTTTCCGATGCAATTACACTCAGATTTTTCACGCAGGGGATACAGGCCGTGTAAATGAAAACCGCGTAAATTTAAAAAAAAAAGATGGGTGGGTAATGTCTAGGACATAACCGGAGTGTCGTGACTACTCGTTTGACTTGTAATTCAAATCGAATGATACTCAATGAAATATGTGGGAATGTTTCAAGTTATTCTTTATAATAATTATGGTGGTTCTGAAAAGAACCTTTGTTGTTGGCGTCTGCGTTGATCGGGGATGCGCTGGATTCTAAGCTCGTTGAGACATTCATTCATGAAATGAACAAATTTCATATTTTCTTGCTTTGAACTATCAATGTTAAAATCTCTCGAAACAACCATCGGAATCTTTTCCGTACAGAAATGAACACGCTTAGCGAAAAACTAGGGGCAGGGTAATGTCCGGGACATAACCGCGATGCTCATATTCTTAAAATTCTGCTTGTATCTCCTTCAAATGGCTAAATTTTGCGCATTAAGTTCGATTCACCGGGCTCAGCGAAATTTTCCTGGGGATCCCGTTCGTTAGTATATTCAGCAAAACAATTTTATTACCGAGTTCTCCGCGTTGAATACAGGTCAATAATTTCATACAATGATTTCAACATGCAGACAATGTACATGTATGACAGGTGGGAGTGTTCTGAAGTGGTTTTAGTGGAGGTAACAACATAAAATCATGTATTGGACATTTTACAATGATTCTCCTTAACCCTGCAAAACCACGTGGTTGGCAGCAGAGGGTTAAGTTGTTTGGAAGAGATGACAGTTAATATATGATAACTAAAAATATAAAATTGTTCTATAAATTGCAAAGTTATTGCCGCGTTGACCTGAAAATTTGTCATTTCATTCATAAAGGAACAATCATTGAAATTATGTCAATTTATGCTTTGCAAGATTTGAAATAACTTCGAAGTGTGGTCACGACACCCCTGTTATGTCATATACATTACCAACCCATCTTTTTCCATTTTGCCTTCGTCTTAATAAGGACGGTTTGTGGATAACTATGTTGATACAAGACGGGAATCTTTTAAAACAATTCAAACCTTGCAGACGATTGTTTTTACTGCGTACATCCATACGATCTTTCCCCTTTCGCAGCTCACGCCGAATGAGCACACTTTTCGTCAAGCTGTTCCTATTTATTGACTTTACAATGCAGATGGAAGGACGTCCTTTTGTTCGATAAATGAAAATATTTTCATCATTCGTTTTGGTGTAGCTTTCGCTTAGTGGCAGAGCTGCCACATTCACTGATTTTCTTGGAAGGATTTGCAAAAACCTTCGGGTTTGTAGATTGGAAAAACATTTTCTTATGATTCACTGGTAAAAGTACAGAATTACCAAGCGCAAACTTAATACTAGTTAATAAAAGAAACTTTCTAATTAAATTCTTTTTCCATTTTGCCTTTGTCCTAATAAGGACGGTTTGTGGATAACTATGTTGATTCAAGACGGGAATCTTTTAAAACAATTCAAACCTTGCCGACGATTGTTTTTACTGCGTACATCCGTACGATCTTTCCCCTTTCGCAGCTCACACCGAATGAGCACACTTTTCATCAAGCTGTTCCTATTTATTGACTTTACAATGCAGATGGAAGGACGTCCTTTTGTTCGATAAATGAAAATATTTTCATCATTCGTTTTGGTGTAGCTTTCGCTTAGTGGCAGAGTTGGCACATTCACTGATTTTCTTGGAAGGATTTGCAAAAACCTTCGGGTTTGTAAATTAGAAAAACATTTTCTTATGATTCACTGGTAAAAGTACAGAATTACCAAGCGCAAACTTAATACCAGTTAATAAAAGAAACTTTCTAATTAAATTCTTTTTCCATTTTGTATTCGTCCTAATAAGGACGGTTTGTAGATAACTATGTTGATACAAGACGGGAATCTTTTAAAACAATTCAAACCTTGCCGACGATTGTTTTTACTGCGTACATCCATACGATCTTTCCCCTTTCGCAGCTCACACCGAATGAGTACGCTTTGCAGCCTTCGATGTTTTGGTGGCATTTTTAGTGGCAGTTACTACCGCCTTTTCAGTGACTGCGTTTCTTAGCCTTTGGCTTTTTGGACTTCTCACCGCCACCACCTCCACCAACGTTTTTCTTCTTCTCTCCGATGGTAGCTGATTTGATTGGTCGTCCGATGCAGCTTCTCACGACCACGCACATCTGTTATGCACTGCGTCTTACACACGTCTGGCTTAGAGAATAGCTGCGACACCCCTATCTATAGGTTTTATCATTAATGTTGATTTCATTTAAAGTAGTTTTCGAACTATTTAAACAAATTTTATATAGCAAAGAACGCATCGGTAGCAAGCATTGAACGTTTTCCTTCCGATTTATGAAAAAAGATTGGCAATCCGTTTTGTAGAAGAAAAGTTAAAAATGTACGTAACGCTTTCGCTAATATGCACTACTATCGCTTTCTCGCTCGTTCTCGTGGCGTGCATGAGCCTTTCCTTTCCGTCCGACTTCTAATGGCTTAACCAAAATTAATATCCCGGCTTTCCCCCACCAACTGCTCTCGTCAAGCAACCCAATACGAATAATCATAGGAACAAACATGTAGTGGACCTTTATATAAACTTTTCATTATTTTATTGTTCATTTGCTGCACCATTTTGACGGCTCTGTGCGGGATGGGCTGAAAATTTTCACTTTTCCGAGTCGTTTTCGAAAGATTTTTCAAAACACTATTTTTCCGTTGATAATGAATATCCTACATATTCCAAAATTTAATAAAACATTGGTACAAATATTTTCGACAAAATGCCGAAGAAATTGATTAAATCCATTCAGTACAACAAAAGATATAAGCGTTCAAAATCTTACATCATTTTTCTTCCGAAATTTTGAAAAGGGGCCCCTATATTGAAAGGTAAGTCGTTAGTCACGACAAAACGCGTTAATGAAAACCGCGTAAATTTCAAAATCAGCGTAAAAAACCTGAGTGTACTCTCCTATATAAAATACTACGCTGCTGAACAGTGCAATAACTACAGAAGCACGTTGTCAGATGCCTTACTGATAAAAAACATATAACCGAAATATGAAACATGAAAACCAATTGGCTCTTTACCCTACGCAGCTACAATGCGCCGTAAACATGGATTAACAAGTTACAACGCACACGCATGCATAAAAATAAATATATTTTATTCAAACGCAACACTCTTAAGCAGCACACACCGTATTGAATTAAATCCAAACCACCCCGCCCACCCACTTTGCAAATCATTCTGTGACACCATGCTGGTACCCGACAAATCCGCACACGGCCACCGCTGCCGAAAATGCATAGCGTCTACCGCTTATTGTAGTGCCCAGACGCTGCAGGCATGATCTTACCCGTTCGACATAAGAAAGAACAAAAACTGATTCAAACGGGTACGCGTCACCTCTATTTATAAACTAACCGTATATGGTTTAGTCATTTAGGTGCGAGTGTGTGCAAATGCCAACGTTACCGAAAATCGATAGCGCTTATTGCATCGCCCGGAGACGACGTAGCTCGTGTGGGATAAGAGCAACAACTGATTTAAACGGACATGCGTTGCTTCTATTTATGACTTTTCGTGTTTCATTGAGCAACTAAGCTGCCCTCTTTTGACGGCTGTGTCTGAGAAATCTGCCTCACGAATGGTATTTTTCCCGTTTTTTGTGAACTTTTTAATTTTACCAATTTCCAAAAGTCTACTTTTATTGGAGAGATATTAAATTATTACCAATATTTAAGTTAGGTGTTTCTGAATCGGTTGGTGTATGAATGATTAAAATCCATCTAGTAATATCAGAGTTATAAGCGTGCAAACCTTACATAGTTTCGTTACATGGGAGATAGTTTAGATTTTAGAATGACACCTAGCCCCAGATAGTGGAGTAAGACATTTTTAATGTCAAAAATTGCAAATGTTTGGGGTCCCAAGAAACCCCTGGTATAGAAATTCTTGAAAAAAAAAAAATTAAACGGGGCTTCATAGTTCAAAACCAAAGTTTGTATATAGAACAAGGGTGGTTCAATAGGGATAATATCTACGAAAATGGTCATCTTCAAAAATGCTTATTACATCCAAAAAGGAATTTATACATTTTTAGCTCAATCGGACATCATTAAGGGGGTGCAGCGTTTGAGTATTGATTTCATAATATTCGAAAAAATCTAAATAGAGTACATGAAATGTTGACAATCGAAAAAATTGTCGAAATATGTCAAAAATAGAATGAATCATTAGCATCTAGTGTCAAAACAAACGAAAACTGTTAAATACAAATAAAAAAAAATGTTGCACCAAAGATTGAAAAAAACCCGAAAAGAAAAATTGTATAGTAATGATTTCAAAATGCACGAACCGTCAAGATGTCAGAACAAAAAATTAAGATCTGAATAAGAAAAAAAAAAGAAAACAAGTGGTGGGAAATTCTAGTTTTTAAAAAAATCTTTCTTTGGAGTTTGAAAAACTTTTGACCATCGAATTTTTCTAACGAACTGGGCTTGAAAGTGAAACAAATCCAAATGATGGCAGGAGTTTAGTATTCCAACTAAATTAACTAAAACAATTTTTTGAAAAAAAAAATAGAAAGAAACTTCACAGTTTAAAACCAAAGTTTTTCCTAATTTGTAAAAAATAGCAACTTCTAGGGGAAAATGAATACAGAGATGACTTTGGAATGTGTTATTCAAACATATTCGGTTCATTTAAGCAGATTAGAGGATTTAAGTGCTACATTCCGTAGGAACATATGAAATATGACAAAAATACCTAAGTATACCTAAATACAATTCGCGCAATATTACTATTACATTTGAAGTTTTTTCCTTCTGCTTCAGTTTTTTTTATTTTGTTTCGAAGTGTTATAAATGTCGTATTTCTTAACCAGTTTTCTCAAACTATTGTAAAAATATGCAGATGAAATAGTATTATCTTCAAAAACTACCAATCCTCTACAAAATCCTGAAGGAATGGTGAATATCACCATTCCTAGTTTACATTAGTGCTAAAGTTGTGCCTTTCAGTTTTAAAATATTCAAAATTTAAATCAAACTTAAAGTAGTAAACCCCTAGCCTTGACAAATCCATATGTAAAATAGTGATGATATTCATGTTTGACAAAAAAAACCTCAAACAAATGAAATCTTTCCATCTTTCCATAAGTCACAACTAAAATAATGATTTTGAAATTTATTTTCTCTCTAGCAGACTTAACAGCTTCTCTATTCAAATGGTTAGGGATTACAAAATCTTTTAGTTTTATGTTGATTGTTAAAAACCTACTTGAAGGGCAACTGAGTCACACAAAAAAAAATTAAAAAGCAATTTACCCCACTTTAACTTGTCAAAACGTATTCAGTAAGCATATCTGCACATTATTAATTAATTATAAATTAATGATTCATGTTATTACAAGCATCAACATTACCATTTAATTTACACTGTTCAATTATTTTTGTAGATTGGGCAGAAATGCGTCAACAAACGTGATTTCTTGATATTTTGTGTAGGTATTAACTATTTATCATCAATTGGTGGTTTTTTGAAAACTGTAACATGATAAGATGATTTGTTTTCAACTATGGCAACATTATATTGTAGCCAATAACCCTTGGTTTGACCATTACACTTGCTATCGAAAATTGAACTGATTTTATTGGACCTGCCAAAGGGTCCTTACTATCTCGAACATAGATTCAAACAGTCCGACAGTATTGCGGAAATCTGCTAAATCAATAAATTCAGTATAAATGATAACAGGTCAAATATCGCTTTATGTTCCGCTGACCAGGCTATCTTCGAACGGAAGAGCTCTCCTGTCCTATCTCGATAGACAGTATAAAAAAGGCCGCTAGTTGTTTTCGGAATTCAGTGAACTTCCAACGTCGTTCAACGAAATTTTCAATATGAAAACATTGCTCATCCTAGCAGTTCTGGTCGTTGTGGCCGTGGCCAACCCGCTAGTAAACATTCGTGTCAATGTTAGCAACAACAAGGACAACGTAGACACCCCAGACTACCCGCCCTACCCGGATAATCCAGAAGTGCCGGATAAAATCGAAGAACCAGTGAAATCGAGACGCGACGTGGAAGCCGTCGCTCTACCTCTAGTTGATTATACCGCGGGAACTTTGGTTAACATCGAGGTCTTTGTAGACAATCAACGCAAATTAGAAACCGAGCCGGAGCCATATTAGGCACGTGCAACGATTAATGTTAAGAGCTAAATAAAAGTACATGCTACCTACTGAAATGAAAAGATCAGTTGTTTTCGATTGAATTTACACAATGTTTGGTTTCGTGTGCGGAAGTAGCTGAATGATAGATCGTTGAACTCTATCCGAATGGCAGCGTTCCAATCGTCGTCGTTTGAAAATGTGTCAAAAGTGGCGAGAACTATTTTAGTCCATGAGGGCTCGCGGGGTTCAATCAGGCCGACGATTGGTATCGAGCAACTTTTGTGCAAATGGCGGGGAGTTTTTTCTCGGCGGCATTTTCTTAAATGCTAAAATTCGTGTATTTGGGTTTTCCGAATGAAAAAAAGTCCAGAAAACTTTTTTTACCTGTTGTTTTAAACAATAGATAAAAAATAAACAAAACTGAAACTTTCCGGATCGGAATATATTATGATTTTTACCATTTCTTGCCAATGTAATCATTAAAATGGGTCAATTGGAACGCCTGTAATGTGTAACCAATCGCGGTAAAATTTTTAACTAGTAATATTTCCGCAAGATACATCTGAATTTGATTTCACAATGACAAATACTACCAAAATTGGATCTTCTTTTGACTCAATACAATTTGTTATTGGTAATGTGTCTTTGTTTGCGTCTCAGAGCGAGTTATTTGTGCAAAATCAACGAGAACGCTTCAAAATCATTTTTAGAATCCTGCTCTAATTCCTTTAAAATGTTTTCTTACCGCTACCACAACGACTTTTCTACTTTAGCATAGAGCATTGCCGATCTGAATGTTTTCTATGCCCATTAGAGTAAATCCAGTGGAATGACACTCGAGGAACGCCTTTATCGTGTTAGTGACTAACAAATTGATGAGTAGTTGACTGTCCAATAAAAAATCTTCTCTTCTGGATTAACTCAACTTTTCAATAGTGCCCTTTTGTACAATTGTGACGTAAACACCAACTAGAGTGTTTGTTAGGAAAAAAAACGCTTTTAATCCACCTAACAGTGTGATGAGACATTTCTTATAACTCTTATCACTCTTTTCGGATATTATATCGTTTGAGAACATTTAGAACTTGATGCTTCGCGATGTTTTTGATAACACATACTACATGGGATAGTGGCAGGACTCAGAGAATCGCTCAAATCAGCATAGGACAACATCAGTGCTAGAAATCTCAAACCAAAGCAATGGGAAAGCGAAAAAATGGGCCATAAAATAGACATACAAACGAATTATTGCTAATGCTCTGTTAATAAAATATCTAAATTCCTCAATCAATGCATTGTGGTGGGAAAACTGAATTTTCCTAAAGGGGTTATATATTGTACTGAGCCAAAAAAATCGATTTTTTTTATTGTTTTGAAGTTTATACTTTACTCAAATTTCCAACGCGACTGAGAATTAAGAAATCTACGCTTTTTCTTGAAAAGGGCGATACTAGCAGTGATACCATTCAAAGAAAATCAACAGTGAATATTTCCAGACTTGATTTTATTTCCTATTTAGGAGCTATTGTGTTTTTTTTACATTCTTGATTGCATGATTCAGTGATCGAAACCCAAAACTTCATAAAGTATTTGAAATTATTAAATTAAAATTTGTTTTTGCTATTCAAATTGACAAAATGATAGTATCGCCCCTTTGGCGATTGTTTACCTTTTCAGTCCCACCTATCAGCATTGAAGTATCGCCCTTACGTTTTTTTTACAATAACTAACGTTTTACACCACCGATTTTGTCCGGGTTTTTTCAATAGCGATCATTGTTACTATTTACAGCTGGTATCAGCTTAATATTCCTAAAAAATACGAAAAAAACAGTTTCGCCTCAAAACTGCTAGCAAAAAAAGTATCGCCCTGTTTGTTTGCATGGAGCGTGGAGGGCGAAACTTTAAATAAACAATACAGTTTCGCCCGTTGTATTTTTTGCTGTAGTTTAAGAAAGCAATATCGTAGAATCCAAATTTTTAGGTTAATTTGTTGCGTTTCAAAGCCCCCATTCGCATGTATGAAAAAAGCCTTATGTTTACAATTGTAAGTATCGCCCTTTTCACAAAAAAGCGTTGAAATGAAATCGCAGCTTCTGATATCACGCTATCTCTGAAGTGCATGCGTGCATAGTTACAAATTTTACTTCGACATCGACTTTTTCTAAAGGTGACTTCCTTGATTTGGTCACTATTTATTAAAAAATCGCGGTTAAATAAAAAATAAAACTATTAAAAAATTTCAAATAGTTTATAATTTTCACAAACTTATTAGGTAAAATTGCTTTCGTAATATTGTGTAGGAAAAAAGCTGAAAATTTCAGTTTTTTCTCTATTTGCAACATATAAACCCTTAAGTATACCAATTAATTGGTATACGAATTGGAATAGGTTCGCCAAATTTTGGAAGAAGTCTATAGTCCCTTGAAAACTACCTAAAAATTGTTGTAGTTCGAAGCAATAAAAATCCCCAAAAATGAAATGTACCTATTAATGTGAAACACAGTGAATAATACATACAATAAAGACCCATTTTCATCAGTCTCGTGGTGCATTTTAGGCTGACAAAATAGGGACATTGACTAAATCGGGCAATTTTTTTTCTTTATAATAAACTGAAACTGTTAAAATATTCTTCCCGTCCCTTGATGTGGTCTGATAACTATTTCTGATTATGATGAACTTTTTATTTTTGCATATTTCCATCTTCATGATAAGGAAACTTGCTCAAGAAAGGATTTACTCGAATTCAGTCTTGTTCGTCTGCTAGAGCCCATCAAACATGTGTTCATATTTGGCTGATAAAATCGGGGTTTCAATTTATTATAATAGATATTCAGCATTCGAAGAAGTTTCTTGTGAACGATCGTAGAAAGACTTTGTTTCTACTTACTTGAAGTTAGCGGCGTAGCCAGAAATTCGGTTTGGTGAGGGTTTGGTGAAAATCGATCTTACTGTCCAAACGGCATAATTCCGAAACCATAATTTTTGAAGTTTTAAAATTAAGCAGAATTATTTTTCAGAAAATAGTAACAGAGTTCGTGTCTTTAGCGAATTTGTTGAGTCTTTATTGTAGTCATGAATGTTAACCTGAGAAAATTCACCATAAATACTTTTTCAATTATTTTATCAAATGAAGCGCTGTTTAACGTTTGTAAAACTCATCGAAAATACTAAACCTCCGAGATTGGCGGTTTCAGAATGATGCTATCCTTAAATTACCGTTTTTGAGCATTTGACCTATACATATAATTGGCCATACAACAAAAATGAAATGCTCATCAAAATCGATCAGGACCTGCTAGAGTCGCATGGAAATCGTCATTTTTCATAAATTTCTCTCTACATTCGGAAAGTGTTATCCTCGTTATTAATCATATTACGTTTTCGTCTCAACTCGACGCGTTCCCAAAATAAAAACCTGTTTTAATCCACCTAGTGGTGCCATTGTGCTTTTCTCATTTGTCCAGACTACGATTCCATGGCTGGTTATGTTCAATACAATGGTGGAAATGAATAGTACATGTTCAGTACGATTTGCACATACATACAATGGATCAACAGCCACGATCTTGAGATACTATGTGATACTGAAACATCGCTTGAAACCAGCGGCGGATCATGGAGAAAGATCCGGGAGGTCCGGGTCCTGCCGAAAATTTTCAACATGTTAAGAAATTTTAAACTAGTTTTAATTTTAAAGTAGCAACCACTCACTGCATACTCCCTCCGGGCCGGTATGATTGTCGATTTTTAGAGTGATTGCATAACCTTTCTATATGAGAAATGCAAAAATGTGCAAAAGTCCAAAAAAGTCAATTTTTGTCAAACATTATTTTTTTCGAGTTTACATCAAATCTCAATGTTTCATGCATTTTAAAGCCATTTGGCATTTAAAATACAAATTTGATTTTGCAAATGTTTCATTTCAGTTTATATGGGAATTTGATGTGTGATTGCACTCTTCAACTCGTAACTTTGGAACCGGAAGTCCAATCAATAAAAAAAAATCAATTGCAGCCGATGGGAAGGTTGTACCTTTCATTTGAGACTAACTTTGTGCAAATCGGTCCAGCCATCTCTGAGAAACCGAGGTCACATTTTTTTGCACATACACATATACACACACATACATACACACAGACATTTTCCGATCTCGACGAACTGAGTCGATTGGCATATAACACTTGGCCCTCCGGGTCGGGATTAGATTGACGAATTTTAGAGTGTATGAGAAAGGCAAAAACATTTTTAGCAAATGTTGAAAGTTATGCATTTTTTAAATCAATTTTAACTTCGCTTCCTATTAAATAAAGACCTTTATTACAGTACATCTCTACAAATGCGAGCTCAATTTGAAAAGAAATCTGAGGATTATGATTGATTACAGAACTCTGGAATATTCTATTGGAATGTTTTCAGGCAGGAATTTGATATTGATGCTATTAGACAACTGTGAAATCAAGACCAATAGATCAGTTACATATCAGGACCCCATTCCGACAATTTATCAAAAGTCCTCATGATGTTTAAAACAACAGGTTATCAATCTACGGATCAGATAATTGTTATTGTAATATTGAATTAAATCAGTCTGCATCAATAAATTTTCAACTTCAATCCATTATTTTTTTTGGTTGTGGTGGGGGGGGGGGGGGAGGGGGGTTGTATGGTGTTAAACCCCAAAACCTTCTCTTGGCTACGCCGTTGCTTGGAATTATTTATTTCGGTTTTCATGTTCCGATATGTTTCAGATCGATCCGATGGTTATAAGTTAGAAAAATTGCAGTCAGAAGGTTCGTACAAATGAACATTTTTGCACTGATAAGTTATCAAGTTCCTTCCAGACAACTTGAAGGTGTTCGGTGATTATTTCTAGCGGTTGTAGATAGAAAAATGAAATACAAAATTCGTTTTATCGTAATAATGTTTGGCTTATTTCAATGGATTATTACTATATTGAACAATAAATAGGCGACAAAAGGTAATCCACAAACAACAAGCCATAACTTTTAAAGTATTCAAAATAGATAATTGAAGTCTTCAGTAAAGTTATTCGCAAAGGTAAGAGCTACAAATTTGCTGAAGGCATCATTTCGATATAATCACTTCCAAGAAAATTTATGAAAATATCTCACTCATAGGGAGATTAATCAGCAAAAGCACTATACTAAAAGAAAGGGCATATTGCCTCCATTAAATTCTTCGAAGATACTATTGACCAAAAGTAAGCCGTTTTGGCGTTAATAATAGATTACATGTTTTTGGTCATATTTCTGGCAATGGGAAATGATAAAAATCTTTCGTCCGCATTTAATGTTAAATATCTCTTTTTATAATAGTCCGATTTCAACAATCTATAGCTTGTTCGAAAGGTATTCGTTAAAGCTGTCTAAAAACATATAAGTTGTTAATCTATATTGTCAATTTCGGCAGATAATTCAAAAAAATTGCAAAAAACGCCGTTTTTACGCATTCAAACATTCATATCTTGGAAACTAAACATCAGAATCAAAAACAAATTAATAGCGTTCATACTGTTTTTTAGTTCTTTCATTTAAAATTGGTTTGGATAAGATCGGTTCAGCCATTGCTGAGAAACACGAATGAGAATTTGTCCGTTACATACACACACACAGACATTGTCCCAAATCGTCGAGCTGAGTCGATTGGTATATAAGACTCGGCCCTCCGGGCCTCGGAAAAAATCTTGAAAGTTTGAGCGAATTCTATACATTTCTTTTATAAAAAATGTAACATATTTGTGTTTCGTGATGTTTTCAAAATCAGAATTAATATTGCAATTGCAGGGTGCGTGACGATTTTTTGCAGTAAGCTGGAAATAGCAATTTTTTATTCTTGCGGTACATGATTCAGACATATTTGGCAAAATTCGACAAATCCTAACTTGACAAAGTTATGGGTACATTTCGAATTCGTCTCATCAGAAACCGACACTAACCTATTGTCAGAATAGATTAGCGCTGGTTTGACTATACTATGAATATTAACTACATACCACAGTGGCTCAAAGCAGCGTTTTGAGGTACTTAATTCATTGGAGTCAAAACTGTTCATATTAGCGATTTCACATATTCTACAATGTTTGTGTGTGTAAAAAGCGCCATCTTTTGGCAATATTATTTTTGAAAAAAGTTGATTATAGTAAGCTATAGAAAATTTAACTTTTGATCCGAATGAGAATGAGCAGTCTTCGACAAAGTTGTAGAGGAGAGATTTTTTATAAATTTTGCAGAAGACATGTTCTTTCTGTCACTCACCGTAATTGAGTTATGAGATGTTTTCTATGATGAACTCGTTCAATTCTTGTTTTTGCTTATAACTTTTTTGTTTATGACTTTTTGCTTTAACAATTTTCGAAGTTATTTTTTATCATTGCAAAACACGCAACTTTTTCGAAGAGACGAAATAGCTGTGAATGCTGTGTAAAGACTTATGACTGATTTTGATATTATTTTAGCCTGTTTTCGAGCCCGTGTAACTTTACTATCGACAAAAATTGAAGTTAAAACCGTTTGTCCATAATCACCCGTTCAGAAGTTATACCCTGTTGAAATCTTTATATCTGGCCGTTTTGAAGTCGCGCGTATGGCTCACTGAACGAGTAGGCGCTGGTGTTCAAAGACGCTTTTGCTTGATTTTCTTATTGGAGCGCACTCTGTGTACTAGGGCGTCTGTCGGAAGGTTAACACCGATATTGAATGATTTGAAGATGGGTGAAGCAAAACTTGTGTACATTATACTACATCATTTCAATAACATTCTGTATTTTTTTCATGCAAAAATATCAACTAGCGACTCGGTGACGAAGTTTTTTTTGTAGAACGTCTCTGGAAAAAACCTGTTTTAATCCACCTAGAGGTGCAATTGTGCCTTTCTCATTTCTCCAAACTATGATTTAATAGCTGGTTCGTACAATATAACTTTATGGAAATGTCTTTCATTCTTATTACACTTGGTAAGTATATATAAGAGCACCTTTTTGCATTCATCGCGGTATCGGTTTGAATCGGAGTTTTCTATGTGATCGACCTCCACAACCCGTAACTCCGGTGCTGGAAGTCGGATGGAGATGGAATTTAATATCAGTTTCTGGGGACGCAACACCTTTCATTTGAGACTAAGTTGAGCAAATCTAGCCATTTTCGAGAAACCAATATAACCGTTATTCTGACTTTGGATGCTTCCGGATCCGTCGATGGTGGCCAGTGTGGCCAAAGAGACTTTGAATGACTGTTGGGGACCTAGATCTACAAATTCAACAGTTGTGTTTACATTTTGGAAAAAAATCACCTTTTTACATTCATCGCAGAATTCATTAGAATCGGGATTTGCTGCGTGATCGTACGTATCACCCTGTAATTCAGGAACCAGAACTCGGATCCACACAAAATTCAACAGTAGCTGATGGACCTTTCATTTAAAATTAAGTTTGTCAAAATCGGTTCAGAAAATTCCGAGAAATCGATTTGGAAAAATCAACAAATTTTGTTTTGTAACCATACTCTTCAACTCGTAATTCGGAACAAGATGTCGGTTGAAAATGAAATTCAATAGCAACCTATGGGAATATTATACCTTTCATTTGAATCTTAGTTTGTAAAAATCGGTTCAGCCATCTCCGAGTAACCGATGTGGACATTTTGTTAACAAATCCGCACATACACACACACATACATACACACATACACATACACACATACATACATACACACATACATACACACAGATATTTTGCGATCTCGGCGAACTGAGTCGAATGTTATATGAGACTCGGGCCTCCGGGCCTCGGTTAGAAAGTCGGTTTTTGGAGCAATTGTATAACCTTTCTATATAAGAAAGGCAAAAGAATAATATTTAATTAGCTTAATAAGCATGAGTTCAATGTTATCTTCATGTGATTTGCAAAGGTTGGTGGAATGCGTTTGAACGTGTTGGGAATGGGGGTTTAGTAGAGTGGGTGTGGAGGATGCGTCAGAAATCCTTCATCTTATTTCGGTATACGGGGTGGATGAAGGAAATCTGGGCGTGAGGGTGATCCAAGAAGAGGGGAGTGATGAAGGAGGGAGGTGTAAGGGCAAGGTGGGGAGGGGGGGAAGGGGCGGCTACGCAATACTCAACTGCATATTTTGCCTTCCATTTGAGACTTGGTTTGAGAAAATCGGTTCAGTCATCACCGAAGAACCGATTTGACTTTAATTGTGGAATATGCCCGGAATTCCGGACTTCCGGAATCGTCGATAGTGGACAATATATTCAAAGAATGTTTGATTGGCAATCAGTGATCTAGATCTGCGATTAGAAGTTATTTGGTGACCATTTCAATAGTTTTTAGCCTCTGAGGTATTACGATTGTACCGATTTATATGGGAAATTCCAGTGTATCCTTACTAACACCCCTGTAACTCCGGAAGCAAGAGTTAGAACCGAATGAAATTCAGCAGCAGTCAATGGCATTACTGTATCTTTCATTTGAAATTAAGTTCGTAAAAATCGGTAGAGAATTCGTTGTGGAATGGGTGTGATATTAGCTTAGGAACTTGGCGGGTTCCCCGAGGGCGTCATGATCCGTCATAGGTGGCCAATGTGGTCAAAGCTGCTTTGATTGATCATTAGTGATCCAGACCCGCAAACTAGAGTAATGTTACATCAATTTTAATATGTTTTACATCATTTGAACATTATGGTGGTACCAGTTTATATGGGAATTTGCTGTGTGACCGCACTCTTCAACCCGTAACTCCGGAACCGGAAGTCGGATCAACTAAAAATTCAATAGCAGCTTATGGGAGCGTTATACCTTTCAGATGAAACTAAGTTTGCGAAAATCGGTTCAGCCATCTCTGAGAAAATTGTGTGAGTTTAAATGACACACACACATACACACACACACACACACACACACACACACACACACACACACACACACACACACACACACACACACACACACACACACACACACAGACATTTGCCGATCTCGACGAACTGAATCGAATGGTGTATGATACTCGGCCCTCCGGGCCTCGGTTAAAAAGTCGATTTTTACAGTGATTGCATAGCCTTTCTTTATATGAGAAAGGCAAAAACATGATTTGCGGTGTTACCTGCCATTCAAAAACTACTTAACCGATTTCTTTCAAACTTTACAACACACATTCTGTGTAAAAATACCAAACCCCTACGTTGAGTTTTTGGGATAATTTGTCAATTAAGGGGGCTTTTTACTCATAAAATGCCGATATTATTCTTGAAAAACAGCTATTCGCCATTTTATTAGTAAAAAACCAACTTAATCCACCTAGCAAAGAGATGAGACATTTCTTACACATGTCACTGTTGGATCATCCATTAATTTGCAAAACACTTTTATTAGTTTGCAGTTTCTGGTCTTGTACGAATACAACCTCAAATAAACTGAACAGAATATAGAAAATCAATAAAACAAATCAAATAAAAAAATAATGCAAAGCAGAATGTTTTCAAATTCGTTAAATGAGTACAATGATTTCTATAAATCAAGCTAATAAAATACATAAATCAAATTGGATTAGCTCAATAAATAAAAAATTAGTCAATATTTAAAAATAGTTATAAAATTAATTGAATAAATTAAATTGACTCGAACTAACAAATTGAATGAAATAAATAAGTGGAATGACAGATTATGAAATTATTAAAATTAAAGAAATGAACAAAATGAATCAAATAAAACAAATGAATCAATTAAATCAAATGAATCAAATGAAACAAATTAATCAAATGGATAGAACGAATTTAATGAATCCAGTGAAAATAATGAATGAAATGTATAAAATGAATAAAATGATTGGAATGAATGAAAAGAATAAAACTAATAAAAGAGTAAATGAATTGAATAAAATGAATAAATAAAACAAACGAATCAAATAAACGAAACGAATAGGATTGAAAATGAATTGATTAAAATGAAAAATAAGGTGATGTTGAAAAGTTATAAATTAATTGAAAAAAAAAAATAAATTGCGTCAAATAAAAAAATTGGATGAAATTAATAAATCTGAAAAATAATCAAATTATTAAAATAAAGAAACTAAAAACTGGAAAAACAAAGAGAATGCATAGAAGGAAAACAATGAATAAAATAAGTTAAATGAATGATATGAATAAAATGTACAAAAAAACTGATCAGAGTGAATCCAAAGAATGAAATGAATAAAATAGATTAAATGAACCCAAATGAACAAAATGAATAAATAAAAAGAATGCTGAATGAAATAAATAATAAAAATGCAAAAATGATATACTTAAAACTAGTCAAATATTAAAAATGAATAAAATAAACAAGACGAATAAAATCCATGAAATGAAGAAACTTAAAAAAATTACTATTTAGAATGAAATTAAAAACCATTTTTGAATGAAGTAAATGAATAAACCGGATTGTACGAATTTGAGAACTATTGTATCGGAAAGTTACAGATTGTTTTCGATAATCCCATCATCTGAAAAATGGCTAATTAATATGCAATCAACTTTCTAAAGTTTTCATTCCTTTTTTGTTTTAACCTTTTTGTTTTCTTGGCGGCATCGTTTATGATTATCTGATATTTCTACTTTATTGATGGACCTTAATTAGTTATCAGGAACCTGGAACGTTCAATTTGTTTTGGAATGCAAAGTTGTCATTTTGGTTACACATTCCCAAAAAAAGTTTTTCTGTAGAATGCGTAAATATGCGCAATTGGAAATAGTAAAGTAAGACAAGGTCACATATGCTTTCAAACCTCTTAAACAGAGAGCGACAGAGAAAGAATGCGATTCGTGAATGAGACAGGTAGAATTTTCAAAATTTTCATTTGCATTTATATAAATAGTGTGAAGTTTCTTGGCTATGTCGATAGCACAAAAGCCGTGCATTCAGTAGATAATAATGTATTCTCTTTCCAGTCATCCTTATAGTGTTCGAAATTCTCGTTCAGGAAATATGGATAAATGAGTCCTATACAAACCAATACCACGAAAAAGAAATGGTTCTAATTTTCAGGATAAGTATTTAATTTGTTGGAAACGCAAGCGCCATTGAAAGTGCCACTTGATATAAAAATGCTCTAGATGGATGGTAATGCTTGACATTACAAGTCTTAATTTTCTGCGAATAAATACGTTACGACAAAATGTAGATCAAACGTTTCAGTATACAGTACATCCAACGCCTCTCTACTAATTGTGACTGCCATTGAAACATCAATTGAATTTTACTTAGTATAGAGCAAAATGGACAACGATAAGTTAGGAGAAACATTGTACTTACATCCCCCATCGAGAATGGGGTCTTTAGGAGACTTATTTTCCCGGATCTAATTCGTGGATATTTTTGGGCTTTGATCCGTTATTCTCCGTAATAGTTCATATCAATGCAATGAATATATATTTTCAATAATATCATCACAAAAAAGATATTCCTACTTTTAACATGACATATTTGAGCATATGATTCACTTAAATTCAATTCAGATACGAAAAGTTTAAATAACGCATGTGGAATGTCTCTTATTAAAATTTTCATCTTCAAACATCCATATTACCCAGTCAAATTAAATATTTTTCTAGAGAGCCATGAAATTCCTTAATTATAGTGTATATAAAAGCTCTGAATAGAACTGAATTAAATTGGAGTTGATGTAGTTTTCGAATTTTGGTTGCCTACCAACCCATAGTTCAACGTTTCGGAGGGATACACCTTTCATCTTGAGGGTGTGAACATTTCAAAATAGTTATAGTTTTCTCATAATACATTTTGCAAATTTTTTCAGGACTATAAAATAATTTACTTACCAAGTAGGATGTAATAATAAGCTTTTTTTCATACCCTAAAATGCCCTCACATGTTTCAGCTAATGAGTTTAAGTAGCCTTTTCAAAGTAATTTATTGAAAATTAAACAATTTTAAACGATTTTTCGTCCATTTCTTGAAAATCCTAATAGTTAACCTCATCATTTTAATAATTCAGATTGTTAGTCTTGATGAGCTGCTTAATTCGTTCTTTGACATGATACACTTACCTTTTCTTATTTTCACGATTTTGGGTTATTCAACTTGGATATTTTTATCTCATTTTCACTAGTACCAGCTCTAATTGAAAAATTATCGCACTTATTGTACTTTTTTTCTTTTTATTTGAAAGCCAGGAAAATTTTACAGTGAAAAATGTATTAATACCTTTCAGTTAAGTGAATTTAGTATTCTTTCAAAAGTAAATTAGTTTAAAGTTAGTGCTATTATTAGCATTTTCGTTAATTTTCTTTAAATAGTAAATAATAAACATCACCAATATTATCATGGAAATAATGCATCTCAGCAAGTTCCACAGTTCTTTCTTTGACTCCATTCAATTATATATAGACATAGACAAATTGTCAAATAAAAAATTATAGAGAACATTAAGGGGCATCAAATGAACAATAGTAACGATAAATTTTGTTGATTAATAATTAGGATAATTTAAAAACTCCAAAAAACCCAAATTTTGAGTTATTTTGTTAGTAAAAAATCATTTAGTACACTTAACTAAAAGATATTTGTCCATACGCTGATAGGACATTTTCTCAGCTTTTCAATGAAATCTTGTAAATAACGATATAAAGCATATTTTTTAGATTAGAGTCTTTTAAGCACTTGCAAGTCGGTTACAGGAAAAGTATAGTAATGAAATTACAAAGAAAGGAGAAGAGATAGAAATATGACGCCCAAGAACAAATTATGAATCGTCCTAAAACCCAACTTTTGGATAATGGATATTGCTATAATCATACTTCATTATTTCGAGAAAATTAGCAAAAACCTCCTCAAAAACTCTAACTTTTAACTACTTTACTGCTAAAAGGTAATTAAAACTAATTACTTCAAAGATATGAGAACACCATTCAAAGGAAATTTTCTCACCTTTCGAGTGGAACTGAAATATTTAAAATACAAAGTATACTTTTAAAGTTGGAGATATTTTAAGACAAATAAGTTTTTTACACAAAAAGTTCAATAACTCTGTAACGGTTAAGATTTGATAGTATGTGTAGAACAATTTTTTTCTCCAAATATGGCAGTCTATCACCCCCGAGAGATTCTTAACCATGAACCAAACACCCTGTATTATGCGATATATTGATTCCTTACATCCTTATTATAAATAATGTAAGTAGTAATTTTTACGCCATGACTAGTATAAATACCCTAAATCATGAAAAAGAGCTAAATATTCGCTAGAGTTTTGGGATTCAAAAATACAGTTGCTTTCGGTGATGCCGCGAGTATAATTATATGAGAAATCTTTTATCTCACTACTAGGTGAATTACTTGATGATCTATATATACCATCAACATTTACCTCACGATTGAATGCAACGCCTAATCCAAGGGATAAATACATGAACTCTAGAAAAAATTTCACCATGAACACATTATTTTGTCTTTGAAATAAACATATTAATTTTTGAGAAATAGGTAATTTATTATAGAGGTAATTTACGATTTTTTTTTTCAATATCGAATTCCTTGATTCAGGTAGATGTGTTTTCATACCCCGATATTCAAAATCGGTTTAGTTTTTCCCCTAAAATTCCTAAAGTAAAGCAATACTCTGTATGAAAAGGTTTCCTTTTTAATTAGTGAAAATTAGTAAGGGAGGAATAAAAATACAAAATGTTTAATATCTTCGCCGCTCGTGAACTGATTTTAACAACCTATAGCTTGTTAGAAAGGTATTTTCATAAGGTTTTTACTTTTATCTAGTTTGCGTAATGCGATCGCTTTGTTTGAAAGTTATTTGCTTGAAACCCGTCCTGTTTTGACAAGATCACCCATATCTCAGAAAGTAAACAACATATCGAAAAAAAAAATAATAATAGTGTCAAATGGTAACGTTAGGCCTTTCATTTGAAACTAGTTAAGATCGGTTCAGCCATTGCTGAAATAATTACATGACATTTTGTACACACATACATACACACATACATTGTCTCAATTTGTCGAGCTGAATCGATTGGTATATGAGACTCGGCCCTCCGGGCCTCGGAAAAAGTTTTCAAAGCTCGAGAAAATCCTATACATTTCTTTAGTAAGAAATGTAAAAACCCCTTAAATGAAAAATGATCTCAAAAACTCAACGTAGGGGTTAGGTATTACATAGAATGTGAATGCAAAGTTTGAAATAAATCAGTCAAGTAGTTTTTGAATGGCAGTGAACACCGCAAATCGTATTTTTCCAGAGGTGTTCCACAAAAAGCTTTATCACCAAGTCGCTTGTAGATACTTTTGCATGAAAAAAAAATTAGAATGTTATTGAAATGATGTAGTATAATGTACACAAGTTTCGATCGATTCGCTTCACCCATCTTTCTAAAAAAATTGACAAAAAACTGTTTTTTTACGTTGAAACCCTTATCCCCCCCTCCTTTAGGCCAATTGCAGTGGGTCGTAATTCTGAATGTGATATGCACTGTACGGTTCAGATATGCGCGGGCGAACGGATTTAGCGAGCGTGTGTATCATCGTGAAGAGCTCGAGTGTTTGTACGTTAACGTGTTCAATCGCGTGTGCGTTTGTATGTCACGTATGCTAACGTATAGATAACTTCGCGTGTATAGATTCTATTTTATAGCTGTGTTCCGTTCGCATATTCGCGTATGTTCTTGGATGAGCGCGCGCGGATCGTGAATCTGATACTTAATTTTCTGTGTACAGTTTAGATGCTAGAAGAAAGTGATGTCGTCCATATAACTAGAGTTCCCGTACATATCGCTATTGAGCGTGTCGTCTAGTGAATATGAGCTTTATTTTTTGATTGGTCCAACTGAATGTATGGGCCTAAGTTGCTAGGACGGAGGGTAATCATTTCTAGATGCGGCCGATTCATGATCGCGCGAACACGGATGTGTGCAGGTTCGCGTTTAAGACCGCGTTTGAAACTTCGTGAGTACTCGTAAGTACTTTATTACCGGGGTGTTATCAAGTTTGCGTGATAGCGGGTGTAGGTGTGCGTAGTTGATCGCGAAGGGCTTAAGCGTTCGTATATTAACGTGTTTGTCGCGTGTGTTTGCGTGCATGTAACTTCTCGTGTATGTGGCCATTCACATGGTCGCGCGGACCTTCAATCGGATATTTACTTTTCGTTGAACGGTTCACATTCTGACAGGGAGCAAGTTACCCCATATCACTAGTACCCGGTCATGTAGACTTCTGCTATCGAGGATAGAGACTTCCGGAAGAGACCGGATATTGTAGGTTCACGGTTGTGACCGCGCAGGAACGTTTAAAAGCACTGAGACGTTCATACTATCACCAGGATGTTATCATGTCTGCGATAACGCGGGTGTAGGTTGCGTGTCTGTCGCGAATTTATACGTTACTTCACGTATGAATTCGATTTGCGCATTGCCGTAGAACGTGTTGTTTAGTGGATATGAGCGTCATCTTTTTGTTTGGTTTTGAAGGCATTGGACCTAGGCTACTAGGGCCGAGGATAGGGACTTCCGGACGTAACCGATTCACAGGTATTCGGATGTTCACTCCTAAGACGCGTTTGTGAATTTATAAGTGGAAAACCGTTCACTTAGTCACCGGGGTGTTATCCTGTTTGCGAGATCATGGTCGTAGGTATGAGTGGATTATCGCGAAGGACTTGAGCGTTTGTATAATGACGTTTTTATCGCGTGTGCCAGCGTGTATGTAACTTCGCGTGTATGCATTATTGTTATAAACATGTGGCCGTTCGCGAGTTCGCGTGTCCTTCAATGATTACGCGCGGACTGTGAATATACTTAATTTTTATGGCTTGTATGGTTTAGATGCTAGAAGAGAATGAGCTCGCCCATTTCACTAGAGTTCCCGGTCATGTCGCCATGGAACGTGTTGTATAGTTTTTTTTTTCTATTGTTCCAACTGATGGCATGAGTTTGGGCTGCTAGGATAGAGGGTAAAGTATTCTGGACGTGACCGAGTCATAATTGCGCGAGCGGTGGGTTGATGCTTGAGACCGCGTTTATAAATTTATATGTGCTAAAACGTTCACATAATTACCGAGGTGTTGGCGAGATCGCGGACTTTCGCTTTTGTGTTTGTGTGATCGCGAAGGCCACATTTGTACGTTTGGAATGAGAGAGGTTGTGAGTGTATATGAGCGAATAAGCAATTCATTGTGATAGTGAGTGTTAGCATGGATCCAATATAAGATATAGCAACAAAAGGAAAAAAAATGCCGAATAAAGAAAAAGGGAATACATTAAGTAGAAGCGATATTGATCAATATTATTTTTGGTACACATGAGCAGTTGAAAAGCAAACTACTAGAAGTACAAAAAACAGCCTAATGAAGTAGAAGAAGAAAACACAGGTAACATGCAATCACACTTCTTGATATCGTCTAAATGCCAGCAAATGATACTTATTTACCATTAACGACAATTGCATTGCGTTAGAAGTGTTTCATGCTATGCTGACCGGGAATGGATGATTCACGTGCGTTGGTAAATTAATCGTACCCTAACTTATCCAATCCGATCTGCCCGAATGAATCGAATCGAATGCACAAATTGAACACCCGTAAAAAGTGGTCAACGAATCCCAAGAAGGACTACTCACTATTCTATCATATACGCCAGTTCTGCATCCCTTCCCTGACTCATCTGTCGCAAATACTCAGACGAACGCATACATAGCTAGACAAACAGGTAGCATATAAAAATAGTACACTAGAACTAAAAAGTACACTTATTACAACACAACACAACTAATAGGGTTCAATTGTTATATTTTTAATGTGCCTGCGCACATTGACGAAGCCACTGCGAGCCGTGCTCACAAACACTGCCATTAAGCTATTGAACAATGCCTGCAAACACAGCCCAAGAAAAAAGTCAATCCACGGTGACACGCCACTAGGCCACGCAAGTGTGCGCAGTCTGTTGGTTGACCGCTAGTTTGGGCTGGTGCAGAGTATGAAAAAACACAAAACATAAAAAGGGCCCATAACCCCTCTCGGCCTCCTCGATGCACCACTATCGAGGCGTAATGCGATAACCATCTTGAAGCAGTTGTCTGTTAGAGGTTATTTAAAACTCATGTAGAAATATGCTTGAGGATATTTACAATACCATCAAACTCGTCAACCTAGGGGAGGGTACTACATAAAAAAAAAATAAAAAATAAAAATGTTCCCAAAATCGCGAATAAAGTGGCGTGAATGCTGGAAAATCGTGACTCAGATCCTGAAATTTTGAATATAAATCATTGCTTATGGCAAAAATTTAAAAAATCATGGCTGAAATCATGAACATAAATCGCTCAAGTCGTGACTAAAATAACATGAACGTGAATAAGATCCTGAAATCATGAACATAAATCACATCATAAGTGATTAGAATATCAAAAATCGCGACTATGATCCTGAGATCATGGACATGAATCTCTCTACTCATGACTCAAATATCAGGATGACGTGAATAAAAATTAAGAAAATCGCGACTAAGATCCAGAAATCATGAACATAATATACGCTATTCTAACAGATAAATATCCCATTAAACTCATGACGCTAGAGTGATGAGAAATTACGAAAATCGCTAAGTTCCTGAAATCAGGAACATCGTTTAACTGTCGATTATGTATTCTCAAATTATGAATAAGAATCATAAGAAAAACTAAATTTGTTCAGGGAACAACCCAAGTAAATCAACCAAACATTCGAATGTAACGCCATGTATATATTAGAAGTGAACTAGTTTTTTGGAAGCACAAATAGTTTCATGAATACGAGATTTATTATTCATAATTTCAGGAACTTGATCACGCTTTCCGTAAATTGTTCAGTTGATGAAATCGTGATCTTTTTTCATGAATTTACTAACGAATTTTGGTCTGTGTATACATTTCTTATAGAAGAAATGTAAAAGAATGAGTCCGTAACTCAACATTGAAAACAGATCAAATGTAGCACATGGATAAACGGCCCAACTACTACTTCTGTTGAACATCAGTACCGTAGCTTTCGTTTCAGTGGAATGGACGGATAGTAACAAAGAACCACCACTTTCAGGCTGAGTCCTATATTCATGGAAGCAAATGCTGTGTTAAAGATCAAACATGTATTTGGCACAGCATCAAAGCAGGAAAGGATTGCATTAACGTAAGCTCAACCAACAAACCTACCCCGTAGGCACACTATTGCAACTTTGTGTGGTTGAACTTGGAACAAATGAATTAGAGCTAATCGAATCCCGAAACACTTTTAGTCATTGTAATTAGATACCGGCTTATGGAGGAACAAGTTCCAACGAAACTGTGGGATAAAAGGTACAGCAGTACTTTTCCAATTATCATCCTGTATCATTTCCACACAGCATATAGCAATCCACAAGCGAGCATCTTTCACCATCCGACACAGTAAACGTGCCCAGCTTTTGCTTTCATCTCGGTAACAACCAGACAGACGACAGGAGCAGTTAGTGAAAGCGAAAATCTGCACTCTTCCCAGTGGTCCACATTCTCATTTACATATGTAATGGAAATTATGTGTATCCATTTCCCAGATCAATTTCCTCGTACTGTACAAAAGTTTTGGCAATCTATAGGAAATGTATGAGTTCCGTACTAAAGACTTCCAGGTTGATTTGTGTTTGTGAATAACAAAATAGTTTTTTTTTTGGAATCCAATATCACTGATTTGTGCAATTCTGTTTGAAGGCCGTTGTTTCAAAGCTTCATTAAAGACAGGCGGTTCTTCCAAACGGTTGAAAAGTTCAATTTTAGATCTTGCTAAAATTAGAACCACCTTATGTGTTATTTAAACGGAAAGAAGGACCTTGCAAAGAACAAACAGCTTCCCTAAACATAATAGGAAGCAAAGTTATTAAGTTTCAGTAAAGGTTAAAATTCGTAACATTCTGGGCCACTGTGGATTGTTATTGAAAGCGCATGCTGCCTTCCTGCGAACATTTTGAGATGATTACCCTTTACCGAAAGGGGTATTAAATCTTGTAAAGTTGACGCTGAACCTGCTTCAGAGTTCATTTCGTCATAATATTAAAACAAAATTATTAAAACCTCATCAAAAATGGTGGGACAGGCAACTATTTACTTCCAAGCTCAATACTTGGCAATCGATTATGTACAAACTCGTTTCATTTCTAACCTAGATATATATCTCTCTGTATTTAGATTTAGTTTGAACCTACGCTATTCAAATTCTAACCAACAGTCGTGTCTGCACTCCAGCTCTAGCTAACTCAAATCAGCATTTCCTGTTGAACATCGTCCATCATCGTAGAACCTCCCAGTAGCTTCTCATTTGTATACAAAATCTGTCTAAACTTCTGCCATATCGACCGAGTCCATCGGTGCACAGAACCGTAATCTTATAAATTTCATGCAAATTGAGAATTCTTTCCAACTTTTTAGTTCGCCAGTCTCCTTTCCGTCGTCCGCTTCGGAAGGTGGTATTAACCGCAATGGTTCGTGCATGGCAAGTCAAGATGATAATTAGCCTTCTCGCTAGTTTCAAATTTTACACTCCATAATTCCAGTCTTTCTACAATACTACACCCTCGATGGAATAGGACCAACCCGTGGGTTCCAGGGGAGGAAAGTAGTCAGCTATTGTCAAAAAAAAAACTTTTCTGCACGGTTACTTGCTCATAAAACGCATAACACCGACCGCATTAACTCGATTATGAAAATGTGTCGCCATAAAATATGCACGATGTAATTTTCCGTAGCGCACACTTTTCACTCACAGCACAATGTGCGCTCAAAAGCGTTTTGCGGAATGACAATGAGTGCCCAGGTCCACACGGAGTCCTACAGGCGCAGCGACACTGTCCGTGTTGCGATCGTTGCAATGGGATGCCGCGCGCGACAGCACGATGAAACTCCCTACAAGCCAGTCGGCAGGGGCAGGTGTTTGCGGGAGTTTTGGCAGTTTGCTGGACGAGTTTTCAATAAGCCAACGGTAGTTTTCACTACGGTGAGATTATTTAATTACGACTTCACAAAAATTGACGTTGAGTACCGGTAGTTAGAAGTTGGCCAACACCGTTTAGGAATTACAACGCCTCGGGGGCAAAATGTTGCACCCAAATTGACTACCGTTTGATTGGCGGAATATGTTTTGCGAGTGCGGCTGATGTTAGACTATCAAACCTGATTACTTATTTCACAGCGCTACCCGAATTGCGAGATTTTTGTAGGGAATTAAGTATTATATTTCATTTGAAAAGGTTCAATGATTTGAAGAAAATTTGGCAGATAATTTGATAATTACAAAACTGTTCCGTTCATTTCTATTTAAACATCTATGTACTACAGTGAATTTGAACTTTTCAATTGAGCTAATGTATTTATAACAAAGAAACATGTTTGGGATCTCCGACACCAAAAAATAGCTACGTTGTTATTTTTCAGTGGATTTTCGATTTTTTTACAGTTTAGGAAGATACAAAATAGTTCTTGGAATAGAGCCGTGGGAGACAATTCCTAATTTGGAGAAAAATTATTAACACCGCATTTTGTTGACCGATTTTTATGATTCGAACGTCGTCGGATGCGAAATTATTTTTTTTTAAATTATCATTAGAACTAGGAAACCATTTTCTTTTTGTTGTTCCAAAATTGCACATTTCTTACAAATCAGCAGAGTATAACATACCGTTGGGAAGGTCGTTTTTTCTTTCCAAACCTGATAAAAAATCGAAAATCCTCTGAAAAATATTAACGTAGCTAACTTTTTCGTGCCGAAAGTTCCTGAAAACGGCCTTTCTTGCAATAAATGGAGATTTTGAGGGTAAATTAAACTTATCATGCTTGTAATAAGTGGATACTAGAGTGGGGCACGTGTCCGCAAAAAAATAAAATTTTGCTCCAAGTAACTTTCTGGGTTCCATTTGAGTCCTAGAATAACAGCAAATTCTAAGTTCGATCGGTGAAACGGGATTTCGTATGTAGAAATTCTTCCAGGAGTCGCCCATTGCCTACTAAAAATAAATCGATGTAGGGTGACGAGTCCATTTTCGCCATGTTTCTATTATCACGCTACTCATTTGAAGCCGTTGGTTAGAGCAGAATCTGCCATCTTGGTTCAACACATTGAGTCAAATGGTAGCGCAACAATAGGGGCACTCGATTCGAGTTTTCGTTGCGTTCAAACACGAGTATTTCACTGTTTTCAGCGCATTTTTGTAATTATATTGGTTCTTAACAACGAAGCAAAGCTGTTGATGTCAATTGTTATGCATTCCATTGATTGTAGGCCAAGAAATTAATGAAATAGTGAGACAACTATGCTTAGTATGGTGAAAATAGGCACTTTACCCTATGATTCTTACCCGTTATGTGTCCGACGGGATGCCCGGGTACCTTTTTAGGTTTCAATTAATTAAATTCCAATGATTCATTCATCAGGCCCGTGCGCAGAAAATTCTCAAGGAGGGGGGGGGGGTTTGATTTTTTAACATTTATTTTAAAAGAAATGTACAGAAACCCTCAAACTTTGAAGATTTTTTCAAAGGCCTGGACCTAGTCTTGTGAACCAAACGACTCTGCTCAACAAATTGGGTAAAATTCACTAAAGGCCAAACCATCGAATATATTCACAGGGATACCCTGTGAATTCTACGTAAGAAAATTCTCCACAACCTGCTAAAAATTAAAATTAGGCAAAGCTTACTACGATCAAATTAAAAAAATGAACTTTTTATGCTGACGAGGTAGAAAGTTGGTGTCTTCGACAAAGTTTTAGAAATGCTCATAATAAAGAATTTTGTTGAACTAGTTGAACTTGTAGGATTTAATGTTATCGATTTGTAAAGCGTTTTCCATGGCAACACCCTCAAATTTAGTTTTTTTTAAATAACTTTTTCCACTGTGACTTTTCGTGCAAACCGTGCTGTAGACAAATATGGAGGCATTAAAAGCACATAATATTGTTGAAGGCTGTAAGTAAAAATACCCAAGTAAAAAAAATATTACAGAATGAGCTTAAAACCTTCTTACCTTTATTATGCGTAGTGCGGACATTGAAAATAGTGCCTGCTCGTCCATTTTGGTTTGCACTTTTCTCTTTTATACGCAGTTGAAGTTGGTGTAAAAAATTAAAATTCTTCAATAACTCTAAAACGAATGAGTATTTTTACAAGAGGTGTGTACATTTAATTTAATTTAATTTTTATATGCAGTCTTCAACAATATTATGCGGTGTTAATACCTCAACATTTGTCTGGAACATCGTTTGCACAAAAAGTCCCAGCGAAAAAAGCTATATTAAATAGCTAAATTTAAGGGATTTACCTAAGAATACGCTTTAAAAATCGATAACATTAAGTCCTACAAGCTCAAGTTGTTCAACAAAATTCTTCATTACGAGTATTCCTAAAACATTGTCAAAGACATTAACTTTCTACATCGTCAGTAAAGTTAATTTTTCTATTTCAATCATAGTAAACTATGCTCCAATATAATTTTTATCAGGTTGTGGGGAATATTCTTACGAACAATTCCTCCAAAGATACCCTACGAATATATTCAATAATTTGGCCTCTAGTGACGTTTTTGGCATTCCCAACCACTGTGCGTTGAATGCTGGCTCGTGGTGGATTCGGATTGGTTTGCAGTAGTCGTTAAGCCAACCGACTAAACTTAAACCTCTTGTATCTCGTAATCGTCATCCATCCGGGGCAAGCGTTAAGTACTACTTTAGTAAGGATTGTGTTCTTGCTTATTTTGTTTTGTGTGAATCGTCATGTTTTTATCCATAGCTACTTTTCTTACTTGCTGTCAAACCTTCGCGATATATCTCACCAGCTCAGGTCTGCTGCAAATATCGTACCCTGTTGATACATGAACCGGCCCGGGGGTGTCCACCATAAGGATTTACATCTGTTTACAACCACCTTCGCCGGGTTTCTTATCCTTCTTGGTGCTAGTCGTTCCTATTTATCTGCTAGCTGGTGCTGAGAACTTTTTGGCGGCAGTATTTCACCCTATACCGATGCCAATTTTCGCGATCCATTTCGCAGCCACTCTAACGGAATAATCATCGGCGAAAAAAAAAACAATTCTAGACAACGATATCCCGATTTTCTCCAACTTCGTGTTTTTTCTCCTTAACTGCCGTTGCTAGCCCTCTGACCGACAACTATTCACTACTTTTGCTAATATCGAAGCTTGTCGATGCGTTAACCGATCCTTCAGAGAAGCCGTCCAACTTGACATACATCCCTTTCCAGCCACCCTCGCAAAGTTTCGTCCTTGGTTTCTTCATTGACTTGTTTCTAAAGTGATCGTACTCAAATGACATTTTATGTGTCCAAACGGTTTGAAGTATATTTATTTTCCTGAACAGGAAGATAATAAATTTTTAAAAGTAATTCAAAACGATCGTGGGGGGGAGTTGAACCCCCACACCCCCCTCCCCTCGTGCGCACGGGCCTGCATTCATGGCTGGAAATTTAAACTTTGTGACATCTTAGAACTTCACTAAGTCAAGGTTTTGGGTTAATAATATTGTTGATATAATAAGGGGAGCGAGGAGGGGCTCTTGATTTTTTTACTGCGTAACGGGCCAACGAGGGTACCCGGGTAGCCGCAAAACTGAATGGCCAATAACTAATGCAAGATCCAACCGATTTCGACAATTTTGGGTGTTTTGGATTCAGGAACTTATCCACTTTTAGATTTGGTATCATTTTGTTCAATTCGATCCGTTTTTCATTCTTTTCACTTATTTTATCATTTTCATTATATTTTGGATTTTTTTAAAATTTATTGATTGTAATTTTATTTGTAATATTTGTTCATCTTGTTTGTTTGTTTAATTTATTTATTTTATTTACTTTATATATTTAATTCATTTAAAATATTTTATTTATTTTATTAATAATATTCATTTTATTTATTTTATTTGCTTTATTTATTTTGTTTAATTTATCTCGTTTGTTTTTTAAAATCTTGTTTAATTTATGAATTTTTCAACTTGATTCATTTAATAAATCTAATTCGTTTTATTCATATTATATAATTTATTCGATTTATTAATTTTTTTCTTCAAATTATTTGTTTCATTCCTTTCACTAATTTGTTTCTTCACTTTGTTTATTTGTTTTTTTATTTGTTTTATTCAATTCATCCATTTAATATATTTAAGTCATTCTATTAATTTAAATCATATTGTTCATTTCACTAATTTATTAGGCTCATAAATTTTATTTGTTACGATTTTATTTATTATAATTCTTTTGACGAATTTCGCGCCAACTCGAACAAATGTTGGCAGCACCCTCTCAGATTTTAATGAAACTTTCTGTACATGAGAACTTTGTCACAAAAAGCCACTTTGCGTACTTCGTTTTTCCAAAAATGATCTAGACTGTCTTTTGAAAAGGGCTAAACTTTTTTACCATTTTTTTTCAAATGGCTATAGTCTAAAAATGACAAATCCTACAAAAAAATGAATAAAAATAAATAATAGATAAAAATACGCTGAAAAAAAAAATTTAGTTTGGACAAGGAAAAGTTTTTTTCAAATAACTTTTTTTCCTTGAAGGTGCCCAACTTGAATTATTGACGGTAAGTAGGGAACATAATTATCTATCTTGGAACAAAATTTCATCCAAATCAAAAATGGGTTTTTTTAATCGACATTAAATTTTTAAAATCAATTTTTTCAGTGTAGGAGTCAATGAAGAATTTTTTCAATATTTTTATTCGAAAATTTGACTAATTTTGTAAAAACCAGTCCTAAAACATTTTTTTGTAGGATTTGTAATTTTTAGACGATAGCCATTTGAAAAAATGTAGTGAAAAAAGTTTGGCCCTTTTCAAAAGACTGTCTAGATCATTTTTGGAAAAACAAAATATGCAATGCGGCTTTTTGTGACAAAGTCTTCATGTACAGAAAGTTACATTGGAATCTGAGAGGATGCTGTCAACTCGGAATACGATTTGGCGCGAAATTCGTCTTTTATTCATTTGATTTATATAATTCATTTAATTAGTTTTATTCGCTTAATCAATTATAACAATTAATCAATTCTATTCAGTTGATTCGTTGAATTTACTAAATTCATTAAATTTATTTAATAAATCAATTTACCACATATTAGTCATTTATTCATTGTATACTTTCCATTCATTTAATTTGTTTTGTTAATTTTTTGTTTTTTTTTGTTTTATTCAATGCATTCATTTAATTCATTTAATTCATGTCATTCGATTTATTCATTTTATTATTTCCGTTTATTTGATTCATATTGTTCATTTTATAAACTTTATTAATTTTGATAGTTTTATTTTTTGCCTTTCTCAATAGAAAGGTATTGAAATTGCTCTGAAAACCGACTTGTTATCGGAGGCCCGGAGGGCCGAGTGACATATATTATTCGATTCAGCTCGTCGAGTTTGGCAAATTTATGTGTGTGTGTGTGTATGTATGTATATGTGTGTATGTGTGTCTGTGTGTGTATACGCGAACACAATATCATTCACTTTTCTCGGAGATGCACAGTGGCTCAAAACAGCGTTTTGAGGTACTTAATTCACTGGAGTCAAAACTGTCCATATTAGCGATTTCACATATTCTACAATGTTTGTGTGTGTAAAAAGCGCCATCTTTTGGTAATATTATTTTTTTTTTAAATTGATCATAGTAGGCTACAGAAAATTTAACTTTTGAACCGAAAGAGATAGCGCTTGGCTGTCTTCGACAAAGTATACCTGAATCGTAAAATAACTATCACATTCAGAATCACGGACCGCTACAATTGGCCTAAAGCAGTGTTTTAGTGGGCGCCATTGCCTGTCTCGTCTGCAATTGTAGTGTGTGATTCTGACGGGGAGCCCTTCCGAGAATCTAGCTCTACAGCTCCAGAAGGAGAACTCTCGAAAAAAGAGTCACATGCTCACATGCAGCTAAAACGGCTGCCGTCGTTTCTGGTTCTTTTTCTTTATTTTATCGTCAAAATCAAAACATTGCATTGGTGCGCAAGATAATATCGTTTGTAACTTGAATGTCTTATCTCATATTGCTTAGAAATTGTATCACTGTATGTAGGCATGTTGGCACATACAAATGAAAAGATTTTCTTCGCATAATTTTGATTCGTTTGGGAAATTTGTACCTTTTTGTTTTTCAAAACACGTGGTAAAAAAATTGGTCAGCTGATTGCTGAACGGTACGCTTGTGTGCGTGACACCTCCTATCGGTATAGTACATTCTAGCCGCACACAGATGCTGTAACGTAACTCGAACATAACCAAACCTTTGTTGTGATTCTGGCATCGCTTTACCTTTAGGCCAATTGCAGCGGGCCATGATTTTGATAGCGATATTGAGTATACGGTTCAGATGTACGGACGCAGGGAATTTTCGATCGCGTGGGCATGAGCGTTTATTTGTACGAGATAGAGATAGCGGTAATCAGATTAGAAGTGCTATAGTGTTCACTAAATCATCGGGGCGTTTTTGTGTTTGCGAAATCTTGGGCGTAGTTGTCAGTACAGTCTTTACGCATGGGCACACTGGGCCCAGGCCCGGGGACCCGGGATTATAGGAGCCCCGCTATGTGGATAGGCACATAAAATCATACCAGTTGTTGAACCCCCACACCCCCCCTCCCCTCGTGCGCACGGGCCTGCATTCATGGCTGGAAATTTAAACTTTGTGACATCTTAGAACTTCACTAAGTCAAGGTTTTGGGTTAATAATATTGTTGATATAATAAGGGGAGCGAGGAGGGGCTCTTGATTTTTTTACTGCGTAACGGGCCAACGAGGGTACCCGGGTAGCCGCAAAACTGAATGGCCAATAACTAATGCAAGATCCAACCGATTTCGACAATTTTGGGTGTTTTGGATTCAGGAACTTATCCACTTTTAGATTTGGTATCATTTTGTTCAATTCGATCCGTTTTTCATTCTTTTCACTTATTTTATCATTTTCATTATATTTTGGATTTTTTTAAAATTTATTGATTGTAATTTTATTTGTAATATTTGTTCATCTTGTTTGTTTGTTTAATTTATTTATTTTATTTACTTTATATATTTAATTCATTTAAAATATTTTATTTATTTTATTAATAATATTCATTTTATTTATTTTATTTGCTTTATTTATTTTGTTTAATTTATCTCGTTTGTTTTTTAAAATCTTGTTTAATTTATGAATTTCTCAACTTGATTCATTTAATAAATCTAATTCGTTTTATTCATATTATATAATTTATTCGATTTATTAATTTTTTTCTTCAAATTATTTGTTTCATTCCTTTCACTAATTTGTTTCTTCACTTTGTTTATTTGTTTTTTTATTTGTTTTATTCAATTCATCCATTTAATATATTTAAGTCATTCTATTAATTTAAATCATATTGTTCATTTCACTAATTTATTAGGCTCATAAATTTTATTTGTTACGATTTTATTTATTATAATTCTTTTGACGAATTTCGCGCCAACTCGAACAAATGTTGGCAGCACCCTCTCAGATTTTAATGAAACTTTCTGTACATGAGAACTTTGTCACAAAAAGCCACTTTGCGTACTTCGTTTTTCCAAAAATGATCTAGACTGTCTTTTGAAAAGGGCTAAACTTTTTTACCATTTTTTTTCAAATGGCTATAGTCTAAAAATGACAAATCCTACAAAAAAATGAATAAAAATAAATAATAGATAAAAATACGCTGAAAAAAAAAAAATTAGTTTGGACAAGGAAAAGTTTTTTTCAAATAACTTTTTTTCCTTGAAGGTGCCCAACTTGAATTATTGACGGTAAGTAGGGAACATAATTATCTATCTTGGAACAAAATTTCATCCAAATCAAAAATGGGTTTTTTTAATCGACATTAAATTTTTAAAATCAATTTTTTCAGTGTAGGAGTCAATGAAGAATTTTTTCAATATTTTTATTCGAAAATTTGACTAATTTTGTAAAAACCAGTCCTAAAACATTTTTTTGTAGGATTTGTAATTTTTAGACGATAGCCATTTGAAAAAATGTAGTGAAAAAAGTTTGGCCCTTTTCAAAAGACTGTCTAGATCATTTTTGGAAAAACAAAATATGCAATGCGGCTTTTTGTGACAAAGTCTTCATGTACAGAAAGTTACATTGGAATCTGAGAGGATGCTGTCAACTCGGAATACGATTTGGCGCGAAATTCGTCTTTTATTCATTTGATTTATATAATTCATTTAATTAGTTTTATTCGCTTAATCAATTATAACAATTAATCAATTCTATTCAGTTGATTCGTTGAATTTACTAAATTCATTAAATTTATTTAATAAATCA
Organism: Topomyia yanbarensis; assembly: GCF_030247195.1. Lineage (NCBI taxonomy): Eukaryota > Metazoa > Arthropoda > Insecta > Diptera > Culicidae > Topomyia > Topomyia yanbarensis. The sequence goes on along the minus strand of NC_080671.1, from coordinate 321,803,129 downwards.
ATTTACCACATATTAGTCATTTATTCATTGTATACTTTCCATTCATTTAATTTGTTTTGTTAATTTTTTGTTTTTTTTTGTTTTATTCAATGCATTCATTTAATTCATTTAATTCATGTCATTCGATTTATTCATTTTATTATTTCCGTTTATTTGATTCATATTGTTCATTTTATAAACTTTATTAATTTTGATAGTTTTATTTTTTGCCTTTCTCAATAGAAAGGTATTGAAATTGCTCTGAAAACCGACTTGTTATCGGAGGCCCGGAGGGCCGAGTGACATATATTATTCGATTCAGCTCGTCGAGTTTGGCAAATTTATGTGTGTGTGTGTGTGTATGTATGTATATGTGTGTATGTGTGTGTGTGTGTGTATACGCGAACACAATATCATTCACTTTTCTCGGAGATGCACAGTGGCTCAAAACAGCGTTTTGAGGTACTTAATTCACTGGAGTCAAAACTGTCCATATTAGCGATTTCACATATTCTACAATGTTTGTGTGTGTAAAAAGCCCCATCTTTTGGTAATATTATTTTTTTTTTAAAATTGATCATAGTAGGCTACAGAAAATTTAACTTTTGAACCGAAAGAGATAGCGCTTGGCTGTCTTCGACAAAGTTGTAGAGGAGAGTATTTTTATAAATTTTGCAGAAGACATGTTGTCTCTGTCACTCATAGTAATCGAGTTATGAGAACTTCTCTATGGTGAACTCCTTCATTTCCTATTTTTACTCATAACTTTTTTGTTTCTGATTTTTCGCATTAACAAAGTTCTAAGGTATTTTTTATCATCATAAAACACATAACTTTTCCGAAGAGACAAGATAGTTGTGAATGCTGTGTAAAGACTTATAGCTGATTTTGATTTAATTTTGGCTTGTTTTTGAACCAGTGTGACCTCACTATCGGCAAAAATTGTAATTATGCTATCAATTATTCTAAAAGGACTAGATTTCACCTACAAAACGAAGGTAAAATTGTTTGTCCATAAGCACCCGTTCAAAAGTTATATACTTTTGAAAACTTTATGTCTGGCCCTCCTGAAGTCGCGTGAATGACTCACTGAACGAGTAGGCGCTGGTGCTCAAAGACGCTTTCGCTTGATTTCCTGAGTGACGCGCACTCTGTGTACTAGTGCGTCTACCGGAAGGTTAACACTGATATTGAATGATTTTCCAATGGATGATATACAATTTCATCTCGGTCCGGTTTATAGGGTAAATGTACTATAATTCGCCCCCCTAAAACATTTGTTTGCAGAAAAACTTTAAATTTCAACAATTTTGAATTGCTCTAACTAATTTTATTTTATCATTCTCATCACGTATCATATAGTATCCAATAATCCTGAATAAAAGTGATTTCAAACATTAAATTAACGAAAAAAGAACAATATTCTAAATCAAGATGTGTTTCAATTTTCGTCCCCCTAAATTTAATCTTCGCCCCCCTCTTGCTCTATTCTTCGCCCCCGTGCGTCCACACACAATTTCACGACTTTTATCATGCTACAATATCACAGAATTGGTAATAGAGAAAAGATTAGACAAATCCAGATTATATTTTCAAAAACTAACTATCAAACAAATAATACGTTAACTTACAAGCTCTTGTATTTATAGTCTTGTTATGTTGTGTTGTGTTGCGAAACGAGCGAGAAGCACTCCAAGTTCGTTCGTTCGCGAGCGTGTACGAAATATGATATGCCCATGATCGCATATTTGTCCCGTATTCTATGGGATTTCCTATCTTTATGGGACTGATTTGCGGTCATGTGCAGAGCATGCCTAGCGCTCTTCATCGTTCGCGACTTGGTGAAGCAAAATCTCGAGCGGGAATCCTCGCAAGAAACCCAAGCTTTCATCTAGTATGTAGGGCATATCCAGGAAGCTTTTCTCGCAAAGTCTCGTGTGCTTTGTTATCTCGCAAGCGAGAAATGCGTTGAAGAGCACTCGCGAGTGTGGATGCACGAAGAGCATGGACTACTAATGGCATATTCGTTTTGGACAGTGCACTACACCGGTGTAGTCGGTGTTACACTCATTAAAATTTGGGTGTAATCAGTCTATCTCTTTCTTTGCACTACACCGGTGTAGCACCAAGAAAACACGAAAACGCCATAAGAGTGTTCTCGATATTTCGCGCGAACAAGGAAGGCGATGTACGCGCCAACGAAAGAGAATAGCAAAAACGAACAAACCATTCGTTAACTAAATAGCATTATTAGAAAAATACTCTAAATGCTAGAAAAATCAAGACACCCAAGGCTTCTCACTATATTTTCGTAACTGCACAGGATTAAAAATTTATTTGGAATTATCAACTGATATTCTTTGTGTAAATCATGAATGAAACAGATATATTTTTTGGTAGTTGACTTGGAGCAACAATTTCAATTTCTTTCAAATATTTCGAATATGCCCAAAATGACTACAGATGCTTACTTAAATTAAAAGGATATATGTGTAGATACGAAACAATAACTATTCTTTAGTCTTTCTTATCGTTATACGCAAAACTACTCCATGTGCAATGGAATACCCAATACACATGAGACAATTATACGTAGAGTGGCAGTATAAGTTCATAAGAATGTTTTTCCAAATTATTATAAATATCCAAGTAGTAGAACCAACATTATAGCGTATTTCATTATTCCCTAATGAGGTCTCGGGTATATACTAGAAACTTTGCACGTGATTATCTCGAAATCATGGTTTCCAAAAACGTCTTTGCTGTGACTACGATTGCCGAAAATGTTTTCAACCGATGTCTCTTAGACAAAACGCGCTTTTGTGAAAATGGTTATAACTTCGACAATTAGGGTGGATGTACCAATAGTCGCATACTCAAGGAAAACTTTGGCTAAAAATCGATTAATAGACCTATGGGCAATGTTAAAACATTAAGCAACAAAAGCTTTCAATCCCTACTTCATAGGAAAAATATAAAGATTGTTTAATAACCAATTTATGTATTCAAAACCGCTTGTACTACTATAGGAACACATGTACCAATAGTGATGCAATCGCTAATTTCTGGTCCTATTGTTGCAAATCCCATTGATTTCTTATGGGACTTGCAACTATAGGTACACTATGTCAACTATAGGTGCAAGGAAGCACTTATTCAAAGAACATCAACTTTTTAAGTTTTTTTTAGCAAATTTCAAGGATGCCAGTTTTATTGTTGCATAATTTTAGGGCGATGAATCGATAAAAAAATATTTGTTGATGATTGGTACCTTAGTTAGACGTATAACCCACTACTGAAACTATTGGTGCACCTCAACTATAGGAGCACCCACCCTATTAATATTTATTCATGTTCACAAGTGAGTTTTGCAAAATAGACATTGTACTACGCTAGACGTATGATAAGTATTTGATATAAATAAGGCTACATACCTTCATAAAATTTCAAATTTTTCCCTTTTGTCCTGCACCTCAATATAAAAAATCCCTTAATCACAGACAGAAACTCCGTTGTATTTGTTTTCATGAAGGCTTTCCAAACGAATTAATTTTTCGCTTGTTTCTCTATAAACTATTAAAAAATGAATGGAGAGGTTGTATTTTGATAGGTTTTGTCTTTCTTCCAGAGAAAGCCTAGAAACCTGCTCGGTGCTGTTTAGAATCCGCACATCATGAATGTACATTCGTAAAACATCAAACATTACGTTTGTAAAAGGTTTTCTAATTATAATTGATATAGTTTAATTGAATTGTTAATAACATATTTAAGAAATTGAAAACAACTGCGCTGGATTCAAAGATAGATTGCAGAATCTGATTATCTTCACTGCAACTGAATAGGCAGAGAGCAGTCTTGTGGCGCTCTTATTTTTCCAGTATATAGAAAAGGTACTTTCGTTTAGTTACCAAGTAGTTATAGATATTGACCTTAGAAAGAGTGAATAGCTCTGTAAATAGCGAAAAGCGAAGCGAAAACAGGTTATGGTATTTTAGAAAATTGTCTATTTCAGCCGTCTATATTACTTTCGAGAACATCAGAAATCGCTTGAAGCTCCATAATAGAAGTTATGGTGAAAAAACTGTTTTTGAGGGGCCTTTCACAAACAACGCCCTATATCTCGAAAACCAAGAGCTTCCGAAAGAAATCTTCCTGGTAAGTTTCTCTACAACTTAATTGAAGTGAGTATTTTTCTATCTAAATTATTGAAGAAAATAAATTTCGTAACTAACTATTAAGAGGATTAGTCAACGATCCGATGTGATTGAAAGAAAGAGCGTTTTATTTCAAGAAATTTCCTCAAAGACTTCACATAACTAAAATCAATAGTCTACTTTGTGACCACTGTGGAACGGGGCGAAAATAGAAACCCATACGAAGAAAAGAACGCTATATGGGATTTCGCCAGGGGCGAAGATTAGAATTGAGTTTCATCTTGCGTTAATTTTCGCCACTTTTTAAAATTGTTCAAACTTAATTAAAGAAAGGTAATAATCGCGGATGTGCGTTTACATGTATTCCTGCAATGCTTAAAAACATTACTATTGAATATTCTAACGCTTACTCACAAAATTTATATAACTTTCCCCGCGATAAAAAATTGTCACCATTTTTAGTTTTCAGGAAAATAAGTGCTCTACAGGTACTACTTTATTTACGACTAAAAATACGTTATGAAATATTTTTGTTGAAAATAGGGCAGTTTTCACATTTTATTCGACTTAGTTTGTTTTTCAGTAATAGTCGAAAGCGGAGTTCCAGATCGTAAAGCAGATAGAATTATTTATAATTGTTCTGCAAGGGGGGCGAAAATTAGGGAGGGGGCGAAGAATGATACTTCTACCCTACCGCATGCATTTTTGTTTCAGGATATGGATAAAGAAGTAAAAGATACACATTTTCCATATAATTGCTGCATTAACCGGCTGGATATTTTCAAATATTTCAGACTGTGGTGAAGGCAGCAATTTTATGCATCATCTTTTTGCCCTGAAGCTAACATTCATACGATAATCTGGACCGAGATGAAATTGTATATCACCCATTGGAAAATCATTCAATATCAGTGTTAACCTTCCGTAGACGCACTAGTACACAGAGTGCGCGTCATTCAGGAAATCAAGCGAAAGCGTCTTTGAGCACCAGCGCCTACTCGTTCAGTGAGTCATTCACGCGACTTCAGGAGGGCCAGACATAAAGTTTTCAAAAGTATATAACTTTTGAACGGGTGCTTATGGACAAACAATTTTACCTTCGTTTTGTAGGTGAAATCTAGTCCTTTTAGAATAATTGATAGCATAATTACAATTTTTGCCGATAGTAAGGTCACACGGGTTCAAAAACAGGCCAAAATTAAATCAAAATCAGCTATAAGTCTTTACACAGTATTCACAACTATCTGGTCTCTTCGGAAAAGTTATGTGTTTTATAATGATAAAAAATACCTTAGAACATTGTTAATGCGAAAAATCAGAAATAAAAAGGTTATGAGTAAAAATAGGGAATGAAGGAGTTCACCATAGAGAAGTTCTCATAACTCGATTACTATGAGTGACAGAAACAACATGTCTTCTGCAAAATTTATAAAAATACTCTCCTCTACAACTTTGTCGAAGACAGCCAAGCGCTATCTCTTTCGGTTCAAAAGTTAAATTTTCTGTAGCCTACTATGATCAATTTTTAAAAAAAATAATATTACCAAAAGATGGCGCTTTTTACACACACAAACATTGTAGAATATGTGAAATCGCTAATATGGACAGTTTTGACTCCAGTGAATTAAGTACCTCAAAACGCTGTTTTGAGCCACTGTGAGATGGCTGAACCAATTTTCATAAACTTAGTCCCAAATGAAAGGTATAACGTTCCCATAGGCTGCTATTGAATTTATAATGGATCCGACTTCCGGTTCCGGAATTACAGGGTGATGAGTACGATCACACAGAAAATATCGATTTCAACAAATTCTGCAATTAGAGTGTAAAGGTGAAATTTTTCCAAAATGTGGGCACATCTGCTTGAATTTGTAGTACTAGGTCACTAACAGCCATTTAATTATTCAGTCTGCTTGGGATGTGCGCGGGGTTCTTCTGTTGTAGATATGCGTTCTGTGTTTAAATGTCCAAAATAACTTGACTAAGATAATACTGTTACCGTTTTTTGTCCTGAAGATGAAGGCGTAGACTTTCGAAACGTTGGTATTAGACGAAATACAGATATTGTCGCATGAAACCCGTGACCAAAATGCCATCTCTTCATATTAAAAACAAAGTGGTCGTCCTTCCTACCATCGAATAACAACAATCTTTGGCCACATTGGCCACCATCATCGGCTCCTGAAGCCCCTGCGGAAGTATCCAAATGCAAATCCAAATGTCTCTCAAACAACTTAAATTTGCAGTTCTAGATCACCGACGGCCAACTAAACTAGACGGTTCCGGAAGTACCCGGGAAAAGCGGCCATCATTCAAAATTTACGAACTCACATCAGTTGCCCGGAAATGGTTGCGCCGATTTTCGCAAACTTAGTTCCGAATGATAGCTATATTATCTCCACAGATGTCTATAAAATTTCGTACGGATCGCTTATATAGGTACGGAAATATAGACTACACCGTACGGTCACATATGAAATTCTCATATAAGCCGGAACTCAAATTATTTTTCAAAGGGGGGACCCCATGAAATTTCAGAAATCGGATTCGTATTTTTGATGCCAAACATCTTCAAAATGCATGAAACGTCGAGATTTTATGTTATCCCGAAAAATTTTTTTTTATGAGAATCGACTTTTTGGACTTAGCCGAATTCGCTTCTTTTTTCAATTCAATATTACCGAGGCTGTTTTTTCTTTTGCAAAATTTTAGAACTCGAATAATGATTTCTTTTCGTGTATATAGTTGTCAGGTCATGTATAATAAAATTGTAATGTATACATTTGAAAGCTTTTAATAAATATAAGCAACTAAAAAATTCTCGTGTTCACGATTGAGAAAGGCACAATTGCACCGCTAGGTGGATTAAAACAGGTTTTTATTCGTTTCATTACTTTTATTACATTCATTCATTTTATGTTTTATGTTAATTGTAGAGGAACCCAGGGCTATTAAGACCATGGGGGTAATTCAGGCCACCTCGATTTCTCAGAAAACTGACTGCCATACATATTTATGGAAGCGCCATAATGAAACATTAATTTTGACAGATGAATGTCATTCTGCAATTTTCTTTTGTTTCATTTTTTTGTCATCCTCAAAAAAAACATTATACCGTGCAAGACCCATCTACCGATCAATTAACAGCGATTTCTACTTCCAACGCTCTTTAAAAAACAATGTTAAAAGGCATTTCAATTCGATCTTCGTTTTCAACTAGAATATTTAATCAACTATCAAGAAAAAATACACAACTTTGTAAATGAATTGGAAGACAGTGCAAAATAGCCGAAAAGCCCAACAATTCTAGAGTGCCATTCACCGATCACTACAAGTAATAGATATCCATTTGCCGAAAAGTCTAGGTTTATAATTTTTTATTACCGACAAATTAGGTCCAAACATGTGTTGCAGACTTTGTTCATTCGGTTTCGGTATAATTCACTTAGAAATATTGTCCTTACACAGTTTTATTAACAGTTGACTTTGAGTTAAGAGAAAAAAGCGGTAAAATGGCAACGGATTTAATACAGCATTCAAATATAATTATTTGGAAAAATATGAAAAGATGAATAATGAAGGTGTATATTATATTGATGTTATTATTACGTATTATTTCCATATTTCACATTATTTATAATTTTTAAATTCCATGCAATATTCGAGTCAAAACAATTTCGCCGTCAAATTGATCGGTAAATGGAGGCCTATCGGTGGATGGGCTCTGCACGGTAATAGCAAAATCCTAATTCAAGTAACAAAATTCAAGAAGTGTTTGGAAAGCTTGAGGCTCCTATTTTATGGAGTGATATTTGTTTGAGTGAAAGCAGATATTTTCAAAGCGTGAAATGAGCATACGGGACTATTCGGATCGCCAATTGTGGTTTTGATTGATTTTATCATTTTACATTTTACATTTCTTATAAAAGAAATGTATGGAATTCGCTCAAACTTTCAAGTTTTTTTCCGAGGCCCGGAGGGCCGAGTTTTATATACCAATCGACTCAGCTCGACGATTTGGGACAATGTCTGTGTGTGTGTGTGTCTGTGTGTGTGTGTGTGTGTGTGTGTGTGTGTGTGTGTGTGTGTATGTAACGGACAAATTCTCATTCGTGTTTCTCAGCAATGGCTGAACCGATCTTATCCAAACCAATTTTAAATGAAAGAACTAAAAAACAGTATGAACGCTATTAATTTGTTTTTGATTCTGATGTTTAGTTTCCAATATATGAATGTTTGAATGCGCAAAAATGGCGTTTTTTGCAGTTTTTTTGCATTATCTGCCAAAATTGACATTGTAGATTAACAATTTATATGTTTTTAGACAGCTTTAACGAATACCTTTCGAACAAGCTATAGATTGTTGAAATCGGACTATTATCAAAAGAGATATTTAACATTAAATGCGGACGAAAGATTTTTATCATTTCCCATAGCCAGAAATATGACTAAAAACATGTAATCTATTATTAACGCCATAACAGCTTATTTTAGGTCAATAGTATCTTCGGAGAATTTAATGGAGACAATATGCCCTTTCTTTTGGTATTGTGCTTTTGCTGATTAATCCCCCTATGAATGAGATATTTTCACAAATTTTTTTGGAAGTGATTATATCGAAATGATGCCTTCAGCAAATTTGTAGCTCTTACTTTTGCGAATAACGTTACTGAAGACTTCAAATATCTATTTTGAATACTTTAAAAGTTATGGCTTGTTGTTTGTTGATTACTCTTTGTCACCTATTTATTGTTCAATATAGTAATAATCCATTGAAATAAGGGGCCATGCATAAATGACGTAGCATTTTGGGGGGTAGGGAGGGTATACCAAATTTGTGACGAAGTGTGACGAGGGGGAGGGTAGGGTCAGAAGTTGCGCGACGTAGCATTAAGTTTAAAACCCATTGTTTAGAGAAAACAATGAGTTTTAAACAATGATCCTCCATTGCCAAGAGAAATGAATTTAAATTCAAACATGCGGTTTTTCATGAGGTAAATTTTACGACTCGCGGAATTACAGGTTCGCAAAAATACGAAAAGATTTTGTATGCGGATTTAACTTGCTACATTAGTTATCTAATGTTGTAACTAGTAGACTTAATTTATAAGCTGAATTAAATTTTCAGTTCGGATTCAATCAAACAAAATTTAGTAATTTAGATGAACGTTTGGTTCTTAGAATCATTGGCAGCTGCACGATTGTGAACTGAGAGAACTTGCCTTCATGCTCTCCTTCACATATAAAATTCAAAACATAACTATCAACACTATATATTTGTCATAAAATGGGCTTATTTTGAACGCAATTTGCTGTCATAATGAAAATGTTGATAAAAGTCGTCAAAAATTTTGAAAGGAGGTGTATTTAAAATAATTGAAAAACATATGTAATTTTTTTTCATCACCCGAGCGCTTCGCATGGGACGAGGGGAAGGGGGTAGGTAAATGCTACGTTATTTACGAGGGGGAGGTTAGAATTTTGTGACCAAATGCTACGTGGGGGGAGGGAGGGGTCAAAAATCGACGAAAAAATGCTACGTCATTTGTGTACGGACCCTAAGCCAAACATCATTTCGATAAAACGAATTTTGTATTTCATTTTCCTATCTACAACCGCTAGAAATAATCACCGAACACTTCCAAGTTATCTGGAAGGAACTTGATAACTTATCAGTACAAAAATGTTCATTTGTGCGAACTTTCTGACTGCAATTTTGCTAACTTATAACCATCGGATCGATCTGAAACATATCGGAAAATGAAAAGCGAAATAAATAACTCCAAGCAACGGCGTAGCCAAGAGAAGGTTTTGGGGTTTAACACCATACAACCCCCCCCCCCCCACAACACCCAAAAAAAATTGGATTGAAGTTGAAAATTTATTGATGCAGACTGATTTAATTCAATATTACAATAACAATTATCTGATCCGTAGATTGATAACCTGTTATTGTAAACATCATGAGGACTTTTGATAAATTGTCGGAATGGGGTCCTGATATGTAACTGATCTTTTGGTCTTGATTTCACAGTTGTCTAATAGCATCAATATCAAATTCCTGTCTGAAAACATTCCAATAGAAAATTCCAGAGTTTTGTAATCAATCATAATCCTCAGATTTATTTTCAAATTGATCTCGTTTTTGTAGAGATGTACTGTAATAAGGGTCTTTATTTAATAGGAAGCGAAGTTAAAATTGATTTAATTCTATGAAACATAGAACTGCTCAACGAAAAATGCATAAATTTCAACAATTGCTTAAAATGTTTTTGCCTTTCTCATTCACTCTAAAATTCGTCGATCTAATCCCGACCGGGAGGACCGAGTGTCATGGACTCAGTTCGTCGAGATCGGAAAATGTCTGTGTGTGTATGTATGTCTGTATGTATGTGTGTGTATGTGTGTGTATGTGTGTATGTGGAAAAAATGTGACCTCTGTTAATCAGAGATGGCTGGATCGATTTGCACAAAGTTAGTCTCAAATGAAAGGTACAATCTTCCCATCGGCTGCTATTGAATTTTTTATTGATTGGACTTCCGGTTCCGGAGTTACGAGTTGAAGAGTGCAATCACACAACAAATTCCCATATAAACTGAAATGAAAAAATTTCAAAATCAAATTTGTATTTTTGATGCCAAATGACATTATAATGCATGAAACATTGAGATTTGATGTAAACTCGAAAAAATAACGTATGACAAAAATTGATTTTTTTGGACTTTGGTACTTATTTGCTCTGTTACTATTTTCTGAAAAATTAATTCTGCATAATTTTAAAACTTCAAAAATTACGGTTTCGGAATTATGCCGTTTAGACATTAAGATCGATTTTCACCAAACCCCCACCAATTGTAAAATTGGTATTGTAAAAAAACGTAAGGGCGATACTTCAATGCTGATAGGTGGGACCGAAAAAGTAAACAATCGCCAAAGGGACTATATACTATATATACAATCATTTTGTCAATTTCAATAGCAAACACAAATTTTAATTTAATAATTTCAAATACTTCATGAAGTTTTGGGTTTCGATCACTGAATCATGCAATCTAGGATGTAAAAAACACAATAGTTCTAAATTGGAAATAAAACCAAGTCTGGAAATATGCACTGTTGATTTTCTTTGAATGCACTATGAGTCACAGTACATGAGTTTTTCGGTACAAAAATCAATAACTTCCAAACCGTTCATTTTAGAGAAATTATGTCTAAGAGAATATTTTTGGGGATTAAATTCGCTTTCTTTTAAAGAAAAATGTAGCTAGGGTGGTCCTCTCAAACATTCTTTTCGAAAAATTATTTTTCGAACAAAATGGTATAGCAAGGTACTTACTTCAGCAAAGTTGTAGAAAAATGTTTTTCAGTTAACATTTTCAAATGAATTAAAGTTATAGCACTATCGGTTTTTATGTTATAATTATTTTTATTCTTTAACTTAGGGTGTTTCTGAAAAAGTCAGTTTTTTAACTATAACTTTTTAAATAGTTAGTCTATCTTCATACTCTCTATGAAGCAATTTTAGTACTTTTCATTGCGCATATTTCTGCTGAAGAATGTGATTCGATATCATTTTTCGTTACGAGTTACGATCATTTTTTTAAATAAAAATGATAGTTTTCAATGTCCTCTAACTCAGAAGGTTGCAAAAACTAGCAGCTAAATTTGTACTCTTTTGAAAGTGCATCAAAAATACTATAAAATATTTCAAAATCAAAGTCAGCATTTTTGCCCTTCGATGTCAAATATAAACAACAACACCACGAGTCGTGACAGTTTAATTGGTATCAATCTCATTCATGAATCGAATCGCAGTAGCCGACGACTGCTTTGATCAACGCGTGTAGTGCTTTGTATTATTAGTGCTGTTAAAATGCATAAAATAAAGTTGTTCGATCTCTGGAAAGTGGCCAAAGATGAAAATAAAAATAAAATAAAAGTTGTGTTTGAGGAAATAATGAGATAATTTGATGTGGGACAAAATGAAAAAAATAAGTTCACTCAGAATGCAAAATTAATTACAATTAAAACATGTAAAAGGTTTGATCAATTTTGGAAAGACAGTAATCGAATTGAGACGAAAGTGCCCGATAAAAATTCGAAATATTTTGAGAAGCCGTTAACAGTTCCTACAAAAGATTCAAACTGCACTTCCTCCCAAACCAGCATTCACAGAAATTCGTCGCTTACTTAGAACAGAATGAAGGGTAATCCTTAATTCATTTGCTTTTTAAGGCAAAATGCGCTACATTTTATATTATGTCAACACTTCCATTACCAACAAGTTTCATGAGCGAACAAGGAGCTGAGGCTCGGAACGATCGACTGAGTCACGGTAGAAATTGTTCAAGAGTCGCGAACATGGAAGATGTTTTCTTTAGAGCAATGGACTCGTCTAATCCGGTTCTTGCAGTTAGAAGATCCCGATACAGTAAACGCACTGAAATAAGTTCAATATTAAATGAGTTAGCACTTTGAGAAAAGAGACACGATTCAGATAACTATAACGACGACGATGCTGATGATGTTGATGATTGTGATTATAATAATTATGAGGATGACGATGATAATAAAGTAGTTACGTAGAATAGTAAAATAAATATCTGTCTGAGCCTAACGTTTTCAATATTTGTGTACATATATTTGACAAGCTCAAAAAATCATTTAACAACTCGACTTTTTGATCTAGTAAAGCAGGTTCTAAATGGCAATGACCAGACCCTTAAAAACAGCCGTATGCTGATGTCATTTAATCATAATGTTGATGTCAACATTTTTCGCTGATTGACAAAAAAGCAAAAGTTGATTTTGAGATATATTACAGTATTTTTGATGCACTTTCGAAAGAGTACAAATCTAGCTGCTGGTTTTTGCAACCTTCTGAGTTAGAGGACATTGAAAACTATCATTTTTATTTAAAAAACCGATTTAATCCACCTAGCAGTGAGATGAGACATTTCTTACACATTTCACTATTGGATTAGTTTGCAGAACTCACGAGAAGTAGGCACCCAACTAGAGGTGGGATGAAAACAGTTTCTAGTCTTGCACGAATAAAATCTCGAATAAACTGAATAAATTATAGAAATCAACAAAACGACCGAAATAAAAAAGTAAAGCAAAAAATGAAACATTAGGTTTTTAAATTCATAAAATGAGTAGAAAAATATACACGAATCAAATTAGATTAGGTTATTACATAAAAATTAAGATTATATTTAGAAATAGCTATAAGATTAATAGAATAAATTGACTCATACTAACAAATTGAATGAAATAAAACGAATGACTGAACATGAAATGCATAAAATTAAAGATATGAATAAAATGAATCAGATAAATCAAATGAATCAAATGAAACAAATCAAATCAAATGAATCAAATAAATCAAATGAATCAAATGAATCAAATCAATCAAATGAATCAAATCAATCAAATAAATCAAATGAATCATATGAATCAAATGAATCACATGAATCAAATTAATTAAATGAATCAAATGAATAAAGTAAAAAATAAATGAAATGCATAAATAAAACAAACGAATCAAATAAACAAAATGAGCTGAAGTGATAAAATGAATAAAAAGAAGAAAATGAGCAGAATTAAATGCATTGATTAAAATGAAAAATTGAACAACAGTGTTATAAATTAATATAAAGATATAAATTGAATCAAATAAATTATTTGGATGAAATGATTAAAACTGAAAAAGTAGTCAAATTATTAAAATGGAGAAACTGAAAAAAAGGAATAAACTGGAAAAAAATAATAAAATGCATACAATGAAAACAATGAATGATATGAGTAAAATGCACAAAAAGAATAAACTGATCAGAGTGATTCCAAAGAATGAAACGAATAAAATAAGTAAAATGAACGCAGATGAACAAAACGAATAAATGCGGAATGAAATAATTAATTAAAATGAAATGGTCATATATTTGAAGCCAAAAACATTTTTGAATAAAGAAAATGAATAAACCGGATTGTACGAATTTGAAAACCATTGCATCAGAATGTTTTGAAATGTTTTTGAAAATCCCATCTTCTGAGAAAAGGCTAATAAATATGCAATGGACTTTCTAGGGCTTCCATCTTTTTTTGGTTTTATTCTTTTTGTTTTCATGCTTCTTTACTTGACGAATTCGAAGTTTACTTTTTGGTCACATATTCCCGAAAAAAGATTTATGTGCAGAACATAATTTACTGGTCCAGTATTTTAACGCGCAATTGAATATAGTAAAGTGAGACAAGGTCACATGTGCTTTCAAGCCTCTTGAACAGAGAACGACAGAGGTAGAATGTGATTCGTGAATGAGACAGGTATATATTTCAAAGTTTTTATTTGAAGTAAATAGTGTGAAATGTCTAGGCTATGTCGATTGCATAAAAGCCGTGTTTGTATTGTTTCGTTCGGAATTCTCGTGCAAGAAATATGGATAAATGAGTCCTATACAGAGAATTTCTCTGCTGTTATCATTGTCGTCGGTTGCCAGTGAACCCAAATACATGAATTCGTCGACCGTCAATCCGAACTCGGGTGGGAGGTTCACATTGTCGTCTCTAGAACCTCTTCCTTTCATGTATTTTGTCTTCGAAACGTTGATGGCAAGTCCAATCCTGCTGGCTTCAGCTTTCAGTCTTTGAGCACATATTTCATTCAAAATTCAATAGAGATACGAATAGTTTAAATATCGCACGTAGAATGTCTCTTTTGAAAATTTCCATCGTCAAACTTTCATATTACCCAGTTAAGCCAAATATTTTTCTGATATAGCCATGAATTTCCTTAATTATAGTGTAGATACAGGCTTTGAATACAATTGAATTAAAGTTGAGTTGATGTAGCAGCAGACAAAAAATAGTTTTGTTTTCTCAACCCTTCGCAATTACAATTAATAAATATTTCAGATTGGCAGAAGATCTTATCACAAAACTTAGAAATGGATACAGAAATAGCTAGATAGATGCGATAGAAGAGAGACAGAGAGAGAAAGAGAGAGAGAGAGAAGAGAGAGAGAGAGAGAGAGAGAGAGAGAGAGAGAGAGAGAGAGAGAGAGAGAGAGAGAGAGAGAGAGAGATGGGGGGGGGGGGGCGTGTGAGGAATGGCAAATGATGGTTAATGCAGTGACATTATTTTTATAGGTATATTATTATGATATATTGATTCTTACATTCTTATCATAAATAATGTAAGTAGTAATTTTTGCGCCAAAACCAGTATAACCTAAATCTTGCAAAAGAGCTAAATTTTCGCTAGATTTTTGGGCTTCAAACATACAGTTGCTTTCGGTGACGCCACAAGTATAATTATATTAGAAATCTTTTATCTCACTACTAGGTGAATTACTTGTTGATCTGTGTATTGATATACCATCCAACATTTACCTCATGATTGAACGCAATGCCTAATCCAAGGGATAAATACTAGAACTCACTGTTTCTTTATCAACACATTATTTTGTCTTTGAAGTGAACTTATATATTGATTTTTGAGAAATAGTTCATTTATTATAAAGGTAATTCACAAAATCTTCTCAACATCGAATTCCTTGAATCACGTAGATGTGTTTTCATACCCCGATATTCAAAATCGGTTTAGTTTTGCCCCTAAAACACCAGTAAAGCAATTCTCTGTATGAAACAATCTTATTTTTAATTAGTAGAAATTGGTAAGCGAGGACTAAAAATACAAAATGTCTAATATCTCCGCCGCTCGTGCACGGATTTAGACAATCTATAGCTTGTTAGAAAGGTATTTTTACAAGCTTTCTATTTTTGTGCAGTTTGTGGGACAATATTGTATTGTTCGAAAGTTATTTGCAAAAAACCTGCTGTGTTTTGACAAAATCGCCCATATCTCAGAAAGTAAACAACATATCGAAAATCAAAAATAATAGTGTCAAATGGCAATGTTAGGCCTTTTATTTGAAACTAATTTCATTAAGATCGGCTCAGCCATTGCTGAGATAATTACATGACATTTTGTACATACATACATACACACATACACACACACACACACACACACACAGACATTGTCTCAATTTGTCGAGCTGAGTCGATTGGTATATGAGACTCGGCCCTCCGGGCCTCGGAAAAAGTTGTCAAAGTTTGAGCGAATCCTATACATTTCTTTTGTAAGAAATGTAAAAATGATCGTAATTCGATAACGAAAAATGATATCGATTCACATTCTTCAGCAGAAATATGCGCAATGAAAAGTACTAAAATTGCTTCATAGAGAGTATGAAGATAGACTAACTATTTAAAAAGTTATAGTTAAAAAACTGACTTTTTCAGAAACACTAAAATGACACCCTAAGATAAAGAAGAAAAATAATTATAACATGAAAACCGATAATGCTATAATGCTATAACTTTGATGCATTTGAAAATGTTACTTGAAAAACATTTTTCTACAACTTTGCTGAAGTAAGTACCTTGCTACACCATTTAGTTCTAAACATAATTTTTCGAAAATAATGTTTGAGAGGACCACCATAGCTACATTTTGCTTTAAAAGTAAGAAAATTTAATTTCCAAAAATATTCTCTCAGACATAATTTCTCTAAAATGAACGGTTTGGAAGTTATTGATTTTTGTACCGAAAAACCGCCCTTGTGACCCATAGTGGAATGGTGGGTTTTTTCAAGAAAAAGCGTTGATTTCTTAATTCTCAGTCGCGTTGGAAATTTGAGTAAAGTATAAACTTCAAATCGATTAAAAAAAATCGATTTTTTTTGGCTCAGTACAATATACATAACCCCTTTAGAAAAATCAGTTTTCCCACCACAATGCATTGATTGAGGAATTTAGATATTTTATTAACAGAGCATTAGCAATAATTCGTTTGTATGTCTATTTTATGGGCCATTTTTTCGCCTTCCCATTGATTTGGTTTGAGATTTCTAGCACTGATGTTGTCCAATGCTGATTTGAGTGATTCTCTGAGTCCTGCCACTATCCCATGTAGTATGTGTTATCAAAAACATCGCGAAGCATCAAGTTCTAAATGTTCTCAAACGATATAATATCCGAAGAGAGTGATAAGAGTTAAAAGAAATGTCTCATCACACTGTTAGGTGGATTAAAAGCGTTTTTTATTAGAAAAAGTAGTATACGGCAATCACGTGTGCCATATTTTTTTGAGTAAATACCTCCATTTCACCAGCTGTGATCTCCTTGCCAAGTATTTGGATCCAACATAACATAACTTTGTTATGTTTTTGGTGTTATACAAAGTTGTCGTAATTATTTAAATTGTAGGATCTAGAAGCAATAAATAATTGAAATGGCTACAAGACGATCTGCCCGTGTTTTCAATCGACTCAAGGAATCTGAAATAATACAAGCAATTCGAGCAAATTCAACAGCAGACGATGCCGAAGCTGATTTGCAAAGCGAGGAAGAAGATGCAAATAATATTGTTTCCGACGATGAATCTGATGCAGACTGGGAAGAAGAATCTGACTACTCCGATAATGCTTCAGAAGAAATTAATACCAACCTAGAAACATTTATTGGTCGCGATCAAACGAAATGGAGTTCCGAACCAATCGACGGTCGACGTGATCCTCTGAATACTTCACGCTATTCACGTAATCACTTTAACAAAGTATTGTTGCCACCGGGGAAACATTTGGAAAGTGTGTTAAATAGTTTTGAATTGATTTTTGATGACAAAATAATTGATATTATCGTGTGTCACACAAATTCCGAAGCAAAAAAACATGAAAAGGAATGGAAAGATATCGATCGTGTTGAATTGAAAGGATATATCGGTCTGTTAATAGCTGCAGGTGTTGAACGATCAAGCAAAAGAAACTATCAAGAGTTCTTTGGACGTATGCGTGGTCTATATTCAAAGCTACAATGGGATTGAAAAGTTTCAGCTCAATTGTTCGTTACATCAGATTCGACGATAAAAATACACGCAGCATACGACGTTTGCAGGACAAATTTGCTACAATAAGGGATGTATCCAATCTTATTGTGCACAATTTGAAAAAATATAATTCGCCCAGTGAAAACTTAACAGTTGACGAGCAGCTTGTTCCATTTCGTGGCCGCTGTTCTTTCAAGCAGTATATTCCATCAAAACCTGACAAATACGGCATGAAAATATTCATGCTTTGTGACGCAAAAACGGCGTATCCACTTAACGCAAATATGTACTTGGGCAGAAAACGTACTGGTTCCGCTAGACAAACAAACATCGCACAAACGGTCGTGTCTGAATTGTGTCAACCGTAATATCGGACAGGTCGAAATATTACTATGGATGACTTCTTCACCAGCCATGAATTAGCTCTGAATCTTAAATCAAATGGACTGACGTGTGTGGGCACAGTACGCAAAAATAAAACATTTATTCCTAGAGAATTTCTTCCAAACAGACAACGACTAGTAGGTAGCAATTTGTTCGGTTTTAGGCAGTTTGGAACACTTTTATCGCACGTCCCGAAGCCAAACAAGGCTGTACTGATTTTGTGAACGTTACATTTCAACAACGAAACTGATGCGAATGGGAAATCCATTATTAATCTTTTTTATAATTCTACAAAAGGAGGCGTAGATACTCTTGACCAACTATGTCATGCATATACGGTGCAACGTAAAATAAATCGGTGGCCTCATGCAATTTTCTTCAATATGATAAACGTAGTTGCAGTTGCAGCTTTTGTAATCCATCGTAATGTTTCTGGGAGAACCGAGCAACTAGTCGGTTAAACAAGGAAACGCTTTTTAGTGAATTTAACCGATCAACTAGTGTATCATCAATTCAAGAGAAGAAGTAAAATTGGCCTTCGTTCTCATAATCAGCTGAACATTGATTTGGTTCTTGGTAATGAGTCATCTCTACAAATCTCCAAAACTGGAACGAAGATCCAGAAAAGCCGAAAACGATGTGCGTTGTGTCCGCAATCAAAAGATCGGAAAGTCAAACAAGCCTGTTTGGATTGCCACTGCAATGTTTGCAACGAACATTCAGTGACTATAATGAAGTGTCAAAACTGCGCAAATTTGCCAACGTTGAACGAATCAGATAGCGAATAATTGAAATATTTCCGATCTTCAAGTGGAAATATAAATGTATTTCTCGTAAAATTTGTAATTATAAATAAACAGAATAAAACTATTACTATTTTTCAATAATGTTAGAAAAAAAGAAGTTTGAGTTTAAACGGGCCTGAGAGGCCCGGCTTGCCCTTTAACGTTAGGATTTTAGCTTGCCTTCACAAGGGTTAAAATCCGTCAATAACCATACTGGTGCAGCCTCCCTGAAAAAGTACTGATAAAAACTGAATCAAAAGCCCTCGTGATATCTAAGAACAATGATGTTATCTGCTCTTTGCTTGCACACACCATTTAAATATCTATTGAGAGCATCGCAAGGCAATCGTTTGTCCCTATACCTTTGCCAAAGCAAAATTATCTGAGAGTAAACCATTTGCTACAACCCAATTGCCGAGGCGAAATAGAATAAATCGACGAGGATATTTCAAATGTGCATATAAACAAAACGTAATCAATTCCGGTTAATACTTACTTCAAATGGACACTAACAAAGCTTTATACACACCTTAAACAAGCCGATTCTGAAGCCTGGCTGTTGGCAAAATATGTAATACACAGAAAAAAATATTTTGTGATTTTAAGTTTATTTTCATGCACATATTTGGAGCATGAATATAAATGTAAAATTAAGTTCCACCACAAATTCACACGTCTTGTCGTGCTTTCTTCAACTAATTTTATTATAATTTTACACGCGGATTGAAAATTACAGTTTCTTCAAACGGAAAACCAATGCACTTCAATGTATTTTTACTCGAATACTGCTGTAAAATGAATGACATGTAATATCACACGAATGAAAGTGTAAAATTGTGTGCTGTTTGATGCTCCAATCGATTTCAACGCAATTTTCAATAAAATTTTTGATTCAATTGTTGTATGTTTACATTCGTATTGATTTACATGTTGTTTAAATTTCATTACTTTTTGGTGTGTAGATTATCGAAACAGCATATAAGCAAAATAGGGTAATTTCGGGAGAGATGCCGCACTTTCTATATCTCGTATATGGGGTCACTTTTATACGGTAATATGATATTGTGAGTTTGTCTTTCGAAGAATTAAAACTCTAGAGATGTAAAATAAGCCTTTTTAATTACTCACGAAAATTTTATTAATGATTTTGTGCGTTCAGTTGCATCACGGAGTGCCGAAAATTTTTCAGCACCACATTAAAATTTCGTTTTTTTTAATGGTTCGATTTTTTTTTTGGTAAATCATGTATCGGTTGAATAGCTGGGACCTTTTAGAAGGCATTCTGATCATGAGCACGATCATCCATAATATTAGAGGAAAATGTCGTCGTGCGACATCTCTCCCTACAATTGGGAGAGATGCCGCATCAAAATTGCGGGTGAGATGCCGCACTCAATGGAAGAGGATGCATAGCTAAAATGTATTTTTTTCACCTCGGAATGTCATTAAATGATCATTTGCGTCAGATATAGGTTCTTAATAAGGTATATCCACAAACTAACGGACCTTACACAGTGACATATAGGATTATGAGTCTATTTATCTATATATTTAAACGGGCGATATGTATCTAAGTATTTGTTACTTCGGTTTATTCTTTAAAGTTTCATGCACTAATTTTAGTAAACGAATTGATTTGTAGTGATGTCAATCTTAGGATTAAAATAAAAATTTCGACGAATTGATGCTTTTTTAAGATGAATCTTTCAAGAACAAACCAAAGTTGTATAAATTCATTGGGAGAAACAGCCAAACAGTGCTTTTAAGGAACTGCTACCAACACATAGATATGTATATTGCTCGTACAAGCATATAGATAAATAGTGCCCTGAATTAAGTTACTCCAACCTAACCGTTACACAAGGTTGAGAAAGAAAAATATTTTTAAAATATTTCATAAAAAATTGTTTCTGGAAATGGTGGAAAGTGAAGGTGCTAGCCGATTTAAAGGTGTAATCAAACTTCATGAAACTCAGCTGAAGACACTGAATCACAAAAACATCAATGAGCACCAAAAAATACTTTTGTTCGCCATTTTTCAGTTTGTGACCACGGTGCGGCGTCTCACCCGCACATGCGGCATCTCTCCCGCAATGACCTTTTTTTATAAAATCTTCATGGAAATTTGATGAATTTTTTTTTCAATACAAAAACCATTTCACAGTATTTTAGAAACTTGTCGCAATTGATAAAAATGATTTCATCAATTATTGAATGGTTTACTTTGGTGCAGGGCCGATTTTTAAAAATGTGCGGCATCTCTCCCCAAATTACCCTAACTTGTTTTGTTTATGTTCCCTATCACTTCCCCTCAAAAATTAACGGTCATATAGGGGAAGATGGGGTAAAACGCACCCCGGGGCAAAATGCACCCCTAGCTTGTATCGAAAACTGCTGAAAATTTCTAGAAGAGGGTAACATTAGTCGGAAGTCCGTCATAGTAAACATACACTGTTAAAGTTTGATAACCGTACATCAATAGCAGCTCGAGAAATTCAATAACGTGCTCTTCTCATGTAATTATTTGGCTCGTGCAACAAGGATTTTCAGCTCTTATAAATGCTGTTGTACTATTATATCAGTGCATTCCAGTTATATTCATACCGTTGCTAATTATTCTGTCGCACTATATATGAAAAATTTACTAAATAGTTGCTAAATTTTTGTCTCTGCTCCATCGGGGGCAAAATGTCCTCTTCTTTAATTTTGCTGATTTTTTAATCGAAAACAGAAAATCGTTCTGAAAACCTACTAATAACATAATCAAAGGCTATTTAATGGCACACTTTTGTGAAATCTCGCCAGAAAACAAAACTATTTGCTTGTTCGCCGAGCATTCTGCCCCGTTGTTGTAAAAGGCGAACACGAAATTATTGCGACACATTCAACAGGGCATAACTTTTTTATCATTGGGTAAAAATCAACCAAATTTTGCACACTTTCTCATTGGTGTGTATTGTTTACATGCTGTCAAACTCGAAGTCGTGTTTTTCGATCCAACGAAAATGGAGGTGAACCAACGCTAGTCGAGAGAACAAATTCTTTCCAAACACCTGGAATTTCCTGACCTGTCGCACTGGCAGTTGGGAAAATGGTGAACATTCACCATTCAACCGTCTCCAGAGTGTTGAAGCGGTTCCAGGAGCGGTTGACGTAAGGCCACGGCAAAGGGACCGGAGAACAAAAAGACGGAGGGAAAGGTGAAGCGGATGATTAAAGCAAATCCCAACGTCTCAAGCCGTGATTTGGCTAAAAAGATCGGCATGTCGCAGAGCTACGTCCAGAATGCAAAGAAGAGAGCTGGACTACATAAATACAAGGTACAGAACTTCCCAAACCGCGATGAGCGGCAACAATCGACGGCTAAAACTCGGGCACGGAAGCTCTACGAGAAGATGCTGACAAAATATGGCTGCTGTGTGATGGACGACGAAACGTATATAAAAGCCGATTTAAAGCAAATTCCGGGGTTGGAGTTTTTCACCGGCAAGAGCAAGTTCTATGTGGACAACAAATATAAGAAGAAGAAAATGTCGAAGTTCGCCTCCAAATATCTCATTTGGCAGGCCATCTGCTCTTGCGGACTGAAGAGTGAACCTTTCGTGACAAAGGGCACAGTAAATGGCGAGATCTACAAATCTGAGTGCCTCGAGAAGCGCCTTTTGCCGTTCTTGCAGCAGTACGACGAAGCTCCGCTATTTTGGCCAGATTTGGCATCATGCCACTATTTTAAAAGTGTCCTGGAGTGGTATGAGGCCAATTCTGTCCATTTTGTTCCAAAGGACATGAATCCGCCAAACTGTCCGGAGCTGCGCCCGGTGGAGCAGTACTGGGCAATGATGAAGCGGGAACTTCGGAAGAGCAAGAAGACAGTCAAAGACGAGAAGGACATGTTAAGAAAATGGAAAAAAACTGAGAAACTGGTACCGGATGACACTGTAAAGACTTTGATGGAGGGCATCAAGCGAAAATGCGTTCAATTTTACACTCAAGGCTCCATCGATTAACTTTTCTTTTGATTTTTGAAGTAAATATATGTATAAAACTACCCTAAAATTTTGGTTTGATTTTAAACATTATAAGAAAATTGGCATGACATTTTCGGTGTCGCAATAATTTCGTGTTCGCCCTTTAGTACATTATGCCCCGCTCATGAGGTGCATTTTGTCCCCGCACAGGTGCGTTTTGCCCCGCTTATTTTTAAAAAGGTTATTTTTATTGATTTTGAAGAATTGAATTATTTTCATGTTTTTGCTATTTTGCAAAGTGTTATGATTGTGATTACAGAATAAAATGTTGGCTAAACGATATCCTCAATAAAACTCTCCCAATTGATGTTCTATTGCTGAGTTATAATCATATTTCCTTGGAGGGTGCGTTTTACCCCATCTTCCTCTACACCAAACAACAAAACGGAAAAATTGTTTATGGGCCTTTTTCTTAATGTAAAAGACTATACTTGAAAAAAGTACAACAACATCCCAACACCGAGAAAGGGATCAAAATAAACGTCACATATTCATTTGCTGTAAACAAAAGTGTTCACCCGCACGAACTATAAGCTAACGTCTCGCCGAAAAGGGATTATGGAAGAAGGCACAAAACCAGTGCGATGTTTCAAAAGGGACCAAAACATTTATCTGCAAAAATCGTTCAAAATACAATTCTTTTAATAAATCTGATATATTATTCGGAAAATATGGTTGATTTAACACGGCATTACGTTGTTTGGTTTTTGAATCAAGCTCCTGATCATAAATGGGAATATAAAGTACGAGGTAATTTTTCAGACGCCATTTTCTCAACATGAGCAAATTGTATTTAATGCCTTATGAAATGTTGTCGTCGAAATAGGAATAAATACAATCGAACGATCGAGTTGTGATCGGACGCTAGTTTTTCTATATGAAAAGTTACATTCAGTTGATTTTTTTAGCATAATCTAAGTTGCCTAAAAGTAAATGGGCTAATATTATTGTGCGGTTGCGATGCAGGATATCTATTTCCGCATAGCGACGAACATTCGATTAAATGCCGGTCTTCTTTATTCTTCATCTGCGAATGTTATTGCTCGTTCGTGAAAAAGGATCGCAAGTTCAATGCCTGCTTTGTCGTGTCTTGTCCTGAAAGCAGATTAGTAAGAACAGTTATGCTCTGTTTTTCAGCTTTGTTCATTTGTCATTTGTCGGCTGTAAAATTTATTGTGTGTACCTACTCCCATCAGAGTGTGACTCCCGAGAGGGAACTGACTCACCCACCTAAATCATTGGCGTACGCTTGTCGAGTCCAATTCCATGCCAGTTGATGGCAAAGGTATCAGTTTAAGCAGTTTACGCCAATAGTGCAACAAATAAATAAAAGTTTTGACACCTGTGTGCTATTTTTATTTTCCACGCTGTTTGCTTCGCTCATGTGCGTGTCCCATTCATCTATTCTGTCTTTGTTCGCGTAAGCTCCTACCTACCAATCATAAATTTCTGGGCTAGGCTCTGTGCACGCAGTAAACTATAATTCTTCCCATGTCATCTCTAAATTAGTTAAATTTGCCGAAAATGATGAACGCAGCTCGCACAATTGTGCAATGGTAAATCACTATGATTGAGTGTATAACG
This sequence comes from Topomyia yanbarensis, assembly GCF_030247195.1. Taxonomy (NCBI): domain Eukaryota; kingdom Metazoa; phylum Arthropoda; class Insecta; order Diptera; family Culicidae; genus Topomyia; species Topomyia yanbarensis. The sequence continues at coordinate 321,778,323 of NC_080671.1, read as the reverse complement.
TTTCAGCGATATTACCTGTCTTTTTTGTTCTCCATAGCTGCGCCTGATGCACATCATTTGGCTGATTATCGTGCACCGGCAGAATAATTATATTTACGGCTTTCGGTTGCACTCGTGTTCGATTATGCTACGCGCCTGTAATTTGATGGAAGTTGCTGGTCGTTCAGTGGCAATAATTTCCATCAGTTATAAAATTATAGCAATTATAAAGAAAAGTTATTTACACTTAGTGGCATAAACTGCGAGATTAATCCATTGACTGCAATACCACTACTGAAAATCGTTTACAAACTAGTTATTGTGCTTGGAAAGACATCAACCGACGACGAAATTACCCGTCTGATCAGTCCGAAGACAATGCGTCGTCCCCCAGTGATATATGTGCGGCGTAAAGTCCTCCTATCTAGCACCACCGTTTGCAGGAAATCAATTTATCTTCCAAGGATTTATGGTTGGGTTTTGAACAATTGATGGAAAACCATGTCCGCTGACCGTGAAATAATAAGGAAATTAATATTCAACATCACAGATAAGCATTGGCCGACTTTCGATCCACAGAAGGATAGACTAACTGAAGCAGACCATTTCTTCGATTTCCTAGCCAGTATATCTCAATTTCCGGGTTTCTACTAATTGCAAAATAGCAGCGTTGGAGAGGGGGTTGTAGGATACTGAAGTGTAAAATACATATTCATGTATTTTACACTTCTTTAACTTGATGATATATTGGGGTTTTGCATGTTTGTGGGTACTGTTACAGAAAAACATCGGCAATCAATTATAGCGATTAGCAATTGGCGTACACTAAGTAACTAACATTACAATAATAGTGTGCATGTATCTTATCCTGTCGTTACATTTAAAAACTTTGGCCATCGTACAACATGAAAGTTCGGTGGCTGTCTGATGTATCAAGCTATTTAATTTATGGCTATACGCCTGCAGCAATTGCTCGTAAAGCTGGTGGGCTCATGTGCTTCGACGTGCAAGTGAAAAGATGAGAGTAATAAAATGGGTCATTTAAAGCTTCATCTAGTATGGCCGGCAAAAATCGGCCTCACTCACTGCATGATGCTCAAAAAACAGCAAGTGATAAGTGAGCGCATGGGACGAGCTTGGAATAGCCAAAAGTCGATGATAAACATGTTTTGCATCCTCCTGGACGAACTAAGGATGTGATAGTAAGGTGGATGCTCTATCCTAAACGGAGAATCGTTGATGAGCTAATGGATGGTTCAGAAGAGTTAAGTGTGTTCGTTTTATTTTATTTGGAGAACTTTTTCGAATGATTTTACATCAAAGCAAAAATTGCACACTGTAATACATGCTAGACCAAAATGCAGAACATCGCAAATGATGAAAAGTTGGTCTTTTCGCATTAGATATTCTGGATCGGACATAAATGGTGTTATATTCAAAGTGGTGAAACGAAAATGCGTTTAAATTGATTAAGGGGTTACACCACTATAGGTATAGGACACGGAAAATTAAGTATATTTCAGGATTTTTTTCTTTCCCCGATAAAGAAGTTAATCGATATTTTGTCAAATGGGCTTTGTGGTACTAGTTGTGAAGCATAAAAATATTTTTTTCGAGTTTTTTTGTCACAGCACAATGACGCAGCCAGACAAAAAATAATTGGATTGGAAAAAAATATTGATGCTGATTAATTTAGTTAAATATTGTATATTGTTAAATATTGTATCCCTACATTAAGAACCTACTGTTTTAAGCATCATGACGACTTTTGGAAAATTGTGGGAAAGGAATCTTGTAACTTATCACTTAGCCGACATACCATATCTAATTGTAAAATTTCATCAATATAAAATAAAATAATTCCCTGAATTATTATGAGCTTTCTTTGAAGAGATGTTCCACAGGATTAGGGACAAGTTTTCGAATGGAAAGGCAAGTTTGAGTAGGTTGATTGTCTATAAAACATAAACCTGCTCACCAAAAACGTGCATACATTTGGACATTTGCTGAAAATGTATTTTTTGATTGCGTAGAGTTGAGACAAAAACTCAATATGATTAAGAACAACAATAACAATCAGAATCGGGTTTTATGAACATTTGATTGTTATTGTATTATCTATTATATGAATAGTCGCGAAGCAAGATTGGAAGTTCAATATCCAATATTTTAGTGCATTTACTTGTTACAAAAATCAGCCCTGTGCTAAGCAACGTTTTGTGCAGGTTGAGTACACCAGATGCAAGTGGTGCGAAATTCACCACATTCAGTAATATTCAAAAATTCTTTTCAGATTACATAATTGATAAAATTTGTTTAATGAGCTATACATATCAATTAAATTCTGTTTTAAAAATTCTCCTTGCGTTCAAACTAAAATGGAAGGCTTATTACTACCGCAAATAGCAAATACAAGTATTAATTCACCAAAAACTTACTGGCAACCTTTGAGTGGTCTTTAGTAAGCAGTTGTTGCGGCGTGTACGTTTCGGTGAATGTCTCAATATTTCAAGCTATGGTGTATGTTTGAATGCTGAATTGAATGACGTAATAATTTTTTTTGTTTCTATGTACTAGGGCTCGCTGTCAAGTTGTGAGCTTGAATAGTGAAGAAAAGTAAAATAAATGATCGATATCTTTTTCACGGTCACGATCATTTTTATTCGGAACTATCAAACTTCGATGTTAAGTACCGTTAACCGGAGTGACATTGATCACTTTTTGAAGTAATCATTACATATTTTTAGACGCAACATATTTTTTTCAGGTTTAAAATTTTTAAACCATGTACTGATGTATGGAGAACAAGATTGGATGATTTTACCTAAAATTCTCCGCTTCCAACTATTTTTCCAAAAATGATTTCAAATTGAAGTTCGTTTTCGCATTCCGGGGTGACTTTGATAACCTGCATGTTCACCCACATTAAGTTATTGATGTCAATGTTTTTCATTCAAATGTTTGTTTAAACTAATTCTGGAAAGATACTCATTGTTAAATAGATGTTAATTGGTATTATACAAATTATTTCAATATACTGTAAAATTCGAGTAAGCAAAATTCGTATAATTTGTGTCCAACTAGAATAAAAGGTTCTGAAAACCTTTAAAACTGCTAAAATTGTTTAATTCAGTGCTTTATCAACGTACAAAAAGTTTCATCCATTTTAACACGTTGGACTATTGAACAATAAAAAATATTGTGAATTTTAGCTCGGAATAATTTGAAATAATTGTCAACTAGTTTCACAAAAAATTGTATTTTAAATAAGCAAACTCTTAAAAATAAATTTGGCACATCCCACTCTAAAGGAAAATAAAAACTCGCTTGTGATTTATTACTCTTTCTCAAATCTGAGATTTATTTGTTTTATAAAAAAATAGACAATTTACGAAGCTTCATAAAAATAACGCAAAGTCAAATTTCGTTTTTTTTGTAGCTTTTGTACCCAAAAACTGAACAATATAATCAAAAAGTATAACAAATAAGTATTTTATAAGTTTAGAGTAAAAATCATTTCAAATTCAAATGATTCTGTAGACTATTCTGGCGTAATAAGCGATCTACGAAAAAAGTTTCAAGTGATCAAAGTCACCCCGATGATCAAAGTCACCCCGATTTACGGTATCATTGAACAATTTTACAACGTAAAACGGCATATCTTCTGATATAATAATTTTGGTGGTTAATCCTTTTAGAAGTAATTGTAGAGAATGCAATCTTTAAGAAAATTTAGCTCGAGACTTAATGTCTTCAACAAAGTTTTCGAAAATGCTATTTCAAATAACTTCGTTGAAGACATGAATACTTTATATCTTCAGAGTATCGAAATATAGTAGACTATATGTAAAAGAAAACTTTTTAAACAAGTTATTTTGATATTATTGAATTTGATAAATCTCTTCTGCGGTTTACAAACCATACAATTAACATTGCATTCAAGGTATGAGTCTCTGAAATTTACAAAAAACTACAAGGGGCAGCCCTATGGGGTTGCATGAACTGTAGACTAGAGTGACAAGAAAAAAATGACCCCTTTCGGCCCACGCCTGAGTCAATTCCTATTCCGACCAGAAGTTCTTGCAGCAAATTTGAAGCAAATCGGACAAGTCTAGCTACCGGACCAACGTGCCTGAAGTTTGCATGGAATTTTTCGACAATTTACATGGACAAAACCCACTAGCTCGCATTTTCGCCGCTAGGTGGTACTGTATGCATAGTATTATCACTGTAAGTGAAAATAAGAAAGATAATTTAATTGTCTACAACTTTGTCGAAGACTGCTAGTCAATCCGGTTGTTGTTAAAAGAAGTTATTAAACTTTTAGCGAAGTGATGTCTGAGTTAGTTTTGCATGGGGCCTAGCAGCAGCGTTTGGATATGTATCAGTACGCGATTACCACAAACTATACATTTTTGTGGAATAATGGTTAGATTTAGCTCAATAGTATGTTCAAAAGAATTGTACACCCAAAACATACCCGGTAAGATTCGCTTACATTATTGCAATAAATGCGTGCGAAAATTGCAAGCGTTCTGGTAATGTGCAAAAATTGCAAGAAGCTTCCTTGCATGTAATGCAAGAAACAGAAAAAACGAGTTTTGCCTATGTATTAGCGATACATGTGTATTGGTGACCAATATGCGTTAGATAAAAAAGACAGCCGGTATTGAAAAACGAACCCTGCACGAACAGATCACTAATCAATACCTTATCCATCCAACCATGCTATCAGATAATTGTAAGTGGATAAAAGTCATATATAAATATTTGGATGAATTCACGATTAATGAAAAAAGTAAAGCACGCGCACCCAGATTTGAACTCATGCCATTAAGTATCGTAGCACAGACTATAGGCACTGATCTATTCTTACACATAAAAGCCGAGCGTTAAAACTCGTGCAATCAGCACACCCGGAATTCGATGCTGCCTCGTGTGTAATGAATAAGCCACAATATTGCGTTTGAAGATATTGGTGAGAAATGAATAAAAAGCAGACGGTAAATAAAAACTCGGCGTGCGTTGCCATACAAAACGGCATAGGCACGTGAATGTGGTGGCAATCCTGTGACAGTGTGTTGAAGAAACGTATGTAAATATAGCAAGAGATGAAGTGTTTTATATGCTTGCAAACATTGCAAGCGGCTTTAACTGCAAAATTGCAAGCGATGCTAACATTATTTGCAAGTGATTGTCGCTTACAATTATTGCAAGAGGTTTTTGTTTTGGGTGTAGTACATAAGACGAGTTATGCTTTGGTTAGAAAAGTTTAGTTCCACCTGTGGCCACATAGAGGGCGAAAACACTAACTTTTCAACGGAGAGAGATAGAAATTAGGGGTCTTCCACAAAGTTGTAGAGCAAGCATTTTGCAATATTTCTTCCGGACATCTCGATATCCTATCTCTCTTCTATGAAAAGTTAGTGTTGGCGCCCTCCATGCGGCCACAGGTGGAACTAAAATTTTCTAACCAAAACACAACTCGTATTGTGTACTATAATTCTTCTGAATATACAATTCAGATAAATCTAACCATTATTTCACAAAAATGTATAGTTTGTGGGAATCGCGTACTGATACACATCTAAGCGCTGCTAGGCCCCATGCAAAACTGACGCAGACATCAATTTGTTAAAAGTTTAATAACTTCTTTTAACAAAGCCGGATTGACTAGCAGTCTTCGACAAAGTTGTAGACAATTAAATTATCTTTCTTATTTTCACTTACAGTAATAATACGATGCATACAGTGCCTCCTAGCGGCGAAAACCCCAGCTAGTGGATTTTCTCCATGTAAATTGTCGAAAAATCCCATGCAAACTTCAGACACGTTGGTCCGGTAGCTAGACTTGTCAGATTTGCTTCAAATTTTGTGCAAGTACTCCTGGTGGAACTAGAAATCGACTCAGGGCTGGGCCGATTAAGTTTTCAAAAATTCATTAAAAAAATTCATATTTCTGGGCAGTCTACTGTAGACGCAGGACTGTACTACTTAATGTTAAATATTAATTTTCTTAGTACTTTTAGAATAACAATAAATCAAATATATTTCTTACGTATAGTTTAAGCACAACCAATCAACATTGAATGTTAAATATTGAATCAGGTTATCAGGTCATTTCATTTGTAGTAGGTGATCGAATCCGATTAAACTTATTTGAGAAGATTTGGAGAAAGAAGACAGAAAACCGTGACCGAACTAATATCTGGAACTAAATTTTTATAGCACAAGATCAGCTTTTAAAAATTGTAAAAACTTTTCGATTGTGTGTGGTAAAAACCCAGACCGGTGAAGAAAAATCAAATTTTAGACAATATGTCACATTTTATGTATAGACCCAGCTTTCTAGTCATATTTTGCTATTATTGTAACTTTCCCAAAGTACGCATACAAATGTAGCGAATGCATTGGTCTTAACCCATTCATGCCCATGTTGTTTGTGGACAACAACGTTTTTACACAGCTATAACTTTTGATTGAGGCGAGATTTGCTCACAAAAATTTGTAAGGCTCATTAATGTGATTATTGCCTTCAATTTGAGTATTAACAGTGACAAGGATCAGCTCTAGAACTGAAGTTATTGCAATTAGTCTGATTGGATTCCGATGGAGCAGTGCTGCCAGAGACAGTTTACGTTGACGACGGAAAATGATTTTTCATATATCTTCATTATGGTGCAATATTTTTGAAATATGATAAAACTTATCAATTTAGACTGTCGTTGGCTACGTTTTCCATGTAATTAGACTATTGTAATTATTCTAGGAGAATTGTATTGAGCATTAGAAGGTAAAACTTGACCAGCTTCTAGCACTGCCGTGGAAGCTCCTATCTTTATGAAAATAGGATTTTCGTGTTTCTTGACCCAACTGTTTTCAAAGAAAAATAGTTTTGAATCCTTACATGCACTAGAAAAAAGTTGGGCATGAAAGGGTTAATCATATATCGAAACTATAAATATACAAGATCGAAAACAATTTTATATATGGACTTATATGCGTTTTTACAGCGATTTGTCGAGTGACAGTGTATTCATTAATAAATAGGCTTTGTAGTATGTACCTATTAGCAGAATCAAAATAGGATAGGCTGAGTGTAAATGAATCACGTGAAGTGGAAATGAATCAATGAATTGATCGAACGTAAATAATAAACTTTCGTTGTGCTTTCCATCGATCCGCGTAAATTTGTTGCTAAAAAAGTTTTCGGCCTTGCGCAACGAAAGCACAGATTGCTATCGTGCAGGTTACGCACACAACCGCTAACAAATTAGATATACCTACCTACGCATTCGTCAAGCACACAAAGCAAAATGAGTCAACGCTGATGATAATGGGTAGAGCGAAAGAGACAAATAGTACCACGACACTATGTTAACCGTGTTTGCAAATGGAGCTCGAATGTATAAACGATTTTGTGTACGAATAATTGTGTTCGAGATTGTACATAAAAGTCTGCTGGAAACGAGCACAACACAAAAGAAAGCATAATGTTTGAACGAACAAGCTCCGTCGCGTGTTGGACGGCACTGGGTAGCGAACCTTTACAGCCAGTCTAACGAACTTCTAACTCAGCTACACTGGCTGTGAAAACACACAGAAGCGCAGTGATCTGCTTCGCTTGCTGTTCAACAGGAAACTGAGCTTGTCCGGCCAAATCCGTTCTTTAAATAGTCGATGATGACGTCATTCATAGAAGCGTAGCGCGCTAGGTACACAAATCTGTCGTGCAGGACTTGGGAAGCGCTATCTTCTGTGTGTAAATGCGCGATATTTTGACTAGGTTGCACATACGTCGCTGGAGAAATCAAATTTGAATATACTGTAAAAAATTCAAAACCAGATAAAAAAATGTGGTTGTGAGCAACGCTCGGGATATACATAAGAGGCGTTGCGGCAGAATTGAAAATTTGAACATATAGTAAGGGACCATTCATAAATTACGTAACGCTTTTAGGGGGGAAGGGGGTTCGACAAGTTGTTACATATTGTGACATAGGGGGAGGGGGAGTAAGCTAGATCGTTACGTAACATGTTTTCATCGAAGAAAAAAATTTTTTTCAAGGAATTTGTTACGTAATAGGGGAGGGGGGGGGGGAAAACTAAATTTGTGACAATTTGTTACATGGGGGGAGGGGGGAGTCAATTTTGGGCAATTTTTGCGTTACGTAATTTATGAATGGTCCCTAATCATTGTTGCCTGTGTTTTTTGGCATATCATTTCAACAAAAAATTCTACAGTTGGGTAACACCTTAAGGGGTTATATACGTTAAGGTCGAAAATTTTAATTCCTTTTATTAAAATCTTAAAGTGTAGGTTCTTACGAATCTATTTATTTATTCGTCAATCAATCGTAGACACATTACACAAATATCGATTGCTTATATACTATACTGTATACTATTCTTATATACTATGATTTCGCAGAGAGTTGAAAAACTGTTTCAAACTTGTTCGGGGCATGGTACAGTCAATATTTTCATAATGCTCGTTATACACAGCCATCATCTGGTTTAGTGGTCCAAATTTGGCGTAATCTGTGCGGTGATGACCTATCGCGAACAAATTTCTATTGCGTAATTGACGAGTAGGAGCATATAAATTTAATTTAGACAATAGATATGATGAGTCAGTACGCTGCATGACGATATCGTTTAGGAACGTGATCATAACATAGTCCCGACGTTCTTTCAATGTTGGAATATCAATCAACATACAACGTGCTTCATAAGATGGAAGAGGAAATGCTGTCCATCTTAACTTGCGTAGTGCATATAATAGAAACTGTATTTGAATTGACTCAATTCTCATTTCATGTTTTTTATGACTGGTGATCAAACAAAACTACAATATTCTAAAATAGAACGAACATATACATTGTAAAGAGTTTTGTATGTGTAAGGATCTTGAAAGTGATATCCGAAGCGTTTTAAAATTTTTGCATATTGATAGCTGTATGAACAATTGTGTTGTAATGTTCCAAAAAATTTAGTTTTTTTTGTCTAAGATAACTCCTAGATCTCTTATTTTATCGCATTTCTGAACGATTTGATTACCTAATGTAATTGACATGGAAGTCGTGGTTTGTTTTCTGCTAAAAGTTATAAGATTACATTTTTAACCTTTTATTCCAGTAATCATTTACAGCACCATGTACGAAAGATGTGTGTTTCGTTGTGAAAAACATTACAGTCATTATTATTTCTAATTTCTAAAAATAGCTTCATATGATCCGCATATATGAGAACTTTAATGTTTTTAAAATAAGAGAGATGTCGTTGACATATAAAATCAAAAGAAGAGGTCCTAAGTGTGAACCTTGAGGAACCCTCGATGTAATATTAGTTATATTAGATTTCATCTCATACAATTTTACTAATTGCTGGCGATCTGTTAAATACGACTTAATCCAATTAAGGAGTCTCATCTCGATTCCCAATTTTTCTAGTTTGAAAATTTACATGGGAATGTCAAGTTTATCGAATGCTTTGCTGAAGTCAGTGTAAAGAATTTCTATATGATTTCCTTTATCCATGGCATTTAAGGAGTAATCAACAAATTCTAGACGGTTTGTACTTATTGAACGGCCTTTAAATAACCCATGGTGAAAATGTTTTTATTTATTATGGATTCGAAAAGTTTAGTAAAGTAAGACAGAATGGCAATTCCACGATAATTGAGAATATCAGATTTTTTTACCCGCTTTATAAATAGGTATTAAAATAAATTTTTTCCAGTCTTTTGGGAAAATACCAGATTCAAGAGACTTATGGAACAGCTAGAAAAAAAGTGACGTGAGCTCAGTTCCTAAATTCTTTATGAAAGCAGGTAGAATTCCACCAGGTCCTGAGCCTTTAGTGACATCTAGATCATTGAGACGAGACAAAATATCTTCAACATTAATGTGACTGACACCAACATCTCTTGAATAATCAGGAAAATAAGAAAAATATTCAAAATCGTGATCATTATTCGAATAGTTACAATAAGTTTCTTGAAAAAATGTTGCGAAGAGATTACAAATATTTTTTTTTAAGTTTCACCCTCTTTTCCATCAAAAGACTTTTTTGATGGAAAGTTGCATGAATTAAATTTAGTTTTGATGTAATTAAAAAAGTTTTTTGGGCATGACTTGATCTCATTTTCAGTTTTTACATTATACACAGTTAGTGCCGAAGAAATAGCCAAAGTTAGTTGGTCACGAATGTTGAGACATTTTTCCAAATTATCCTGATTATTGTGTTTCCTGTAAATTTTGTGAGCTTTTTGCTTGCGGTTTTTTTAAATTAATAATTTCCTTGTTGAACCAAACTGGATTTTTGGATGCATGATTTCGTCGTTTTTTTCGTGAGTGGAACTTACTACTGTATTTTTTGCCACAAAATATTATAAAAAATCTCCACTGCACATGAAATGTTCTCATGATTCTTTAAAAGGGACTGTCAATTTGCACTGCGTAATTTATATTTAATATTTTAATTATTTCTCTAATCGAAGACGTCCTCGAAGTCACAGGCAATCGAAGGATGATTCTTGTGCACAAAAACAAATTGCTGTGTGAAAGGTTTCATTTTTCCATAAGGGAGAATGAGATTCACCAACAAAGAAATCTTCATTAATGTTTGTTAATAGCAGATCTATATAACGATTGTGTTGATTTTTTTATATGGTTTACATGATTGAGTCCTAGCAATGCAATTTCTCAAACATATATTGTAATATTTCGTTCTCACCAACGACAGGAAGTATACTCTCATTTTAAGAGTCAGGAATAAAATCTAAGTTGCGCTGGTTAAAATCACCATGTATATGAACTTTAAATTCTGGAGGATAATTAGAGATTATTTCTTCAGCTGCTTGAAAGAAAATCTCATATGTTGACCGTAGGTTGTCACGGTAAAGATGGACACGTCTATCGATACCAGGACACATGTTAGTGAACTCGGGTGGTTCGTAGTTATACTGCCTAAGCTCGGCCCTCATTAACAGAAGACAAAGATTAAGCCGGTACGATATTAAGCCTGTTCTAATGACCCTGCCACTTCTAGTTTTCCGATCTGTTTACTTCACATCCTTGCTCTCACATGAGTACTTTGGCTCCAATTTTCATAACTTTCCCTACCCAGTAATCTCTAGCTAATTGAATGTCGTTAAAATGTAAAAAAGAAAATGTGACTAACATAGTCGAAATAAAAAAGGAGAAAAAGATACTTAATAATTTTTTTCAGATGAAAAATGAATTGTTTTCGTTTGCAAACAAAAATATTGTTTTAAGTGAATCGTTCAAGGACACTGTTCTCGATCGAAATTGAAATGCACACTTTTGTGCTGTACCGAAGGACACTAATCTGTTTCTACAGGCTGTAGTCCTGGCACTTCGTTTGAAGTGGCCGACGGATCAAGCACAGTAACCTTTTTGGATGCACACCACCTCGCGACGCGGATGATTAGTGACTTTCAGAATAGTCCCTTCGTGAAATATCTCAAGTGGTTGCGCAGTAGAAACTACACTTAGGAATCGAGACTGCACTTTTATAGAATACTCTACTTTGCTCTGCTATCTAGCGGGTCAGATATACAGATGCGATGCGACTGATGGTATAAACTGCACTGCACTGACCTAGCAGACTGGTCGCTGCTATGATGCATTGGCGAATATAGGACATGATCGTGCACGATCGATCCCTATCTTTCTGCTGGTGGTAAAGATAAGAGATTGATAGGAGCAGAACTATACCGAGTAAAATCTGCTTTGAAATTCAATAAGAAAAACTTATGACTTTCAGACATAAGGATTATTAATGGAATTTAAAAGTTTGTCTCATGATGTGGAGAGGAAATTTGCCTAAAAATAGATCATATCGAAAGATTAAAAAGAAAACTCTTTTAGTATGTTAAAGCTTGTGCTTGGCGAATAATAGTTCGTCGTTGTTCCACTGGAACTTATACAGTTAGATGTATAACTGAATGATAATGATTGTTACATCTCATTTTATTGGAATTATAATAAAGTACACGACAGCCACTAACTATAAATTCATTCTTAACTAATTTCAAATGCAAGAAGTTCTTATCAATGATAAACAGATTATCTTTGGAAGCAAAACTTATAACCACATTACTTATTTAATCTTCTCAATGATTTGTTAGATGATGTAAAACATATTACGATTCGATTTGCGTGCAAACTTCGAGCACTGTTTAGAGAATCGGCAACTTATATTTGCTTGGCTAAAATGATTTGTTCCTGGTTTGCAATATTTGCCAGTACTAAATTCATAAGATGTAATTATAAACTTTCCACAAAAGTAACGTTTTGGAAAAATATAACTTGAGGTTATTGAATCAATAGTATATCCCAAGCAGGTTTACATAAGAAAGACTTATGAAATTCAACAGCATTTACCTCGGTGTTCGGGAGAAAGATGACCTTATCTGTGTTGCCTATTTAGTTGTTTGGTTCATTCCTAAACCATTCATACGGCTCTTCTATGGAAGCTTTCCTTCAATGTCAACTTCTTTCTTCCAAGAGCCTATAGATAAGCCGTGTAGTGTCGGTACACTGAAAATATCAATTCGTAAATAGAATGAAATTGATCGTGCAATGCACGAGTTCATTTGTCGTTTTCTGCAACTTAGTATTTACTTGCAATGTAAATAGTAGGTTTCGTTCATTTCATGAACTGAAGAATGACCGCTTGGTGAATGAAAGTTTTCGTAAATTTTACATATTTAGTGTACATTGTACGAATGTTATCGTTGATAATGACATTAGTTTTCGTGAATGAAACGATTCGTTTATTTTAATAAACGTTTGTGTAAATTACGAACGATTTCGTTGGTCGCACGAATTCATTTAGTTCATCTTAGAGCAGCTTTCGCATTTAATATAATATTATTTTGACATTGCTCCGGCAGAATACGGAAAGAGCGCGATTTCTCAAACTTATTCATACAAAACCAACGAACAGTTCGCGATGGCTCAACTGAAAGAGGTTCAGAAAATCTTCCTGAAGCCGGCGGACACGGGCACGGTTACTAAATAGTCAGACCGAGATCGTCGTAATGATTTACAATTATCTCTCATATAGCACTAACGACAATATTCTACCTCTATTGAAGCTCTTTGACGTTGATGGTTTGACGAATGGTACTAGTAAATATTATAAAAACTTTCAACGAAAAATTCGCAATAAAAATAAAAGTGTTTCAATAGAGCTACGATCCATTCATCATATGTACGAAAACTTCGTATATTTTATGAAAATTGTCTATAATTCCTACGAATTAGCTCCGTACAGGCAATTTTCATAAAATATACGAAGTTTTCGTACATATGATGAATGGATCGTAGCTCTATTCAAATACTTTTATTTTTATTGCGAATTTTTCGTTGAAAGTTTTTATAATATTTACGATTTATGAATATATTCTATCAGTGTAGTGGTTGTTTCAACCGGTTATGAATTACACTACAGAAAACCTGTTCCGATGATAAAAACCCACCAAACATGGAACCCTAATTCCATAGTGTCATGCGACCCGTGCTATAGTTAAATTTGCTGAGAAGGGTTTAAAATATTCTCAATGGCGAACGGAGGCTACTGAAAACAACAGTCCGTAAGTCAAGTTGTAGTTCCGTGCCGAGGACTTAATGACTGGAGTATATAAAATATGCCAGTCGCCCACGGAGCATTTTGGGTTTTGTCCTTACTGTATTATTGCGAATCTTTTCTTAAATCCACATTGCGACTTTTCCGCCACAGGGCCGTGCGTTGAGTTACGCGCCCATCTAGTTTGCATCAGTGCGAGTGAGAAAACGTGTTGACGTTTGTTTTTGTTTCGATCGCACTCGTGTGTATCCCATATAGCAAGAACTCGACGAAATGCTAGATTATCTCGAGATAGACAATATGTGAATCTCTGGCACAGTGGTCTCAATGCAATGGTACCAAAACGTACGTTTAATTAATAGTGCTGTAGGATTTTTTGGTGGGTTGACATGTTGGGAATCTTTTTATGTATACTTAATTGAGATTAATCCACCTAAATGTGAGATTGAAAATTTATTTCTACTAACTTTCGAGACAGAGCTATGGTGTCAATTACAAAGTTATAGAAAATTCTACTTAGAAAAACTTGCTAAACGTGCAAACTCTTCAAAAGGCAATAGTGCTGAGATAAAGCGCATTGTTTGTGGGAGGTGTGTGTGTGTGTGTGTGTTAACCATCCTAACTCCCACTAGCTGGTAGTGATTTACAGAAAAAAGATGTTTGCATGTATTTTAATATATCCATGCAAATAACTTGGTTCAAGGATTTAGGTAGGTGTTAGCTCAATTGACTTTCCGATGACCCATTTCGTGTACAGTGCCAGACATGTTCCGAGGTCATCGTTCCATCAACCAGCCCCGCATTACTGTAATGTTTGTATCAAATGGAATATAACATTACAATAAGACTTTCGATTCCTTACATGAGGTAAGAAATCGACGCGTATTTAGTGTATTTATTTGATTTTTGTATATATAAATTAGAATGTCTGTAGAAAAATATACCAGTTTTTCTATTTCCTTCCTCATCTCCTACTTACGCGAGTGACTGATACTTGCTTATCCATTTTTCGTCCCATTCCAAACCTTCTCCAGATATCCTCAAAATCTCCAGCTTCTTTCTCACGCATCAAACAGCCCGAGCAAACCTTTTTCTTTCTCACGTTTGCAAGTACAGCGCAATTTATCAACAACAGTATTCATGTCGGATGTCGGAAGAAAAAGAAAAACTGATCTGCAGGTTTCCGAATGTGGAACTAAGAAATTGGTGCGACACCTATCGGGCGATAGTTACGGGTGACGCGCTGATAATTTGGAATCGCCACTTTTTTGACAAAGGGACGCCGAAAAATTTTCACTTTTTGGGAAAGATTTATCACTGGGAAAAACACTTTTTGTGAGTTTTTGATCTTCACTATTATTATTTACGTTGTTAAAACACTTTTTTTTCTCCGCATCGGAAATAGACGGCCCATATTGCAGGGGGAGCACTTTTGACACTAATGTTGTGTGGCTTTGAATCACTTTACGCCGGGATGAAAAGCTCCAAAAAATCACTGAATTCCACTTCCGATTTACGAAAACTGTTCACCGAGTCGTTCTTCGTATTTAAAAACACTTTTGTTTGATAATCCGTACCGAAAAACTACGATTTTGGACCGACTAGCGAGGAGCTCCAAAACAGTCGACCGATCGTGGCTAAGGTACACCAGTCTCTCCAAGCGCATTGTTTGTGGGAGGTACACAAAAAATCAGTTTTTCATTATAACTTTTTTCAGAGATTTTTTCAATTCTTCAAATATTTTGTGAAGTTTTTGTAATTAAGAAATTACAGATATTTGTCGAAGACGTCAACATTTTTTATTTCAAAACTTTAGAGTTATTAAATAAAGTGGGTTAAAAAACCGCCATTTCGAACGTCAATTACTAAGAGATGCGGAAGACATTTCGATTCTAGGAGAAAGACAGTGAAAAGTACTACAAGGAAAAATAATACTCACAACGAGCTTTCACCGGCCTGTATATAAAAAGTACTGTTCAGCAATGTAGGGGGAAGTGGCCCAATTCGGACCGATGGCCAACTCGGACCCCCAGCTGTTTCTGTTTATTATGAAAAACGTATCTTTCATTTTCATGGCCATCATGTAGCTCTGTTCTATCTCACAAAATTTTGCGGTTATCAGTTTTCGAGTGCGTGCGATAGGAACGAATGTTGTTTCGAAGCGCTTTATTGAAACATGTTTAAACCGAAGAATAAGATTTTTTGGCAACAACAGCTAATTAAATCAAGTGCATTAGGGACCATTCATAAATTACGTAACGCAAATATTGCCCAAAATTGACTCCCCCCTCCCCCCATGTAACAAACTGTCACAAATTTCTCCATCCCCCCTCCCCTATTACGTAACAAATTCCCAGAATTTTTTTTTTCTTCGGTAAAAACATGTTACGTAACGATCTAGCTAACTTCCTCTCCCCCTATGTCACAACATGTCACCACTTGTTGTACCACCTCCCCCCCCCCTAAAAGCGTTACGTAATTTATGAATGGTCCCTTATCGTGATTTTGGATCTGCCCGACAATAGCTTTTATTTAATATCTTGTTTTGGGCGAGATTTTCAACTGTGTTCGTTCAATCGGTATGCGAATAATAGAATTTGGGTTGGTCCAATTCGGACCTTTTGCCATATATACGACCTGATACGCGATCACAAAAAATCGTTTGAGAGGAAAGTACGCGCAATTGGACGAGCTTTCAGGAAAACATAAGTTTTCGCAAATCGGTTGACAGATTTTCTATAACCTATTTTTAGGTAATTTGGCCCGAGCTCCTTTTTACATTTCTTATAAAAGAAATGTATAGAATTCGCTCAAACCTTCAAGATTTTTTCCGAGGCCCGGAGGGCCGAGTCTTATATACCAATCGACTCAGCTCGACGATTTGGGACAATGTCTCTGTGTGTGTGTGTGTGTGTGTGTATGTAACGGACAAATTCTCATTCGTGTTTCTCAGCAATGGCTGAACCGATCTTATCCAAACCAATTTTAAATAAAAGAACTTAAAAACAGTATGAACGCTATTAATTTGTTTTTGATTCTGATGTTTAGTTTCCAAGATATGAATGTTTGAATGCGTAAAAATGGCGTTTTTTGCTTTAACGAATACCTTTCGAACAAGCTACAGATTGTTGAAATCGGACTATTATCAAAAGAGATATTTAACATTAAATGCGAACGAAAGATTTTTATCATTTCCAATTGCCAGAAACATGACCAAAAACATGTAATCTATTATTAACGCCAAAACGGCTTATTTTAGGTCAATAGTATCTTCTAAGAATTTAATGGAGGTAATATGCCCTTTCTTTTGTTATTGTGCTTTTGCTGATTAATCCCCCTACGAGTGAGATATTTTCACAAATTTTCTTGGAAGTGATTATATCGAAATGATGTCTTCAGCAAATTTGTAGCTCTTACTTTTGCGAATAATTTTACTGAAGATTTAAATATCTATTTTGAATACTTTAAAAGTTATGGCTTGTTGTTTGTTGATTACTCTTTGTCGCCTATTTATTGTTCAATATAGTAATAATCCATTGAAATAAGCTAAACATTATTTCGATAAAACGAATTTTGTATTTCATTTTACTATCTACAACCGCTAGAAATAATCACCGAACACTTCCAATTTGTCTGGAAGGAACTTGATAACTTATCAGTACAAAAATTTTCATTTGTGCGTACCTTCTGACTGCAATTTTTCCAACTTATAACCATCGGATCGATCTGAAACATATCGGAAAATGAAAAGCGAAATAAAAAACTCCAAGCAACGGCGTAGCCAAGAGAAGGTTTTGGGGTTTAACACCATACAACCCCCACCCCCATCACACCCAAAAAAAAAAAATTGGATTGAAGTTGAAAATTTATTGATGCAAACTGATTTAATTCAATATTACAATAACAATTATCTGATCCGTAGATTAATAACCTGTTGTTGTAAACATCATGAGGACTTTTGATAAATTGTCGGAATGGGGTCCTGATATGTAACTGATCTATTGGTCTTGATTTCATAGTTGTCTAATTGCATCAATATCAAATTCCTGCCTGAAAACATTCCAATAGAAAATTCCAGAGTTCTGTAATCAATCATAATCCTCAGAATTATTTTCAAATTGAGCTCGTTTTTGTAGAGATTTACTGTAATAAAGGTCTTTATTTAATAGGAAGCGAAGTTAAAATTGATTTAATTCTATGAAACATAGAACTGCTCACCAAAAAAAATGCATAACTTTCAACATTTGCTAAAAATGTTTTTGTCTTTCTCATTCACTCTAAAATTCGTCAATCTAATCCCGACCCAGAGGGCCGAGTGTCATATGCCAATCGACTGAGTTCGTCGAGATCGAAAAATGTCTGTGTGTATGTGTGTGTGTATGTGTATATGTGGAAAAAAAATGTGACCTCTGTTTCTCAGAGATGGCTGGACCGATTTGCACAAAGTTAATCCCAAATGAAAGGTACAACCTTCCCATCGGCTGCTATTGAATTTTTTATTGATTGGACTTCTGGTTCCGGAGTTACGAGTTGAAGAGTGCAATCACACAGCAAATTCCCATATAAACTGGAATGAAAAATTTTCAATATCAAATATGTATTTTTGATGCCAAATGACTTTAAAATGCATTAAACATTGACATGTTTGACAAAAATTGACTTTTTTGGACTTTGGTACATTTTTGCCTTTCTCATATAGAAAGGTTATGCAATCACTCTAAAAATCGTCAATCATACCGGCCCGGAGGGAGTATACAGTGAGGGGTTGCTACTTTAAAATTAAAAACTAGTTTAAAATTTCTTAACAAGTTGAAAATTTTCGGCAGGACCTGGACCTCCCGGATCTTTCTCCATGATCCGCCGCTGATTTCAACCGATGTTTCAGTATCACATAGTATCTCAAGATCGTGGCTGTCGATCCATTGTATGTATGTGCAAATCGTACTGAACATGTAATATTCATTTCCACCACTTTCCGAATGTAGAGAGAAATCTATGAAAAATGACGATTTCCATTCGACTCTAGCAGGGTTTGATCGATTTTGATGAGCATTTGATTTTTGTTGTATGACCAATTGTTTAAAAACAGTAATTTAAGGTCAAGATAGCATCATTTTGAAACCGCCAATTTCGGAGGTTTAGTATCTTCGATGAGTTTTACAAACGTTAAACAGCGCATCATTTGATAAAATAATTTTGACGGTATATCGTCCAAGAAGTATTTATGGTGAATTTTCTCAGGTTAATATTCATGACTACAATAAAGTCTCAACAAATTCGCTAAAGACACGAACTCTGTTACTATTTTCTGAAGAATTAATTCTGCATAATTTTAAAACTTCAAAAATTACGGTTTCGGAATTATGCCGTTTGGACAGTATGATCGATTTTCCCCAAACCCCCACCAAACCGAATTTCTGGTTACGCCGCTGACTTCAAGTAAGTAGAAACAAAGTCGTTCTACACTCGTTCACAAGAAACTTTTTCGAATATTGAATATCTATTATAATACAGTGAAACCCCGATTTTATCAGCCAAATATGAACATATGTTTGGTGGGCTCTAGCACACGAACAAGACTGAATTCGAGTAAATCCTTTCTTGAGCATGTTTTTCTTATAAAAAGATGGAAATATTCAAAAATAAAAAGTTCATCATAACCAGAAATAGTTATCAGACTACATCAAGGGACGGGAAGAATATTTTAACAGCTTCAGTTTATTATAAAGAAAAAAAAATTGCCCGATTTAGTCAATGTCCCCATTTTGTCAGCCTAAAATACACCATGAGATTGATAAAAATGGGTATTGTATGTTTTATTTACTGTGTTTCACGTTAATAGGTACATTTCTTATTTGGGGATTTTTTTATTGCATCGAACTACAACAATTTTGAGGTAGCTTTCAAGGGGTTATTTTATAGACTTCTTCCAAAATTTGGCGAACCTGTTCCAATTCGTATACCAATTAATTGGTATACTCAAGGGTTTATATGTTGCAGATAGAGAAAATACTGAAATTTTTGCTTTTTTCCTACACATTATTACGAAAGCTAGCTTTTTTCCTACGCAATTTTTCCTAATAAGTTTGTGAAAATTATAAACTATTTGAAATTTTTTAATAGTTTAATTTTTTATTCAACCGTGATTTTTTAATAAATAGTGACCATCGCTTCACAACGTAGTCTATTTTTCATGGCTTGCGGTGAGCACGATCTCTCGAATTGCTGAACTGAAAATTATGGAATAGAAATTAATTTTTAGTATTCTTTACAGATTTAACTCGCCGCGCAGATAGCTCTGAACTAGACCCGCTGGTGCCCTAAGACGATTTCGCTAGATTTTCAGAGCACTGTGCACCAAGTGCATTAACGCAAGTGACGGAAGGTTATCGAAAAGATTCGTGAAAATGAAAATTCCAGTAATGATGATGATTTTCCCAAACGGTTCGTTTTCGTGAGGTTTTTATTTGTTCTTTGGCATTAGGATTAGCAATAATAATTCAAATCAAGGTTACTACTGGGAAGTCACCTTTAGAAAAAGTCGATGTCGAAGTAAAATTTGGAACTATGCACGCATTCACTTCAGAGATAGAGTGATATCAGGAGCTGCGATTTCATTTCAACGCTTTTTTGTGAAAAGGGCGATACTTACGAATGTAAACATAAGGCTTTTTTCATACATGCGAATGAGGGCTTTGAAACGCAACAAATTAACCTAAAAATTTGGATTCTACAATATTGCTTTCTTAAACTACAGCAAAAAATACAACGGGCGAAACTGTATTTTTGTTTGTTTATTTAAAGTTTCGCCCTCCACGCTCAATACAAACAAACAGGGCGATACTTTTTTTGCTAGCAGTTTAGAGGCGAAATTGTTTTTTTCGTATTTTTTAGGATTATTAAGCTGATACCAGCTGTAAATAGTTACAATGATCGCTATTGAAAAAACCCGGACGAAATCGGTGGTGTAAAACGTTAGTTATTGTAAAAAAACGTAAGGGCGATACTTCAATGCTGATAGGTGGGACCGAAAAAGTAAACAATCGCCGAAGGGGCGATACTATCATTTTGTCAGTTCCAATAGCAAAAACAAATTTTAATTTAATAATTTCAAATACTTTATGAAGTTTTGGGTTTCGATCACTGAATGCAATCTAGGATGTAAAAAACACAATAGTTCTTAAATAGGAAATAAAACCAAGTCTGGAAATATTCACTGTTGATTTTCTTTGAATGGTATCACTGCTAGTATCGCCCTTTTCAAGAAAAAGCGTCGATTTCTTAGTTCTCAGTCGCGTTGGAAATTTGAGTAAAGTATAAACTTCAAATCGATTCAAAAAAAAAGTTCGATTTTTTGGCTCAGTACAATATATAACCCCTTTAGGAAAATTCAGTTTTCCCACCACAATTTAGATATTTTATTAACAGAGCATTCAATAATTCGTTGGTATGTCTATTTTATGGGCCATTTCTTCGCTTTGATTTGGTTTGAGATTTCTAGCACTGATGTTGTCCTATGCTGATTTGAGCGATTCTCTGAGTCCTGCCACTATCCCATGTAGTATGTGTTATCAAAAACATCGCGAAACATCAAGTTCTAAATGTTCTCAAACGATATAATATCCGAAAAGAGTGATAAGAGTTATAAGAAATGTCTCATCACACTGTTAGGTGGATTAAAAGCGTTTTTGTATTGTATATTTACTACAAAGTTTTATATATCAAAGAGAACTTTTTATTTCAAAACTCGAAATTTAGTGAAAATTAAATAGAAATAACTTAGCCCAAAATAGGTATTCATTTCTATTGCAAAAAATCGATTAGAAATGGGTGGCTCGAATTGGAACAGGTTTGGGGTAAATCGGACCTTTCGTGAACTTTTGCGCAAAACCGTTTATACACAATACGTTAATAGATCGGAAAAAGTCACCTTAGAACAAATGTGTGCAATTCATCAGGCTTTCAAGAAAGTGTATTTATTTATGAATCGATTGATACGTTTTTATTTATTTATTTATAATTGATATCAACAGACACAGTGTGGTCCTATCTATTTAAAAAGTGAAATTGTAATCTGCTACGTGGAATGTGAAGATCGAACTCGGATGACACTCTGTTGAAGGTCCGCTGCAAACCAATGATGGCACCGTTTACTCCATAGTTAGTCCGGCGAAGAGGTAATCGGAGGAATAAATTATTGCGAAGGGCGCGAAGGCGAACGTTCATATTTATCGCACTGAGAAGCTCGGGGCAGTCAATTCGGTCTTGCAAAATATCCGAAATCGTCATAGCACGGAATAGATCCCGCCGCACTTGCAATGTATCAAGTCCAATAAGCAAACCCCGGCTTTCATAACTTGGCAGCTGGTGAGGGTTGCTCCAAGGCAATCGACGAAGGGCAAACCGATCAAATCTGCGCTGTACTGTCTCAATTCGATGGACACCGTTAAGATAATGAGGGTTCCACACAACTGAACAATATTCCAGAGTTGATCGAACAAGTGAGCAGTTGAGAGATTTCAAGCAGTAAATATCTGAAAAGTGCTTAGATATTCTCATTATGAACCCCAAACAGCGTGATGCCTTTGCGACAATATAGCTGATATGCTGTTTAAGCGTCAGTTGTTCATCGAGAAAAACTCCGAGATCTTTGACACAATTCGCTCTATCAATCGTGGATTCAGCTAGACAGTAATCGAATCGAATTGGCGTTTTTTCCTCGAGAACGTAATGACCATACACTTCTTGGGGTTTAGGGTCATTCGGTTGAACTCGCACCATTCCGCAAAGGTTACCAGTTGGCGTTGAAGGAAAGCTGCATCATCAGTATTCCGGATTCTATGGTATAACTTGAGGTCGTCGGCGAAAGACAACCGTGGCCCTTCTAAACAATAGTTGACGTCGTTGAAATACAGAAGAAAAATCAATGGACCGAGATGGCTGCCTTGTGGAATACCAGATGAAGCAAAGAACTCGTCGGATACACAATCACCTATCTTGACTGCTAGACGACGATCACTGAGATACGATTGCATCCAACGGAGAATATTAGTACCAAAGCCAAGTCTATCCAACTTTGCCACTGCAATAGCGTGATTAATCTTGTCAAAAGCAGCTGAGAGGTCCGTGTAGATAACGTCAGTTTGAAGGCCGTCTGACATGGCTTCTGTAACATATGTTGTGAACGACAGAAGATTCGTAGATGTTGAATGTTTCGGCATAAATCCATGCTGAGTCTCGGAGATATAGTTTGCAGTGCCTGGAGATGGGTTCCAACACAGCCATTTCAAACGGCTTAGGAACTGCGCTTAGCGCTTACCACGGTAGTTGTCAACTACCTTTTTATAACCTTTTTTGTGAACTGGAAACATGAAGGAGGATTTCCAGAGTTCGGGAAATACTCCCGTTGTTAGCGACAATTGAAACAGATGACAAAGAGGTTCAATTAGACCGGCAGAGCACTTTTTTAGAATAATACCTGGTATACCATCTGGGCCTGCCGAAGTTGAAGCCTTCATTTTGCTAATCGCCAGTTGTACCATATTATTGTCGATATTGATAGAGTTCGAAGACTGGTATGATTGAGGTACATTAAGAGCCGCGCGTGAAACCTAGGTCGGTGTCAGTTTCTCGTTGGAGAAAACACTCGCGAACTTTTCAGAGAATAGTTGGCAAATCTCCTGTAAACTAGAGCTCATACGTCCTCCATAGCTCATCGTTGAAGGCATCCCGGATTTCTTTCTTTGCTCGTTTACATGCTTCCAGAATGTTTTAGGTTCGGACTTCAACTTACGTTGCACGTTTCGCAAGTAATCGGCATGGCAACGCTTCGATGTCTTTTTATAGACTTGGTTAACGTGAACGTAGTGTTGTCGCAGAACGTAGCCCCCAAACTTGGAGTACTTCTTCAGAGCGGCTCTTTTAGTCGCTTTTAACCGTCTCAGCTCGGCAGTGTGCCACGATGGGTGCTTTGATTGAAGGCCACTTCTTTTGGGTACATAGCGATCGATAGCATAACATTGGAGAAGGTCTGCACTGCAACGTTGACATCATCATTGTCGAGAATTTCAGTCCAGTGGATATTCGACAGGAAGCCAATAATCCTGTTATAGTCGGCTTTTCTAAAATTATAGGTGACGGTGTCAGAAGCATTGCAGTCATGCTTCACTCGAATCGCTTTAAGCACTATATGCAGGGGAGGGTGGTGTCTAACAGTTTTTACCAGAGGGAATGGTGCTGCGGTAACTTTTGGCGCGTAGTCAGATTTTCTCGAAAAACAGAGATCGAGGATTCTGTTGTTCTCGTTCACCACATTATTCGTTTGGCGCAGCAGATTTATACTGTAGAAGTCAAGCAAACTAGTGATACCATCATGAAAAGATGACAGTTCGCGATCAGCGAACATAAATCCGTCAGAAGCAGAGCGCCATTTTAATCCGGAGAAATTAAAATCGCCAACAATCAGGATCTCATCAACCGGGATTGCTTGAGCGGACATCCGTTCCAGTGACTCAGTATGTGAATCAATGTCGAATCGCGAGTGCGGTCCGGTGGAAGATAAACCACGCAAAGAAAAGTGCGTAGCCAGCCAGTTTGATTCGCACCCACACCTGCTCGACACAGACCCCCAAAGTATCGTCAATCAGTTGCGCTTTTAATCGACGATGGATAGCCACAAGTACCCCGCCGCCGGTAGCCTTGAGACTGTTGCGTGAGCTGCGATCAGTTCGGAAAACATCGTAGTTGGCACCAAATGCTTGCACTGACAGAGTGCTATCGCTAAGCCACGTCTCTGTGAGGGCGATTATGTCGAAGCATTCATCCGAACTTGCTACCAGATAATCTTCGATTACTGAATTCATACCACCGGCATTCTGGTAATATATTTGTAGGTTTGAATGCCGCGATTGACTGGAAGCGAGGAGCTGATCAATGATGCGATGAGTAATACCAGCATAGCATAGAGTGCTTAGTCCTTCTGTGATCATTGTAAAGCCGAATGTGCTATGAAGAGACGTGCTCGTTACGATGGGATCAAAATTTTGTTTTTGACATTGAAGATTCACGGCGGCGGTAGAGTTGTGTTCATCAGCAGACTGTAAGTGAAATTTACATTGAGGGCGTGCAGCATCTTGTATTGCTTCGGAAGGACATATACCCTTCTTGGCTTTACCTGACACAGAAGAAGTCGCCGATTCGCTAGGTAGACCTAGCTCGCTCGCCGGGGTACAAGAAGTTGGACAGATGAGTTTATCCGGAACAACTTGGCGCTACTGTCCACTACCAGATGGATTCTTCTCCGCCGCAATCCTGATGATAGGTCGTTGGATTTTTTACTTGGTCACAAATTCACGGAAGTAGATGCTCTGCGGCCAAGAGTTTTTGGACAGAGCCTTATCCCTGTATGATTCGCTAACGCCAACTTTGAAAGTAATGAAGCTCAAAGATGACAGATCCTTGTCCTTAGGAACTAGACGAACTATTCTCGGTTGCAGATTCTCCCCCAGACAATCTTTCACAAGGGTAGAAACTTCATCATCCGTCGTGCTGGGATCGAATGCTGACAAGTAAACCCATAACAGCTCCTCAGGTGGTGAAATTGTTTTTATTGTTTCAAACGCAGCTTTGGATCCACGAATATTAGGAATTTTTGTTTTGAGCGAATCATCTTCGCGTTTGCGCTTAGGCGTGTTTGAAACTGGATTATATTCAGCAATTCGTTTCCAAGGCGTTATAGTTGGGGATAGCGGTTTTGAGTCAACTTTAACCGAGAGAGCTTTGACGACATCTTTCAAATCAGCTATGTCATTCTTTATAAATTTCAGAGAATTGTCGTCAGGCACTATGTCGCAACAACGCGAAGCCATTCTACGGAAATTATCATTTGAAAATAAGTCAGCACAGCCGTTGCACATCCAGAATAGTTTCCGTGGGTGGGTTCCCAGGACGTCACGAACATCATAATCCATCTTGATGCATATCATGTGGAACGAATTTCCGCAGTATCCACGACATGTGATTCGATCAGAATCATTAACCACTTTCGAGCAGTTGTTACAAGCCATGCTTTGATGTAGAAATAACGCCTAGCGGGTTTGCAAAATGAGCAGGAAAACGCTAACGGGTAACGTGCGTCAATGGAAGCGAACTTGCACGCAACGTGCGATAACTCAGCTACCCACCAGCAGATGTCGCTTTTGGCGAAAAAATTGAGTGTAACGTACTGTGCAGTGATAATGTCAAGTGAAAAACTATCAAACAAAAACTATCACTTTCACGAATCAACACTAGCATATGTAATCGTGCTTGAAGTCACGAAATTTCAATGCACACGTACTACCGAATAACACGACAAACAGATAAAACAAGAATAAAAAGAATCGCGAGTGTAAAACACTAAAAATGTCAAAAAAACTATCAGCTCTACTGACGACCGGAATATAGCAAACAGTGATCCAGTTGGTTCATAAACCGTTACTAGGTCCGAATTGGCCAAACTTTGTTGCGTTTTTCTCTAAACCACATTATTTGTGGTGGTCGAAAATATAGCTCAACCAAATGATTTTTTATCGTTCTGAAATATTCACAATGTATTCGAAATTGCTTTCTTCGGCGACGTACGTAGGATTTTTTGTTAATAAGCAATTTTGTATCGATCTCAGCTTTTTTTAATTAAAAATAGTGCCATTTCATTTCGCGAAAAATCAAAATATCGTCGCTTTCTATCGTTCTATGGAATTCAAAAATCTTCTGTTCAAGTCAAAAATTACGGAAGATGCATTTCCGGCAGTGGACCCTTTGCAAAAGAACTAGTCTGTGGGAAAAGGTTGTCCAACCGCAATCTTTTGTTGAAAATAGTGGACACTTGACAAATAATGAAATTTTTAATCTTTGTGAATCCGCTACATATATAAACTCTTATGGGGTGACCTGCTTTTTAAGATTCTAACAGACATTTCAACCATTTTTTGAGGTAATTTAGTATCGAAAATGAATGCTAAAACTACGTTATTTCCAAAAAACCGCGGAAAAACGGGTACGGAAAATCAAACAGAAGGTATAATTATGTAAATAGGAGATCTTTGTTATTTCATTGATTTTAACCAGGACTGAACTTTTCCATTAACGAAATATTCCTTAACTTCGCCATTTTGTGAAACTTTCCAAGGAAAATTTTTATTCAAACTTTCCAAATGTGTGTACAAGTATACATTTCTTTCTTTCTCTTTCAAAATGTTTTTGTCTAAAGCGTAACTATTAATTTGGGGCACTCTTTTAACATAAACTACCCAAACAAATGAACAATTGGGAGAAGGTTCGTCATAAGAAACGTCAAATTATTCTTTTTAACAAACTACAAAAATAATGTAGTTGCTGTATTTTGATGCAATATAAAAAGTATCCTTAAAAATAATTCTCAAGTAGACAACATTTGAAGAAGTTTCTTGTGGACAAGTTTATAATCACTTTGATTCCACTTACTTGAAGTCATTTAGTTCGCTTCTCGTTTTTACAGATATGTTCTAGATCGATCAAAGGGTCATAAGTTAGAAAATTAGCTGTCAAAGGTACTGGCAAATGAAAGATTGCGCACTGATAAGTAATCAAGACACAATCAGACAACTTTAAATTGTTTGATATTTATTTACAGTGATGATGACAGATAGAAAGTGAAGTACAAAATATGTCGTTATCTCATCCTTTTTCATTTTATCGAAATAAAATTTGATTGGTATATTTAAACGGATTACTATATTACTATTACTACAACGAACAATAAATAATATGCTATAACTTGTAAAGCATATAAGGTAGACACTTGGTGTCTTCAGCAAAGTTGTTCTCAAGAGAAAGAGGTATAAACTTGCAGAAGACATCATCTCCATATAATCACTTAAAAGAAAATTAATGAAAATATCTCATTTATAGTGGGATTAATCTGTGAAAACATAATGTCAAAAGAAAGAGTATACTAAATCCAAAAATTCTCCGATAGCTATAGAATTCCTTAACACTACCGGTCGATCTTAATAAGTTTGCCTACGAATTCTTATTTTCCGACTACTGTGTATGGCTGAGCCCTTCAGTAAAATAAATATTACTTATTCATTTCCCATCTCATTTGAATTACTGACCGATAATGACCAGTCACGTGCAATTAATTTATTGAACTCAACAGATATTAAGCTCACCCTCGAACAGTTTTTTTTTTCTCGCAATCAGTCTTAGCTCGATTTTTTTTGTTACACACGATATTCGTCATTCTGCTGTCTGTGAATAGCACCGAGCTTCGAAACGCAATGCATTTACTTTCATAATTAAAAATAACAGACGATAAAAAAGCGGCAGCCAGAAAAAATACACAACTTCGTTATTATTCTTGTTGGCGCATATTTTCCTGGTATGGTGATCGTGAATATTCACAGGTGCAGATGGTTTGATTAAATCGCAAAGGATTTAATTCCTTTGCTTTTCCACGGTCATACTTTTGCTACATTTCACAGAGCATAACGCTGTTTAGCAGCGACTCTAATTATTCTAGATTAGTCACATGAGTTACTTGAGACTAAACCTATTTGCGAGATAATCTTGTGATTCCATTGATACAATGTTGCCAACAGAACACACTAACCCTTGATGCCATCAAACCAAATAAAAGACAAATTCAATTTCGTTTTCCGTCTACTAAACGTTCGGCGATGATCATGCAATCGTTTTTTTTCCACGCAGCCCGCTATACTTAACGGAGAACGCCGTCAACGAAAATTGATTCCGTAAACAAGTTTTAATAACTAACGATATTTTATGCACATAATTATGATTCCATGTAAGCGAAAACTTTTTCAATTTTCCCGACAGAAAAGCGACCACTCCACTCAACGAACGCTAGGGCAGATCAACTTGCCCTTTCTCGTTTGGAGGCGACGTTAGGAGGACGGATGAAGATGGTTAATGGGGGTGGTGATGTCAGATGGACATGATACTACCCATATACGTAAGATACTATGAACTACCTAGGTGCCGTAATGTGAGCTCCAAACATGCATACTAAACGGGAACTTTTTCGCATTGAACGCTGTTGGTCGAGAATAGAATGTAGTAGCCATCGTGCTTTCTACTGGCAGATGAACTGCTCAAATGAGGCATGCACGAGTAATAGTTGGGCATGATATTTTTATTAAACCCTGAAGCTGTTCTGTGCGATTACCAAAGCGTAATTAAATTAATTATTTATTGAGTTCGCAGTCCGTTCGACCAAAAGTTCTAACGGCGATTTGAGAGGATAGTTGTTATTCGGATTCCATAAAATGCACAAACAAGTACTATTCGTTTGGAATAGTTGTGTGTGTGTATGTATGTGTGTGTGTAAAATATTATTCAGTGCTGGAATTGTTTGTGTTGATAGTCATGTTTCCTACAAACCTGAAGCATCTTTTGTACGAGTTCGCACATATTGGAACTATTGAAATTAACGCCAGTTGAATATATTTATTATAAATGGAATGTGCGCAAATTAATACGGCCTCTATATAGTATTTTCACGGAATAAAATAAAAAACTATATTGAATAGTGTGCAGAGAAAAGGTTCACAAATTCATGAAACAGAAAACCACGAATTCGTAAAGTGAACCGTTAATGAAAATCGTTGCTAGGTTCATGAAATAGTGAATAACAAACTTCGTATTCATTAAACTATTTGTCTATATATATAAAAATCAATGCATGTTTTTATGTATGTCCGCTAACTACTTCTAAACTACAAGTCCGATCTTGATGAAATTTGGCATACGTATTCTTTTCCCCAAGAAGATGTTCATGGAATGTTTTTTTTGGGGGGGGGGGTACACTTAGCTTTAGGGGAGGGGGGGTTTTTTTTAGGCAAAGAATTATTTATATCTCTATATTTATTAGTATTAGTATGTATTTCTCCCACTGAGCCGATGGATGATGGGAGTGGACCAAGAAAGGGGGGGGAGGGTTCTGAAGTAATCCTTATCTATTCATTCAATGTGATTATTAGCGATGAATTCAATTTTGACATAAGTATTCCTTCCACTAAGGAGATGGTCATGGGGTGGTTTTTGTGAACGATGGGAAGGGTGAGAAGTACCTAATCCGAGGAAAGGGAGAGGGGGGGGGTACTGAAGAACTTTTTTTAGCTATATATATTATATATGATTTGGCACCAAAACGGTGGACATGATTGTTGGTTTCGGAATCTGAAGGAGAGGGAGGGTTTCTAATGCAATATCTATCAATTACTTCAAAAATCTAAAATTTTGTTGCATGTATGTTTACCAGCACATAAATGAAATGGCAAGAATTTATTTGATAGAGATCTATTACGCGAATGACAATATAATACTATGTTATATTAATGTGTTAGTGTCGGTTTCTGATGAGGCGAAGCCGAAACGCAACATAGTATGAATATAATACTGATGAATTGCATGAATTTGTCGAAAATTAAATTGAAAATTGCACCTGCGATCGCTTCATCTGAAGTTAAATCAACATTGCTGGATTATGGACGAACAGCTCTGCCCTAAAACAGCCACTAAATATTGCGCTTGCGGAAAACGTTACTTACAATATCAATCAAAATTCGGATGTAAGCAAAATGCTAAAAGAATGCAACACTGTTATATAGGACGAATTCACGATGACCCATAAAAGGAACTAATCGAATATTTGGTAGCGTGGTCCGCGATCTTCGTCAAATTTTATCCGTTAGTCGACACCTACTGATGAAATCAGTTCTTGCTTAAGGGGGTAGGATTATTGTTGAAAAAATATCATGCTTAAAAAAAATTGGCGATACCGAGAGTGTTAGTCTATTCAGACAATAATGCAACATTTAAGCAATATTTTCCTTAATGTTCACCGTAAAATATTGAAAATCCTCAGGAGACACCACGAATAAATGCAATGTACAGAATAACTTTAAATCTACTGAACCAAATTGTTTGAAATTTTGCACAGTTCTCCTTCATATCATAACATCATTAAAGATCATAACTTTGTTCACAAAAATAAGTTTCATGATTCTTTTTAGCGAAAATTGCATTTTTAGCTGCAGAATGCTATAAAAAATTCAAAAATTAAGAAAAAAATAAAAGCTTCGATCAATACCTGGGGATATGTAGAAGAACTGTACAAACCTTGAAAACGATTGGTCCAATATATCTTGATTTATGATTTACACCACAAAGCAAGTTTTAAACGAGATACCTCCAGAGATTTTCTAGCACTGGCTCAATTTTTAGTATTCTGCTATGATATTTGAAGAAATACTGTTCAATTGTGCAGTAAATATATGGAAAGTGAATGAATATACTAACACTCTCTGTATCGCCAAAATATGTTTTTAAATGCACCATTTTTTATGAATTAACTTTACCCACGTCCACCAACACTCCGTTATGTCTTCGTATCATTGGAAATATGTTTCGAAAACAGAACTTTTCATTATATGTGCATACTTTTATTGAATGATTCTTATAGTCACCTTCGCAGGTTAATTCGCCAAAAAAAGTTAGATATACGGGTTGGGAAAATGTTAATCGATGCAACAATAACTTGCACCACATTTCCACATGATTTTGTAACATAATACAATCTGTTGAAGAATTAATCGATTGCGTAAATTCACTTCAATTTCATACACTACTCCATCTAAAATAAAATCGATGGTAATTCTGTTACGCATATAAATCTATGGATTATCGTATTGAATTATTTAATTCAGTCGATCCACCATGCTTTCAGGAGTATTGGTTTTATACGTTACCAACCCAGCAGTCTCCGTCAGACGAAGGTTTTTATATTTAATCGAAAAAATAAAGTTCTTTCTACGAATTTTTGCGATTAAGGAAGTTGCTTAAGGTGTAAGTTGATAAAAAATATTAGAAAATTGACAATAACTTTGTTGTTTCGAGAGCTACAGATTCATCGTTGTTATAAAAATGTGTATTTTATCGCTTTTAACAACTTTGTAGAAGACACTTTTAATAATAAAAAGTAATCGTAAAAAGTTATATTCGAAAACTGTTTTGAAGGGGTCTATCCCAAGCAAACCTACATATCTCGCTACTGTTACTATATAGAGCTTTAGTATCTTCAGTAAAGATTTTCACAGTAATATTTTCTAGAACTTTACTGAAGACAGTGAGCTTCTAGCTAAATTATTTGGGGAAATAAATTTTGTATCTCACTTTTAGGGAATTAATCACTCAATTTATTATATCAAAACATGCATCTATTTATATCAGGAAAATTCTTCGAAAAAATCCATTCTCCAAAACCAATGGATCAGGAGTTATTAAATTTTGATCGTGAAGACGTCGTTTTGCAACACTGTGCACCGCATGTGTTGCAATTGAAACTTTGTGTGCTTATTATATTAGTTACTGCGCAACATCGACCCACCACAACTGTGCTTTGGTTGAAAAATTTCATTTAAGTGACCATTGTAGCTAGAAAATATAAAGGAGCAGATGTACCTCAAATTCGAATGATATCAAGGGTTTTCAAACGATTGTGTGTAGAAAAACAGAGCAATTAATTTAATTGTGCTCCAGGTGGTCAAACTAAGAACATTGTCTATCCGACTTCGACCGGACGCGGAATGCTATAAAAGCGAAAATGTTGTCAATTTTAAAATGTAATTAGTTTAAGCAACCACCATTGGGGCCAAGGGGCTTGTTGGTGAAGGTAATAAACATAAACACATCCGCGAGCAAAAATATTTGGTATTTTTAGTATTTTTAAAATATTTCGTTTAGTCCTGATGGGTGTAGCGAAGCGCACCGGGTTACAGCTAGTGTTTCCATAAAACTAATTTTAATAGTTTCTTACGAAATTCAAAACTTTTTGAGCGAGTTAGTGGAATGTCACAACTAATCCTGTTAACAGGATTAGTAATTATAATATTTGTTTAATGAATAATGTTCACGGTTTGAAAACGATTTAGTGATTACATAGCGAAAATCGTGACTGAAGTTCACAAAATTCTGTTTTAATCTCCTTAGGGGTGCAATTGAGTCTTCCTCATTTCTGCCAGCTACGATTGGAAGATTTGTTTGCTTTGCGTTGCTATTACACTTAATATCTAGCGTATATGTAATATAGTTAGCTATAGCCACGAAATTAATAATTTCATTCAACTTTTTATACTCGATATTTGATATCATTTCGATTGGATTGATTTGTTCCCTCAGCCGTATTGGTTCCATTGCATACACATATCAGTATTAAAAGCAATTAAACTGATTATATATGCTGGAGTGGTTAAAAAATATCTAACTCAAAAATGCCTAGAACGGATATGAAGTAAATAATACGCAATATATTGAAGTATTTTATATATCCCTGATTTTATGGACATTATAAAACTATCATAACATCACACTTTTAAAGTGACAATTGAGATATTTTTATTTATGACTGAACCATCGGACATGTACCGTCATCATATAGTAAAAATTTAACCCATGTGGGCAACTTACCCAAAATTTGCTTTACCTAAGAGTGCAGTTAAATTGGAAGTTTATATTCACTTATAATATCAATAAATTCATATTCAATCATATTAACAATATGTACTCGAGTTGATATTGTTTAATTTACGCACGTATAAACCGATATTGAAAATTGAATTATCAAAAACCAGATTTTGTTTCATTTCGTTCATAAAAATAATTACTACCAGATATTGTAGTTATTGTTTGGAACGTTCAGCAGTTATTTAAGTCAATTGGAGGGCTTGAATGTAAATAGCTTCAGCCCTGTAAAAGACAGTGAGATTTTG
Organism: Topomyia yanbarensis; assembly: GCF_030247195.1. Taxonomy (NCBI): domain Eukaryota; kingdom Metazoa; phylum Arthropoda; class Insecta; order Diptera; family Culicidae; genus Topomyia; species Topomyia yanbarensis. The sequence goes on along the minus strand of NC_080671.1, from coordinate 321,744,916 downwards.
TAGTTATTTTTATGACAATAACATAGAACATATCAAACATCAAATTGAGGGAGGGGTAAGAGTTTCAGCGTAAACAAACACTTTTTTGTGGATTTTTTTTATTAATTTGGGCAAAGCAAATTGATCGAAATTTTTGTACATTTTACTGCATCATTTCAATAACATTCTGTAATTTTTCCATGCAAAAATATCGACAAGCAACGAATCTTTCTACGGAACGTGGAAATACACGATTTGCGGTGCTATCTGCTATTCAAAAATTACTTAACCGGTTTATTTCAAAATTTGAATATACGTTGAGTGTTCGAGATAATTTTAGATTTCAATTAAGGGGTCTTCTATTCATAAAATGGCGGATTTTTTTCTTGAAAAACAGCATTTCCGTCATTTATGAGTTAAAACCCCCCTTTATTGAAAAATTATCTCCAAAACTCAACCTAGAAATTAAGTTCTTTTACATAGAATGTGTATGCAAAGTTTGAAATAAATCGGTTAAGTAGGTTTTGAATGGAAGATAACACCAAATCAAGTTTTTTTTTCAGAGACGTTCCACAAAAAGCTTAATGCTTGTTGATATTTTTGCATGTAAAATTTGCAGAACGTCATTGAAATGATGCAGTATAATGTACAAAAGTTTCGATCAATTCGATTTACACAAATTTAAAAAAAAATTCACGAAAAAGTGTTTTTTTTTGCGCTGAATCCCTTAATATTGGAAAAAAGATGTAATTAAAATGGTTGAGAATCTTGACGAATATTGCCATGACTTCTTTTCCCATATAGGTCTGGCTAGTAAAATTCCACCTCTATTGGTCTACTATTAGCAAATATTGTATTCAAAACACTATTTTTCTACAAGCAGCTGATTTGAATGAAGTCCTAATATTACAGAAGTCGAGATCCTGATAACATACCGGGCAGAATAATCAAAAACGTTACTGAATCCTTTGCTGATATTCTTGTTCAAGTTTTCAATAAAATCGTATCAACAGAAATTTACCCGAACATTTAAAAAAGCCAAAGTTGTTCCAGTATTCAAAACCTGCGATACTTGAGGTACGTTCAATAGTTGTTACGGCATTTAATTAGCAAGGGACTGGAAGGTGAAATATATTTTTCAATATTAAGAGCCATAGTACTCAAGGGAGAGCAAGGAGTTGAAGGGAGAAAGTTTAGAAAAGCGTGGAAGGATCATATATGCAAGCTTAGAGCTCACCGGCGACTTAACCTTTTGTCTGCTACCGTAGGAGTCAAGATCTTTTGGCATTAGAAATGCGAATCACCTGAGTCTACGGCATGTCCGGACAAGCGTAAAGTAACTTGTTAGTTCATGCTGTCGGAACCGCCAAATTTCTAATGCCAAAAGATCTTGATTCCTACGGTAGCAGACAAAAAGTTAAGTCGCCGGTGAGCTCTAAGCTTGCATATATGATCCTTCCACGCTTTTCTAAACTTTCTCCCTTCAACTCCTTGCTCTCCATTGAGTACTATGGCTCTTAATATTGAAAAATATACTTCACCTTCCAGTCCCTTGCTAATTAAATGCCATAGCAACTGTTGACAAATTGACTCAATAGGTCGTCAACAAAAATGGTCAACAAAAAAAAAAAAAAATGGTAAAAATACGTTCAATAATCGGCCAATATCTTCAATCTCAGTCTTCAGTAAAACTTTCAAAAAACTTTTAGTTTAGAGGATTTGCAACTAAAATTGTGTGTGACTATTTGTCGAGCAGTCGAACTTCACGTGGATCTTAACTCCGACTTTCACGTCGAATATCACTAAGAGTTGCACGTGGACTTACATGGGAAATTTCACGCGGAATTTAACGTTGAATTTCACGTGAAACTTCGCGCGGAATCTTACGTGGAATGGCACGCGGAAACTCAAGTGGGATTTCACATGAAATTCGACATGAAATTCTGCGCCAATTGTCGCTTTCCACGTAAAATTTCGTGTGAAATTCTATATAAATTCCGACGTAAAAATCCGCGTGAAATTCCACGTTAAATTTCACGTGAAATTGCACGCAAAATACTACGATAAATTCCAGGTGAAACTCCGCGTGAAATAACACGTGAAATTTCATGCGAAATTTTAAGTAAAGTCCACGCAAAAAATCCACGTGAAATTCCCGGTCAAATTCAACTTTCACACCACTTTACGCGAAACTCCAAGCGAAATCCCTGTGAAATTCTACGAAATTGCGCATGAAATTCCATGCTAAATTCCACGTTGAACACCGCGTGAAGCTCCACGCGAAATTCGAAGTGTAAGGGTGAAGCCAGAGTGGGCGCGATGCGTAACGCGACGCGATGCGATGCGAACTGCGCGCGATTTCCCCCGCGAAATGATAGCCAGAGTGAACGCGACTGGAAGCGATGGCCATATGCGTTATACGTAAACAAAAGTGGTTTTGACGTGTCGAACGGATTGCCAGTTAAAAAGTATCTGTGAAAATGAGCTCAGACGAAAAATATTTCATGTTTGAAGGCATACGCGATTTCTTTTTCAGAAACCATAAAGATTTTTAAATTCATCCGATCAATAGGAAAAGAGGAGGATACGGGGAGTATCACCCTGTACCAATATGTGCTAAATGATCCAAGCAAATGTCGCAACTATACCCGACGAGCATCGAAACGATCGATTACAATTTAAGCCATATTGAAGTTGTTCTTACTAAAGAGTGGACCAACGTTATTACAACTCCAAAAGAACCACAAGATAAGCTTATAATCACGCTAAGGTAATGCTATATCCCTACCTTCCCCGTCTTAGTATATCTTCACGAATTTCGGAACAATCTGCCCTCAAAAATGATGATTATTTTGTAGATTACCACAAATTAATTCTACAATCCCTACGATCTATCGTGTCAACATATTAGCAAAATGTTAAAAAATGTTTTTGGATTGAATTATTAAATATTTTTATTTAAATATCAATACAGTGTAATATTTCTAGGTTTCTTGTTCAACTCACTATCCTACACGTTTCGCAGTAGAAGATCTACGGCCGCTGAAATCGTTAAGGAGACATGTCTTGCATTATGGATAAAGCTTTAGCCAATTCATATGTCATAGCCAACCCAATATTTATTTAACCAAAGAGCGCAAGATTTCTGGATTTTGTGGAACTTCGCCCATTGTTGTGGTAAGCATAATAGAGTGCAATGTCCACCACACTCTGGGATAATGTTCCACAACTACAAAAAGTTTTTTTTGTAGTACTTTATGGAATCGGCACAACTAGGTATTCCACCAGATAGTAATCTCCCCGGAAGAAACATATTCATGCCATATGTTTTCCTAGCTGATGAAGCTTACCCGCTGTTAAAACAAGTTTTGCGACCATTTGCTCGACGAGATATCACTGTTTCAGAAGAATATTTTAACTCAAGACTTTCAAGAGCAAAAAAATCGATCGAGTCTGCTTTCGGGGCAATAAATGCTAAATGGAGACTGCTATGGAAACCAATTGAAAGGAATGAAAGATATCTGTATGTTGGACAATGTTATCATTGATAGGGAAGGATATAGAGATGTTATTAGCGAGGGGGAAAATTTCTTACAAAACATTCAAATGCCTACATATAATCCTGTCTATTGTAGCACAATTCAAAGCCGGAGGTTCTCTGGGGTATCTAAATTCTTTACATGGTGTAGCAGGCTATCAAAGAAAGCTTCATCTTCATCCCTGTCGCGGGATGAAGCTTTCTTCGAGCAGTTCCTCTGTTCAGGCTCTAAAAGATGTTCTGCTTGAGCGTTCTTTTCGTTGTTCTTTTTATATCGTTTGGTGGGAAGCAGGACAAGAGCACTTGATGACAGGGACAGGAGCACGCCCAGTGGAGCTATCAGCTGCGTCGAATGCTTCTCGTTGACTAGGTGGGATTTCCAATGCCTCGACGTCTTCAAACACTTTATTTTAAGGCTTGAGATTGCCACTTGTTTGCCGCGACCTCATTTGTTGATGCAAAGGGTAGACTTTTGAAATGCGGTCAGCTAGAGGAAACGATTTAGTGGCCAGCATCCACGGATCTCAACTACGGCAGCTTACGCAGTTCTTGACCAAAAGTGTCACACAAGTTTGTACACCTTTTCTTTGCAACATCGCCTGAAATTTAAAATAATGTAGGCTTTAGAACCAGTATAACATGTGAGAAAAATAAACTTGGTCACTCACAGTACCTATTAAAAGCAATTTAAAAATTGTTCATGAATTTTACTTACAAAGTATTCCAAATTGATCCGAAACATCTTTCCAACATTGGTTCACAAGGTTCCAGTAATGGCGGGATTGTTGGTCCCACAGCGCACACCTTTGGAAGAAAGGTACAATGAGTGCTTCGACATCGACAAAAACATCCTCATCCATCATAGTGAAATCAAATTTTGAAATTGATCGCCTCATTTCGCGCGAAAAGCCTGTGCACGTACTGGTTGGTCGCGCGTCGCGCAAAAAATCGCTTGGCGCATCGCATCGCGTCACTTCCACTCTGGCTATACTGTATTATTTTGCAGGAATCAAATGAACGGAGCTCGTTCGCGCGTCGTCGCGCGATGTTTCAAAAATCGCTTCGCATCGCGTCGCGTCGCGAATCGCGTTCACTCTGGCATCCCCCTAACTCCACGTAAAATTCCAAGTTAGATTTCACGTCAAATTTCACCTGGAATTCCATGAAGAATTCCACGTGAATTTTCTCATGCAATTTCAAGCAAAATTTAGCTTAATTTTCCACATGAATTTCCACAGGAGATTTTCTGCGAAATTGCACATGATATTGCCGGTATGTAGTTCCACATGAAATTTTGTGTGAAATTCCACGTGAAATTCGAACTGAAGGTAGGATACACATTTGATTCCACTTGAAATTTAACCGAGGATTCCATAAAATACCCGTTGAATTTAGAGTCAAATTCCGTGTCAAATTCAGTGTGAAATTTAACTTGAACCTTTCGTGAAACTCCTTGAGAAATTCTGCGTGCAACTCCTTGTCAAATCCCACGTGATATTCAGTTCGAAATTTCACGCTAAATTCCTTCTGGGATTACACATAAGATTTCACATAAAATTAAACGTTAAGTTCCAAAGTTAAATTCAAACTGAATCGTATATCCACACTAGATTCTACGTGATTTAAATCTGAAATTCCATGCAAAATTAAGCATGAAATTTACGCAAAATTTCGCTTGAAATTTCACGTGAAATTCCTTTCCCGTAAAATTAAACGCTACGTTCATAGGTACATTCGGCGCGAAATCCAAATTTAAATTCCGCACGAAATTCACGTGAAATTTGCTGCTAAATCACATGTGAATTTTATATAAAATTCTGCGAAACATATGAAATTCCGTGTGAGCCCACGTGCAACTCGCCGTAAAATTTAACAACTAACTAAAGGTTACATATAGCGCTAAATGCAGTGTAACATTCCACGTAAAGTTCTAAGTTGAATACAATGTGAAATTCCACGTGTAATTTCACCTGAAACTCGCCATTCCGGGTGAAATCCCACGTGAAATTCTTCGTGAAATGCTTCATGGAATTTGAAGTGAAAGTTCAAGTGACATTTCGTGTGAAATTGCAAATGATACTTCAGGTGGAAATACACTGAATGTTCCGTGTGAGATTACACGTGAAATTCCACGTGGATTCCGCGAGGGATTAGGCGTGAAATTGCACGTGAATTTTCGGGTTATATTACGCGTGAAGTTCCGCGGGACATCCCACGTGAAATTCCACAAAAAATTTACGCAAAATTCCGCGTTAAATTCTGCATGGAATTCCACGTGAAATTGCACGTTGCATTTTTTGTGAAATTTTACTTTAAATCCCACACGAGACTCCGAGTGAAACTGCATGAGAAATTCACGCAGAGTTTCGTGTGATTTCATGCAAGATTACGCGTTGAATTTTAAGTCGAATTATTGAGTCAAAGTATACCTGGAATCTCACGCAAAATTTCACGATGAGCTCACATGTGGAATTCTGCAAGGAATTTCCACTTTATGTGGAATTTCACGTGGAGCTTCAAGTGGTACGTTAACGAACTATTTTACGTAGAATTCTGAGAGGTATTGTGTAAGGAATTTCAATTGGAATTTCACGTGGAATTTCACACGAAGTTGCAAGTGCAATTTTACTTGCGATTTCACGTGGAACTTCGCGCAAAATTTTACACGAAACCTGGCGAAAAACGTAATGAGAAATTTCATACAAAATTTCACTTGAATTTCACTCGAAATTTCACGCAGAATTCCACGAGAAATTTCACGCAGAATTCTACTAGGAATTTCACGCAGAATTCTACTAGGAATTTGACGAGGGATTTAACGTGAAATTTCGCCCGAAATTCCAAGCGACATTCCACGTGGAATTTCATGTCAAACCTAAAATTGAGCTTCACACGGCATTTCGCATTGAATTTTACGCGGAGTTTCACGTAAAATTTTTCGTTGAATTTTACGTGGAATTTAAACGTGAAATTTACACGTAGAATTTAACGTTGAATTTTACGCCGAATTTCACGTGACATTTTATATGGAATTTTACGTAGAACTTTAAGTGGTATCTCTCGCGGAATTTCACGAGTAATTTTGCGTGGAATTTTACGCGCGATTTCAAATGACTTTCACGCAAAAATTCACACGGCACGTCGCGAAAAACTCAACGTGGAATTTTACGAGGAATTTTTCGTACAGTATAACGTTGCATCGCAGAATTCCATGAGCAATTTCACGGGGAATTCCACGTAGAATTTCACACGAAATTCCACGCGAAATCTCATGTGGAATTTCATGAGAAACTTAAGATTGAGTTTAACGTGAATTTTCAGGTGGAGTTTTTCATTGAATCTCAAGTGGAATTTAAAGAAGGAACCGAACGTGGAATATTACGTGGTAGTTCAAGTGACAATTTCATGTGGAACTTTACGTGGAATTTCGCTCGGAATTTCACGAGTAATTTTACTTGGAATTTTGCGACGAATTTAAAGTGGAATTTCTCGTGGAATTTCATACGAAATGTCACGTGAGATTGTGGAATTTCACGGGAAATTTCATACGAAATTACAAGCCAAAATTTTACGTGGAATTTTATGTGAAACTTAAAGTTGAGTGTCACGAGGAATTTTGCATTGAATTTCACGAGGAATTTTACGTGAATTTTTCACGTGGAATTTCTCGTTATTTTTTACGTGGAATTTACACGTGGAATTCGTACCTAAAACAAAATGTGAAATTTTACGTGGAATTTCACTTGGAATTCAGGCGCGGTTTCACGAAAAATTTGGCGCGGATTTTTACAAGAAATTTCATGAAAAATTTAACGCGGCGTTTCACATGATATTGTACGTGGAATTTCACCTGAACTTTTACGTGGAAGATAACGAAAAATTTCAAGTGAGATTTCAAGTGAAATTTTCACGTAAAAAATTGACGGGGAATTTCAGGCGAATTTTTAACGCGGAATGAACGTTGGTTTTCAAGCGAAACTTCACTTTAAGTTCCACGCGGAATTTCGCATTAAATTTCACACGGAATTTCATGTGAAGTTTTACGCGGAATTTTACGTGGTATTACGCCTGAAATTTTAAGTGGAATTTAACATGAAATTTCAAGTGGAATATCGCGTTTCATGTTGAATTTCACTTTGAATTTTACTCGGATTTTTAGGCGGAATTTCACGTTGAATTTCATGCGAAAGTTTCTGCAGAATTTTGTGTGGAATTTCGCGTGGAATTTTAAGTGAAACTTGACGTGAAATACAGCGCGGAATTTTGCGAGAAATTTCCTCTAAAATTATACGAGAATTTTCTCTTGGAATTTTTCGTAAAGTTTGAGGTAGAATTCCACGAAGAAATTTCACATTGAATTTCGCGTGGAATTTTATGTGAAATTTCACGTGGAATTTGACCTAAATTTTCACATGAGATATCATGTGGAATTAATTCGTGAAATTTTACGACGATTTTCACGTGGAATCAGACGTGAAGTTCTGCGGGGAAATTCCATGCGAAATCCCGCTTGAAATTCCTTGTGGAATCACACGTGAAATTTTTGTACGTGTAATTTGCAAGTAATACTTTGTTTCAAATTTCACGTGAAAGCCCATCTGAATTTCCACGTAAAATCTCACGTAATATGCTATGTGACATTCAAATCGTGAACTTCTACGTGAAAATCGACTTAAAATTTCACGTGAATTTTTAAATTTCGCATGAAAGTCCACGTGAAATTCCGCATGTAATTTGTCGTTGAATTTCGCGTCGAATTTCACGGGGCGTTTTACATGGAACTTCACGTGGAATTTCTTGTGAAACTTTACGTGGAATTTTACGCAAAATTTTATGTGGAAGTACCCGTGGATCTTGTGGAAATTTACGTGAAACGACAGTTACAAGAGCACTTATCAGTGTAGTCATTAAGCTGATTTGTTAGAACCGCGGAATTGACGGGAAATTAATTAGTTTGGATAATTTGCTCATCAAGTGCTTTAATGATATCTTCAGATCTAGAAAGTGTATTCAATTGGTATCGATACAGGAATAATGAGATTGACTAAGTAGAGAAATATTGTAAAAAACAAGCGATAGTAGATATTCTTCAATGAATTATTTTTACCAAGCTGTACCTGCTGGATCCATTCCGATGTGTGCAACTGATCTTTCAAATCTTTTTTCCGAACTTCGTGCCCTGAACAGGAAGAACCAGTTAGGATCTACAACTATCCTGTTCGCTCCGAATAAGTTGCGAAATGCATCGAACTTAAAGAGTAACAATACTTTACTTGTTGTTTGATCAAATTCTAAATTATTGGAAAAAATGTTTCTATTAGATTTAAACTAAGATAAGGGATCAATCATAAATTACGTAACGCGTTTAGGGGGGAGGGGGTATGACAAGCTGTGACATGTTGTGACATATGGGGGAGGGAGAATTTGGGGGAGTCAATTTTGGGCAATTTTCGTGTTACGTAATTTATGAACGGTTCATAATTGCTTTGACTTTGACAAAGGAATAAATAAACCGAGCGCCATTGATATTTACAAAATATTACAATATAATTCAGGAAACAATGAAACATTTCCAAACACCTTCATACTTTAGTAGCTGTTTGAACATCTCCTGCCTGGATACCCCCTCTTACCCAGTTTCGTGCCACTGTGCAGTGGACCAGAACGCGAATTTAGCAGAAATTTTGTGATTTTACTAAAACTAAACAACTTAATCTTATTAAGTCTTTAGAGAAGTTTTCGTAGTTTGAGAGCCCTTTATTTTTGTTAAAACAACAGTTAGGGTGGTTTTAATTTCATCAAGATCAACAAATTTACTTTTTAATCATTCCAGTTAAAGCCAAACGACCTTCAACGAAGTTGTACAACGACAAATTTTGGAAAAGTTTGCTGAAGACGTGTAAGCTCTATCTGTTATACTTTTTATACAGAACATTTAAAATCGAAAGTTAGGGTGTTTATTATTTATTTTATTCAAATAACTTTTGCGGTATTGATTTAAAACTGAAGAAGTTTTTGGACAACTTTAAGATTGCTTTAAGGCGAATAGTTTGTTTCATGGCATCACACATTTAAATATTTTCGTTGAAACGCTATGAGTACTTTTTTGTAAAAAATGGGATTTTTTAGCATATCACTCGTTGGGACAAACAGAAGATAATCCTTTTTCAACTATGAAAAAGTCATGTCATATAATTGAGTAAAAAATGGCGGATGCGATATTTTTTTAAATTTCAAAAAATATTTAAAAAAACTATTTTTGATATATTAAGTGCTTATGTCTATTGAATAATAGAAGCTAGAGTTTTGGTGTGTAAAGAAGAAAATGTTCTTCTTTAAAAACTGAAGGGCAGGTTGGAAAAAATGAAAACTGAAAAAGTTGCATTAAAATTATGGATTTTAATTAATTGACCCTTTGTAATATGTAGTATTTTCACAGTGGACAATATAAAAAATATAGTTTCGTTTTCATGATAAAATATTGCACTTTACAATACTCTACTATTATTTCAAATAGTGGGTAGGGTGGTTCTAATTTTTTTGAAATCAGGAAATTAACTTTTTAATGGTTCGAGAAAGTCTTCCAGTAAATTGAAGAAAATAAGAAATTTTGAAAAACTTTGCCAAAGAAACTGAAACTCTACGTCGTATACTTTTCATTTTATAAGAAATTTTATTCAAATTAGGGTGTTTCTTAAAAAAGTGTTTTATTTATTATAACTATTGCAGTTTTGATTTTTATTAAGATCACTTGAGAAATATTATCAGATATTTTGAAGGAGAACAATTTGTCTTAACATACCGAACCTCTAGCTTCTATCGTTAGAAAGTTATATTTACTTTTTACTTAAAATTAACTATTTTTTTTAGTAAATATTGCAATATATAAAAAGAATATCGTGTTTGCCATTTTTTTGTGTTTCGTACTACAAAGCATACTATTTCATATGAAAAAAAATATAAAGCCGTTTTTTTAGGAACACTCTAATGATACTTTTTGATTTCTCGTGCAATGGAAAGTATAAAGGCTAGAGCTTGCATGTCTTTGGGAAATTTGTCTAATATGTGCTGCTGTACAACTTCATCGAATACAGTAAAGCTCCATCTCAAACCATTATAAAGTTCAACTTTAAATATTGTTAAAATTAGAACCACTCTAGCATCTGTTTAAACAAAAAGAAGGCCCTTGAAAAGTACAACAACTTTGCCAAACATATTGTAAGGCTAAGTCATTTAATTTTAGCACAAAGGTAAAATTCCTGCTAAATTCACATTCTGGGCTACTGTGCACTATGAAATTATAAAACATAGAAACTTGAAAAAATGTCCATTCGTACGCAATGATATAAGAGATTTTTGAGGTCAAGTTGGAAATTAAAAAATAGCCTATCTGGATATGTAAAACTAGAATAATTCAAGCCCTATTTTGATCATAGATGCACTCCAATAGAGGAGGGAAGAAATTTTGAATTGTTCCCAAGGGTAAGCATATCCAACTCATTAAATAGATTAATATTCAGTTCACAGGAATAATGTTGCTACATGTCGATAATTCCCTATAAATCAATATCGAACATAATGACGAAATAAATTTCCCTGCCGAAGCTTTAAATATATCTCATTAACACCTTCCTAAATCTCTGGATGGAGTTTGTCCTTACACCTTGGGGCTTTAATTCGAAACATAGCAGGTAGCGTCCCGGGTGCGCTCTTTGGGGATTATCTATTCGGCAGAACATGCCCGACCGGTATGCAAATAATTCCCACACAGCAAATGCCGCATATGTGTACGTTCGAAATATGCACATAAGCCCTTTCCTACCGGTGAAAAGAGTGTCCCATTTCCGGTATCGAGTCCTACCATTTCAGTGCCTACTATTAACGTGATTAAGGATTTATTGCTTTACCCATTTTTAAACCCCACTTGACAGCGGCGCAGCAACCGGAGTCCGATCTGGCCTCCTACGATAGGTTTTTGCGTATCGGTCGGTGTCACACAGGACAAAATTGTACATGACGCTCAGGATGAATATTTTATCGTGAACATTTTTATTCCATGATATATAGGGGTCAGTGAATTATTATGTTAGGTTTCTCCCTGTGGATGCGAAAAGAATTCAGCAATAATTATGTGCGGAATTTTTATTCAATTCTGAAATATTGTAATACATATTCATATATCGGACAAAATGGTGAAGTTGCCGACGGAAGGCACCCGCAACAGAAGAAAAACTACATTTTCTGATTGAATGCGCGGGATCACGTACTTTCGGCACTATTTTTTCTTTAATGCGCATCTGGTATATGGTGTTGCTGCTTGATTGGAAACTTTTTCCATTTGATACTGTATCCAAACAGTACTACGTACCCAGGTTGTAGGAAGAAAGTGTATCGGCGAGAAAGGCTGAGAAGGAAATCTATTCACCGTACATACTACGAATAGATGAATCTCGATCGATTTTTCACGGCCAAACTCAGAGTGCATGGTGAAATCCCGGATAATAAGTTCCACGATGCACGCTGTGCTAGTGTGTTGTAGGATGCCAGCTCAGTAGACCGAACTACAGTAGGCCGAATAGCGTATGACAGTTAGTATAACTAGTAATTACGTTGTGTTCTTCACTCGAAAAGGTGGTTTAAACCAATTTTCTCCTTAGTGGAATAAATTGATTTTTACCTGAATGTTTTTCTCCATAAAGCGATATGTAGCATAGTGCATTTGGCATTGACTTGCAGAGCCGAAGCAAGCTTCAATTTCACTAGTTCTCGCCAACTTAATCAAAAACTTCTCCTCTTGTGGGACATCATGTTTAACTAAGTGATTGCTCAGGAATACAAATCGTGCCTCCGTTTTTTCGAGCTAGCGCCAATAAGGGTTAGCTTAGTCCTGGCCCTAAGTACATTTGGCGACGACTTCTGATGAGACGAAGTAGAAACGCAAATTCCAGAACTATTTTAGTTATAGGTTTTGTGCTCTTAACGCGCAAAGATGGTTTTGACAAAAACCGAAACGATGGGCGAACGTACAACAATGAGCTTAGCTAGCCGAGGTTTAGGCAAAAACTGGTGCACACACGTTAGGGCACTAATATTCGTCTAACGTCAAACTTTGAAGAGCGCCAGAACCATCCGCCACCGGCATAGCTAGCGATTCAGCTGATGAAGACGGAACATACCAAGCGCGAAAAAACCGGTAATAATTGTGAGCTCCATATCCCAAAGCCGATTCCTATTGGCCTTCAAGAGAGTGGAAACCCTCAACCCATACCACCAAGGGCGCAGTCACAGTATGAAACATCCTCAAGACAGTTAACCACACCAAAAGATACTTCTTGACGAATGATAAAACGAATTGATAAACCCGAAGCGTCTTCTTCACCCGATCAGAGACTGTACCACCTCTTTTTAAAGATTTCGTCACGCGTGCACCCAAATAGCGCATCTTCGAAACTAACCAAAGACAATACAACCCGAAATTGACCTCTCTAGGCGAATCTTCGCAAGCGACAGACAAAGGATCTCGGATCCATACCTCGATCTTTGTCACGTTAATTTCCAAACCAAACGCTCGTAAGGCAGGTTCGAGAAAGGACAGAAGAGGGAAAATCTAGGACTAATGCGTCAACAAAGTGAGAATATCGTTGGAAAGCAGGGAAATTTTATACGTCCTGTCTGCTCCAAATACAATTCAGGCATAGAAAATTGGAGCTGCAGAAAAGCTTGATGAAGTAGGTACACAAAGTTGGGGGATAAAGGGCATCCTTGTTTTATCCCTCGCACTTTATTGAAGCCCGCAGACCAAACCATTGAACGGATGTTCGCTCTGTTAAACATGCTTGAACTATTCGGTTAATTAGATACGAAGGTACGCCGAGCCTCTGTAGCACAACAGGCACCTGCTGCAGGTTAATACGACCGGCAGCCTGACGAATATCAAAAGACATAATGTAAGTACAGCGACCTTTCCGCCGACGCTCGTCTTGCTGCTGACGCATAATAAAAATCTGGTCCTCAACTGAGCGGTTCCGATGGAAAGCAAACTGATAGTTGGATAAGGGGATGACGAATGACTCCAACCGCTTCAACAGGAACCGCGCGTAAATCTTATATAAGGATTGACATAACGTTATCCAACAGGACGTGGAACTTTCGGAATGGACACTTGAAGTGTTTCGGTAAACTGTTGAGGCACTTCGTTGCTTTCTCCAATGCGGTTGAGTAAACGATGTATCTCCTCCGTCAAAGACTCAGGACCATACCTGTAAACAAAGATAAGTGATCAAGTGAAAAGATAAATGAATGAAATAGAAGGAAGTGAAGCAAGAATATCAAAAAATGCGAACCTTTAAATCATAGTGCTGAAAATAGGTCCGCTGTTTCTCACTTCGTGCTTCCCGGTGCTGCAGTTTGAGAATTGGATTGTTACGATGATGCAACAAAAGTCGTCTTAACTGCGCAACTTGCTGGTCAGCGCGAAAACGATTCGGAGTCTTTGAAGAACGAGCGCCACGAAGGGTAGCGGCCGCAGAACTCAGAACCGAATCCGTAATATGACCCAGAAGCTGGGTGGAACTGCTTTGTTGCGAGGGAGAGCGTAGCTTGGATGTCAATAAACGGTGATATCGCTCCTTGGAATTGGGAGATGTCTTCAGAAGATTCAGATTCAGATTCAGATGAATGTTCCACCACCCACATGAGACTAAGTAGACCCCTGTCTATTGACGTTGTACCAAACATAAGATGCGGACGACACAGTGCAGGACGCCGTACGGGTTTCTTGTAAACATACAATGGCAACGGAGGTGACGGCCGCACAGTGCGGGCACACCGCGTCGGAGGAGAGGTAATTCTTAACACAAGCTTCCAGGAGCCATGTCAACTTTGAGCTAAAGAATATCCGATTATCGACAGGCGAGCGCAACAAATCCCAGCTGCACAGATAACAGAATCAAACTTACCTGGCGCAGGAGGATCAGCACGAATACCAATGGAAAGAACGCTGGAAGACGTCAAAGAACAGTCGGAAACAGCCGCTTGCTTCGCAGGAGGAACAGAGTCATGTTCAAACGTCAACCGCCGCTTAGGCTTAACTGCAATATAAAAAGAATATATAAGTAAAGTAAAAATTAAATAATTCAATACAAAAATAAATATATACCGGTGCCATTACTGAAAACACTATCCTAATGAGTATACTCGGTAGATGGAGCAGCTCGATGAACTAGGTGAAGATGTTGAGATCTGGAAGAATTTAAAGAAGTAGCCACTGAACGCTCACGAAATACCGTTGCAGCTTTCTTCTCCACCCTAAAATCCGGACATAGAAAGACTATTTAGAAAGTGATCCACAAGCTGCACGGGACTTGGAATACTTGGAAAGATCCGGAAAGTGGACAACCGCGTGCGCATATAACCCTTCGGATAAGGCGGGAAGACGCTCGCGAGTTGCGATATTGAGATATTCACCGAAACGTACACGACGCACCAACTGCTTACTAAAGGCCGCTCTAAGGTGGCCAGCATGTTTTTTGTGTAACTAGTACTTGTATTTGCTATTTTAGGTAGTAATAAGCCTCACAATTTGATACGTCTCCCAACCTTTGAACGGAACGGATCGTTATATTTCACAGTGGTGTTCGGTGTGTAAATTTTAGTGAGTCAAGGTCATCCTTTGTTCGTTCGTTAGCTGCCGTTCTGCTGGTGCCGACAGTAAATCCAGTACATTGTTTTCGCTGGTGCGGAACAATCGACGTTGTTTGCAGATAAGTTTTGCTTTATTTTTTTCCCCTCGTTTGCTTTCTTTCCTTTTCTCTACTTTTACTCTATCTTGTAATCAAATAATAAGACACATTCCCGTTTATATAACGCTCTGCCCTCGTGCTTAAATGGCCGAGGGCGAAATACCATCTGATGTAATCATGGAAGTCCCTGATCCCCCTAATACTCGCATTGCTCCCCGTATAAAGCAGTACCCAGAAGGTTCCTCTGGGCCATGGGTGGTATATTTTCGGACCGGAGAGAAACCGGTTAATATATTAAAACTTTCTCGAGATCTGACTGCTAATTACCCGGCCGTAACTCAGATAACACGTGTTCGGGCAAACAAGATACGTGTTCTAGTGAATGATCTCGGCCAGGCAAACGCGATTGCTTGCTGTGAGCGCTTTACGCGGGAATTTAAAGCGTACGTGCCTTGTGTGGCCTGTGAAATCGATGGGGTAGTGTCCGAACCGGGCCTGAAATGCGAAGAACTGTTGGAGCACGGGGTTGGCTGCTTTAAGGACCCCTCTCTTGAACAGATTAAGATCTTAGAATGCAAACAATTGTATACCGCAAATACCGAGGGAGGTAAGACTACCTACTCTCTATCAGGCTCGCTTCGGGTGACATTCGCCGGGTCCTCTCTTCCCAACTACATCCTCCTTGACAGGGTTCGCCTACCAGTTCGCCTGTTTGTACCGCGGGTCATGAGCTGCAGCAATTGCAAGCAGTTGGGCCACACAGCCACATATTGTGGAAATAAGAAACAATGCGGCAAATGCGAAGGAGAGCATGAGGATGACTCTTGCGACAAAGAAACTGAAAAGTGTATTTGCTGCGGGGGCCCTTCACATGCTCTTAAATCATGCCCTGCGTACAAGCAGCGCGGGGATAAAATTAAGCGCTCCCTTAAGGAACGCTCAAGGCGTTCTTATGCAGAAATGCTAAAGAATGCTTCGCCATCTGTCCTGTCCGAAAATCCCTATGCTGGTTTGGCTAACGTTGAGCAAGAATCTGACGACCCACGAGAGGGAACATCTTTGGTTAACCCAGGGGAATCCAGGAAGAGGAGAAATCCAGCCTCCCCTACATTGCCTCGTAAGGGTGCCAAGGTGTCGTCCACTCAGAGTGCGCCATCTACAACCAATAAATCCAACGGAAGTGATGCACAAAAGCCGAAGCAATTTGCTCCAGGACTTGGAAATATTAATTCTAACAAAGAGTACCCACCACTTCCAGGGACATCCAAAACCCCAAGTGTCCCCTTTTTTCATACAGATACTCAGTCCAGTAGCGGACTAATGAAATTTTCTGACATAGTGGACTTAATTTTCACAGCTTTCAATGTTACTGATCCTCTTAAAAGCCTTCTGATACGTTTTCTCCCTATAGTGCAAACATTTTTGAAGCAGTTGACTACTAAATGGCCCCTCCTTGCAGCGATCGTATCCTTCGATGGCTAAGTCATCGAACGAGGTCACCGATTCGATCACTGTTCTACAGTGGAACAGCAGAAGTATCCTCCCGAAAATCGATTCCTTTAAATTTTTACTAAATAGTTTAAAATGTGATGCTTTCGCATTATGTGAAACTTGGTTAACTTCCGATATAAATCTCAACTTCCACGACTTTAATATAATTCGTCTGGATCGAGAAAACCCCTATGGAGGAGTACTTTTGGGGATCAAAAAGTGCTATTCTTTCAACCGAATTAACCTCCCTTCGACACCAGGCATTGAAATTGTCGCTTGTCAAGTTTTAATCAAAGGTAAAGACCTTTGCATTGCTTCCATCTACATTCCTCCTAGAGCCTCGGTAGGGCACCGAACGCTTTGTAATATCACGGAATCCTTACCGGCACCGCGGCTAGTTCTGGGAGACTTTAACTCGCACGGTACGGTATGGGGCTGTCTTCATGATGATAATAGATCAACATTAATCCAAGATCTTTGCGATAATTTCAACATGACCATCTTAAACACGGGAGAAATGACGCGGATTCCTACACCACCAGCACGCGCAAGTGCGTTGGATTTATCGCTTTGCTCGACATCGCTACAGTTAGATTGCATGTGGAAGGTGATCCCTGATCCCCACGGTAGCGATCATTTGCCTATCGTGATTTCAATTGCTAACGGTTCAAGACCATCGAAAACAATCAATGTCTCGTATGACCTCACACGGAACATTGATTGGAAGAGTTACGCGACCGCGATATCCGTTAAAATCGAATCCACTCAAGAACTTCCTCCGGAGGAAGAGTACAGGTTTTTGGCTGGCTTGATTCTCGACAGTGCGAATCAAGCTCAGACTAAACCAGTACCCAACACGAATACCCATGGACGGTCTCCCACCCTGTGGTGGGATAAAGAGTGCTCAGAGCTGTACGCGGAAAAGTCCACTGCATATAAGGCCTTCCGGGAAGACGGGTTACCCGCTAGCTATCAACAGTACGCGTCGTTAGAAAGGCGAATGAAGAGTCTAATGAAAGCCAAAAAACGCAGTTATTGGCGCCGGTTCGTCGACGGGTTAACGAGAGAAACAGCGATGAGCACTCTTTGGGGTACGGCTCGACGTATGCGTAATCATAATAGTACCAACGAGAACGTGGAATATTCAAACCGTTGGATATTCGCTTTCGCCAAGAAGATCTGTCCGGACTCTGTCCCGGTACAGAAAACGTACCGCGCCGCGTCTTCTCACGATACCGCGAACGAAACACCGTTTTCGATGGTGGAGTTCTCACTTGCTCTCTTATCGTGCAACAATAACGCCCCAGGGTTAGACAGAATCAAATTCAACTTGCTGAAGAATCTGCCTGACACTGCAAAAAGGCACCTGTTGAATTTATTTAACAAGTTTCTTGAGGGTAACATTGTCCCTTATGAATGGAGGCAAGTGAAGGTCATCGCCATCCAAAAACCAGGAAAACCAGCCTCCGACCACAACTCGTATCGGCCGATTGCAATGCTGTCCTGTATTCGGAAGTTATTCGAGAAAATGATCTTGTTTCGCCTCGACAATTGGGTTGAAGCAAATGGCTTACTGTCAGATACACAATTTGGCTTCCGCAAAGGCAAAGGGACGAACGATTGCCTTGCGTTGCTTTCTACAGAAATCCAAATAGCCTATGCTAACAAAGAGCAGATGGCATCAGTCTTCTTGGATATTAAGGGGGCTTTTGACTCAGTTTCTATCAACATTCTGTCAGAGAAGCTGCACCAGAATGGTCTTTCACCAATTTTAAATAACTTTTTGCTAAACCTGTTGTCTGAAAAGCACATGCACTTTTCGCATGGCGATTTAACAACATCGCGATTTAGCTACATGGGTCTTCCCCAGGGCTCATGTCTAAGTCCCCTGCTCTACAATTTTTACGTGAATGACATTGACGATTGTCTTGCCAATTCATGCACGCTAAGGCAACTTGCAGACGACGGGGTGGTCTCTGTTACAGGGTCCAAAGCTGCCGACTTGCAAGGACCATTACAAAATACCTTGGACAATTTGTCTGCTTGGGCTCTTCACCTGGGTATTGAGTTCTCCACGGAGAAAACTGAGTTGGTTGTTTTTTCTAGGAAGCGTGAGCCGGCGCAACTCAAGCTTCTATTAATGGGTGCAACGATCAACCAGGTTTTCACATTTAAATATCTCGGGGTCTGGTTCGACTCTAAAGGGACCTGGGGATGTCACATTAGGTATCGGAAACAGAAATGCCAACAAAGGATCAATTTTCTCCGAACAATAACTGGAACATGGTGGGGTGCTCACCCAGGAGACCTGATCAGGTTGTACCAAACAACGATATTGTCGGTGATGGAGTACGGGTGTTTCTGTTTCCGCTCCGCTGCGAACATACACTTCATCAAACTGGAGAGAATCCAGTATCGTTGCTTGCGCATTGCCTTGGGTTGCATGCACTCGACCCATACGATGAGTCTCGAAGTGCTGGCGGGCGTTCTTCCGCTAAAAAATCGATTTTGGGAACTCTCATATCGATTGCTCATCCGATGCGACATTCTGAACCCGTTGGTAATTGAAAACTTCGAGAGGCTCGTCGAGCTTAATTCTCAAACCCGTTTTATGTCCTTGTACTTCGACTACATGGCACAGAGCATCAATCCTTCTTCGTACAATCCCAACCGTGTCCGTTTCCTAGATACTTCTGATTCTACTGTATTCTTCGACACATCCATGAAGGAAGAGATTCGTGGAATCCCGGACCATATACGCCCGCAGGTGATCCCCAATATATTTTATAATAAATTCCGAGAAGTCGACTGTGACAAAATGTTCTACACTGACGGATCAAATCTCGATGGGTCCACTGGCTTCGGTATCTTCAACAATACTATCACCGCTTCATTCAAGCTCAATGATCCCGCTTCAGTTTACGTCGCAGAGTTAGCTGCAATTCAGTACACCCTTGGGATCATCGACACTCTGCCCACAGATCACTACTTCATCATTTCGGACAGCCTCAGCTCTATCGAGGCTCTTCGTGCGGTGAAGCCTAAAAAGCAATTACCGTATTTTCTGGGGAAGATACAGGAGTCCTTGTGTACGTTATCTGAAAAATCTTATCAGATTACCTTTGTTTGGGTCCCCTCTCATTGTTCTATCCCGGGCAATGAAAAGGCCGACTCATTAGCAAAGGTGGGCGCATTAAATGGTGACATATACGAAAGACCAATCTGCTTCAACGAATTTTTTTGTATTTGTCGTCAGAGGACGCTCAACAGTTGGCAAACCTCGTGGAGCAATGGGGAACTTGGACGATGGCTACATTCGATTATCCCAAAGGTATCAACGAAGCCTTGGTTCGGGGGGATGGATGTGGGTCGGGATTTTATTCGTGTAATGTCCCGACTTATGTCCAATCACTACACCATGGATGCGCATTTGCGGCGTATTGGGCTTGCGGAGAGTAGTCTGTGCGCTTGTGACGAGGGCTATCACGACATCGAACACGTTGTCTGGGTGTGCGCCGGGTATTGTGACGCCAGGTCTCAGTTAAAGGAATCCCTTCGGGCCCGAGGTAGACCACCCAATGTACCAGTCCGAGATATGTTGGAAACTCGTGATTTCCCCTATATGTCCCTTATTTATACCTTCATAAAAACGATAAATATCCCAATTTAGCCCCTCTCTTTTATTTCTCGTTTTTAGAGTTTCCTCCTGCCTTGTGGAACCGATCAGCTCCAGAGTGCCACTATGTAACCGCCATCGCCCTTACCACTACGCCTGCATAGAAGGAAACTGAAGCGAGAGCGACTCGAGGTCCGATGACTTTTGAAGGATTCCCCGCGGGTCCGAAGAATACCATCCGCCAATCCGGTACCCGACGACTTACTATACTGAGGCGCAAATTTGATTCGCTGATACCCCTCCCCCCCCCGCCGTTCGAGCGAAAGTTGCAAGTTTTGCTCTTCTTTCCCTGTCTCTCCCCTGTCCTTGATACAACTGCTGCTACACTGATGCGGAAATAAGCCACCCTTTGAATATCTTGACCAAGCATAAGTTTTAGTTAAAAAATTCAAATTAGTATTCTGTATTCCTAGTTTTAAGATAGCTATAATTTTTACTCTTTATTGAAACTCTTGTCCTCCATCTTGTACATAGAATTGAATCCCTAGTTTTAAGATTTCTGTGAAATTTCTCATAAATATTTGTTCCCCCTTTTGTGTACTAAACTATATTGTTAGTTTTAAGATTTCCGTAAAATTTTTCGTAAAATACTATTACTCCCCCTCTTGTATATCAAAGTGAATCCCTTGTTTTAAATTTTTTCATAAAAAAATCTTTTGGCCCTCTTTTGTATATTGAATCTTATTTCTAGTCTTAAAATAGCTGTAAACTTTCTTTTCCTTTGTAAAAAAAAAAATATTTCAACATTGCAACCTCCTAGTTTTAAGATATCCAAAATGTAAAAACAAAAGCATTTGGCACCGCCAAGCTAACGCATTTGTGCCTATCAAATAAACGAAATGAATAAAAAAAAGCCTCACAATTTGGTTTAAACGCAAGGGCAATTCTTAAAACAGAATTTTGAATTTTATTGACAAGTATAGCTCATTAAACAAACTTTATCAATTCTGTAATCTAAAAAGAAATTTTGAATTTTACTGAGCGTGGTGAATTTGGCACCACTGGCATCTGGTATACTAAACATGCACAAATCGTTGCATAACGCAGGGATGATTTTTGGAACTGTTCCTATTCAGCCCTTAATTACACAAATTTAGAACATTATGACAGATTGGCTAAGTGCGGTGTTTTATGACGCGCAGCCGTTTCTTTCGACCGGGAAAGACCGCGTGGAATTTTGGGAAAATGTGCTAATAATATTGCACAACTTGCGAATGAAGAGTCCGAACATAAAGCTGTTGAGCAGCGTCATGAGGCGGACAGCCCCAGATCTGGTGTGAAATGGACGAGAATAGACAATACCCATCTCCTGGAATACAACAGACCGTGAGGAGACACTCATCAACCTAGTCCAGCTCAGTTTCCATAGCAACAAAGAAGAAGAAGAAAAGCAGCACTAACCAAACACAAAAGTACACGTGGAAAAATCACAACCTCAAATCTAACAAACTAACAACCACTAAATAATTTATATTCTTTCAATCTCACCCTTCTTCATTCGTCTAATTTGATAGGCTGTTCACAGGGATTACTGACAGAGCACTGCAACGACATACAAAGCATTTTCTTGGCTATTGAGTTCCACAAGATGACGACATGAGTGAACTCATGATGAATGAAGTTCACGTTCAACGGTGCTCGCTGGTTCGCTCATTTCGTCGGTCCGTGACTTCGAGTGTAATGGATGTTTATTTGTTCCATTCGCACTCGCGTAGCTCTGGTGGGACCGCGCCGCCGAGGAGTGTTGAACGGAGTTCATTCGGTTTATCTTGTGGGGCTGCGTCGATTGGTATAAAACCCAATGGCATGCAATCTTGAGATGCTCAGCTCCACCCTAACCTAACCAACATGGCTTTGGAGCGCCCCAACCAACAAATAAAGACGTTGAAGCAAAAAGAGTGATACCGAACATACACACTAAACAAGCGAAGACTGGAACGTACGGTAGGAGTATCCAAATAAAGAAACAACGCGGTACGGAAACTAAACTAAAATCTATCAGTCGTAAGTAAACAGATAAAAAGATCAGGAATGGCATAAAATGCAATAGTAAGGCACAACTGCACAAGCTTATTTTATTCCATTCTATTTCAGGCACCCACTATATCTGGCCAACCATTAACCCTCCGGAAGTCGCGCTTATGGCATCCGCTGGTGTCCTAAGACGATTTCGTTAGTTTCTCAGAGCAGCGTGCACTCAGTGCACTAGCGCGACTGCCAGAAGGTTAAGGTCACTAGATGACTAAAAAGCAATCGTACGAATAATTGTTCCGCGGTCCATGAGATTCGCTAAGCACATAGAACACTTGCGCGAAAACAGCAGCAAACATTAAGCATCAAAAAGTTCTGGTGAGTCCGTTACAAATAGAACCAATTACGGTCAAACAATGACACGGAGGGACAGCCTTGGAGCTGATAATAGTGATGACAGTGCTAGTCCGCGAGAGTATACGGTAAGTCCACTCGGTGTTCGATCCGAGGCTCTAAACGATGTCCGCGCGGCCCCCGACTTAGACATCACAGCCAAACCCAACTCACTCGGTTTCGGTATCGGGTGCTGCGTCTCGGTAGAGGTACAGACTGCGGCAGATTAGTACCGCGTGCCGGGCACCTGATGGCTAGGTACGAAATAATCAAACTGAGCACACGGACAAAGCACCTTGTATCCACGGAAACATGCGGTTGGAAGGAGTGGGTTGTCGGGACGACCCAACCGCGTGCTGATAATTACAACAAATAAAGTAAGATCAAGGAAAACACAGCGCAGTGGTAGGGAACATATATCCGTGAGTAGGGACCAAAAGTGTTACAAACTTCTACTGTATATGTTAATAGTCGATTGATCCGTTTCGGACCTAGGAGACATAAGTAGATTAGGAAGGTACAGAAGCGGACTCAATGTGAAATTTTTCACTATGACTAAGGCCCCAACGCGATGGTACGATAATTTTCCATAGGATTGCACAGACTAGAGGACATGACATGACACGCTCTCTAAAGCATGGATGTAAGAATGTATGAGAGCATGCCTGTAAGTATGGATGCGAATAGGAGCAATGTATCACTGAGCAACATGGAAGGGCACCTCTGAGCCGCCATAACGCTCATGGGAAGTCGGGTGCGCGGTCATAGGTGTGAGCGTAAAGCGCTGCACACACTGGCAAGTGCAACGGCGAGACGGTAGGTGTACACGTACAGTTAATGTACATAGGTTGCACACTGATAAATAACAAAATAACAGAGAACAATTGTGAGAATATTTCCTATCAAATCGCATAAAAATTTCTTTATTCCACTCAGTACAGTGGCAAATATTGACGTTATAAAACAACTCGGAAATTGCGGCTGTTGAACAATTCGAAACGATAGAACCATTCTTTCGTAAAAAGTCATTTTTGACATTAAAAATGTCTTACTCCACTATCTGGGGCTAGGTGTCATTCTAAAATCTAAACTATCTCCCATGTAACGAAACTATGTAAGGTTTGCACGCTTATAACTCTGATATTACTAGATGGATTTTAATCATTCATACACCAACCGATTCAGAAACACCTAACTTAAATATTGGTAATAATTTAATATCTCTCCAATAAAAGTAGACTTTTGGAAATTGGTAAAATTAAAAAGTTCACAAAAAACGGGAAAAATACCATTCGTGAGGCAGATTTCTCAGACACAGCCGTCAAAAGAGGGCAGCTTAGTTGCTCAATGAAACACGAAAAGTCATAAATAGAAGCAACGCATGTCCGTTTAAATCAGTTGTTGCTCTTATCCCACACGAGCTACGTCGTCTCCGGGCGATGCAATAAGCGCTATCGATTTTCGGTAACGTTGGCATTTGCACACACTCGCACCTAAATGACTAAACCATATACGGTTAGTTTATAAATAGAGGTGACGCGTACCCGTTTGAATCAGTTTTTGTTCTTATGTCGAACGGGTAAGATCATGCCTGCAGCGTCTGGGCACTACAATAAGCGGTAGACGCTATGCATTTTCGGCAGCGGTGGCCGTGTGCGGATTTGTCGGGTACCAGCATGGTGTCACAGAATGATTTGCAAAGTGGGTGGGCGGGGTGGTTTGGATTTAATTCAATACGGTGTGTGCTGCTTAAGAGTGTTGCGTTTGAATAAAATATATTTATTTTTATGCATGCGTGTGCGTTGTAACTTGTTAATCCATGTTTACGGCGCATTGTAGCTGCGTAGGGTAAAGAGCCAATTGGTTTTCATGTTTCATATTTCGGTTATATGTTTTTTATCAGTAAGGCATCTGACAACGTGCTTCTGTAGTTATTGCACTGTTCAGCAGCGTAGTATTTTATATAGGAGAGTACACTCAGGTTTTTTACGCTGATTTTGAAATTTACGCGGTTTTCATTAACGCGTTTTGTCGTGACTAACGACTTACCTTTCAATATAGGGGCCCCTTTTCAAAATTTCGGAAGAAAAATGATGTAAGATTTTGAACGCTTATATCTTTTGTTGTACTGAATGGATTTAATCAATTTCTTCGGCATTTTGTCGAAAATATTTGTACCAATGTTTTATTAAATTTTGGAATATGTAGGATATTCATTATCAACGGAAAAATAGTGTTTTGAAAAATCTTTCGAAAACGACTCGGAAAAGTGAAAATTTTCAGCCCATCCCGCACAGAGCCGTCAAAATGGTGCAGCAAATGAACAATAAAATAATGAAAAGTTTATATAAAGGTCCACTACATGTTTGTTCCTATGATTATTCGTATTGGGTTGCTTGACGAGAGCAGTTGGTGGGGGAAAGCCGGGATATTAATTTTGGTTAAGCCATTAGAAGTCGGACGGAAAGGAAAGGCTCATGCACGCCACGAGAACGAGCGAGAAAGCGATAGTAGTGCATATTAGCGAAAGCGTTACGTACATTTTTAACTTTTCTTCTACAAAACGGATTGCCAATCTTTTTTCATAAATCGGAAGGAAAACGTTCAATGCTTGCTACCGATGCGTTCTTTGCTATATAAAATTTGTTTAAATAGTTCGAAAACTACTTTAAATGAAATCAACATTAATGATAAAACCTATAGATAGGGGTGTCGCAGCTATTCTCTAAGCCAGACGTGTGTAAGACGCAGTGCATAACAGATGTGCGTGGTCGTGAGAAGCTGCATCGGACGACCAATCAAATCAGCTACCATCGGAGAGAAGAAGAAAAACGTTGGTGGAGGTGGTGGCGGTGAGAAGTCCAAAAAGCCAAAGGCTAAGAAACGCAGTCACTGAAAAGGCGGTAGTAACTGCCACTAAAAATGCCACCAAAACATCGAAGGCTGCAAAGCGTACTCATTCGGTGTGAGCTGCGAAAGGGGAAAGATCGTATGGATGTACGCAGTAAAAACAATCGTCGGCAAGGTTTGAATTGTTTTAAAAGATTCCCGTCTTGTATCAACATAGTTATCTACAAACCGTCCTTATTAGGACGAATACAAAATGGAAAAAGAATTTAATTAGAAAGTTTCTTTTATTAACTGGTATTAAGTTTGCGCTTGGTAATTCTGTACTTTTACCAGTGAATCATAAGAAAATGTTTTTCTAATTTACAAACCCGAAGGTTTTTGCAAATCCTTCCAAGAAAATCAGTGAATGTGCCAACTCTGCCACTAAGCGAAAGCTACACCAAAACGAATGATGAAAATATTTTCATTTATCGAACAAAAGGACGTCCTTCCATCTGCATTGTAAAGTCAATAAATAGGAACAGCTTGATGAAAAGTGTGCTCATTCGGCGTGAGCTGCGAAAGGGGAAAGATCGTATGGATGTACGCAGTAAAAACAATCGTCTGCAAGGTTTGAATTGTTTTAAAAGATTCCCGTCTTGTATCAACATAGTTATCCACAAACCGTCCTTATTAGGACGAAGGCAAAATGGAAAAAGAATTTAATTAGAAAGTTTCTTTTGTTAACTAGTATTAAGTTTGCGCTTGGTAATTCTGTACTTTTACCAGTGAATCAGAAAATGTTTTTCTAATCTACAAACCCGAAGGTTTTTGCAAATCCTTCCAAGAAAATCAGTGAATGTGGCAACTCTACCACTAAGCGAAAGCTACACCAAAACGAATGATGAAAATATTTTCATTTATCGAACAAAAGGACGTCCTTCCATCTGCATTGTAAAGTCAATAAATAGGAACACCATGATGAAAACCGTGCTCATTCGGTGTGAGCTGCGAAAGGGGAAAGATCGTACGGATGTACGCAGTAAAAACAATCGTCGGCAAGGTTTGAATTGTTTTAAAAGATTCCCGTCTTGAATCAACATAGTTATCCACAAACCGTCCTTATTAGGACAAAGGCAAAATGGAAAAAGAATTTAATTAGAAAGTTTCTTTTATTAACTAGTATTAAGTTTGCGCTTGGTAATTCTGTACTTTTACCAGTGAATCATAAGAAAATGTTTTTCCAATCTACAAACCCGAAGGTTTTTGCAAATCCTTCCAAGAAAATCAGTGAATGTGGCAGCTCTGCCACTAAGCGAAAGCTACACCAAAACGAATGATGAAAATATTTTCATTTATCGAACAAAAGGACGTCCTTCCATCTGCATTGTAAAGTCAATAAATAGGAACAGCTTGACGAAAAGTGTGCTCATTCGGCGTGAGCTGCGAAAGGGGAAAGATCGTATGGATGTACGCAGTAAAAACAATCGTCTGCAAGGTTTGAATTGTTTTAAAAGATTCCCGTCTTGTATCAACATAGTTATCCACAAACCGTCCTTATTAAGACGAAGGCAAAATGGAAAAAGCATTTAATTAGAAAGTTTCTTTTATTAACTAGTATTAAGTTTGCACTTGGTAATTCTGTACTTTTGCCAGTGAATCATAAGAAAATGTTTTTCCAATCTACAAACCCGAAGGTTTTTGCAAATCCTTCCAAGAAAATCAGTGAATGTGGCAACTCTGCCACTAAGCGAAAGCTACACCAAAACGAATGATGAAAATATTTTCATTTATCGAACAAAAGGACGTCCTTCCATCTGAATTGTAAAGTCAATAAATAGGAACAGCTTGACGAAAAGTGTGCTCATTCGGCGTGAGCTGCGAAAGGGGAAAGATCGTATGGATGTACGCAGTAAAAACAATCGTCTGCAAGGTTTGAATTGTTTTAAAAGATTCCCGTCTTGTATCAACATAAGTATCCACAAACCGTCCTTATTAGGACGAAGGCAAAATGGAAAAAGAATTTAATTAGAAAGTTTCTTTTATTAACTAGTATTAAGTTTGCACTTGGTAATTCTGTACTTTTACCAGTGAATCATAAGAAAATGTTTTTCCAATCTACAAACCCGAAGGTTTTTGCAAATCCTTCCAAGAAAATCAGTGAATGTGGCAACTCTGCCACTAAGCGAAAGCTACACCAAAACGAATGATGAAAATATTTTCATTTATCGAACAAAAGGACGTCCTTCCATCTGCATTGTAAAGTCAATAAATAGGAACAGCTTGATGAAAAGTGTGCTCATTCGGTGTGAGCTGCGAAAGGGGAAAGATCGTATGGATGTACGCAGTAAAAACAATCGTCTGCAAGGTTTGAATTGTTTTAAAAGATTCCCGTCTTGTATCAACATAGTTATCCACAAACCGTCCTTATTAGGACAAAGGCAAAATGGAAAAAGATGGGTTGGTAATGTATATGACATAACAGGGGTGTCGTGACCACACTTCGAAGTTATTTCAAATCTTGCAAAGCATAAATTGACATAATTTCAATGATTGTTCCTTTATGAATGAAATGACAAATTTTCAGGTCAACGCGGCAATAACTTTGCAATTTATAGAACAATTTTATATTTTTAGTTATCATATATTAACTGTCATCTCTTCCAAACAACTTAACCCTCTGCTGCCAACCACGTGGTTTTGCAGGGTTAAGGAGAATCATTGTAAAATGTCCAATACATGATTTTATGTTGTTACCTCCACTAAAACCACTTCAGAACACTCCCACCTGTCATACATGTACATTGTCTGCATGTTGAAATCATTGTATGAAATTATTGACCTGTATTCAACGCGGAGAACTCGGTAATAAAATTGTTTTGCTGAATATACTAACGAACGGGATCCCCAGGAAAATTTCGCTGAGCCCGGTGAATCGAACTTAATGCGCAAAATTTAGCCATTTGAAGGAGATACAAGCAGAATTTTAAGAATATGAGCATCGCGGTTATGTCCCGGACATTACCCTGCCCCTAGTTTTTCGCTAAGCGTGTTCATTTCTGTACGGAAAAGATTCCGATGGTTGTTTCGAGAGATTTTAACATTGATAGTTCAAAGCAAGAAAATATGAAATTTGTTCATTTCATGAATGAATGTCTCAACGAGCTTAGAATCCAGCGCATCCCCGATCAACGCAGACGCCAACAACAAAGGTTCTTTTCAGAACCACCATAATTATTATAAAGAATAACTTGAAACATTCCCACATATTTCATTGAGTATCATTCGATTTGAATTACAAGTCAAACGAGTAGTCACGACACTCCGGTTATGTCCTAGACATTACCCACCCATCTTTTTTTTTTAAATTTACGCGGTTTTCATTTACACGGCCTGTATCCCCTGCGTGAAAAATCTGAGTGTAATTGCATCGGAAACAATCACATTCCCAGCAGAACTTTTTGTTTTCTAATTTCAAACACTTTTGTTTCGTACTGCACATAACGGAAAATTTTAAAACAGAACTTACCGTCCCAGCAGCAGTTGAAGCGGGTGTTCTTTTTCAATTCAAATTCAAGCCATGTCTTAAGCGTTACTGGACTTAAAATTGTTTTCCCAGTTTAACCAGTCAGAATATCTGTCCTACCCTATGTATTTAAAACACAGTTCTAATTGCGTTTTAAGGTATACAACAAATACGGTTGGGTATACTAATTTAAATTTTAAAATAAATCTGTTTTAAATTATGAAACAAACCGCTGTACTGAAGATATAATTATGTCAGTCCTATTACCACATAAAACACCTATATAACATAAAACGCTGCAGAATTGGTTTAATAATACAATGTTTACACTACAGAGTTATAACACGTTTTAATAATTAGCAACAAGAAAAATGTCACCAAGATAGCATAAAAACCCGTTTTAACTGGTAGTGCGAACGTTGCATAACAATGTAATTTATCAAATAATTTCATTTTTCCACCACTAATCGATCAAGAAATACACTTAAGATTGTTTACTTAAGTTCATTAGTACATTATTGAAAATTTAAATGGAAAATGAAATTTCATATTTTATGGAGAATCTGTATATTTCCGTTGGCGGGCGTGGGTTTCCTCATCACAGCTCTCAATATGGAACTTTTCTTTTGAATATATTTTCTGGACAGACCAGCCTATTTTTACTAGATGGATCAGCCAAATAATAATAAGGCGAGTGAACAAGAACGTGTGTCGATATGTGTGATAGATAAAAAAGCTATATTTTTAATGTCACCGTGGTCGTGTCCTGTACACAACCCTTTAATTTTTTGATTCAAAATATTATACATATTTTCTTACCTCTGTTCAATAGGACAGTCATAGTTCACTTTTGTTCATTCACATCCATTCCACAACGTCAATTTGCTTTATCACACTTTTTCGAAAACTTTTATAAAAATAGTGAACCCGATGAGAGGAAAGTTATTTTCCAAAATAAGAAATGAAATTTTCTTGTGGCTTCTACGACGTTCAAACGCACACTGGTGACTGGAGAATTTTCTATATACACAGTAACAGTGAGGTTTCTTCACGTCTCGGCAATTTTGAGAGCGCTGTTTGTTGGATCCTGCTAGCGGCAAGCGTTTCTTCTAGGAACTAAAGAGCAGTTCAAAGTGCTTGGGGCTTGTATGATGCTCAACGGAAATTGAAGATTTTTTTCTATAAAGCTGTCTCAAAGATGCTTCATCGTCAAATGGGAGGCGCTAACGATAAAATGAAACTTATGCTTGCTAGTTGAACAATAGGCCACAAATTAAATCACAGCTGAAGGCTGCTTTTACAAACCATTTTTATCGTAATTTATGGCAATCGTATTCACAATGGAATCTGTTACACAATTGCTTGGAATATTCCCTGCCAGATCGTGCAACAATCTATTTATCCTGTTCGGCACAGCGGCAGTAATTGATATTGAAAAGTTAGGTGCAGGTATGTCGGGAACCGGGGGGTTGACGTAGGACAATTATTTTGTGTGAAAGTTTCCAGGTAAACCTAAAACTAACTTTTACTGGTAATTCGTCAAATTTAATTTTCGAATAACTGAACTAGTCAGAATTCCTAGCCTTTAATCGTCAGAAATTTTACCGAAAACTATCAACTCTTTTTGACAGATATTTATATATATTTTAGCGGAGATCTCGGTAATAAAATTGTTATACTGAATTGCGTACCGAAAGGGAAATCAAATCCCCAGACAAATTTTATTGGACCCGGTGAATTAAACTTAATGTGTAAATTTTGCCGTTTGAAAGAGACACAGGCAAACTTTAATAATATTATACTTCAACGAATAGTCCTACGTCAACACAAAGGTATTGCTCCGGACAATTCGGCAAAAAAGTCGGCAAACATGTTATTGTAAAAATAAAAAATTATAATTTTGTAAAACGCTGCCGTAGTTACTTGGGCAATTAAATGAAGAACTGTGCAAAATTAAAAAAAAAAATGGTTTAGCAGATATTGTGTAATGGTGTATACCGCATTTTTTCGGGAAGCTTCCTGCGAATTCACTGTCACTTGCATAATTCTCAATAGTTTGCATTTAAAAATTTAGGAAAATATTATCCTAAAGTACCATTATTGCAAAGAAATTGACTGAATAGACATACTCTCGGCATTAGATGCAAAAACATTTAATAAACTAATAATAATCAAAAATATTTTTAAGAACGATTTTTGTACCGAAAATATCATACTCCCTTAACCGCATTAATAACGATTTGGTGCAATGAACAGCAAACAGTCCATTGAATCATTCGATCCAATTATACGTTCGGTCTGATCAACCAGCACCCGGTTTCCATCAAATTGGTATTTGCTTGACTGAGGATCGGAATCTGATCGGGTTGACTTTCTTGACTGCCCAGAATGCATACGGCACTTCTGGAGCTCGTGAGAAACCATAAAAAATAGCACATTAAATTTTCAACTTATACCATTTGAAAATGTCAAATAATAATAATACAACGTTGAGACTAAGGTCGAGTTCTTGTTGCGCAAAAGAATATGAATAAATAACCATTCTCGCATACTCATTAGAGTGGGACATGGTTATATGAAAAAAATAAAATTTGGCTCCGAGTAACTTTTTGGGTTCCATTTAGCTCCCAGAACAACTCTGCAAATTTTTAGTTCGATCGCTGAAACTATATTTTTGCGCCCACGGTTTAAAGTTTACATGGGATTTCGTATGGGAAAATCGTCTTTTGCAAATTAATTCTTCCAAGAGTCGACCGTTACCTCCCAAAAATAAATAAATGTCTGACTTTTATAGGAAATTTGTCAAGGAAATAAAGTCTAGAAGACTGCGAAACGATCTGATGCTTGTGGAAAAAGTTATTAGGCAAAAACCGATTGATACCCTGAAGATTAATGAAAATTTCACTTTTCATAGCATCACTGCTTTTGACGATCGAATTATATGCAAAGTTTTTAATTTTCTCTTATTATGTACAAAAGAAGCCTCAATTTATCCCTCAGAACTCTTGTGAAGTGACCAGACATTATAGATAAATGATTTAGACACATTAAGAAAAGATTAAAACAGAATTGCGTATAATTGGACAACCAAAAGCAGTGGTGCTAGAAAAAATGAATATTTTATCAATCGTCAGAGCATCATTCGGTTTCTGCTTAATAACTTTTGTCTCAAGCGTCAGATCGTTTCGTGGTTTTCGAGACATTGTTTCTTTGTTAAATTTCCTATGAAAGCCACATAACGATTTATTTTTAGGAAGCAATGGGCGACTCCTGGAGGAATTATTTTGTGAAAGTTAATTTTCCCATACAAAATCCTATGTAAACTTTAAACAGTGGGCGCAAAAATATAGTTGCAGGGATCGAGCTAAAAATTTGCACAGTTGTTCTAGGGCCCAAATGGTACTCAAAAAGTTGCTCGGAGCTGGAATCTAATTTTTGTCCCACCCTAATACTCATCTGTCTTGCTAAGTGCAACAGGATTCAGAGAACTTTTTCAATTTTTATGCATACCGAAGCCGTCGGGGCGAAAATCCGAAAACTTAACAATACACAGGAATGTGCATTTTTCGAGTCAGCTGAATTGATGGAGTATGGATGTTTATGGATAAGCTCAGTAGATCTATTTGAGCATCACTTGCTTTAGCGAAATGTATCTAGGTGCTCCCATGCTGTTATAACGAAACTTTAATACAAGGGTGACATTAGACATCACAAAACGCAAAGTGTGTTGTATACAAGTTTGCATGAAAAACTTGTAATTAATAAATCTACACGCAGAAAAAAAAATTAGTAAAAATGAACAAATTTTGGTTTTAAATAACAATTTTCCCGTTTGATATAGTGACAAACAAAATTCAGGTTTGATTCAATCAATACTGTTGGTTGAAAGTACCAACAAATTCATTTGTTGGCTTTTCAGTAGTTTCAACAAATATTTCGTTTGAAACAACAAAATCATGGTAAGTTTAACCGAACAAACAAGTTCGAAGAAACAAAAACAAATCTTTTGTATTAACCAAAGGAGAGAACAACTCAAACTTAGTTGAAATTAAACAAAGATTCTGTTGGTTTTTAACAAAGGGATCAGTTAGATGTAACAAATTTTATTTTGATTCAACAATGTTTCTATTTAAAATGTAAACAGAAGTATTTGTTGAACTAAACCAAATACACGCTTTTGAAAAACGCGCATTTCAGTTTGAAACAGTCATTCGCCACGTTTTAGATTCAACAAAACGTTTTGTTGATTCAAAAAGGCCTAATTCTTCTGCGTGTAATTCCATCTTTGTGCTTATCTAATACTACTAATTAATTTGTTTTAGTGTTCATTATCTGACGTTTTGGGTCTAAGACTTGTTTTACAATGTATGATCCTTCGTCAAAGGATTTTTCCTGTTTCAAATGAACTGTATCAATAAATTTTAGATCTATTGGAATAATATCGTTTTCAAATGTTATAGTTTTCTTTGCTTTTTGTTTGTTTTCCGCGATTTCGTTAGATTTTTTTTTTATTTCGATTATAGAGGTTTTAACCTTAAGGTCATTCGCCTCTTCGGGTTAGAACAATCCCTTATGAAAAATTTCTAACTCTATGTGTGGGGTCGGGACTCGAAGCCAGGTGCACTGCGTACAAGGCAATCGATTTACCAACTACGCTACGCTCGTTAGATTTTTGGAGTTTGAATTTTAGTTCTTTATTGTACTCTTCAAATTTATATACTGGTTCAATTTCTTTGTTAAAAATTTCGTGTGGTTCCGTTCCAAAATTCCTTTATCTGAGTGTAGGGTAGTGTTGTAGCTAAAAGAATAGAATTTTAATCATTCATCCCAATCAGTTTGGTGTTCATTGATGAAAGATCTCAGATCTTCGTTTAAACTTCGTTAGTATACTCGGTTCCTTGGCCAGTTCGTAAGGTTGTTTACTAATGCTCTGACAATGACGTTAGCTTCTTTTGTCGGTACTGTTATTAATACATCATATTTTGTTATATTACTTCGAATACTGACTGCGTAAGTGTTATTATTATTGGTTTAGGGTAGTGGACCTATCTTGTCTACTGATGTTACTTCGAATGGGACTGATGGGGTTGTTGGGACCATTTGTTATTCTTCATTGTTTTTAAGAGACATTTTTTCAAAAGGTGGCAGCCCTTTATATGAGAGGTCGTATTGATGTTCTCCGATTTTTATGAAAATTTCACTATTTGTTTGTGATATATACAAGGGAAGGACTTATCAAATAATAAATTCCCACCTTCAGGGAAAAAACGGGTTAAACGGGCAAAATTAAACCGCATAAATGTGTTGAAATTTTTAAATCTCTTTCAACACATTTATTTGGGTTATTTTATTTTCGTATAACTAATTGATGAAATTTAAGTCAGTTTAATTTTTTGGAAGGGCATTAAGAGGGGAAAACATGAAACAAATTTTTCAATTTGTGATTGATATATTGTAAAACATTTATTACACAGTGCTACAGTGGTTTTGTACTTTTCAAGTGACCTAGTATAGGTTGTAGATCTCACCAAATGCAACACAAAACTATGTTTGAAAAATGTTGGATACTCTCTAAATCTTGATTTATGGCAAAAAAACTATGCAATATTCCTCCCTAAGGAGGAAAAATTTGGGAAAACTCCAAAATTTCTCCCCAGGAGGGAAATTTTCGGTGCAACTATTTTTCGGGACTTTCGGCAGTAAAAAATATACACGTAGTCATTTGTCAAGCATTTCTATTTTTTATTTCCTAGAAAGAAGAAGAAATGACTTTTCCAGCGGCATACTATGTTATGTTCTATTGTCAAATTTTTTTTGCAGTTTTGTGATTTTTCCAAGCAAATTATGAAAATTGCTTAACATTCTTCAAAAGAAGCGTTTTTGTTTTAATAAACATTTAGAGAGAATATTCAATTTCGCATCCAACGACCTATATATCATCAAAATCGGTTGAAAAATTTCAGAGTTATAAACTTTTTCCAAATTAGAAAGTTGCTCGCATGAACTCTTAAGGGGTTAGTGAGGTATTGTCTTACACTATAGGATTCTATCATTGTATCTTCCGTTATTTTTTTAATTCCTAGTTCAAAGCCCATACACATACTTTCGATGTATACGTAATCGAGCAAACGAATCAGTTTCTTAAAAATTTTCTCTGGGACCGTCCCCTTAAAAGTTCATGCGAGCAAGTTTCTAATTTGGAAAAAGTTCTCGCGTACTTTTTGAAATGGACCTATGTGCAAAAGAGAGCCTCTCTTTGTTCACTTTCTCTTTCGATTATCACGGCTTTACCATTAATCTTCCCAATGATGTCCCAGTACATATTGGAAGAGAATAGTTTCGACTAGCATATTATGCAAAAAGTTAAGCTGCAAACGCAAATGCGACCGTGATATTAACGAAAGAGAAAGTAAGCAAAGAGAGGCTCTCATTTCCACATAGGACCTTTTCAATAAGTTTGCTTGTTCTACTTTCTACTGCAGTAATAGGAAAATTTTTATTTTAGCAACCCTTCAGTTAATTGAAAAAAGAGGAATAAAAATTTAATAAGAAATGAAGTTGCATATTTTTTTTCTTTAAATTTTCATATTTTCAATGTTTTTGACATATGAAAATGAAATGGATGATTTTCGCATTTACGTAGTAAAAACCACCTTTTATTTTTAAAGGAATTTCACCAAAAATAAATTTAAAGTCGAAATACCAGTACTTTTATATAGTAGCGCATATATCCCAATACAATGAAATAAAAACATATTGTATTTCATCAATAAGAACGCCGCCATATTTGACAAATTGCTCTATATATTACATCTAATCAGGAGTCCGGTCTCAACGGGTACAGAATTATTGAACATTAGAAAAACTGCAAAAAATGTATGATTTGTAGCATACAGCAGAAATGATGATTAAAAATTGGGGTTTTTACGGACAAAATATCCCAAAACTCTAACTTTCGCATTCTTCAAGAAACAGATGTATTCTCATTCAAAAACTAAGATTGCTCCCTTTAAAAATGTATGAAGTGTAATTTTCTAAAGGCTAGTTCGAAAGTTCTAGCATCTAATGTATTTTCCTCTAATATTTTCCCAAAGAGCCAATGGCAAAAACTTCAATTGAAGTGAACGAGAGTCAAACTATGTGGTATTTGGCAAAAAAAATCTTCAAAAAGGCTACAAAATAGTCTTAACTGAAAAATATTAGGACTTAATTTGGTAGAAAATTATAGTAAATTTGAATGGAAGTACGCGAAAAAAAGGTATGTAACATCCTTTTTGAGAAAGAGTCCAATAAGATTGACTGCAGAAAAATTCACATTGAATTTACACAGCAATCAAAGTAGATAGAAATACGATGTTGATGAACGAATAATAGAATAATCATCCTAATTTGAACCCCTCCTTATTTTGGACGCTTTCATACATTTGTATCCTTTACAGCCATTTACTCCAAATTCGTTTGGCTTGATGGAGATAATTATATTCTTTGGGTTGTGTTTGAGTCCCAGCATAGTTAGTTCATCTCTAATTCCTAATAAATTAGTCAAAATTCACAGTTGAAAAATGGATATCGAAACCGATTCATAATTCCACGATTTCCAACAGAAATCGGGAGAAGTGATGCAATTGGATTTAAGAGTACAAATTGATTGTTTTTAAATTATCCAATAATTTTATTTGGATCTTGCATTTTATGTATTTGAAATGGTTAGTTTGTGAAGTTTTACTTAGAAGTATAAAATAACTAGTTCAAAGTATGTCGTAAAAATAATTGCGTCAAAATATTTCGGACACAGCTAGATTTTCTTTCGTAAAAGCAGTCTGTTTATCAATTTAGAACAATCAAAATTATCACTTTATCAATTTTTTTTGCGGTGCGGTTGCGGTAAAACCGCGCGGTGAAAGCTCTTTTCCGCACCGCATCTGCGGGAAAAAGTGTCTAACCGCACCACAGATTTTGCGGTGTGGGTGCGGTAAATACCGCGCGGTTGCGGTAATTATCGCAACCGCGACGAACCCTGGTTATCAGTGCATTGTATTCAGGCTGCATGCGCTGCTTTGTTGATTTTTTCTTCACCTTTCTGTTTCTTTTATGCAAGGCTATTCGTGTGAAACCGTCTGTTTGTTAATACCAGTGCGTTGTTTGTAATAAGATAACCATCATAATTGTATTTATATTGTAAATATAATGATTGGGAGTTTCAATTCCTATCAATATTGATTACAATGAATGGGATATTCAGAAGAGAACCATCTTACTGTTGTCAATTCATTGGAGTGAGAACCGTAACTTGATAAGCATCGCTTACTGTTTTGACTGCTAACCGTTTCATTCTCTTTTGTCTAGCAGATTTAACATCAATACCGTAATGGAGCTTAACACTGAACATAGCATTCCGTTGGAAAGGTAATGCCTTCTTCTTTCCAAATACTCATGTCGTTTTCGATTGAGAACCAAGAAACTAACCAAGGTTAGTTGCTTCCGTTGCTTCATACAAACGTTCTTAAGGTTGGACAGAGAATGGGCAAAAATCGAAAACGAAAAAAGCAGTTGTTTTCCACACCGTGTGTTTAATCTTCATAAAAGTCAATCAGCTAATGTTGTTACAGTAATGCTGATTGATTTTTAGGAAGATCTAACACACGGTGTGGGAAAAAACTGCTCTGTTCGTTTTCGAATTTTGCCCTTTCTCTGTTCAACCTTTATGAAACTGAGTTGGGTTCTCGCAAAACAGCCCAAGTAACAAATTTAGTTTTATGGTACACTTGAAGATATCTTCAAAATTAGCTTCATAAAACCGAACATAAAACCAATTACTCTACAACACTGCTTCAAGTCAACCATAAACCCCTCTTAAGACGAAAAAGGCCCATTCTTAAGATGGTTCTCAAGAGTATTTTCGAAGGTTTCCTTAAAACTTTTAGGTCTTATCAATACATTCTTATAGTGGTGTTCAAGAGCGGCTTAAAACTAATAGAAGATTACCTTAAGTCTTGATAGTTTTATGACTTTCTTCAAGAACACTTCTAGTGCGCTACGAAACTGCTTTGTTAGATAGATAGCTTGGTGCATAGACGAAAAGAATCAGCTTGGGAAAAAATATATCCATCATATGATATTCCTATACCAAAATGGATGCAAATAAAAATCGATAATATAAGTGGCCAGCTTTTTAAGCTCATAATTGAGAAAATTTGCATGCGATTGTCAGTTTTCCGATAATATGCAATATAAAAGTGCGAAAAATTCAACGCGTCGTGAAACAATCTCTAAAACATTGATTTTTATAGGAAATATTATATTGTTTCGAAAATTCAATAGCATGTGTAAATGTTCATAATTGTCATATTTTGGATTAAACGCACGCATAAACATTTTTCTAGCTCAGAAATGCATTTCGATCCGTGAGAATCAGTTCAGTATATGAAAAAAAAAATTATTATTTTAATTTTTATGCTAATGGCTACCATTTCGAAGCGGTAAATAATATCCACGACGCCATTACTTTTCATTGGATTTAACTGAAACCGCCATAAGATCTTATTAAAACTAAGTATTCTTGCTCAAGAGTAATAGGAGTTTTTCAAGATCGTGATAAATTTATTTTTATTTATGATACACTTGAAGAAGAGCTGTTGGACTTGAATAAAACTAATAAGAATTTTTCAAGACAGAAAGGTTAGATGGAAGATTGCCATAAATCCAGTCTGTTTAACATAAAAAATGTCAATGTTGAAATAAAAATACCTATGATTAATTATTATGATAATTACAATTCCATCTAAAAGTTGTTGATTTATTTCAACAACGCATGTTAAGTAGAACTATATGAAGAACTAACGACATCTCGCTATATGTACAGCACCTACAGATTTGCAAAGTTAAATGAATAATTTATAATCATCGAGTTGGCTGTTTACACATGATTGAGGTACATGTCACGGTTTCTCCGTTGAGATACGTCACATACCCTGTCAGTCATTACAGTTTGTTTATTATAGAACGCTCTTATGCAGAAGTGTTTTCACTTCGTTTAAAGCTTTAAGAAGGTTTTATGGTAGCATTCTTAAGATACATTATGCTTCAATAAGAACGTTATAAAGCTATTTTTTGGTTCTAGGGAGGTTGGAAAGCGATGTCTTAAGAAGAGGCTCAAGAGTCTCTTAAAACTGCTCATAAGACTAATTACACTTATGAAAAATGTAGTTTTATGGATATTTCTTCAAGTGTTCTTGAAGCACTCTTAAACCCCGTCAAGCATATAAAACTAAATGCCCTTTTCATAAGCAATGTTAAAACCAGATTCACTATGTAATGCCTTGATAAAACTACCATAAAACTTAAATAAAACCAATTAGCATTTGGATTGTTACTTGGGAGCGGTGGTGTGAGCGAACTCGAGGTATATTTCAGGTTAGAACCCAACTCGGTTTTCAGTTCAGTGGCGCATAACCTAGGTTCGAAACTGAGTTAGTTTCTGCCTCAAGCCAAAACGACATTAGAGAATTTAAAATCGGTTGAAAAATGACCGCGGAGAAAAAATTTCGTGCTGAAAATCCTGAAAAATAGTTTCTCTTTACTATAAATTAAGATTTTGAGGGTATATTAAATTGATCAAACGTGGTTTTGTGCTGTATTTGACCAGATCTACAACCAGACCACTTTAAAAGTATATTCATTTTTTTTTATTTTGTAGCTTCGTGTTATAGGGGAGAGTGGGGATACATGAACCACGGGGATAGGTGAACCACTAAGAATATTACGTCACATTCTACCAATTTTAGTGCAAACTTTATGCGTTTTGGTAGCTCTGTCGGTAAGCTAACCTCAGACGCATTTGCGATAGTGTGAAGTGTTTGTTGTCACTTTTATAGATAATCAAAGTTATTGTAGATAAAAAGTTGCCTCAATTGAGACCTCCCGTTTTTTTTTTGAAAGAAGTTTGTGGTGTCCTTTCTGTGAGACTAAACATCATAACACGATGGGAGAAAGGAAAGATCACAAAAATATTAAAAACAAAAACAAATAGACACATTCTTTCGTGACGTTACAACGATCTGACGAAACTTCATTCCACAAATATGTTATAACTTTACCAATTGAACGCCTACATATAAACTTATTACAGATTCAGAAAGTAGACAAAATTTCACGAAAGATTCAAACAACATTAACTGAACATACCGGAAGAGGATTATTTTATGACCGATAATGTAACGTGATATTTTATGACCGATAATGTAACGTGACGTTACAACGCGTCACGAATTAGAACTTTCAACGTATTTCAATAAAAGTCAAATCATCAAATTCTAGTATATTGAGTTTATGTTGAATGAATCCTTCGTGAAATTTTGTCTACTTTCCGAATCTGTAATAAGTTTTGATATAGGCGTTCATTTGATAAAGTTATAACATATCTGTCGAATGAAGATTCGTCAAATCGATGTAAACGCCACGAAAGAATGTGTCAATAATTTATTATATGGATTTTATACTACAAATATACATTAAATTATTGTTTGCGCAGAAGACAAAATGATCGAACTTTTTTCGTATGGTTCTACGTGTTTTTATGACGGTCTGGATAATGGTTCAATTATCCCCATGGAGTGGTTCAAGTATCACCACCCGTAGAGATACTTGTGCCATTTGACATCTTTAACAAGAATGTATATAATTTTGTCTACAAAAGCTATTGTATATAGTAAAACGTTTTTAATCCACCTAACAGTGTGATGAGACATTTCTTATAACTCTTATCACTCTCTTCGGATATTATATCGTTTGAGAACATTTAGAACTTGACGCTTCGCGATTTTTTTGATAACACGTACTACATAGGATAGTGGCAGGACTCAGAAAATCGCTCAAATCAGCATAGGACAACATCAGTGCTAGAAATCTCAAACCAAATCAATGGGAAAGCAAAAAATCGACTTTTTCTAAAGGTGACTTCCCAGTAGTATCCCTGATTTGAATTATTATCGCTAATCCTAATGCCAAAGAACAAATAAAAACCTCACGAAAACGAACCGTTTGGGAAAATCATCATCATTACTGGAATTTTCATTTTCACGAAACTTTTCGATAACCTTCCGTCCTTTGCGTTAATGCAATGGGTGCACAGTGCTCTGAAAATCTAGCGAAATCGTCTTAGGGTACCAGCGGGTCTGTAAAGAATACTAAAAATTAATTTCTATTCCATAATTTTCAGTTCAGCAATTCGAGAGATTGTGTTCACCGCAAGCCATGAAAAATAGACTACGTTGTGAAGCGATGGTCACTATTTATTAAAAAATCACGGTTAAATAAAAAATAAAACTATTAAAAAATTTCAAATAGTTTATAATTTTCACAAACTTATTAGGAAAAATTGTTTAATAAGCTTTCGTAATATTATGTAGGAAAAAAGAGCTGAAAAATTCAGTATTTTCTCTATCTGCAACATATAAACGCTTCAGTATACCAATTAATTGCTATACGAATTGGAATACGTTCGCCAAATTTTGGAAGAAGTCTATAAAATAACCCCTTGAAAACTACCTAAAAATTGTTGTAGTTCGATGCAATAAAAACATCTCCAAAAAAGAAATGTACCTATAAATGTGAAACACAGCGAATAATACATACAATAAAGACCCATTTTTATCAGTCTCATGGTGTATTTTAGGCTGACAAAATGGGGACATTGACTAAATCGGGCATTTTTTTTTCTTTCTAATAAACTGAAGCTGTTAAAGTATTCTTCTCGTCCCTTGATACAGTCTGATAACTATTTCTGATTATGATGAGCTTTTTATTTTCGCATATTTCGCATATCTTCATGGTAAGAAAAACATGCTCAAGAAAGGATTTACTCGAATTCAGCCTTGTTCGTCTGCTAGAGCCCATCAAACATATGTTCATATTTGGCTGATAAAATCGGGGTTTCAATGTGTTATATTAGATATTCAGCATTCGAAGAAGTTTCTTTTGAACGAGTGTAGAACAACTAGCCAGAAATTCGGTTTGGTGGGGGTTTGGTGAAAATCATACTGTCCAAACGGCATAGTTCCGAAACCGTAATTTTTGAAGTTTTAAAATTATGCAGAATTAATTTTTCAGAAAATAATAACAGAGTTCGTGTCTTTAGCGAATTTGTTGAGACTTTATTGTAGTCATGAATATTATCCTGAGAAAATTCACCATAAATACTTCTTGGACGATATACCGTCAAAATTATTTTATCAAATGAATGTTTGTAAAACTCACCGAAGATACTAAACCTCCGAATTTGGCGGTTTCAAAATGATGCTATCTTGACCTTAAGTTACTGTTTTTAAGCATTTGACCTTTACATATAATTGGTCATACAACAAAAATCAAATGCTCGTCAAAATCGATCAGGACCTGCTAGAGTCGAATGGAAATCGTCATTTTTCATAAATTTCTCTCTACATTCGGAAAGTGTTATCCTCGTTATTAATCATATTACGTTTTCGTCTCAACTCTACGCATTCCCAAAATAAAAACCTGTTTTAATCCACCTAGTGGTGCAATTGTGCTTGTCTCATTTGTCCAGACTACGATTGCATGGCTGGTTATGTTCAATACAATGGTGGAAATGAATATTACATGTTCAGTACGATTTGCACATACATACAATGGATCGACAGCCACGATCTTGAGATGCTATGTGATACTGAAACATCGCTTGAAACCAGCGGCGGATCATAGAGAAAGATACGGGAGGTCCAGGTCCTGCCGAAACTTTTCAACTTATTAAGGAATTTTAAACTAGTTTTAATTTTAAAGTAGCAACCCCTCACTGCATACTCCCTCCGGGCCGGTATGATTGACGATTTTTGGAGTGATTGCATAACCTTTCTATATGAGAAAGGCAAAAATATACCAAAGTCCAAAGAAGTCAATTTTTGTCAAACATCTCAATGTTTCATGCATTTTAAAGTCATTTGGCATCAAAAATACAAATTTGATTTTGAAAATTTTTCATTTCAGTTTATATGGGAATTTGCTGTGTGATTGCACTCTTCAACTCGTAACTCCGGAACCGGAAGTCCAATCAATAAAAAAATTCAATAGCAGCCGATGGGAAGGTTGTACTTTTCATTTGAGACTAACTTTGTGCAAATCGGTCCAGCTATCTCTGAGAAACAGAGGTCACATACACACATACACACAGACATTTTTCGATCTCGACGAACTCAGTCGATTGGCATATGACACTCGGCCCTCCGGGTCGGCATTAGATTGACGAATTTTAGAGTGAATGAGAAAGGCAAAAACATTTTTAGCAAATGTTGAAAGTTATGCATTTTTCTTGGTGATCTGTTCTATGTTTCATAGACATTAAATCAATTTTAACTTCGCTTCCTATTAAATAAAGACCCTTATTACAGTACATCTCTACAAAAGCGAGCTCAATTTGAAAAGAAATCTGAGGATTATGATTGATTACAGAACTCTAGAATTTTCTATTGGAATGTTTTCAGGCAGGAATTTGATATTGATGCAATTAGACAACTGTGAAATCAAGACCAATAGATCAGTTACATATCAGGACCCCTTTCCGACAATTTATCAAAATTCCTCATGATGTTTACAACAACAGGTTATCAATCCACGGATCAGATAATTGTTATTGTAATATTGAATTAAATCAGTCAGCATCAATAAATTTTCAACTTCAATCCAATATTTTTTTTTTGGTTGTGGTGGGGGGGGGGGTTGTATGGTGTTATACCCCAAAACCTTCTCTTGGCTACGCCGTTGCTTGGAGTTATTTATTTCGCTTTTCATTTTCCGATATGTTTCAGATCGATCCGATGGTTATAAGTTAGAAAAATTGCAGTCAGAAGGTTCGCACAAATGAACATATTTGCACTGATAAGTTATCAAGTTCCTTCCAGACAACTTGTAAGTGTTCGGTGATTATTTCTAGCGGTTGTAGATAGAAAAATGAAATACAAAATTCGTTTTATCGAAATAATGTTTGGCTTATTTCAATGGATTATTACTATATTGAACAATTATTAGGCGACAAAGAGTAATCTACAAACAATAAGCCATAACTTTTAAAGTATTCAAAATAGATATTTAAAGTCTTTAGTAAAGTTATTCGCAAAAGTAAGAGCTACAAATTTGCTGAAGACATCTTTTCGATATAATCACTTCCAAGAAAATTTGTGAAAATATCTCACTCATAGGGGGATTAATCAGCAAAAGCACAATTCCAGAAGAAAGGCCATATTACTTCCATTAAATTCTCCGAAGATACTATTGACCTAAAATAAGCCGTTTTGGCGTTAATAATAGATTACATGTTTTTGGTCATATTTCTGGCAATGGGAAATGATAAAAATCTTTCGTCCGCATTTAATGTTAAATATCTCTTTTGATAATAGTCCGATTTCAACAATCTATAGCTTATTCGAAAGGTATTCGTTAAAGCTGTCTAAAGACATATAAATGTTAATCTATGTTGTCAATTTCGGCAGATAATTTTAAAAAAAAACTGTAAAAAAGGCCATTTTTACACATTCAAACATTCATATCTTGGAAACTAAACATCAGAATCAAAAACAAATTAATAGCGTTCATACTGTT
Source organism: Topomyia yanbarensis (assembly GCF_030247195.1). Taxonomy (NCBI): domain Eukaryota; kingdom Metazoa; phylum Arthropoda; class Insecta; order Diptera; family Culicidae; genus Topomyia; species Topomyia yanbarensis. The sequence goes on along the minus strand of NC_080671.1, from coordinate 321,700,163 downwards.
TTTTAGTTCTTTCATTTAAAATTGGTTTGGATAAGATCGGTTCAGCCATTGCTGAGAAACACGAATGAGAATTTGTCCGTTACATACACACACACAGACACACACACAGACATTGTCCCAAATCGTCGAGCTGAGTCGATTGATATATAAGACTCGGCCCTCCGGGCCTCGGAAAAATTCTTGAAAGTTTGAGCGAATTCTATACATTTCTTTTATAAGAAATGTAAAACAATGTTTTTTTTTCATATTCATGCATATAGAATATTCTATCGCAAAAGGTCTAATACATATAACAATTAATAAAAAAGTATGGTTCATGTATCCCCACTCGCCCCTATACCTTGAACTTGAAAGAAAAATAATATAGTTAAAACGTTATAGCTCTTCGCAAGGGGGCGGCCATAGCGTAGTTGGTAAATCACTCACCTGGGTTCTAATCCCATCCCCGCAAAAAGGGTTAAAGATTTTTCTAATTCGAAGAGGCGAATTACCTTAAGGTTAAAACTTCTATAATCGAAATAAAAAAAGCTTTTTGCAACAACTTAATATTAATGTGTATATTTGTATGGATGACTTTAAGAGTAAACTTAGGACTATAACCTTGTGGTAGAAATTATCTAGGGTGTCTTAAACTCGCGATATATTATTTAAAAAAAAACATATTACCAAAATTATATTTTTACTCGGCGTTTCTTTCCAACTAATTTTTCATTTAAAATTGTATTGTTTGGAGATTTCTCAGGCTATTGAACCCTAATTTGATGTATTATAGTCATATATTTTGTGGAAAAATCTGAATATTCAATCAATAAAGTATTTTTTCACATTATGTTGTTTATAGTCTCCCAAACTAGTTTTTCGCAAATAAATAGCTTCAGAAATAATAAAGGGGTAGAATAAACGAGTTGTGGGGAAAAAATATTTCTTGAATTAATATCGCTCTGTACCACGTGATGCGTTTTTCAAAGGGAAGTCTTTCGATCGTGATAATCCTACGATTTTTACACAAAAAGTATGACTATAATACAACCAATTGAGGTAGAATTGTCTGATAAATCAGAAAATGATAGAACTTGGAATAAAAAATTGGTTGGAAAGAAACGCCGAGTAAAATATCAATTTTTCAAAGGGTCTGACAAAATGAAGGGGACGGTGGGGAGTTGACATACATAGTTTTGTTTTTGGAACATAACTACTATAAAAGATTGATCGATTTTCAATATTTGAACAGGTATTTGTAAAGGACACCTTAATGTATCCACAGTCTGAAGCAATTTAAAATAATCGTTATAAATAAATAAAATAAATAAAATCTTGTTTGAGATATGGCAGATTGCGTGAAAAGCGTGGAATCGACACATTTTAGTTTAGTTTGATTGTGAACCATCGCAAAGAGTAGGATAAATCAAGGATTTTTGTGGTTTATTTCTATCTGGGCTGACGCGCCAAATCGTATTCAGAGTTGACAGCACCCTTTCAGATTCTAATGAAACTTTCTGTTCTTGAAGACTGTCGCAAAAAGCCACTTTGCATATTTTGTTTTTCCAAAATGATCTAGATTGTCTTTTGAAAAGGGCCAAACTTTTTTTACTATTTTTTCAAATGGCTATAGTCTAAAAATGACAAATCCTACAAAAAAATATTGTAGAAGTGGTTTTCACAAAATTAGTCAAATTTTCGAATAAAAATATTGAAAAAATTCTTCATCCACTCCTACACTGAAAAGAATCGATTTTAAAAATTTAAAGTCGATTTACAAATAAAAAACATTTTTGATTTGGATGAAATTTTATTCCAAGATAGATAATTATGTTCCTCACCTACTGTCAAAAATGCATGTTGGACACTTTTGAGGAAAAAAAATAATTTAAAAAAATATTTCCTTGTCCAAACTGAACTTTTTTCTTCAGTGTATTTTGATCGAAAACTAAACCAATGAGAGTCATAATCATCTCAGAATCCAGTAAAACTCAGTTTGTGTGAAGATATTGTCTAATTTAGCAACTAAGCATATTTTATTAAGATGTTAATACTTTTTCATTTTTCATGAAATCGAAATTTTTTATTACTTTATCTGAAAGTACAACTCCTTGCGAATGTTTTCCCAATTTTTTATAAAGATCCAAGAAATAGATCGAAAGTTATAGTGCACAGTTTTAAACTCGATAATCTCGCAATGTCGTTTTACTAAAAATGGGTTTTCCGTGATCACGATTGCCGAAAAACTACTCAATGAATTTTCTTAATTTTTTTTCAATTGATCGTAATTAATTCCTTTTTTAATCATAAATTTTTGTTTCATGAATAAGAATTTTTAATACAATTTTTAGAGCTTAAAACAGCGATTTTTTACTAAAAACGCTCTCGAATGCAGGAAACGAAAATATTATTTATTCAACTAATCGTTAAGGGTGCGAGGAATACTCATATACTAATGGATTTTTTGAGTTTTTGTGTTCTGGTGATCTATTGGTCTCCAATCGTGATCACCGCAAACCTCTTAAATAAAAAGGGTTTCTAGGAAAAAGCCATAAATCCGTCAATTATCAATTTATTTTTATATACTTATGACACATTCTTTCGTGATGTTACAACGATTTGACGATTCTTCATTCCATAAATATGTTATAGCTTTATCAAATGAACGTCTACATCAAAACTTATTACAGATTCGGAAAGCAGACAAAATTTCACTAAAGATTTAATAAACATAAACTGAATATACTGGAAGAGAATTGTTTTATGATCGATAATGTAACGTGACGTTACAACTCGTCACAAATTAGAACTTTCAACGTATTTACAAAAAAGTCAAAATATCTGCTCTATAAGATTTTTTATCAAGAACAAATTTTCTATGATGTATTTCTAAATAGCATACGAATAACTTGGTGTCATTAAATATATTTTTTATTGTTTTGTTTCTTATAAAGCATCTTTTAACTTTCGTGACGTTACAACGCTCCTTTCTCAGAAAAGTGATATCTCATTGCGTTGTAACGTCACGAAAATCTTCAACTTTTCTAAAACTCCGTAAGTTACGCTGGTGCTATTGTTTTGAGTAAAATTTAAAATATTTATCACATTTAGCCATGATTTAATGATAATTAACTCGAATAACAATATGGGGTTGTTGAAAAATCACGATACAGTTTATTTTTTGATTGTAGCAGAAATAATTGATCAAACCAAGAAAAATTTTATTTCATATCTTGTTGTGGATGAATTTGAGCCATTTGACACATTTATTTATTTGACACGGTTCAATATGGTAGTTTAACGGAGCCAAAATAGCAACTTTTATCACATATTTCACAAACAAAAATGAAACGGCAGTGCTGCTTTCTTTAATTTGGTAAGGAATCAGGTTCCTGATCCGAGTTTATAGCATGATATTTGTATTGTTGGGCTTAAGCAAGTGAGGAGAGTTAATGTGAGGAAAGATATATTCAGGGAACGCATTATTATTCATGGCTAAATACTAACTCGAGAATAAAGTTCAAAAATTACATCGCATGTCCTGGACTACGTTGCTGTTAGCGTAATAGCATCGGAACGTGCCATATGACCGGCGCCGAGGAGAGTACAGTGTAGGTGGACTTTTAAATGAAATATAATGTAACGTTGCTCAATCGTTTATTAAAAATACCTTCTCTAGTGCATTCAAGTGTTGTAGATAAAATCGTTTATTTTCTGAATCTATAATTAGGTTTGATGAAGGAGTTCATTTGAAAAAGTTATAAGAGATATATAGAATGAAGGTTGGTCAAATCGTTGTAACGTCAAGAAAGAATGTGTCCATGGTCCCCTTAAGCACTTAAGGATATATATTCTGAAGGTATGAATATTCCGCTAGTATAATTTCCTGTTTACGAAGCAACTTGAAAGCGTTTCAATAAACCATACGAAGTAAAATTTGACACTATATTTGATAAATCATTCAAGCGGCTGATAAAAGTTGAATTACGTGACGTTACAACGCAAAGTGTATTCTATTGTAACTTAAGTTCTGCACATCCAATAAAATAAATTGTAGTCTTTTTAGAAAAGTATATTTGAATACAAAGAGAATCCGGAATATGAATTTGAACAAAATTTTAGTTTTTTAATAAAATTAAAACATAGGCATTTTTCGTGACGTTACAACGCTGAAACAATCAAAACTTCTACTAGTTCAAAAAGTATTGGTGGTCAAATCAAGGAAAAAATCTTTCTAGTTTTATTGTTCTACACTCAATAACGAACAAATTCCTTTAAACAGATAAAAATTTGAATAATAGTTTCATGAAATAGAGCTTTTCTTAGAAGTCAATAATTCAGGAACCATCTTCCGTGAAATTCAACTTCATTCTCTATATATTTTTCAACTAATTGTCGAAATGCTAATAGTTGTATTACATAACTTTTCAATGGTTTAAACACTACCGAATCGAGGAAAAAATATTGTGATACCAAAATAAGACAAAACAAAAACGTCCTTCTGGTGGACAAGCTCGCGGAATGTGTCAAATGCTAATAGTTGTATTACATAACTTTTCAATGGTTTAAACACTACCGAATCGAGGAAAAAATATTGTGATACCAAAATAAGACAAAACAAAAACGTCCTTCTGGTGGACAAGCTCGCGGAATGTGTCTTATGCTTGTTTATTTTACTGAAAAATGTTCTACCAAAATATTATAAGTTTGATGTAATGAAAGCATTTCTTCATTCCTTCACGTAAATTCAAACTTTCTTGACATTGTTATTACTAAAAGGTATGTAACCCCATAACCCCAAGAATCCCATTTAAAAGAGTTTATGTCGTTAAACAAATATTCCATTATTACTTTTTAATTTTCTTGTTTAGTGCTGAGGAAGAATCAGAAATTAAGAAATAACCACCACAACATTAGGTATTGAATTTTACATAATTATTTATTTATTTTTATATATTACATTTGTCTTAAAACTATCTTCATGCATGCTATTTTGTATTATTTCTATACAAGGAAAATATTTTTGGTTCATCTTCTGAATACCTTTTCGTCTCTACTTTGCCCCCAGCAATAGGCACAAAACTGTGGAATTTTTGAGTTCCAGATATTGTTTTGGCGTTATTATACAACTCTTAGAATTCTTCTGACATTTTGTTGTGCTGTTCAGTGAATATGTAGCAGAAAATTAATTTTGTGATATTTTTATCAGTTGTTCAACTGTCCAGTTATATAACTCTTGGTATTTCCATAGGCACGAGTAAGACTAGCTTTTTTGCCGGTCGCTTGAGAGTGCCACCAATAGCATCACAGGGTCCTTTTCCATGGGACGCTGCAACAAAAAGCCATTCTGCGCTTAAGGTTGGAGAGAGAAGCAGTACTGTAACAACATTTTACATAAGCTGATTGAATTTTATGAAGATCTATCACTCGGTGTGGAAAAAAAACTGATTTTTTCGTTTTCGATTTTGGCCCATTCTCTCCAACCTTAACTCATACTTTGAGTGGAATCTACACAAGCTTGCAAAGTTTTTCTTATTTTTGTATTGTGCCGCTGCTCCATCAGACATAAAATAAATTTTAGAAAAGTTTGTCAATTGTTTCATAAAATTTATCAGATTTGAGAGGAATAAATGAACTGCAGTCTTCAAGTCTTCCAGTCATCTTGTCTTCCAGTCTTTTAGTCTTCCAATCTTCCAGTCTTCATTCAAGTTTGTTATGAATATATACCAAATTCGTTACTGATACTTTTTGCATGTATCAGGCAACTAGCAGCTGGGAAGGTGGATTCTGAGATGATTATGACTTTCATTGGTTTAGTTTTCGATAAAAATACACTGAAGAAAAGAAAATCAGTTTGAACAAGGAAAAGCTTTTTTTTAAATAACTTTTTTTCCTTAAAAGTGCCCAACATAAATTTTTGACGGTAGGTAGGGAACATAATTACCTATCTTAGAACAAAATTTCATACAAATCAAAAATGGATTTTTTTTTGTAAATCGACTTTATATTTTTAAAAACGATTTTTTTCAGTGTAGGAGTCAATGAAGAATTTTTTCATTATTTCTATTCGAAAATTTGACTAATTTTGTGAAAACCACTCCTACAACATTTTTTGTAGGATTTGTCATTTTTAGAATAGCCATTTGAAAAAAAAAATAGGAAAAAAAATTTGACACTTTTCAAAAGACCGTCTAGATCATTTTTAGAAAAACAAAATGTGCAAAGTGGCTTTTTGTGACAAAGTCTTCATGTACAGAAAGTTTCATTAAAATCTGAAAGGGTGCTGCCAACATTTGTTCGAGTTGGCGCGAAATTCGTCGGCTATAAAAGTTCAATTTTAAGATATTTCTAAATTAATGGTAATCTGGAAGTTATCTGATTCACAATGAACAGGTGAGAGCATGAGTCGCTTCAAGCCACCTGAATTCGCGATTGCGCGGGGCGATTAAGAACATGAATTTATGCAACATTTTCCAATGCGAAAGTGATTCAATCTCAATCATTGAGGTTTTTTATAAGCGATCTTGGACCGGTTTTGAAATCTCCAAAATTTATGTTTGCAGAAGATTTGAAATTCTTCCGTTTGATAAAATCTTTGACGGATTGTATATTGCTTTAACTGGACATTGACACACTGTTAACTTTGCGAAACATCAACGGAATCGAAGTTAATACAAAAAAATGCAACGTGATTACATTTACCAGGATCTTATCACCGAACTATTTAATGTCGTCAGCTATCGTGCAGCGCAACCCCGTCGTCATAGAGGTAGGTGATTATTTGGACAGCAAATTAATTTTCTTAGGGCATGTGGCAACTACTGCCGCTTTCTGCGTGCTAGGGTCTTTAAGGCTAAATGCTCAGTCGTTCGAGAACGTGTACAATTTAAAGAAGACTTATTGATCGCTTGTGCGTAGCATCTTGGAATACATCGTTCTTGTTTGGGTTCCTTATCATGGTGTATACCTTATTAGCATTGAGAAGGTGTAGAAATGCTTCATCAAATATGCTTTTTGCTTCTTACCTTGGACCGACCTAGCTCGTGCAACGTTGGACTATAATCCACCTGCCTATGCATGCTGACAGGAGGATTAAACACTAGCAAATGCTAATTTTCAAAATACTGGACGGTAACATCGAAAGCAGTCAACTATTGGGACAACTCAACTTTAATGCAGCTCGAAGACAAACGCGTCAAGTAGATTCCTTTCGTTTATAGTTGTGCCGTACGCAATTCTAACGAAGCAATCCGTTGAATGTATGTTGTCGCGTATTTAATTCAGTTTCATGTTTCTCGGACTTTAATGTTGCTAGGGTACGTTTAGTTATAAAATAAGTTAATAAGTCAGCCTGTGCGATTCACAATCGAAAGCCTACACAATAAACAAAATTGGAATTGCTTAGGTCTACTGCCAATATCAGAGCCGGTCTTGGCGTTAAACGTGATCCGTATGTGCCGTCCACATCGATTCACGTTCTTTCACAAAAGCCTTTGCACTGCGTTTAAAACTAACACATTTCGAAACAAAATACACAAGGGGATTATAATGAATCATGTTCTGCAATAAATGGAAATTAAAGAATTAAAGGCAAACAGAAATGAACAGCAGCAATCATCATTGATTGATGCTAACCGTCGACAAGTTTTCAGTGGTGATCCTGCGTAGCTTTTTTTTGTCGGTTCTCACGGTAAAGATGGATAAGTCTGTCTATGCCAAGAGACATGCTGGTGAACTCGAGTGATTCGTAGTTACGCTGCCTAAGCTCGACCGTCATCAGTAGAAGACAAAGGTTAAGCCCGTATGATAATAAACCTGTTCTAATGACCCTGCCACTTCTAGTTTTCCGATCTGTATACTTCACATCCTTGCTCTCACTTGAGTAGGGGTATTGTGGTTTGAACCGACACCTTAAGCTTAACACTTTTTCTACAAAACCAATAAAATTATAATTTCTACACAGAATTCTTCTTCAGTAAATTCTAAACAAGGCTTAATGTCGTCAGCGCTTCAAAAAATTAGTTTCATTAAAAATAATTGATTGCAAACTTGGAAAACAAAGTGACTTTTTGTAGGCACTGCGGGTAAAATCGACACCCCCTATAATTTATTTTCTCTCCACTTTATTAAAATGTTTGTATTTTTTTAAAAATGTGATGTATGCCCGAGTAATAAAGTGTGAGTATGTGAGATACAAATATGTGTTTTTCGTAGCTTCATTATGCAGTGAGGAGAAGAGAGCTCGAAAGCGTAGTGCTATAAACAAGAGTATTTTATGCTATATGATTATTTCTTGATAATGATATTTCAAAATAATACGTACGCACATCATTGCAACCTTCAATGTCATTGTATTTCGTAAGAGAAGATTTGCAAGTGTTCTACATTCTGCTAATCGGATTCATTTACTTATAAGTGACGCACACTTCTTAGTAAAACTACCTTTTTCAGCCTTGATTTTTCGAATTCTGATCATCAACGATCTAGCAGGTTATACAAAGGATTATTGTCTCATTGTGATAAAGTACATCTATGACAAACCAAGAGAACACTAGAACTTCGGTTTGAGCAGCTTTTTGCAGAAATTACAAAAGCTTCGATAGAATCTAATTGATGAAATACCAATTTTTGATTTTTAAAGAGACAAGAAATAAACACAATAAAAGTATTTCTGTGTATTTCTGCTATTACTATAGTATGCTAATAGTGTAATTGAAGTGTCACAAAGATCCCCAGCCTTTGTAATGAACCGCATGTAAACACAACCATCATAACAGCGTGTCGGTTTTACCCTAACCAAAGGGTGTCGATTTTACCCCAACAGCTTTTTTTAAGTGATTAAAAATATTGAATTTCTCTCTCTTCAATGCACCCATTTGATCATAGGAAAGGTCGATAATAATAGGGTCTGAAAAATGTGGTGATTTGAAAAGCTTTTGTTCGGTTAAATTCTTAAAAACTAGCAACAAAATTTTACATCCAGACAAGTATGAAAGCTGCTGTCGTATATTTTGTTTATTTTTATGACTTTCGGCGTACTAACTTAAATTCAATTTGTCTTCAAATGTTCTACATAATCGTACTAATAATAATGTGTCATTATGAAATGAATAAAAATTTGATTTCTAGGGAAAGCTGTGAAGTATCGGTTTACCCACAGTGTCGGTTTTTCCCACAATTCCCCTACTATGGCTATAATTTTCATAACTTCCCCTACCCAGTAATCTCTAGCTAATTGAATGACGTTAAAATGTAAAAAAAGAATTAGTTATGGAATTTGCGTTTTGACTTCGTTTCATCAGAATCCGACAGGACTAAGCTAGCACCGGATTTACGCTAGCTTTAAAAAACGGAGACACAATTTATGTTCCTTAGCAAACCTTTAGTCAAGCGTGATGCCCCGCAAGAAAAGGAGCTCATTTTAAGATGAAGAGAATAAATTAAATCGAAACATTTGATTTGGCTTAGGTAAAAACTAGTTTTTCTCCATTAAGGAAAAAAAATGTTTAAAACCATCTTTGGCCGTGAAGAGCACAAAACCTATAACTAAATTAATTATAGAATTTGCGTTTTTACTTCGTCTCATCAGAATCCAACACTTACTTAGTGACAGTACTAAGCTAGCGATGGATTGACGCTGCTCCAGAAAACGGAGACACATACATCCGGTGCTAGCTTTATCCTGTCACTAAGTTAGTGTCGGATTCTGATAGGACGAAGTCGAAACACAAATTCCATAACTAATTTAGTTTCAATCTCCCCTCTGGTTAAAAGTCTTCTTAGTATCGTTAGATGCTTTACGATTCTGTGAGCCCTCCTCCAATACGAATAAATCTAGATTGAGGCTATATCGTCGCTTATCACATTTCAAGAAAAACGATTTTTAAAGTGTGAGATTGAATATCTTGAAACAATTCAAAGAAGACAATTGATGCTTCAATCTATTCTGTATTAATCTCTCAAATATTACGAAGATCGGTTGACTATATTGCGAGTTTTTTTACTAAAAATGTAAACAAAAGTCGCACTCGCATGCGTCATAGGTATTGTATTGACAGCAAAGTTTGTATGGCGTGTCATAATTGTGAATGGAAAATTTTCTATACAAATAAAGCATCAATTATTAACTCTCATTCACATCTTTGGCTTAATTTGGTCTATAAACAATCGGTGAGACGCATTTTGTGGGAAATGAGTCAGCGAATCTAGAAAAATACTATTTTTTGGTTACATTGCTGCCAAATATGCTAAATTTCCAAACTTAAATTGCATTTTTCTCACGATTCGTGTATTTTTAATTTGAAAATGATTATGCCATTGTATTTCTCAGATAGTTTTTTACAGAAAAACATCTAACACATCAAGATAACTGGAGCCAATCCCCAGACACAGCCATTTGAGGCAAAAAAACGCAATTACTCAGTACATTTCTCGCTATATGTCAGTAACCAAGGAGAATGTCAAAATTCTAAAAACGCCACTTTGTAGAAATTTTTTAAACTAGTCATTTGGCATATCTAATTCAGTTGCCCCAAAATGGCGTATGTCATAAGATACACAACAGCGACGATATATTCAAGGATTATAACGACAACAATTGCAAAACAATATCAAAATGCAACATCAAAAATCTGTTTATTACAATTCATTTCCAAAGATGTCATTACTTCTCCAATCAATAAGTTGAGTGCGATGTGGTCTTCCTGGGTAAAGTGGCAAAAAATGAACCGGCAAGCTTATAAATATTCTCCATTTACGTGATACTCTTACATAACTATGTCGTGAATTTCCTGCTTCACGTCTCTAATGAAGTTTGTGGTATAGCAGCCGCAGTACAGCATCCAAACTTTCGGCTCTGATGAAGACACAACAGCGGAAGTCCTTTCAACACTCGAATGCATCGTAGCACCGGACCCATTCAAAGCGTTGGCTCGAGCAAGCGGTTCGGTTATTCCCATTCCTTTTCCCGCAAGAGGCCGTACACTAATTACGTAATAGATTTTTCTACCAGATCTTTTGGAACTGGTAAATAATATTTATTTTTTAAGAAAAATATGAACGCAGAAATGATATATACAATATTATATAAACATAATAACTTAATAAACAACCAGTTTTAATTCACCTAGTGGTGCAATTGTGACTTTCTCATTTCTTCGAACTATGACTAATAAGCAATATTATTGTGGAAATGCCTATTACACTATTAGGACACTTTGCACCTACACTCAAGGGCACGCTGCCACGAACCCGATGAGCTATGTGTCGACGGTGATACACTTGAAACGAAATAAAAATATCATACTTAGTTAGCCTAATCAGCATTAGTACAATGTTGTCTTCCTGCTAGCTAATTTTGACATGCGGGGGTGAGTGTGTGAGGAGGGTGAAAAAGCCACGAACGAACCACTCCCCAGCTTAATTTGGTGTGCCTTGTGATATAGTGGCGATAAAAAGATGTTGTGGTTGAGTGGGTTCAGGGAAAGGGGATGTTAAGCGAAAGGGGGGGGGGGGGTCTTCGAGTTTGTTCGTTACATACACACACGGACATTGTCCCAAATCGTCGACCATACAACTCGGCCCTCTGAGCCTCGGAAAGAATTTTGAAAATATGAGCGAATTCTAAACATTTCTTTCGTAAGAAATGTAAAACATGGACATGAAGGGGATACTATCAGCAAAGTTGAGAATACACAAGGGTATTCAATTCGTGGGTAAATATACTCGCATCTCAGTAAATCCGACGTTTTACCACATTTTGCTGTGTTTACTACTACACGAATTTTTCTTTTACTCGTTTTTATTGTCCATTGCGCGAATGTTAAAGTAATGAGATTACTCGTATTTCTGGTTCAGAACGCATTCCTCGCATAAAAATAGAATCAATGAAAATGATAGGTCGCTCAAGTGACGCGAAATCAAAAACTCTTTACTCAGCTATATTGTTCTAAGAAAATTGAAATAGGGGAGACTGAGGAGACTTGATCCCCTTTTTTATTTTTCAGTCCAACTCCGTGGAATGATAAAAAACTATGTATTTTTTTGTAGTTTTATATTGTTTCTAGGGATGACTAATAATCATAAAAAAATTACATGGAAATATTATACTGGACATGAGCTATGAGCATTTCTGGAAAACAACAACAAAAAGGAAAATTCTTAGATTAGTGGAGACTCGATCCCTAATTTGGGGACACTTGATTCCTTTATGAAAACGTGTTTAAAAGAGCATGTAGGGTAATAAGCCTGTTTTTGCCCTGTTTCTACTATCATCCTACCCATCTGAAGCTTTTAGTTAGAGCAGCGTTTGCCATCTTTGCCCAACGCATTGACTCAAATGGTATTGCGATAATGGGGGTACTCGATTAGAGATTTTCCTGCGCTCAAACAGAAGATTTTCACCATTCTCAAGACAATTTTGTTATTATATTGGCTCCTTATAAGAGGCGAATGACCTTAACGTTAAAACCTCCATAATCGACATAAAAAATGGACCTTCATAACAAATCAAAGAAGCTGAAATAATAAAATTATTGTAGTAATAATGTGGTACCCTTCTTAATAGGGCAAAAACATTACCCCATTCAATTTTATAAATGGATTGTAGTATTGATTAAATTGTTATGATTAGATATTGTTATTTTTGTTACTACATATTACGCATCTCTCACCTGATTTTTTTACGAATTCCCCAAATCTCCGTGCAATTATTTGAAAGCTGTCTTTATTATGGTTGAGGAACGTCAAATGTGGGATGAATAGTTGCTACGTATACTGTAGTAAACAATTACAGTTATGTTTCTTTACGATGAAGCGTTCATTTTTGACATTTTTTTATGAAAATAATGACTTCAATTGTTCTGGTGTGAATTTGGTTATTTTCAGTGGTGTGTATGAAGTATGGCGAAGGGGATCAAATCTCCACGAATTTGAAGGGATCAAGTGAACCCATAGCATCTATTTCAGCAAACTTTAGTAAAAATATAGTTGAACAAAAGAATCAGCTGGGAGTGGGCGTAGCGTATTGGTAAATCGATTGCCTTGTACGCAGCGCACCTGGGTTTCCCCACCCCGCACATAGGGTTAGAAATTTTTCCTAAGAGATTTTTCTAACCCGAAGAGGCGAATGACCTTAAGGTTAAAACCTCTATAATTGAAAAAAAAAAAAAAAGAATCAGCTCAATCATAACGTATTCATATAATTGACATTCTCCTGTAATTCTGTATGCAAAAGTAGAGTATGTAGTGGGTGATTTTATCAATTTTATAAAAGTTTGAAAATTTGAAAAATAAATCTTTTTTTTAAATCGGTAAAAATTCGGTTACACAAAAGTCCAATTTCTTTTTTCTGTGTTAATGAAATTTATGTTTAGATAAAACTACGCAACTTTATAGTATATTCGATTAATGTTGGGGCAAACTACGCCACTGCGCAATAGAGTACTACGATCGTCTCCAGCCTGCACATTTGACCCATCATGTCACTGTCAGATCAGTTGCTACTTCCTGTTCCTTACACGACTTACAACTAGAACACTTGTCAGTGAGGAAACACTATATCAGTAAGAAGCCATTGTTCGGGAGAATTAATTAAACTAATTGGATTGTTATAATTTGAAGGAAACTAATCTTTGAAGCTACAGTCAACAAATCTGACTTCGCTCTCAAGATTCCGAAACGATCCCAACAAAATCTTCAAAGATTAGTTCAACGGATTTAGTCGTCCGGTGGTGGTTCCCTTGATCAGACGTTCAAAATGCCAGAATCAAGCCGATTCGATTGTGCAACATGTCACCTGTCGAACAACATTGACGACATGGTTGAATGCGAAGGATGTTGCAATTGGTTCCATTACGGATGTGTAGGGTTCGACGATGGCCAGAAGCAGGAGCATTGGAAGTGCTCTACGTGCACGACGAAGAACACTCAGGAGAACCAGAATATTTCGCTTCCGCCAACTACGCTACCGAATCTAACCGATTTGGAACCAGCCGGTGTTGATCCACGTGCAGCTCAAACGAAACTTAACCTCAATCGTCTGGAGGAAGAACGAGCATTGATGCAAAAGGAAATTGAATTGAATCTTTCCATCCAACTGGAGCAGCAAAAATTACAGCTCGAAAAGGATGCGAGTAGGGCTAAGTACGACATTCTGCGTGCACATTGGAGCGGGTTTACAACCGGTGGTGAAGTAAGGGTAAATGTTGTTGGACAAGTAGGAGAGGGGGCAGAGATGAGGGATCAGGTTGCTGCTAGATCGAGCCAGGAAATTGGTACATCGACGGTCAAAGCAACGGTCCAACACACTTACATGCCGCCACCTACGTCTCAGGCAGTCTTGGACGCTATATCGCACTGCCCCTTACCGCCACAGGGTACAGAAGTTTCATCACTACTACCCGCGAGGAGTGCTAATCCGTTCTCGCAATCAATGAACCACCAAAACCAGCTTGCGATATTTTCTTCGACACACCCTCTCATTCACCCCAGCTGTGCAGAATCGGTCACGGCAGGCAGTGTACCGGCAACGAGTGGATATGCAAAGACAAATACGGCACTCAGCTTTAATCACCCAGTAGCAACGGCAGGGCAACATGGACAAGGATACATTTACAATTACTCACCTGATTTCGTGCCAGCTATTGGCATAGGGCAGCCAGGATCATCAACCCCGATAACTGCAGCTTCGCTGATAAATCCAGTGGCAGGCATCACCCACATTACCCAATCGATGCCACCTATTATTAGTTCGACTAGGTAGCAAGGTGGACGTTATCATCATAATCAGGTAACAAGTAGTATAGGAAATCGAGTGTCGTTAGGCCATTTATATCCCACACAATACTCGTCCCAGTACACAGGAGTATACAATCCCTATCTGCAAATAAATGCTCCCGTCTCTCAAACTTCCTTCCCCTTCCCGAGTAGCGGTTATGCGTATCCCCAACCGCAATTAGCACAACCTGCGATCGTGAATGCTAGTGAAGTGGGGGGTCCTACAGCTCGTCAGTTGGCAGCAAGACACGTGATGCCGAAAGATTTGCCTACGTTTAGCGGGCAACCTGAGGAATGGCCTTTGTTTTTAAGTGCGTATACAACATCAACGGAAGCATGTGGTTACAGTGAAGTGGAGAATCTTGGCCGCCTTCAGCGGTGCCTTAAAGGTAACGCATTGGAAGCAGTGCGAAGTCGTTTGTTACTACCGTCGTCAGTTCCCTATGTGATGCAGACTTTGAATGTATTGTATGGTCGCCCTGAACAAATTATATATGCACTGTTAGCCAAGGTGCGTGAGGTACCTTCGCCGAAGCAAGACAATTTGAGGACGCTGGTCCATTTTGGGTTGGCTGTACAGAGCTTTTGTGATCATTTGGAAGCGGCAGGACAGATTGCTCATCTGTCAAATCCGGTACTACTTCATGAATTGGTCGACAAGTTGCCCGCACACTTGAAATTGGATTGGGCGGTTTTTAAGCGGCAATACCTGGCAGCAGACTTGCGGTTGTTCGGGAGCTACATGAGTAACCTAGTTTCAGCAGCAGCAGACGTGACACTTTCCTTGGAGCCACAGGCATCACGTCCCAGCAAGGCGGAAAGATCAAAGGGGTTTCTCAACGCACATTCTACGATGCCACCGGGTAACAGAGAAGCAGTAACAACTGAACCAGAGCAACCAAAAGCTCCGGAGCGGATGACATCATGTTTGGTCTGCAACAAGTTGGACCATAAAGTGAAGGAATGCGAGACTTTTAAGCGAATGAGTTGCGATGATCGATGGAAAGCAGTGCATGCTCGCCACTTGTGCAGAGTTTGTCTTGGAAGGCACGGCAGAAGACCGTGTAGGTCACAAGCTCGGTGTGAGGTGGCAGGGTGCCAGGTACGACATCATCCACTACTTCACGGGACACCAACTAGGAGTTCCCGGTCCTTCGGGACAAAGACAACAAGCATCGGAAGGGGTAATATCACACCACCACATGAAAGGTACAATGCTTTTCCGTATTCTCCCGGTAAATCTTCATTACCAGGGAAGATCAATACACACTCACGCCTTTATCGACGAGGGGTCGTCGGTTACGCTCGTGGAGAAGAGAATTGCAGATGAACTGAAATCTGAGGGCGTCAAACGGTCGTTATGTCTCTCTTGGACTGGGAACGTCACCCGAGTGGAAGCAGATTCCCAACAAATCACACTTGAGATATCCGGCGACGAAGACAGATCGCGGTACAAGATCGACGACATCAGGACAGTCCGTTCTTTGGCGCTTCCGAAGCAAACGCTACGATACGACGAACTGGCTCGTCGGTACGAACACCTACGCAATCTACCGGTCAAGAGTTTCGAAGGCGTGACTCCTGGTATACTCATAGGAGTGAAGCACGCACACCTGACTGCAACGACGTTAATCCGAGAAGGTCGACAAGGAGAACCCATCGCCGCGAAAACCCGTTTAGGTTGGGCTGTCTACGGTCCTACGGTAGGCAGAGGAAAGCCTTCAAGTTTCAACTTGCATATCTGCGAGTGTTCAGCGGACAACGAACTGCACGAGTTGGTCAAACAGTATTTCACTGTAGAAAGTGTTGGCGTGTCAGTCGACCGTGGCCCGGACTCGGAAGAAGACAAACGGGCAAAAAGTATTCTGGAACAGACAACAAAGCGAGTGAAAATAGGTTTCGAAACCGGATTATTGTGGCGTTATGACTACGTCGAATTTCCGGATAGTTACGGCATGGCAGTTCGTAGATTGGAGTGCTTCGAGAGGCGCTTGAAGACGAATTCGAGTATTGGTGAAAACGTACGACGTCAACTGGTGGAATACCAAAAAAAGGGATACATGCACGAAGCGACGGAAGAAGAACTACGAACAGCTGATTTGCGGAAGGTGTGGTACTTGCCGCTTGGAGTAGTATATAACCCGAAGAAACCCACAAAAGTGCGCCTGGTCTGGGATGCTGCTGCCAAAGTGAATGGTGTTTCACTGAATACGATGCTGCTGAAGGGGCCGGATCTAACGGCTTCACTTCCAACTGTTCTCGGCGGGTTCCGCGAACGGAAGGTCGCACTGGGAGGCGATATACGCGAAATGTTCCATCAAATCAAAATAAGGAAGGAAGATAGAGACTCCCAACGGTTCCTATGGCGAAACAATCCGGAACAGCAGCCGCGGGTGTTTATTATGGACGTCGCCACGTTCGGGTCATCATGTTCTCCGTGCTCCGCCCAGTTCATCAAAAACCTCAACGCCGATGAATACGCCCAGCAGTTTCCACGGGCGGCCGACGCTATCCAACGTCGGCATTATGTGGACGACTATCTCGATAGCTTTGACACCGAGGACGAGGCAATTAAGGTCGCCAAGGAAGTCGCATTTATACATCAAAGGGGCGGCTTCACAATAAGCAGCTGGTTGTCCAATTCAACGGAAGTCCTTCGACGGGTCGGGGAACAGGATACCCCGTTACAGAAGCTCATTAACTGGGATAAAGGCAGCTGCGTTGAACGAGTCCTGGGAATGTCCTGGCTTGCTAAAGATGATGTATTTGTGTATTCCAGCAGCGTTGACGTTGGGGCAGCTGTCACGACGAAGCGAGGCATCCTACGATGTGTGATGAGCCAGTTTGATCCTCTTGGATTGCTGTCTCATTTTTTGATTCACGGACGGATCATTATCCAAGATATCTGGCGAACGAAGGCCAGCTGGGACGATGAAATTGGAGGCGATATTTTAAAGCGGTGGAGAGTGTGGACTAGCCTGTTCAGTGATCTACAGCAAATACGAATTGAGCGATGCTACTTCCCTGGAATTACGTCATCAGAAATAGAAGACCTACAACTGCACGTGTTTGTGGATGCCAGCGAGAGCGCATACGCATGTGTTTCGTATTTTCGCGCGGTGATTGCCGTAGAAATTCATATCGCGTTGGTTGCTGCGAAGGCGAAAGTGGCCCCACTAAAATCTTTCTCCGTACCAAAGTTGGAACTCCAGGCTGCGTTGATAGGAGCAAGGCTGATGAAAACGATCGGAGAAACTCATTCATTAACAATTTCTCGCAGATTCATTTGGTCAGATTCTAAAACGGTGCTAGCGTGGATCCTTTCCGACCACCGTTGTTACCGGCAGTTCGTGGCTTGCAGAGTAGGCGAAATTCTCTCCATAACAAACCCCGATGAGTGGCGCTGGATTCCAACTAAGTTCAACGTAGCGGATTTGGCGACGAAATGGGGAAAAGGGCCAGAGCTTTCCGCGAGAAGTTGCTGGTTTGCTGGTCCGGAAGTCCTGAGACGCACAATCACGCAATGGCCACAAATGGACCCTGCGATGCTCACCACGGTTGAGGAGCTGCGACCATGCTTCGTACACCGGACACAGCTGTATGATGGTTTCATAGAGTGGACACACTTCTCGAAATGGGAGCGTCTCCATCGATCAATAGCGTATGTATGCCGTTTCGCTGTCAGCTGCCGAAAGACAAACAGGCAGTTGAGAGAAGTCGGTCGTCTCACAAACGAGGAGTTAGCAGCTGCTGAAAACGTGCTCTGGCGTGCTGTCCAATCGACTATCTATTTAGATGAAATTGTGCTACTGAAAAAACACCAGGAAAACAAGTTTCAAGGTAACGTCAAGAAAACACTGAACAGTTCCAGTCCACTTTACAATATGTCTCCGTTTCTGGATGAACACGGGGTGATCAGGATGGAGGGCCGAATTGGAGAAGCTGTTTTCGTCTCGTATGATGCCAAGAATCCTATCATCCTGCCAAGAGACCACCGTGTTACCTTTCTTATAGCGGACTGGTATCATCGAATCTACCTACATGCGAACAACAACACAGTAGTGAATGAGATGAAACAGCGATTCAGAATCCCACACCTACGGGCTCTCGTTCATAAAGCGGGCAAACTGTGCATGCTATGCAGAGTGAAAAAGGCGAAGCCGCTGCAACCCAAGATGGCACCTCTACCAAAGGCTAGACTAAGTCCGTTCACCCGTCCTTTCTCCTACGTTGGTCTGGACTATTTCGGACCAATGGCCGTCAAAGTAGGCCGATCTTTAGCGAAACGGTGGGTGGCACTGTTTACGTGCTTGTCAGTCCGCGCCGTTCACCTGGAAGTAGTGCATTCGTTGTCAACGGAGTCCTGCAAGATGGCTATTCGACGCTTCATCGTACGCCGTGGATCACCGCTTGAAATATATAGCGACAATGGTACAAATTTCCAAGGCGCTAACCGAGAGCTCCAAGAGCAGATGAAGTCCATCAACCAGTCGCTAGCTGAAATATTCACGAATGTCAACACTAAATGGGTGTTCAACCCGCCATCTGCTCCGCACATGGGGGGCTCGTGGGAGCGACTTGTCCGTTCAGTGAAGACAGCATTTGCAACTATTAGCACCTGTAAGAACCCGAGCGAAGAAACCTTTGCTACCATAATAACGGAGGCAGAAGGAGTAGTCAATTCACGTCCGTTGACTTTCATCTCCTTAGAAGCAGACGATCAAGAAGCACTAACTCCGAACCATTTCCTGCTGCTGAATTCAAATGGAGTGGTTCAAAGGCAGCAAGATCTTATCGAACCGAAAGAAGCATCGAGGACTAATTGGAAGCTTGCTAGATACATGGTTGACCAATTTTGGCGGCGTTGGGTGAAGGAATACCTTCCCACGATCGCTAGGCGTACAAAGTGGTTCGAGAACACTAAGGCACCAGAACCAGGTGACTTAGTGGTTATCGTCGACGAGGCCGTTCGAAACGGGTGGATCCGCGGACGAATTTTATCGATCATTCGAGGCAGGGACGGTCATGTGCGCCAAGCCATGGTGAAGACTGCTGCAGGAGTATTACGACGGCCAGTTACTAAGTTTGCTATTTTGGAGGTTCGCAAAGACGATAACACCGGTCCATCAGCTTGGAAGGACCAGTATTACGGGTCGGGGTATGTTGGGGCAAACTACGCCACTGCGCAATAGAGTACTACGATCGTCTCCAGCCTGCACATTTGACCCATCATGTCACTGTCAGATCAGTTGCTACTTCCTGTTCCTTACACGACTTACAACTAGAACACTTGTCAGTGAGGAAACACTATATCAGTAAGAAGCCATTGTTCGGGAGAATTAATTAAACTAATTGGATTGTTATAATTTGAAGGAAACTAATCTTTGAAGCTACAGTCAACAAATCTGACTTCGCTCTCAAGATTCCGAAACGATCCCAACAATTAATGTATTCTGATCCGCCTTTGAGTTACAATGATGGGATCAAGTCTCCCCGGGGATCAAGTCTCCTCAGTCTCCTCTACTTTTTTTGCGAAGCAAAGATGCATTTATACTAAGATCATGGTGCACCAAACTAATACAGAAATTTAAATGATGTGCAATTGTAAAACTTCCTGTTTAAATAACGACAATTACACTGGGCAATATATGGCGTTACATTCCAGTGCACTGTGTTGTTAAACGTGGCGATTACTAGCGATAATGGGAACAGTTTTGGAGAGTCTTTTATAAAATTTCTTCTTATACTTTTTTTTTATCTAATTGATCTATTAAGCTAGGATCAATGCTAAAAAAATAAAACGAATTTTACCAATTGTGCGGCAGATCCCCTGTGAGCAAGTAGCCATTGCGTGTAGCGATCTGTTTACGAGGCGGTGGAATATTTGCTTCCGTATCAACTACGTCGTGGGGGACGTTATTTATATTTCGCTATTGCACAATTCCGTGACATCAACGCGGTTGCTACCTTCATGTTCGCGATCAAATGTTCTTCCTTGCTTCTTGCCCAGAATGGATGTCAAGTGCAAATTTCCTCACTGATGTTGATTTTAATGTACTTGATGTTGCCTTTTTATTACCTGATCATATAAAGATGGTCAAGGATTTTGTTTGTCACGTTACATTTTTACGCATATTTCATAAGATGAGTCGGTAAAAACGATAAAACCAGATTCTATCACAACTGCACATTATTAAAGTCACTAAACCGCACATTTTTTCTACAGAAAGCTATTTTCTATCATGAACCGTCTTCACATTATTGTCATTTTGGTACGTCTGTCACGTTACATAATTTTCGCAGTTAGTTTGGAGGTTGCCCGACTAAATTGAAAAAGTCTGTTCCGTTGGACCCCAAATTTGCATGAACACAGTTTTAAGTTGAAGGTTGGAAAACAAGTTTGAAATATAGTTTTCCTGAAGAAAAACTTCGTTCTCGATTTTATGGAGTATTCTCAATGATCTGTCACGTTACAACCATAATCTGTCACGTTACACTTCTGAATTTTTATTGAAGCAAGGATATCAAGACAGTCGTACACAAATCATCCTTGATCTAGGATCTGAGTATTAACGGGAAATTTCATGTTTATTTTGAAAAACGCTTTTAATCCCCCTAACAGTGTGATGAGACATTTCTTATAACTCTTATCACTCTCTTCGGATATTATATCATTTGAGAACATTTAGAAATTGATGCTTCGCGATGTTTTTGATAACACATACTACATGGGATAGTGGCAGGACTTAGAGAATCGCTCAAATCAGCATAGGACAACATCAGTGCTAGAAATCTCAAACCAAATCAATGGGAAAGCGAAAAAATGGCCCATAAAATAGACATACAAACGAATTATTGCTAATGCTCTGTTAATAAAATATCTAAATTCCTCAATCAATGCATTGTGGTGGGAAAACTGAATTTTCCTATATTGCACTGAGCCAAAAAAAAATCGAATTTTTTTGAATCGATTTGAAGTTTATACTTTACTCAAATTTCCAACGCGACTGAGAACTAAGAAATCAACGATTTTTCTTAAAAAAAACGATACTAGCAGTGACACCATTCAAAGAAAATCAACAGTGAATATTTCCAGACTTGATTTTATTTCCTATTTAAGAACTATTGCGTTTTTTACATCCTATCGAAACCCAAAACTTCATGAAGTATTTGAAATTATTAAATTAAAATTTGTGTTTGCTATTGAAATTGACAAAATGATAGTATCGCCCCTTTGGCGATTGTTTACTTTTTCGGTCCCACCTATCAGCATTGAAGTATCGCCCTTACGTTTTTTTACAATACCAATTTTACAATTGGTGGGGGTTTGATGAAAATCGATCTTACTGTCCAAACGGCATAATTCCGAAACCGTAATTTTTCAGGTTTTAAAATTATGCAGAATTAATTTTTCAGAAAATAGTAACAGAGTTCGTGTCTTTAGCGAATTTGTTGCGACTTTATTGTAGTCATGAATATTAACCAGAGAAAATTCACCATAAATATTTCTTGGACGATATACCTTCAAAATTATTTTATCAAATGATGCGCTGTTTAACGTTTGTAAAACTCATCGAAGATACTAAACCTCCGAAATTGGCGGTTTCAAAATGATGTTATCTTGACCTTAAATTACTGTTTTTGAACATTTGACCTATACATATAATTGGTCATACAACAAAAATCAAATGCTCATCAAAATCGATCAGAACCTGCTAGAATAGAATGGAAATCGTCATTTTTCATAAATTTCTCTCTACATTCGGAAAGTGTTATCCTCGTTATTAATCATATTACGTTTTCGTCTCAACTCGACGCATTCCCCAAAAAACCTGTCTTAATCCACCTAGTGGTGCAATTGTGCTTGTCTCATTTGTCCAGACTACGATTCCATGGCTGGTTATGTTCAATACAATGGTGGAAATGAATATTACATGTTCAGTACGATATGCACATTAGAGTGGGACATAGTTATATGAAAAAAATAAAATTTCGCTCCGAGTAACTTTTTGGGTCCCATTTAGCTCCCAGAACAACTCAGTAAATTTTTAGTTCTATCGGTGAAACTATATTTTTGCGCCCACGGTTTAAAGTTTACATGGGATTTCGTATGGGGTAAACATCTTTTGCAAATTAATTCTTCCAAGAGTCGCCCGTTACCTCCTAAAAATAAATATATGTCTGATTTTTATAGGGAATTTGTCAAGAAAACAAAGTCTAGAAGACTACGGAACGATCTGATGTTTGTGGAAAATGTTATTAAGCAAAAACCGATTGATGCCCTGAATGTTAATGAAAATTTTACTTATCTTAGCATCACTGCTGCTGACGATCGAATTATATTCAAAATCTTTAATTTTCTCTTATTATGTACAAAAGTAGACTCAATTTATCCCTCAAAACTCTGGAGAAGTGACCAAACAGTATAGATAAATGATTTAGACACATTAAGAGAAGTTCAAAACAAAATTACATATAATTGGGCAACCAACAACAGTGGTGCTAGAAAAAATGAATATTTTATCAATCGTCAGAACATCAATTGGTTTCAGCTTAATAACTTTTTTCTCAAGCGTCAGATCGTTTCGTAGTTTTCGAAACTTTGTTTCTTTGTTGTTTGTTATGTTAGCCACATAACGGTTTATTTTTAGGAAGCAATGGGCGACTCCTGGAGGAATTATTTTGTAAAAGTTCATTTTCCCATATAAAATCCCATGTAAACTTTAAACAGTGGGCGCAAAAATATAGTTTCAGGGATCAAGCTAAGAATTTGCACAGATGTTCTAGGACCCAAATGGTACCCAAAAAGTTGCTCGGAGCTGGAATCTATTTTTTGTCCCACCCTACATAATGCACATACATACAATGGATCGACAGCCACGACCTTGAGATACTATGTGATACTGAAACATCGCTTGACCGCCGCTGGTTTCAAGCGAT
This sequence comes from Topomyia yanbarensis, assembly GCF_030247195.1. Lineage (NCBI taxonomy): Eukaryota > Metazoa > Arthropoda > Insecta > Diptera > Culicidae > Topomyia > Topomyia yanbarensis. The sequence goes on along the minus strand of NC_080671.1, from coordinate 321,676,469 downwards.
GTTTCAGTATTACATAGTAAGATCCGGGAGGTCCGGGTCCTGCCGAAAATTTTCAACTTGTTAAGAAATTTTAAACCAGTTTTAATTTTAAAGTAGCAACGTCTCACTGCATACTCCCTCCGGGCCGGTATGATTGTCGATTTTTAGTGTGATTGCATAACCTTTCTATATGAGAAAGGCAAAAATGTACCAAAGTCCAAAGAAGTCAATTTTTGTCAAACATCTCAATGTTTCATGCATTTTAAAGTCATTTGGCATCAAAAATACAAATTTGATTTTGAAAATTTTTCATTTCAGTTTATATGGGAATTTGCTGTGTGATTGCACTCTTCAACTCGTAACTCCGGAACCGGAAGTCCAATCAATAAAAAATTCAATAGCAGCCGATGGGAAGGTTGTACCTTTCATTTGAGACTAACTTTGTGCAAATCGGTCCAGCCATCTCTGAGAAACAGAGGTCACATTTTTTCCACATACACACATACATACACACACAGACATTTTCCGATCTCGACGAACTCAGTCGCTTGGCATATGACACTCGGCCCTCCGGGTCGGGATTAGATTGACGAATTTTAGAGTGAATGAGAAAGGCAAAAACATTTTTAGCAAATGTTAAAAGTTATGCATTTTTTTGGTGAGCAGTTCTATGTTTCATAGACATTAAATCAATTTTAACTTCGCTTCCTATTAAATAAAGACCCTTATTACAGTACATTTCTACAAAAACGAGCTCAATTTGAAAATAAATCTGAGGATAATGATTGATTACAGAACTCTGGAATTTTCTATTGGAATGTTTTCAGGCAGGAATTTGATATTGATGCTATTAGACAACTGTGAAATCAAGACCAATAGATCAGTTACATATCAGGACCCCATTCCGACAATTTATCAAAAGTCCTCATGACGTTTACAACAACAGGTTATCAATGTACGGATCAGATAATTGTTATTGTAATATTGAATTAAATCAGTCTGCATCAATAAATTTGCAACTTCAATCCAATATTTTTTTGGGTGTGTGGGGGGGGGGGGGGGGGTTGTATGGTGTTAAACCCCAAAACCTTCTCTTGGCTAAGCCGTTGCTTGGAGCTATTTAGTTCGCTTTTCATTTTCCGATATGTTTCAGATCAATCCGATGATTATAAGTTAGAAAAATTGCAGTCAGAAGGTTTACAGAAATGAACATTTTTGTACTGATAAGTTATCAAGTTCCTTCCAGACAACTTGGAAGTGTTCAGTGATTATCTCTAACGGTTGTAGATAGTAAAATTAAATACAAAATTCGTTTTATCGAAATAATGTTTAGCTTATTTCAATGGATTATTACTATATTGAACAATAAATAGGCAACAAAGAGTAATCAACAAACAACAAGCCATAACTTTTAAAGTATTCAAAATAGATATTTAAAGTCTTCAGTATAGTTATTCGCAAAAGTAAGAGCTACAAATTTGCTGAAGACATCATTTCGATATAATCACTTCCAAGAAAATTTGTGAAAATATCTCACTCATAGGAGGATTAATCAGTAAAAGCACAATACCGAAAGAAAGGGCATATTACCTCCATTAAATTCTCCGAAGATACTATTGACCTAAAATAAGCCGTTTCGGCGTTAATAATAGATTATATGTTTTTGGTCATATTTCTGGCAATGGGAAATGATAAAGATCTTTCGTCCGCATTTAATGTTAAATATCTTTTTTGATAATAGTCCGATTTCAACAATCTATAGCTTGTTCGAAAGGTATTCGTTAAAGCTGTCTAAAAACATATAAATTGTTAAATTATGTTGTCGATTTCGGCAGATAATTCAAAAAAACTGCAAAAAGCGCCATTTTTACACATTCAAACATTCATATCTTGGAAACTAAACATCAGAATCAAAAACAAATTAATAGCGTTCATACTGTTTTTTAGTTCTTTCATTTAAAATTGGTTTGGATAAGATCGGTTCAGCCATTGCTGAGAAACACGAATGAGAATTTGTCCGTTACATACACACACACACACAGACACACACACACACACACACAGACATTGTCCCAAATCGTCGAGCTGAGTCGATTGGTATATAAGACTCGGCCCTCCGGGCCTCGAAAAAAATCTTGAAAGTTTGAGCGAATTCTATACATTTCTTTTATAAGAAATGTAAAACATATTCGTTTTGATGAACAAACGAGAATAACTTAAGAAAAGGTCGCAATTTCACACAGTAATATATAATGTCGAAAGAAAATGTAAAATAACTTAAAAATATCTGCATTTTAAAGGACAATTTTTCATGAGCATTTTGAATTGAAAAACCATTTTGAAATACATTCTACAACTAAATTATTTAAATTAAAAGAATGTTTAATTATGTTAAAACTTTTTATTGTTATTTTCTGCACGATGCAATTATATTTTAAGCTTTCTTTATTTTTATTTTAAACGTGTTATGTTTTTTGCGTTTGGTATTTGTGAGTAAATTATTAAATGAATCTTCACTAACAGATATTTAAAAAAAATCAAAATGTTTCGGAAATTTTTTCTTAAGAGCATTTTGCTTCGAAATGATATTTATTATTAATACTGTGAAAGAAAATAATATTTATGATTGGAAATAACTAAGAAATTAAGAAGAATACTTGAAGTTAAAAATCCTTTCCTTCTAATAGCTTCCTAGTAGTGAAATTACAGTTTCTTCAGTTTTTAGGCATTCGTTAACAAAGAACAATCATTTTTTTGTAATTGTATTTTTGAACATTTTTTTGTTTTTTAACATTGTATTTGTATTTTAAACATTTTTTGTAGCTTTATAATTTTTGTTTGTTATATTTTGAAAAATTTTGCCACCCAGAAGAATTAATTCCCAAGAACTTGCTACCATATAGATTTGCTGCACAAATGGGAATTTTCGAACAATGTATTTTGAAAGTAGTGCATTCTAGATCACATACGCCCTTTTTAAATGTTACTCTTGAATAAATTTGTTTTATTTAATATTGCAAAATACTTAGTCTCTTATATAGATAAAACGTAAAAGGTTGCATCAGAATCAAAGAAGGTAATTGAATCATACTTGATGGAATTGATTTATAGCAGAAAACATCTGTCACGTTACATAAGATCAACTGTTTTCTCAAAAATAAATAAAGTAGTAAGAAATAATGTAGGTGAGACATTGTATGCATGCTGTTGGTGTGGTCCACAAAACTTTTTCGAATTTTTGATCTGTCACGCTACAAGTTATTTGGTTTCCATTACTTCATAATTGAAAATTGGCAAGAATCCACATTCATCCCAATTTTTCAAGCAATATCATCAAATTTAAATTAGACTGCGATGGAAAAATGTGGTTCCAGGTAAAAAGTTTAAAATATGGATTTTGTTTACTTTTTTATCTCCTTACGGTCTTTTAGTCATTTTCAGGTCATGCAAGAAGCGTCTACAAATTTTAAAAAATGACAGACATGGAATTTTTTTTTGATATTTTTAATATTAGAGGTTATATAGATGCGGAAAACAAATAGTTTGACGCAAAATTTTTTATAAAAAAAAATTCGCCTGTGGTTGCCATTTTTGGAGCCTTGACCAGATGAGCTTTCCTCGGTGATTTATGAGCAGTTCACAATTTTTCTTTTGGTCTTTTCGCAGAGCTGATACTAATTCTTTTATCCTTAATATGGGCAAAAAATTCTGTGTGAAATTGTAGTGTCGCATTAGGCTTTGCACGGAAAAACATATGTGTCCCTCGTAATAAATTTACTTTCTCTCATCTTTTAATGTTCACTACACTGCCAAAATAAATTTGCAAATTAAACAAAAATGGGTATACAATGCACGAATTCGTTCGTCGTTTTCTACAACGAAGCATTTTCGTGCACTGTGAATAGTTGGTTTCGTTCATTTCACGATCTGAAAAATGACGACTTCAAGAACGAAAATTTTCGTAATTTTAATTATTTAGTGTAGGTTGCATTAAATTTATTGTCAAAAACGAAACTATTTTTCTTAATCTAAACGAAATGTTTCGTTATTTTACTAAATATTAATATATACCACTAATATTCTGTTAGTCACACGATAACATCACAATTATTTTTGCCTTTCTCCTATAGAATGGTTATGAAATCACTCTGAACATCGTCAACCTAATCCCGCCATGAAGATCGTGTGTCATATACCATTCGACTCAGTTCGTCGAATTCGACGAATGTCTGTGTGTGCGTATGTGTGTGTATGTATGTGACCAACAAATGCACATCGGTTACTCGGAGACGGCCAAACCTATTTTCTCAAACTTTGTCTTAAATGAAAGATACAACGCTTCCATAGTCTGCAATTGAATTTTATTTAATTCCGACTTCCGGTTCCGGAGATACGGGTTGAAGAGTGCGGCCACTCAGCAATTTCACATTTTTGCCGTTCTCCTAAAGAAAGATAATGCAATCACTCTGAACATCGTCAACCCAATCCCGGCCCGGAGGTGTCATATACCATTTGACTCAGTCCGTCGAATTCGGCAAATATTTGTGTTTTTTATAGTAATGTTTAAAAAGCTTCAAAAGCCTGTCCTGAAGTGTATTCGTAGCGTGGGATTCACGACTCACGTTCGAGCCTAACCACTAAAAACAAAACATACTTTTTACGCCCTTCTTCCCCACGGAACTACCTCATCGTATTTCTTCGTGGGGGGGGGGGGGGGGGGTTCGTTGTGCTTTCGTCGCACCTCTTTCTTCTGCTCCATCTCGGGGCTCACTTGGTTCATGGAGTGGCTCGACCTATGCGCTTTGATTTAACTCTCGACTTTTCTCTTGCTTCTTGTCTCCATATATTACGTCGTCGTTTAGCTCTCGTTCCCGTGAGTCGTTTAGGTGCTGATTCCCTAAGCCATTTAGCTCATGTTTCCGTGAGTCATTCAGCTCCCGACCTTATCACGATCTGCTTGGATAGTGCTCAACGGTGAACTAATCCTACTCCAACAGATAGTTCCCCGACGGAGGAATTTCCCCCGACACCGATATCCGCTTCCTTGAACCATTTAGCTCCCAGCTCGAGATCATCTCGGATATTATCCTACTCCGGCTGAGAGTTCTCTGGCAACGGAATTTCTCTCGGTACCGCTGTTTATTTCGTGAGCAAATTTGCTCCCATTTTTGTCACGAGTCTGTTGGGTAGTCCACGGCGGTGAATCCACCCTACAGTGAATTCTTCGTCGGTTGATTGCCCCCGAAACCGATGTACCTTTCAGTGGGCCATTTAGCTCCCCGCTTCGTCTACTCGGTCTAGTCTCCAGCGGTGGACCTAGCCTACTCAACGGGCCAGCCACTAGGTTCTTAGGTCCATCCAGCGATTCCGGGTGGAGCGTAGCTTCCGGTTCACTGGCGCCCCAACGTCCCACTGCTAGCTATTTGACACGGTCTACTCGGTCTGATCCCCGACGATGGATCTAGTCTACTCACGAGCTACCCGGTGGGCTGTCGAGGTCGGTCCGGCGGATTCCGGTGAAGCCTGACGTCCGGTTCACAGGCGCCCCGACCACCTAAACCCGGTGCTATACTACTACTAGTAGTACTACGCGTACTACTCAACTGGTCCCCGGCGATAGACCTAGTCTGCACCGTCGGAGAGTTCCCTGGCGGCGGAATTTCTCCCGAAACCCGATTTATGGTTTCCCAGCGGCGTTCTAGCAAACGGTGATACTTTATCGGTCCCTTCGCTACCTTCTCTGCAGCACGGAGAGTATACTCGTAACCTCTCTATTGATAGTGTCCCAGATATGCTCGTCGATATGGCTCTTCGACGATATTGTCCACTGTCACACCAGGCATACCCCTTCGTACTTCCTCGAATCTAGGGCATTCGAAGACCACTTGTTCCGGTGTCTCTTGCACGTTCACACACTCCGGGCAAAGAGATGAAGAAGCGTGTCCTAACCGATGCAGGTACTTCCGGAAGCATCCGTGCCCGGACAAAAACTGCGTCAAATAGAAGTTCATCTCTCCATGTTTCCTATGTACCCAAGCAGATACATTTGGGATGTCCTGTGTCAGTGGGTCCACCTTCCTTTTTCTGCGTTGTCCCACTGTTGCTGCTACTTAGCCAACGAGTGCACTCGGACCAGTCTCCTTGCATTGCGTGCATTTCTCCCCTGGTAGCATTCCACGTTCTCAGCCAGAGTGATGTAGATGGGAATCATCCCGGCAATTACGCATACTGCCTCCGACGATATCGTTCTGTACACACTCGCGACACGAACAGCCATTAGACAAAATGTGCTTGTCAACTTCGTCCGGTCCCGCTTTGAGTTCAGCGCAGTAGTCCAGGCCGGTACGCCATGCCTCAGAATTAAGGATGAGACACCCGCCAGGAGACGTCTCGTGCTGCCTTTTGCTCCTCCAAATGTCCGTGTGTGTGCGTGTGTGTATGTATGTGACCAACAAATGCACATCTGTTACTCGGAGACGGCCGATTTTCTCAAACTTAGTTTCAAATGAAAGATACAATGCTCCCATAGGCTGCAATTGAATTTTATTTAATTCCGACTTCCGGTTCCGGAGTTATGGGTTGAAGAGTGTGGCCATACAGCAAATTCACATTTTTACCCTACTCCTATAGAAAGGTTTTGCAATCACTCTGAACATCGTCAACCTAATACCGGCCAATTTTTTGACTAATATAGGTTTTCTGTATTTTGACAGCGGCGTAGTTAGGGGTACGCGTTGAGATGTTAGAACCCCCCCCCCACCCCCACACACATACACACATCATCATCACACACCGTCCTTTTCTAAATCCCTCTTTCCCCTTCAAGTCCTCCTCCATGAAGCCATCCCCCGAATAAAATTTCCTAGTGCCTCCAGAATAAACTTTCGATTTTGAAATGAACACATTACGTTATACGCAATAAAGGGCGAACACGAAATTATTGCGACACATTCAACAGGGCATAACTTTTTTACCATTGGGTAAAAATCAACCAAATTTTGCACACTTTCTCATTGATATGTACATGCTGTCAAACTCGAAGTCGTGTTTTTCGAAGAGTGCGAAAATGGAGTTGAACCAACGCTAGTCGAGAGAACAAATTCTTTCCAAACACCTGGAATTTCCTGACCTGTCGCACCGGCAGTTGGGAAAAATGTTGAACATTCACCATTCAACCGTCTCCAGAGTGTTGAAGCGGTTCCAGGAGCGGTTGACATTGGACCACGGCAAAGGAGCTGGAAGAAAACCGGGACCGGAGAACAAAAAGACGGAGGGAAAGGTGAAGCGGATGATTAAAGCAAATCCCAACGTCTCAAGCCGTGATTTGGCTAAAAAGATCGGCATGTCGCAGAGCTACGTCCAGAATGCAAAGAAGAGAGCTGGACTACATACATACAAGGTACAGAACTTCCCAAACCGCGATGAGCGGCAACAATCGACGGCTAAAACTCGGGCACGGAAGCTCTACGAGAAGATGCTGACAAAATATGGCTGCTGTGTGATGGACTACGGAACGTATATAAAAGCCGATTTTAAGCAAATTCCGGGGTTGGAGTTTTTCACCGGCAAGAGCAAGTTCTATGTGGACGACAAAGTTAAGAAGAAGAAAATGTCGAAGTTCGCCTCCAAATATCTCATTTGGTAGCCCATCTGCTCTTGCGGACTGAGGAGTGAGCCTTTCGTGACAAAGGGCACAGTTAATGGCGAGAATTACAAATCTGAAAGCCTCGAGAAGCGCCTTTTGCCGTTCTTGCAGCTGCACGACGAAGCTCCGCTATTTTGGCCAGATTTGGCATCAAGCCACTATTCTAAAAGTGTCCTGGAGTGGTATGAGGCCAATTCTGTCCATTTTGTTCCAAAGGATCTGAATCCGCCAAACTGTCCGGAGCTGCGCCCGGTGGAGCAGTACTGGGCAATGATGAAGCGGGAACTTCGGAAGAGCAAGAAGACAGTCAAAGACGAGAATGACATGTTAAGAAAATGGAGTAAACTGAGAAACTGGTACCGGATGACACTGTAAAGACTTTAATGGAGGGTATCAAGCGAAAATGCGTTCAATTTTACACTTAAAGCTCCATCGATTAACTTTTCATTTGATTTTTGAAGTAAATATATGTATAAAACTACCCTAAAATTTTGGTTTGATTTTAAACATTATAAGAAAATTGGCATGACATTTTCGGTGTCGCAATAATTTCGTGTTCGCCCTTTAACAGCATGTAATAAAAACCAGTGAAAAATTTGGTTTGATATGATTTTGAGTTTGAAACTACTTCAAAGTTTGAAACCAATTTAAAATTTCTTAACAAGTTGAAATTTTTTGGCATGGTCCGGACCGCCCGAACCCTCCTGCTGGATCCGCCACCAGTTTCAAGTGTTTCAGCGTGACTGCCGATCTATTGTATGTATGTGCAAATCGTACTGAATATGTAATTGACATTTCCTCCATTATATTAAACATAACCGGCCATGGAATCGTAGTTTGGACAAATTAGAAAGGCACAATTGCTTCACTAGGTGGGTTAAAACAGGTTTCTATAATTATGACCTTTTCATAAATTATTCGCGTTTCCCCATCAACAACAATAGGTTTTTCAAAAGGCCCGTAACATTTGATGTAACTTTCCCTTTGACATCAAGGCGAAATTGTAAACCATTTGAAAGCTCTTTAAAACACACATTACACATTAGATTGTTGACAATTTACGATGGGGTAGCGCGAATAACTTTTAAAAAAGGCACAATTACACGAATTAATTGTTTTTGTTGGAACAAAATTCCAAATATCTCGAAAGCTACCAAATTTTGGAAGATTTTTACTAAATGCATTTTGATTTAAAATGATGCTTAGAATTATACTCTGTAATAAAATTACAGTTTTGTATGTCAATTAGTATGAAATTTTGAAACATGTATAAAGCTATTGTTAGAGAAACTATTTTACCGATAAGTTCTCCATCATGTATTCACATTTAAAATGTTTCTTTTCTCTTTAGGTTTTTGTTGACAAAATATAATTTTTTTTCGTTTTTTCGCAATTTAAATTTTTAATATTTTCATTTTTGTGAAAAATGACACAACATTTTTTTCAGTGTATATTTTTTCGTTTTCATTCCCTGTAACTCGTTCTCATATAGTTTTGCTGTATAAAATAGGGCAATCGACCAAAGTTTTCGGAAATGAATGCCCGTAGAAACGTCTACATAAAAATGGCTGACATGGTAGACGTCAATAATAGCGACTTAAGTAAGCCTAAGCTCTATTTTCAACTTCAGCCAATAGAATCCTCGGTCTTAGGCGAAGTCAATAGTCACCGCATTTAACTGGACACCACTTCGCGATTCTGCGATTCACTCATCTCTGAAGATCACCACGGAAAAAAAAGTTAAAGATAGTTTTATTCTGCTACTCAATACTAAAGTAACGGAAGCTGTCTTTCCTGTACATTCATTTGTGCTACGCTAACCAGTGTCGATCAGAATATTAGATATTTCATAATCAGCAGTTATTGTACAGCAACTACAAGATAGAACACACGCTGGCTTTAATCGCCTTTAGCGAACACTGAAATAGGTATCAGCCATCATTTGATTCTAATGATTTGCGAAGAAAAAAATGTGCACAGTGCCATAAATTCGCTTGACCCATGACACTCTGTATGCGACTGACAAATTTAAGTCCCACCAGTCATTCAGTACTCGGCGTAGAGAAATACCTTGACTTGGAGACTTCTGGTTTAGTCGCTTTTTACGACTTGAGAGCAGGAATGTAGTTGTTCTATTCTAGGCTGAGGTACTCTAACCCGCCGAATGCTCCACGGCTTCTAGGCTGTTTGTAGCCGGAGAAAGATAATAAACCGTTATCAACTTCTAGTGACCGACAGTCACATACCGATAGTTCTGCATTTGTTTTTAATTTTTGTGGAAAATAACCTGGTGTTATTATTACTCATCCGTTTTAACCAATTTGATATTACCATTATTTTGTATTCTTAATTAAAACAAAATGTTAAGAAAAAATTCTGGTGCTACACTGCCCATAAAAGCATAAGAGTCCCATATTGAAAAACAGCAAGCCGAGAAAAACACTATTGAAGATGTACATTCTCATTGAGCCTTATGGATGGGACAACCATGTTTTGGTCTTTTTTTCGGTATTTTCATAACAAACCTGGTAATCTTATTTGTTCATTGTGATTCAGTGGTGATACAGAATACAATCCAACAGATAACTAATTTCCTTAAAAAATCCATATGGGACTCTTATGCTTTTAGGGGTCGTACACAAATGACGTAGCTTTTTTCTGGCGATTTTCGACCCCTCCCTCCCCCCTCGTAGCATTTGGTCACAAAATTCTAACCTCCCCCTTGTAAATGACGTAGCATCTCTAAGCCCCCCCCCCCACGCAACGTGACCGGGATATGAAAAAATTACATATGTTTTTCAATTCTTTTAAATATATGTCCTTACAAAATGTTTGACGACTTTTTTCAACATTTTCATTATAACAGCAAATTGCCTACAAAAGAAGCCCATTTCATGACAAATATAGTGTGGACAGTTTTGTTTAGAATTTTACATGTCATAAAGCATGAAGAAAAGTTCACAATCCTGCAGCTGCCAACGATTTTAGGAAGAATAAGCTCAACTAAATTACTAAATTTTCTTTGATTGAATCCGAAAGAAAATTTAATTCAGCTACCAAAATAAGTCTACTAGTTAGCAATATTAGCTAACTAACGTGGAAATTTAAATCCGCATGAAAAATCTATCCTTTTCTTTGCGAGCCTGCCATTCCGCGAACAGTAAAATTTACAAAATGAAAAACTGCGTGAAAATCAACTTAGGAATGGAGGAACATTAAATTGTTTTCTCTAATTAATGGGTTTTAATGCCCGCCAAAAAATTTAAACTTAATGCTACGTCGCACAACTTCTGACCCTACCCTCCCCCTCGTCACACTTCGTCACAAATTTGGTGTACCCCCCCTACCCCCTAAAATGCTACGTCATTTATGCATGACGCCTTATGGGCAGTACAATTGGCATAACACTCTATTACGAAACAAAGCACATCTTCACAAAATAACATTTTGTAAGACTTCATATTCCCTTTTACGTATTTAGTGTACGGTCCCTCTAAAGCGTTCCTTATATTAGCTATGAGAAAGGTGCGAAAAGAGAATCAATTTTCCGCTTGCAACCGTTTCGATTTTGATCTATGATGGTGATTCATGGGCAGGCAAGGCATCACAGCCAGTGGTCGGTTCGTACACTAGCCAGGATGATGTGAAGAATGCTCTCATCAAGAGTCGAGAGTTCGTTATCATGGCTGAGTTGGGTGCATCTGAAAAAGGTCACTGCATCAAGTATCTCTTGAAATCAATTTCTACCAATTAAGGGTTCGGGAAACTGTGCTTGTATAATTCGTGGCAATTAGTCAGATCCATTTACAATGTTCGACCAAGCAATTTCAATTCCATCAGCACGGAGGTACACTAGTCCTTTGTTCCGGTAGTGTCTTGTTTCAATTTTCTGGTTTCAGGGAAGAAAATTTCTCTGTCAGTTTGAAGCTGTAGTTATCAATTGTAAAATCGAAACCACAGACATCTCTAAATAAAATAATAGGTGCAAACGTTTTCTTGTGCTAGTTTCATGGCGTTTCAAAAAAAAATGCTAGCCGCTGCCGTTCTACTGATTGATGAATAGTACTTTTCGATCAACTTTTTCATGCATGCGCTGAAATGGAACTAATTAAAACAACCTTTCGGTCTGGAGACAATAAGTTCGTTCTTTTCCCGATGGGATGTAAGTAAATTTAGGTCGTGGGCGGAAGCTGATTGCTCGTAAAGTTTTAATTGGCAAAGTTGGACGAAAGATTGTGAGCCCTATGTGCAGGTCTTACTTTTAAGATGACTTAGAGTTGGGAATCGACTCGCACTCTAATTTGTTTACTGGGGTTTTTCGATGACCTCCATGTTGTTTGCTATTAAAATAGGTGTACTCTTTCTCGTTTCATTTGGTTTCAATTTTGCAGCTCAAATAAAAAAAAACTATATTCAACATTATGCTCAATTTTCTTCCCCCCTTCAGATGCTGCGTTTCTAACTATCTCATCTCATGTATCTTAAGGGGGGTAATGGTTTCAGCGTGAAAAAAGTATTTTTTGTGAATTGTTTTAGGAACTTTGCGTGAAGCGAATTGATCAAAACTGTCGTACATTATAGTGTATCATTTCAATAACATTCGGTAATTTTTCTATGAAAGAATATCGACAAACGATTCGGTGACGCAGCTTTTTGTAGAACGTCTCGGGAAAAAAACATGATTTGCGGTGTTACCTGCCATTCAAAAACTACTTGACCGATTTCTTTCAAACTTTGCATGCACATTCTATGTAAAAAATATCTAACCCCTACGTTGAGTTTTTTGGATAATTTTTCAATTAAGCGGGTTTTTACTCGTAAAAAGAAGGGATTTTTCGTGAAAAATAAAATTTATTGTTTAAAATCAGTAAAAAGCCCCTTTAATTGATAAATTGTTTAAAAAACTCAACACATGCGCATTTTTAACATAGAATATGTATGCAAAGTTTGAAAGAAATCGGTTAAGTAGTTTTTGAATGGTAAGTAACACCGCAAATCATGTTTTTTTTCAGAGACGTTCTATAAAAAGCTTCGTTACCGAGTCGTTATTTTTGCATAGGAAAATTATTGAATGTTATTGAAATGATACACATTAATGCACGAAAATTTTGGTCAATAAAGTTCTAAAAAAAAATCGTAAAAAAATGTTTTTTTTCACGCTGAAACCCTTGCCCCCCTCTCTTAACAGACCAGGCCCATGGAAGGGGATATTATGGAAAGGTGTCGAAACCACTCCAACATTAAAGATTTTTTTCGAGAATCGGATGGCCGAGTCTTATATATAAATAGACTTAGTTCAAAAATTGGAACAATGTTAGTATTTTTTAGTTGTTAAGATATAATGTTCAAAAGACACTATTGACTCGTGATAGTGTGAGATGCTTACTGCAGTACTTTGCGGTAAATTTACCAATCTGACCTACACCTCTTTTTCACATGCTTATCATTCCAGGGCCACCGTTAGGTACTACTTCGGGGAAAATTGTGTTCTTTTTCTGTTGTGTTAATCGTGGTTAACTCTATAACTGCAGATTCTCATTAACTGTCCAACCACCTTGGCTCGCATTTATGTACAGCCACCCTACGAAGGCTTTGTCTCCGACTTAGAGCTGTTACTATCATGAATCAGAAACCATTACGTATTACCTCAATTGACACAATATGTAACTAGCTCGTTATTCTATTTTCACTGTGTTATTCTAGGGGAGCTCGGGGCTAATTGGCGGTTGGGGTAAGTTGGCGGAGTAAGATCTCTCCGTTTCTATTAGTAATATGGCGCTATCTCTCGTTATGTACCTCGACCAATATGAAATGGATTTTGCAATGTGTTTATGCTGCGTAATTTTTTTTGAAGTTGTGGGCAATATTGTATTTTCGAGAATATTAAGTAAATTTAGTTATGGTGATTTTAAACTATTCCAGCTATTGATGTAAGGTGATTTTAAAGCTTTAATTTTTCGATAGTGGGTAAAGAGAGCTTCCAGATTCACCGGTGAACCGATCAAGTATCCTCGTAGTTTGAAAATGGATTGAATGGTTCTTACACATAGTCTACTGCCACCTACACTGACTGTCCCAAGTAGCACACTTTGTTGGTATGCAGTATTCTTATCTGGATGTGGAACAAAGAATTTTATTTTGAATACTTAAATCACTACCTACTGTACGACCTAAAAAGCGCACGTTGAGATGCGATATAGAACAAGTTTTCTTTTCAATATGCTCTTATGCAGTAATATAGTACTCGATTAAACACTTGTCCAGGATGTTTGACAAGCAGTATTATTTACAATCCAAAAGTTGCTGAATAGAACGCAATGCTAGAAAGTTTACTGCAAAAACAAATTGAACACGATTTCATGGAAACATGTTCTAGCTAAGTTTATTTCCAAATGATTGTCGAATTAAAAAAATATTGATCCCACAAGGAATCCATATTGAATATATAAACTCAAGAAAATATATTTTATATTATGCAATCAGCATGGTTTCAGTAGAGGGAAAACACTAAACGAAGTGTATATTTACTGTAAAACATAGTAATTTACTTCCAGTATTTTAATGCGCCTCTGAAAATAGCTGTTTTTTGCATAAGTGAAAAATTTAATCCAAGAATTCAAATTTAATAACGCATCCGTGCATTCACCAAAATGTAAAAAACGTGATGAAATTACTATTCTTAAAACATACAGCAAAAATTCATGCAGAAAATACAATATACTTCTGAATTGAAAATAATCATAAATGCTTCGATAGCTTTTTCTCAAATTGTTAGACAAGGCCGGGGATGCATTTGTGAAAATGGCACTTGTTGGGTATGTATCACTGTAGAACATCGTAGCAACTTGACGCACTATTTTGTTAATTACAGAATATATAGATAATTATCAGTGCATCAATTGATATCAATAGTTTTGCTAAATCCTTGTGATATATACCCATAATTAAACTCGGATGAAAACGAAAAAATATGTGCGATTGTGCAAAGCAAAATATCGAATCGAGCGATGTTGTTTTCATACACAAGTTTTAGATTACGTATGTAGAACATAAGTGGTTCTTATGTTGTTCAATATGTTCTTATTAGGAATTCCATGAAATGTTTCTGATTAGAAGATTTTTTGTTTATCTTTCTTGACGTTTCTCAGTGGGCCTTGTCCCAGCTCGGCGTCCGGCAAAATTATCATTTCGGCCAAACATTAAATGAATAAGACCAACAAACTACATTCGTAGGATAGATTTTTCTGTTTGCGTAATCCAACAAAAATCACGGGGAAAACAGTAGAGCAAAACAAACGGGTTGTCAAACCCCTTTGTGAAATGTCAAACACCCGGCTCGTGAAATGCCCGATTGCGGTATCGCTGTAGACCGTCGTAGGGACTTGTAAGAGCGATGCACTATATTATTTTGTTTATTACTTACCATACAATAGCTTACCAGTATGTTAATTGGTATTTAAAGTTTTGCTACATCTTTGTGAAGCAATACAAAAATAAAACTAGGACTAATTACGAAAAATATTCGTGTTTAGGCGAATCAATGTTTCGAATCGAGCGTTCTAGTTTTGATACACAAGTTTTTGCTTTCTTAGATAGAACATGTGTTGTTCTTATGGTGTTCAATATATTCTTAGGCAGAACTAAGAGTATTCTGATATTGCAGTAGAACATCGTAGGAACTTGCAAGAACGACGCTCTATTTTGTTTATTACTCGACCTCCAGCAGGGATGCCAGGTAATATTTTGTGAAATTTGGCACCGCCTATGTAAAAATCTGTGTTAAGGAAAGCGTAGAATTTTGTCTTAAAACAAGAAGTGGCGATTTTTTTAGTTTTCGCGCGAGGTAAAAATTGAGAAATGCCTATGCAATATAACAGAGAACTACGAATTTGTTCATTAAAGCAGAAAACTATAGAAGTCTCTGCAGTTTTAGAAATTTGTGCAGCATATTGAAAATCTGTGTACCTGGCATCCCTAGCCTCCAGTCGATTACCAGCGCAATAAATGGCAAATAAAATTAATAAAATTGAATTAGAATGTAAAATACTCGCATATGAAACGAGATCTCGAATCAAGCGCAACAGTTTTCAATCACAAGTTACAGATTACTTGGCTGTAATATGTGTTCAATATGTTCTTATGTAGTATCGTTGAACGAAATCACTTGATCCGTATGTTCTACAAGCAGTAAAATAAACTCATATAAAAACTTATGAGTCAAATGAAAAAAATGGTACCAGCGCAACTTGTTTTTTAAAGATCATTGTGGTATCACTGCACTGTGGAACATAATATTGATTTGTTTCAGGTTCCTTGACAAATACCGCAGTAGGACAAATACATGTTGTATCTTATTTGACTGAAACAATTCGAACTTGTTAAACATAAAAACCGCATATAAGCCCTCTACAAAACATCTTTCGCTAATTTTAATTTCTTCACATGTTTTAATTGCTACTTGGGGTGTCACTCTTGGAGTCATTTTTTTTTTTTCAATGGATCCAATGAGTAGTGATTATTGACCTCTTATGACCTGTTCCAGGGCCGTTGGAATAGATTAGCCAAACTTCAAATCACTTTATTATGATGTCCTTTAGTAAATCTTACAAGATTTTAAACAGGTCAAGGTAAGTCCCATAGAAGATATCTATGTTATTAAAAAACACACTAAATGGCAAAACCAACTTACCCCGACGCAATCCGGAATAACTCCGGTGATTCTGGGCGATGGTGGTCCAGTGTCCATTTGTATGAACTAGAAGAATGTCGGATTCTTATAAAAATTTATAGCATACGCATAAGAGATCGCTCGTGGTTGCTACTCCGTTATTGACCAGAACCAATTTAGATTGCAACACGTTCATTGGAGCAACATGCTTGGGAATAACAAGATGAGCTATATTGTGCAATCGATATTGATCCCTGCATGCTAATCAATATAGATGCCGGCCACGTCCGAATGCAGATGTTCTGGGGAAGGAAGGAATGTTAGTCCGATACATGTTGCTACCAGAGACCGAGGAATCCTCTGCATTTCCACATGTATCACGGGAAGGGGAGATATGTTAGTAAGTGTGTCAATAGTGTTACCATGTAATAATTGCTCTGGGCAGCCGGCTGCCGAGAATTTGGGAAATTTATCATTTGTTGTATTAGTACGATAGGCTGAATAAGCAACTTCTACTCCTGATAGCCGACTATGAGGAGCATTGCTGATATTTTAATAAATCGGTTTCATCCACTTCTCTATCACGCGACGAATTTTTGGTGGTTGCTACTGTGTCGGTGCTAACTTTACCCGCCGATCGTTTGATAAAATACGAAATCTTATGCAACAGGTATTTGTTTGCGATTTGCTTTTTGATTGTAGCAAGTACAATTCTTATAGATAGTTGGAATTGCACATGAATATTGTTTTCGCAGCAA
The DNA here is from genome assembly GCF_030247195.1 of Topomyia yanbarensis. Lineage (NCBI taxonomy): Eukaryota > Metazoa > Arthropoda > Insecta > Diptera > Culicidae > Topomyia > Topomyia yanbarensis. The sequence goes on along the minus strand of NC_080671.1, from coordinate 321,659,419 downwards.
AAGGGACTTTTACTAATATTGAACTGCAAAAATGAATGAAAAACTGTTATTTCCAAGACAATAGTATAATAGAATACTGAATATTAATAAACAATAGAATGCCGATTTTCAATCAATTTCGCACGCGATTTATTTAACTACTGTTCATGCCAAGTAAATACTAGTTAATATAAAAAATAAGATATACAGCACTACAGTTCTGAATAGAGATATGGTATATAGGATTTGTTGAAATACCCAAAAAAAATGTTAGAATATCGGCTGAGTAGCTTTTCGGCAATTGTGATCACGAAAAACCAGTTTTGGAAAAACAAGATTTCAAGATAATTGAGTTTGCATCTTCAAGTTGCCACTGTTCTTGGTAGACGCGGCGCGCTTCGAAGCGCTGTAACCCCCAATCTATTGCTCGGATCTCTATGGAAATCCTGGAAAATATCCTCAGGAATTCCCACTTTCAGATAAACTAAAAAAATCGATTTTTTGAAGAATCAAAAAATATGTAACCCCTTATTTTTGTCGGTTCCGATAGCACAAAGTGGTAAGTAACGCTAAGCCTTCCCAGGCATGCGACATACTCAGGTGACTCGCATTCGGCAAAAATGCCAACACATCCTGACTCCTGCGGCAGAAGACAAAGGGTCAAGTTATCGGGAAACTCCAAGCTTACTCACATGATCCTACTCCACGCCCCTCCAAACTTCCCTCCCCTGATCACCATGGGCTCCAATTCCGAAAATACCTCACATCTTCCATTCCCTTGCCAAGTGAATGTCGCCACAACACGAAAGAGCAAGCAATAAGATCAGCCTCTCCCTGTCAATCCCCCCCACTGTCCACACGGCATCACACCAGAACTAACAGAACCTCATGTAAAGACACTGAATGGAGCACTATGCAAACCAAGGTGCGATCGTGCAAATAGTACCCTATAAATATTCCTCACTCTCACACACGCCCCACTGAAAAGCTTCTTTAGTGATGAAGAGCAGGATGTCCTAAGCTGCCCTTACATGTTCAACATTTCTATCAATACGAGTATTGACGATATTGTTACAATATTTCAATCTTATTTGAAATCCACATCGTCAATATCACTTTTTCCATTACACGTACAAAATTTTTGTCAATGCTCTCTAGTATTGTCAAAAATATTGAACGTGTAAGGGCCGCTCTAGAGCAGAATAGGGACGCGACAAGATGAATCGAAGTATGCGTGTCAAAGCGTTACTGAATTTACAAAACCTACTGTGAAAAATCAAAAATACTTAGCGTCTGCACATCCGTTCCGCTCACCACGCTGTGAGCTTTCTGACTCACACAACGAGCATAGATTAAAAGAGTGGACAGACTGAACATGTTCAATAGACTAATCCACGGCAGCCGTGTCAGTGCGAGAAGGAGGCCAAACCAGATGCAACCTCCGACAAAATTTAATGAGGTTAAGTCAAGTTGGACAATCACTGTGTGTGTGTCTCATTTCGTATACACATACGTCCACACCTACCGCAACCCCGCTAGTGTCTCAGTTAGGGTTCGTCGCGGTGCGGATGTGGGCGGTAAATGGATTGTCCGCACCGCAACCGCAAAAAAATAATAAAACCGCACCGCTTACCGCAACCGCATTGCATTTACCGCACCGCACCGCGCGGTAATGCGGTAAATGCGGTAAAAATCATGTATTTTAAATATTGTGCTGAAAAATTATTCATTTGTTTTGTATAGCCATATATAATAAAATGTTATGCTTATTTACACGAAAATTAACTTTAACGGACTCCTAAGAATGTAACATTTATGAAAATATTCAACTTTGCAAGTTTTATTAAGGGGGTAAGGGTTTTGGCGTAAAAAAAAAACACTTTTTCTCGATTTTTTGAACTTTGCGTAAAATGAATTGATCAAAACTTTTGTACTTTATAGTGTATCATTTCCATAACATGCTATAATTTTTCCATGCAAAAATATCGACAAACGACTCGGTGACGAAGCTTTCTGCAGAACGTCTCTGGAAAAACATGATTTGCGATGTTTCCTGCCATTTAAAAACTACTTAACCGATTTCTTTCAAACTTTGTATACAGGTTCTATGTAAAAGATACCTAACCCCTACGTTAAGATTTCGAGATAAATTTTCATTTAAAGCAAAAACTGTCCAAACTATACAAAATTTGGCATCTGGGCTAACTTTGACACTTGTTACAATATGAAAGGAGGCCTTGAGGGAGACTTTGAGAAACACAAAAAGAATCGCACTGCCCTACACTAACTTAGAAAGCTTTACTTTCAAAAAGTTAAAAAATACTCCTAACTGAAAAATATTATTTGTTAATTTGGTAGAAAATATTCCCAGTTGGACGAACAATAGATGCACGTGAAAAAAATTCCTCCAAATTCGTTTGGTTTGATGATGATAATTACATTCTTTGGATTGTTTTTAAGTCTTAGTATTAGTACTTCATATTCTCCAAATTAATCGAAATTCACAGTTGAGAAAATGTCATCGAAAACAATTCATAATTCCACGATTGCCAAGAGGAATCGGGAGAAATGATGCATTTTGTCATTGGATTTGACAGTAAAATTCAATTTTCAATTTCGCATAGGCCTGCTAAGCCAAGATAAGTTTCGGCTTCACTTGTGTCTCATCGGCATAAACAGAACTTCTGCTCGAACGGGACATCACGTTTGATCAGTCGTTTGATTGAAACACATAGTGTGTTTTAGTTTTAAGGGATTTGCGTCAAGCCGGCGCTAATCTATTCCGACAATGTGTTAGTGTCGGTTTCTGATGAGGCGAAGCCGAAACGCAACATAGTATGAAAATTCAAGTGTTTTTCAATGATTGAATTTTGCGTTTTATATATTTGAAAAGATTCGTTTGAAAATTTTTTCTTTGAAGTAAAAAAGAAATAGTTTTCAAAATATGTCGTGAAATAATGGTGCCAAATTATATTGGACAAAGCTTATAGATTTTATTTCTTAGTAACAGTATGTTTTATCATATTATAATGACCAAAATGTAAAAATCAAGTAGCGATAGGTCGAATACAGATTATACTCGGATTTCTTTTCAAATCATTGTCAAGTCTATGGAATTTAGAGCAATTAAATGTTTATCATGTTTCTCTATTGTAGGGTAATAAGTAAAATTCGAAAGTTCTGACAGAGGGATTTTCCTAATAATGACATTGCTAAGCATTCGTTCAGAAAATAAATCTAGTTGCGTTCTTCTCAAATAGTAAAAGTCATAGTTTTAATTCACTTTAATGCAGACTGCAGACTATCAATTATTTTTTGAAGCGCGGTTGCGGTAATACCGCGCGGTAAAAGCTCATTTCCCGCACCGCATCCGCGGGAAAAAGTGTCTCACCGCACCGCTGTTTTTGCGGTGCGGGTGCGGTAAATACCGCGCGGTTGCGGTAATTACCGCAACCGCGACGAACCCTAGTCTCAGTCGTCAAATAAGTCAGTGCACAAAATTTGAATCGGAAGAAGAGAGAGGCAGACAAAAATATACAATCGATGCCTAAAAAAAGCTCTCCGTGTATGTGTTAATATCTGTCATATTCCAAACATTTGAATCGACTGAGCCGAGGAACCTCTATCCGTTCCGACAATTCATGTGAACGCAAATAGCATAAAAATATCAATTGGAGGTATAATAATGAATGAACTTATCCTTTCGTTGCTCCTGCATGCAGTCTGTTATCACCGCTGGGAAGATATATCGATATATCCTATACCATACTCCGCAACTAGCACCACCACAATAAAAAACCCATTGTGGTGCCCCCAGTGCTAGCACTCGTTCCTAGCTCCGAATCATTTTTGCACTACCGAAAATCCGTTTTTGCGCACTATTCGGACATTCTTCTGCCTTAGTCCACTTCCGGCCATAAAAAGGGTACGTAAAAACACTCTACAACAACTTCACGCTTAAAAACCACTCCAGAACACGAAAAAATCGTTAAATCAGCTGGTACGTAAAACGAGGCACTCTTCGTGTTACCGTGCTGCCAGAACCTCCCCGAATATTGAATTCTGTTAACATATAAAGCATCGAAATTGGTCAACTCTATCCTGAGTTATAAATCATTGAAAAAAAAAAATTCTGCGGAGATCCCAACCCGACCGTTTAGGTGTTAACATTGTCCACGGTTCGTTTCATGAGTTTTAAACCACTCTTGGTTTCCGCCGAAAATACTACATTCGCATCACACAAGCCACTGTCGCACAGTGCATAGTGATTGGATACATCATGTAAGTAGCGATTTGCCACTACTCAGTTTTTTGTTTGCCCGGCGGACACTTTTTGTCAAGGCGGACTAGTTGCTTGTATCAGAATTTCGGATTTTCGTATACAAACAAAAAGGTAAACAAACAAATCTAAATTTACCTACTTTTATTTCCTTAAAGCTCCTCTTTGCTGCACTCTGCCGACGAAGCTGATCAGCTGCTTCTGATGATGGCGAGAAGGCGAAGGTTTTCTTCCGACTGGCCAGGATTCCGACGGCCGTGTTCTTTTGCTGGCATCGCTGGCTGCTCCAGCAACGATCGTTGTTTTTTAGCTAGGGAAGTGAGCTTTGCTCCTTTGTTGGAACCTCTCTAGCGACGGTGGTGACGAATCACCGGATTCTTTACTCCCCGCAAAGAATCCCGGAAGACACCGCAGTGTATTGCCCAGGCAAGGCTGTTGCCCTACCTGCTTCCCTCTTCTTGACTTTTAGCTGTAGCGGAGAGCAATACTTTTTTCGACTTATCTTCTACAGCGAGAGGGTCGGGCGCTTAGGACCCTTTACGTTTACACAGGGAAGCGAAAACTCTTACAATTAGCTTCCCCCGACGGTGATTCTGCACCACTAAAATATTTGGCCGAATCACTTTCGATGGGAATCGCGTCCGTCACACACGCACACTTCATTCACGTGTTATTGTGGCGGTAAACTTTTTTCGCAAAAATATCAACAAACGACTCGGTGACGAAGCTTTTTGTAAAACGTCTCTGGAAAAAATATGATTTCCCATGGTACCTGACATTCAAAACTGCTTAACCGATTTCTTTCACACTTTGCATAAACACTCTATATTAAAAATACCTAACACTTACGTTGAGTTTTGAGATAAATTTCCTTTTAAGAGGGTGTTTACCCATAAAAAGGTGGAATTTTTCGTGTAAAATGGAAATTTTTATTTAAAATGAGTAGAAAGCCCCTTTAATTGAAAATAGTCTCAAAAACTCAATGTAGGGGTTAGGAATTTGCACATCAACTACGGAACTAAGTCACAGATGCGTGGGGAATACGCATGGTATTGTCTGAGAGAAATGATAACTGTTGTATCTTTTTTTATTCATTTCGTTTATTTGATAGGCACAAATGCGTTAGTTTGGCGGGGCCAAATTCTTTTGTTTTTACATTTTGGATATTTTAAAACTAGGAGGTTACAATGTTGAAATATTTTTTTTTATGAAAGAGAAACATTTTACAGCTATCTTAAGACTAGAGATAAGATTCTATACAAGATTTGAATTTTTTAATGAAAATTTTTAAAACAATGAATTCGATGGTAATAGTTTTTGCCTTTCTCATATAGAAAGGTTATGCAATCACTCTGAAAAACGTCAACCTAATCCCGGCCCGGAGGGCCGAGTGTCATATCCCATTCGACTCAGTTCGTCGAGATCGGAAAAAGTCTGTATGTGTGTGTGTGTATGTGTGTATGTATGTGTGTGTATGTGTGTGTGTATGTATGTGCGTATGTGTCAAATAATGTCACTCATTTTTCTCAGAGATGGCTGGACCGATTTGCCCAAACTTAGTCTCAAATGAAAGGTGCGACCTTCCCTGCTATTGAATTTTGGATCGATCGGAATTCTGGTTCCGGAATTACGGGTTTCAGAGTGCGGCCACACAGAAATTTCTCATAAAAACTATAGGAAAAATTAAAAAAAGAATTTTTATTTTTGATGCTAAATGTATTCAAGGTGCATAAAACGTCGAGATTTGATGCAAACACGAAAAAAAGTTCGTGGCTGGCATGCCATTGTGTATAAGTGCAAAGTGTACTAAGAATGTAATGGACATTTCCACAATTATGTTGAACATAAAAAGCCTCCGTGCCATAGTTTAGAGAAATGAGAAAGGCACAATTGCACCGCTAGGTGGATTAAAACAGGTTTTTAGGAAATATTTACAATTATCTTAAAACTAACAATATAGTTTGGTACACAAAAGGGGGAACAAATACATACCCAGACGACGTGCTTGATGTCGTGATAGCCCTCGTCACATGCGCACAGACTACTCTCCGCAAGCCCAATACGCCGCAAATGCGCATCTAAGGTGTAGTGGTTGGACATAAGTCGGGACATTATATGAATAAAATCCCGACCCACATCCATCCCCCTGAACCAAGGCTTCGTTGATACCTTTGGGATAATGGAATGTGGCCATCGTCCAAGTTCACCATTGCTCCACGAGCTTTGCCAACTCAACAGACTTTCAGACTTTGCATACTTAAGAAATCGGTTAAGTAGTTTTTGATTGGCAGGAAACACCGCAAATCATGTTTTTATAGTGACGTTCTACAAAAAGCTTCATCACCGAGTCGTTTGTCGATGAACTTTTTCATGGAATTGCTGGCAATGGACATGATTTAATGGCCCAAAAGCAAACCAATAATTAAGGCAATAAAACATTTGGTCTTCATGCAGGTATAATAGCCACAAATTTGTAATTAATTTTTGAGTCACCTCGCGACTTCAATTTTCAATCATCGTTAAAGATACAACAGTTATCATTTCTCTCAGACAATACCATACGTATTCCCCACGCACCTGTGGCTTAGTGCCGTAGTTGATCACATAATCACTAAACAAACAAACAAATTGGTTTTTTCAGTCCAGATTGATGTGCAAGTGTCAGCTTGATTGGCATTACCAATGTATTGCCTTGCAATTCCATCAAATCAACGAGCATTTAAAATTACATGCGACTAAATATTTTTGAAAATAAAAATGAAGATGAAATAAAATGAGTTTGGAAAAAGTTGCATAACCAAGGTGGTTCTTTTTCGACGCTAGCATTGTTGATGAAGCACCTAATCAAATAGGTGATAGAGGACGAGGACGAAAATATCTGGCAACCACCTCTTCCTTATGGAAGTAAATATATTCAAAAAAAAATTGTATAAGTGGAAATTGAGCCACATTTCTGAATTGTTCTGTACAGCCTTAAATTCAAAACGAAATTTTCTTTTCAGCACGAATGCACCACCGTTCGGTGTATAGTCTAGTAATTAAAGAATAAGAACAACCTCTAAAATTGTTTGATTTTCGGTCGGTAGAAGTATTTTTTTCAAGCGTTTTTCCAATTAAGGGTGGGTTATTATGTAAACGATCAAAATCATACTGCATCTTTGCACGCGGTTAAAAGCAAGTTTTCGTGTTTCAAACTTAAACTTTTTCTTTATTCTGAAAATTTTGTTATAAACATATAAAACTTTGGGAGAAATTACCGCGCAAAATCGGCCAAGCGCCACGTGAAAAGGTATTACATGGCTTTGATTTTTTCAGTATTGTGTCTTCTTCATTTGTACCACAACAAAAAATTACAATTGAGACAATGTATATAACATCACCCATTTTGTTATTGATTCTAGCCAATAATTGCGAAAAAGATTTTTTCAAACATTTTAGTTTCACATTGAAGAGCTTAAAATTTACTTTAAGTTGATATCAGAAGAATTTCGTGCTAAATTGTATTCAGAGTTGGCAGCACCCTCTCAGATTTTAATGAAGCTTTCTGTACATGAAGACTTTGTCACAAAAAGCCACTTTGCATATTTTGTTTTCCAAAAATGATCTAGACTGTCATTTGAAAACCATTTTTTTTTCAAATGGCTACTCAGTGAAAATCCGATTTTATCACCACCCGATTTTATCAGCCCCCGATTTTATCTACTTCATATGAAAATTGATAATTTGTAGTTTGATGGGCTCTAGAAGACAAACCGAGTTGAATTCGAGTAAATCCTTTCTTGAGCTTATTTTTCATCTTAGAGATCCGAAAAATGAAAAAAAAAATTATTTATTTTTTTACTGCCAGACCCCCTTAAGGGAAGTTTAAGTTAAATAATCAGGAATGGTTAGAGGCTATATACAGGGACTTAAGAAGAATATTTTAAGAGCTTCGGTTTCTTAAAAAGAAAGAAAAATATATGTCTCGATTTTATCAATGTCCCCATTCAAAAATTCACCGAGGGGCTGATAAAAACGGGTCTTCATTTGGTTGAATTTTCGATTAAAAATATTGAAAAAATTCTTCATTGACTTCTACACTGAAAAAATCGATTTTAAAAATTTAAACTCGATTAAAAAAAATGATTTGGATAAAATTTTGTTCCAAGATAGGTAATTATGTTCCCTACCTACCGTCAAAACTTCTAGTTGGGCACTTTCAAGGAAAAAAAGTTATTTGAAAAAAACTTTTTCTTGTTCAAACTGAATTTTTTTTTCAGTGCATTTTTATCGAATGGTCTAGTTTTCGATAAAAATGCAAAATAAAAGTCATAATCATCTCAGAATCCCATTTTCCAACTGCTAGTTGCCTGATACATGTAAAAAGTATCAGTAACGAATTTGGTATATATTGATAACAAACTTGAATTTTAACTAAATACCACTTGGCCGTGTACGAGGAAGTATCGTGTCTATGTGCCCGCCCGGGAAGTAGAAGTTGATGGTGTAGTCTCCCACAAGGGCCTTAATTGTGAAGTATGGGGTTCACTACTTTAAGAACCCTTTGTTTCGGCCAGTGAAAATTCTGGTTGGCAAGCAATTTCGTTCAGGAAAAATCAAGGAGTATATGAAAACAACTTTTTTTCCATCAGCCTTTCGCTGATGAAAAATAAGGCGAACATTTCGCCGAATCTGCCCTTCCAAACTTTGATCTTTTGGACGAGTCTACTTGTTCGTCTTTTTGTGCCGCGAGGCATGAACTGCCGTCGTTGCAAACAATTGGGCCTACAGCGACTTATTGTAGAAACAAGGCACGCTGTGGAATAAGTGTAGATAATCATGAAAAATTATCCTGCTGTGGAGAGACTCCGCATGACCTCTCGACATATCCCGCATATAAATTACGTGGGGACAAAATGAAACATTAATTTAAGGAACGTTCCGATAAGAAATGCAAAAGAGCGCTGCGCCATCGACAACGACTAATTTCTACGTTTCATTGTACACTAAAGAGCGAGAGTCTGACCATCTCATTGTGGGAGCATCTTCTAATGTGCTTATAAATTTCTAAAAGAATAAAATCAGTTTTCTCTCCTAAGCCTTGTCGTGAAGGCCTGAAAGTATCCTTTATACGGTACTGTTTCAAAACCGAAGTAAATGGTTCATGGTCTCGGTAATCTTGGAAACTAGCAGGAATTTCCACATGGGACATCAACCACCCCAAGTGTCCCTATATTTGCGCTACGATTAAAGGTCAGACGAAACGAGTACCCGACGCGAACAACCGTGTACAGTCTCCTACTTCGTGGTGGGCAGAGATTGCTTAGAATTGTACGCGAAGGGGACTTTTGAACGTCGGATCGCCCGTATTTTTCCCAATATACGCGACGCTTCAAATGCAAATGAAAAACTTGATGAAAACTGAAAAACGCGACTATTGGCACCGGTGCGTCGAACAGATTAACGGACGGATCATCAGAGAAACAATGTTTCATCTGGTGGCTAGGGCATACGTTGTGTATTCGATTCATCCTGTGATTGGAATACACGGAACGTCCGTCATAAGGTGACAGCTATGCATCGCTTTTATGCTAATTATTATGACAGTAGCGGTGAGTCAATCATAAAAGAGGCTGTGCTGACAACATTCTCCACAACGACCAACGACCTGTGCTGACAACATTCTCCACAACGACAACGACAACCTACATCGTTAAAGTTACGGGAGGCTCTCCGTTTGATGGAGCATGGAAAGCACTCTTTGTATTTCCTGGAGAAAACATCGGAGTTTTTGAGTACTTTATCTGAAAAATCTTTGCAGATTACCTTAGGTTGAGTTCTTTCGCAGTGCTCCGTTCTGGGTAATGAGAAGGCGGACACTTAGATTAGAATGATAATGAGAAGGTGGATATTTAGGCATCAGAAAATGATATTTATGAAAGATCGCGTAGCTTCAACGAGTTTTTAATTATTTCTTCTCAGAGGATGCTCGAAAAATGGCAAATTTCGTGGAGCAATGGATGCTCAGGAATCCCTCATCCCCCCTCTTGGTCCAAGAGAATGGATGAGGTCCATGACTTCATTCGGGTGATATCTCGGGTCATGTACAATCATTATACGTAGAATGCCCATCTCCGGCGTATTGGGGTCGCGGAGAGCGGTCTCTGTGTTTGTGGTGGCGGTTATCGCGATATTAAACATGTTGTTTAGTCGTGCGCTAAGTGTTCAAGTACCAGACCTCCGTTAAACGAATCCCTTCGGCCTCGTTCCAGTCCAGTCCGAGACACTATATCAAATTCGTTACTGATACTTTTAGCATGTATCAGGCAACTTGCAGTTGAGAAATTTGATTCTAAGATGATTGTGACTTTCATTTGTTTTCGATGAAAATACACTGAAAAAAAATTCAGTTTGGACAAGGAAAAGTTTTTTTCAAATAACCTTTTTTCCTTGAAAGTGCCCAACTAGAAATTTTGACGGTAGGTAGGGAACAAGTAACAAGTACCGGGAACAAGTAACTCCCAAGTAACAATCGAAGTTTTATAGCACGCTACAAGTGGAATCTAAGTTTTATCAGAGGTTATAAAGTTATCATAAAACCTCAGTTGTTACTAGGGCTATCTTGGAACAAAATTTCATTCATATCAAAGATGGGATTTTTTAGTAAATTGACTTTAAATTTTTAAAATCGATCTTTTTCAGTGAAGGAGTCAATGCAAAATTTTTTGAGAATTTTTATTCAAAAATTTGATTAATTTTGTGAAAATAACTCCTACAACATTTTTTGTAGAATTTGTCATTTTTAGACTATAACCATTTAAAAAAAATTGGATAAAAAAGTTTGACCATATTCTAAAGACAGTCTAGATCATTCTTGGAAAAACAAAGCATGCAAAGTGGCTTTTTGTGACAAAGTTCAGTTGTACAGAAAGTTTCCTTAAAATCTGAGAGTGTGCTGCCAGCATTTGTTCGAGTTTGCGCGAAATTAGTCATCAATATCATGAAAATCAATCAACCTGTTCTTTTGCAATCCTGGTCGCAAACTGAAATCAATCAGCGTCAACAAGTAGCTGCTCAAGTTCGTGATTGTCGTGCGAATTGAATCCATGCTGCCAAGGAATTGTAGTTTGCATAAATGAGAAAGGTACAATGTCCAACTTAAAACAGCAAACTTTCGTTTACTTCAACTAAAATGGCTTGCTTTGATTTTTTTTAATTGTAGACTATTTCGTGTTTTGGGCATTCATTGCATTTATACTAATGGCGTTTTCGTTTTTCAAGGTTCTACACCGGTGTAGTGCAAAGAAAGAGATAGACTGATTACACCCAAGTTTGAATGAGTGTAGCACCGACTACACCGGTGTAGTGCACTGTCAAAAACGAATATGCCATAAGACCCTACAGGTGTAAAGAATCCTTCAAGTCCGTGATATGAACGGTACTTTTCCTCTTGCATCAGCAGTGCAGGTAAAGTTTCAAACCGCAGTCAGCAGTTCTGGCGGTTCGACTTTCTGATTTAACATATTTTTAGTAGGATTCCTTTCCATACGTGGCACGACATATGACGGTTCATGAAACAGTGCAAGAGACACCGCCAAACCAGAGCAATTATTACAATTTGAAATCAAGTAAAATCAAGCCTTCGTTTTGATTTGCAGGCCTCACATTCTCATTTGACCTATATTACTAATGAACGAACATTTTTTCTCTTCTACAAATTTCCCAAACTAATAGTGATTTTCATTCGTACCGATATATAGGTACCATGTGTAATAATTTTTCACACTTATGTTAAATATAACCAACCGTGAAGTCCAAATGTTCTTGAATGAAAGTCGCATTTGCAGGGTAGTAAAAGAGGTTCTTGAGTTTGGGTCAGCTGTACGACGATGTGATCGATTATTTTGAATTTATTTCTAACCCAATACCAAAAGCATTCTATTTGTATCAAAAATAAATTAATCTAATTCTACAGTGCTCAACCTTGAATTGAACCGGTCATCTTTCTAAAACTAGAATGTCAAAATAATTGTTCGCTGCACACTCAATCACATAAATTTCTTCAGCTCGCCTAAAGCAAAAATATGGTATGTGCAATGTACATATTGACATTTCAACTTGTAGCCGTTTCCACCCGTTTTTCGCTAGTCGCCAGATTACTCAGACCAGCCAGCCGTAAGCGGAAAAACTCGTTTCTCAAAGTCCTGCTCGGGTTAGCGTCACACGGCATTACAGTGGATAAAGCTCTGCACTGCGTAGAACTTTTAACTTTAAATTATTGCCGCCCATTTTGGAAGACATCTATTACGTGTATTTATTTCTTAATTTGGAATCCCACTTTGTCGACCGTCACCCCCGGGGTTGGAACATGCTTGCCAGAAACGGTTTTGTCGCGGAACAAGTTAGTTATGGATATCGAAGAAACAGTACCAGGAAAATGGCGATGCCGGGGCTGCTCAGCGGGACAAAAAGTCCCATTAATATTTCCTTTTCAGAGTTTTACTTTTCACTTAAACTTTTGAAACATTTTAATTAAAAATTGAATAAATAGTCGGAACGTTATTTCATATTCCTTCTGCACTCGAAGGACGACGCAGACTCGCCAAACGGGTCAAGGCAATAAAAACGCAAAAAAAATCTCAAAAGTATACACCAAAGGATTGAATTGATCGAAGATTTAACTCTCTATCACCCCCAGTTTCCGCACAACTATTGAGGACGCCTGCCGGGCGGACAGAGTTGGCCGGCGCCTGAGTGCGCTAGCTGATTCGCTAACCATGGCTTTCAGTCCCGGCAATGGAATGGATTACCGCCCTGGGACCGATGCGAAGGGAAAGCAAAATTCCGCGGTGGTTGATGAAAGCTCTCGCCAGCACGCAGTAACGTAATTAAAGAGGAAGACATCTGAGGGGAATTGAAATATGTAGGTACAGTGAGCACAGAAAGTATATCCGCTTCTGTCGTAAATTTAATGTTAGATGGGTTTTCAACATATTTGCTCCCTTACGGCTAATTTCTTCACTGGATGAAAACCGGTTTCCGCTGAAAACCAGTTTTCGGGTTGCATGTGGCCAATTAGCTGAAAACCGGTTTTCAACGAAAAACCGGTTTTCATCCAAGTGAAGAAATTGGTCGTTAGAAAAAAACAGTGTCCTTTTCTAATTCTTTACTAAAATAATAACGCAATCTTTGATATTTTCTGTGCGATAAACTATACTGCTATGGCATTTTTACTCATTACTTTTCCACGATTTATCGGGAAAAATCAGTCACTAAAATTAGGAAAATAACTTATCGGATTATTCAACACTGTACTAAGCACAAAAAATGACGGCGCCGGTGGTTGAGTAGTATGTGTGACTACCACTCACCCCAGTTGGTTAATCCCAGCCGAGGTCGTTGAAATTTTTCTGAGGTGAAAATAATTTGTGGCCCTGGCTTCCTTCGGAAGGGAAGTAAAGTTGTTGGTCCTCGGTCCATGAGTTGATGGGTTGATATCTAGTTTCTGGAGTGGGTATTTGGCCTCGTAGTGGAAATAGGCCGACGGAAGATAACTAGAACTAGAAGAAGAAGAAGAAGAAGAAGAAGAAGAAGAAGAAGAAGAAGAAGAAGAAGAAGAAGAAGAAGAAGAAGCACCCAAAAATACCGATAGAGGTTTTTGGTTCGGCGTGCACCTAAAAACTAACTGATGTTGAGATGTGACGCTGTGCAGTTATATAGCGCTAGCCAAATGCGTGTCGTATAAGCTCATGAAGTATGTATTTGTATTACATAATATCATTGCTGTCCAGGCTGCAGGTTGAGGTCTGTGATCAGTGGGCTCTGTACGGGAAGGGAAACACATCGAAAAAAAAGAAAAGTAAATCTATTTTTGTTCTCGAAGTCAATTCTTTGGAAAAAATAAAGTATCAAACAAATATACATAATATACAAAAAATAAAAAAAAAATCAAATAAAATATAATAAGCAATACTTTTCGATCACTGGGTGTGAATAGTGTTTTTTCACATACTGTCTACCAGTCGATCATACCACTTGAGTGGTGGGAAAATTAGTTGGGAGGCCAATTAAAGTGAAGAATTGATAGAACGTGAGTAAAGTTTCGTGGCTTCCTCTTGATTTTTCGGTTAGGAAACAAAGGTTGTCTAAATGAAAGTGGAAACAATGCGCACGTGTTATTTGAAACTTCTCGGTATAGACAGCTTCAAACTATGAAGATTTTTTTTCCGAAATACGGAGGGCAGAGTGTTATGTTGACTCATGTTAAGCAATGCGTAGAGGCGAATTGCCTTAAAAACCTGGCCAAAAGTCCAAATTGGTTTTGATCGACCTGAAAAAGGGGGTACAGATTACGATTTTGGTCAGATTCTTTAAATTAAAAAATTCACCGGAGGTTCGTTATTTGTTCGTGTTTTTCCTTCTTAGCTGCTGTTGCTAGCACGCTGACAGACTATTGTTGTGTAGCTGATCTACTCACAACTGTTGCTAATAGCGAATCTTCTTGAGAAGTGAACCGATCCGAAGATTCCGAACAGATTGACTCACATTCATTTACAGCCAACGTTGTCAACGGTTTTTTATATCATTTATCCCTTCAATATGCGCTTAATACCTTAATGCTGGGACACAAAGAATAATAAATACAGTAGTGATTTTTATCAGCCCCATGGTGTATTATAGGCTGTTTTTAAATGGGGACATGGGCTGAATCGGGACATATTTCTTTCATTCTTCAGAATAAAACAAAGCTGTTAAAATATTCTTCTTTAAACCCTTGATGTAATCTCATAACCATTTCTGATCATTTAATATAAATTTTCGTTAAAGGGGTCTTCCAGTGCAAAATTTCAGTAGATTGATTTTTTTTAATTTTTGCATCTTTAAGGTAAATAAAATATGCTAAAGAAGAAAGGATTTACTCGAATTCAGCCTTGTTCGTCTGCAAGAGCCCATAAAACATGATTTCATGTGAGGCTGACAAAATCGAGTAAAAAAGCTGACAAAGTCAGGGGTAGACAACTTTTTTTCAATTTACTTGGAGTAAGCGGCATAGCCAGAAGTTGGGTTTGGTGTGGGTTTGGTGAAAGTCGAACTACACTATTAAAACGCCTTAATTCCGAAACCATCGTCTTTGAAGTTTCAAAATTATGGAGAATTAATTTGTCAAAAAAATAGTAACAGACTTTGTGTCTTTAGCAAATTTTTCATTTTAAAGGTAAATACAAATAGCCTAAAATATTTTGATATCTTGAACACATGGAGCCTTCATGTCTTCAACAAAGTGGTTTAAAATAGCATTCTCAAAAACTTTGCTGAAGACATTAACTCTTGAACAAAATTAGTTTGAAAAGAAAATTCTCCATTAGTACTTCTAGGAAATTGACCGCCAAAATTATTTTATCAGATGATGTGCTGTATTACGTTGTAAAATTCTTCGAAAATACTATACTTCCGAAATTAGCGGTTTCGAAATAATATGCTCTTAATCCTAAAGGGGGGGGGAGGGTTTCAGCGTGAAAATTTTTTTGTTTGCGGATTGTTTTAAAACTTTGGGTGAAGCGAATTAATCAAAACTTTCGTACATTATAAAAATACAGCGAACATCACTTAACTACGAAAGCATATTCTATCTTAATAGTTAATAACTGGATCATGTAAGCCAGTGGTTTTCAACCGGGGGTGAATTCACCCCCAGGGGTAAATTAGACCAATGTAGGGGGTGAATTATGCGGGACAAATTTTTATTTGTTATCCTAACATTCCCCACGGGTATTTGTTTTGACGTAGGACTACGTCTTTGTTTTCGATATAGGGGTGCACGTTGCAAATTATACAAAAATAGTATGTAACGAAAAGTGGTCCAATTTTAAACGCATTTAATTCAGCCATCTCACGATAAATTTTCAAATTTTTTGCGCAAATCGCCCCGAAATACTTCTAAGAATAGATTCCAATAGATAAACCCAAAGATTTTTGATATCATGGCATTGAAAATGTAAATAATGTACAACCTAGTCAAAATATCACGCCTTTACACACAGAATATAGCGCTTTCCAAGTCCAGCACGACAGATTTGTGTACCTAGCGTGCTACGCTTCTGTGAATGACGTCATCATCGACTATTTAAACGGATGGATTTCGCTGAACACGCTCAGTTGCCTGTTGAGCGGCAGGCGAAGCAGATCACTGCGCTGTGTGTTTTCACAGCCAGTGTAGCTGAGTTAGAAGTCCGTTACACTGCCTGTGGGGGTACGCTACCCAGTGAATGACTGAGCTTGTCCGTTCAAACACTATGCTATCTTTTGTATTGTGCTCGTTTCCAGCACACTTTTATGTATAATTATTTGTACACAAAATAGTTTGTACATGCGAGCTCCATTTACAAACACGGTTAACATAGTGTCGTGGTATTAGTTGTCTCTTTCGCTCCACCCATCAGCGTTCATTCTTTTTTCTTTGTGCGCTTGGGTTTAATGTTTGAGGCGAATGTGTAGGTAGATATATATTAACATTCGCATTTGGCTGCATAGTGGGCTGTATAATACCGAGAAGGAATTATTTATGAACTGTACATGGCTGGTGGATGTTTGGTCGTTACGTGCTACTTGCAGAGGTTATCATTTTATTTCCGATGGGTGAAAGATAGCATACACACACAAAAAAAACTATGTTAAATCAGCTGACCGAAGCTCGGTCGTGATTGTTTCCCGCTAATTTCATTCACTTAGCAAATCTTAAACAGTTTTTTTTCGAGGCTCCTCTTTCTCGATGGAAGTGAACTGATTTTATTTGATGGCCGAGAAGGCTGGTCACCAGGATATATTGGAACAAAAATCTACCATCCGGAGAATGTTTTCTTTGCAAGCAAATTAACCCTTATTAGTGCTATCAAACCACTCAAAAGAATTAAATTTGAAAATCTTTTCCTTCGCCAACTATTATTTTTATTTCCTATGGGTCTAAAAAAGCGCACATTCAGAAAAACCCGATTATAAAACATCCGACCGAAGTTCGTTCCTGATTGGCTCCCGCTAATTTCATGTACATAACCGCCAATCTTCCGGAAGTATTGATTGGAATGATCGGTTTCTGTTACTATCGATGCAAGCCAACTGATTTCATTCGATGCCCTGCTCATTTGGCTTCGAACGCAAATTGAACCGATCACAAAAACACTGTTGGTAAAAGGTAGTATGTGAAGGACGTGAGCGTTGATTTTCTTTGCTTCCGACGGCCAGCCCCTTTGGCTACGAACGTAAGCTGAACTGAGTGTAAAACTTGGGGTCGTCTGGGAGTGCGGCATCATTCGTATGTTACACTCGTACTGGCAATATGCGCTCGTCTGATTGCGGTATATGAGAAAAGGTGAAGCAAAAGCAAAAATCTCGCTTGGTTCGTGCCGGTCTCCAGTATCCTGTGCATCGTTTGCTGAAAAAAGGTCACTACGCCGAGCATGTCGGTGTCGGAGCACTCGTCTACCTGACAGCAGTGAATATCTGCCCATCGTATTGGAGCTGACAGGAATTTCTGCCCTTAATAACAAATAGATCAAAAGAAGGCTTGCGCAACTTAAAAAGCAAACTTTCTTTCCGAAGCAATAAAAAACGCCCTTTTTAGGGCGACTATTTTCTTCGCATAAAGAATTAAATGGTTTTGTGCCGTGGCACGAATAATTCTTTGTTACTGCTGCTGATGCTGGCTGCTACTACGACTGTCAAATGAATGTTGAGAAAAGCCGATACAGAGATATCAGTTTCCAAATTTGCTAACTACACGGCTATTGGGAAATTGTCGAGTCGAATTGAATGTGTATCAACACATTTGAAGTATGTATTCTACATCTCTCCGGTTATGACGTAGGTTTTACCCACCCATCTTTTTCTGGCAGGGTAATGATTGTAAACAATTTTCAGAAAGGGGTACACCATGGTGATCAATATTCGGAAAGGGGTACATGAAAAGAAAAAGGTTGAAAACCACTGATGTAAGCAATAGGGATGTAAAGTTACCATTTATTGCTGAACACTCAAAATGTTGAAATCTAGAGCAAACATTAACAATATACTTAAATAATAATTATGTATAAAATTAGGCTCGGTATGGTACAGTAAAATTAAGTAAATTAAATAAAGGTACAGAAAAGTAATCTGAAGTGAAGTGTTTACCGAATGTGGAATAAATCCTAGCAAGCATTGCTGCATATTCAAATGGCAACCGAGACCAGAAACGAAACCGTAGACAAAAACGATGGAGCCGGTGAACCGAAACACTTCTTTGAATCGTTGAAAGTACAAAAAAAATTTGTTGAGACTACTTAAAACATCTTTGTTGAAGACATGAATACTACTTGTAGGGCGTATATCGAGCTATAAAAGGATATTTACGAAATGTTCTTAAATGTATTTTATTCTAACATAACTTTTTTGTGAGCTTCAAAAACTCGAGCTTCGGATCAAATGTAAATTTTAATGTTTATAAACACTAGAACAGATTCATCATAAACAGTAAAATTATAATAGTTCATTTACAAATAGCCTAAAGTATTTTGATATCTTGAACACATGGAGCCTTCATATCTTCAACAAAGTGGTTTAAAATAGCATTCTCAAAAACGGAAGACATAATTACTTCTAGGATAATTGACCGCCAAAATGATTTTATCAGATGATGTGCTGTATTACGTTGTAAAATTCTTCGAAGATACTATACTGCCGAAATTAGCGGTTTCGAAATAATATGCTCTTAATCCTAAAGGGGGTTGGAGGACTTTCAGTGCGAAATTATTTTTTTAGCGGATTATTTTAAAACTTTGGGTGAAGCGAATTGATCAAAACTTACGTACATTATAAAAATACAGCGAACATCACTTAACTGCGAAAGTATATTCTATCTTAATAGTAAATAACTGGATCATGTAAGCAATAGGGATGTTAAGTTACCATTTATTGCTGAACACTCAATACGTTGAAATCTAGAGCAAACATTAACAATATAATTAATGAATAATTATGTATAAAACAAGGCTCGGTATGGTACAGTAAAATTAAGTAAATTAAATAAAGGTACAGAAAAGTAATCTGAAGTGAAGTGTTTACCGAATGTGGAATAAATCCTAGCAAGCATTGCTGCATATTCAAATGGCAACCGAGACCAGAAACGACACCGTAGACAAAAACGATGGAGCCGGTGAACCGAAACACTTCTTTGAATCGTTGAAAGTACAAAACTTGCAATAGAAACCACATTCACCAATTAGTGACGCCTCAGGAAAGTTTCTGTGAGTTGTGGTAAAATTTGCATAGCTAGAAACACCTAGAACTATTTCCAGAAAGTAGATTGCATTGCACTTTCATCTCGGTGTGCACTCTCATTTTGCAGCATGGCGTGGTAAAGTGAAATATTGCATTAAATTCTTTTGTAATCGTTTTAAAATTCGCACACATGCGAAATCACGTACCGAGATCTAATTCGTATTCAAATTCTTCGAGGCGTGCCCGCTGCCACCAAGGCGCCCGTTGTGTTGGATTGTGGCAAAGCGAGCATTAAAATGCACACCTCCGAGATGTCGATTCCATTGGAATAAATTGTCGATGCACTGCACGCCATATGAGATGTTTGGCTCCCGGCTTACCTCGGAGTGGAGAAGATGAATTTGGAAATTTTAAAATATTTGTAGCATATGTGTGCTCAATCAGGTTCGAGAGTAGAAAGGGTGCTGGACCTTATCACACCCTGAGCGTGTGTACAGTGCAATTTTTATGAAGATTAGTGATGACTGGGGCAGTTCAAATCGTTCACTATCTATGTACATCTCTGCTACAACAAATAATGAAACAGAGCTAAAATAGACACATCACCCATTAAACCTAGCACCTTGCATGTTTGAAATTCAATCATTCGTGAAACGGCTCGTATTCTACATGAACCTTTCAAAGCGCACCTGGGAAAATTTAATTTGTAATACGTTTTCACTGGAGGATATATGCATACGATGCTTACCTACTGGTGCTTTTCAGCGATACTCGCATTTTTCCGTAATACAATTAAGAATTCCGTTGGCAAAGTTTTTCACTTTAGTGACTGAGATTATCTAGAGAGAGTAAAAAGAGCTGGGTACCACATCTAACATTTCACCGGGTGGTTTTGCGAATAGATGAATACCTCTAATTTGTGCACCGCACGCGTGGTTTTGAAAGCAACTGTTGTGGCTTGTGAGGTTCTTAAAAAATTGGAAAGCTATACAAAGCTTTGACTCTATCACCGAGCAAGGCCAAATCAGATGATTTGTGAATGTTTAAGCTTGAACTAACCAATTTACCAAGGCCTTTGGTTGGCTTCGTGCAACGTCCCGAAAAAAAAACATGGAAATGAAACGTTTACACTCTGTGGCGGGCAGCAAGCTACGGTTACGATTGGATAAACATGCTGCTTACAAATCCAAGATCAAGGTTAGTCATAAATTAACCACCATCGGAAACCAGTCGACAATAAAACGATGGTTTTTCATTTACTACCCCTTGTTCCGCGATTCAACAGTCACCGAGTAACTGGTGAAGACTTGACGATTCATTCAACAACTACACGGTTCGCTGTGCGTTGACTGAAACCAATTATGTCGTTTGGGAACTGAGTGTAGAATTAATAGAGTAAATAAAACTAACAGTCGAGTCGCGCAAATATTTGACAAAACCAGAACAAGTTTTCTTGTTACATGACTTAAAACTCTCCGATCAGGAAACCATATCCAATATATTGATATTGCGTTGCGTTGCATAAGCACGGTATACTTCGTAGATTGCAGACTGATGACTCTCATTTCCAGCCAGACTACTTGAGGAGCATTGTTTGGGATTAACAATTGATCCAGTCCAAGCGAGAGTTTCGCCTGAGAGCCACCATTGCGGGCCACGACCATCTTTACCGTAACTTGGAATGAGAAAGAAAGTGTTGATGTGGTACTTGCTTAACAAAAGGTCCCGACTCAGTGACACTCCCATAAGTACCACGGATTGGGTAGTGGGTAGGTTGTCAGTCAGGATTCGCTTCAAGCAAGCGATGCGACTGAGACTATATTTTCGTGCATGCTTGAATAGTTTATTGACTGTAGGATACGTAAATCTTCTAGGCGTTTAAACTCTGGCTAATCGTTTATCGAGATTGTTTCACCGAAAACAACTTGAACTCCGGACAGTCGGCTGTCGGGAGTGTTGTCGACAATGTAAAATGGACCGTAAACAATGAGTTTAAAAGTGGTATGGTGAAACATTCAAAAATTATGTCACGCAAAGATTACCCAATACTAACTAACTCTCTGTCATATTACCACGTTATTTTTCCCCTTGGTCTAATACGAATCAAACTATTTTAGTTTTTCCTTCATTTTGTAGTAGCACTTTTATGCCGCTACTAGCAAAAGTGTTCATATTCTACGGAATTTACTATATACATGGTGCCATCGTGCGTTAAACGGCCGATTGCGTCAAAGCACATGACGTGCTCCCCTTCCATTTATGTCACAATTATTCATATCTCTTCCTCCTAATAGCGTGCAGAATTTATAAATGGTCCTTATTGGTATAATCACAAGCATATTGAGATCCTGTAACTTGAAATTTTCCACCTCATTCGAGTTAAACGTTCCGATATTACAATGAAGACGCGAACCAGAAAAAATACAAATGCTGCGTTCCTAAACGATATTAACAGCATGCACGAATCAAACACCCCCCCGTTTCCAAATAGTACGTACTTATTCTTAGCTCAGTATAATTGACTGATGAGTTAATGGACTAAAAGTAAAGCATTAAATATGACCATAAAACATTTGTTCCTCGTGCTGAAATGATTGCCGCAAATTGGTAATTGGATTTGAATTGATCTTGCGAATTGTCAATTCTCCACCCTCATACATAATTCAAAAGTCATTCACTCAGACAAGACCATGCGTATTTCCCACCCGCATTAAACACCCAGTGGATTCGTTCCCTAGTTGGTCAAATAAACACTAAACAAACAAATAAATTAGTTTGTTCAGTCGAAAGAAATGTCAGCTCGATTGGCATCAACCGGCGGATACGTGTTCCCTTACAATGCCATCAACTGAAAGTACATTTAAAATTACATACGACAAAATATGTGCAATTCAGAATATAACGAAATGAAGATTGCTTAATTATTTTCATTTAAAAAAGATCAGAAAAAAATAGTTGCATAACCAAGGTGGTTCGTTTTCAAAGATAGCACTGCTGATGAATCACTGTATAAAAATTGGTGATAAGGGACGCGGACGAAAATAGCTGATCACCGCCCCCATATCCAGTATTTTTTTTTTTCAATTTGTTTATTTGATAAGGCACGTATGCGTTAGCTTAAAGGTGCCATTTTTTCATTGTTTTACATTTTGAATTTCTTAAAACTAGGGGGTTACACATTTCAATATTATTTTGTTTTATATAATGTAACTAAAAAAAATTTTACAGCTAACTTATACATATAAAAGAGGGTATATTATAATATTCGTAAGATTTGGGGGACGGGTCATTTTGTGTGTTCCTTGTATTGTAATTTACTTTATGATTTTTAGAAGGGAGTTTGTAGGAGAAATTAATTATTAACTAAGCGGAACATTTTACAAGCTTATTAACTAGAAATAACTAGAGAGAGTGGTTCAAGATTAAGGGGAATTAATTAGGGCTATTTTAAAGTAGTGGTACTGTTGCGCATTTCTTAACAAGATTAAATATTGATCAACTAAAACTAGAAGATAGGGGGGCACATAAGTTTTGGGAAGATATTCAAGGGGAGAAGGGGGTGAAGTCATACATCTGTGTATCAGAGACATGGGAGGGAGGGTGGACAAGGCTGAACGGGGGGGGGGGGGGGGGTAGGGATATAAACTTTCAGTTTCCGGCATCAGGAATCAACGGCCAGGATTACAGATTCGAACGGATGTATCAAGTATTGGGACGCCGGGCGGTTTTCCTCGAGCCGGCAGGGGTTCCTCCAGACGATTTCGTAGTACGGCTCAGATACGAATCGGAAACACACCGCGCTGCGCGTGTGATGTTGTACTGTAGATCTCGTGTTGTTGGTTCATTCGATAGATGTTTTGTCTCGTCTTGGAGTCGTATCAAACCATCGTTGGGGTACGGTAGTCGGAAGAAGGCACTTCTGGGAATGATAAGAGAAAAGATAGGGGCATTTAAATTTGGATATTGATGGTTTTGAGGAACGTGTATATAAGGGACATGTAGAGAATATCGCGGCTTGCTAGTACATCTCGAACATTGGGTGATCTTCCTCGGGCCCGAAGGGAATCGAATAGTTGAGATCTGGCAGAACAGTACTCGGCGCATGCCCAGACAACATGTTCGATTTCGTGATAACCGTTGCCACAAGCGCAGATACCGCTATCCACGAGCCCAATACGCCGGAGATGTGCGTCCAGCGTGTAGTGATTGGACATGAGCCGAGACATCACGCGAATGAAATCCCGACCCACATCTATCCCTCTGAACCAAGGTTTCGTCGATACCTTAGGGATTATCGAATGTAGCCACCTTCCCAGTTCACCATTGCTCCATGAAGTCTGCCAACTTTCGAGGGTTCTCTGATGAGCAATACTGAAAAATTCGCTGAAGCTAATTGGTCTTTCATATATGTCACCTTGTAAAGCGCCCGCCTTAGCTAAAGAGTCCGCTTCTTCATTACCTGGAATGGAGCAATGCGAGGGAACCCAAACTAAGGTAATCTTGTACGATCTTACAGACAAAGCACGCAGGCGCTCCCAGATTTTCCCCAGAAAATATGGAATGTGCTTTCTAGGTTTCATTGAACGGAGAGCCTCGATTGAGCTGAGGCTATCTGAGACAATAAAGTAATGATCGGTGGGCAAAGTATCAATGATCCCAAGGGTATACTGAATAGCAGCAAGTTCTGCGACGTAAACTGAAGCAGGATCATTGAGTTTGAATGAGGCGATGAGGTTTTGATTGAATATTCCGAAGCCAGTGGAGCCATCGAGGCTTGATCCGTCGGTGTAAAACATCCTGTTGCAGTCGACTTCTCGAAATTTACTATGAAAGATGCTTGGGATCACTTGCGGACGTATGTGATCCGGGATTCCACGAATCTCCTCTTTCATGGATGTGTCGAAGAATACAGTTGAATCAGAAGCATGAAAGAGATTGACACGGTTGGGATAGTATGAAGAAGGATTGATATTTTGTGCCATGTAATCGAAGTACAAGGACATAAATCGGGTTTGAGAATTGAGCTCGACAAGCCTTTCGAAATTTGCAATTACTAACGGGTTCAAGATATCGCATCGGATGAGCAATCGATATGAGAGTTCCCAAAATCGATTTTTCAGCGGAAGGACGCCTGCCAGCACTTCTAAACTCATCGTATGTGTCGAGTGCATGCAACCCAAAGCAATACGCAAACAACAATATTGGATTCGCTCTAGTTTGATGAAATGTATGTTCGCAGCGGAGCGGAAACAGAAACTCCCGTACTCCATCACCGACAATATTGTTGTTTGGTACAGCCTGATCAGGTCTCCTGGGTGGGCACCCCACCATGTTCCGGTTATTGTACGGAGAAAATTGATCCTTTGTTGGCACTTCTGTTTCAGATACCTAATGTGACATCCCCAGGTTCCTTTAAAGTCGAACTAGACCCCGAGATATTTGAAAGTTGAAACCTGAGCAATAGTTTGACCCATTAATTGAATCCCATATCCAGTATATTGATATTGGCAATAAAGAGAGATTTTGGAATTTAAGGTGGGTTGTGTTCAGTTAAATGTTTGCATCATTTTCGCCGTAGATGCGATGAGATTGCCGTAGATAAGACCTTACGTTGGTGGATGACCTTAGTTTTTTATATTGATAGATTGAAAATATAACATCGTATTTCATTCGATTAAAACAAATGGTTCATTATTTGATTTTACCTAATGCTCCAATAAGAAAACAATGAACAGTATCTAGTCCAAAATGCAAATTTCGTGAAATTTTGAACTTTTTATTAAAAATTTGCCTTATTACGTTGTTGGGTAAGAGTTTTTTTTATTCAAAAGAACTTCATTGTAGTTAAAGGAGCAGCTAAGATGGCTATAGTTATCCAAGCTCTGAAAATTAACTTTTCAATGCTTGGGGTATAGCAGTACTGGTTTCAATGAAATTGTAGATTAGCTTATTTTTGGGATATTTGGCAAATATGTGAAAGATTCATCGTTCTGACTTTTTATGTAGAAAAACAAGTTTTCTTTATATGTTATCAATTTCGCGGATCAGAAATTAGCTCAAATGACACGTTCCCCGTATGCAGTCGACAATTTGTACAATTTCGCGTCTTCTAATCTTCTCCCTGATCAAAAGGAAAGTGAAAGATGAGTGAGGAAGTGGAATTCAAAGTGTGGGAAAAAACAGCACAAAACCAAGCTGCAGTTAAACTAACAAGTAGTTCAAATCGCCTGCGAGAAAACCTAAAGCTCTTTACCACATTGAATAAGAACCGTTAGTATGGATCTGAGTTTTGGTCATTCCAACACGGTGCACAGTGATTCCTCTTCATACAAAAGTCGGAAAAAATTAAAAAAGTGTATTAAATATTTTCAAACAATGGTTTCTTGGGTAATTTTGGGTCGCTGATTACGAATATGATGTCTACATAGCCCTAATACCTGAAGATATCATGATAGGGAGGTAAATGGGTGGTGGCTGACGGTCAAGACGGCTGTCATGTGCTGAAGAGCGGAACGCGAAACGTTAAAAACAATTTCAAATAATTTAAAGAAATTTTCACGTGGTTACTTGGATCCAGGAAGGATTGTACAAAATCTCTAAACAATTGGTCCAGTACATTTTGAGTTATGATGGACACTGCATTTTTTCAAAGTGCCTCTGGAGATTCACTATCACTCACTCAATTTCTAACACTTTGCTATGCAAACTAAAGAAATTATTCTTCAAATGTTGCCATATACAATGGAAATTGGTTGACTATTACCACTCTCTGTATCGCAAAGAAATCTAAAAATTATTCCTTTTTTTACCAATTTACTTGAAAACTTAAAATTGTGAAATTTGCTTGAAATAAGGTGTTTGGATAAATCAATGTATCGACTATAGTAGTTTTGAATCGAAAGGACACTGAACCGTCAATAAAATGCACAGAACTTTTTTTTTATAATTTTAAATTTATGTTCATGCACATATTTGGAGCATGAATATTTATGTAAAATTAAGTCCCACCACACACACACCACTTGTCGTGCTTTCTTCAACGAATTTTTTTATAAATTTACACGTTGATTGAAAATTACAGCTTCATTTAACGGGATACTAATGCACTTTAATGTATTTTTAAACCAATATTGCTGTAAAATAAATGACATGTAATATCACACGAACGAAACTGTAAAATCGTATGCTTTTTGATGCTCCCATTGAGTACATCGCATTCAACTTAATTTTCAATCAAATTTTTGATACAAGCTGTGTATGTTTACATTCGTATTGATTTACATGTCGTTTGAATTTCATTATTTTCTGGTGTGTGGTGAAACACATCACTTTATTTAAATAAAATAGACTCGCATGAATATTCATTTTCTCTTTCGGTAGTACTCCCATTTCAATATGTTTGATTCATTAACTTTTTACGGTTCTAAAATGAAAAAAATTCTTCTGGTTTTTGAAATTATCCAAATTAGATTTGAAATGATGCCAAATTGTAGATCCTTTATTTTATTCGATTTTACAATAAAACCTGTTTTAATCCACCTAGCGGTGCAATTGTGCCTTTCTCATTTCTCTAAACTATGGCACGGAGGCTTTTTATGTTCAACATAATTGTGGAAATGTCCATTACATTCTTAGTACACTTTGCACTTATACACAATGGCATGCCAGCCACGAACTTGATGAGCTACGTGTCGACGGTGAAACACTTGAAACAAAAAAATATCATACTCCATTACCATAATCAGCATTAGATCAATGTTATCTGCTTGCAAACTCATTTTGTCATGCGGGGATGGGTATGTGAGGAGGGCGAGTCCCATGAACGAACGACTCCCCAGCTTAAATTGGTATGCTTTGTAATATAGTGGTGGTTTAAGGATGATGGGGTTGAAAGGGAGGGCCCCTGTTAAAATCCAGAAACCTTATGCGAGTCGAAATTTTTTTTTTTTTTTTATTAGGTTGACGTTTTTCAGAGTGATTGCATAACCTTTCTATATGAGAAAGGCAAAAATGTGCAAAATCCAAAAAAGTGAATCTTCGTCAATTTTTTTTCGTGTTTGCATCAAATCTCGACGTTTTATGCACCTTGAATACATTTAGCATCAAAAATAAAAATTCTATTTTTAATTTTTCCTATAGTTTTTATGAGAAATTTCTGTGTGGCCGCACTCTGAAACCCGTAATTCCGGAACCAGAATTCCGATCGATCCAAAATTCAATAGCAGCCGATGGGAAGGTTGCACCTTTCATTTGAGACTAAGTTTGGGCAAATCGGTCCAGCCATCTCTGAGAAAAATGAGTGACATTATTTGACACATACGCACATACATACACACACACACATACACACACATACACACACATACATACACACATACACACACACATACAGACTTTTTCCGATCTCGACGAACTGAGTCGAATGGGATATGACACTCGGCCCTCCGGGCCGGGATTAGGTTGACGTTTTTCAGAGTGATTGCATAACCTTTCTATATGAGAAAGGCAAAAAGTTGAGAGAAAAAAACAATTTTGAACTAAAGTCACACAGATAAAAAAACGCTTTTAATCCACCTAACAGTGTGATGAGACATTTCTTATAACTCTTAGCACTCTCTTTGAATATTATTTCGATTGAGAACATTTAGAACTTGATGTTTCGCGATGCTTTTGATAACACATACTCAGAGAAACGCTCAAATCAGCATAGGACAACATCAGTGCTAGAAATCTCAAAGGCTGAACCAAATCATTGGAAAAGCGGAAAAATGGCTCATAAAATAGACGGACAAACGAATTATTACTAATGCTCTGTTAATAACATATCTAAATTCTTCAATCAATGCATTGTGTAGGAAAAACTGAATTTTCCTAAAGTGCTGGGCCAAAAAAATCGATTTTTTTAATCTATTTGAATTTCATACTCTCAATTGCGCTTAAGTTTCCAACACGCGACTGTGAACTAAGAACTGAAATTGCAGCTCTTGATATCAGGCTACCTCTGAAGTGCATGCGTGAATAGTTCAAACTTTACCTCGATATCGACTTTTTTTAAAAGTGACTTCTCAGTAATATCTTTGATTTGAATTAATGTTACTAATCCTAATGTCAAAGAACATATTATAAAAAAACTCTCATATCTCCTCACGGAAAATCATTATCATTACTAGAACATTTTTTTCGCGAAACTCTTCGACAAACTTCTGTCACCCGCGCTAGTGCACTGTTCACGCTGCTCTGAAAATCTAGTGAAATCGTCTTAGGGGTCTGATTCAGAGCCATTTGCGCGATTTAAATCTGGGTGAGTAAAATCTGTAAAGAATATTAAAAACTAACGCCTATTCTATAATATTCAGTTCAGCAATTGGAGAGATCGTGCTCACCGCAAGCCATGAAAAATAAACTGCGTTGTGGAGCGACGGTCATTACTCAGTTTATTAAAAAATAATACTCAATTCGCAACATATAAGCCCTTAAGCATACCAAATAATTTAGGATATCCTTTTAACATAAACTATCGCACGAATGAGAGTAATCGTTGACAGGTTTTTAGTGGTGATCTTACTTGACTTCTCTTTTATCGGTTCTCACGTTAAAGAGGGACAAGTCTGTTTTTGCCGTTGAGACATGTTGGTAGACTTGAGCGATTCGTAGTAATTCTGCCTATGCTCAACTGCTAGCAGCAGAAGACAAAAGATTAGACCCTAAGATTTGAAGCCTGTTTCTAATGACCTTGCCACTTCTAGTTTTCCGATCTGTATATTTCACATCCTTGCTCTCACTTGAGTACAATGGCTCTAAATTTTCATAACTTTCCCTACTCAGTAATCTCTAGCTAACTGAATATCGTTAAAAAGTAAAAAAGAAAATTTGACTACATAATAGCCGAATTAAAGAAGGGAAAAAGAATGGGAGTAGGTTCGCCAAATTTTGGAAGAAGTCGATAAAATAACTCCTTGAAAACTACTAAAATATTAGTGTAGTTCGTTGCAATTGAAAAAATTATCCTCAAAAAAAATGTACCAATTAATGTGGGACACAGTGAATAATAAATACAGTAAAGAACCGTTTTTATCAGCCCCCTGGTGTATTTTAGGCTGACGAAACGGGGACTAAATCGGGACATATTCCTTTCTCTCTTTAGAATAAACCGAAGCTGTTAGAATATTTTTCTTTAGTTCCTGAAGCCTCATAACTATTTCTGATTATTTAATATAAATTTCGCTTAGAGGGAAAATTTAGAGTAGATTGATCTTTTTATTTTTGCATCTTTAAGATAAGAAAAATATGCTCAAGAAAGGATTTACTCGGATTCAGCCTTGTTTGTCTGCTAGAGCCCATAGAACATAGTTTGATATGAAGCTGACAAAATCGGGTCAAAAAGCTGACAAAATCGGGGGCTGATCAAATCGGGGGCTGATTAAATCGGGTCTTCACCGAATTATAATAGATAAGCAGTATTCGAAGAAGTTTCTTGTGGACGAGTGTAGAACGACTTTGTTTCTACTTACTTGGAGTCAGAGGCCAGAAATTCGGTTTGGTGAAAACTTACTGTCAAAATGGCATTCCGAAACCGTCATCTTTGAAGTTTTAAAAATGTGCAGAATAAATTTTTCAAAAACAATAGTAGCAGACTTCGTGTCTTTAGCGAATTTGTTGAGGCTGTCATTTGAAACAACCTTGTTGAAGGCATGAATACTTCGTGTGGGGAGTATATTGAGCTATAAAATGATATCTTTCAAAAATAACTTATTATTGTGAGCTTCACAAACTCAAGCTTTGGATAAAATTTAAATTATATTGTTTATAAAAAGTAGAAGAGATTTATCATAAACAGTAAAATCATAATAGTTCATTTAAAGGGTAGATTCAAATAGCCTAAATATTTTGATACCCTGAACACATAGAGCCTTCATGTCTTCAACAAAGTGGTTTATAATAGCACTCTCGAAAACTTTGCTGAAGACATTAACTCTCGAACTAAGTTAGTTGGAACAGTGAATTCTCCATAACTACTTCTAGGAGAATTGACCGCCAAAATTATTTTATCAGATGATGTGCTGTACTATACCTCCGAAATTATCGGTTTCGAAATAATGTCCTCTTGACCTTAAATTATTGTTTTCGAACATATATTTTACCTAATCATATAATACATACAATACAACAAAAATCAGATGCTCATAAAAATCGATCAGAACCTGTTAGAGCCAAATGGAAAACGCAATTTTTCAAAAATTTCCTTCTAATTTCGGAAAGTGATTTTCTTGATATTAATCATACTACGATTTCGTCTCAACTCTACGCATTCCCAAAATAAAAACATGATCAGTGAATGTTGAAAGTTATGCAATTTTTCGGTGAGCAGTTCTATGTTTCATAGACATTAAATCAGTTCCAACTTCGCTTCCTATTAAAAAAAATTGACCGTAATCCATATTTCGATACATCCTTTCAAAGGTGAGCTCAATATGACAAGAAATCTGAGGATTATGATTGATTTTGGAACTCCTGAATGGATTTCTATTGAAATGTTTTCATGCAGGTATTTGAAATTTATGCAATTAGACAACTGTGAGATCTCGACCAATAGATCAGTTACAGATCAGGATCTCATTCCCAATTTTTTTCAAAAATCTTCATGATGTTTAAAACAATAGGTTATCAATGTGCTGATCATATAATTACTATCGTAATATAAAATTAAATTAGTCAGCATCACTAAAATTTTCTCTTCAAACCAATTAATTTTAGTTGGGGGGGGGGGGATGAACCTCCCAAACCACCTCTTGGCTACGCCGCGGCTTGGAGTTATTTATATCGCTTTTCATTTTACGAGATATGTTTCAGATTGATCCGATGGTTATAAGTTAAGAAGTTTTCAGTCAGAAGGTTCGCGCAAATGAACATTTTTGCACCGATAAGTGATCAAGTCCCATCTAGACAACTTGGAATTGTTCGGTGGTTATTTCTAGCGGTTGTAGATAGAAAAATGAAATACAAAATTCGTTTTATCGAAATAATGTTTGGCTTATTTCAATGGATTATTACTATATTGAACAATAAAGAGTAATCCACAAACAAAGAGTAATCCACAAACAAACAGCCATAGCTTTTAAAGCATTTAAAATAGATATTCGATGTCTTCAGTAAAGTTATTTGCAAAAGTAAGACCTACAAATTTGCCGAAGGCTTCATTTCAATACAATTACTTTCAAGAAAATTTATGAAAATATCTCACTTGTAGGAGGATTAATCAACAAAAACACAATTCTAAAAGAAAGGGCATATTGCATCCATTAAATTCTCCGAAGATACTATTAACCTAAAATTAGCCGCTTTTGGCGTTAATAATAGATTTCAAGTTTTTGGTCTTATTTCTGGCTATGGGAAATGATAAAAATCTTTCGTCCGTGTTTAATGTTAAATATCTCTTTTGATAATAGTCCGATTGCAACTATCCATAGCTCGTTCGAAAGGTATTTGTATAAGCTGTCTAAAGATATATAAAGTGTTTATCTCTGTCGTCAATTTCGGCAGTTATTAAAAAAAAACTGCAAAAAACGTTATTTTCACACTTTTAAATATTCATATCTTGGAAACTAAACATCAGAATCAAAAACCATTTAATAGCGTTCTGTCCGGGTGATAGGCCTTTCATTTAAAATTGGTTTGGATAAGATCGGTTCAGCCATTGATGAGAAACACGAATGAGTTTGTTCATTACATACACACACACAGACATTGTCCCAAATCGTCGAGCTGAGTCGATTGGTATATAAGACTCGGCCCTGTCTTTTGAAACGGGTCAAACTTTTTTTTACCATTTTTTTCAAATGGCTAGTCTAAAAATGACAAATCCTACAAAAAATGTTGTAGGATTGATTTTCTCAAAATTAGTCAAATTTTTGAATAAAAATATTGAAAAAACTCCTACACTGAAAAAAATCGATTTAAAAAAATTAAAGTCGTTTTACAAAAAAACCCCATTTTTGATTTGGATGAAATTTTGTTTGTTGATAGGTAATTATGTTCCCTACCTACCGTCAAAATTTCAAGTTGGGCACTTTCAAGGAAAAAAAGTTATTTGAAAAAAACTTTTCCTTGTCCAAACTGAATTTTTTTTGCAGTGTATTTTTAAACCAATGAAAGTCATAATCATTTCAGAATCCAATTTCCCAACTGCCTATTGGCCGGATACATGCAAAAAGTATCAGTAACGAATTTGGTATATATTCATAACAAACTTGAATTAAACTTTCAAATGAGCGAGTGGTCGTTACTGGTCGTTACTGGTGGATAATATAAGCTAAAGTGGGTAAGACAAAGCGAGGTACTCACGCTCACATAGCAACACTCAGGAAATACGCCTTAATATACAATATTAGGTCAAGATCTTTCCACCCGTGCTTCATTCAAGTTTGTTATGAATATATACCAAATTCGTTACTGATAGTTTTTGCATGTATCCGGCCAATACTGCCCATAATCGCAAGTCAGTCCCATGTTCTATGGGATTCCCTATCTACATGGGACTGACTTGCGATTATAGGCAGAATAGGCAGTTGGGAAATTGGATTCTGAGATGATTATGACTTTCATTGGTTTAGTTTTCGATAAAAATACACTGAAAAAAAATCAGTTTGTACAAGAAAAAGTTTTTTTCAAATAACTTTTTTTACTTGAAAGTGCCCAACTTGAAATTTCGACGGTAGGTAGGGAACTTAATTACCTATCTTGAAAAAAATTCATCCAAATCAAAAATGGTTTTTTTTTTGCAAATCGATTTTAAATTTTTAAAATCGGTTTTTTTAGTGTAGGAGTCAATGGAGAATTTTTTCAATATTTTTATTCAAAAATTTGAATAATTTTGGGAAAATCACTAATACAACATTTTTTTGTAGGATTTGTCATTTTTAGACTATAACCATTTGAAAAAAATTGGTAAATAAAGTTTGACCCTTTTCAAAAGACAGTCTAGATCATTTTTAGATAAACAAAGTATGCAAAGTGGCTTTTTGTGACAAAATCTTCATGTACAGAAAGTTTCATTAAAATCTGAGAGGGTGCTGCCAACTCTGAATACGATTTGGCGCGAAATTCGTTATCGCACTACTAGGTGAATTCAATCGATTTCGTCTCTCATACATGTATCTAGATATTTTATGAAAACATTTTTCTTTGAGTTTCGGTTTAATTTTGGAGTTTACAAACTCTTATTTAATTTAATTTAAACTCTTCTTGATCGAAAAGAAAAAAGAAAGTTTTCTTAACAACTTTTAGCATATTATTAAAATTCATACTCCTTTCAATAAAGAATACTATTTTATTATTGAATATAATTCCAAATACTATTTCAAATCAAAATGCTCATAACAAATAATTTCGAAAATGCATTAGTTTTCGATATATTTTAAATTTTGTTTTAACCAAAACTATTATTTTGTTTGATTACGACCTTTTCATAAGATGTGCGCGTTTCTCTTTCAAAAATAGTAGGTTAATGAAAATGCTCATTGAATTTCTTGTGGCTTTTCTTTTGACATCAAGGTGTTATTGTAAACCTTTTGAAAGCTATCAGAAAACTACAAAAATATGATTCAACTATATAGTTTGATCATCTAATCCTATAGCTGAATCATATATTCATTGTTTTCTTGTAGCTTTCAACTTGTTCCCAATATCGCTTTGATGTCAACGGGAAAGTTGCAGGATATTTTATGAGCATTTTGCAAAACCTTCTGTTCTTGATGAAGAAACACAAATAACTTATGAAAAGGTCGTAAACAAATGGAATAATTGTTATTGCATTTATTGGAACAAAATTTAAAATATTTCGAAAACTACAATATTTAAAAAAATCAGTGTATATTTTTTCGTGTAGAAGTTTCCATTCCCTGCAACTATTTCTCAGATAGTTTTGCTGTATAAAATACGGTAACCGAGAAATTTTCATTTTCATGCTGCATGCAAAAATTTCTACGCCCTTTTAAAAAAATGCTCTTGTATCAAAATTGACAGAGAAAATCATGGAGATTCATGATCCGAACACAACTGCAAAGTTATGTTCGATTCGGAGATGGTCATATTTTATGGTCAGCCACTTTCGCATGGAATCCCTCAAGTACGTTAAATCGATGTATACCTGTACACTGTTAATACCAAAAAGATGTCATAGAGATTTTCGAAAAGCTGATAAAAAAATCTTCAAAATGGGCCTAGTGTGACAAGCGAGAAAGTGTGTGCTCCTATTTGAAAATCGAGATAAAGTTTGTTTCAGTTTCTCCATATATTTTACAAGGGAAGAAATCGAACAATGAGCGCACTGAACTTTGAAATACTGTAGCGGGCCAACCACTCATCCAAACGTCCTGAAATTTTGGCAAATCATTTCTCATATACTGTGCAATAATACAAAAATAACCTTGGAACAAAATTAAAAGGTGCATTTTTTTGACTTTTTTCCGCCTCGGCATCACTGTGCGGTGTCGTCTACGTAACTATGTTTCAATTGCCGCAAGGTTCTACTGTATCGATTTTGTTGGCTATTTTCGGCAAATTTAAGACTAAGTGAAACGAAAGCAATGAAACTGAAAGACGGATAGGTATTCCAGAGCGAATCAGTTATAAACTTAGAACGGAGAACTAGGACTAGGCAGGCCCATATGGACATGATCGAAAGAAAAGTGTGAAGAGTCCTTTACCTTCTGCTAAGTAGGAGTTGAGCGTTGCACCCAAGTCTACCGCATGATCTTTGATAGAATACAACTTATCATCATGTTTTACCGCCGACGTCGGCAAAAGAAACTTCATAAATCCTCGCCTAGAACGACCATGCGATCATTCTTTTTTCCCTTCTGCTAGCATCAAACCGTGCCGTATGTATTTAAGCGACACCAAGCTCTGCTTTCATTTCTCTTAGTCTTAAATTTGCCGAAAATAGTAATAGTAAATACCCTAGTAACAATTGTGGTTTTATGATAGTTTTATAGCCACTGATAAAACTTAGATTGCACTTGTAGCATCCCGATCAGAACATCATAACAGAAAGCTATCAAATTTATATCTCATGTTGATATTTATTACTCTCTGTGTTATCTTTATGATATACCGATCAGGAATGCAAGAAAACTTATATCAAGATTATATCTTCTGGTGATATCATTGAATTAATAATATGATATTTATGTACGCATACAACGATGATGTTACAGTAAGTTATATATTCTTTCACAATTATCTTTGAATACTAACGGTTACACAAATGACAGTCTATTTGCTTATACACTGAAGTCTCTTTTTATGCGTCGTAATTCAACTTTTTAAAGCAAATTTTCGAAGGTTTTGATTTTTGATTTGCGTTTTCCACATGGATTTTCAAAATTCCGCGTATTGAGTATAGATAGTTTTAGATGCAAGTGGTCGGAGAACGTGTCAGTAATGTGTTCGCTTGACTTACTTGGTTGCAGTTGGATTAAGAGATGACAGGTTTTTTGAACACTCCCAACTTATCCAGTTAGTGGGTTTCTAGTTTGCGCGTTTTTTAAATTTCTAAACTATCGTGACTTTTTTATTTAATCCTCCGCATAAAAAGTGTTTGAGTTTACTTGAGTATTATATCTTTTCATTCCCCGTAAGATGAGTTTGATATTTAATGGTTGCACTAACAAGTGATTTGAATGCGTTTTAGATAATCCTTGAAATATCTAAAAACTTCAATGCAAAAATTTTGTTAATTTCCTTCTTAAAATTTAATCAAATTTGGAAGAAAATGTGTAACAGAAAAAAAACATGAAATATTCAAGAATTCGTCCCATCGAAGAAGCATCAACAATTTCTCGAATTTTCTCATATATCTGTTATATTTGCAGTTGATAGATATAACTTCCGTGAATGATTTGCATTTCTAGCAATTTATTAGGTATGAGATAATTATACTGGTTTGTTTAGTCTTCCCCATATCAAAAATGCCAATAACAAATCCCCAAAATAGACTTATTTTGAAACTTCATAACTCATTTGTTGCATTGAATCTATGCGGAATCCTAAATAAGATTTGTCGTATTATCCGTAAGGTAATGTACGTAAAATATCCGCTCAATGTTACCATGTCGCATCGACATTATTTCTAAAAACCATGTAAAACACGTTAACGTACAAGAGAAGCGCCAAAGCGCACTATTTAGAATCTAAAAATAGCCTCTCTTTCCTAATTTGAAAAGATATTATAAAGCCATTCAGTCTATCATCATATAGGCAGCTGTATTAGTGAGTAAAACTGAATAAAAACAAAGCGTTTGACACCAGGAAAACAAGCAGCACTTAGGCTTGAGCAAAGTTCAATGTGTGCGTTCTGGAAACGTTTTTTACATCTATAAACCTTGGCGGATGCGTGGAATATTATGCTAACATTAAACATCAGTCGAAAACAACGTCGTTGGTTCATACAGGAAACTTTCCCATCAAACTCGGAATACCCAGGTTCAAAGCGGCAATATCGACAAATAATAATCTGCGTGTCATATATTCACTATTAAAACCAGCCAGCAAAGTATGCAATCATTTGGCAATGCTATGAAAGCTTTTGCTGCATGAAGCTTTTTGCTCCCAAGCAAAAAGCGCCCTAATGTATGCTTTATTTTTCTCGTGTTCTATTTTTAGACGTGCACGCTAAAATCGTTGATATTATACAATAAGTAATACACCCTATGTTGGGTTTAATTATGCTATCTCAAGTTGTTATGATCGTATTATATTGCTATCAACGTTTGTTATAAATGTGATATTCATAGAGAATTTTTTGTTAGAATTTTTGTTATTTTAACACCTAACGGTTTCTACTTTATAACAAAATTTGATAGGAATTTTTTCGTAACAAAATATCAGCATGAGTTATAATTGTGTTATTTCCTTCTGATCGGGATGCTATAAAACTTCAATTATTACTTGGTTAGTACGGTGTCGTCTATGTTAGGAAGACGGAAAACTCGAAAACGCTATTGCGCTACTGCTGGGCAGTTGCATATCAGATGATATAAGCTTCCTAAGGCGGATTCACAAAGATCATATGAAAACAGCGCGTGGAATAGTTGCCATATGATGGACCGTGATTTGTTCGAGCTATGGACCTTGACTACAGCATGACTCTCGGAGCAGAAGTTTATAAGCAAATACGTCCCTCCATCAGAGAGCCGTCACTGTAACAGATCACTTGCGTTTGTTGTTGTCACTCCATATAGCCAGACAACCAGGGAATCTTCACATGGAATATCGTATAAGGAAAACTATATGTGAATGTAATATCGTTGGAAGCTAGAATATCTGCATCCCGTGTAACCACTTGTGATCTAAATCGTGTATGACTGGTAGCAAGATCAAAAAATCCGTTTATAAATTCATGAACAAAAGGTCACGATTTCGTCAACAGCGATTTACGAAAACCGTGACCAAGTTCCTGAAATTATGAATAATAAACTTCGTATTCATAAAACTATTAGTATTTAAAAAAAAAACTAGTGCACCCCGAATATATACATGGCGTTACATTAGAATGTTTGGTTTGGTTACTGTTGTTGTTTCCTGGATATGTTTAGTTTTTGTTGTGAATCTTGTTCATGATTTGAGAATACACAGCCGACAGTCAAAAGTTGTTCATGATTTCAAGAGCTTATTCGCTATTCTTGTTATTTCTCATCACGTTACCGTGCCATTTTATTCATAAGTTTACTATCGGAT
This sequence comes from Topomyia yanbarensis, assembly GCF_030247195.1. Taxonomy (NCBI): domain Eukaryota; kingdom Metazoa; phylum Arthropoda; class Insecta; order Diptera; family Culicidae; genus Topomyia; species Topomyia yanbarensis. The sequence goes on along the minus strand of NC_080671.1, from coordinate 321,621,195 downwards.
TTTTCTGTTAGACTAGCGATTTCAGGATCTTAGTCGTGATTTTCTAAATTCACCTTATCGTAATATTTGTGGTCATGAGTAGAGTGTTTCGTGTTCATGATTTCAAGACCTTAGTCACAATTTTGGAAATTTTTGTCACATGTTGTGTGATTTGTGTTCATGATTTCATGATCTTAGTCACGATTTTTGGGACTTCTGTTCATGTTTTCGTGATATTTTAGTCATGAATAGAGTAGTACATATTCATGATTTTAGATATTTTTGTCACATCTTGTGTGATTTGTGTTCATGATTTCAGGACATTAGTCACGATTTTCGTAATTTCTTTTCACGTTATCGTGATACTTTATTTTAGAGCTTTGTGTCAAAATGGAATTTTTTGAAAGTATTTTATATTGAAGGACAGATTATTGGCAGTTGAAAATGTTTTAAACATTTTCCCGAAAAGTTGCTCTAAACATTTTCAATGTACAGGAGGGTCCGCTGATGTGTCACAATGGAATTTTAACTTTTTGGGAAAGTGTTTTATATTGAAGGACAAGTTGTTGGCAGTTGAAAATCAATAGTTTTGCACAGGGAGTCTACCGATGTCTCAAAATGGAAATTGTTGCAACTTTTTGGGAAAGTGTTTTGTTTATTTCTTTCTTTTTGATTAATATGAGGCTGACCAAATCGGGTCAAAAACTGACAAAATTGGAGGTAAACAAAATCGGGGGCTGATAAAAGCTGGTCTTTTATATGTCTACAATAATTTAAAGCTGAAGATTGCATTATTCATTTGTTTTATTTTTCGAGCAATTTAAAATTGTTCAAGGCGTTACTTAGAAAATTTAGTACAGGAAAGACTCGATTTTATCAGTTCCCGATTTTTGACATGAAATGGAATGTCCAAAACTATTGATTTTCATTTGCCAACAGCTTGCCATTCACTATAAAATACTTTCCCAAAAAGTTGAAAACATTCCCATTTTGATACTTCGACGGAGCCAGCCTGTGTTGAAAATGTCCAAAACTATTGCTTTTCAACAGCCCTCAACTTTCCCTTCCATATAAAACACTTTCCCAAAATGTTTCAAATAATTTCAGTTTGGCTCGTTGACACCACTAACATATCCATAATGTTCGAAAATAGGTAATGGTCATTGATCCAAGAATTAAATCAAATCGCAATCATGGCTTATAATTCTTACTTGTATTTTTTTCCGAATTGCCCGCTGCAGATAGAATCATGCCGTGATCACTCTCTCAATTATCAAATACAACCACATACCAAAATCACCGCTGATAGAGGGCAAGAAAAATCGGAAGTGATTTTTTTTTTGATTTTTGTTATTGACCAGGACCGATTGATATTGCAAAATGTTCTTTGGAACAAAATGGTTGGGAATACCATGCTATCCATATTGTGAAATCTGGCATGATCCATGCCTGCTGATCAATACCAACGCCGGTCACGTCCGAATGCAGATCTGCTGGGAAGAGTAGGTATGTTAGTCCGACACATGCTGCTGCTAGAGACCGAACAATCCTCTACATCTCCACATGTATCACGGGAGGGGAGTTGGTTAGTAAGTGTGACATTAGCGTTATCGTGTGCTTTTTGCTCTGGATAGCCGGCTACCGAGAATGTTTGAAGGATTTATTGGGTGTTCTATTAATTCGTACTTTCGATAAGGATAATGCCCCGCATATTCGACTGTAGGACTACCGGGGCTGCGTGTAGATTATTTTTGTACTGTTATCGACTGGATAGTTGTACATACTTTTTAGTTCGGTAGAACGCTAAGATTGTCTAATGCGATTATAAATAGAACGCGTGGTTTGATTTGAACGTAGGCGGATTTCAAAACACTCATGCTAAGAACCGTGATGGCAATATGAACATCAGTAGGGACAGCTATATTATTTTCGTTTCGGACGAACATATTTATCTAATACTGTAAGCGTTCTCGCGCGCCATTTTTTTGGGTTTTTCTATATGCTGATTTATCTGACACCACGATATCCGCAATAAGCTGCATGTACCTAATTATTTCTCCGTGGCCCAGATTTTACTTATTCCACTATTTAAAGAACGATACCCATGCACGATCCCCAAACCCCGTGCAACAATAATGCGTAAACAGCGGTCCGTAATCACACTAAAGGGGAGGCTAAGGCCAATTCGGTAAAAAGGCACAATTCTCCTAAAAATTGCTGTCGCGCCACAGAGAGTGCCAGAGTAGCCATTCAATTCCTATAAAAGAATTCCACAACTGAACACTACTCCCATAACCTTCACGGCGAAATACTCAAAATTGAGCGAATGCAGCAAATCTACCGGACCAATCGTTACCAAACCTCGCATCAATCTTCGTTACATCTTCCCATAGATAATAATAGTAGCATTTGTTTTTGCCTTTCCCATATAGAAAGGATATGCAATCACTCTAAAATCGTCAACCTAATCCCGGCCAGTGCCAATTTTTTTTTTTTTGATTGACATAAGGTTTCTAGGTTTTAACAGGGGAGGGTTACACCCCCCTACCCCTCACTAGTCAACACCAATTTAAATTCCCCTCAGATCACCCCTCAGACCATCACCCCGTCCATCACTCATACCCCTCCCCCTCTCAACCACATCATCTTTATACCACCGCTGTTACACAAGGTATCCCGAATTAAGCTGGGGTGTGGTTCGTTCGTAGGTTGTTCACCCTCCTCACACATCCACCCTCGCATGACGAAATTAGTTAGCAGGAAGACAACATTTAACTAATGCTGATTAGGCTAATAAAGTTTTTTTTGTTTCAAGTGTTTCACCGGCGACGTAGGTGTAAAGTGTACTAAGAATGTATTAGATATTGCCATAATTGAAACGAACATAACCAGCCATAGACTCATAGTTTAGAGAAATGAGAAAGGCACAATTGCATCACTAGGTGGATTAAAACAGGTTTTTTTTCTCGGATTTGAATTTTAGAATTTTGAATTTCGTAGCACTTGGAAACCAGATTATGACTACACAACCGATCCTCCTTTCTATTATCTATTATTTAAAAAGTTTCTTCATAATGATTCAGTTAGAATCTTAAATTCCTGCCATCAAATGATTTTTTTCTCCTTCCAAGCGGAGTTAGTTGGAAAAATTCGATCAAAAATGCTTTTTTTCACCTGAAAAATGTTATTTTTTTAATTTCACATTCTTTTGTTTTAAGCTGTGAAATCTCGTTCCAATTTTTTTCAAAAATTTCTTTGCAATGATTTAGTTGGTAGCCTAAACACCTGCCAGCATTTGGATTTGTTCTGCTCCCAGGCCTAGTTTGGGAAAATTCGATGGTCCAAAATGTTCATGTTCACACACAAAGCAAAACTCATCGATCTGCCTGTCGGTTGGCCAGTCAGCGTTGCCACCATGTGCGCTTTGCTTGTTTGCACGGTAATAGGCGATGTCAAATGTAATAGGAGTATTGCGCGGATTGGATTTAGGCCTACTTAGGTATACTTGTCATATTTCATATGTTCCGGCGGAATGTAGCACTTACCCTCCAATCCGCTTTCGATAATCGAATATTTTTTAATGACCCATTCCAAAGTTATCTTTTTATTTATTTTTACTTGGAAAATATAATTTTTGTTTTCAATTTCACAAAAAATAAGTTTGTAATTGTGGACCTTCGTTCCAATTTTTTTCAAAAATCTCTTCACATTGATTTAGTTAGAACCATAAATTCCTGCCACCATTAGGATTTGTTCTGTTCCCCTAAAACCCAGTTCATTATATAAATTCGATGGTCAAAAGTTTTTCCAAGACTCTTTTTTCAACTAGAATGCCCCAAAAGAATCTTTTTTTGCTCTTTTTTATCAGTTCTGCTTTGTTTTTTTTCTTTTTCAGATTCTACCTTTTTGCTTTTTGATATCAGATCTCGACGGTTCATGCATTTTGAAACCATGTAGCATTATATTAACATTTTGGCAGAAATGCCATTTTTCAAGACAAAATTCCGCTATTTTATGAGTAGAAAGCCCTCTTAATTTAATTTCCCGATAACTCAACGTAAGGGTTAGATATTTTTACATAGAATGTGTGCAAAGTTTGAATTAAATCGGTTTTTGAATAGCAGTTAACACCGAAAATCGTGTTTTTCCAGAGACGTTCTACAAAAAGCTTCTTCACCGAGTCGCTGGTCGATATTTTTGCATGGAAAATTTAGAGAATGTTGTTGAAATGATGCAGTATAATGTACAAAAGTTTCAATCAATTCGCTACACACAAATTTCTAAAAAAATTCGCGAAAAAAGTGTTCTTTTTTACGCTTAAATTTATGCCATTAACATTCATTCAAAATTCAATAAAAATCCTACAGTAAGCGCAATCATTTTTCTAAAATACCACAAAGCTCTAAAAATTGTATATTCTATGCATAATCCTTGTTTAGATGGTTCTTAAAAAGATATAATTTTTCATCGTTTAAAAAAATTGGATTCATTCAAAATTATTGGTTGCCAAAGAATGGAGAAAAATAACATTTAAAAAACGCTGCGGGTAAGACCGACACCCTTGTTAGCTTTTTTTTGGTCCAATTATTTTCATTAAAAATGTGTTGTGTATGTGTGATAAAGTGTAATTATGTGTATATGAATATGTGTGATGGAAATGCATGCTTTCTGGAATTCCATTGCGTAAAAAGAGGAAGAGCATACGAATGTGTGGCGTGAATGTTCAACACTTGGTTTGTTTCTGGTAAAAATTTGCCCCCTTAAACTTTTCATGCTTTACTAAGCTTGTGAAGCCATTCTTAGGAGTAAGATCCGTTCTGCAAGGAGAATATATCCCCTGTTACTAAGTTTCATTCAATTAGAAGTAACATACGCTTTTGTATTAAGCTATCCGGTTCGTGATATGATTTTTCGGAACTCTGTTGGTGAACAATCCGGCAGTCGATGGAAATTGTTCTTCAACATCATTTTAGAATCTCATATTAGATTATCCTTTTTCCTTTCGTTTTATAATAAAACTATGAATCTCACTCAATTTGATTTTTAATTTTTGGGTCGGTTTGAGACAATACTGACACGAAATAAATGCAAATACTAGAGTTTCCGTGTATTTCAAATATAACATGATGTTATAATAGTGTAATTGAATAAACAACTCCCAGTCGTTCGCATTGAATCAAAAATGAACTCAACCATCTAAACAGCATGTCGATCTTACCCTTCCTAAAACTGTCGGTCTTACCCCAACAGTGCATATTTTTGTTAAATGCTCAATAAACAGTGTTGGAATACTCAAACTTATATAAATAATGACATGGAGATTAGATTAGAATGCGTGGCAAAAAATTGGTGATTTTCAAAGTTGTTTTTGCTGTTAAAACCTTAAAATGTTTCAACTAAAAATAACATCCAAGTGCCCATCTACTTTGCTTGCTACTTTGTTTTGTTTATTTTGTGACGTTATATGAATCTATATGGCATCTATGTGTTTCGAAATGCTCAAAATAATCGTACTAATTATATACTGTTATTATTGTACGATTTAAATTTGATATCTGGGAAAAGTCGTGGGGTGTCGGGCTTACCCACTGTGTCGGACTTGCCCCCGGTTCCCCTACCACAAAACTTAATGTCGTGTTGCTTATTTTATTATGAAACGCTTTGGGGAACTGGGGGGAAGCCCGACACCCTGGGTAAGCCCGACACCCCACGACTTTTCCCTGATATCAAATTTTAAATCATACAATAATGACAGGATATTATTAGTACGATTATTTTTGGCATTTCGATACATATCGATGCCATATGGGTTCATAAAGGTCAACAAAATAAACAAAACAAGCGAAAGCAAAGTTGGTGCGCTTTTGGATGTTATTTTTAGTTGATACATTTTAAGGTTTTAATAATACAAAAGCTTTGAAAATGACCAGTTTTTTTAACACACATTCTATTCTACTCTCCATATCGTTATTTGTATGTATTGAAGATAAGTTTAAGTATTTCAATACTGTTAATTGAGCATTTAACAAAAATGGGCGCTGTTGGGGTAAGACCGACAGTTTTTGGGTGGGGTAAGACCGACACGGTGTTTAGATAATTGGGTTCATTTTTGATTCGATACAAACGACTGGGTATATTTGTTGTGTTCAATTATACTATAATTACGTCATGTTAATAATTGAAATACACGGAAACTATGTTGTTTGCATTTATTTATCAGTATTGTCTCAAGCCGACCAAAACAATTAAAAATTAATTGAACGTGATTCATAATATAAAATTACAAAAAGAAACGAAAAGTGTAATCTAATATGAGATTTTGAAATAATATTGATGAAAAAATTTCATTGACCGTCGGATTGTTGATCAACAGTGTTCCGAAAAATCACAACACGAACCGGATAGCTTACTACGAAGCGTGCGTCACTTCTGAGTGAATGAGTCCTAGTAACAGCGTATATAATCTGCTTGCAGAACAGCTCTTCCTCGTTAGAATGGCTATAGAAGTGGCAATAAAGCTCGAAAGAATTACTTGAGAAAACCCGTACCATTATATAAACCATGCGTTAAACATTATTTAATCATAACACCACGCATTCGAATGCTCTTCCTCTTGCTACGCGATGAAACTACAGAAAGTATGCGTTTGCATCACACATACTCATATACACATAATTGCACTTTATCACACATACACAATACATTTTTAATGGAAAAATTTGGACAAAAAGAAAGTTCAAAGGGGGGTCGCTCTTGCCCCTTTGGGGTGTCGGTCTTACCCGCAGCGTTTTTAAAATGACTTTTTTCTCCATTTTTTGGCAACCAATAATTTTTAATGAATTCAATTTTTTGAAATGCTGAAAAAATTATATTTTGTTTAGAATCACCTAAACAAGGATTATGCACAGAATATAAAATTTTAGGAACTTTGTGGAATTTTAGAAAAATTATTGCGCTTAAGGTGTCGGACTTGCCCCGCGTTCCCCTTATTGAAGATTGCATATTGATTGGAGGTTCCTCGAAAAGGTTATTTAACTTTGTAGGTCAACCGATTTTTCGGAAATTTCCTATGCTAAGCGAGAAAGAGAGGCAGCACATAGCTTTATAATGGTATATATTTCTATTGTCAAATCGGAACAATTCGCAATCTTCGGCAATGTTGACTAGGGTTCGTCGCGGTGCGGATGTGGGCGGTAAATGGATTGTCCGCACCGCAACCGCAAAAAAAATCATAAAGCCGCACCGCTTACCGCAACCGCAATTTATTTACCGCACCGCACCGCGTGGTAATGCGGTAAACGCGGTAAAATTTTTATATTTTTAAAAATAGTGTTGAAAAATTGTACAAACCATATATAATAAAATGTTATTCTTATTCACACAAAATTTAACTTTAAGAGACTCCTCAGAATGTAATGTTTATGAAAAAAAAATCAACTTTTGTATTTTCTATTAATAAAATTCCGTACATTTTAAGGCAAACATTGTACATTAAAAACGTTCTACTGCAGTAATAGGAAAACTTTTATTTTAGCAACCCTTCAGTTAATTGAAAAATGTGGAATAAAATGTAATAAGAAATGAAGTTGCACCAAAAAAAATAAAGTCGAAATATCAGTACTTCTATATAGTAGCACATATATTCCAATACAGTGAAATAAAAACATATTGTATTTCATCAATAAGAACGACGCCATATTTGACGAAAAAATGCTCTATACATTACATCTAAGCAGGAGTCCGGTCTCAACCGGTACAGAATTATTGAACATTAGAAAAACTGCAAAAAATGTGTGGTTTTTAAAAATAGGGACAGAATATCCCAAAACTCTAACTTCCGCATTCTTCAAGAAACAGATGTATTCTCATTCAAAAACTAAGATTGCTCCCTTTAAAAATGTATGAAGTGTAATTTTCTAAAGGCTAGTTCGAAAGTTCTAGCATTTAATGTATTTTCCTATAATATTTTCCCAAAGAGCCAATGGCAAAAACTTCAATTGAAGTGAACCGGAGTCAAACTATGTGGTATTTGGCAAAAAAAGCTTCATAAAAGCTACAAAATAGTCTTAACTGAAAAATATTAGGATTAAATTTGAATGGAAGTACGCAAAAAAAGTTATGTAGCATAATTTTTAAAAAAGAGTCCAATAAAATTGACTGCAGAAAATTCACATTGAATTTATACAGCAATCAAAGAAGATAGATATACGATGTTGATGAACGAATGATAGAATAATCATCCTAATTTGGATCCCTCCTTATTTTGGACGCTTTCATACATTTGTATCCTTTACTGCCAATTACTCCAAATTCGTTTGGTTTGGTGAAGAGGGTTGTGTTTAAGTCCTAGCATAATTAGTTCATCTCTAATTCCATTAAATTGGTCAAAATTCACAGTTGAAAAATTGATATCGAAAACGATTCATAATTCCACGATTTCCAACAGAAATCGGGAGAAGTGATGCACTTTTTAATAGGATTTATGAGTACAAATTTATTGTTTTAAATGATCTAATAATTTTGTCTCTATTGGGTTCTTGAATTTTATGTATTTGAAATGGTTAGTTTGTGAAGTTTTCCTTAGAAGTATAAAATAACTAGTCCAAAATATGTCGTAAAAATAATAGCGTCAAAATATTTCGGACACAGCTAGATTTTCTTTCGTTATAGCAGTCTGTTTATCAATTTAGAATAATCAAAATTATTAGTTTATCATTTTTTTTTGCGGTGCGGTTGCGGTAATACCGCGCGGTAAAAGCTCTTTCCCGCAATTACCACAACCGCGACGAACCCTAATGTTGACCCTTATGCCTCCAACTATATATCTGCCAATTTTGGGATGAACATGATGATACTGGATTTTTTACCGAATTTAGTGTTTTAATTACCAGTTTTCATATACTCTAACGAAAAAGTCAACTTCATCAGAATACGAACCATCCTCGTAATTTGCTCTAAGGCACACATATTAAAGAGGACTTCTTCGCGAATATAATGAAATACCAAATCAATCAATTTACTTGTTGAAAAGCTTTTATTCGTTCTAGCACCAATGAACTCCTATTTCTGTTTGGGGCAATTTCTGCCGTAAAATTTATCCGTCGTTTCCCTGGCACGTTGCAACCGCTGGATTCGTTCTGTGGTGATGTACGAACTGTAGGTTGAAAGATCTGCCAGCGCACTCTCTCTGCTGATTCCGTTGGCTTGGTGAACATCGAGAAAAATTTCCTTCAGCAGATCATTAGAACCTACGGGAAATCCCTCTAAAGCTAGCATCATCCTAGCACTTGTTTTCGTCATGCCGTCAAAGCACACCGCAGCCGGTTGATCGAAAAGGTAGGACACATACACTCGCAGTACGTGCATAACTTTCGGATCACGTAGGCGAGTTTTGTAGTGTTCAAACTGGTCATTTGTTTGTGTGCTGTTTGCTTGGACCGTTGGATGATGATGGTCGGGAGGCTGAGTAGTACGGTTAGTTTTAGAGTTGACTAATTCGAGTGAAGTTGATTTTGGGGATACATTTTTATGTTGTGAGGTTTGTTTCACAATTTTCACGTCTGGTTGATGAACTGTCGGTTCGAGTAGATAACCTTCCTCATGAGATCCCGTTTTTGAAAGCTTTGCTGTTTTTGTTTGCCTTGGAACTTTTGACTTTTGTTTCGCGAACAGGCTCCTAAATGATCCAAATGTTTTGGAGGTCTTCCGCAGATCTTGCGAAGCTTTATCAACTGTGTCTGCATGATTAAGTGAATTGATCTTACTTTCAATAAGGTTCAATCTAGCAAGCATTTGATCGCATTTTTCGCTTATATTTTTCAGCCGATCAGAATCCGCAAGAAAATGTTCATATTTGAACCGTAAATTTTCTCGACTTTGAGCTAACTGTAAATGTTTTCCAAGATCACGCAATTTATCATCAATCGTTTCGATCATAGTATCAACCATTTGCATATCCCGCCTAATGCTGCTCGCCAGCAGTTCAAATCTTTTGTTGATATCTCTGCTGCTCGACGTCTCGTGTAAGTAGCTTCCATGAAAGGGCGATGATTCACAATCCACGGTCGACTCGACGATCGCATCACAATCATCATTACAATCTCCGGTCTGCCTGTACGTAGTTGGTCTGTTGCGGTACGTTGAGCGCCCACGTTCACAGAAGCACACTGACAGCACACTTTCGTCGCGAACCGTTCGTTTGCAGTAGTGGTGGAACTGATTCGTGTTTGTCATCTTTTATTATTATCGAACACACGTGAGAAGCAAAAAAAGCAAACACCTGCGATGGTTTCGCGGAGAGAACCGCAAAACACATCCATTCGCGACGACTGACGGCGCAACTCAATTTTGAATCAGGGAGCTGGATTGTACAGTTGATGCAATGTAAGCTTTTAAAATAAGCTTTTGAATACTGTTGCCGAAGCGAATCGAAATGAGATAGTCGTTTGATCAAAACTATTGGAGCTTTGAACAGGCCTTACGTAACTCGATCGTGTTTCTGACGATCAATTTGTCATTCGGTGCGCATTACATTATAAACGGATTTCGTTTCCATTGTGACTCTATTCACTTAGCGCTGAGATGACGTTAGATACACTCTGAGTGTGTATATAGTGTACATTGGGTCGCTTGAATTTGACGCTAACCTGAACTTGGACATTGCATATTAGGTTGACCTATCCAGCCGGATCGGTACGAGATGTAGGTAGGCTTACCAAATGGACTGAGAGCAAATTAAGGACACGTTGAGTATCGACCATGATATTGTTCGTTCCATTGGATACGCGTCTTTCATGCATTTTGATGCGAAGAATTAAATTGGCGCGATCATTAATAAATCCAAATGCATCAACAATGTTTAATGTGTAGTAGTTTAAAACGGCAACAGTAATTATTTATTAAATTGACTAAAACTGTGCTGCCTATGATTTAGGTTTTCATGTTTTGCTTTAAACAAAAAAAATGCACTAAATTGCTCAACATTTTTCAAATATGTGATCGATCCCAGAAGAAAAACATTGCGACAAATTACGTACCGAATAGCGCTCCAAATTTATGTGCGGCCGTCTTTTTTGGAATAACACGGACAATAAGTTGGAATGATGTACATACCAATGCCGAATGAAGATAACCCACTATGGGCTATCTAACAAATTTGACCCATTTTTAGTAAAGAGAGTCTTTGGTTGCAATAAGTTGCGGAGGGTATGCATGTAAGCCAAGATGATAAAAGAGGAAAGTGTCGTTTGGGTATGCCGTAAGCTGACCAACTTTGACGAAAAAATCCGTGCACTGTGCGAACTATTTGCCTGAGTGTGGTGAACGATTACGTTACGTTGCGGTATGGTGTACGTATTTTTGCGGCAGAGTTGGTCAGCTTAGATATGCGTTAGTTTCTTGTTAGCGAAATTAGTCATAGCGTCTGGGCCCACGGAATATCAACCAATCCAAACGAAGCTTGTAAGTGCTTGGTGAATATAATAATAATAATTATTATTATTATTAGAATGAAAAAAGGCAACACATGTTCCTGTTTTCTTTTTCACATTTTCCTGTTTGTTTGGAAAAAATATAACAGCCAGTACTGTCTTTACGCATGGGCACATTGGGCTAGGGCCAGGGGCCCCGGGATTTCGGGAACTCCGCGCTTAGGATGAATATAAAATCATTCTAGAGATTAAATTAAAAAAAATAGTTGTACTCAATTGTTCATAACTTTTTAGCGTGTGGGTGACAATAGGTCGGTAGCGGCTCGGAACTGCATATTGTACCGTATCCCATGTGATCAACATGTTTAAAGGGCATCATCAGAGCGCACAGTGGCGTGGCTTAGAGCAAAAGGTGGACTAAAGTTAAAGCATTGACGTATCAGTATTATGTAATTTTGGTACGTTCAATTCGTTTTGTTACATAAAAATATATTAAAAATAAACATTTATTGTTCATTAGGGTGGATCAAAAATAGTTTTTTGTCTAAACGGTTCATAAATTATTTTATAAGATTCGTTTTTGATATTAAACCATATCGGAAGAAAAGAATTCTCACTCATTAGGGAGGCTCAAACATTATTATTTTTCTGTAATCGTTCATAAAATTGTTTAATTGTAATGGTAGTGTGCTGAATTTGTATAAAATATTGAAAAATGATAGAAAAAATCCCGTCTCCTTAGGGTGGGTTAAAAATAATTATTTTATCGCAGCATTTAATATTTTTTTAGTAGTAATGTTTGTGCATTACTTTTTTATATTAAAATATTAAAAAAAAACACTTCTTAGAGAGGCTAAAAAATAATTATTTTGTCGTTAAGTTTCTTATTTTTTTGTTAATTTTGGTACGCCGCATTTATGTTTGATATTCAAAAGTGTCAATTTTTATCTCATTAGGGTTTTTTTAAAATGATTGTTATGTCTTAATGATTCAAATAGGATGATTTTGAATAACTTTGGAACGTTGAATTCATTTTTGACGTAAATTGATAAGCAAAATTAACTTCATTAATCAGTAGATTGGCTCACGCATAATGAATGTTTTATGATGAAGTATTTCGGGGCTGCCGTAAGTCTTCCTGCATCCATTGGAAAAGCCTTGAAATGATTGTGGCTTCATATCCCATCACATCGCATGTGATTTTTCAATCAGATTTCATTTTTTTTTGTGCTATTTTGGGTCGCTGAATCGATTCATCTACAAAAGGTTAAGCAAACGATAATTTAAAAAGATGCAGTTTGATTTCATGTTCACTGAAAGCCATTCTATGAAAAAAATAACAAAACCAAATTCTTGTTTTCCCAATTAGTTGATTTCAACAGAAAAATTAAAATCGTATCTAAATTTTCTTTTAATTCTCAAATAATAGTTATTGAAAATTATTATTGATTTTGATTCAAGACGCACATCATACGAAATGACAGCAAACTAGCAAAGATGCACACCTTACTGAAATACAGCAAGGTAGCGACAGAAACTATGTTCGTACACACCGCGCATAACGGTTACGTAGGTAGGTAGTTGTCTCAGCTTGGAAAGCTTGTTTTAGCCTGGACGCAATTACCTGTACCAGCACATAAACAACAGAAATTCAACTGACCTCATTGTTGGTTTTAACTACCTAGTTTTTCTTTAAAAACATTTCAATAAATGGATGATTTTGATTGACTTTTTTTCAATACATGTATACTGCTGAAGGTTGAAAGTAAAATTTCAATTATTAACATATTTTGTAATATGCAATATGATAATTATTTGTCATCTTTTGAGATGTCAAACTAGATGTGGAATAAATATGAAGTTGTTTTATAATGATGGCTGACTAAATAGAAAAGAAATAAAAGTTATACCTTTCATCCGAAATCATCAATCAATTACCAACAATCCTAAAATAACTTTGGCCATTTCGTCTCTTTCGAGGGTGCAGTTCTTAAAAAGACATTATGAGAAACATAACTCAATATTATATTTTTGTGTGAATTACTGGTATACGGAGTATTTCAACGATTTAATTATATACCTTCATCAGTCCGTCGGTGAAACAAAACGTTTGAAATATCCTATGTTGTATTTTACGATGAAGCAGTTTAATTCAACAATGAGATCAGCTGAATTCCAGTCGTTTGTGTCTTGGCTGAAATGGTAGTGTGACGGCATAAGCAATTGTGTCCGCACTGAAACAAACGTTACAAGCTAAGACAATCGTTTCAAGCTTTTGCTCAGGTAGGCTTTTCAAATTGTGCTAGGCTGAAACGTTCGTGTCCAGACTGAGACTGACAGCATAAAATCAACAGCGCTGGATTATTGTTTTCAACAAAAACTTAGTTCGCCCAAATGTCAACTAGACGAAACCAACAAATCAACTAATTTTTTGGTTCAAATTCTGATAAATCGGTTTTCCGTGTTGACAAAAATTCTTATGTTAATTCATTTACTTAAAAAAATAAGCATAATTTATTTTAATCTTTATCCGATTCTGATGATGATTCGTCCGATATTTTCTGCTTCATGGAATGGATACTATCAACATCTGAGTAATTACTCTTTCCACTCGGTTACCACGTTTGTGCACTTGTAGAAACATCGCGGATCATCCTCTTCATACTATGTTGCGTTTCGGCTTCGCCTCATCAGAAACCGACACTAACACATTGTCGGAATAGATTAGCGCCGGCTTGACGCAAATCCCTTAAAACTAAAACACACTATGTGTTTCAATCAAACGACTGATCAAACGTGATGTCCCGTTCGAGCAGAAGTTCTGTTTATGCCGATGAGACACAAGTGAAGCCGAAACTTGTCTTGGCTTAGCAGGCCTATGCGAAAGCACTATGCTATATTTCACCCTAAGGAGGAAAATTTGGTAAAAACCAAAATTTCTCACTAGGGTGAAAATTTGTTGGTAAAAACCAGTCTTTGTACAGGAGGGCACAAATCCTTATTTCATACTATGTTGCGTTTCGGCTTCGCCTCATCAGAAACCGACACTAACACATTGTCGGAATAGATTAGCGCCGGCTTTTGGTTTTTTTACCAAATTTTCCTCCTTAGGGTGAAATATAGCATAATCCTCTTCATGTTAAGCTGTGCATGGCATTATTCTAGTTATAAAATAATTATTGAAATTTTATATCAATTAACACCACGCGTCTCCATTTGCGGTGTTTTTTTAAACTTTGATTGCTTATCGCAAGTATTCGCAAAACTAGCATAGGCTCATGTGAAAGAGGCTTTAGAAGTTCGTGTTTTATTAATTATCATGACAAACAGCTATTTAAACAATGAATAAACAAACTAGTAACTCATTTGTGGTAATTTTACGATGTAATTTAATTAAACGAATAATTTTGCTGAAGTAACCTACGCCATAGGAACAACTGTTTCTTCGAAAAACAAAAATAACCGGATAAAGTTCCTATGAGTAAATTATGCAAAATCACTGGAGTTACACCCTTCCAAAAGCTGTGACAAATAGATTTTGGGAACTCGCATCGATTGTTCATCCGATGGGACATTCTGAACCCGTTGGTGATTGAAAACTTCGAGAGGCTCATCCAGCTTAATTCTCAAATGTGATTTATGTCCTTTCACTTCGACTACATGGCACAGAGCATCAATCGTTCTTCATATAATCCCAACCGCTTCCGTTTCCTAGATACTTCTGATTTTACCAACCATATACGTCCACAAGTGATCTTCAATATATTTTATAACACATTCCGAGAAGTGACAAAATGTTCTACACTGACGCATCAAATCTCGATGGGTCCACTGGCTTCGGTATCTTCAATAATACTACCAACGCTTCATTCAAGCTCAAAGATCCCGCTTCAGTTTACGTCGCTGAATAAACTGCAAGTACAACCTTGGGATCATTGATACTCTGTCCACAAATCACTATTTCATCATTTCGGACAGCCTCAGCTCTATCGAGGCTCTTCGTACGATGAAGCCCAAAAAACGATTCCCGTATTTTTTGGGGAAGATACGGAAGTCCTTGTGTACGTTATCTGAAAAATCTCGCCAGATACCGCTGTTTGGATCCTCTCTAATTGCTCTATCCCGGGCAATGAAAAGGACGACTCTTTAGCAAAGGTAGAAGCTGACTTATATGAAAAACCAATTTCCTTCAACAAATTTTTAGTATTTGTCGTCAGAGGACACTCAACAGTTGGCAAACTTCAAACTTGGATCAATGGGGATCTTGGACGATGGCTACATTTTATTATCCCGAAGGTATCAACAAAGCCTTTGTTCAGGAATGCGGGCAAAACACGATCACCCCTACATGTTCCTTATTTATACCTTCATAAAATCGATAAAATTTGCATTATGTATTCCTAGTGTTAAGATAGCTGTATTTTTGTCATAAAAACTATTCTTTGCCACCTTGTATATTAAGTTGTATTCCTAGTTTTAATATAGCTGTTAAATTTCTCATAAAAACTTGTTCCCTTTCTCGTATATCAAATTGTATTTGGTTTTAAGATAGCTGTAAAATTTTTCGTAAAAAAACTTATGTTGAACCTTTTGTATATTTTGTATATATTTTAACATTACAACCTCCTAGTGTTAGGATATCCAAAATGTAAAAAAAAGAATTTGGCACAGCCAAGTTAACGCATATGTGCCTATCAAATAAACGAACTGAATGAAAAAAGTTTCAATTTATGCAACGTTTAGTACAACTCGTATATACACCGAACCTTAGCCAACGAACCAGAAAAGACCTTGCGATTGCGGAAAAATATTCATTTCTGCGTACCTTTTGAGTCTGTAAACGGGGGACGGGTATAGCGTAAATCGATTGCCTTGTACGTAGCTCACCTGGGTTCGATTCCCAACCCCGCAGATAGGGTTAGAGTTTTTTATAAAATAGATTTCTCTAACCCAAAAAGAGGCGAATAACCCTAAGGTTAATTAATAATCGAAACAAAAAAAGGCTGTAAATGAACAAATCCACATGGAAGCGCCCAAAAGTGAATTCTTGAGGTCTTACGAAGACTCGACACTCAGCCTGGTCAATCTTAGACTGGTACAAAACCAATAATGTTTGAAAATACCCTTTTGAAAGTATTAACAAATATCAACTCTATAGCTTTACCCTAGATTTTCTTAAATTAGTCACGGAAAATGTGCGTGCGTTTTGAGGATATTTGAAGAACCTCCAAGACTAAGGTAGCGTTCGTAATCCTATAAACATTCTCGTATGAATTGAAACTGAAATCCTCAGTTTATGAACAAATGACGAATGCTAAGGCATATTATGCGTCGCGAAAAACTGCACTCGGCGTCTTTTAAATTTTAAAAAATATAGTTTTTTTGAAACGAATTTTTCCGATATGATCGAGTTGATTTATTTTTATGTTACGTTTCGAAGTCAATTTTAAACAAGCTTTACGGGTCAACTAAGGTAATAAACACTTTTAATATCGAATAGAGAACATGTTAATGGCTGTCTTCGAAACAACAATTTGTTGAATAAGAATTCTGTTATTATTATCAGTTTAGTCACAATAAAAGAATGCACAAAACCTCTATCGGAATGTACAACAAAAGTCTACCTTGCCAACAATTCGTGCAAAAGAAACAATATTTCTAAAAATCATTATTTCTTATCCTGCAGAAAGAAATGCGAATAAAATAAACAAATCTCAACGCGCTCAGACTCAAAATCATTTCGATTGATTTCAAAGATTCGGCCCTCTGTAAGCGAAGTGAAATGTTGAATGAAAGAAAACATGTGGTTTTTTCCAAAGTCGGAACTAGGCTCCGTTTAGTTTCATCATATCAGGAACATCAAGAAGCTATCATACCAGAAACAATACCTAGCGAAACAATGTAACTGAACCAGGAAAGATGCCGCACTCTCTATATCTCGTATATGGGGTCACTTTTATACGGTAATATGATATTGTGAGTTTGTCTTTCGAAGAATTATAACTCTAGAGATGTAAAATAATCCTTTTTAATCACACACGAAAATTTTATTAATGATTTTGTGCGTTCAGTTACATCACGGAGCGCCGAAAGTTTTTATCAGCACCTCATTAAAATTTCGTTTTTTTTAAATTGTTCGATTTTTTTTTGGTAAATCATGTATCGGTTGAATAGCTGGAACCTTTTAGAAGGCATTCTGATCATGAGCACGATCATCCATAATTTTAGAGGAAAATGGCGTCGTGCGGCATCTCTCCCCTACAATTGGGAGAGATACCGCATCAAAATTGCAGGTGAAATGCCGCACTCAATGGAAGAGAATGCATAGCTAAAATGTATTTTTTTTCACCCCGGAATGTCATTAAATAATAATTTGCGTCAGATATAGGTTCTTAATAAGGTATATCCACAAACTAAAGGACCTAACACAGTGACATATAGGATTATGAGTCTATTTATTTATATATTTAAATGGGCGACATGTATATAAGTATTAGTTACTTCGGTTTATCCTTTAAAGTTTCAGGCACTAATTTTCGTGAACGCATTGATTTGTAGTGATGTCAATATTGAGATAAAAACGAAAATTTTAACGAATTGATGCTTTTTCAAAATGAATCTTTCCAGAACAAACCTAAGTTGTATAAATTCATTGGGAGAAACAGCCAAACAGTACTTTTAAGGAACTGCTACTAACACATAGATATGTATATCGTACAAGCATATAGATAAATAGTGCCCTGAATTAAGTTACTCCAACTTAACCGTTACACAAGGTTCAGAAAGAAAAATATTTTTAAAATATTGAATAAAAAAATGATTCTGGAAATGGTAGTACCCCCTTAAGAAAGGTGAAGGTGCTAGCCGATTTATAGGTGCAATCAAACTGCATGAAACTCAGCTGAAGACACTGAATCACAAAAACATCAATGAGAGCCAAAAAATACTTTTGTTCACCATTTTTCAGTTTGTGTCCACGGTGCGGCCGGCGTCCCACCCGCACATGCGGATTCTCTCCCGCAATGACCTTTTTACATTTCTTACAAAAGAAATGTATAGGATTCGCTCAAACTTTGAAAACTTTTTCCGAGGCCCGGAGGGCCGAGTCTCATATACCAATTGACTCAGCTCGACAAATTGAGACAATGTCTGTATGTGTGTGTGTGTATGTGTGTATGTATGTATGTACAAAATGTCATGTAATTATCTCAGCAATGGCTGAACCGATCTTAATGAAACTAGTTTCAAATGAAAGGCCTAACGTTGCCATTTGACACTATTATTTTTGATTTTCGATATGTTGTTTACTTTCTGAGACATGGGCGATTATGTCAAAACACAGCAGATTTTTCGCAAATAACTTTCGAACAATACAGTATTGTCTTACAAGCTGCACAAAAATAGAAAGCTTTTAAAAATACCTTTCTAACAAGCTATAGATTGTCAAAATCCGTACACGAGCGGCGGAGATATTAAACATTTTGTATTTTTAGTCCTCGCTTACCAATTTCCACTAACTAAAAATGAGATTGTTTCATACAGAGTATTGCTTTACTGGCGTTTTAGGGGCAAAACTAAACCGATTTTGAATATCGGGGTATGAAAACACATCTACGTGATTCAAGGAATTCGATGTTAAGAACATTTTGCGAATTACTTTTATAATAAATTAACTATTTCTCAAAAATCAATATATAAGTTCATTTCAAAGACAAAATAATGTGTTGATAAAGAAACAGTGAGTTCTAGTATTTATTCCTTGGATTAAGCATTGCGTTCAATCATGAGGTAAATGTTGGATAGTATATCAATACACAGATCAACAAGTAGTTCACCTAGTAGTGACATAAAAGATTTCTCATATAATTATACTCGTGGCGTTACCGAAAACATACAATTGTTTGAAGCCCAAAAATCTAGCGAAAATTTAGCTCTTTTGCAAGATTTAGGTTATACTGGTTATGGCGCAAAAATTACTACTTACATTATTTATGATAAGAATGTAAGAAATCAATATATCATAATAATATACCTATAAAAATAATGTCACTGCATTAACCATCATTTGCCATTCCTCACACGCCCCCCCTCCATCAATCTCTCCTCTCTCTCTCGCTCTCTCTCTCTCTCTCTCTCTCTCTCTCTCTCTCTCTTTCTCTCTCTCTTTCTCTCTTCTATCGCATCTATCCAGCTATTTCTGTATCCATTTCTAAGTTGTGTGATAAGATCTTCTGCCAATCTGAAATATTAATTGTAATTGCGAAGGTTTGAGAAAACAAAACTATTTTTTGTCTGCTGCTACATCAACTCAACTTTAATTCAATTGTATTCAAAGCCTGTATCTACACTATAATTAAGGAAATTCATGGCTATATCAGAAAAATATTTGGCTTACCTGGGTAATATGAAAGTTTGACGATGAAAATTTTCAAAAGAGACATTCCTCTTGCGATATGTAAACTATTCGTATCTCTATTGAATTTTGAATGAAATATATGCTCAAAGACTGAAAGCTGAAGCCAGTAGGGCTTGCCATCAACGTTTCGAAGACAAAATACATGAGAGGAAGAGGTTCTAGAGACGACAATGTGAACCTCCCATCCCGAGTTCGGATTGACGGTGAGGAAATCGAGATGGTCGACGAATTCGTGTAATTGGGCTCACTGGTAACCGACGACAATGATAACAGCAGAGAAATCCAGCGGGAAATCGTGCCTACTTTGGACTCCAAAGGACACTCCGGTCGAACAAAATTCGCCGCCGCACGAAGTTGATTATTCTCAAGACGCTGATTAGATCGGTGGTCCTCTACGGCCACGAGACCTGGACTATGTTCGTGGAGGACCAACGCGCCCTTGGAGTTTTCGAACGAAAGGTGTTGCGTACCATCTATGCTGGCGTGCAGATGGAACGTGGCGCAGGAGAATGAACCATGAGTTGTGTCAGCTGCACATTCGTTGTATTGGTACGAACTTTCATGATAAATAACGGATCAAAGACCAAAAATATCCACAAATTAGATCCAGGAAAAGAAGTCTCCCAAAGTACCCACTCTCGATGGGGGATGCAACTACAATGTGTCTTCTAACTTATCGTCGTCTGTATCTGGATATACTGAGTAGTTTGAACCATTTCTTTTTCACAGTATTGATCTGTGTAGGACTTATTTATCCATATTTCCTGCACGATAATTCCGAACGAAACAATATGATTATTGCTTTCATGAATGAAATGGAAAGAGACTGCATTGCAATCAACTGACTCTACCTGTCTCATTCACGAATCGCATTCTCCCTGTCGTTCTCTGTTCAAGGGGCTTGAAAGCACATGTGACCTTGTCTCACTTAACTATATTCAATTGCGCGTTAAAATACTGGACCAGTAAATTCTATTCTGTACATAAATCTTTTTTACGGGAATATGTGACCAAAAAGTAAACTTCGAATTCCAAAGCAAATTGAACGTTCCAGGTTCCTGATAACTAATTAAGGTCCAACAATAAAGTAGAAACACCAGATAATCTTGAAACGACGCCGTCGAGTAAAGAAGCATGAAAACAAAAAGAATAAAACCAAAAAAAGATGGAAGCCCTAGAAAGTCCATTGCATATTTATAAGCCTTTTCTCAGAAGATTGGATTTTCAAAAACAATACAAAAACTTGCTGATGCAATGGTTCTCAAATTCGTACAATCCCGTTTATTCATTTTCTTTATTCAAAAATGTTTTTAGCTTCAAATATATAACCATTTCATTTTAATTATTTCATTCAGCATCTTTTTATTCGTTTTGTTCATCTGCGTTCATTTTACTTGTTTTATTCGTTTCATTCTTTGGATTCACTCTGATCAGTTTATTCTTTTTGTGCATTTTACTCATACCATTCATTTAACTTATTTTATTCCTTGTTTTCATTGTATGCATTTTATTCATTTTTTCCAGTTTATTCATTTTGTTCAGTTTCTTCATTTTAATAATCTGACTGCTTTTTCAGTTTTAATCATTTCATCCAAATAATTTATTTGATTCAATTTGTTTCTTTATATTGATTTATAACCTTTTACAATTGTTTAATTTTTCATTTAAATCAATGCATTTTATTCTGATCATTTTCTTCTTTTTATTCATTTTTTCACTTCAGCTCATTTTGTTTATTTGATTCGTTTGTTTCATTTATGCATTTCAATTATTTTTTACTTTATCCATTTTGCTCATCCATTCTTTTCATTCATTTGATCCATTTCATTAATTTGATTCATTGTTTTCACTGGATGAATTAAATCAATTTGATTCATTTAATTCATTTGATTCATTCGATTCATTTGATTCATATGATTCATTTGATTCATTTGATTCATTTGATTCATTTGATTCATTTGATTCATTTGATTCATTTGATTCATTTGATTCATTTGATTCATTTGATTCATTTGATTCATTTGATTCATTTGATTCATTTGATTCATTTGATTCATTTGATTCATTTGATTCATTTGATTCATTTAATTCATTTGATTCATTTGATTCATTTGATTCACGTGATTCATGTAATTCATTTGATTCATTTGATTCATTTGATTCATTTTATTCATATTTCTAATTTTATGCATTTCTTGTTCAGTCATTCGGTTGATTTCATTCAATTTGTTAGTATGAGTCAATTTATTCTATTAATCTTATAACTATTTCTAAATATAATCTTAATTTTTATGTAATAACCTAATCTAATTTGATTCGTGTATATTATAATTTTGATTTACATTAATTTTTCTACTCATTTTATGAATTTGAAAACCTATTGTTTCATTTTTTGCTTTACTTTTTTATTTCGGTCGTTTTGTTGATTTCTATAATTTATTCAGTTTATTCGAGATTTTATTCGTGCAAGACTAGAAACTGTTTTCATCCCACCTCTAGTTGGGTGCCTACTTCTCGTGAGTTCTGCAAACTAATCCAATAGTGAAATGTGTAAGAAATGTCTCATCTCACTGCTAGGTGGATTAAATCGGTTTTTTGTAAAATGTTCAAGGAAATTTGGTGAATTTTTTTTTCATTACAGAAACCATTTCACAGTATTTTAGAAACTTGTCGCAATTGGTAAAAATGATTTCATCAATTATTGAATTGTTTACTTTGATGCAGGATCGATTTTTAAAAATGTGCAGCAACTCTCCCCAAATTGACCTACACTGTAGTGCAAAATTGATGGGACACACCCAATATTTTAAAGAAATTGCATTCAAAAGATTCACGATGGGGTATTTCGTTCGCGATATTTTTTTCGGAAGGTTACTTATCAACATATTAATTATTTTCATGATTATTATTTGTAAACTATAAATACGATTTAGGACATTATTAGTTGAGTGGTGATAACCCTTGATATAATGTGCGAAATTGATCGTACAGTCACTTTTAGCGTGGTAAATGCCGCGCCTACTGTTTGCTTAATGTTTTATTTGGCTGTATAAGTGTACAGCTAAGTGGTTTTTAGGATTTACTAACACTGATAGACCATATTTTTTGTGATAATTCTAAAAGTTGACAGTTCATCATGGCCAGAAAGGAGACATCATTGGTTCAAAGAGGAAACATGATTTTATTTCACAAATGCGGACCATCAGTAGGGTGATCAAAAAGGTTGGAATTCGAAGTCGCACGGCAAGAAAGAAGCCATTCATAAGCGAGCAGAACAGACTCTCAAGCGTTTGGTGTATGCTAAGCAATATGTAAACGTGTCCCTATCATTTTGGAAGAAGGTTTTATGGACAGATGAAAGTAAATTTAATGTCATTGCTTCAGATGGTCGAGTTAGAGTCTGGAGAACTGATGGTACCGCTTTCTATACAAAAAATATGAGTGGAACTGCAAAACATGGTAGTGGGTCGGTCATGGTATGGGGTGGAATGTTTTATGCTGGAGTCGCTACTATGCAGTTCATCGAAGGGATCATGTACAAAGAAGATTACGGGGATATTGTGGAACTTAATATTTCAAAATCTACCAGAAAATTCCGATTGTGTAGAAGTTCTAAATTCATAATTGTGTCAGTCCTATAATATTAAACTGAAAATTTCAAAGCTAGACTATAGGAAGTGATTTTTTACTATAACGTGATAGATTTGCTATTATGTAAAAAAGAAATCCCGGCGTGATAAAGCTTTTGCAAATGCCGTGTCAAATAAACGTTTTATGAAAAAAACGAATTCTGGAAAATTTAATTGGAAAATAACATTTCATATTTCGTTGCAAAACCAAATATTTTATTTAGAGAGCGTGAGTTTACCCTCAGTAGAGCGCTGAGTGTATCTATTAAGGAACGTGGGGAGACTGGACCAAGCGCAAAATTCAATTTTTGGCTATGGTGTCTTCTATTCGATTCTTAAAATTTTTTCAAGAATATTTTTATACTTGTTTCGATCGCTTAAGGTAATTTTAAAAGTTTGGAATGAAAAATCCTTCCAAAATATTACCTGATTAATAAATTTGCATTAAATGATGTAATTTTTTATCAAACTTTGTATGGATATATCTACTCGACTACTAATTACTATTAATGTACTAATATACCATCTTAATCTTTGTGAAGCAGTGAAATGATTTTACATAAATTGGAACATTTGATTAGTTATTGCTAGAATTTGAATGACATTGAACTTATGGACTGATCTCGTGATGTGTGAACATGCAATGCAAGCAGTACAGTTAATCCTTAAAAAGAAATGCATTGAAATTTATGAAATGAAACCCTTTTATATTTTTTACTGCTGCCCAAAGATCTGGACAATATTAAAAAAAATAATCACAGTATGTTATATGTCATTATTTTTGTTATGATTTTTAAAAATTCTCTTGGTCAAGTCTCCCCACGCACTTGACCAAAAAACGATCTCAGAAAAACTTTTGTAACTTTTCGAAAATTGAATTAAAAATTCTGCAAAAAACTCATGAAGACGCACAATAACTTTGCACATTATTTCTCAATGAGTTTTGAGGGATTGAGGGCCTTTTTAGAGATTTATGCAGTTTTAGCTGAAAACCTGGTCAAGTCTCCCCATGTTCCTTTATATTTCACAAAGTTGCTAATTGTAATCGATTAATGCTAAGAGATTATTGATTAATTGAAATAATCGATTAAAGTAAAAACATAGCAGAGAGTATGTTGTTGTACTAGAATTTATAATTTTGCTTTTGTCGGAGGGAAAATAATACGTTATGTTTTCGGGAAGGGTGTATAATGAATTATAACATATGGAATCGGGGAGTAACATGCTTTTAAAGAAGACACGCACGTTCTTGAAAAAGTTGCATTTTCAATGTCACCGTGGTTGTGTCCTGAGCTGAAAACGAGACAATATTCGCTTCCGAGCATTGTAAAAATTCGAATCGAGCGAAGACATTTTCACATAATCATTAGAGCTAATAAAAGATTTTTCCCGCGGAATAAAATATTGTTAAGAACTTGAAAAAATGAGGATAGTTAAAATTAAAGTTGTTAACCATGCCGAACATTGATACAGTTGCAGATCTTTCGTGAAAAATAACTTTACTACATCGAGCAAACGTAGGATTATCAAATACAGCTACAAATCAATTATTTCGTCAAAAAATTTAAAATTTTACTACTTACGAAAATTATCTCTTCCCTATTCAATTAATTATTTTCTAATCTTAAGGGCAGGTTTGAAAGGGCTTTAAAATCTTTATGGTCGGATTATGCCTGCTATTTCCAAGTTTTATGTAAATCGTTCACCACAATTAATCCGACACAAAATCGCATTGAAATGTAGACATTCAATTAAAGTCCTTCGTCTTTAGTGTATTTCAGCCATTCGCAGACAATATGCACTGCACTTATCAATGTGACCGAAAACCTAAACACGTACTCGAATCCGATTCACACTGTTGATCTGGTTTCATTCACTCTGTATGTGTTACATCTTCAATAGCTGCAGAAGAACAGGCATCACAAATCCCAATTACGGTTGAAGCATAGGCAAACATAAAACAATCCAATTATATTTGACTACATTGTTATCTTCTACGTTCACTATATCCAATATACATGGAGTAGCAAAACAAACCCATTTATCGATCTTTATTAGTTTTATCTCGCATACGTCTGTCGATTCATGTAAGCATTCCCTTTCGTATCCTTATCGCTTCTTTCAGCTTATGTCAGCCGGTGGTTCCAGGAAATCCCGTTTAGCTGCGTACGGAATAGTAACGACTTTCTCACTGACGGAGAGCTACGTTATCTGTGTGGGTGGAACGATGGTAGTACAATAGAACCACTTTCCAAGGAAAATGTCGAATTGAGAAACGACTTTGATGTGCTGAAGACCACACACAACATTCTGCAGTGTTAGGGCTCTAATCGGACACCGATTGTTGCGCAGGGGAACCCTGCCTTCACACTAAAGCTTAGTCAGACGATTTTATGCATAAATGGGTATCCGTTCTTCTTCGTTCAGTCATGAACCATTGAATGGGAAATTTGTGGATAACCTATCTGGAAAACGAGGAAAGGGACATTAAGGGGACTTTGTGTACCAAATTATTGATATCCATATTTAAGTGTTTGATGTGAGTAAAGATTTTGTAAGATAAACTACCAAAACAAATTAACATAATCTGTTGTAATAGCTGTGGTGTTGAGAAATATTTTATAATATTGACTAAGTAATTTTAGTAATTTATGACATATTAAATGTAAATTAAACTCTTGACATCAGAGATCTATTTCAGAGGAAGAAAGAGCTTGCTAGAACGCTTACCTACAGAATAAAACTGTTCATCAAAATTCAACACATGACACCAAGCCAAACTAAGCTCTGGGTGTATACCCTAGAGGAGTAAACATAAGCCTTTTGAAAAGAGAAGATGCAAAGTTTCTGGTCACATTACCCACTTGTCGCTTGGTGACACTGCAGCCAGTTATGTCGTAAGTTTCATATTGAATTAATTTGGTAAAGTGCTTCTTTTCTTGTGCCAACCAGAGCGGAAGCCACTACGAGACCATACACCACACCCATAACATGTCCGCAGAGCGGCGACAAGAAGTTTTTCGGTCTACGTCGGAGTGGGGAAAACTAACCGTAACTACATCATTAAAAAGTTTCCGGTAGTTTACCATTTGTGCAAAGTTTTCCATCACATAGCTTAGTAGCTGTTGTGCTTTGATCCATCACTGCCACTGTCCACAATCATCGTCCGTTCCGGAATGGACAACTGTTATTCCGGTTGAAATGTGATGTATTGCAACAATCAAATGTGCTACGGTAAAAGTCGGCATTCTGTATCCGTTCAGGATATTTGACGCAGGACTACGTCTTTGTTTTCGAAATAGGAAAACAACACTTTGGAAATTCAACAAAGATGATAGGTAGCGAAAGATTGTTAGGGTTTTCACGCTTATTATTTAGCCATTTCACAATAAATTTCCGGAATTTCAGCGCATGTTTTTGGTATCCCGCCTTGAACAACGTGCACTCTCCCGCCTTAGAACCGGATATACTAAAATAACTCACGCTCACCTCCTGAGCGGCGGGGATCCACCGACATGTCATACCTGTTGCTCCAGACTCACAGTTGATCACCAACTACTCGAATGCCGCCAGCTGTAGGAGTTCCGCCGATCCCATGGCATCGATTGTAGACGCTCTGTCAAATTTAAACAGATATAAAAGTTATAGCATCACACCGACGATCTCCGACCTAGTTCCAACAGGGCACCATTTTCCTTAAAACATACCCGTTGGTCACTTTCTTCTTTTACAGAATGGGATACTCTTTCTGGATTTCTTCGGACGGAAGTTTAAATGACGAACAAAAAAATAACATCAATATCAAATAACAAATAAGAAGCTCTGACCGTGAACAACAAGAAAGCAGTGGTAGTTTAGACGAAAATCGCTGATTTAGCGAAAATGCTTAAATATCATATCATTTTGATAAATTATTGAATGTTTAGAAACAAAATTAGTCTAACAGATGCCTTTAACAATTTCTTTTATATTACGTGTATTATGTCAAAGTATGAAAATACAAAGGCTTCTTGAATGCAGTATATCGAGATATAAAACGATATTTAAGAAATTTTCTTGAAGCCAATTCTTTTCAATATTTTTTTAAATTGTAAACTTCAGAGATTACTTTGATTAGAATGTGAATTATATTGTTTATACACAGCAGATTAGATTTATCCATTACAATAATATCAGAATAATTTGTTTTAAAGGTTTTCTTTCAGATACATATAGTCTAATATATTTCGATATTCTGAATACACGGAGTTTTCATGCCTTCAACAAAATTAGTTATGGAATGTCTTTAATAAAGTTTTTTCAATTTGATTATAGAGGCTTTAACATTAGGGTCTTTCGGCTCTTTTTTCAGTTTAGAAAAAAATCTACCCTGACGTACAAGACAATTGGCTCACCAACTACGCTATACCCGCTACGTTCAATAAAGCCGTCTGGTGCTCTGTTGCGGGTGTTTCAGCTACATCCATATACGCATTCGATGCCCTGGTCCTAAGCGTTGCTTTAACTGCTCGAAAGAACAACACGGCGAAGAAAAATGTAAAGAAACTGCGTACTGTCGGAATTGTGAAGGCGATCACCAACCAACGAGCCGTGAATGTCCTGATTCTAAAAAAAATGGTGGTCATAAAAATTAAAGTCTAAAGCAATCTAACATTCCCGCGAGCACGCAAACAAGCTGAACATCTGAGTAAAGGAAGCTATGCTCAGTCCACAGCACAACGGAATGAGATCCTTAGCAAGCTGAAAAAGTTAAAGCTTACGATGAGGAGGAAGAATGAACAGATCGCAAAACTTCTGGCGGAGACCAAACGCAAGGACGAGAAAATCGAACAAATGATGGCTTACATCCATCAGATGCAGCAACAGTCCCCTAGTCAAGAAAAACCACAGTACAGCAAAGAACAGAAGCAAACGAACCAACCAATCGGGCCTGTAATAAGATTCAGAAGCAACTTTCCAGCGATAAATACGGATTCAAAACGAGGAAGACCGCAGAAACAACACACCCCGTTCAGCAAACCCACGACAACCCCACCGAGGAACTTGAGCTTACCACCAAAAAGAACCGCTACCACTACCACCAACGAAACCATGGGTTATTCAGACGATGATAAAGAGATTTCCGAGACACCTCCTAGCTACCCTCTTCGATAATTCTCATTTTCATCATCATTTGGATACCGAAGACAACCCACGCACGAACACTGACCACCAGATAGATCGGTTTGGAAGTGAGGAAAGTAGTACTCCTTCCAAGGCAAGCACTGCACGATGAAGGAACTATCCGGGCCGCCATACCCCAACCCGTTGACAGTGAATTCACCTCTGTGTCCGATAGGAAGACCTACAACTCCACTACAACTTGTAAACCAGCAAACCAGAAACCCACGATCGACGAACAGAAGAAGATCAGCATAACTACACCAAGTCTATCCCTAGTGTCGACCGCAGTCGGTGTCTTTGAACATTTTCTGCGACAGCGGTTGGCACTGTAGGGCTGGACCTTCCTCAGGTCAATTCTAAAAGCGTCAATCATCTCGCAGATACTGCTGTCCTTAACATTTTTACAGGTTTGACTGGTAACGAAGAACATATCCATGCTTCGCCTCCTCCTCTGATTTCACCAGGAGAAGGTCCATCGAGAGATCCGTATCGAGACGGTACAATCACCACCACAACTCCAGCTAAGAAACAATAAACAACGAGAACTACACAAAATATTTCCCCAGTGCCGGTCGCTGTTGGTGGTTCTGGAAGTTATCGTGTAGTTATCTCGACAGCGACTGGAACTGTGGGACCGGACGACCCACAGGTCAGTTCGATATCACACTACTGCCAAACGGATACTCTGGCGGTTTTTCCCGTTGCAGATGTTACCAGTAACACCAAAACCCGTACCGTACCCGTCCAAACACGAGAAACCCGTACCGAGATAACTCAACTAGCAGCACGACTCTAGTTTCGAAACAGCAAACAACGAGAACTACACAAAGCCTTTCCCCAGTGCCGGTCGCTGTCGGCAGTTCTGGAGGTAATCGTGTAGTAATCTCGACAGGTGTGACCAGCACGCATCGAACGACTTACCCGTTTTGGGAAGAAGAGAAGAAAGTAGCTTCCCCACTTCATCAAGAAGGGATCGACAGGGGGAAGAGGACTGTCCCTACCTCCCGTATATACAGTCCTCGCAATTCTCCTGGCTTTCCGGCGGCGAAGGCACATCGCAACAGCAGTTCCAGAGCACATATCTCCTAACAAAGTCGAGAAACTCTGTCGGCGAGCCAACACGAACTCGTAGACGTTCACCATCAACAGCATCTTCGTGAGCGATAGCAAAAGTTTCGCACTGCAGTGGAACATTCGGGGCCTACGTTCCAATATCAGTGACCCGAAGTAGCTGATCGCCCAATACGAACCGAGCTTGATAGCTTTACAAGAAACAAAGCTGGACAACCGAGTGAGTTCAGTAGATTTCGTCGGTAACAACTACACTTTATTACTTGGCAACAAGGGGTAGGGCTCGCCATTCGGGATGGTCTACCCTTCGAGAGATTTGAGATCGGTGGTAATATTCGAGGAATCGCTGTTTGGATATAATTGACAAATGACGGTAGAGTCGATCTACGTCCTCTCAGTACTCAGCAATACCTAGAGCAGCTGGGAGAATACTTTGAGCAGCTCCCACGTCCGGTGCTTGTACTGGGCGACTTCAACGCGCACCATATCTGCTGGAGTTCCAATTCATCTACCGTACTAGGTTACTTTATCGCCTCGAAAACATTGTCGGAAAGACCAGCCATTCTCAGCGACGGATCGCATACCCGGCTTGATTCAGCTACCGGTGTCACTTCAGCTATTGACCTCTCGATCTGCTCTGAAACTGTAGCCTCGAAATTTATTTGGCGTATTCTCCCGGACACCCATAACGGTGACCATTTTCCAATTCTCGTCTCCACTCCCGGACTGTCACATACTCCAACGAAAAGACAGAAATGGATCTACGACCATGCAGATTGGACAACTTACGAACGTCTAACCGCCAGCGATATTCGACCTGATGCCGAAATATCAATCGACTGTTTAGTTGGCTGTTTGATTAAAGCAGAAAACACCGCGATACCCCATACAACCGGCAGAGTCGGTCCAAAAGCGGTTCCGTGGTGGTGTCCGGAGGTTAAAGCTGCCATCAAAACGAGAAGAAAAACACTGAGAGCACTAAGGCGTATTCAAGTAGAATACCCACGGAAAGCACTAAAACGCTTTCAAGAGGCGCGGGCAGCTGCAAGAAAGTCGATCCATGATGCCAAACAGCGAATCGTGGGAGGAATTCGTCGCGAAGATATCTCCAAGTTCCACTGCGGCGGATATGTGGCAGACAGTGAACAGTTTGAGAGGGAATCGTCAGCATCGATCAACTGTCAAGCGATCCACTGGCTACACGGATAAGGCTGAAGAAGTAGCTGAAGAACTGGCACAACATTGCAGCGAACAATCCGCCACCTCCAGCTATTCGCCATTGTTCCAAAGAGAGAAGGAAAATGCCGAACGAAACCGCGTGAATTTCTCGCCAGATACCGACGATACCAACAACACCGACTTCACTCTGAACGAGCTGCTGTGGGCACTCGATAGAGGACGAAGTGGCTCTTCGGACTGCATCGGTTATCCAATGCTTCAGCGACTGCCATTGTCGGCGAAAACTGGAACTATTCAATAGAATATGGCATAGTGGCGTATTCCGACTCTGTTGGCGAACTGGAATCATCGTACCAATTCCAAAGCCAAACCCGAATGTCGCGGGTCCAGCTGCATTCCGTCCAAGCACTTTAACGAGCTGTATAGTGAAGGTTTTCGAGCGAATAGTCAACCGACGGCTGACCACCGGACTAGAGTCGAACGTGCGTCTCGACAAACGACAACATGCCTTCAGATCTGATCGGGGTACTGACACGTGCACGTACACGTCTAGCGTCGCTAGACTTGGCCAAGACGTACGACACCACTTGGAGATATGGCATCCTACGAACACTGCAGAAATGGTAGATACGCGGTGGAATGATCAACGTGCTGAACAGTTTCCTGGCAGAAAGATAGTTTCAGGTCAATGTAGAGAGTTACTTATCACCCGCGCATCCGCTGGAAAACGGTGTGCCACAAGGTTCAATGCTCTCGGTTACGCTGTTCCTCGTGGCTATTCAACCCATCTTTCGCGTGGTTCCGAACACTATAAAGATCTTGTTGTACGCCGACGACATCCTACTCGAAGTTTGGGGGAGAAGAGACCGGCTTATCGCTTTATCGAAAACTTCAGTCAGCAGTAAAAGCCGTGCATAAATGGGCGAGAAGTGTTGGATTTACGATATCTGCAATGAAATTCAGCATCTTCTATTGCAGCCCTAACGTCCGCCGTGGACCCAGTCAAGCAATCACGATATATCGAGTTGCTATACCGATAGAAACACACCTGAAAACTCTCGATGTCACCCTCGATCGATCACTCAACTCCATAGCGCACTGCCAATTGATGAAGAAGGCATGCGAATCCAGGCTGCGCATCCTGAAGATGATCGGTAGTCAACGCTCCTCTTTACTGAAAATTGGATCCGCAATTGTTACTTCGCGACTTTTGTATGGCATAGGGCTCGTTAGTAGGGGTGGAGAAGCTGTTATCAAAACCCTGTTACCCGCATACAACAAGTTTATCAGATATTTATTTATAATTGGTATCAACAGACACAGTGTGGTCTTAATGATAATTTCTTAATCTATTTAAAAAGTCAAATTGTAATCTTCTACGTGGAATGTGAAGATCGAACTCGGATGACACTCTGTTGAAGGTCCGCTGCAAACCAATGATGTCACCGTTTACTCCATAGTTAGTCCGGCGAAGAGGTAATCGGAGGAATAAATTATTGCGAAGGGCGCGAGGGCGAACGTTCATATTTATCGCACTGAGAAGCTCGGGGCACTCAATTCGATCTTGCAAAATATCCGAAATCATCATAGCACGGAATAGATCCCGCCGCACTTGCAATGTATCGAGTCCAATAAGCAAACCCCGGCTTTCGTAACTTGGCAGCTGGTGAGGGTTGCTCCAAGGCAATCCACGAAGGGCAAACCGAACAAATCTGCGCTGTACTGTCTCAATTCGATGGACACCGTTAAGATAATGAGGGTTCCACACAACTGAACAATATTCCAGAGTTGATCGAACGAGTGAGCAGTAGAGAGATTTCAAGCAGTAAATATCTGAAAAGTGCTTAGATATTCTCATTATGAACCCCAAACAGCGTGATGCATTTGCGACAATATAGCTGATATGCTGTTTAAACGTCAGTTGTTCATCTAGAAAAACTCCGAGATCTTTGACATAAATCGCTCTGTCTGGCGTTTTTTCCTCGAGAACGTAATGACCATACATTTCTTGGGGTTTAGGGTCATTCGGTTGAACTCGCACCATTCCGCAAAGGTTACCAGTTGGCTTTGAAGGAAAGCTGCATTATCAGTATTCCGGATTCTATGGTATAACTTGAGGTCGTCGGCGAAAGACAATCGTGGTTCTCCTAAACAAAAGTTGACGTCGTTGAAATACAGAAGAAAAATCAATGGACCGAGATGGCTGCCTTGTGGAATACCAGATGAAGCAAAGAACTCGTCGGATACACAATCACCTATCTTGACTGCTAGACGTTTATCGGCAATCGAAGCCGGCACATCCCAACACCCGTGGATCCAGAAAATCGAAAACCTGCTACGAAATCATTCAACCAAGCTTTGCTGGATTCCAGGTCACGCTGGCATCCTTAGTAACGAGGAGGCTGACAGACTCGCAGGAAAAGCAAGGAACATTGTTCCATTGGCTATATCTGTTCCGGGGGCAGACGCCGTCAAGCACATCAAAACAGCTGTCCGAAACCAATGGTACCGTCGGTGGTCAGCGTCCACTGAAGTTAAGCTCCGAGAAATTAAATTTGACCCGGCAAGGTGGAAGGACTTTGAGAGCTCGGCTAGGGTTCGCAGTACCGACCTTTTTTGGCGAGAACCGGTACTACGGCACTGAAGCCGTCAGTACCGGTAGTACCGGTAAAGTACCTATTAAAAAACCTGTTCATTGTTTTTAATAGCTTCGGAATGGCAGGACTCATTTCAGCAGAAGATATTTTTCGCATGCGGCACCTTCTTTTATTTCGAAATGTAGGCCACTTTGAAATCAATAACTGCTAAACGGTGCGACTTTCGTTGACTTCAACGCTACTATTCTCATATGCATACCAACCCTAGTAACAATTGTGGTTTTATGATAGTTTTATAGCCACTGATAAAACTTAGATTGCACTTGTAGCGTACTATAAAACTTCAATTGTTACTTGGGAAGGCTCCTTGCGTTCCTGTAAACTAAGGAGTTTTGCTGAATTTTCCGATCACCAATAATTACAAATCACTCCATTTGAAGCAGTTCATCAAGTCTAAAATTTTTAGCTACTAAATCGCTGTTCGTTCTTTTATAGATAAAAATTTAAGAGCAAACCAATTACAGACATGACTTAGACATAGTCTTATTACGCGCCACCCAGTGAATAATGGAAATCAATTAGAATGTCGCTAATTAAAAACAATCATAGACAAATTTCTACGCCTCATACGCTAGATATGAATATTTTGAAATTTAGTACAAGATCGCTCAAATTTAATTTCGACAAAATAGCGCAGGAAATTAAACATACCGTTCAGTACAACGGGATGATGGCCCCACCTCATTCCCCCACAAAGGTGTTAGCTCAACGATTTATCTAGAAGGTAATTAATACAATTAAAAGTCATCGTGCAGACCGATATCCTGGAACTGGTCCCCCTAGAGAGTTCACATATTTTTCATAAAAAAATTTGTATGGTACCGGAAATACCGGTACTGGCTTTTGTTCAGTACTGGTATTACGGTACCAAAAATGAGTCGGTATTCCCGGGATTTTCGGTACCGGTACCACAACCCTAAGCTCTGCTGATCAACGAGCTGCGAATAGGGCATATCCGATTAACAGACGAGTTCCAGCTGACGAGTGCATCTCCATCAGTATGCGATTGCTGCGGAGTCACTGTAGACGTCCGGCATATGTTAAACTTCCTCAAAGAAACAAATTTGTTTAAAAGATGTTAGTATTAGGGTTGTGGTACCGATAATACCGGTATCGAAAATCCCGAGAATACCGACTTATTTTTGGCACCGTAATACCGGTACTGAACAAAATCCAGTACCGGTATTTTCGGTACCATACAATTTTTTTATGAAAAATATGTGGACTCTCTAAGGGGGCCTGTTTCAAAATATTGGTCTGCTAGATGACTTTTAATTATATTAATTACCTTCTAGATAAATCGTTGATCTAACACTTTTGTGGGGGAATGAGGTGGGGCCATCATCATAATAATTCTAGAAGTTAAACATTACTAGCTCCCGTTGTACTGAAGGTATGTTTAAATGCACTATTTTGTCGAAATTAAATTTTTATGATTTTGTACTAAATTTCTAAATATTCACAACTAGTGTAAGAAACGTAAAAATTTGCTATGATTTTTTATTAGCGACATTCTGATTACTTTCCATTATTCACTGGGTGGCGCGCAATTAGACTATGGTCTAAGATAGAAAAACTCATAGTAAGAGAACTGCGGAGAAAACAACAGCATTTTTGGCAACGTATGCCCCGGCATTGTATAGCAACACGTCCAATGTTATAAGGATAGGCAATGTTCGATTGGATTCGTTTTTTGACAGCTAAACGCGAATCCAATCGACCCAAAATGGAGTCTCCGCAGTTCTCTTTCTAGAGTTTTTCTACACACCTAGAAAAAATAGTGTAAATTTACGTCTCCTGACCCTGACATATACGAGCATCAAAAATGACTTAGTTTTACGTTTGATTTTAATTTTACATGACGTTGAATTTCGTAAATCATGTAATTTTACTCCTCATACAACGTTTGTTCTGAATGGTAGGAAGTGTAATTTTATGTCATTGCGCATGTAAAGTATATGTTTCATGTAAAATTAAACGGAACACGGTAATGTTCCGTCATTTCGTAAATTACGGTTTGTTGAATTGTGTCATGTTTGCAATTACGTCAACGATAAAATTCAGATTTTTTTGGTGTGTAGTCTAAGCCATTTCTGTATTTGGTTTGCTCTTAAACCTTTATCTATAAAAGAACGAACAGCGATTTAGTAGCTAACAAGTTTAGACTTGGTGAACTGCTTCAAATGGGGCAATTTATAATAGTAATCGTAGACAAACGACTTAAAGGTCGAAACCAATTTACAGAAAAGCATGGGAGGTAATACGAGCAACCTGGCCGAATTTACTGCCATTCTCGCTTTGATTTACTGTTGTTAATAGGGTTTCTTAATTCACCATCTATTGAAGTCGCACCACTTAGCAGTTATTTATTTTAAATTGGCCTAGATTTTGAAATAAAAGAAGGCGCCGCATACGAAAAATATCTTCTGCTGAAATGAGTCATTCCATTCCGAAGCAATTAAAAACAATAAACATGTTTTTTGATCAGCACAAATCAATCATCTGAGAATGAGATCATCAGTTTGAGAATTCAATTTCAGTTTGAAGCTTTTTTCGATTTTTTTAAAAAAATATTCGAGTACCTGTACTTTACCGGTACTGAGGGCTTCAGTACCGCAGTACCGGCTCTCGCCAAAAAGGGGCGGTACTGCGAACACTAGTTAGAATGCAATGTAACATACTTTAAATTGTTACCTGAATAATTTTCCTTTCGACACGAATGCACCAACTTCGGTGTAATGTGTCGCCAATAAACAGCAACAACAACAATCATTGAAAAACCTAATCAGTTTCACAATTCCGTTATCTAAAGCTGTGGTAATCTGTGCATCGATGTTTTTTCGGGCATCAGTGCGATTCAGAAATGGAAGCGAATAGTTCCATTTTCTTATCAAACTCAATAATTATTGATCTGACATCCGTCACACCACAATACAGGCTTGTTAAAACATGCTCACATTTGAAGAAAAGACTAGAATTATCTGCCACCTAGTTTACCATGGCATATGTTAACTAAACGTTGATGATACCAATCCCAACAGACTATCCACGTACGCACCAGTTAAAATAGACAAATCGAACGTCAGCTGTAAAAGCAAGATAAAATAAAATTTAAAACAATATATCACCTCCCTGTGGGAAAGCCGATACAGTCGGCCGATGCAGCAAATGAAATCTGGAAATTATAGAAAGAATAATAGCCTGTGATATGCTATACTTATCTGAATGATCACCAGATTGGAAATGGGCGCCTACAAAATATTCAACGAACAACAAAATATTTCACACGAAATTAAGTTTGCACTTTTCACCGCACAAGCATTGGCGGCTCTAGCCCGTAGACAGAGTGGAGGCACATCATCTTGATAAAAAATATATTATTTTTGATTTAAAAAACTTATTTTCGCATGTTTGGAAATTTCTTTCCTATCAAAGTTCATTTGTAGATAGTAATTTAATTTCACAAATCACACTTTGCTTATCAAAATTGACTAATGCCTAGATTCCTCTAATCTTCAGGACATCAATTTCGCCTGTAACGACAACTGGGGAGTAAGGATTCTGTGTAGGAATCGGTGGATGGAGTATATTACAAAAGCCTCCAGCTCAATTTTCAAAGATTACCTTTTAACCAAGGAACCACCCAACTACTATGTTCAAAATCATAAAACCAGTAGTGTAGTAAATAAAAAAGTGTATTTACTGAATTAAAAAGTTTATTGAAAAAGAAAACACACTACAATATGGAAAAATAAAACCAAATCGAAAATGGTGCAGTCAATTTTATAGACATTCAGAATGCTTGCTAAATTACTTGCTAATTGGAGAACTTCAGTAACAAGTAAAAACATAGTCAAAATTCTAGTGAAATGATTTCAAATACAAATTTTCTTAATTAGAGTACTTTTAATTTTTCCAGTCGTGTGCCATATTTTCTTTTTCTTGTGAAATAAACAATCTGGTTTGCCATTCAAAACATTCTGCTTTTGTACTAGCGAAACAGCACGTCATGTGCTCTACTTGATACCAATTAATCATGAATACATACTATTGAAATTTGGATCCGCCTAGCCGTGATAAGGAACCTTTTCTAAATTGTTTCTCTCCGTTTGCAAAGCCCTTCAAAGCAAAACCTTCCACAACGTCTATGCTATACAACCGGAAGCCTACAAGGGAATGTGCAAAAAGCTAAACAAAGTGCTGGAGCATTTTTATGGTTGCTGTTTTCCAACGATTCGAAATGACATCCCATCCATTGTGCGAGCCGGGACACCAATGGCAAAAACAGAGCCGATGAGCATACATATAGCGGCAATCATGGCTACGGAGTTAAGCGAAGAAAAAATACCCGCTTAGCAGCTAGAGGCACTCGAAGCGCGGCGAGAGGGCGTAAAAAGTACACAAAACAATGCCGGGCGGCGAATAGCGCTGGCGGAATGCTTGCCCGAGGACGCGACGGGGAGACTAAGATCTTTCGACCATAAGCTGCAACGAAAGATGCACAAAACTCGTTCCCTCTCTTGCGTTAGTGTCTAGCCGACACAACGGTACCGACATATAGCAAGGGGAAGAGTGCACACATACATTGGACACATTTATAAGCATTAATTTCATAATGTCGAGTTTATATGAGCCAATTAAAACGGAAAAGCCATAAAAATATACTCATTTTCCTTTGCGCATTTCTTTTTAATTAGAAGTGTATGTATAGTGGCACAATGCTTTGATTATGTGTGATTCATGTACTTGATAGTGTCACCAGCTGAGCGAGCGTGAAGCGGAAAATGGACAGTTAAAAATTAATTAAAGGAAACATCTTCACATTGTGGTAAACATCTGCCATTGTTGTACATTAAATTTTCAATGGAATATACTCGATGTTCCGCTGCAATCTTTGGCTTTTTGTCCCTATTTTTAGCAAGGTTTGAGTATTTACGATTAATATATAATTTGATTTTTCATTTAAATTAAATTGACTGTTACAACTTGTAGTTTTCAAAATTGCTATTGCTGTGTTGTGTTAAAATTTGATGTGACGGTTTTTCAAAACAAACTTCCCATTTTTGATCCTGATGGGATTTATGCCCCAGGTGTTAAATGTCGGCGAACATGGTAGAAGACAGTGGATGGTACTCGGGGAATACCTGCCTCAAATCCAGCGATTGGCATAAGTGCCCTTGGAGTTCATCTCCTTCAACCGAGAAAAAAGACCAGGTAGGGTGATGAGCCTATTTGCGCCATGTTTCTATTATCACCCTACCCATTTGAATCCGTTGGATAGAGCAGTGTCTGCCATCTTTGTTCAACGCATTGAGTCAAATGGTAGCGCAACAATAGGGGCACTCGATTCGAGTTTTCATTGTGCTCAAGCACGAGAATTTTACTGTTTTCAACGCATTTGTTTTATTATATTGGTTCTTAACAACGAAGCAAAGCGGTTGATGTCAATTTTTACGCATTCCATTGATTGTAAGGCAATAAATTACCGAATTAGTGAGGCACCTTGCTTAGTATGGTGAAAATAGGCTCATCACCCTATATCGATTGTGGTTAGGGGATTGGAATTGTAATTTTCTGTGTAATGTGCTGGTGCGTATCGAGCTATTTCTCCTCGTCCGGGATGCTCTACCTGGATGATAACACTCAGTCGCCTCATTGAATTACCGGTGGTGCCTGTAGCAGAGCAATTCTGGCCACAAAGTCCTCAGCTGCAGCGGTTCGCAACGTCACCACACGAACCGGGATGACATCTGATGATTCGGCGGAGAGGCCAATTGGGTGGCGGGATGTTGTCTTTCCTCACGACAAGGACTCTGTTGTTGTTGCACGGGACTGCAGCTCTTGCAGGTTTTCCGGATATCGGCAAGACCGAATTGTTTGGAACCGTTACTGGGTCAATTTCCAGTGGTTCAAGCGGTTATCAGGAGTTTCCTTCAGATCAGCTTCTAGTAAAGTTTAGTGATTATAACTGATGAGGAAATATCCTGGATGTAAGGAACTCGATAATCGTCCGGCATTGGATTCAGTGGACGAGAATTGCGACACTTCTCTATCTGCGCAAGCAGCGTGAGCATGTCTTCGAACGCAAAGTTCATATTGCCGATTGCCTTCAGCAGATGTGTCTTCTTTGATTTCACAGCGACCTCTCAAAGATCGCAAAGTGTAGTGCTCGAGGTGGGTTGAATTTCCAGCAAATTTCGTTGTCTAAACTAGTTGAAGATCTGATTCCGATAAGACTCGACCTTCAGCATGCGGTAGATCCGATTAAGTGCATTCCAGGCACCTCTGAAAGCAGTAGCGCTGTTAGAGTGCAACTCTACCATTTTCCTCTTCAGGCTACCAGATAACGGAATACAACTAGAAATGCCGGAGTTAACAGGTCGCTCACCAGCTCGATGTGAACTGCCTTCATAGAGAAGCAGACGAATATGGCCACTTACACCTTTGTTGAGCCACGATTACAGACTTCAAGTAGAACGGTCCGCAATAGTCGACTCCGCAGACGGAAAAAGGTCGGGTCGGAGACACTTTCGATGACGGAAGATCGCCTGTGCAGTGTTGGACTATTGTGGGCTTTCTACGGAAGTAAATGCGACAGTGGTGAAAGACGTATTTGACTAGGATTCCGACGCTCAGAATCCAAAACTTCTGGTGGAGAGTGGATAGCAGAAGTTGGGGGACTGTGTGTAGTAGCTTCAAGAGAAAAAAAAACTAGCCAATTGAGCAGCAAGTAGATGCTTGGTAGAGAGGACGATCGGGTGTTTCTTTGCATCAGTCAGCGCAGCATTACGAAACCGGCCACCGACACATACAGGGTGAACGGGTTCAACCGCTTCAGAGTGCGACACATTCAACTCTAGCAAGATCGGAAATTTCCTCAGCGCGAGTTCACTCTGCGCGAGAAATCAGAGAGGAAGTTTGGCGTGCTTGAGCTCTGGTATGGTAAGTGGCTGGACTAGGCGCGGGTTAATGGTCGGAATGGCAAGTGATTTGTGCTTCTCCCGTTTCCGAACGACTTTGCGAGGCGCGTTCGCGAAGCACATGCATATAACGCTGAACAAAAGTTGTTACTTGGCGCAGCTTTGAGTCACTGGAATAGCGAGCGAATAGACTGGGACAGAAGTTAAGCTGTGTCGTAGTTATGGCTACTAGCGGTGTCTTGCGTTCTTTATCAGACACTTCAGAAGATTCTTCTGCGTCGTTCTTCTGGTAAAGTCGAATTTGGCCAACATTCCAGATAACTTGACAGCCACGATGTCCCAGGCCATCATCATGTACGGTTGATGTCGGTAGGGTTCAATCCTCGGGATATGTCGCCAGCACAGTTAACTCTATGAGTGAGACTCGCTTTGCGACGAACGTCTTACAACGACTCGGGTTACCTCGAAGCCATTGGCGACCAGTGGAATAATTTGTCGAGAAATGTACAGTTTGCACGGAGCTTCAGCGTTAAATTCAGCTTCTTGTACAGCTCGGTCGACAAATCTACGGCGCAGAGTTGCAGTCTGGCGATTGTGTGGCGAGTAGACACTGGAACTAACTTGAACCTAGACACCAACAACTAGACCGAGATTGTGCTGTATGCTTCGCTACTAGCGTTCTGCGATCGGACGAACCACAAAAAAGTGAAGCTAGATGTTGTAATAAACAGAGTATGTTATGTAACAGTTTCCATTCTTCTTGGAGTAGTGAACACGCTCCTAGTGCGCCAATCACAAGCTTCACCATTCTGTTTCATAGCCCAGAGTTGCTGTATGAAGAGTTTGACTCTGGTGATCGTTGTACCTACGTGTCCGAGTGGATTAAATATTTGGGCGATGCCAGAGGCGGGCTCGAAATCCTGAAGATTGTGGAATGGCAAAATTGCAAAATATCAAGTGGTTCATCCTCAAAAACCTCCAGAGAACTCGCTACCCATTGCTTGAGCATTTCCGATGCCTCACAACGCAACTTGATGGCAGATTCTAAGTCTGAAGCACCAGAAAGGGAGTCGTCGACGTAGAAGTCATCCGTAACTGGTCCACTCGCGACTGGGTACGACTGCCTGGTATCCTGTGCAAGCTGCTTCAGCATACGCGTAGCTAGGCATAGAGAGTCCGCTATTCCGTACAATACTGTCTGCATTTCATACGTAGCGATGGGTTTGGCTGGGTCTGTACGCTAAAGAATTCACTGAAACGGCTGATCATCACGATGGAGAGATACTAGCTGTACAACTTCTCACTGTCCGCAAAAAAGTTATATGGTGCGTTCGAAATCTCGTCACAATGTAGAGTAGAGCTTGCTGAACGGCGGGTCCAACTAAAAGCGTGCCGTTTAGCGAATAGTCTGACGCCGTCTTGCGGGACGCGAAGAACATGACCCTAACCTTCATCGTGGGGCTCTACTTCTTCAAAACGGGGGGATGTGAATGGTTACCATATTCACAGATTTTTCGGTAATGTCACAATATTTTTCATAATTTTCGATCATAGATTCTTTTTCACAGATGACAGATTTTGGGCATTTTGATGAAAATTTCACAGATTTCCACAGATAAAAAGATGTATTTGTCCGAAACACAAATTTCAATGTGGTATCACTGGTGATGTGGTGCCTTTACGGAATTTACGCCTCGTCGAGCCTTCCCACGTGACCGAGCTGTAGGTACTCGAAGCGTTGGTACG
This sequence comes from Topomyia yanbarensis, assembly GCF_030247195.1. NCBI lineage: Eukaryota > Metazoa > Arthropoda > Insecta > Diptera > Culicidae > Topomyia > Topomyia yanbarensis. The sequence continues at coordinate 321,579,006 of NC_080671.1, read as the reverse complement.
ATTCCTTGAATCAAGGATCTCGTTGCGAACTGCGCTCCAGGCTTTCTACGATGGCTATGGAGGCCCCAGGTAAACTTCTGTATCTTTTATGCGAGGAAGACTTATGACATGCTTTCCAGTCGAAGCACGGTGGTTATCGTCGGGAGAGTATGCAGGACCAGTGGAAATCGCTCCAACCTCCCAAAAGTTCGGAAATGCGGCTTCCAAATCTTCATTGGTAATGGAGAGATTGCAGATCCGAGAATCCAGGTAGATCTATTGTATGCGAAACTAGAGATCATCCATCCGAAAAGCGTTTCAACTACCCACAGAAGATCGTTATCGAGCGTTATTTTGCTACCAGTATGAAGTTTCTAGAAGGCCTCACTTTCGATGACAAGGTCAATCCTTTCTGGAACATGGAACTAATCTTACTTGCAATAATTTCCAAGCCGACGTATCGACCGGCATCTTCGGCAGCTCTATGGTTGCTTTAGAATGATAAACTCAAGTTTCGTGGGGAATGGCTGATTTCTCGATTTAATGGAGACGGTGATGGTTTTTTTTTTCACCCTTTGCATTGAGAGGCAAATTTCTTCGACCGAAATGTCCACTTTGGTGCGACGGCTAACTGCCCAAGGATTTGTACATTGCGGCCGAGTCGAGTGGAGCAAGACCTTTGTGTTCCTTGTCATGATCATCAACAACGTTTAAAATAACCGTTTCAAATAGAACCATGATACATGAGCTTTGGACCGCCATGCTGACCTGAGGTAGAGCAAAAACCGAACTGGACGAATGCAGCTGTTGAACTGGTGGAGATTGTTGTGATGATTCTGCAATGGCAGGACACTACGACACCCATGGATGAAGAGGAATGGTGTAACAGGGATTGATGCGTTTCGTGGTATGCATGATACGAAAACTTCAACACACCCACGTCCTGGCTGGGTGGCCCAACACAACCGTTTTTTCTACACCAGCTCTCGGCGCTGGCGGACATCCTTTTCTAGGAACATTGCAATGCGGAGGGAGCGGCTGTCTCAACATGGGGAATCTTAGTTGGGCATAGCAGCTGCGTTGACAGCGAGCTTCATCTTCGTGCCCTTCCAAACAGTCACCTTCGGAGGTGCCGGTTGCTGTATATCTGGTCCGACGAAATTTAAAACGTCCACCCACTGGTACCGTAACTCAACCAGTTCTTCGTAGATAACGGCGTCCTGTCTGCTCATTTTCTTCTTCCATGATCGCAGTGTGGATTAGTCCAGCTTGGACGACAGCAACCACGACCAATGTAGTATCCCAATGCCCCACAGCTTCATCCAATTTCGTCAACGCCCAAACATGGCGCTGGAAATCGTCGACCAGACTGTGAATGCGCTTAGCAGACTCCTGCTTGACCGCTGGTAGCTGGTAGAGTGTCTTGAATAGCTGACGTTTGAGTAAACGACGATTGTCGTACCTGTGGGAGTGTCCTACAGTCGTGGAATCTGTAATGAGAGAAACACGGGTTCGTGCTTCGTATTTTTTGCCCAGAAGAACAAACGGAACGTTAGTGATAGACGCAATAAAATATTATTGTAAGAAACCCGTGACCAAACGCCATCTCTCATTACTGAAAACAAAGTTGTCGTTCATCTTTCTATCGTTGTGGAATCTTTCCAGAAATAACAGTTGAACGGAGCTCCAGCATTGAGTTCTTGTACAGCTGGAACGACCAATGGGCGGCGCAGAGTTCCAGTCTGGCGATTGAATGGCGAGTAGATAGCGGAGCTACCTTGAACTTAGATGCCAACAACTGTGTAGAGACTGTGCCGTATACTTCGCTTCTATCGTTCTGCGCTCAGACGCATTACAGAAAAGTGAAAAATGTTGACGGTGTCCGGTATCGAAGTGAAGCGAGGTTCGCGAACTTCGCTTAACAAATGGAGTGAGTTATGGAACAGTTTCCAATTCGTCTTGGAGTGGTGAAGAATGTGGCGTGCCTCAATCAAAAGGTTCACCATTCTGATTCAGACCCCAAAGTCGCTGCATGAAGAGTTTGACTCTGGTGATCGTTGGACCCATGAGACCGAGTGGATTAAACATTTAGGCGATGTACAACATCATCTTGCGTTTCGTGAGGACGGATGCAGCTAGTGGCAACTGAACCTTGAACCGGAGTATGTCCAACTTCGGTTCCCAAATGAGGCCGAGTGTGGAGAATTTCCAGATATATGATCAAACATCAAACCTCGGGAGAATTCGATGCCGATTTCTTGAGTATTACCGAAGCCTCACAACGCAGCTTAATGATGGATTCTATGTCCGGAACACCAGAAAGGAAGTTGCCAACATAGAAGTCTCTCGTAACTGCTGCACTCGCGACTGGACACCACTCCCTGGTATCCCGTGCAAGCTGCTTCAACGTACGCGTAGCTAGGTACAGAACGCTTGCTGTTCCGTACATTACTGTCTGCAGTTCACACGTAGCGGCCTGTACGCCAACTAATTCGCTGAAACGGTTGATCATTAGGATGGAGGGATATTTGCCGATGTTTGTCACTGTTCGCAAACTAAGCGATGTTGTGTGTTCAAAATTTCATCACAATGGGGATTAAATCTTGCTGAACAATGGGTCCGACTAAAAGTACAGACACCGTCTTGCAGGACGCGTCTAACACGACCCTAACACTCGTCATGGTACTCGACTAACTGGAATAACTGGAATAAATCCTTCACGGAATATACAAACTCGTCGCCTTTGTGTCATCAACAAACTCGACGAGCCTTTTCGTGTGGTCGAGCTGTAGGTGCTCGATCATGAGGCAATGGTACGATTTCTTGATTTTAGGATCTCGTTTCAAAGAGGCCATCCGGGCTGTGAAAACCGCTTTCTACAATATCTGAGACCCCATGTAGACTTCTGGATCTTCGATGCGAGGAAGACACAGTACAACGTATCTTCCAGTCTCATCACAGCGATTTTCTTCGAAAGATTTTGCGGGACCAGTCGAAATCGCCCAAAACTTCTAACATGCGGCTTCCAAAACTTCGTTGGTGATGGATCTACTGGACGCCCATCCGAATCGAATTTCACGAAAGATCGTTTACCCATGAAGTTCCAACAAAGCCTCATACCGTCAATTCTTCCTGGGACATCGTCGCTGTTGTGCTATCTTATGACAAGCGACATTTCGAGAAAAACGATTTTTAAAGTTTGAGATTGAATATCTTGAAACTTATAAATGTTATAAACAATCCAAAGAAGACAATTGATGCTTCTATCTATTCTGTATTAATTTCTCAAATATTACGATGATCGGTTGACTATGTTGCGAGTTTTCACTATGAATGTAAACAAAAGTCGCGCTCACACGTGTCATAGACGTGTATTGATGACAAAATTTGTGTGACGTGTCATAATCGTGCATGGAAAATTTTTCATAGAAAAAAATGATCAATTTATATTTTTATTCATATCTTTGGCTTCATTTGGTCTATAAACAATCGGTGAGATGCAGTTTGAAGGAAATGAGTAGAGATTTTTCAGACAAGTAATGTGGCATATCTAACTCAGTTTATCCTAAAATGGCGTTTGTCATAAGATAGCACAACAGCGACGACATAGCACTATGGATCTGCTAGTCCTGCTTGCAAAAAATTTCACGCCGACGTAGCGACTGGTATGGTCGGTAGCTCTGCGAATGGCTGCTTCAGAATGGGAAACTCAAGTTTCGTGGAGAATGGCTGAGACCGATTCCTGCGACCGAAATGTTCACATTGGTGCGATGGCTAAGGAGAACCTACGCTAACTGTCCAGATATGAAGTTAGACATTGACACGGAGTCGAGTAGAGTATGAGCCTTGTGTTCCTTACCATGACCATCAACAACGTTGAAAACGATCGATTCCAGCAGAACATGAGGTTTGGACACCCTGGATGAAGAGGAATCGTGTAACAGGGAATGATGTCACACACACTTCCTGGCTGGAATAAATTGCAATTAATTACAAAATTAAATTTATGTTAACAAGAATGGACGACAATGTTGTATACCCCCGTTGCAATAGTAACCACCCATAAAATAACAGAAACAGTCTATAAAATCTCTTATCTAATTTTATTTAAGGCATTCATTTTATTTCCTAACATAAACACACAGAAAGAATTAGCATCTCAAATTAAATGGACCTCCAACGACAATCGATCAGACTCGACCGGAATGCAGTAAGTAGGAACCAGTGTGAAATCATCCAAAAGCATGTTATCATTTAGAGCTGACAGTGTTCTCTCGCCAAATTACTTTTCCTTTTATTTCCTGAGAAAGGAAGGAAACTTTCTTCCGTTTACGACTACAACTTTTGATAAAGGTTTCCTTCTTGTGCGGTGTTCGTTTTGTGTCATAAGAATACAGTCCTTGAGCAGGAACCAGTACGACCAGATAGAATGTAGTGACTAATGCCTTTCGGTGTTGCAGAACTCACGATGATTTCCGAGTCGTTGTTCGATGTACATGAACGAAGCATCGAGCGACAAAGATTCGACTGTAGGCACATTGGATCTTGTTACGTTTCGTATAACGGTATAGGTACAAGACAATCACTTTATAGCTCGAAAATTTCATCTTCCTGTCGTAAAAAGCTTATCATTTTCGCGCTTCTGACTGTCATAAATTTTGCTTCTATCACCACCATAACTGACACTGTCGCATTCATAGCCCTATCCGGGCACGACCGAAGAGTCCGGGCATACTCTTCCGCTCACTAGAGCCATGCGGTGCGGCACGACTCGTTTGAGCACGGACAGCTTGGCTCAAGTGGGCCAGACCATTGCCGACAAATGCAGCCAGTCGCAATAATAAGCACCACTCTCGCATGTGCTTCCCATAATGAACAAGAAGACCCCAATGCGAAAGTGTTTTCTTGCAATTGGGGAAACCCGGTGAAAAATTGCGCCAAGTGTGACTCGGTTATAGGGTTGATACTAATGATGAAGGGAACTATTACATCGGCAGTTCGAGAAAGTTGTGCAAGTAAAAAAAAAGTTTTCGGTTAATAATCTGTAAATACAGTAAAGACACTTAGCAGGTACTTTGTTGTCTGAGTTGCTGATCTCCACAGATAATAGACGTCCATCTAGAGCATTGACGTTGTCTAAAGGTTAACGGTTAATTCACGTGCACTACTAAGTTTAGTTGAATTGACAGTTGCTCACACAGAGATTGCAAAACTGCGGGCATATGTACATAAAGCTTTAGTACAAATATGTTTATTATAGTGGTGCTTAACATATTTGTTCGCATGGTTTGAATGATTCGCAGTGATGTGATACTTTACTTTTAGTTCATCAGGCGGAATATGATTTCCAGTTTTCAATATACTCGACCTGCGCTGATACTGCCATTTCCATTGTCCAAAGCCACATCGTCGTAGTTTAATATATCCATCTCGTACTATACCGAGCAATTTCTAGCTAATTGAAGGTCGTTAAGGATTTATGAATATTGTTCATGGTTTGATGGTTTTAATCGGTTGAAATCGCGTAAAGTGGAATAAAAACCAAAGCCATTTTTCATTTGTTTTTCCCCATATTCCGACCCGAGGCCTATATTGAAATAAATGTAATTTCGACTGCTCAATATTCTACTCTAAAAGCAATCCGATGCTGAATGATATGAAATCGATTGTTTATACAGCCTCAATTCATATTTTGATAAGTTATTGTTGCACCAGAGCAACATATCGGAAATGATCATTGGGAATGGCGGAATAGCACATCCATGAACACTTTTCTGTATTCGTAGTAGAACTTGATCCTGGTAGTGCAATGAAGACAGAGATGGGCCACGTTTTGATTGCGAAATGGTTAAAAGCTGAAGTTTTTGCCATTTGTTATCGCAAGAGGACTAAAGAATATATCTTCCCGCTGTTATAGACTTATGAAAGTGGTTTTAAGATATTTTTTTAGTTTTTTCTTTAAAAGACGAGTTTAATTCACCAAACAGTGTGATTAGACATTTATTATCATTCTTATCACTCTCTTTGGATATTATATCGATTGAGAACATTTACTACATGTTTCGCGATGGTTTTCATAACACATACTACATCAAAGTTGAGAAAAACGCTCAAATCAGCATGGGACAACATTAGTGCAAGAAATCCTAAAGACTATCCCAATTCAATGGTAAAACGAATTTATTTCAAACTTTGCATGCAAATTCTATGTAAAAAATACCTAACCCCTACGTTGACTTTTCGAGATAATTTTTCAATTGTGGGTCCCAAATCGTCGAGCTGAGCCGATTAATATATAAGACTCGGCCCTCCGGGCCTCAGAAGCAATCATGGAAGTTTGAGTGGATTCTAAACATTTCTTTTATAAGAAACTAGCTAATACCCATCGCGCGTTGCTGCGATTTTCAACGAAATAGGAACACATGGTTCCGGAACGCCATCTGCTGGGCAGACAGTCCCCAACCAATATCACACAAACACGCTTCATAACAAATGCCTACTGTGTATAATTTTTTATGGAAATCGGTTAAGCCGTTTAGGAGAATATAAATCATATACATACAAACTTTAATTTTTATAATTATAGATAGATAGATAGATGTAGAAACTGTCGAATAAATACAAATAAGATAAAAACCAAAATCGGCATTCATATCTATCGCTGATGTTAAATTCGTTATGTAGAATATAAGGTCTTTTGAGGTGAAATTTTAACTTTCTTCTGACAATGGGGCTACGTTTTACGCTAGTAATTCGATTTATTCCAGTTACTTCACCGGAATAAGTAGGCATCATTACAAAATGGGTTAATCGGCACGGCTGTTTAAAAATAAAATATCTTAGAGGATAAAATGGATAGGTTATAGGGAGGTGGGTCAATATACGCAATCTTAACTCGCCAGGCACCAAGCCTCAAAATTAGTCGGAACGCCAACTTTAAATTGCTATATCTTCACTGTTCTTCGATAGATTCAAAAAATATTGACAAACATGGATAACCCCAAGGTTGTAGATGTGTTTAAATACCACTAGATTGAAAATCGGTTAATATTACGACAATAATATTTAATTTTCACATGACAAGCTTTTTTTGCCCATCTATCCCATGAATATCTTGTGTGTATGCATTCCTCCAGTCCCGCTGGAGCATCACCATTGCACACAGGCGTACTTGACCCAAAAAGCTGCCCAAAAGCGAAAACTTCAAACTTGTACAATAGCTTCTAATCCAACATGACTGGTTTCCTGGATAGCTACTACAAAATTTGGAAGCCTTGTTTGATTTATTCATTTCATTTACAACCAGCATGAGCCGTCAGAGTTAAAATAAAATAAAAGCGATAATTATTTTCATTTATCTAAGAAACAGTATTATCTATCGGTTAATCAAAAAGTATCTGCTAATTCCGTAAATGAATGAATCAAGAGTAAAATTGCTTCTGCCATTTTGTGTTTAATGGGCATTTTACAAAACGATGTATTATTCAGTTTCCTACCATTTATTTACGCGATTTTATAATTGACTGCTTTTTCAATGTTTTTAAACAATAATTCTACTTTCAGAGAATATCTGTGCGAAATTTGAGTGGTTTATTCCAAATATTGTAAGAGATACGACGTTTTGAACGAAATAGACGGAACAGAAATCAGAGGTGGGAAAATACCGGTTGAGTACCGGTACGGTAAACCAAATTTCCACAAGTGTTTATGTTTTCTTTACATTGTGTGCGGTCTTATTATTGGTTGTGTTTATACGAGACACGAAAACCAAACCGAGTTTCGTTTACACAGCACCGCGGTTTGGTTTTGATTTTCGTTTACCGGTGCACGATTATGGGAAGAAAACACGAGAATAACGAAACCAAACTTCGGTTGTGTTGCGGTTGTCAATTCGGGTTGATGTTTATCGGCTAAGCTAGTGCTGCTAGTATTTTTATTAGGAATTCTAAACAAGCCTTTTGGGTAAAAGGTATTTTTTCGGTAATTGAAAAAATGTCTTCAGACATATTTCTATTCAAATAAATTATGTTCGTGGTCATAAATGGCGTTCCTTAACTCAATACTGCGACATTTTCATAATGATTTATCATCATGAAGTTTGCAATATGGGTATGTTTGGTATGGGAAACTGCCCAAAAATCGAAAGTAAAAGCAAATTTAATAGCCTCTGCTATTTTTATACTTATGATTTCAGAAGAAAATTTAAGATGACGGTATATTCAAGATTTTCTGTCATTCTGAATCACGCGACGTGGACATTTTAAATATAAGAAATATGTCAAAAGATCGCAAATTGATCCCTGCCGTCATTTAAAATCTGAAATAGTGAGCTATATTCAATACTACTGGTATTCAATAACGTTTTAATGATAAAAAATAATGAAGAAAGGGTATTTTTGATATCGAAAAGTTGTGTAGAGATTAAAAATTGTTATTCGTCATCATTTTGCATCCCAATAAGGTGTTATTTTCACAACGATTTAGCATTTAAAAGCATGCATATTTAAATAGGCGTATATTTCAAAGGAAACGAAACTTGAATTGCGTCGTAAATTAGAAATTCAAAATGGCGGCATATTCATGATGATTTAACAACTAGAATGGTTACATTCTGGACCAATATCCACATTAATGATTGTTGGTAGTTTTACATGTTTTGTTGTAATGAGACAGACAACTTCGTGATTGGACACAATGTGAACAAATTTTTTTTTATTCAAATTATTGCACAACATTTTTAAAAAATTAAAGTGTTCTGCAGTAGATTTACATACACACATTGACTGGTATCGCCGGAAATATTTATTCATTAAAGCAACCTTATTTTTAGCGGCGGTCTATAAAATGAAAGTGTTTTTGCTATTCGTTAGTTGGTTGCTGTTCTTAATGAATTAAGTTTTTTTTTTTGTAATTGAATAATTTAGTGGTAGTCCCATCCCAAAGGACTAAAGGAGTGACATTAACCTTCTTAGCCAAGTCACTCCCAACGATTTATCATATCCCCTTTAAACTGAAACGGTCGGTACGGTTGTCCTCGTTTCTTCCTCCTTCGAGATTCAAAATGATTCACTAGTTTGATTATTCATTAAATGAATAATTTAATTACTGTATAGTTTTGAATCATCTTTAAAACACACTCTGCACAGTAGGCCTGGCCGTTTTAATATTTGCGACATATTACATATAATATGCTTCAAATGTTAATATTGACAAGAAAAACACTAAAGTGTAACTGCAGTGTTTTCCAGGATGCTTTTCAATACTAGCTGTGTAAGGGTTAGAATAGAATAGAATGGAATAGAATAATTTAATAATTTAGTGGTAGTTTTCTCTAAACTCGAATGTTCGCGACCAAACCTTCTAGATGTTTCAAAACGATGTACAGTAACAGCAAAAATAACAGAAATACGTATTACCAGCACTCAGTAAATAAGGACCTAATCGTGAGTTTCCCCCACTTGCGTCTGAGCTGCTTACCATATGTGAATAACACACACATACACACAATTGCCTCTGTGCAAGGATAGATGTATCAATACGATGCGCCGTAGCAGTAATAATAAGGATATATGTATACAAAATGCGAGTGTGTGCTCGAGATTATTCGAGAATCGCCTAACCAGCGCAACTAGACGTGGATTAGATCTCATTGATACGACTATTGGCGATACGCCAATGTCATGTTTAATTGATTTCATTAATGTCATTTCATTAATTTTATTGATTTCATCAATTTAATTTATTTTATTGTTTTTGTTATTTTATTGACATCGCTTATTTCATTGTTTTCTTTAATTTCAATTTAAACATTTTGACATTAACATCAATTTGTATGCTCTAGACAACTTTGCCAAATCAAACATATCTACATTTCATGGTTCAGCATTGAAACAAACATCAATTGTTGAACTTTTAACAACTGCTCAGAACCAGCCATTTTGATATTACCCCATTGACTCTCAACAACTAATTGAACTCAATTCAGTTGTCTATTCGGCAGCACTGCAGACGAATTTACTGCTTCTTCTTTCAACCGAAGCACCGTGTACAGAAAAAACCAGGCTCGGTTTTCTAAAGCCAAACCGAAACCGCTGCTGAGAATACATCAACACAAGTTGAAATTCGTACACACATGTAAACGGTGCTGAGTGGCTCGGTTTGGGTTTAGAAACTGAGACTCGGTGGAGGTTTTTCTTTCGTTTACCGTGTGAACGAAATCCAAACCGAAAACGATGTGCATCACTTGCTTACACGTGTTGAGATTTCGGGAACCATACCAGTGAATGTACGTACCGGTTGGTTTTCTTACCCACCTCTGACAGAAATAGACGGAACAGAAGCAGCGAAAACGGTCTCGTTTGCTCGAAACGACGCTTTCGAATCATTCGGGCACTGTTACAGAAAGTTGGAACCGCACTTTAAGATGAATGCACATATAATTACAATATAATTTCATATGAAAACTACTTAGCACATCTAATTACACTAGTTTCCATTAATTACAGGATATTTTTATATTAATGCTTTTGGCAAGCTTTTCGATACGAATACTCTTCTGTGCGGTGATCAAAGATACCCCCTTTTACGGTAGGTTTTCATTTTACCCACACGTTATAAAAATGTCGCATTTTTAAATATGTTTTGAAGTCAAGCATAATGGTTGGAAAAATATGTTAATGTCGAAGTATTTTCACCAATTATGTACAGAACATGTCTAACAAGAAGCGTACAAGGTGATTGTAGTACCTTACTAATTACTTAGAAAATAATGGCTTTACTTAACATGTTCATTAGTCTGGCCATTTTTGCAACATCACTCGACTTCGAAGAGCGCCGAGCTGAAAAGTTTCCTTTTAGTCTAAAAACAAATACCTGTCAAATTTTAAGTGTCGTAGACAGAAATTTGGTTTGGGGGGGAGGGGGGGTATGATGAAAATTGTTGTCTTTTGAAAATGCTAAAATTTAATAAGAGTTTCATCAATTATTGAAAATTCAGAAACATGGGTAGTAGGGTGACAGGAAAAAAATGACCCCTATCGGCCCACCTCTGCGTCGATTCCTAGTCCCACCAGGAGTACTTGCACCAAATTTGAAGCAAATCGGACAAGTCTAACTACCGGACTAAAGGGCCTGAAGTTTGTATGGGAATTTTCAACAATTTACATGGAGAAAACTCACCAGCACGCATTTCCGCCGCTAGGTGGCACTGTAAGAACAGGTTGTTTATTACCTTCACCAACAGGCACCTTGGCCCCAATGGTGGTTGCTTAAACTAATTACATTTTAAAATTGATAACATTTTCGCTTTTATCGCATTCCGCGTCCGGTTGAAGTTAAAGGCCGTCGCCACACTGTTAAAAATTCGTTGGAGTCCGGTAACAGCGCTCTGGCAACCATAGTTGGTTCTCCTGAACGGAACTCGCAGAAGGGAGTTATTACGTAGAGCTCGAACGCGGGATTGAAGATCCAGACGTCCGAGGATTGTAGGGCAATCCACTCTGGCAGAGAGTAAGTCCGAGACGAACAGGGCTCGAGAGCAGTCCCTCCGAATGCTGAGTGTATCGAGGTGTATTAGCTGGCAACGGTTTTCATAGCTCGGCAGCTGAAATCTGTTTCGCCATGGGAGATGACGAAGGGCGAAGCGTATGAACCTGCGTTGGACAGCCTCGATTCTGTCAATCCCGTTCTGGTAGTACGGATTCCAAACAGCTGAACAATATTCTAACGTTGAGCGGACCAACGCGCAGTAAGGCGATTTAAGACAATATACGTCCCTAAAGTTTTTCGCTATTCGGAAGATGAACCCAAGCTGTCGTGATGCCTTATCCACGATGTATGACGTATGTGGTTTGAATGTTAATGCCGAATCCATGATAACTCCGAGATCTTTGATGTGAGAGTGTCTTGGAATACTCGAGCCGAAGAAATGGTAGTTAAACTGAGTCGGTTGGCGTTTCCGCGTGAACGTAACGATTGAGCATTTGCTCGGGTTTAAAACCATTCTGTTTAGATCACACCACGTACTAAAGCTGTCCAGTTCCCTCTGGAGAAGCTCGGCATCGGTTTTATCCCGTATTTGTTGAAAAATTTTCATGTCGTCGGCGAAAGAAAGGCGGGGTCCTTGTAATGTGAAATTGACGTCATTAAAGTAGAGGAGGAATATTACTGGACCGAGATGGCTTCCTTGTGGTATGCCGGATGTAGTGAAGAATGGTGCAGATAGACAGACCTTAATGCTGATTTGGAGTTGCCTTCCATCGAGGTAGGAACGAAACCAGCGCAGACGTTGTCCATGAATTCCGAGTTTGTCCAGCTTCGCTATTGCGATATCATGGTTGATTTTGTCGAAGGCCGCAGATAGATCCATATAAATAGCATCGGTTTGCAATCCGTCAGCGAATCCATCCATTACATATGTTGTGAACGAGAGCAGGTTTGTCGTTGTCGATCGTTTAGGCATGAAACCGTGTTGGTCATCTGCAATGTAGTGTTTGCAGTGAAAGAAAATAGGATCTAACACAACCAGCTCGAACAGTTTTGATACAGCACTTAAACACGAGATTCCCCGATAATTGTCAATGTTCGATTTGTTTCCTTTTTTATGGACTGGAAACATGTGCGCTGCTTTCCAGCAGAAAGGGAATGTACCAGTAGTGAGTGATAGCTCGAAGACTCGCCGAAGTGGTTCAAGAAGCCCGCTGATGCACTTTTTGACAAAAATCGAGGGAACACCATCTGGACCCGGGGAACAAGATGCTTTCAGTTTGGCATTTGCTGCAAGAATGGCAGCATTATCGACACAAATTCGGTTGATGGTTCGTCCTAGAGAAGGAGTTAAATTAGCGGCGGCAGCGACTTGTTATGGTGGCAGGCGCTCGTTGGAAAAAACGCTTGAAAATTTGTCGGAGAACAGTTGGCAAATTTCCTTAGTGTCACTGCCTAAAACCCAATTAAACGACATACAAGATGGCAAACCGGATTCTTTTCGCTGCTCGTTAACATACTTCCAGAACGACTTGGGCTTGGATTTCAGTTGACGCTCGACTTTTCGCTGGTGTCTAAAAAAGGCGCGTCTGCTTTGTTGTTTGTATTCGTGGTTGAGTTGAAAGTAGTGATTTCGTAATGCAAGTGTCTTATGCTTCGAGAATTTTTTAAATGCAGTTCGTTTGGCAGATTTTAAACGTCTAAGGACGGTTGATTACCAGAGAGGCTGTTCATCGGTTCTAATTGTTCGTTTCGGTACATGACGGTCGATAAGGCAGTTAAGAATACTAGAAAACGTCATCGCTGCTTCGTTCGCGTCGTCATTGTTAATATTTTCGTCCCAGTTTATATTCAACAGCGTGCTAACGATGCTATCGTAGTCAGCGTTTTTAAAATCGTAGACGATAGAACTTGAGACGTCTTCAAAATTAACTCCTAGGTTACCAGCGAATTATCACTGTAAGTGAAAATAAGAAGGATAATTGAATTGTCTACAAATTAGTCGAAGACTGCAAGTAAATCCGACTTTGTTAAAAGAAGTTATTAAACTTTTAACGAAGTGATGTCTGAGTCAGTTTTGCATGGGGCCTAATAGTGCATGGTTGTGTATCAGTACTCGATTCACACGAACTAAACATTTTTGTGAAATAATCGTTAGGTTTAGCTCAATGGTATGTTCAGAAGAATTATAATAAATAATACGAGTCATGCTTTGATTAGAAAATTTTAGTCCCACCTGATACCGCATAGAGGGCGCCCACACTAACTTTTCAACGGAGAGAGATAGAAATTTTATGTCTTCTACAAAGTTATAGAACTGGCATTTTCAGTATTTCTTCTGAACATCTTGATACTCTATCTCTTTTCTATGAAAAGTTAGTAGTGGCGCCCTCTATGCGGTCACAGGTGAAACTAAAATTCTCTAACCAAAACATAACTCGTATTATTTACTATAACTTTTGTAAACATAGTATTCAGCTAAATCTAACCATTATTTCACAAAAATATATAGTTCGCGGGACTCGAGCACTGATACACAACCATGCACTGCTAGGCCCCATGCAAAACTGACTCAGACATCACTTCCTTAAAAGTTTAATAACTTCTTTTAACATAGCCGGATTTACTAGCAGTCTTCGACAAAGTTGTGGACAATTAAAATATCTTTCTTATTTTCACTTACAGTGATAATACGATGTATACAGTGCCACCTAGCGGCGAAAATACGAGCTAGTGCAACGCGGCGGAAGGATGACAAAAAAATTACATATGTTTGTCAATTGTTTTGAATACATGGCCTTTCAAAATTTTTGACGACATTTATCAACATTTTCTTTATAACAGCAAATTGCGTACAAAATAAGCCCATTTCATGACAAATATAGTGTTGGTAGTTTTCTTTTGAATTTTATATGTCAAGGGGAGCATGTCGAGAAGTTCTCTCAGTTCACAATCCTGCAGCTGCCAATGATTCTAAGAAGCATACGTTCATCTAAATATACTAAATTTCATTTGCTTGAATCCGAAGAGAAAATTTAATTCAGCTACCAAACTAAGTCTACTAGTTAGCAACATTAGCTAACTAATGTAGCAAGTTAAATCCGCCTACTGAATCTTTTCGTATTTTTGCGAGCTTGTGAATCCGCGAATCGTAAAATTTACCTCATGAAAAACCGCATGAAAAGTAATTTGTGTGATTTTAAATTTATTTGTCTTGGGAATGGAGAAACATTAAATTTTTTCTCTAATCAATGGGTTTTGATGCCCGTAAAAAAAAACTTAATGCTACGTCGCACAACTTCTGACCCTACCCTCCCCCTCGTCACACTTCGTCACAAATTTGGTATACCCTCCCTACCCCCCAAAATGCTACGTCATTTATGCATGGCCCCTAATTAATCTAGAAGGATTCCCCATCAAAATTATTTGATCAGAATATGTTTTACGTTGTAAAATTCTTCAATGATATTTAACATATAAATTTGACAGTTCCGAATGAAAGTAATCGTGACCGTAAAACAGTTATTGAGCATTTATTTTACTTTTTTTCTCTAATCAAACTCACAATTTTACAACGAGTTCTAGTACCTAGAAAACAATTTTATTACGCCGTTCAAGTCATCACTCAAATATACACCATTAATAACTTAAATTGAGACGTACACGCCACACTAACTGCTTACTAAAGACCGCTCGAAGGTTGCCAGTATGTTTTTGGTGGAACTAGTACTTGTACGACTCGGTGACGAAGCTTTTTGTAGAACGTCTCTGGAAAAAAAAACCTGTTTTTCGGTGTTACCTCCCATTCAAAAACTACTTAACCGATTTCTTTCAAACTTTGCACACAAATTCTATGTTAAAAATACCTAACCCCTATTTTGAGTTTTTGGAATAATTTTTATTTAAGGGGGTGTTTACTCGTAAAAAGGCGAAATTCTTCGTGAAAAATAGTAATTTTCATTTAAAATGAGTAAAAAAACCCTTAATTGAAAATATATCTCAAAAACTCATATATGCAAAGTTTGAAAGAAATCGGTTAAGTAGTTTTGGAATGGCAGGTAATACCGCAAGTCATGTTTTTTCCAGAAACGTTCTACAAAAAGCTTCGTCACCGAGTCGTTTGTCGATATTTTTGCATACAAAAATTACAGCATGTTATTGAAATGTTATACTATAATGTTCTATTATTCACGCAAAGTTCTAAAAAATTGCAAAAAAGTTTTTTTAGCATTGAAAATGCTTTACTCCACTATATGGGGTTGGGACTAGGTGTAAAACTAAAATCTAAAATTCGATCCTCGTCACGAAAATGTGGCATAATTTTAAACGACTGTAACGCTATTAATTGTTGATGGATTTGCGTCATTTATATACCAATCGATTCAGAGAAGTCCAACTTAAAAATTTATTTCAATTTTAAATTGGTGTTTCAACTGTGCACTATTGAATAATCCGTATTATTGAAAATCCATTGGGAAAAAAGGTAGGAAAACAGACATAGTTTTCACTTACGTTTTGTTAATTGTTGATGGATTGTCATGATTCGAACAACAATCGATTTCGAGGGGAGCGTTGGAGTGTACTGGAAGGATTTTGCTCGCAGTTCTTAGCGACGATGGCGGAACAAAAGCGAGATGGCGATTTGCTGGTTTATGCAGTGCGTTTAGTCGTGCAAGCAAGGCTCAAATCGTTTCATAGGATTCTCGTTCTGTATTACAAGACAGTTATTAGAAAACCTTCCTTATTAGAACGAATACATAATGGAAAAAGAATTGATGAAAATTGCTTTTATTAACTTGTATTAAGTTAATTCTGTACCTTTACCAGTAAATCATAATATAAGCAAATATTCTTCAAATTAATAATGTACAAACAAAAAGGCTTTTGCAAAATGAATGAAAGTGGCAACCCTGCCACTAAGCGAAGGCAACATAAAAAAGAATGCTAAAAATATTTTTATTTGTCATACAAAAGGATGGTCTACATCAAAAAGTTGATAAAAGAGATCACCTTGTTTCACTATAAGTGCTCATATCGTCGCTGTTGTGCTATCTTACGACAAACGCCATTTTGGGGTGAACTGAGTTAGATATGCCATGTTACTAAATTTTAAAATCTCCATAAAGTTGCGTTTTCAGAATTTTGAAATTCTGCTGGGTCACTGAGATATAGCGAAACACGATTATGACAAGCGCCAATTTCTCGAGTGATCGAGTTGTGCTATCTTATGACAAAGAAAAAAGAGACAACATTCTTAGTTTGTTGGCTTGCTATAAGCCGAAAAGCTTATAGCAAGCCAACAGATGTCTCTGATGACATAGGTAATTCCTATGCAGATCAACCATAAGCATTAGCTAGGTTCTTGTTTTGGGAGCAAAACTTTTCCCACCATAGTTTTTTTCTGGGAATGGTTGGCTTATATATTCAAGATTATTGAACAAATTTTCTTTTGAGATTTCCACTTGTTTTGAAAAGTATACCGAAATGTAGTGATGGATTATGCAAGAAGAATATTTGTTTCGTCTAGTCACCTGTCAACAATAACATTGTTTGATAGACATTGTCTCTATATTGTCAATGAAACCAACTTTTGTTTATTGTTTTTCCTGAATAAAGGAGGAAAATTGGGAAAACTTTGTGTTCCAGTATTATCATTTTGCAACCTGATATTGCTGCTATCGCATGAAAAAGTTAATAATATTGGACATAGTGATCTATAACGCATAATTTTACGAATCAGTTATAATTCATTTTTATATGAAATCTTCTGTGCACATTTGTGACACGTCATACATATTTTATCATGAATATACAATTATGACACGTATGCGAGCGACTTTGGTTTACATTTTAAGCAAAAACTGTAAGTGCAGTCAACCGATCTTCACACAAATCGAGAGAAAACTTCAGAAATGATAGAAGTATCGAATGTGTTCTCCGAAAAGCTTCTAGCATTTATAAATTTTAAGATATTCAATCTCAAACTTTAAAAATCGTTTTTCTCGAAAAGTGCTAAATGGCGCTTGTCATAAGATAGCACAATAGCGACGATATGACATGAGCTGCGAAAGTAGAATGTTCGTGTGTGTAGGTACGCAGCAGAAGCGAATCGCCGGCAAGGTTCGAGTAGTTTCAAAGGATTCTCGTCCCGTATCACAAAACATAGTTATCAGCAAACCGTCCTTATTAGGGCGAATACATAATGGAAAAAGAATTCAATTAGAAAATTTCCTTTACTAATTTGTATAAAATTTGCGCTTGTTAATTCTGTACCTTTATCAGTGAATCATAATATTAACAAATATTCACACATGATGCAAAAATCTCCTATTAGCTTGTCTTAACTTTGTGCTTGTTAGTAATCAATTCTGTGTCTTTACCAGTGAACAATAACATTAAAAGTAACAACGTAATGCGTGTGTGCTCGAAAAAATAATGCTATATTGATGTGTAGATGGTGCACATGGTGTTCGCTGGGTATGTCGCATTTTCAACATCGGTGGTCGTGTCGTGTACGCAACACTCTAATTTTTTTCACACTGAAACCCTTACCCCCCCCTCGCCCCCCTTAATATCCCAGTTAAAGCTTCTCTTAAATCGTTCTCACTAAATATTAAAGATCCACAGCACTACTAAACTTACATCTAGGCTCGTGTTGAATAAACGAATTGAAAACAAAACAACAAATCACCTGAAATAGCATTTCCAAGGTTTTTGAAAGACCTTCGAACATTGGTGATTTATTTTTTCAATTCGTTTATATTACACGATTCGATGCGTGTGCTGAACGGAGCCATATGTCTTGTATTTATTTTTTGCCCGTCCAATTCTTCACACTCAATTTACCAGTGCTTGCGGAGATTCTTTTCCGACTTATTGTATCAACCCAATTCTAAGTGTGACATCAGTTAACAACCTTAGAAATCTTAACAGTCAACATTTGTTCTCCTGGTAAAACGATATAATAACAAATATGAAACAAAAGAAAGTAAACTGGCGCTTCCTTCTACAGAAGTGAAGTGTGAAGGCAGCATACCGATTGTTGAAACCATTCCCGCTGCTTACTCTTTCTGTACATAACGATTGCTAGCTTCTGCCTTTGATGGTTAAACTCCCTCCCAGCTTGAGATTTCCGTTTAACTCGGTCTACCGTCCGTGAAGGAGTTTCCTGCTGCTATAGTAGCCATCAGCGGCCTTGGGTTTTCTCAAGGGATCCGTTCTGGAGTGGGCTGTATTCGAGATATACAATTTCCTACAAACTAGGTCATTGATAAAAAGCTTAGCAACTTACCATCTTAATCCCTGGCATAATCACAGCTATAGAGCCACACATACATGCTCAAGCTCACACCTCCTCCTCCTCCTCCTCCTCCACAGCGCAACACGTGCACTCAAAGCGGTTGCCTCAACCGCCTGCTATAGTCTTCCGTAGAACGAACATCGTATAGGAAAGGCGAAACTATAAACATATATTTCGTACCCTCGGAAAGGACGAAGCATGGTTGGTTTGCAATGGTTAGCGGAAAAAAGAACGGCAAAACAACGGCAATGGAAACAATTTCGCCAGAATTAAATTATTGAGGATTTTATTAATAAAATAAGATTATCCCTCTAACAATGAAATTAAATTTGCTTCCTTCCGCTCGCACTTTATCCTGCGGTTCTAGGCAGTGGTGAAGAAAACAGATATCTTGCTCCCAAAAAAAAATGTAAGCATCACCGCCTTGAAGCGAACCACCTCCCAACCGCAATTGACTTGCTGAAACTTTTGTACGTCCATTTCGTGGCTCATGTTACCTCCGGGTCCCGACTTGATGGATGGCGAAAACGGAGAAAAACCGGCAATCGGTTCGTCTTTCGTTCCACTCGGAACTGCTTTACATGAGATGCTATTTAGATTATGGAAAATGATGATGTAAAGCGTCAAGATCAAAATTGCTCCTGCAATAATCTGATATCTTTATGAGTACGCTCCAGAGTGCACTTTTTTTCACGAACCGAAAATCCTTTTCGTTTCGAGCACGGCGGAAGTGTCTGTTTTGTGAAAAGTGCTTGGTTGGAAATTGCGGAAACCTAACGGGTAGTGGAAACTCAGCGAATAATTTCTGCTGGAGTCAGGATCTAGCAGATTTCGTAACCTCTTTTTTTCTTCCAGCTCAATTTGTTAGTTACAGAGTATTTAAAAATAAAAGTGTACTGATAGTATTTACATAATTTAAAGTATTACAATATTCATTCCTAAAATATGTTAAGCATTTAAAAATATCAACTTCAGATTCCCACTCAGTTGAATAATGGGATCGAGGAAGCATTCGAAAAATGAACATGTTTAAATAAGAGTTTTTTTAAATCTTGTTAGTGAGTTATCTGATCTTAAAGAATTAAACCAAAAACAATCGCGAAATTTCGTTAGTATACGAAATTTTATTAATAGGGGAACCCGAGGCTATTCGGACCTACCTAAGCAAATCTCCCTTTTCGGTGGATAGATGTGAAAGAATTTATCAGTAAAAGGTCCTAATTATTAGTTTTAAGCCTTAGCTACATATTGGAGCTATAAAAATTCACTTGTACCACTCCATGGCAGAGCTAGGCGACGATTTGAAAAACTTTCCATCCATTTACAATGTAGGGGTAATTCGGACTTCCCTACGGGGCAATTCAGACCGTCACTGTTGTTGTAGATTTACAATGTTTACCTATGAAATACTTATTGAAGAAACTCCTTAAGAAGCAAAAAAAATTGTTTTAAAAGAATAATCTGGGCAGTCACAAATGTCGATTGGCGTATCATGTATTTTCTTTGCTGTGGCGTATATAATCGTGTGCGCAACCGCAAGCCACTGAACGGCAGTTGATGGAATAGGGGGTCCGACTAGCCCCGTTCGTTCATTTCGCACAAAAGTGGTGAGCGTATTGAAAATATATGTGTTTTCACCCAAAAAATACCATTTAATAAAATAGGAGCTTCAAAATACTTACCCGTTATTTTTTCACTTTTATTTGTTACTTAAATCACGATTTTGCCATTTTAATGATTTTGGTTTAGTGGATGGCAAAAAATGAAACACGTTATACCTCCTTTCTAAAATAACTGCAGAATGAAATTCATTCGTCAAAATTAACGTTTCAGAACGGCGCTTCAACGAAAATGTACAACAGTCAGAAAGTTTTACGATTTTCTGAGAAATCGAAGGGGTCTGAATTACCCATACGGTCTTAATTCCCATATGCTTAAGAAAGTGCAGTAAAATAACCTTGGAGATTGTGTGTTGAAATATTCGCTATGCGGAAGAATATAGCAATCGGAAATGCACGACATGAAATAGTGACCTGCTCCCTTATAAATTATTAATAATTAAAGTTCGGATAACGTGCCATTCTTGATAGAACTAATCGCTGCTATGCTTGTTCAGACTCGGAAATTCGGAAACACCATAAACTTCCTTCCTTTATTCATTTGTAATATGAATGGTATGTGAAACTCGTGAAAATCGAAAATAAACTCTAAATCCATAAATTTTCTGGATAAGCTTCTTCGAGCCCGAAGAAAATCCATTCGTCGAGCCCTGGCGGTGCACGCCCAGACAATGTGTTCGATATAGTGATAACTGTCGCCATAAGCAAGCGACTTGGTACAGAGTGAGATACTGAGGTGATACCGAAGAGTCACCATAATACTCGCTTGAAGGTAAGGGTGAGGGACATGCCGGGGGAGCAAGAGGACCCGACAAAGCAGAAGAAAGAGCTCAAGTGCACCAACTACCAGAGGAGCGTCTGGAAAAACCGTGTCTGGTGTTTCGTGGGAAGCCAGCAGGCGAAAGTAAAGGGACGGAAACAAATGGAAGAAAAGAAGAAGGGACAAGAGAAGAACGAGAAATGCAAGCCTCATCGGAAGAGGTAAAAGGGCGATGCACTGATCATCGATCATTGAAAGAGTTGGGAGAGAATGTTGCTAAAACGAGGCACACTCAGAAAGGCGAGCTGAAGAAGGATCCTTCCGTCAAGAGCTTGACCTACCGCGAACTTGTTGCTAAATCCTTGAGCAGCGAAGCGAACGTGAGAGCACTGCCACAGGAAGTCGTAGTCGAGTGTGAGGATCTAGACGGTGCAACCAAGAAGAACCGGCGACGATCCGGATTGTATCGAGGCACTCAAATGGCGACGATTCGACTACCGGTGGTCGTTACCAACAAAATGGCGGAGACCGACAAGATAAAAGACGGATGGTTGGAGTGCTCGCTGAGAGTTGCTCCGCGAGTTATCAAGCAAATGGAGCGATGTTTCAAGTTCTTCGACCTCGGACAACAGACTAGGAACTGTAAGGGATCGGACAGGTCTGCACTGTGTAGAAAATGCGAAAGAAAGGGGCACGTTGCTAGAGATTACACAAAGCAACCTTGTTGAATGATCTGAAAACCGGAGGACGCAAACGACCACAAGATGGGCAACTCCAAATGCCCTACGTGCAAAAATGCGAGCAAAAGCCAAAAATGGAGGGGATAACCTAACTTAACCTCAGCAACTGTTGTGGCAGTCGACAATAGAAACGAAGTACGACGTTGTAATTATTACAGAACCGTATCATGTTCCTCCCAATAACGGTATCTGGGTGGTGGATTCTGCAGCGATGGCTGCAATTCAAGTGATGGGCGGATTCCCTGTCCAAGAGGTGGTGGATAACACACACAAAGGTTTCGTGATAGCCAGGATCAACAGCGTATTCGTCTGTAACTGTTATGTTCCCCCACGGTGGACACTAGAGTAGTACAAGCGGATGCTGGACACACTAATCGAGTTGATAGTCGGACAAACGACGGTTACTATAGTACGAGACTTTCACACTTGGCCGTGGAGAGGGTAAAAGACTGAGCACAGCAACAGGTTACAGCTTGTTGGAAGCCCTGGTGAAGCTGTGTGTAAGATTGTGCAACGAAGGTTTCGCTAGCAGATTCCTCTAAAGACGGTCGGGTATGCATCATCTTCATAACATTCTGCATTCCGTCGCTAATGGATAACATGAATTGGTGATTTAGTAAGCAGTACACACATTACGACCACCAAGCGATCCACTACACCATTGGTCCGCGGTATTGTATTGTAATGCAGAGAGTGAAGACTGGCGAGAAACAGTGGAAAATAAAGGACTTCGTGCTGAAAGCCTCACTCTAATTTCGAATGCCGATGAGCTGTCGGTAGTAGTAGCAAGGGCATGTGACGTAACAATGCCGAGGAAAATAGAGCCGAAGAACTACTGGCATCTGGCCTGTTGGTGGAACGAAACGCTTAGTATACTCTGGGCAGCCTGTCTAAAAACCAGAAGACGTGTTCAGATAGCAAGATCTGAAGGTCCGCTTTTAAACGCTAGATAGTGCTAAGCTGCTACAAGGAGCGGTGCAGAGAAGTAGACCTTGGGGAAATGCTTACCGTGTCGTGTTGGTCAGGTTCAAAGGTCAAACGACGCCAGCTGAAATGTGCGCTGAAAAAATGAGGATTATCGTAGAGAGTCTTTTTTCGAAGCACGACCCAGCCGCATGACCCTGAACCATACCTCCATGCTGACGGTGGAAATGGTGGTGACAATTGAGCTCCCTATAGTGGCAAACGGGCTGAAAGCGAAGAAAGCTCTTTGTCTGGGTGGTATTCACAACGTAGCTCTGATGGCCGCGATCCTGGCGTTTCCGCACATGATCAGGATAGTCGTACAGAAATGCCTCGACGGTGGCTACATCTTCCATAGATGGAAGATCCAGAAGCTGGGGTTGCTGCCAAAATCAGGGAAGCCACCAGAAGATCTAGCATCGTATAGGCCTATAAGCCTGCTATTGGTAAACTTCTGGAAAGGGTCATTTTCAATAGGCTGACGAACTACGCTGAAAGTAAGAACGGACTATCGCAGGGCCAGTTCGGTTTCTCGAAAGTGATGTCGACGGTGAATGCCAGTCGCACAGTCATCGCGAGCGCGGAGAAAGCATCGAACCAAAGGGAAGGGGTAATCGCTACTGCGCCGTGGCAACGATAATCGTGAAGAATGCGTTCAACAGTGTCAGCTAGGGGGGATTACCATTTCGCTACACAGCATGCGAGTTCCGGACTATCTATGCAAGGTTCTGAAAAGTTACTTCCAGGAACGAGTACTGGACCACGAAACGAACATTGGGAAGAGGTCGATTAGGGTCACAGCGGAAGTACCTCCATACACGGCCCAACGCTCTAGAATATAATGTACAACGGAGTGTTAACACTGGAACTGCTCAGGGTAGTTGAGATCGTCAGCTTTGCGGATGATGTTGTTCTTCCGATAACCGGCGAGTTTCTTGAGGAGGAGGAAATGTTGACGGTAGCGATAATAGGAATCATGGAAACCTGGATGGCTGACGTCAAGTTGCAGCTGGCTCACCACAAAACCGAAGTCAGCAACCGTAAAAAAACAGCGTGTCGAGATCACCGTCGGGGGACTATCCATCCCATCGATGCGTGCGCTTAACCACCTGGCTGTGATGGTCGACGATCGGTTAAATTACAACAGCCATGTCGACTATGTATGTGAGAAGGCCATGTGGACAACTAACGCATTGGCAAAAATCATGCAGAATCACGGAGCAGCAAGAGGCAGCACGACACGCCTCCTGGTGGGTCTAGGATGCGGCGCTGAACTCAAAGCGGAACCGGACGAAGTTGACAAGCACGTTTCTCCTAATGGCTGTTCGTGTCGCGAGTGCGTACAGAACGATATCGTCGGAGGCGGTATTCGTAATTGCCGGGATGATCTGCATCAATCAGGCTGAGGACGTGGAATGCTATCAGCGGAGAAATGCACGTAATGCAAGGAGACTGGTCCGAGCGGACTCGTTGGCTAAGTGGCAGCAGAAGTGGGACAATTCGGAGAAATGAAGGTGGACCCACCGACTCATCTCAAATGTATCTGCTTGGGTACATAGAAAGCATGGGGAGGGGAACTTTCATTTGACGCAGAACAACCTGCATCGGTTTGGACACGCTTCATCACCGCTTTTCCCGGAGTGTGTGAATGCGCAAGAGACACCGGAACACGTTGTCTTCGAATGCCCTAGGTTCGAAGAAGTCCGAAGGGGTATGCTTGATATAACAGTGGACAATAGAGTCGAAGAAATGTGCCACGACGAGCATATCTGGGACGCTGTCAACAGAGTGGTATCGAGTATACTCTCCCAGCTGCAGAGGAAGTGGCGAAGGGACCAACAAAGTAGCGCCATTGGCTAGAACGCCGCCGTGGAACCACAAATCGGGCTTCGGGAGAAATTGCGCCAACGGGGAACACTCCGACGGAGTAGACTGGGTCCACCGCCGGGGACTAGTTGAGTGGTACGCGGCGTAGCAGTGGGTTCAGGTCGTCGGGACGCAAGTGAAGCGGACGTTAGGCTTCACCGGAATCGCCGGACAGATCTCGACACCCTACCGCGTAGCTCGTTAGTAGGCTATATCCACTGTCGGAGCCTAGATCGAGCATATCGAAAATCAATATTGGGAGAAATCTACCGCGGAATTTACATTAGGATATATTCACCGCCGTAAGCTGCCCGATTATATCGTGAGGTGATAAAAATGGAAGCTAATTGCTTCACGAAACAGACATCGCTACCGAGAGAAATTCCGCTGCCAAAGAACTCTCAGTCGGACTAGGGTAGTTCACTTCTGGATAATATCCGAGTAACTACATGACTCAAGGAAGCGGGTAGCGGTTTCGGAAATAAATTCTCCGTTGAGAAATTCTCAGTCGGAGTAGGATGATTTAACCGCCGGGGACTATCCGAGTAAATCGTGATAAGGCTGGGAACTAGATAACTCACGAAAATAGAAGCTAAATGGCTCATGAAATCAGCTTCTAAACAGCTAACGGGGATGAGAGCTAAGAGCCCCAGAGGTGATGTAATAGATGGAGAGAAGAGTCGACAGTTAAATAGCTCAAAGGTCGAACAATTTCATGCACCAAGTAAGACTCCAAGATAGAACAGAAGAAGGAGGTGCGAAAAAAGCACAACGAGCCCCTCAACAAAGTAGTACCATGATGATATTCCGTGGGGAAGAAGTAAGAAAAAAGTTAGGAGTGTTATTAGTGATTAGACACGAAAGTGAGTCGCGAGTCCCATACAGCGCCAATACACTACAGGCCATTATGATTAAATCGTATATTACTCACTTTCCACTAACCTGCACTTGCAAACTGTCACAATTCATGTATTTCAAGGGGTATAAACGGTTCTCTCATAAACGGACCAGTTTAGAAGAATTTATTGGAAGAATGGTAGTTGCGTAGTGTGTTTCGAATTTTATTTTTAAAGCTGCAAGCAATAAAATGTTTAAATTGCAGCAACATATCCATTCTGGACCACTGTGTCTGTACGGCGTCTCAGCCATGTCTTCATATATCAAAAATAGCATGAAATCAAGCTTTTTTTACAAGAGTGCTAAAAGCAGCCAGTTTGTTTTGATATTGAGGAGGTTTTTTCCTAACATCAATTTTGACCTGTTTTATTCCATTAGACATTGCTATATTTCTAAGTCAAGAAATTTGTACCTACTGACATGGTTGAATTAGTACGACAAAAACTAGCGTGCCCCAGCAGTGCAATCGGATATTGATAGAATTGCAAGTACCAAATTTACGTTTTAGGTTTATTTTTCTTTTATATATATTTTCCATAATTTTGTACATTCATTTATCATATATTGTTTTATGGTATTTTCTCATATTTCATTATATTTTCTCGTTTTGCTTTTTTTGCCATAATTTTAATATGAAAATATCACTCAATTACCAATATTCTTTTCCATAACGTTTCAACGTGGCTTAAAAATGAATTCAGTATTCGTGTCTTTGAATTATATCTCCCACCATTTTGTTTAGCTGCTTTCCTTTGGAAAATTAATTTGAAATTTATTAACTTATTCATTGATTCTAGTAATAGATACCTAAAGCTTATTCATAATAACAGATGACCTTAGGCTAAATTTCATTTACTTTTTTTTATTTGTAAGTTTTCATTATCTCTTTTAAGATTATAATAAATTTACAGTAACCATCATGATTTATTAACCTACAGCTTAAAATGTTCTCATCTAACTGCGAATCTGTGATTCCACAAGTCATGCAACACAAACTCAAATGTGTGATCCTTAAGATTCAATAATAACCGCGCTAACGAGACGGTGACCGTCCGCCGCGGTAGAACGGGTGCTTCCAGTCGTAGTGTCGATTTTCGTCGACGGTGATTGTGCTGCCACCGTGTGGGCAGGGAAGAAGTGGCTTTCTGTAGCGCTAGTGGCGGTGGCAGTAGCACTAACTTGAGTTGAATGGGTGCATGTATGCTGCTACCGGTAGCACTGCGGCGCCTTAGGCGAATGAGCTTCGTAATTTGATTGATCAGTGTACGACAGATTGTGTGCGTTACTAACAGAAACGGTCTAAGCACTAGGCTGGCGTAGGCATCTAGCAAAATGGCTACGTCGGTGAAATCAGGTCGCGACCGACCACCAGTCTGTAGCACAATAGCGAGGAGATAAAAACAGACAGCAACACTAACAACTGGTGATGCTGGGGCGTGCGATGATGTGGTTGGCCCGCGCGCTGCATTGCTGCTGGGAACTCCCCTGGAAACAGAATGGGAAACACCTGTCAAATTTTTCTCTCAGGCTGTTCTTAAACAAAGTGATGAAAACAATTTGATAGATAGAAGGCTGCGAGAGAGGTATAGAAACGTGTAAAGAAGAAGTTGAAAAACTATTTTTCGGGCAACCATATTTCTTCTGTCTTCTGTCTTCTGTCCTCTGTCTTCTGTCTTCTGTCTTCTGTCTTCTGTCTTCTGTCTTCTGTCTTCTGTCTTCTGTCTTCTGTCTTCTGTCTTCTGTCTTCTGTCTTCTGTCTTCTGTCTTCTGTCTTCTGTCTTCTGTCTTCTGTCTTCTGTCTTCTGTCTTCTGTCTTCTGTCTTCTGTCTTCTGTCTTCTGTCTTCTGTCTTCTGTCTTCTGTCTTCTGTCTTCTGTCTTCTGTCTTCTGTCTTCTGTCTTCTGTCTTCTGTCTTCTGTCTTCTGTCTTCTGTCTTCTGTCTTCTGTCTTCTGTCTTCTGTCTTCTGTCTTCTGTCTTCTGTCTTCTGTCTTCTGTCTTCTGTCTTCTGTCTTCTGTCTTCTGTCTTCTGTCTTCTGTCTTCTGTCTTCTGTCTTCTGTCTTCTGTCTTCTGTCTTCTGTCTTCTGTCTTCTGTCTTCTGTCTTCTGTCTTCTGTCTTCTGTCTTCTGTCTTCTGTCTTCTGTCTTCTGTCTTCTGTCTTCTGTCTTCTGTCTTCTGTCTTCTGTCTTCTGTCTTCTGTCTTCTGTCTTCTGTCTTCCGTCTTCTGTCCTCTGTCATCTGTCTTCTGTCTTCTGTCTTCTGTCTTTTGTCTTCTGTCTTCTGTCTTCTGTCTTCTGTCTTCTGTCTTCTGTCTTCTGTCTTCTGTCTTCTGTCTTCTGTCTTCTGTCTTCTGTCTTCTGTCTTCTGTCTTCTGTCTTCTGTCTTCTGTCTTCTGTCTTCTTTCTTCTGTCTTCTGTCTTCTGTCTTCTGTCTTCTGTCTTCTGTCTTCTGTCTTCTGTCTTCTGTCTTCTGTCTTCTGTCTTCTGTCTTCTGTCTTCTGTCTTCTGTCTTCTGTCTTCTGTCTTCTGTCTTCTGTCTTCTGCCTTCTGCCTTCTGTCTTCTGTCTTCTGTCTTCTGTCCTCTGACTTCTATGTCCCTAATCAAGTCGCCCAAACAACAAAACATTCAAAAATTCCTTCAATCAACTTACCATTCAGCACATGCACGGTAACACTTTTACTTCTGGCGTTGGACGGATTGCAGGTATACTGTCCGGAATCTGATGGTCTAGCATTTTGAATCAACAGGAATGACGTGGTGGTGTCACCTTTCTCAGTGATAACGGAAACACCGCCGCGTGGCGAATCGTAGCTGATTATCTGTAATAAAGGAAGAAATAAACAAAAATAAATTCTAATATCTTGTTGGTGAGGCATGCGTTGGTAAATTTTACATGTTTATTAGAAATCGTAAAATCCTCAATTGGTTTTAAAAAGTCGCAATCTAATATTTGAAATATCGTGATTTTAATTTTAAATGGTCAGACCAGACTAAATGACAAAATATTAATTTTGAGATAAACGAGTTTAAAAAAATCGCAGCATCCTTTACATTATCATTGGAAATTAATTTTTGCCATAATTCTTGTTTATTGCTACATATTTCAAATCTGGCAAAAATCGAATGTAGCTGACGAAATTCTTTATCCAGTGCTATCATTATCTCATTTTTTTATGTTTTGCGACTTAGTCCGGTCTGACTTATTGCCTGTTTCGTTTATAGATAGACTTTCGTGCGCATTTTGAAAGCAGAAAAATAAATATTCGCGCGTTAAACTGCACGGAGAATACCAAATAAACAAACCGATTATCTTTTGCACAATCCTACAGAGGGCGTTAAACATTGTTTTTGTTAGCCACTGCAAGGACCAAACTATGGTAGATACGGTGTGAGCATATTTTCATGTGACAAAATTATTTTGCTGTGAGTCTATTCGGGGGTAAAATTCGCAATAACACCTACCAAATTAGACTCTCAGATACATTTTAGCAATGAAAATGTTTTACTCGACTCGACGGGACTGGGGCTAGGAGTAAAACAAAAATTTGAAATTCGATCCGAATCACGAAAATGCGGCATAGTTTTGAACAACTGTAGAGCCAATTATTGCTGAATTTCGTACGAATCTACACTGAATTCTACTGGAAATCACTCTACGGACTAATGGAACGTTACATTATAAACTCGCAGGTGTTTTTTGCTGGAATCTTCGGGTGTAAGTGCAGGGCACGTGGCTGAATGTGTTCATTGCTCAGAACTGTGAACGTATCAAGGACAGAACCGTACGTATCAATTCTTTAATCAGGTGACACGCCACATAAGGAATTGCGATTGTACCAGACGAGGATTTACCAAAATTTCAACTTTGGGTATAGAAGATTTGAGATGGGTACTTGAGGCCTCTTTTGTTCCCTGAGTCCCAGTGTGTTCACCGAGTCCCAGGGCGTCGAAGAGGCGTAGATGATTTCGGACATGTATATTGCTAAGCTACACTTAGTACGAAAAAACACCTTCAAGTTTTATTGATTGAATATTATGGTAGCTATATGGTGGCAGTGTAGATCAGCAGCGTCGGCGATGGAGATGGTGAATGTGAAGCAATTTAGGGAAGCAACTCACTTAAAATCTTTTTATACAATAAATAATGTTTGTTCTTTTGCAACCTCTCCCTGCCAGTAAGAACGTTAGTTTTTCTACAAAAGTATTTTCCAGAATAAGCTTACAACGATAAGATATACTGATAATTACTAAAGGGTGTACGGAATCAAATTGCATCACATTCAAATTGCTGTAACTTTTTTTCCATTAGGGATCATTTGGGAACAGCGGATATCTCACGCCGTACCATTAGCAAGAAGCCGGGCATGGTATAAATCTACGGTAAGTCGTACATGGAAACGGTATACCGAATGTTTCACCACGGAAAAAATAGTCTAAATTGATCTCCATACAGCGAGAAGGATATCAAGTGAGCTTTCAAGAGGAATCAGAATAGTCCAGTGCGGTTGTGATGCAAAAACTGCATTTATCTAAATCGGTGGTGCAAGATGCAAAAAAACAACACACCAGAGTGTTCCAAAATGACATCATTTTAAAAAAGTCATCGAGCTCACTTTTTAAATGAAAGGTTAGGGTATCAGTACAACTTCCTTCTTCGGAGTTTGCTCAAACGATCCCCAGGCGAATTTTGATTTTTTTTTAAATGGGCCGATTTTGGGTAAAATTTCAAATTAATACCTGCTGCAATGTTCTTGAACTGTCTTAGGTTTTTTTCCAGAATTTTTTTAATTTTCTGGAGATCTAAATGGAAAAGTTTGGTGAGTTGGTTTGTACAAATTTTTGATTATAAGAGCGGCAGAGTAATTAAAACTTAAACTTAAAAACGTATAATTTTTTATGTTTTTTATTAGTTTTTATTAAAAACTGGGTATCTACAAAATTTTAAAAGTATAGGAAAAACTTCAAATAGTTTAGCCGAATACAGAGGCGTAATTTTGTCAAACAAAGTGTATAGCTACGGTCAATGGGGTATGAGTTATTTATGTTTTTGTTAGATAACCTATGACATTTTTAGCAATTCATCAAAAGTAACACTTTTCCAAAAAATAAAACAATTCAAATATGCTTAGACCACATACAATTTTTTGGAAAATAGAAGGAAAATAATGAAGAATTGCGATTTCCGTTTGTCTTTTGTACGTCAGGATCGAGTTTAATAAGCATTTGATGATTTTTTGTTCTATCAATTATAAAAATAATGGTATCTTTACTAATGTCGCCAAGTCTCCAATTATTTTTTGAAGAGTTAATTCTCCATAATTACATCTAGGAGGCTTATTTACCAAAATTATTGTATCAGAAGATGCACTGTTTTCTGTTACAAAACTTTTTCGGAAATACAAAGCCTTCAAAATTGACTATTTTGGAATTGCATGATCTACACCGTAAAGATCAGTTTTTCAACATTCACCTCACTCTTTTGCATTTTGCATCACTCTAAGATACCTAATATGGAAATGAGACCTTATATGCAAAATCTGAATACACCAATCAATTCAGCATTAAAATTTGCGCAATAACTTGCCACTAACTCGGCGTATTTGTTTAATTTTCGTAATTTGCAACCCCACTAGGTGGTTATTATTAATATGAATAATTTTAAAACAATCGTCAAATGCTCAATAAAACCGATTCTAATCTACTAGACACAAACGGAAAACGCCATTTCCATTATTTTCCTTCTATTTTTCCAAAGCAAAAAGTGGACTAAGCACACTTAAGTTGTATTATTTTGTAGAACAATATAATTTTAAGCATTAAATGTCAATAGGTAAACAAACAAAAACTCAAATAACTCATACCAAATCAGCCGTAGCTACGCACTTTCTTTAGCGAAATGCTCCTCCGTATTCGGCTGAACTATTTGAAGTGTTTTCTATACTTTTAAAATTTTGAATACACCCAACTTTGAAGAAAAACTAATGAAAAATACCAAAAATTACAAAATTTGTACAAACCAACTCAACAAACTTCTCCATTTGAATCTACAGAAAAATAAAAAAATATTGAGAAAAATCTAAGACAGTTTGCAGACATGAATTTGAAATTTTACTCAGCCCATTTTTCAAAAAATCAAAATACGCCACCGGGTGGGCGTAGCGTAGTTGGTAAATCGATTGCCTTGTACGCAGCACACCTGGGTTCGAATCCCGACCCCGCACATAGGGTTAGAAATTTTTCATAAGAGATTTGAAGTATCCTTTACGAAAATAACTTTTTGGTGGTGACAGCATCGGGTGTTTGAAATTTTTGATGTTGCAGAATTACTCTGGAAGCTGATAGAACTCGATCAACATTTTATTCTATTACAAATACCTCAAAAAAGCTTAACTCAAATAAAGGATGTAGAACGAATGCACATCGAATGAACGAATAAACAAATTGCACATCTTTAAAACAGACTAATACTCTTGTTTAAAATCGGTCTATTTTGTATTAAGGTTTGAATAGCGCACATCAACTCCTTCATGCCTTTTTGTACACAACATTTTTAAATTGCTAAAACTTTTGATTTAGGCAGAATTTACTCAAAAAACAAGTAAGACCAGTAACTGGTACTGTTAGAACTTAGAACTGAAGTTATTTCTATTAGTCTGATATAACTCTGCTGGAGCAGTACTACCGGAGATATTTACAGTTAGCGTTGATAAATAAAATTTTGATATATTGTTGCGGGTTCCCCGCAGCGGGTAGAGCAGAACTACCAAAAGCGAATCCGAATGCAAACACTAAGGACAAAATGCACCAACTCAAATCAAAACAAAAATTGCTTAGTAACTTACATAACCATGTATTGCTCCCTTCATTTCCTTCTCCTTATTTCTACGTTCTTCTTACTAAGTCTTGCTCTTCCGCTTCTCATATCTTCATCTCCTCCCTATCGTAGATTCTTAAATCCTGCTAGCCACGCTTCCTTTATTTCCTATCGTACATTCTTAAGTCTTACTACTCACTGTTCCTTCACTGTAGTTCCATACCGCAGCCACCTGTGCTCAAATCAAACTCCGCTGTTCTCCGTACCGTGCTAATTAACAACCGGGAAGTGTCATTGTACCTGCTCCGTAAGCTTGTCGACCGTGAGTCGAATTTATACCACCGGCCTTCGCCTAGGTCCCAGACGATCTCCACAGATTCATCTCCGTCGTTTCGGTTCGGTGATCCGGCCTGATCAGTGGAACGTATGATGCTGCAAAAATAGGCCAAGATAAAAGACCCTATTGGGCACCTGACATTGGTCTCCCGCGGTCTCATATGACTGGCAACCAACTCACCCTCCGGAAAAGGTCTTTGTTCTTGCTGCGGGTGGAATGCAAGACGCTCTGCCTGGGACGGAATCTCACAGGTTGCTTCTATCCGGTCGTCGCTTGAGTACTGGAAGAAAAGCATGTTAGACGTGCTTCACTGTTGGCTGATATTATCCCTACCGATAGTAGCACTTTGTGGTTGTTCGAGGACAATGATACAGGTTGTCGGTGCCCTTCTTCGATCGGCTGTCGCAGGAAGTCTAAAAGTGGGCGACGTTAACCGAAATCCACAATGTGACGTACTTGCTTACCGCTTCGATATCGGCGAAACCGTCCGACGGCTGCTATTGACTGTGGGCTGCAATGTCGAATGCCGTCGTCCTGAGAATCTTCACGAGTCCTTCCACTCTGACGTCGTCTCAGTGCTAGAAATGCAAATGCAGCATTAGATGGACTTTACTGTCGCTTGCCCTTTTCTTACCTCTTCGATGTCGAATACTAGCCGCCTTCCGGATCTTTGCAGGCTCTTGCTATTTGGCATCATTTCAGCGCTTCGATGTTGCCTTCTGTGACCTCTTTGCGGGAACTAATTCACTTTCGGCTGATCTGAGTGCAGCAAATTTTCCTACGGCTGCTAATGGCCGTGAACTTTTCGAGATCGAGCCTAAAAAATCACTAGCCGAGCTTTTCTTCGGTCGAGCAACGTGCCCAGCAACCTACTTCTGCGGCGTCGGTTTAACTTTTGGCGTTAATTGTCAATGCCGAGGCAGTTTCTAGCAGGCCGTTTCTAGCACTACCGTTGTGTTTGGTTGTGTTGTGAGAGTGCGTTTCGATCACACAGTGATGTGTCTTTGCGTTCATTCCAAGCGTCGCTTTGCGAAAGGCCTTTCGCCTTCGGTGTAAGGTGTTTGATTTGACGGTTTTTTGGCAAACATTACAATTGCTATTTTTAGCTTTTTCTCTATTTTGCGTGACTTATAACTAGTTAGGGTACATACTGCATGACATTTTATTCTTAACGTAACAATATCTTCATTATTTTCCATTATTATTGAAAACTGATAAAACGCATCAATTTGAACCGTCTTCGACTATCTTTTCCTAGCATATAGAATATTGAAAATTTTCTAGGAAAATCGTGTTGAGCACCGGAAGGTAAATATTGTGCAGCTTTCAGCACTGCAAAAGAAGCATCTTTCAAAGCGGGTTTTTCGTGTTTCTTGAACTCTATGAACACTACAAAAAGTTGAGCATGTAGGGGTTAACTTAGATTAGTTTTTCATGCATGCAAGATGACATTGCCCACGAAGAAAAAATATAAACTTAAAGAACAGCTCATGAAAGAAAGAATGATGCATTTTATTATTCATTCAACGAATATACGAATATTGCTGGTTCTATATTGATTGTCTCCCATATTCTTAAGCACAATGATTGTATTCTCGAGGCCGTTACAAATAGAACTACGGAATCTCTTTGATATAAGAGAAAGTTTAATCATGTACAGTGACGAGTTACCGAAACGAAAAAGGTATCGTCACAAACGTAGAATCCGTAGCCTAATGTTGATCCTGTACATGACACTGCCAGTTTCCATAGGATCCAAAACTTAATGTCTGTTCATTAATTTTTTTTTATTTTGGATGCAACTGTATTAGTAATAAATCTAAGAGGTTTGAAATGTGCTTGTACCAAAACTTTTCACTTAAATGAAGGGATATTTTCTTCATCTCGTCAACAGAAAAAATAGTAAAAATAACTACACTTGCAAAGGATAAGTATCTCGCATGGTATTTTTCATTTTGGAGTCTCTCGCTAAAGTTATGCGAAGGTATGGTATATCAAAGCGTCCTTTTTTTTCTAATTTGAAAAAAATCTCTATAAAAACGAAAGCCTTGCGATTATTTTTTTATTTTTGTGAATTATGCCTATCGTCCATTATGCCTAACGTACATTGTGCCAATTGTTCATTATGCCTAACGCCCATTATGTCTTACGTACTTATGCCTAACGTACTTATGAGGAATTCCACGAAGATCCGTCCGAAAATCTTTAAAATCGTGACCGACCATCTCAGATTCCAATGAAACTTTACACGTTTCACCGTCATGCAAGACTAAATATTTTCCACAGGTAATAAGATTATTTTGACTCAAGAGCAACTTTTCAAAAGGGCGTAAACGTTTCTACGTGTATGAATTTCAAATTTTTTTGTTCGATTACTGTATTTTATACAGCAAAACTATCTGAAAACGAGTTACAGGGAATGAATACTTCTGTTTGAAAAAATATACACTTAAAAAAATGTTGTGTCATTTTTCAAAAAAACAAAAATTTATGATAAAAATTTAAATTGCAAAAAACTCATTTTTTTAAATTTTTTATATTTTGTTACCAAAAACCTAAACAGAAAAGAAACATTTTGAATGTGATTGCATGATGGAGATAAAATCGTTAAAAAAGTTTTCCTAACAATAACTTCGTACATGTTTTTAAATTTCATACTAATAGACATACAAAATTGTAATTCTATTACAGAATATAATTCTAAGCACCATTCAAAATCAAAATGCATTTAACAAAAATATTCCAAAATGCGATAGTTTTCGAGATATTTGAAATTTTGCTCCATCAAAAACAATTAATTCGTGTAATTATGCTCTTTTTAAAAGTTATTCGCGTAACCCCATCAAAAAATCTCAAAAATTTAATGTTTATCGTTTTAAAGACGTAAAAGCAACTTTTTAGTGTATTTGGATCCTGGAGAAGCTTTCAATAAAAAAGTTTTGACATTTTTTTATACTTCTTACTATTTGCAGTCAAAAATACAATTTTCTTTTTGAATATGATTCTAAACGCCATTTTAAATCGAAATGCTCTTAACAAAAAATTTCTAAAATGTAGTAGTTCTCGAGATATTTCAACTTTTGTTTTAACAACACGATTATTGTTTTATTACGACCTTTTCATAAGTTAGTCGCGTTTCTATGTCAACAATAATAAGTTTTTCAAAAGGCCCGTAAACTTTCCTGCAACTTTCTCTTTGACATCAAGGCGATATTGTGAAACATTTTAAAGTTACATGAAAACAACCAACATATGATTCAGCTACATAGTTTAATCAACAGACCCTGGTTGAAATATATTTTGGTTGCCCTCATGTAACTTTCAAATGGTTTACAATATCGCCTTGATGTCAAAGAGAAAGTTGCACGAAAGTTTACGGGCCTTTTGAAAAACCTATTATTGTTGATGAAGAAACACGACTAACTTATGAAAAGGTCGTAATAAAACAAAATAATCGTGTTGTTAAAACAAAAGTTAAAATATCTCGAGAACTACTATATTTAAAAAAAATTTGTTAAGGGAATTTCGATTTAAAATGGCGTTTAGAATCATATTCAAAAAGAAAATTGTATTTTTGACTGCAAATAGTAAGAATTATAAAAATGTCAAAACTTGTTGTTAGGAAAACGTTTTTATTGAAAGCTTCTTCATGATCCAAATACAATAAAAAGGTTACTTTTACGTCTTTAAAACGATAAACATTAAATTTTTGACATTTTTTGATGGCGTAACGCGAATAACTTTTAAAAAGAGCATAATTACACGAATTGTTTTTGAAGTAGCAAAATTTCAAATATCTCGAAAACTATTGCATTTTGGATGATTTTTGTTAAATGCATTTTGATTTTAAATGGTGGTTAGAATTATATTCTGTAATAAAATTACAATTTTGTATGTCAATTAGTATGAAATTTAAAAACATGTACGAAGTTATTGTTAGAAAAACTTTTTTACCGATTTTTTCTCCATCATGCAATCACATTCAAAATATTTCTTATCTCTTTAGGTTTTTGTTAACAAAATATAAAAAATTAAAAAAAATGGGTTTTTTCGAAATTTAAATTTTTATCATAAATTTTAGTTTTTTTGAAAAATGACACAACATTTTTTTCAGTGTATATTTTTTTCGGACAGAAGTATTCATTCCCTGTAACTTGTTCTCAGGTAGTTTTGCTGTATAAAATACATTAATCGAACAAAAAATTTTGAAATTCATACACGTAGAAACGTTTACGCCCTTTTGAAAAATTACTCTTGTATCAAAATATTCCAATTGCCAGAGAATATCATGGAGATTCATACAGCGAACACACCTGCAAAGTTTCGTTCGAATCGACGATGGTCATATTTTGCGGTCGGCCGGTTTCTCATGGAATCCCTCGCCTAACGTATTTATGCCAAACGTCGCGCACCCGAATGACCTTAAGGTTAAAACTTTTATAATTGAAATAAAATAATGCGTCACCTGTAGGGAGCGTTTTAGTGTTCACTCCGAAGAAGAAAGTGGTCCTAATACCCTACCCTTTCATTTAAAAGGTGAGCCCGATGACTTTTTTAACATCATATCAATTTGTGACAGTCTACTACACACGTACAATAATCAAAAGGCGCCAAATCGCGATAAGCGACAGAATATTGTGGGGAAATCAAATGCGCGGAAGCTCTATACTCAACTGCTTGTGGAATTGTATCATCTCGTCATGGATGACGAGAGTTATGTAAAAGCAGATTTCTGGCAACTTCCTTTTCTTTACAGCTCGTCACAAGTGCGACATT
This sequence comes from Topomyia yanbarensis, assembly GCF_030247195.1. Lineage (NCBI taxonomy): Eukaryota > Metazoa > Arthropoda > Insecta > Diptera > Culicidae > Topomyia > Topomyia yanbarensis. The sequence goes on along the minus strand of NC_080671.1, from coordinate 321,541,473 downwards.
TCTGAAGAAGCTAGAAAGCAGAAGATATTTAGGATTGCTAAAGAACGCATGATGGGGCAGGTAACTTGTTCGTGTGGAAAGCGGAGCACATCGTTCGCCATAACTGGAGCAGTCGATGGGCAGGTATCCTTGAAAAATACCTCCAAAAGCGTCTACTTCCACTTTTAAGATTTAACGACAGCTCTACGCTTTTCTGGTCTTATTTAACCTCGTGCCATTGCTCGAAAGGTGTACTGAAGTGGTACAAAGCTAAGGAAGTCAATTTCATACTAAAAGAATCCCAAACAGGAATTGCTGGAAATGGAAAAATGGATTTTCACACAATAACAAGTTAGCCCAAACGTTGTACCTTATAAGTAGTGTTAAGAGGAAAGCACGTGCATTTGGATATTGTTATGAAATTAAATTAAACAAGCACGGAAAACATCAGTAATATGCTTTATTTTATTCCCTGAAAGATTGAAAACGATGATCAATTTTATCGAACGTTTTCTTGTGATGCCATTTGATTCCATACACCCTTTAATACGAACTTTGAAATTCTCTGTGTATGAAGTTTTCATTTGCACAAACACAATGGTTTTAAGCGGTTGTTTTGTAAACTTACGAAAAGGAGGCAAATCTCTAGTAATATACCCCCACTCTATGCTTATCTCACTACCCACTTGGGCTAAAAGTGTAACGCCGGCCCTGGCGATCTCTTATGCTATGCTAATATGATTATCCTATAAGGCCGAATATGTGACCACGGCAAGTGTTGGCAACTACGTCGTTGACTGCATCGTGACACAGAATAGTTATCCTCGTGATTGGCAAAAGACTCTCGACGGATTTTTAATGGCCAAACCGATGACATTTTCTGCTCTTCATTATCGGTAGCGGCGTACAGAAGTTGCACATCCTGGCCATCGAATGCTCTGTTTATTGGATTGAAAAGCAATAGAGATATGGCAGCAATTGGAATTTGAGTGCCATACCATACGTCGAATGCTTTTCGCTTGAAGGCTTTTTGTAGATCTATAAACAATATTGCCAAGGGAAGTGATTCTTATGGTAACAATGCTGTGGGAATGCACTGCCATTCTCTTGGTTTTTTACAACTACTCGGAGTCAATTGGGCGAATCAAGAACAACGTAGTTTCTGACCAATGATACTAATAGAATTTGCATAGTTTTTTTCCACGAATGATAACGTGCTTAGGGTTCATTGGTGCAGTAGAGAGGCAAATTCCAATCCTTAGTGACTATTTTATTCTACATTTCCTATGGGAAATTGATAGGCACGTATTACCTCAGCCTTTACTGTTGTGTTTTTAGCTTTTCCCACAGTGTGCTATTTATGTTTGATCAGGGGTCACACTACGGACGTTTCGAGATGCAGTCACCCTACTATACGAATTCAACTACCCAAAGCGATTCTGAGCGTTTGATTACCGGCTTCATGTTCTTCTATTTGCCTTTGCTTAACTAACGGATCATTAAAAGGACGAGCGAAATCGCATTACCAAACCTGACAATCAAAGGTCGGTTCTGGGTGCATCGAATGATGATAGATAAAATTAGGAACATGTTATAAGAAGGAATAAATTTAAAGTAAGAATGAAAAAACTCGATACTAAACAGTATCGATTGCTGGTTGTGCTACGGTTTAATTGTTGAGCTTATGACGAATCTTAAATGTGCCAAATAACCGAAATAGTTATTGTAATATGATTACCTAAAGAACTAAATAAAAAAAGTTTTCAACTAGATCACGATGAAAGAAAATAATACATATACTGTGACACCAGTGTTTTTACTTGATTTATCGTCCAATGACATTTCATATTAATTTATTTGGATACTAATTCATAAAAGTAAAATGTGAAGTATTCCCACTGGGTTAAAAATTGCATCAAATGTTTGTCCCACGCAGGAATTGCCTATAAAATGTCTCGAAACGTATGTTTCACTAGACTTACCATAACTGCATATTAAATCGTAATGGCACCCGAGCGCTAAGCCCCGTTTCCGGTATGCATCTCATTCACTTCTCATCGCACAAATCTTAAAACAAGGACCACTGCGGTTCTCATGCTAAAAACAGAAAAGATCCCAGAACCCGTTACAGCCTGGCGTAACCTAGTTTCTCTATTCAACGATGAAAATCCATTTCCTCCGATTGCACTCTCGTTTCGTTTGCCTTCTTCCGAAGACAAGAACTAACTGAATGGGAGAGCGTGGAGAAGGGGGGGAAACTGTGCTGTGCAAGCAAATATCATCATTCATTTCTTGTTCACTTTGAAATTGAAATATTAAGTGTTCAGAGCGCAGTCAACTCCTGGCTGGTTGCTGTGGGCTTCAAGTATGCATGAGCGGTAGCTGGCCCAGCAGGGAATTCACCCCGTCTTGTGGGAAACGAAAATGTGTGCTGCAGACCCATCGCCCGCCTGCCTGGGGGAGGTGTCGGGGGGCAAAAGTAATGCATGCAGCTGGCAGGAAGGAACGCTAGAATGCAAGCAATTATAAATTCAACGTGGGGTTAGAACAGCAGACTGCATCATCCATTTTGTCGGGACGTTTGTGTGCCTTCCCTGTGCGGAATACCGTTTCAGGAGTGGGTCAGTTGTACCGGTGTGCTGTGGATTAGATTGCTCGATCTCCGATGTAGCATAAACACTGAAGCATATCTGCATTGAGACTGTTTTTTTTGCAGACTATGTGTAAACCAAACACGTTCACTTCAAGGAGCTACTTGGAGAGTGGTTGGATGTGGGTTCTACAGGTATTCGATACGTATGATATTCGTGCCGACGTAAACGCTGATTGTGCTAAACATTCACATTTTATGTATAGTTAAGTGATCAAATAAAATCTGTGATCAATGCATGTAATACGAGTTGACAATGAAGCTACATAGTTTAAAGAAAAATGTTCACAAATACTCTGAGCAGCAAAAAATATACTAAAACCAACAACTCAGAGAACGGGTTTGGTCAGCCACCCGACTTGCTAAAACAACTACTCTAGCATGGAACCTGATTCCTCCCCGGCACTAACTTGCAACATTACCTTGGGGGAGAGGTTTTTACGTGCATAGCACACACTTTAAACCAACTACTTAGTAGTTAGTTCCTTCAGTAGGGTTTCAGTACCCCTGTTCGACGAACAATCAATTTTTGACCATCCACACAACGTGGCAACTTGTATATGACAATAAGGAAGTTATCTGTGGTTGAAGAAATAGTGCTCTTCCTCTACGAGACGAATCTGGGTGGAAAACGCGAAATTTGTCTAATTTACTGAGCCTTTCGGCTCTCTCGTGCCATTCAGCACCTGGCCTGTAATGTATCAGCACTGTATCGGCATCACGATTCACTTTCGTGCCTAACCACTAAAAAAACTCCATATTCCTTTTACGCCCTTCTTCCCCACGGAACTACATCAAGATATTAATTCATGGGGATGGCATGTTGTGATTTCTTTGAATCTCTTTTTTGCACACGAATTTTTCGCAGTTATCCATGAAATCGCTCAACATTTGAGCCCTTCTGCTCTCGACTCTTCTCTTGTTTTTCGTCTCCATCCATTATGTCGCCATTTGGATCTCGTCTCAGTGAACCGATTAGCTGCTGTTTTCTTTAGCCATTTAGCTTCTGTTACCATGAGTAATTCAGCTCTTAGCTTTATTACTATCTACTGTGATAGTCCCGGTGAACTCGCCCTACTCTGACTGAGAGCTTCGCGACAGAGGAATTTCTCCCGACACCAATATTCGCTGTCTTGAGCCATTTAGCTCCCATCTTTATCGTGATCTACTCGGATATTATCCGATGGAAAAATTACCCTACTTAGACAAAGAATTCCCCGGTGCTGGATTGATCCCAAAACCGATGCTTGTTTTCCTGAGCCATTTAGCTCCCCGCTTAGTCCCGATCCACTCAACCTAGTCCCCGGCGATGGATGTTGCCAACCCACGAGCTACCCGGTAAGATGCAGAAGTCGGTCCAGCGATTCCAGTGAAGCCTGGTGTCCGGTTCGCTGACGTCCTAATGACCCGAACCCGGTGCTGCGTCGTGTACTACTCAAACGGTCCCTAGTTCCCTCCGGTAGAAAGTTCCACTGTGGCGAAGCTTTTACCGAACCCTATTTGTTGTTTCACGGCAGTTTTCTAGTCAGCTTTGTTGGTCACTTTGCCACTTTCTCCGCTGCTCAGAGGATATATTCGTTATTAGTCTGTTGACCGCACCCCAGATATGCTCATCGTGGCACATCTCTTCGACGATATTGTCGACTGTCACTCCGGGCATACCCCTTTGAACTTTTTCGTACCTAGGGCGTTTGACTTACTTACCGTTCAGCCTAGAGCCTTGTTGTCTTTTGCTGTATGCAGAAGCCGTCTCCACTACACTCAGTCCATTGCTGCTTGCGGCCAGCCTCGCAGTCTTCAAGGGGTCCGAAAGTCCGTCCTCTATCTGGTCGATCCACCGTGCTTGCTGTGCGCCCCGTCTTCTTCCTGTAGGGTCGCCCTCAAGAACCATCTTCATCGGGTCGTCATCCGACATTCTTACGACGAACAAATGATGTGTGGGCACGTTGTATTCGCGGCACTTCTGCAGAATCGCGAATATTTGGTCCGTGGTGGCGCGGGAACACATGAATGCCGCTTGGTAGTGCCCCACGAACTCCCTTGTAAATAGTGTCAATCAGCGGCAAAAATACGGAAGAGGGCCTTGTAGGCGGTGCTAAGTAGTGTGATTGTGCCGAAATTTTGGCAATTCACCACCGTAGTTTAATAGCTCGCTGGGTAGTTGATCTACACCGGCAGCTTTGTTGTTTTTCAGCTGACCGATCTCCTCCTTGACTTCTTGGAGATTAGAAGCAGGGCCCTCTATAGTCTTCTGCGCGTGCTCCAAGATCCGTTGCCACACCGCCTTCGTCCTTTGCGGCTTCACCGTTGAGGTGCTCGTCACAGTACTGCTTCCACTTCTCAATCACCTCATACTCGTTCGTAAAAAGGTTGCCATCTATGTCCCTGCACATATCGGCTTGCGGAACGTAGCCTAGGGTGTTTGAAAACCACGTGTTCTGGCGTCTCTTGCACGTTCACACACTCCGGGCAAAGGGATGACGAAGCATATCGATGTAGGTATTTCCAGAAGCATCCGTGCCCGGACAAAAACAGCGTCAAATAGAATTCTCTCCATGCTTCGTATGCACTCTCCATGCTTCCTATGCTACTTCGCCAACGAGTCTGTTCTTACCAGTTTCCTTGCATTTCGTGTATTGCTCCGCTGGTAGCATTCCACATCCTCAGCCAGAGGGATGCAGATGGGAATCATCCCGGCTATGACGCATACCACCTCTGACGATATCGCTATGTACGCGCACGCGACACGAACATTCATTAGACGTGCTTATCAATTTCGTCCGGTTCCGTTCTTTGAGTTCAGCGCTGCTTCCCGATACGTCATACCTCAGTATAGAGTATGAGACACTCGCCACGAGACGTCTCGTGCTGCATCTTGCTACTCCGATATTCGGCATGATCCTTGTCAATACGTTAGTTGTCCTCGCACATACATAGTCGACATGGCTGTTGTCATCTAACCGATCCTCGACTATTACACCCAGATACTACCCTGATAATGTCCGGAAGCGCCAGGATCGCGGTCTTTAGTGCCACGTTGAAGATACCGTTCGGACCGGGAGATTTCATTGCTGTCAGCCCATTCACCACTATAAAAACTTTGTATCAACATACGGTGTAGGCGCCCTTGCGGCTAGGCTGTGCTTAGGGAAAAATCCTCCACGATAATTTTCAGTTTGTCAGCGCACATTTCAGCTGATGTCATTGGATCCTGGATCTTGGCCATCACGACACGGTAAGCGTTACCCCAGGGGTTGCGTCTATTTCTTTGCACAGCTCCTTGTAGCAGGTGGACTTACTAAGCACTATCTCGCGTTTAAAAGCAACCCTTTCCGCCTGGATTGTCACCTTCAACTGTTCTCTGACTGCCTCAGATCTTGTTCTCCAAAAGCGTCTTCTGGATTTTAGGCAAGTAACACGAAGGATGCTTAGCCTTTCGTTCCACCTATACGCCGGACGCCGGTAGTTCCTCAACTCCATTTTCCCCGGCGTTGTTACATCACATACCCTCAGTACTCTTCCGACAACTCATTGGCATTCGGAATTGGGGCGAGGCTGTCAGCAAGAAATGCTTCCACAAAAAGGTTCTTGTTGAAGTCCTTTATTTTCCACTTCCACTCGCCAGTTCCCACTCTCCGTGTTACAGTGCAATTCCACTGACCACTGGTGTAGTGGATTGCTTGGTAGACGCTGTGTGTGTGCTACTCACTAGTCCATGTTATCCATCAGCGACTACACTACATTGCTACGTCGAATTCCCGGTCGTCTTTATGCGAATGTGCTAGCGGAACCTTCGTTACACAGCCTTACATCCAGCTTCACTAGAGCTTCCAACAGACTGTAACCTCTTACGTTGGTCAGCCTGCTACACCACTCCACGGCCCACGCGTTGAAATCTCTTCCTATAACAACCGGCGTTCATCCGACAAACTAGTCGGTTGGTGCGTCCATCATCCGATTGTACTGTTCTGGTCCTGTGTCCACTGTGCGCGAGCATTGATTCGTTGATCCTGGCGATCACGAAATCTTTGCGTGTCCACCACCCCTTGGAAACCGCGCATCACTTGGGTTGTCGCCATCTCTGCACTATCCACCGCCCAGTCACCGTTATGGAGAGGAACACGATTCATCTCTGCAATAAATTGCAATGTCGCACTTTATTTCTGTAGTTGATTGCCACCACTGTTGCCATCTTGGATTGCAAAATGGCTTCAGACATCATTTTCCGTCATGTACTCGTCCACCCCATTCCGAAAATTCTCAACTTTTATTTGTAGTAATTAATTAAGAATTTATTGGAGTCTATGTATACGACTTCATACGGTTCTCCTTTTGGTTCATAAAAAAAGAGTTCGTAAAAAAAGTTACTGAAATCGAATAACGTAAAAATAAGTTCGGTTCAGTGTATCAGTTCTGGGTCTATCTGAGCCGTCTCGACCCGAGACATACAGTGGAGGAGATTGTTGCTATGACCCAAAAATCCCTGGGTATAAGCGACACACCCAAAGCAATTATGTTAGGCAAAAAAGATACCGATCTCACGAAGCTCAATTTCGTCTCGTTCCGAGTTGAGCTTCCGAGCCAACTAAAGGACACTGCATTCACAGCATCTACTTTGCCAACTGGAATGCTCGTTCGAGAATTTAATTTGGACCAACCAAAGCAGGTTAGATTTTGATAATAAGATATCGGGACGGGATGCCGCATGTTTTATGGAAGCCCTCGATCCCTCCGTCACAGTCCAGCTACTGCAGCCAGCGTCCAGTCTTGTGTGCGGGAGTGGAGAAAGGGTCTTCCAAACTTCCTACCGCGGAACCTTTATAGCCATTTCGAGTAGTTTAAGCGCTGAAATGTTCCCAGATTCCATTTCACCGTTAGTTGTTTCGTATCAGCACCAGATTCCGTCTTTCCTGCCAGCAACCTACAGCTGTACCTAGTCCAGCTGCATTGCATACATCCCACGAAATCTCGTCTCTTCGGTCACCGGGACGCATATTTGCCACCAGTTTTGAGGAAGCCCTCAGTACCTCCACCATAGTTGAGCCCATCCAACAAACGACCAGCAGCCATCCCGGTCCTGTGATGGAGTTGGGACGAAGGGTCTTCCGGAAACCTGCAGCAGCCAAGTATAATGCATCTGTGAGCTTTTCCTTGCCTCAAAGCCCTTCGATTTCGAGCCTTGCTCAACGACGGGAAAAGCTGATATTATACTACCTAAACGTTGGTGGTGGTATCAATTCAACCGTTGAAGAATATCGCCTTGCAGTCTCCGATAAGGGCTTTGACATCATCGTCTTCGTCAAAACGTGGTTAAACGATGACACGCTTCCTAGTCAGGTGTTCGGTACTGGATATGAGGTTTTTGGTTACGACCGGGACTATAAAAATAGCCGAAAACCTACTGGAGTTGGTGTATTAGTAGCAGTTAATCGCAGTTTGAAGGCAAGAGTTGTCGTTGGCAAGAGAAAGCTTGCTGGGATTTTCTCGAGCAGGTTTGGACGATTATCGAGCTTGGTGACCGTAAGTTATACTTGTGTGCGTTGTACGTCCCACCCGATCGAGCCCGTGACATCGATTATGTTGATGCACACTGCAGCTCAGGTTTTACTATTCTCAAAGAGTCTGAATCGGTTGACGAGATCATCGTACTAGGAGATATCAATCTTCCCAGTATTTTGTGGAGATCTTCCTGCAACGGATTCCTTTACCCGGATTCCGATCACTCCGTTCTTCACTCAGGGGCGGTGAGGCTTCTTGATAGCTACAGCTCAGCAACGTTACTGCAAATTAATACTATTACCAACGAGAATAACCGTCAACTTGATCTTTGTTTTGTCAGCGATCAGGCTACATCTGTAGTGATGGCTCCCTCTCCACTATCGAAACCAGTTGCACATCATCCTCCATTGATCGCCACGATAGATCGCACCCTAGCGCATGACTTCGATGTTTCTCCGGTACACGTTTCCTACGACTTCCATAAAGCTGATCATTGCAGTATCGCTAACTTTTTCTTCACCCTCGATTGGATAAATATTCAGGACTCAGAAGATGTTGATAGCGCAGTTCAAATATTGTCCAACGTTTTGAATTATGTAATTGACTGGCACGTCTCAAATAAAGTTCATAATCAACAAACCAGTCCTCTTTGGCAAACAAGCACGATTCGACAGGAGAGCTGCTCTGTGGAGGTTTACTAAGTATCGCCCAATCCCACTTAGAAACTATTACGCCAGTCTCAACCATGCTTATAAAAGACCTAGTCAAGATTGTTTCTTTCGATATCAGCAAAACATTCAGCGCAATCTCAAGTCACACCCTAAACGTTTCTGGAAATATGTGAATGAACTGCGCAAAGAATCTGGATTGCAGTCATCTATGATTTTCAATGGCCGCACAGCTACCACATCCTAAGATATCTGCAGACTATTTTCGGAGAAATTTGCGAATATGTTTACAGACGGTTAACCTTAACGGTTGATCAAATTGAACTCGCTGTTAGTCCAGTTCCAGCCGTAAGCCAAACTCTGAGTGCTTTCGATGTCAACGAAACCAGAGCTTGTTCTCGGCCTAAATCGTCCTTCAATCCGGGACCCGACGGTTTCCCTTCAGTACTTTTGAAAAGGCACATCGACGTCTATTACCAGTGGCATTTTTCCATCTTGCTGGAAGTCCTTCGTAGACGATCTCAAGATGTTTCTTCTCATCCGCTCTACTGAAGATTGTAGATTATTCCAACGACAGTGATGTCGGTGATATCGTTCTTACGAAAAAAAAAGACCCGGTTTGTTTCAACTACCGTTTACTGGATACTGAAATTTAACGCGTTAGTCAGGTGAAGGATCTAGGAGTGATACTAGATTCGCAATTTACATTTAAACAGCACTTCTCTTATGCAGCTAGCAAAGCATTTCGAATGCAGGGATGCATCCTCAGGATAGCCAAAAACTTTACAGATATCTATTGTCTCGAATCGCTGCACTGCTCTTTGTCGCGGTCAATCCTGGAGTACTGTTGCGAAGTTTGGAGCCCAAACTATAACAGCGGTATTGAGAGAATCGAGTCCGTGCAACGACGCTTTTTACGTTTTCCGCTTCGTAGGTTGCCGTGGAGAGATCCTATCCGTCTGCCAAGTTACGAAAGCCAGTGCCAGTTGATAAGTTTGGAACCCCTGCTTGTTTGAAGGAATACAGCAAGGGCTCTGATCGTTGCCGACACTTTGCAAGGTCATCTGGATTGCCCAGCCATCTTGGAACAAATTAACATAAATGTCGCACCTCGAACAACGCGTAACAACTTCGATTGCCATTTTGACGCATTAATATTATAGCATACATGGAGCCATTACAGGTCTACAAAGGATCTGTAACCGGGTCGCATCTGTTTTCGACTTTAATTTGTCTCACCCAACTCTGCGTCAACGATAATGATGGTTGGGTTTGATTGAGCTGAAAGCTGGCATTTGAAAATAAAAGTTTGCACCACTGATTGGGGCTTTGAATTTCCTGTTGCTGTATATATGACAAATACAAATACAAATCTGAAAAAAATCATTGTCGTGAACATCATCTTTCTATTTCGTTCCATTAGAAAGTACATTACAGTGCCACCCTAGCGACTGAATTTCGAACTAATAATAAATGTACAAATAAAGCGCAAGATGGCATGCAACAACTTCACCAAAGGCACCATAACTCTTAAACGAAAGATAAGGAAAGGACGTGTGAATTATGAGTTACCCCCGTTTTGGACGCTAGGTACCCCCGAAGTTAGACCCCCTCCTCTTAATTACGAAAATGCTCGTGAATTGATAAGTAGTACATGTAATGATCTTTTGCCTTTCTCATATAGAAAGGTTATGCATTCGCTCTAAAAATCGTCAACCCAATCCCGGCCAATCATATGCCATTCGACTCAGTTTGTCTGTGTTTTTTTCATAGTAAGGTTAAAAAAGCTTCAAAAGTCTGGCCTGTAGTGTATTGGCACTGTATGGGACTCACGACTGACGTTCGTGCCTAACCACTAAAAACATTCCTTACTTTTTACGCCCTTCTTCCCCAAGGAACTACGTCATCGTATTACTTCGTGGGGGGGGGGGGTTCGTTGCGCTTTCGTCGCACCTCTTTCTGCTGCTCTATCTCGGAGCCTCGCTTGGTTCATGGAGTGGCACGACCTATGAGCTTTGTTTTAACTCTCGATTTCTCTCCTGCTTCTTGTATCCACCCATTACGTCGCCGTTTATTTCTCGTCCCTGTGGTGAACCGTTTAGGTGTTGATTCCCTGAGCCATGCAGCTCATGTTTCCGTGAATCATTCAGCTCCCGGCCTTATCACGATCCGCTTGGATAGTGTTCAACGGTGAACTCATCCTACTCCGACCGATAGGTCCACGACGGAGGAATTTCCCCCGAAACCGATACCCATTAAGCTCCCCGCCTCGTCTACTCGGTCCAGTCCCCGGCGGTGGACCTAGCCTATTCAACGGCCAGCCAGCAGATGCTGAGGTCCATCCAGCGATTCCGAGTGGAGCGTAGCTTCCGGTTCACTGGCGCCCCAACGACCCACTTCTGACTATTCGACGCGGTCTACTCGGTCTAATCCCCGACGGTAAATCTAGCCTACTCACGAGCTACCCGGTAGAGTGTCGAGGTCGGTCCGGCGATTCCGGTGAAGCCTGACGTCCGGTTCGCTGGCGCCCCGACGACTCGAGCCCGGTGCTACACCGCGTACTACTCAACTGGTCCCCGGCGGTAGACCCAGTCTACACCGTCGGTGAGTTTCCCGGCGGCGGAATTTCTCCCGAAACCCTATTTGTGGTTCCACTGCGGCGTTCTAACCAATGTCGTTACTTTGTTGGTCCCTTCGCCACTTCCTTTGCAGCTCGGACAGTATACTCATAACAACTCTGTTGACAGCGTCCCAGATATGCTCGTCGCAGCACATCTCTTCGACGATATTGTCCACTGTTATATCAGGCATACCCCTTCGGACTTCTTCGAATCTGGGGCAGTCGAAAACCACGTGTTCCGGTGTCTCTTGCACGTTCACACACTCCGGGCAAAGGGGTGACGAAGCGTGTCCAAACCGATGTAGGTATTTCCGGAAGCATCCATGCCCGTACAAAAACTGCGTCAGATGGAAGTTCACCTCTCCATGCTTCCTATGCACCCAAGTAGACACATTTGGGATGAGTCGGTGGGTCCACCTTCCTTTTACCGGATTATCCCACTCTTACTGCCATTTAGCCAACGAGTCCACTCGAACCAGTCTCCTTGCATTACGTTCATTTCTCCGCTGGTAGCATTCTACATCCTCATCCAGAGTAATGCAGATGGGAATCATCCCGGCAATTATGCATACCGCCTCCGACGATATCGTTCTGTACGCACTCGCGACACGAACAGCCATGAAGTGAAAAGTGCTTGTCAACTTCGTCCGGGTTTGCTTTGAGTTCAGCGCAGGCCGTTACGCCATATCTCAGTATTGAGGATGAGACACCCGCCAGGAGACGTCTCGTGCTGCCTCTTGCCCCTCCGTGATTCGGCATGATCCTTGCCAATGCGCTAGTTGTCCTCGCAGCCTTCTCACATTCATTGTCGACATGGCAGCTGTAATTCAACCATCACACCCAGGTGCTTCAGCGCGCGCATCGATGGAATGGATTATCCCCCGACGCTGATCGCGACACGCTGGATTTGCTTACGGTTGCTGACCAGCACTATCTCAGTCTTGTAGTGAGCCAGCTGCAACTTGACGCTAGCCATCCAGGTTTCCACGATGCCTATTGTCTCTGCCTTCAGCATCTCCACCTCCTCAAGGGTCTCGCCCGTTATTGTCAGGACAACATCATCTGCAAAGCCGACGATCTCCACTCCCCTGGGCAGTTCCAGTGTTAAGACTCCGTTGTACATAATATTCCAGAGCGTTGGGCCGAGTATGGAGCCCTGAGGTACTCCCGCCGTTACCCTAATCGACCTCTGCCCTGTGTTCGTTTCGTAGACCAGTACTCGGTTCTGAATGTAACTTTTCAGAACCTTGAACAGATAGTCCGTATGCAGCGCTTCGGCGATGGCTCTCCAGCTAGCACTGTTGAACGCATTCTTCAAGTCTATCGTTACCACGGCGCAGTAACGATTACCCCTTCTCTTTTGCTTCAATGCAGTCTCCGCGTTCGCGATGACTATGCGGATGGTGTACACCGTCGATATTCCTTTTCGGAACCCGAACTATCTCTGCGATAGTCCGTTCTCACTTTCAGCGTAGGTCATCAGCCTGTTGATGATGACTCTTTCCAGGAGTTTACCGAGAGTATCCAGCAGGCATATAGGCCGATACGATGCTGGATCTCTTGGTGGTTTCCCTGGGTTTGGCAGCAACACCACCTTCTGGATCTTCCATCTATCCGGAAAGTAGCTATCGTCCAGGCATTTCTGTAGGACTATCCTGAACATGTCCAGAAACACCAGGATCGCAGTCTTCAGTGCCACGTTGGGGATACCATCCGACCCGGGAGCTTTCTTCGCTTTCAGCCCTTTTGCCACTATAAGGAGCTCGTCGTTGGAAACCCGATTGTCACCTGCATTTCCACCGTCTGCATCAGCGTACGGTGTAAGCGGCCATGCGGTTGGGTCGTGCTTCGGGAAAAGGCGCTCCACGATAATTTTCAGCTTGTCGCCGCACATTTAGACTGGCGTCATTGGACCCTTGATCCTGGCCATAACGACATGGTAAGCATTGCCCCAGGTGTTAGCGTCTACTTCTCTGCACAGCTCCTTGTAGCAGGCTGACTTGCTTAGCACTATTTCACGTTTAAAAGCGGCCCTGGCCGCCCGGAATGTTACCTTACACTCTACTCTGACTGTTTCAGATCTTGCTCTCTGAACGCGTCTTCTGGCTTTTAGGCAAGTAGCCCGGAGGATGCTTAGCCTTTCGTTCCACCAGTACGCCGGACGCCGGAAGTTCCTCGGCTCCATTTTCCTCGGCATTGTTATATCGCATGCCCTAGCTATTGTTTCCGACAGCTCATCGGCACTCGGAATTGGAGTGACGCTGTCAGCATGAAGTGCTTCCACAAAAAGATCCTTGTCGAATTCCTTTATTTTCCACTTCCGCTCGCCAGTCCTCACTCTCGGCGTCACCGTACGATTTCGCCGAGCAATGGTGTAGTGGATGGCTTGGTGATCACTATGTGTATACTGCTCACTAACTCGCCAATTCATGTCATCCATCAGCGACGCGCTGCTGAATGTTACGTCGATGATGGATTCCCAACCGTCTTTACGGAATGTGCTAGCGAAACCTTCGTTACACAGCTTCGCCAGTGCTTCCAATAGGCTGTAACCTCGTGCGTTGGTCAGCCTGCTACCCCACTCCACGGCCCACGCGTTGAAATCTTCTCCTATAGCAACCGGCGTTCACCCGACTAACGTGTCGGTTAATGCGTCCAGCATCCGGTTGTATTGCTCTGATGTCCACCGTGGAGGAGCATACCAGCTACACACGAATACGCCGTTTATCCTGGCGATCACGAAACCTTCGTGTGTGCTATCTACCACTTCTTAAACAGGGAAACCACCCATCACTTGGATTGCCACCATCCCTGCACTATCCACCACCCGTTACCGTTATCGGGAGGGATACGAAAGGGCTCTGCAATAATTGCAACGTCGCACTTCATTTCTGTTGACTTCCACAACAGTTGCTGTGCAATGTCACAATGATTGAGATTAAGCTGGGTAACCTCCATCATTATTGGCCTGCCTTCGCATTTTTGTACTCTGGGCATAAGAAGCCTACCGTCATGTGGTCTTTTCCGCCCTCATTTGTGCAGAGCAAGCACTTCGGTTGCTTTGTACAGTCTCTAGCAATGTGTCCCTTCTCCCCACATTTTCTGCACAGATCAGATCTGTCCGGGCTTCTACAGTTTCTTGGCTGATGGCCGAAACCCAGCCACCTGAAACACCTCTCCATTTGTTTAGTGGCTCTAGTGACCAATCGCAACGAGCACACCGACCAACCGATTTTGATCTTACCGGTCGACATAAGCTTGTTGGCTGCGGTTGGCGATAAGCGTATGTTGGTATGTGTGTGTATATGTGTATGTGGAAATAAAATGTCACCTCTGTTTCTCAGAGACGGCTGGACCGATTTGCACAAACTTAGTCTCAAATGAAAGGTACAACATTCCCATTGGCTGCTATTGAATTTTGTTGTTGATTGGACTTCTGGTTCCGGAAATACGGGTTGAAGAGTGCGACCACACAGCAAATTCCCATATGAATTGAAATGAAAAATTCTCGAAGGGGGGAGTAAGGGAAAATTTCAAAATCGAATTTGTATTTTGGATGCCAAATGACTTTAAAATGTATGAAACGTTGAGATTTGATGTAATCTCGAAATTTTTTTTTACGAGAATTGACTTTTTTGACTTTGGCACATTTTTGCCTTTCTCATATAGAAAGGTTATGCAATCGCACTAAAATTCGTCAACCTAATCCCGGCCTAGGCTTAGGTAGGAGTATGCAGTAAGGGGTTGCTACTTTAAAATTTCTTAACGGATCTTCCTCCTTGATTCGCCGCTGGTTTCAAGCGATGTTTCAGTGTCGACACATAGTATCTCAAAATCGTGGCAGTCGATCCATTGTATGTACTATGTGCAAATCGTACTGAATATGTAATATACATTTCCACCATTGTACTGAACATAACCAGCTCCATAGCTCGTAGTTTGGACAAAGGCACAATTGCACCACTAGGTGGATTAAAACAGGTTTTTTTTCGTAAACAACATGAGTCAATGGACTACTAATAAAATAATGTATTTTTGAAATAAAACCGATGTTAATTTGGAAATGCGGAAGTTTTTTCCATGTCCTGTAAAAAAAGCAAAATGAGGGTTAGCCCCTTTTGGACACCAGCCATTCATATAGCGAAATACATTTTTGGTGATGTAGGAATGCACAAATCTCACTGATGTTTTTATAGAATTAAATGTTTGGGACCATCCATAAATGACGTAGCATTTTTTGAGTGATTTTAAACACCCCCCTCCACCATTGTAACATTTCGTCACAAACTTCTAAATACCTCCCCTGGTAATTACGTAGCTTGACGGTAACTCTACCCCCCCTTGTCACCGCAATTTAAAAAAAAAATGAAAAGCTATGTTAGTTATTCCCCTTTAAAAAAGCTACGACATGATCCCCTACCCCCCTGTCGTCACACATCATCACAATATGCAAAACTCCCCCATATAATGCTACGTCATTTATGGGTGGCCCCTTTCTCGATTTGTCATACAATTTTTCCTTGAACTTGACAATTCCTGTGAGTGCACGAGAAGCAAGGAAATGTGCATACAGTTTTCGGAGCTAATATGCAGTTTAATGATTGAGGTTAGGAATTTGAACTTCTTAGACAAAATTCTAATGTATTACCTTTCAATTACACATACTGAAATATGCACTGCCTTCAGTGGAAACTAATATTACATTTTATAGCATATAAAATCACCATAAAAATAAAATCCATTAGAGCAATTCGAAGGACTGATGTATTAAGGAATTACATCGCCAGCCTAGTTGTTTAGTTATTCAATGAGGTTGCGAGAATCGTACTGTTTGTAAACTCTGCCATGACCAAATTTCTTGTTTATTGTTTGTGCTCTCATCTGAACTCGGATTATGTAGTAATTCTTCTGAAATATAGCGACGGAAACAATCGTGAATCAATTCTTCATAACGTATTTTCATAATATGAAAGTACAGCATGTTCAAGAAATCATGAACCATTTCTTCCTATATTGAAGATCGGATGTGTGCCCGTGCATGCAGGATAAACGCTTCCGAATAGAGACGGTGCGGTAGCACTCACTCTAATTCACATTTTCATCCAACTAAGTTTTACGCCTTTGCCTTGCCATCAGCTGCCAATCATTGCAATTCAATCGTTAGCCAAGCATGGAGGGCTGTTTCCTTTCATATTTCCCGTGCTAGAAACATCATCTTCGAAGTGAAATTGAATCATGTTTTACCATCTTCTCGCGCAACTCAACTTCTGCTTAAGATCGAAACCGCATACACTGCACAGGTCGAGTACCATTTTGTTCCAGAGCATATTCAAGTGCATTTGGTATTTTTTCTAAGTTGACCTTTTCTAGTATTACCGCTATTCGGAATTGAGGCAATTAAGAGCCGTGTTGTTTAATTCACTACACTCAAAATATATCTGTTGTTAAAACTACGAAAGAAACCGGACTGGTTTCGGGCAGCTCAAGGACAGCTATAGATAGCCAGCCAGTCGTCAGCGACTGTTGAATCCTCCCGGGAATCCGGCGAAACAACTATACCTTTATTTTCCGACTAGCTGTCAACTACTTCCAGCGCGGAAAAGTTTCGCTCAAGGCTAGGACCTCTCAAGCTGTAGGTAGATAGGATATCCGTATACCGAGACTCAATAAAAGTTAGCACTCTTCTATCGCTGGAACCATTTCCTATAGTATGGTTTGGACTGACTGCATGCTATGAATATGGTAATGGATTTTATGGCAAAATGGAGTTCCGCTGAATATAGATGAGAGGAATCAGTCGGGCCCATCGTCGTTCTCGCCACCGCGGCCGCCTTCGGTGGATAGATATGTGCACTTAGGAAACATAAATTTCACTTACCGTTCCACGCGCAAAGCCAGGCAGAAGGAAAGGAAAACAGATACCAATTGAAATCTGCTGCCATGTGCCCTACCGTGTCCATTCACACCGTGCTCCTTCGGGTCACAGCTTTGTTGGAAGCGGGAATTCTCACGATAAAGTGGTATGCAGGGAAAGTAGCACAATACTTTACGGGTTCACTGCCAGATTTATTCGCGGCATGAGTTTCCACGTAGCATACAATTACTTATTGTGTTTGCTGGATTAGTCTACTGAACGAAAACCTACGGTTGGTGGCTGGGTGTTAATGCGGGGTGAAAAAATTTCGGTTGAAAAGTGTTAAGGCTCAAGTTACCTCAAGGCTTGGTAGTATGCGTAAGAAAAATTGTGTTCAGCTTTGCCACCAGATTATCCATTTAAACCTTTTCAAAACTCTAAAAGAAGAATATCAGTCGATTTATTAGGTCATCACGATTCAATTCATGCAAAATACCTGCTGGAAAAACCATCGGCTTAGCTGGATGGTGCTTTTGAAAAAGTGGCTGTGATTTTTTATCACACTACCACACCGAGCTGGGGTACGCTACACAACTGCGCAATGAAAAAACCAGTATCTAGTCATTGAAATAGCATCCTTAGCCATGTTTCCATTCTATATATTTATAGAGTGTATAGATTTGGATTGGGGGGAATTCCTATATACTTCGATTGTATATAATTCCAGGCAGTTTAGGAAGTTCAACCCATTCTCATGGACGTTGACGTCATTATTCCGGTACAGCTATCGCGCAATGGCTACTCTTCAAATCTGGCAAAAACTTGGAAGGGTCCCGGTGAGACCTAATTAGCCACTAGACGCGTTTCAGACCATCCTTGATGTATAACTCGGGTCATATTGTGATGGAAATCGGAGTTTTTCGGTCATAACTGCAAATTAACTATCAGATCACACACTTTTTCCAGCAAATATGTCCGCAACAAACAGTTTAAAGTCAAATTTGATATACGTTTTATCAGCCTGTAACGGACTTACTTTCTAGCATCACAAATTATTCCCACAAAACCAATCCCTACATGCACCAATGTGAATCCTTCTCAGGTCACAGGTCATAAAAACCAAATTTAACATACCCTTTAGTCAGGCCACTTGAAACGAGGCCACACTCATATTTTCCCACAGATCGTAAATTACTTGAACGATCGTTTTCAAATCCAACTTGCATAACCAGATGGGCGCATTCCAGTTAAACCATTCTGGGTCGCACCACTTGTTATAGCAACATTCTCACTAGGTCATTATTATGCAGAGGCGACAAATAAACAGCGTAACCAAACAAAAGCACCGATAGCAACCAAGGCACCCATACTTATTCATTGATTTGTTTTCCCTTTTTTACGCTACCCGTACATAATTATGTACTTTGAAATTGTAACTGACTCCTCCCATTTTGATGAACATAGAATAGTTTAAGTCAGGTTAGCTAGGTTAGCTCGTAAGATTTTTAAATGGAATAAAGCAGACTATGAAAAACTACCAACAAGGGGACAGCCTTGCGTTTAAATTATCAAAAAGCCGTTTATTGCATTTATTGATTTTGATCAGATCTGTCTTTCAGACCCGCGATTTTGGCCGTAATGCTTTGCTTTACGGTACAGTTCGATTGCTTGGTGGATCTATACTTGAAGAAAAATTCCCACACCCAAGTCCGAAACTCCTGGATTAACTTTGTAAGCCGTCATGAAGTCCTGATGCAGTTTCCGGAACCGCTTCGATGACACGATGGCACCTTCTGGACAGCAGACAAACATTACTTGTAATCTGTTTGTACTGCACACATAGTTTTGGCCATCGTGATCATCATACTCGGCTTTTCATTTCTTTTGGGCAGAATTAATTCTCTCTTTTTTCCATCCAGTGATGAAAACCTTAACTTTTCGCAAAATTTTTGCACGAGGTCTCAAGAGAAAGACATTGTAAACAAAGTGCAATGAAAAGCCGGAAAAGCGGAACCAACCACAAAGAGCACTGTAGGGGAGACTGAGGAGACTTGATCCCCTTTTTATTTTTCAGTCCAACTCCGTGGAATGATAAAAAACTATCTATTTTTTTTGTAGTTTTATATTGTTTCTAGGGATGACTAATAATCATAAAAAAATTACATGGAAATATTATATTGGACATGAGCTATGAGCATTTCTGGAAAACAACAAAAAAATGTAAAATTATTAGATTAGTAGAGACTCGATCCCTAATTTGTGGACACTTGATTCCTTTATGAAAACGTGTTTAAAAGAGCATGTAGGGTAATAAGCTTATTTTTGCCCTGTTTCTACTATCATCCTACCCATCTGAAGCCTTTGGTTAGAGCAGCGTGTGCCATCTTTGCTCAACGCATTGACTCAAATGGTATTGCGATAATGGGGGTACTCGATTAGAGATTTTGCTGCGCTCAAACAGAAGATTTTCACCATTCTCAAGACAATTTTGTTATTATATTGGCTCTTAATAAGAGGCGAATGACCTTAACGTTAAAACCTCTATAATCGAAATAAAAAAATGGACCCAATAACAAATCAAAGAAGCTGAAATAATAAAATTATTGTAGTAATAATGTGGTACCCTTCTTAATAGGACAAAAACTGGTACATTACCCCATTCAATTTTATAAATGGATTGTAGTATTGATTAAATTGTTATGATTAGATATTGTTATTTTTGTTACTACATATTACGCATCTCTCACCTGATTTTTTTACGAATTCTACAAATTCTACAAATGGTTGAGGAACGTCAAATGTGGGATGAATGGTTGCTGCGTATACTGTAGTAAACAATTACAGTTATGTTTCTTTACGATGAAGCGTTCATTTTTGACATTTTTTATGACAACAATGACTTCAATTGTTCTGGTGTGAATTTGGTTATTTTCAGTGGTGTGTATGAAGTATAGCGAAGGGGATCAAATCTCCACGAATTTGAAGGGATCAAGTGAACCCATAGCATCTATTTCAGCAAACTTTAGTAAAAATATAGTTGAACAAAAGAATCAGCTCAATCATAACGTATTCATATAATTGACATTCTCCTGTAATTCTGTATGCAAAAGTAGAGTATCAATTTTATAAAAGTTTGAAAATTTGAAAAATAAATCTTCTTCAGTTCTTCTGAGACTTTTTTTTAAATCGGTAAAAATTCGGTTACACAAAAGTCCAATTTCTTTTTTCTGTGTTAATGAAATTTATGTTTAGATAAAACTACGCAACTTTATAGTATATTCGATTAATGTATTCTGATCCGCCTTTGAGTTACAATGATGGGATCAAGTCTCCCCGGGGATCAAGTCTCCTCAGTCTCCCCTACCGGATGAGAAGAATCATAACGATTCTACTTTCGCAGAGCTTCAAATGTTTCTAACTTGGACTTTTTTGCCGATTTTAAGAATTATGTTGGGGAAATTTTGTTAAAAATGAGAATAGATCTTATCAGAAGAATCTACGTAGGCGTTGATTAAATCTTACGCAAATTTAAGTGCTCTTGAAAATTCATACATTTTTCGTACACCAATAACGGAATGGGAAAATAATAGTGTCTTAGAAATTATTTGTAAAATAAATGTGCGCGTGTGAGAGGAATATTTCTATCTCTGATTGGCTTATTCTGCGTAGAATAAGATCGGTTCCTGACAAGGTGTGTTTACAGAAAGTGGAAGAAAACAAACACCATCCAGGCAGCTGAAAAATAGGATTACACTGAGAGGAGTTCTGCAATAGGGTGAGAGCTATCTAATTTATTTTGTGATTATCTAACAGCATGGTTTTGCATTGTACCCATAGTTTTGTATTAGGTTCTTAACTGATACTGTAACCTAAGTTTGTCACCAGTTCACTAGTACTGTTTGCATGGACTTATAGAATTTTTGCGCATGACCCTATTCGCTCTAAGCAGATCGCAAAGAAATTTAGGTCCTTGTATACTGTAGCAGCCGAACTGCCAAAGGTCAACATTCAAGAATTGTTTGGATATTCGTCTGTTCTGGTTGGAAAACCGGATTCACCAGTCGTTCTTCTAGTGCGAACCTCTTATTATGGCTTTCTGTGAACCTTTCTTTTAATATTCTTTCCCCAATTCCGAATTTAGTTTACCTAATGTTTCAATTGCGGATTCTCGTTGTTTCGGAGCATGTGGTGTTGTCCCGTTTATATTATAGAATTGGCAACATTCGAATGAAAGTGACGTCCAGTCCATTACGTTCCTGGCAGCAACGCAAAAATGTGTTGCCAACATTAGTTTTTTGCTTTATTTTTCATTTCAGAGTTTGAGAGCGAGTAAAGGCGCTTTATCATAGGCTTATTAGCCAGGGTAAGGTGTAAATACCTCTGTCCCATCCCAAAGGACCAAAGGAGTGACATTACCCTTCTTAGCCAAGTCACTCCCATCGATTTATTATATCCCCTTTAAACTGAAATGGTCGGTACGGTTGTCCTCGTTTCTTCCTCGCTCAAGATACAAAACGATTCGTTAATTAAATTATTCACTAAATGAATAATTCAATTGCCGTCTAATTTTGAAACATATTCGAACCCAACTCTGCACAGTAGGCCTGGCCATTTTAATATTTACGACATATGAAAATATGCCTCAAATATTAATGTTGACAAGAAAAACACTTCAGAATAACTGCAGTGTTTTTCAGGATGCTTTTCAAAGCTGGCTGTGTAAGAATTGGAATAGAATAGAACAAATCAGAATGGATCTTAACATACGAGCTGTTTCAATTTAACAGGCCGCCTGCTATAAAGTTGCCTTGCTTCAGTTGTTATAAGACCAACAAAATTTTTCTTGGAGATCCAAAACTCAAGAATGTTTCAATGAAAAAATAAAAAATAAATAAACCAATAAAAAAGTGCCGGTGGAAAAAATCTATAAAAATTTCATTGTGAGATATATAAAAAACAAAAATTATTTCTTTTTCTATCTTGCAAGGATTTGGTAATGGATTATGCCCCACTAATGACGTAAATTTTAATGCATTAAAAATCTGGATGGCCTTGCTACCGGTCAATGCATTTGTAGTATTTGTGATGTATTTTTTCCACTGTAGGCTTTAGGTTTCAAAAATATTTTTTCACCTTTATTTTTTTAAATTATTTTATGATATCTACTTTTTCAGGACAATGAATTCTCACCTAGATTTTTACCAAAAAAATACTTTCTCAATTTATAAAAAAATCTCTATCAATAGTAGATATCAAGTTGATCTCTGGGGCAAAAGCAAAAACTTCTGAACAACTTCTGAGCAACGTCGAGAATCAAGTATAAAATAGAAAATCGACTTTCTGTAGGAAAAAAATTATTAACACTTTTCGGGGTGTTCATGCAAGTTCTTTGATGTGTCCGTGGTCCGACTGTCTTCTTCAATGCAGTTTTGAAGCTCTTTACGGCAGCTTCCCATAGCCCACCAAAATTGGGCGTTCTAGCAGGGATGAACTTAAATTCAATCCGTTCGACGGCTGTTTCTCTCGTTATCACGTGTTGAAACTGTTGACCTTCAAAGAGCCTTCGGAGTTCATCTAGCTCTCGATTGGCTCCCACAAAATTTTTCGCGTTGTCACACATCATGACTGTTGGATGCCCTCGCCGGGCTACAAAGCGCTTAAGCGCAGCTAAGAACGCTTCTGTAGTCAAATCTTGCACCAGTTCCAGATGTACCGCTTTTGTGACGAGGCAGACGAATATGGACACGAAACACTTCTTAGGGCTGCTCCGACGATTCGCATAGGTGAATAAAAACGGTCCACAGTAGTCCACGCCGACATGTAGAAAAGGTGGTGCTGGTGTTACTCTTTCTGCTGGTAGGTCCGCCATTAACTGATCTAGAGGTCGTGGTCTTGCGCGAAAGCACGAGATGCAGCCATGTATCAATTTCCGAGCTAAATCCCGAATTCGCGTTGGCCAGTATCGTTCTCTAACGCGCGCAATGAGTAGCTGTTGTCCAGCATGGTATAGCTTCGTGTGATAGTGGGCGAGTATCAACATTGCAAGAGGATGATTGTGGTGAATTATCATCGGATGTTTTCTACTATCTGACACAGGCGCATCCCTCAGCCGGCCGCCAACATGCATGATGCCGTCCACTAACCTTGGACGTAGCGAACAGATTTTTGATGACTCTCGAACCTCATCATTTCTTGCCAAATCGAGCAGTTCCTGGCTGAAGCTTTCTCGCTGGGACAGTTGGACTAAATGAATAACAGCCTTATCATACTCCTCTGTACTAATCAGCCCAATCATTCTACTGCCTCTGTTGATTTCTGTCGCATTATAGCGGAACCGACGAATGAGTGCAACTATGCGAATGAGTTTTGGGAACGATGAATATAAGGAAAATAATTCGCTTGGAGGTTGTGCTTGCAGAGCTAATGACACTACACTACGTTCTTCTAAAACGGCTGATTCGAACTGTTCGAAGTTGACATCATCGTTCACAGGCCACGTAGGGGTTTCTTGACGCATCCATAGCGGACCATCGAACCAGATTGCCTGATACTGGAGCTGCACCGGAGTCATTCCACGGGATAAAATATCTGCTGGGTTTTCAGTACCAGGTACATGATGCCAAACGCCGCATCTTGTGATATGCTGTATTTCAGACACCCTGTTCCCAACGAAGGCTTGCCATCGTGATGGCGACGAAGCTAACCAGCACTGGACAATTTTGGAATCTGTCCAGAAATGTGGCATCGTAGTAGTTGGGATGTTGCTTCTGAACTTTTGGAATAGATGACTGAGTAACAGCGCCGATGACAGTTCCAGTCGAGGTATTGATTCCTTACGTTTGTTTCGCTTTGGTTCATCAAGTGGAGCGACTCTTGACTTTGACATTAGCAGGCGTACTGCAACAGATCCGTCGGATGAGACGCAACGAAGGTAAAAGCATGCTCCATACGCCCTTTCCGAGGCATCACAAAAGCCGTGCAGTTCGACACTTACACAATCTTGGCGTGGTCCAACCCATCGCGGCACAGTCAGAGAATCGAGAGCGATCAGGTTTCGCCTATATTCTTGCCAAAAGTCTTGGAATTCCTTCATAAGTGGTTCATCCCATTTGCAATTTAGCTTCCACAGCGTTTGGATAAATATTTTGGCTTGAACTATAACAGGACCGACAAGTCCAAGCGGATCGAAGAGTTTAGATGCGTCGGACAAAATAACTCGTTTGGTAACGATGGCCGATGTGTTCCACCTCGGAACTTCGAAGCGGAAACAGTCTGTGCATGGTTCTCACGCAAGCCCCAAAGTTTTTACAGTGGATGTGGATGAATCTAATTCGAGAATATCTCTATGATCTCGGAGGCCTGCTGGAAGATCTGCCAAGATCTCTTTACAATTCGAATTCCATTTTCGAAGAATAAATCCTGCGCTGTCTAGCAAGTTGTTCATTTCCCTTATCAAGCTCCTTCCTTCCTTCACGCTACTATCACCGGTGATCATGTTATCCACATAAAAATCCTTTTTAAGAACCTTAGCAGCTACAGGATGCGATTTGTCTCCGTCCTCTGCCAGCCTTTGCAAACAGCGAGTGGCAAGGTATGGTGCTGCTGAGGTCCCGTACGTAACGGTTGTCAATTCAAATGTTTGAATTGGATCATTTTCTGATTCTCTCCAGATGATGCGTTGCAATCCTTGATCAGATTGTTGTACATTAATCATGCGATACATCTTGGCTATGTCAGCTACGAGTGCCAAACGATGCATCCGGAAACGAATTATGATAGACATAAGGTCATCTTGGACAACGGGACCAACCATTAAACCGTCGTTGAGTGCGATTCCAGTGGATGTCCGAGAAGAGGCGTCGAAAACGACATGTAATTTAGTCGTCGTGCTGTCCGGTTTTTATACGGCATGGTGTGGCAGATAATAAACTGGTCCGGGTGCCACGGCTTGATCGTCAACCTTTCGCATGTGACCCATGTACTGGTACTCCCGAATAAACTCACAGTACAAGGTCTTCATTTCAGGATTCGTTGCGAACCGCCTCTCTAAACTTATGAAGCGTCGAAGTGCTGAAGCTTTAGAGTCACCCAGCTTTTGGATGACATAATCTTTTTTCGGCAGGGTCACTACGAAACGCCCTGTATCGTCTCTTGTAGTCGTTTGTTCAAAGATTTCCTCACACCGTGTTTCTTCGATCGAATATGTACTTTTCACTTGACAGGATTCCAATTCCCAAAATTTGGTCACTTGGTCCTGGAGAGCTGTAGTCGAACACAGATATACAGCTGCTGTTGACAAAGCAGATGTCGAATCGGTAAGTCGACCGGAAACGATCCATCCGAAAACAGTATTTTGTAGCGTAGGTCCTTGTTCGCAGAGTTTCCTTTTTCCGTCCACTAACAGATCGAGATAGTACTCTGCACCGATTATCATGTCGATTTCTGCTGCTTTGTTGAAATCCGGATCAGCTAAAATGATTTCGTTCGGTACATTCCACTGATAGATTTCGAAATCTTCGCATGGCAAACCCAGCAGAATGTAAGACCGACGACTTCTTTTAACCCACAGAGACCATCTACAGTTGTCAACAAATAGAAATTCGCATGCAACTTAACTTTATTATTCCTCCTTGTAACATCGCATCTATTTCTCAACCCAAACCACCGGTCTTCCCCACATGCAATTGAGAAGCCACAGACCATACAATTACCGTACTTTCCTCAAATTTCCGTGGTAACAGCTCACATACACGCCGTCCGATATTCGTCGACCCAGTCCTCGGTTCTCCACATGTGGCAGCAACAGCACTAATTGGGCAGCAACTCAGCGTCAAAAATGGCGATTATTCCGCATGCACTTCGCTTCGACAATGCAGTATTGTTCGCGTTCAATCGGCCACGAGGAATATTCACGAGACTTGTTCCGAATACCAGTACACGACACATCCGGCTGGAAGGACCACTTTGTTCATGCAAGTTCTTTGATGTGTCCACGTACCGGGAATTTTCTAGCACACGCGGCGGGAGGTGATATCGGCGAAACAAATCACATGCGGCACGATTTAGTGGATATCAAAACTCTTTAATTGTCGAGAAAGAATGTAACGAATATAAATCGGTTAAGAAAGACTCGACTGCTTTCGATAACGTTTTATTACTGACTAACTGCTCTGGTATTTTCTACATCTGTAGGTAGTAAGTTTCAGTGGCACGATCATACGATCGGCAATCAAAAGGCCTTTTTGCTTATCATCTACATGTGTAACGATAGATAGGTAAAGCGCAATGAGAAAGGTATCTTCTTATCATACGGCTGAGCGAGAAGACAACTGATACTGTGTTGTGGAACATATGATGGTTCTAAAACTACTAATAATTATTTTTGCCGCAACACGGGGTTTGTGACTGGACCAAAATACATATTGAAAACATAATTAGGAAAGAAACCATTTTTTTCGTAAAACAGTACTATTTATAGCAACCGAACAATCCGGTTATTTGATGCAAACCGTGGTCGAATGCACTATAGATTTTCTGGAAGCCACTTTTTAGTCACGCTCCGCACACATATTTTCCTCGATTGCATACCTCCAGCGAGAGCAACGCTTTCCCCAAAGTAGACGACGCCTTGCAGGTTGTCTACTGATCATTCTAGCGAGTCTTTCTCATACGTGATACATGTCCAAAAACTTCCCGACGTAAGCATGCGTGGGGTTATTTTCCATTTTCTTTTCTTCATCATAGTATTTAATAGTAAAGCATTAGTAGTATTTTGTTAGAACTTATTACTCTTTCACTAATCTGTGATCGACGCCAATTCCGAAGTCTTTCATGAAACCAGTAAACATGTGGTTATGGTTCTATTTCTTCGTATTTTCGAGTACATACTTCAATTTATTTTTTAATTTGATCACCAGCCCGCTAGTAGTATTGTTATAAAGCAATGGTCCGTCGTATCCCACTGTGGTAATCACAAAAAAAAATCTGTCAATGGGTGTTGTTTGCTAAACAGAACACGGAAGAGTGGCTTATAAGCGATATCGAGACGCATTATGTCCCGCCGTCTTTTTCAGCTCACTACACTGTTCCAACATTTGACCAGTGTGAACAATAAGCTCCTAGTCTGTTTTTTCTCATCTGTTGCTCGTTAGCACCCCACATCAAACCAGTTTCCTCGTGTGATATCCTACAGTCATGTAACTGCAAAACAACTGATCACCTTATGAACTTGCTGCTATGTTGTGATCAGGCAATCTATTGTTGGTCGTTCCTCAAAGCTTTTTGTCCTAAAGGCGGAGTTATATATCCCTGCTTTCCATGAAATATGAAATTTAAACATATTGTTTGGTATTCACTATTAAACTATGTTTATTAAGGCCATCACAAATATTTTTTAAAAATTATGTCACCCCCCCCCCTTCAAAATCGCTGAAAAAAATCAGGGGGCAAATAATTTTTTTAAAATAACCAAAATTCAAAAAATTGTCACGTTTTATAGAACAACAATAGCTTCCAGATTTTGCTTTACGTAACTGAAAACTATTATGGTAGTTTTAGAAATTACCATCCCATGATAATTTTTTTTTTGACCATTCTCGGGTAAATGTGAAGTTTAAATGAGATCATCGATCCAGTCCAACATCGAATGAAACGTTTGCTGGTCGTGGAAGGAAGGACCCATCTGTGTATTATCAAACAAACATCTCATGGAAAGGCTAATACAGACCGACTTCTGAATCGATTCCATTTTAAACGCAACAGTCGATAGAGACATAATCGATCGTTGCATTCGAAAATAATTTCGATAAGGAAACAATCTGAATTCAAATCAGACTCCTGGAGATTTATATATGATTCAATATTCAATATATATGAACTTTACCGAAAGGTTTTTGACATTTAAAGATTTCATATGGGATCTTAGTATTCATACCGTATTTCCGCAGCCATATGTGCGATTCTTATGAATCTGCTACCAAACCTTCCATTTAAGGCTAAGCTTGTGAAAATTGAATAAGCCGTTTTCCAAGAAGCCGAAGAGACATTAATTCTGAAATATTCCAAGAACCAGAAACATGCGAAATTTTCGAGATAGACGCTGGAATCAAAAAAAAACTTTGTCTGGCCATCAGCGATCATTAATGCTCTAGCAAAGCTAAATATAGATCTTACAAATAATGGTATCATCGGCACTTACCGCAGGAAGAACCGGGAATCCATTATCGATGTCAATTTTTGTAGCCTTGGAGTAACCGGAAAGATGGACTGAAAAGTGTGTGTATATCCACAGCGACCACCAAGCGATTTGGTACAGCATTGATAACAGGACTATGAACTACACATGAATATGAATATGTAGGAGATAAATAAACGAGTGAAGATGGAAAACAGCGATTTATCACAGGAACGTGTCCGTCGAAGAACTTGAATTTCAGGGTATCCTCTTCAACCTAAATGCGAACGAGTTCACGGCACTACTAACAAAGGCGTGTAATGCGACCATACCAAGGGATGGGAAACTGAGAAACGGTCGCCGGGTGCAATACGACGATTATCGATCTACGTATAAGTTGCCTCCGAGCTTGAGAAGAAGTCGGAGATCACTTCGGTTTCTCATCTCGCTCAGTTCAGAAGCTAGAAATCGTACCGCTGCAATAGCAGGGCAAGTAATCAAATTTACCCGCGCGACGCTTGGCAAAAATTGATTCCTTCTGCCTAGTGTGTGATACGTGAACAAACAATGAGTGACAATGCCAAGCAAAAGTATATCACGATGCGGGCAAACTGTGTTGCTGTTGACTACACGAAATATCCGGTAATACCATCAATTCATGAAGGGGAGCAAATGTTGAAGGTGAACTTGAAGTTCAACGTAGCTTGCGGTACTTTATGCGGTGCAATTCCACCATTTACGTCATGCGGTACTGAATATGTTAAAAAATATTAGTCAAGTAGAATCATTCGCTTCCCAGAACAACATGAAACACGTCATCGAATGTAATGACATTTTATACAGTATCCCAACATATATAAATGTTGACATGACCTGGCACCACGTACTAGTTCCTTCGCTATCAAACAAATCCTGTCAAAATACGGAGAGGTGAATAGTGTTAAGGAAGATAGTTGGAGGAACTTCTTCCCAAGACTCCGCCACGGAGTTCGTGTGGTGAGAATGCGTCCGACAAAACCTATTCCCTCTTACTTGACTTTCACATGCAAATCACCTCATGGTGTTGAATATTCTCAACGAACACTAGTCACGCACCCAGGACAGATTCCTACCTGTCAATATTGTGATCATCCGCTACACCACGGGAAACCTTGCGCAGAGACTGCTAAAGAAATTCCACCTGATACGACCAAAGCCGGTATACAATCATCGTATGTTAAGCCACAACCAGTTGGTAAACCAACGACTGCAGACCGGACATTCACAAACACCAGCTCAACAACGATCGGCCCCAGTACCACTAAACCAACTGCCATTATCAACATCGAAGTAACAACGATTACAGCAAATGTTTCCAAACCAACAACCAACACCACCAATAAGGAATCTAATACCGATGAAGAAGAATTTACAATAGCGACCCGTAAGCACAAACAACAAATAAGAACATCCGACGATGAGCAAGATGAATGCAGTACCGATGATAACATGGACGTAAACTAAAACGCGAGAGAAGACGGACCAAATGACCCCCAAGGTGCGCTCCACGGCTCAGTTGTGCTAACGCATTGAGCCGTGTCGAATATATGTAAAATTAAAAAGAAGTCAGAAGGCTCCAGGTAAGCGAGCTGCAAGAACCGCTCTCAACAAAGCAGTCAAGCTGTACAAGAAAGCCTTACCACAAAGCCAACGCGAATTTCCTTAGGAGAGACCTACAAAGTTGGCATAACAAAGATAAAAGGCTCAGCTGCACCACCTGAAAGGTGCCCGGAATAGATGGAGGTCACCATCGAAAGGTTTTCCCCACAACATGAATCTATTATTAGGTATGATCACAAAGATGAAGATCGGTTTACCAACAAACAGGTTATCGAGATGGCGAAAGCCATAAAAGTGAAGCGATACATGAGAGCCCGGATATGTTCAAAACGATCCGATAATTGGAAGCGACAAAAGCTGATGTTGCTTCCGATACCGGGACAACATGGAAATCTTTCAGCGTAGTCAATATATCCCTTGGTAATGTTAGAGAGAAGGAGTAATCCTGAACAAGCTAACGAAGTACGCGGACCGTGAGAACGGCATCTCATGTAATTCGGCTTCCTTATAGGCAGGTCTACAGTGAAATCCATCCAAACGGTTGTGGGAGCTGTGGAGACAGCAGAGATACAACTGACGTTCCTAGACTCGACGCTGTGGAACGCAGTGTACGATGGAATATTGAAGCTGAACCTTCCCAGAGATATAACGATTTTCGGCTTCACGGATGATGTGGTGTTCCAAGTAATCGGACAATCACTAGAAAAGGAGACACTCGACACGGAGACGATTGCCCATCATAAAACAGAGTTGGTGATGACTAGCAGCCGAAAGACAGCGCGGTCGGAAAA
Organism: Topomyia yanbarensis; assembly: GCF_030247195.1. NCBI lineage: Eukaryota > Metazoa > Arthropoda > Insecta > Diptera > Culicidae > Topomyia > Topomyia yanbarensis. The sequence continues at coordinate 321,510,640 of NC_080671.1, read as the reverse complement.
TATATCATCGACTTGAACTTTTAAAGTCACGACGATTATGTTAAGGGGAAGGTTGTGAGAGCAACCACAGCTTTGCTTGAGGCGCCAGTGTACTGAGCACCACGAACAAGCGGAAATCGCTGGACCGAAGCATGTGAGCAGACTAGTTTCACCGTCAGGGACAAGATCGAGTAGGTCGAGTGAAGCACCAGCGGTGGGTCGTCGAGTTTTCAACGAACCGGAAGCAGCGAACCAGAAGCTACGCTCTATCCGGTATCGCCGAACCGTCCTCGCCAAGTACTGGTTGGCCCTTTGAGTAGGATTTATTGACTATGCGAGTAGATTGCGACAAAACTGGGAGCTAAATGATTCGCGCAACAGGCATCGGTATCGGGAGAACTTCCGACGGGAAATTGAGATGGCTCGCGAAAACAGGAACTAAATGGTTCACAGAAACTGGAGCCAAATGGCTAAAGGAAGTTCATCACTGCGATTAGCCGGATATGTGTTCGGAGCTAAACCGCTCTAATGTATCATTTTGTCTTGAGACTGAATCAGCCTCCCCACGATATAACGCTTCGATGCAGTCTCGTGCTTTTGTTCCACGAGAACCTCACTTTTTTGAAAGAAGAAAAGTGAGGACTGTTAGTAGTGGTTAGGCACAAAAGTGAGTCCCACCTAGGGGCAATGCAGTTTTGAAGCTTTTTTAACCATACTATAAAACATACAGACATTTTCAGATATCCAGAATGTTTTCCAAAAGTCCATAAGTGAAATGTTGCAATCCTGTTTCTGTACATTGTTATCAAGCAGGTTCACCGTTGACCGATTTTCATGCCTTGTGTGTACAGTCGGTCCATGTGCCGCCACAACGAAATGAAAACTGTTCAAGCAACCAAAAGTTAATACCTTAATGTACTCTTAAATGTTTACATTAAGTTCTAGAGAACTTTCAAGCTTTTTTGGGAATTTAGAAATTGCACTGTTCGGAAAATTATTTAAAACGAAAACTTTAGCATCCCTTTCCTATGTAAACTTTTGATTGATTCAGTAATGTTTGCTTGAATTTTTCTAGTAAAACAAATAGCTCAACCCCGCTATACGAAATCACCCTGTGGAAACGTCCACCATTGTTCAATCGAAAGAAAATGTAAAAAGAAAAAAAAATTGTGTTTATTAAAATAAATATTTATTTTTTGTTTGCCCCCCCCTTCAGAAAAAAATTTGTACTTGGACATAATTTTTAAAAAAGATTTGTAATGGCCTAATATAGGTTGCTTTTCAGTTTCCTAAATGAATGTTCTTAGATGTTTCAGAAACATTTTTTTTCTATAAATGAAACTTCTAACTTCAGTATATGGGTTATATGCTAGGGCAAATAACCCAACAGTAATGGTAGCAGATACCATCATGATGTATTGCTTTTACAGTAAGTCACACTCAAATAAAAATATAAGAAATTAACATAAACACCATAACATTTTTTAATATTGCATTTTTCATATTATTATTCGTATAATGAAGAGTGCTTGCATAGTTTTTCCCCCTTTTAATGACATTAAATTAGCTAGAGATTACTTAGTATGGAAAGATATGACAATTTAGAGACATAGTACTCATGTGAAAGCAAGGATTTAAAATACACTGATCGGAAAACTAGAAATAACAGGGCATTAAGAACAGGTCTAAAATCTTCCGGAATAATCATTTATCTTCTGCTGGTAGAAGTCGAGCTTAGGCAGAGTTACTACGAATTGCTAAAATCTACCAACTTTCTCACGTCAACAGCAGAGTTGCCCTTCTTTACATTGAGAACCGACCTATTTGTATTTTCCAAATCCTTTCATAACTAGAATTTTTATAACTTTTGCTACCTAATCTCTAGCTAATTTACTGTCATTAAAAGGAAGAAAGATAGGACAAATAACATCTATATAATTCCAAAAATTCTTCTAAGAATATATAACTGTTAAGTTTTAGAAAAGATGAAAGTTTCTCTTGTTATCGCTTCCCATGAGATACCTTCTTTAATCGCCATACATACCTTTACAATAAAAAGTTTATAACTTTTAGTCAAAGCAAAAACTTGTATTTTTAAATCGGTAACCGAATATTTGCTGCGATTACCGCTTTCTCTTATCAATCATATCTTGTTATCGATGGAGATTCCTAATTTCAACGAACTTGCGCCAGCTGTTGATTTTATCGAAGCAGTTATGTAGTAAGTTTCTCATGTTACTCGTATGTCTTCAATATTATAATCATACTGAAAAGTTAAAAAAATCCAGAACATTAGAGGTGGCTATAGCCCCCTAGCCCCCTCCGTGCGCACGCCAATGGAAAAAAAGTATTACATTTCAACATAGTATTACATCAAAACGTGCACTCATCTGTTTCCTTCTGTTTGGTGTCGCTGCTTCTTCACTATTTCTTTTGAATATCTATAATTCAGGAACTAATGACGGTTTTCGAAATTACTTTAAAGATTGGCTGCATTGCTATAAAGAATAGCGTTACGAAGAGCACTGACCCTTAAGGGACGCCGTTCCTCAGTGACATTTCCCGTGATAGATGTCCTCCCACGTTAACTAGGAATTTTCTGTCGGCCAGGAAGCTATATAGAATATTGCACATCACGCACATCCACGAATCTTCCTTTTCAGGAGACTACGCAATATACCAAATCTTCACGTGGTGTCGTAAGCTTTAGAAAGATTGAGCGATGCCATCATGCAGTGTTCGTCGTTGTTGGGCAACTACCTATCCAACTTTGCAAAGTACGTGTCGATGCCGCGGCCAGTTCTGAAGACATGTTGTCTTTTGTCGAGGTGTCTTTTTGCTTCTAACTCATTGGTTAGTCTCCTGTTCACGATACTCTCAAACACCTTCGCTATGCAGTTAACTAGTGTGATGGGGCGAAATGTGGCACAACCGGACTTCGATGTATACGGGAATGGCACTTTTATCCTGGTTCGCCAACTAGATGAAAAGAAACTATTGCATCATACTCTATTAAGCAGTCTCAGTACCGTAGTCTTAATGGATAGGGGTAGTTGTCGTAGCATCGTATACCCTACGCAATCTGTACCCGTAGAGACGTTGCGTCCTTTATCGTGAACCCAGAGAAGCTCGTTTAAAGTGATGTCTGAGTTATAAACCCCGTCAGTATCTAGTAGAATATCCGCGCCAGCTCGTCAGATCGTTTTATTACAGCCATGTGGTGCCGTCGCTTTCCCCTCAGGGCATTTATTGTCCGCCACATTTCTGTCATCGTGCTGTTTATATATATTTTTCCCGGCGAATTCCTCCCACGACATTTGACTTCCTTCAAAGTTATCTTTGTTAATGCTCTTGCTTCATGATTTTTTTAGTGCGTCAGATGTCTCTAATCATGCTGCTTTGCTTCGTTTCAGTGATCTGAGCAATTTTCAACGCTGCTTGACCGCCGTTTCTACTTCCGGACACCACCATGGTACCGATTTGGGACCAACTCGGCCAGATGTTCGAGGGATGCTGGATGCTGGTCATAAGGCCATCTTCTCTGTTTGGTTGTAACCTGAGAAGGTCCAGGTGGGGAGACAGTGATCTGAAAGTGATCACTATTGTGGGTATCCGGAAATATTCTCTAAGTAAATCTTGGTGCTAGCGTCTCGGAACATATCGTTAGGTCCATCGCTGAGGTGGATCCAGTTGCTGGGGCAATCCGAGTGTGCGATCCGTCGTTCAGAATAATCATTTGTTTGGCCAACGCTTGCTCGACGATGAAGCAACCGAGCGTGTTTCATTTTGTAGAACCCCAGACAAGATGGTGCGCGTTTAAGTCACCAAGTAATAACAATGGTGCTGGCAATTGCTCGAGTAAGTCGTCTAGTTCTAATTGATACTGCTGAACACTTGGGGGGGATGGTATATCAATTCAAGAGTCACTAGAGTCGTACTTCGGCGTCATTAGTCGTACGTCGGCACTCCGTTTCGGATTGCAAGACCTACTGCCGGCGGCTAGCGGATTCTAGAGTCAAAGTGTAGTTCTTGCCAACGAAGTTTGCTGGAATTGCTCGGTGGTTAAAGATTAAACAGCAAAGCGAAACCAGACGTGATGCCAAAAACTAATTATGTCGGCATACAGTAAATAATGGAAACCAATAGCAACGTTATTAATGTAACATTCTCAAAAAATCATGTTTTCTATTCCTTGTAAATACTTTGAATTTCATTCAGTACGACGAAAATTATATTTAACTATTAAACATGTAATACCAAATTGCTGATCGATATTTTGCATTATATTGATAGGTTTGATCAAAGGTCAAAAAATGGCCCTATCAAAGAGTAAAGCTCAGGAGTTTCCAGTTTGTTAAGTAGGAGTTTTCAACTACAATCTACAAGGGCATATATTGAAAGCCTTACATCATACCTAACTGAACAAACATTTTTTTCTCTGCACAAATTACCACAGTTTCCCAAAGATGAAGTTGTATTTACATTTACTGTACGTGAGTTCGATATCATTTCAAATTTGCGCTCGTGTCACAATATAGCCCATATAAACTGCATGTGGCTTCTGCTTACCAATACTTCTGACTGTCCAGTAAGGATTGAAGAACTGAGACAAATAACAATTTCACGGTCGCGATTTGTGGTTACGTAATTGCGTAATTCTACTGTTGAGTGCGTAATTTGATTCCCACTTTCATCAGAGAGATTTCTGGAGACGATGGCATTTCGATTTTCTTCATCTAGTCGAGTTAGTTTTAGGTAAGATATATCAAATAGATATATCAATTTATATTTCGGTATTAAAAATAGGTAGGTATTCCTTGGGTTTTCGATATCGATAAGATAACCCTAATAAAACGGTACTTTGCGTATTGCTAACAAAAATTCAAAATTGCTTTTGATGCCAAATTTAGTTAATTAGTTTTTACTTCGTTAAATAAGGTGTTACAAAGAGAAACATAAACTTATCACTAAAATGTTAGCATATTGAAGTAGACAAATGCAATGTACCCCTCCCTTGGGCCACCAGCGAGCATCATTGTATTTAGTTTTGAAAACGATGAATACAACTCACACCATTGGTTTTTGTGATCGTCCACCTAGTTGGTGGACCATACCAACACATAGAATTTCATTATTTTTAAAATATCATATTATTTCTTTTTCTAATATAAAATGTTTGAAATATTGTAAAATAAAAAGTCGGCAAATTCAGCAATTTTATGAAAAATGTTTATTTTTTTGCGTCTTCTGTCATTTCCTGAAACTAAAATTCGCACGATAAACCGTAACGAGATGCAACAGTACATCTCCTGCTGGAAAATCATTCAATATCGGTGTTAAATTTCCGGCATACGCTCTGAAAATCAAGCGAAAGTGTTCACCCAACTTCGGGAAAGCAACTTCTAAACGAGTGGTTACGAACAAACGGTTTCATCACTATTTCGAAGGTAAAATTCAGCTCGATCAGAGAAATGCATTATGCAATTATAATTTAGCTCGTAGTCAAGTTAAAAGAGTTTAAAAACAGCGGAAAATAAATACGAAATCTATCAACTCTTCTCGAACACGTCACAGCGATTTTGTCTCTTCGGTAAGATTGTTTATTTTGTCATGATTAGAAATGTTTCTGAACAATGCAATCGTAATAATTCAAGAAAGAACAAAAATGTTAAACGGGAAAATTTAAATTTAAGGAGTTTGCCAAAGAAAACGTCCCATAAACTGACAGCTATAAGAGAAAAGATATTTGGAGAAGAGTTTATGGAAAAGCTCTCCTCTATAACTTTTTCGAAAACAGCCATGCGCCATTTCTTTCCGTTTAAAAGATGGATTTTCTATAGTCTGCTATAAGCAATTCACTCTTCTTGGAGTTTTGGTTCCATATAACTAAGTTCCTCAAAGTTTTGATTGTTTGCTCACATTCTATCATGCGCCTCCTTCGTTGAGTGATAAATGAAAAATGATGGAGACCAATGGTAGGTTGTGTAAAAAATGAGACAAAATAGTTGGGAACAATGCAACTCAAAAACTGGTTTGATCGATATTGCTAATTTTGTATACGTTGTGCAAGAAAGTATAAGCTATCAAGTAGAATATAAATAATTATATGAGGTGCAAACCCCGAATAACAAAAAAAGGATCTTTCACATTCACGCATTTACAGTATCACACAATTTCAGCTTTTGTATTTTCCACACCAACAACAGAAAAACCCTTTCTTTTGGGCTCTCGAACTCTCAACATCAGCATGGTTTTATTTTGTATGTGATCATATAACTGAAAATGCTGATTTTTCTGAACGTCCCAACGGGTAATTTTTTTCAATAAGGAATCATCTTTTTCTGTAGAATACATCTACATAATTCAACTGTATGTTTGCATTATACACGTGAGATGTTATTCACACCTATCGGTTCAAATTCCGACATCGAAAACCGGCGTGGTTCTGGCACATATCCGAACTCATGGAAAACGCGAAGGCAATTTGTATAATATTTCCTATCTGATTTAATAAATGATAACGAATTGAGGTATACGTATTTGCAGCAAATAAAAAAAAGCAAACTGTTTTTCTTTCTCGATTTCTATACTCACAACATTGTTATGGTTCCAGAATATGTATGCCGGCGGCTCTGGGGAGTCCTTTACCACGCACGTTAAATTTATCGTTGAACCGCTTTCGATGTACAGATCCGGGGCTCCAATTATTTCCGTCGAAGGCTCTGCAAGGATACAAGGAAAAGCCGCATTTAAACAACCTGGCAGTGCGATAAAATCATTCTTATAACACTACATGTAGTCTTCATTTGAAATTTACATTTTTATTTTGTTTAATTTATTGGATATTTGAAATTATTTTGCAGCTTGTAAAATAAAACATAGACCATTCAAAATTGTTAACCCAGTTTTCTCCAAAATTCACAAAAATCATGTCACTTTTTTGATGACCACCGCGGCCAAATAAATCAAAATTTTCATAGAATTATATGTATTGATACAATCTTATAAATTAGATTTATTAAAATATAATGTTACTCGTAAATTCTTAGCGTTTTCTTTGTTTTCGCATTTATACCTTCTTAATAATGGCTGCTGGAATCCACGGATTCTTTATAATGAACAACATTTATAAAAATATAATAATGCAATCTTTCATAAGCTATCATCAGGATCTAAAGTAATCTATACATCAGATACTAAAATAATTTAAGCTTGAACAGAGAATGGGGAAAAAATCAGTTTTTTTAACACCGTGTGTTAGATCATCCTAAAAATCAATCAGCAGCACTGTATTCTACATAAACTGATTGATTTTTATGAAGAACTAACACACGGTGCGGCAAAAAAACTGCTTTTTTCGTTTTCGAGTTTTGCCCCATTCTCTGTTTAACCTTAAGACCATTTTGTGCAGATGTTTTGCCTTTAATTTGGATCTAATTTGGTTACGATTGGTCTATCCATCCCTGTGAAACAAGAATGGAAATCTAGTACACACATACGGAAATTTACCCAATTCGTGAAACTGATTGAATAGATATATATGATGAAGGCCACGGAGAAATCTTCAAATTACGAGTGTTTTCTTTTATAAGAAAGGTTAAACCAAAGAAATAATATATACTCAGGCAGCAGCAAAAAACAAACGTTTCGTTTTTTTTTGCGACTACAGCCACCAACGGGACCTAGCAGCCGAAAGGCCTAAGCGAGAAAATTAAATTTTACGTATACCTGGTAGAGGCCAGGTGGAATAAGCGCAAATTTGTGAAATGTTTTTATGTTTACCAACTTGCGCGTAAATTGATTTTGTTTGCGGTTTCGCAGGTACTGTCGAGGCCCGTGCTGTTTTAAGATTGAGGGTAAAATCCAGAAAAAGTTCGGTGGAGGTGCCATTTGGGTGGTTTTAATTTAGTTATTTGTTTAATGTGATCACTTAGATTACACATTTTACGCTTGCACTGAATTAGGTTAAAGTTTTTCACCAATCGTAAACCTTATGCAGCTTTGATTAATTTGTCGCATTCAAACATAATTGGTTCGAATAACGATGCAGTTGGAAGCATCGTGGATTTAGGAAGGCGACTTCTGTGACTGCCGTACTGTCGTTAAGCTCTAGCAGAGATTAGATAATGAATGTGTCAATTAATCGTGGAATAAATAGACAGGCGTCGCCTTTTATAGACATGCAGCGAATCGATTCTACTGATATGTCACTCTGCTCGACAAAGGCTAACTCACATAAGGAAATACTCACCTTTTCTGTACCACTTGCGAAATTTTTTTGAAAACGTGTTTTTTTCTTAGGTATTTTAGCAAATTATACATACTTCGAAGTGTTATACAACACTAGTGTGACATGTGCATCTTACATGTCATAAAATCCTCAACACATTTCCATCTTAAATTCTGAAAATCAATACTAGTGGCACACTATAGATATTTTCTTTGAGGCCATAATTCATCTTTTTTTCTTCATACTTTCGTATGCATGAAGAGGTTCGATGACTCCAGCTGTACGTAAAAACGCTTTTAATCCACCTAACAGTGTGATGAGACATTTCTTATAACTCTTATCACTCTCTTCGGATATTATATCGTTTGAGAACATTTAGAACTTGATGCTTCGCGATGTTTTCTGATAACACATACTACATGGGATAGTGGCAGGACTCAGAGAATCACTCAAATCAGCATAGGACAACATCAGTGCTAGAAATCTCAAACCAAATCAATGGGAAGGCGAAAAAATGGCCCATAAAATAGACATACAAACGAATTATTGCTAATGCTCTGTTAATAAAATATCTAAATTCCTCAATCAATGCATTGTGGTGGGAAAACTGATTTTTCTAAAGGGGTTATGTATATTGTACTGAGCCAAAAAAAATCGATTTTTTTTAATCGATTTGAAGTTTATTGTCGCAACTGCTCGTTGCACCGCACCATACATCCAAATAAAATAATAGTCTGCACCTATATGTAAACATCTTTGCCATGCGATCGCCCCTATAAATCGGGCGCCGCTGGCGTTCGGAGATGATCGAGGGAGAAACGTCAAAAAGAATTGCAAGTGAGCGAGGAAAAGTTGTACTCTACTAAAGTTTATTTGCCATTTGTAATTCACGATTAAATACTACAAGTACAGTTCAGTAGATTAATTATTCTAGTTGAAATCAAGTACAGTGCAGTAAATCTAAAATTATAGTTCAAAAAACAAGTGCAGTACGATAAATTGAAAAATTCTAATTAAAAGCAGTTAAATCCTACAGCTATTAGTACGGCTGATTGAAATTGGTTAGTTTAGTGCTATATATTGTTCCTAACTAAATTAAATTAAACCATAAAAATCCTTAGGTACTACATAGCTGCTATCCTTTCATCTACGGTATCGTAAAAACTAAATTAATCATACAACACACAATAAGAGGTAAAATATTCAGCATGAAAGCATGGTGAAACTTAACCTAACCTACAAACCTTATTTTAGCATTACCACCACCAACTGAACTACTGTAAAAGACATAAAAGGGACACTAAACGTAAGTTTTCTTAAATCTATTAACTAAAAATATGCAAACGTTATATCGAACCACTAACTAAAATATGTACCACACTGAAAAATTATATATCCCTCCGGCAGGTATTTTTTAACGCTGTCATATACTGTAAAATACAACGTTCAGAAAATCGGAAAAACTGTCTCTTTTTCGTTGCAATCGCAACATTTTAAAAAATACGTTTATTTCGCGATCGGGGAGGCTTCAACAATGCCCAAGAACGGGCGAGAAAATGTGCCGAAACCGGGTGTGAGTTGTGGTGTGTGCGATGATCCGGACGACAGTCGGATGGTATGCTGCGACGACTGCGGTAGATGGTTCCATTTTAGGTGCGTGGGCGTTGACGAAGGGATCGAGGAAGTCGACTGGAATTGTTCATCGTGCGAAAAAAGGCGGACAGCTCAGGTCACCCCAGGAGGAACAAATCAACAGACGGAAGACACCCAAGAGCAGCAAAAGAAGTTAGTCTTTGAATTTCAGAAGCAAATGGCAGATATGGAACGTAGGTTCGACGAACAGCAGCAGACATATGAGAAAATGCTTCAGGAGAAGGATCGCGAGTTGAAGAATGCGGTTGATGATTTGCAGCACCAGTTCCAACGCCGCCTGGAGAAGAAAGAGCAACAAATTCGAGATGAGTTGCTTGCCCCGCCGGCTGTGCCGCCACCTAGTGCGAATTCCACTACGCTAGGAAATGAGAACCGCGTGGCGACGGATATGTGTCAGGTGCTCGAGCGAATGGACAAACGGCTTCAGGAGATGGCGAAAAAGCAGAGTCTAGACACGAAGCGTCTTGAAGGAAGATTAAGAGCGATGGAAATCAGCACTCGTGACCAAATGCAGAGAAATAGCAGTGGTTTGAACGTCGATGCGGATCCATTCGAGCAGAATCATCATTCTGACGTTCCATCAGAAGCACCGTCTCACGAACTAAGTAGAAGTCAGCTTGCAGCGAGGCATGCAGTGGCAAAGGAACTGCCCATCTTCACTGGCAATCCTGAGGAGTGGCCTCTGTTTATCGCCACTTATGAAAGCACCACCAAGATGTGCGGTTTTAGTGACGAAGAAAATCTGCTCAGGCTTCAGCGATCTTTAAAAGATAAAGCTCTTGAGGTGGTAAGAAGCCGATTGCTATATCCAGCTGGGCTTGAAGGTGTTATTCATACGCTACGTACGCTATTCGGTCGTCCAGAGATTATCGTACACTCGCTAGTGTGCAAGATTCGGGAGATGCCTACACCGAAGACGGAGAAATTGGAAACTCTGATTGATTTCGGTGTCGCAGTCCAGAACATATGTGCAACGATAGTGGCTTGTGGATTGAGCGAGCATCTGTGCAATGTAGCACTTCTCCAAGAGCTTGTTGAAAGATTACCACCGACCATTAAGCTCGATTGGGCGAAACATCGACAATCTTTACAAGGAATCACACTGTCAGACTTCAGTACCTGGTTGGGTACGCTTGTGGAAGCAGTATGTGTAGTTACGGTTCCGTCGTCAATTAGTATATACGCTGCCAAGCCAGAGAAGCGTAGTCGAAAGGAAGAGGTCCACGTTCATCTCGAAACCAGTGCTGGTCAGGAATCGAGCTCAATAGAGTCTCCGAAATCATACAACAAGCAGTGTGTAATTTGTCTAGGGGGATGCAGCAATGTAGCCTCGTGTAAGAAGTTCCAAGAACTAGGTGTAGGGGCACGATGGACGGCACTAAAGCAGAACAAACTCTGCAGGAAGTGCCTGGTTAAGCATTTCGGAGCCTGTTCAGTAAAAGAAGCTTGTGGAAGAAACGGTTGTTCGTACATGCATCACAAACTGCTACACGATGATTTCAGATACCAGCGAAATGAGAGCATACAAATATCGATTCCTCGAGCTGGTGCAGAGACGCCTAACGAAACTTGCAACACTCACGTCAACAAAGTTAGCAAGGTTCTTTTTCGATACATCCCAGTGCTTCTTCATGGGCGAGGAAAGACTGTGCGCATCTTTGCCTTTTTGGATGAGGGTTCATCAGTAACGCTGATGGAACATAGCTTACTGAAGGAACTTAATCTTGAAGGCGAACCGCATCCCTTGTGCCTTGGTTGGACGGCAGATCATCAGCGCCAGGAAACGAACTCCGTGGTGCTGCCGTTGCAGATTTCTGGAACAAACGATTCGAGCAGATACCGGATTTCTAAAGTGCACACAGTACAGAGTCTCGCTTTACCTCGTCAAACTCTCGCGATGAAGGAACTAGAGCAACATTATCAACACTTGTAAAATTTGCCGGCTGACTCCTACCGCAATATTCGACCGCAGATACTGATAGGAATGGACAACTGCCGGTTGGGTCACGCGCTAGATAGCAGAGAAGGAGGATTCAACGAACCAATCGCCACCAGAACGCTTTTGGGCTGGACAGTATTCGGCCCGTGCTCTATGGCACCACAATCAGAGACGGACTTTACAGCACACCACAGCTTTCATGTGTGCCCGTGTTGCGAGCGGAACGATGCTGAACTACATGGTGCGATGAAAGCATACTTCTCATTAGACAGCGTTGGAGTAATGAATCCTATCAAACCACCTTTGTCGAGAGACGATGAACGAGCGAAACATCTGCTAGATTCTCTGACACACGTGAAGGAAAAACGATACGAAACAGGACTGCTTTGGCGGTATGACGATGTCCGACTACCGGACAGTAAAATGATGGCCATGCGACGACTGATATGTTTGGAGAAGCGAATGCAGCGCGAACCGGAACTAGCTGTGGTATTGAAGCAGAAAATCAGAGATTACGAGTGCAGCGGATATATTGAGAAACTGAATAAAAGCCACCTGTCGAAAGAGTTTCCACGAGTCTGGTATCTTCCCATATTCCCCGTCGTGAATCCTAACAAACCAGGGAAACTTCGCATAGTATGGGACGCAGCTGCAAAGGTTGCAGGAACATCTCTAAACACTTTCCTGCTAACTGGTCCAGATCAACTTAGTTCTCTTCCCTCTGTCCTACACCGTTTCCGAGAATATCGAGTTGCCGTTACAGGTGATATGCGGGAAATGTTCCACCAAATTTCGGTGAACAGGAACGACCAACAATGTCAGAGGTTCCTGTGGCGTGATGGTGAGCAGGATCGTAGTCCAGACGTCTACGCAATGAAAGTGATGACATTCGGGGCTAGCTGTTCACCGAGCTGCGCGCAGTATGTGAAAAATCATAATGCGCAACGATTCCAGAAACAGTTTCCGAGGGCGGCTGAGGCGATTGTCAAAGAACATTATGTCGACGACATGCTGTCCAGTGAGGAGTTGGAAGAAGATGCGGTGCAACTTGCGAAGAATGTTCGCTACGTTCATGCAGAGGCCGGGTTTGAAATACGCAACTGGCTATCAAACTCACAAAGAGTGCTGCGAGAGCTAGAAGCCAGGCCGGGTGAGAAAAGCTTAAACCTATCGAATGAGATGGGAACAGAGAAAGTTCTCGGCATGTGGTGGTGCACTGCAACGGATACGTTTACATTCAAAGTATCGCCGCGAATCAGCTCCGACTTACTCCAAGCTCGTATAATACCAACCAAGAGGCAGGTCTTGAGTACTCTGATGATGATCTACGACCCCCTGGGATTATTGGCACACTTCCTAATGTTCCTCAAAATACTACTTCAGGAAATCTGGCGAAGTGGCGTTAATTGGGATGATCAGATTAAGTCCGAGCAGTACGAGAAGTGGAAAACCTGGTTGCGAGTCCTCCCGCAGGTGGAAAATGTCAAGGTACCGAGGTGCTATCGAATCAAGACCGGCGTAGGAGAGCAGAATGTGATGCAACTTCATGTGTTCGTAGATGCGTCGGAGAATGGGTATGCTGCTGTTGCGTATCTGCGGTTTGAGGAGAATGGTGAAGTGGAGTGTGCGCTTATCGGAGCGAAGACACGGGTAGCCCCATTGCGGTTCGTGTCAATTCCAAGATTGGAACTTCAAGCGGCGATAATTGGAGCGCGTTTGGCGAACGATGTCATGGAGACACACAAGCTTAAACCCACGCAAAGATTCTTCTGGTCGGACTCACGTGATGTTCTCTGCTGGATTAACTCCGATCACCGAAAATACAGCCAGTTCGTAGCAGTGCGAGTCAGTGAATTATTGGAGATGACTGAACCGAACGAGTGGAACTGGATTCCATCAAAACTAAACGTAGCGGATGACGCCACAAAGTGGCAGAAACTCCCAGATTTGTCACCTGAAAGTCGATGGTTCCGCGGCCTGGAATTTTTGTGGATGTCGAGAATTCAGTGGCCTGTCACAATGTCTGACAAACTGCAGAAGAAAAGCGTCTACATGTGCTCCATCACTCTATACGATGTTCTCTGTTTCGGTGGGAAGATTTCTCGAAGTGGAATAAGTTGATGCGTGTCGTAGCGTTTGTTAAAAGATATCCAGCGAATCTCATCAGGAAACTGGCAGGAAAGCCCATTGCCACCGGTCCACTGACTCAATTGGAGCTTAAGGAGGCAGAGCTGTTTATTCTGAAGCAAGTGCAAGATGCTGAGTTTGCTGCAGACATAGAGCGACTGAAGAAACCGAACCCTGTGCCGTGGAAAAGGGTGATACCAAAGAGTAGCACTCTATACGGTCTTAGTCCCACGCTGGATGAAGATGGACTGCTGCGAATGAAAGGTCGTATAGACGCTTGCGAATTTGCAGAGGAGTGTACCAAGCGCCCGATACTGCTGCCGAAACGTCACCCAATAACAGATCTCATCATCATGAGCATTAGGGTGGGACAAAAATTAGATTCCAGCTCCGAGCAACTTTTTAGGTACCATTTGTGTCCAAGAATAACTGTGCAAATTCTTAGCTCGATCGGTGAAACTATATTTTCGCGCCCACTGTTTAAAGTTTACATGGGATTTTGCATGGGAAAATTAACTTCTACAAAATAATTCCTCCAGGAGTCGCCCATTGCTTCCTAAAAATAAATCGTTATGTGACTTTTAAAGGAAATTTAACAAAGAAACAAAGTCTCGAAAACAACAAAACGATCTGACGCATGAGAAAAAAGTTATTAAGCAGAAACCGATTGATGCTCTGACGATTGATGAAATATTCATTTTTTCTAGCACCACTGCTGTTGGTTGTTCAATTATACACAATTTTGTATTAATGCCCTCTTTATGCGTCTAAATCGTTTATCTACACTATTTGGCCACTTCGCAAGGTTTTGAGGGATGAATAAAGGCTTCTTTCGTACATAATAAGAGAAAGTTAAAAATTTTTGTATATAATTAGACCGCCAGAAGCAGTGATGCTATGAAAAGTGAAATTTTCATCAATCTTCAAGACATCAATCGGTTTTTGCTTAATAACTTTCTCCACAAGCATCAGATCGTTTTGCAGTCTTCTAGACTTTGTTTCCTGGACAAATTTCCTATAAAAATCAGATATCTATTTATTTTTAGGAGGTAAAGGGCGACTATTGGAAGAATTAATTTGCAAAAGACAATTTCCCCATACGAAATCCCATGTAAACTTTAAATCGCGGGCGCGAAAATATAGTTTCACCGATCGAGCTGAAAATTTGCAGAGTTGTTCTGGGAACTAAATGGGACTCAAAAAGTTACTCGGAGCCAAATTTTATTTTTTTCATATAACCATGTCCCACTCTAATGAGCATCCATCAGAAATATTGCCACATGAATCACCAGACCGTGCTCAACGAAATTCGCCGTAGATTCTACGTACCTCAGCTCCGTTCTGTATACCGCCATGTGCGAGGTCGCTGTCAACTCTGCAAGAACCGACAGGCAATGCCGGTTACACCAGAAATGTCCGCTCTTCCGCCTACGCGATTGAAAGCCTTCAGTCGCCCATTCTCCTACGTTGGTATCGATTACTTTGGGCCAATGTCGGTGGTTGTCGGCCGGAGGATTGAGAAACGCTGGGGTGTGTTGATCACTTGCCTCACCGTGCGAGCAATACATATAGAGGTAGCCCACAGCCTCACAACATACTCGTGTATTCTCGCCATCAGAAACTTCGTCGCAAGAAGAGGTGCACCGATAGAAATCGTCAGTGATCGCGGAACCAATTTTATCGGCGCCAGTCGCGAACTGAAGGAAGCGTTGCTGCAAGTGAATCAGGAACAGATTATGAAACACTTCATCACCACCGAGACCAAATGGTCGTTTAATCCACCCGCATCCCCGCATTTTGGCGGAGCTTGGGAACGCTTGGTTCAGACTATAAAGAAGGCCCTTAAACACACACAACTCACACGCACACCTACCGACGAGCTGCTGAGAAACATGCTAACCGAGGTCGAACTAATCATCAACTCTCGACCGCTCACAGAATTGCCGCAAGAGGACGATCTGTCCACTGCGTTAACCCCGAATCACTTTCTGCTCGGATCATCCGACGGTTCTAAGCCCCCGATCGCGTTCGATGATAGCAGCTATGCACTGAGACACACCTGGAAGATGTCGCAAGTTTACGCTAATAGATTCTGGCGACGCTGGGTTTCTGACTACCTGCCATCCCTGACCCGAAGGACAAAATGGTTTAAGCAGGTTAAGCCTCTAGCTGATGGAGATATCGTAGTTATTGTGGACGAAACGTTGCCGAGAAATTGCTGGCCAAAAGGTCGGGTGGTTCGTGCAATCCAGTCAAAGGATGGACAAGTTCGTCGCGCTCTTGTGCAGACTGCCACAGGAGTCCTGGAGAGACCAGCAGTGAAGCTTGTAGTATTGGACGTTGGTGCGACTGTAAGTACATCGGACCAGTGATCTCGAAGTACTGGGGGGGGAGTGTCGCAACTGCTCGTTGCACCGCACCATACATCCAAATAAAATAATAGTCTGCACCTATATGTAAACATCTTTGCCATGCGATCGCCCCTATAAATCGGGCGCCGCTGGCGTTCGGAGATGATCGAGGGAGAAACGTCAAAAAGAATTGCAAGTGAGCGAGGAAAAGTTGTACTCTACTAAAGTTTATTTGCCATTTGTAATTCACGATTAAATACTACAAGTACAGTTCAGTAGATTAATTATTCTAGTTGAAATCAAGTACAGTGCAGTAAATCTAAAATTATAGTTCTAAAAACAAGTGCAGTACGATAAATTGAAAAATTCTAATTAAAAGCAGTTAAATCCTACAGCTATTAGTACGGCTGATTGAAATTGGTTAGTTTAGTGCTATATATTGTTCCTAACTAAATTAAATTAAACCATAAAAATCCTTAGGTACTACATAGCTGCTATCCTTTCATCTACGGTATCGTAAAAACTAAATTAATCATACAACACACAATAAGAGGTAAAATATTCAGCATGAAAGCATGGTGAAACTTAACCTAACCTACAAACCTTATTTTAGCATTACCACCACCAACTGAACTACTGTAAAAGACATAAAAGGGACACTAAACGTAAGTTTTCTTAAATCTATTAACTAAAAATATGCAAACGTTATATCGAACCACTAACTAAAATATGTACCACACTGAAAAATTATATATCCCTCCGGCAGGTATTTTTTAACGCTGTCATATACTGTAAAATACAACGTTCAGAAAATCGGAAAAACTGTCTCTTTTTCGTTGCAATCGCAACTTTACTCAAATTTCCAACGCGACTGAGAATTAAGAAATCAACGCTTTTTCTTGAAAAAACCCACCATTCCACTATGGGTCACAAGGGCGGTTTTTCGGTACAAAAATCAATAACTTCCAAACCGTTCATTTTAGGGAAATTATGTCTGAGAGAATATTTTTGGAAATTAAATTTTCTTACTTTTAAAGCAAAATGTAGCTATGGTGGTCCTCTCAAACATTCTTTTCGAAAAATTATGTTTAGAACTAAATGGTGTAGCAAGGTACTTACTTCAGCAAAGTTGTAGAAAAATATTTTTCAAGTAACATTTTCAAATGCATCAAAGTTATAGCATTATAGCATTATCGGTTTTCATGTTATAATTATTTTTCTTCTTTATCTTAGGGTGTCATTTTAGTGTTTCTGAAAAAGTCAGTTTTTTAACTATAACTTTTTAAATAGTTAGTCTATCTTCATACTCTCTATGAAGCAATTTTAGTACTTTTCATTGCGCATATTTCTGCTGAAGAATGTGAATCGATATCATTTTTCGTTATCGAATTACGATCATTTTTTTAAATAAAAATGATAGTTTTCAATGACCTCTAACTCAGAAGGTTGCAAAAACCAGCAGCTAAATTTGCACTCTTTCGAAAGTGCATCAAAAATACTGTAAAATATCTCAAAATCAACTTTTGCTTTTTTGTCATTCAGCGAAAAATGTTGACATCAACATTATGATTAAATGACATCAGCATACGGCTGTTTTTAAGGGTCTGGTCATTGCCATTTAGAACCTGCTTTACTAGATCGAAAAGTCGAGTTGTTAAATGATTTTTTGAGCTTGTCAAATATATGTACACAAATATTGAAAACGTTAGGCTCAGACAGATATTTATTTTACTATTCTACGTAACTACTTTATTATCATCGTCATCCTCATAATTATTATAATCACAATCATCAACATCATCAGCATCGTCGTCGTTATAGTTATCTGAATCGTGTCTCTTTTCTCAATGTGCTAACTCATTTAATATTGAACTTATTTCAGTGCGTTTACTGTATCGGGATCTTCTAACTGCAAGAACCGGATTAGACGAGTCCATTGCTCTAAAGAAAACATCTTCCATGTTCGCGACTCTTGAACAATTTCTACCGTGACTCAGTCGATCGTTCCGAGCCTCAGCTCCTTGTTCGCTCATGAAACTTGTTGGTAATGGAAGTGTTGACATAATATAAAATGTAGCGCATTTTGCCTTAAAAAGCAAATGAATTAAGGATTACCCTTCATTCTGTTCTAAGTAAGCGACGAATTTCTGTGAATGCTGGTTTGGGAGGAAGTGCAGTTTGAATCTTCTGTAGGAACTGTTAACGGCTTCTCAAAATATTTCTAATTTTTATCGAGTACTTTCGTCTCAATTCGATTACTGTCTTTCCAAAATTGATCAAACCTTTTACATGTTTTAATTGTTACAGCTTTTGCATTCTGAGTGAACTTATTTTTTTCATTTTGTCCCACATCAAATTATCTCATTATTTCCTCAAACACAACTTTTATTTTATTTTTATTTTCACCTTTGGCCACTTTCCAGAGATCGAACAACTTTATTTTATGCATTTTAACAGCACTAATAATACAAAGCACTACACGCGTTGATCAAAGCAGTCGTCGGCTACTGCGATTCGATTCATGAATGAGATTGATACCAATTAAACTGTCACGACTCGTGGTGTTGTTGTTTATATTTGACATCGAAGGGCAAAAATGCTGACTTTGATTTTGAAATATTTTATAGTATTTTTGATGCACTTTCAAAAGAGTACAAATTTAGCTGCTAGTTTTTGCAACCTTCTGAGTTAGAGGGCATTGAAAACTATCATTTTGATTTAAAAAAATGATCGTAACTCGATAACGAAAAATGATATCGATTCACATTCTTCAGCAGAAATATGCGCAATGAAAAGTACTAAAATTGCTTCATAGAGAGTATGAAGATAGACTAACTATTTAAAAAGTTATAGTTAAAAAACTGACTTTTTCAGAAACACCCTAAGTTAAAGAATAAAAATAATTATAACATAAAAACCGATAGTGCTATAACTTTAATTCATTTGAAAATGTTAACTGAAAAACATTTTTCTACAACTTTGCTGAAGTAAGTACCTTGCTATACCATTTTGTTCGAAAAATAATTTTTCGAAAAGAATGTTTGAGAGGACCACCCTAGCTACATTTTACTTTAAAAGAAAGCGAATTTAATCCCCAAAAATATTCTCTTAGACATAATTTCTCTAAAATGAACGGTTTGGGAGTTATTGATTTTTGTACCGAAAAATCGCCCTTGTGACTCATAGTGCATTCAAAGAAAATGAACAAGTGCATATTTCCAGACATGGTTTTATTTCCAATTTAGAACTATTGTGTTTTTTACATCCTAGATTGCATGATTCAGTGATCGAAACCCAAAACTTCATGAAGTATTTGAAATTATTAAATTAAAATTTGTGTTTGCTATTGAAATTGACAAAATGATTGTATATATAGTATATAGTCCCTTTGGCGATTGTTTACTTTTTCGGTCCCACCTATCAGCATTGAAGTATCGCCCTTACGTTTTTTTACAATACCAATTTTACAATTGGTGGGGGTTTGGTGAAAATCGATCTTAATGTCTAAACGGCATAATTCCGAAACCGTAATTTTTGAAGTTTTAAAATTATGCAGAATTAATTTTTCAGAAAATAGTAACAGAGCAAATAAGTACCAAAGTCCAAAAAAATCAATTTTTGTCAAACGTTATTTTTTCGAGTTTACATCAAATCTCAATGTTTCATGCATTATAATGTCATTTGGCATCAAAAATACAAATTTGATTTTGAAAATTTTTCATTTCAGTTATATGGGAATTTGTTGTGTGATTGCACTCTTCAACTCGTAACTCCGGAACCGGAAGTCCAATCAATAAAAAATTCAATAGCAGCATATGGGAAGATTGTACCTTTCATTTGAGACTAACTTTGTGCAAATCGATCCAGCCATCTCTGATTAACAGAGGTCACATTTTTTCCACATACACACATACACACACATACACACACATACATACAGACATACATACACACACAGACATTTTCCGATCTCGACGAACTGAGTCGATTAGCATATGACACTCGGTCCTCCCGGTCGGGATTAGATCGACGAATTTTAGAGTGAATGAGAAAGGCAAAAACATTTTAAGCAATTGTTGAAATTTATGCATTTTTCGTTGAGCAGTTCTATGTTTCATAGAATTAAATCAATTTTAACTTCGCTTCCTATTAAATAAAGACCCTTATTACAGTACATCTCTACAAAAACGAGATCAATTTGAAAATAAATCTGAGGATTATGATTGATTACAGAACTCTGGAATTTTCTATTGGAATGTTTTCAGACAGGAATTTGATATTGATGCTATTAGACAACTGTGAAATCAAGACCAAGAGATCAGTTACATATCAGGACCCCATTCCGACAATTTATCAAAAGTCCTCATGATGTTTACAATAACAGGTTATCAATCTACGGATCAGATAATTGTTATTGTAATATTGAATTAAATCAGTCTGCATCAATAAATTTTCAACTTCAATCCAATTTTTTTTTGGGTTTTGTGGGGGGGGGGGGGGTTGTATGGTGTTAAACCCCAAAACCTTCTCTTGGCTACGCCGTTGCTTGGAGTTATTTATTTTGCTTTTCATTTTCCGATATGTTTCAGATCGATCCGATGGTTATAAGTTAGCAAAATTGCAGTCAGAAAGTTCGCACAAATGAACATTTTTGTACTGATAAGTTATCAAGTTCCTTCCAGATAACTTGGAAGTGTTCGGTGATTATTTCTAGCGGTTGTAGATAGTAAAATGAAATACAAAATTCGTTTTATCGAAATAATGTTTGGCTTATTTCAATGGATTATTACTATATGTAACAATAAATAGGCGACAAAGAGTAATCAACAAACAACAAGCCATAACTTTTAAAGTATTCATAATAGATATTTGAAGTCTTCAGTAACGTTATTCACAAAAGTAAGAGCTACAAATTTGCTGAAGGCATCATTTCGATATACTCACTTCCAAAAAAATTTGTGAAAATATCTCACTCATAGGGGGATTAATCAGCAAAAGCACAATACCAAAAGAAAGGGCATATTGCCTCCATTAAATTCTCCGAAGATACTATTGACCTAAAATAAGCCGTTTTGGCGTTAATAATAGATTACATGTTTTTGGTCATATTTCTGGCTATGGGAAATGATAAAAATCTTTCGTCCGCATTTAATGTTAAATATCTCTTTTGATAATAGTCCGATTTCAACAATCTATAGCCTATTCGAAAGGTATTCATTAAAGCTGTCTAAAAACATATAAATTGTTAATCTACAATGTCAATTTCGTAATAATGTAAAAAAACTGCAAAAAACGCAATTTTTGCGCATTCAAACATTCATATCTTGGAAACTAAACATCAGAATCAAAAACAAATTAATAGCGTTCATACTGTTTTTTAGTTCTTTCATTTAAAATTGGTTTGGATAAGATCGGTTCAGCCATTGCTGAGAAACACGAATGAGAATTTGTCCGTTACATACACACACACACAGACACACACAGACATTGTCCCAAATCGTCGAGCTGAGTCGATTGGTATATAAGACTCGGCCCTCCGAGCCTCGGAAAAAATCTTGAAAGTTTGAGCGAATTCTATACATTTCTTTTATAAGAAATGTAAAAAGATTATATTTAATTGGTAGTGTAACCAGGGCGCTGCACAGTGGCACGACTTAGAACAAAAGATGGACTAAAGTCAAAACTTTGCCATATTGGTTCTAATAGGACTGTTTTATGTAATGTTTGTACAGTGAATTCGTTTTTGATATTAAAACATATTAAAAATAAACATTTACTATTCATTAGGGTGTCTCAAAAATATATATTTTATCGAAATAGCTCTTAACATTTTTGTGAATTAATTTTCGCGTGCCAAATCGTTTTTGATATCAACACTTGTAAAAAAAATCTTCATTAAACATTAGGGTGCCTCAAAAGAATAATTTTGTCATGAAGGTTCAAAAAACTTTTTAAAAAAATTTTTGAGCCCAGAATTTCTATTGTAGCTATAAAAATAGAACTCAACTTTACTACTTATTAAAGTGGTTCAAAAGTAAGCACATATTTTCTCTTATATTGATTACTAGCTGGCCCGACAGACGTTGTCCTGCCTATAATTATTCACTGAAAAATACAACAAAAATAGCAATGCTTGTGGATTAAATTTCTATTAATTTCAAATCCGGTGAGGTGACTCCAATTGTAGAACCTATGTCCTATAATATACGTTATGATCAACAATGCTTTGTGCCTATCTCTATAAACAGTTACAATGTTAATGCTTTACCAATATCTGAATAGGACCATGGGAGAATCGCCAGTACTTTGAATTTATTCCGGTGCATTTCAATGACTTATTCTCATTTTCAAAGTCAAATCGGAATTTGAATCCGTTTGAATCATGGGAATTCGTGGAAACAAAGCATCGCTGCATTCATACACTCCTTTGTGAATAGTGCCTTCATACACGTTACCTATCAACTCTCTCGCTGCTCTTGCTTTTAAATGCTTCATTTAAGCAAGGTTTGTCATAAAATAGAACTTTTTAACAAAAAAGCACCGTCGCGGAAAAACGGGACCCAAAAGCACACCAATGACATTTTATTACGTAACTACATATAATGACAAACTATGCAAACAATCCTAAAGTAAAAATGTCCCAATTGCAATAGGTCGATTAAGAAAATGTTAATATTTTGTGATCCTGCTAAAGAACCTTTCACAGAAAATAATGCAAAAATCATAGAAATCCGTCATCTCGTTCTTGAGTTATGCGATGACACACGAAAACCATTTCAATTTTATATATAGAGATTTAAATAGTAATTATAGTAAGTTAAATTAATTTCCATATTGAAACGAATTGATTTACATCTCATTATGGTGCTTCAGAAATTACTATTTAGTTTTTACGGACCAAATAAGATGTGTTCAACTAATTTTGGAACGTTTAATTCATTGGTGGGTTACTTGATACGAAAACTACATTTTCTTTCATTTTCAAAACAAACATTTTGAGCGTCTTAAAGGAATGGTTACATTCACTAATTAACAAGATGATCAACGATTTTTTTTTCGCAGGTGTGTTTCAAGTTACTTAGATTGATAATTTCATATCTTAAATAAAAATAAATCAAAAATCCTTTTTCGCGGCACTCGCGCGAATTGCTCCCCGAATGAGCAACCGCTGGTACTGGAAGAAGATTTCGCTATTGTTTCGGAAGGTGTTGCACAAAATAGAACGACGCGAGTGCCGGAAGGTTAAAAATGGTCTTATTTAAATTGGATAATATCGTTTACCCTTAAAATACTCCAGTGCTATACAAATGCTGATCAAAATAGTCTTACTAAATAACTAGAACTCAACTGTGTTCACTCATTTTAACAGTTACTGATTAAGTTAGCAAGAAATAGTTACAGAAACATTTAATGACATATTTAAATTGGTTGGAAATATTTATTGATTTTCAAACATTCAGAATACCTTTACCATTTAAAAAAAACCACACTTCCCACTCGGCTTCTCACTCTTAATCATTAATAAAACCTTGTAGATGATGCTCTCAATACTATTTGAAAGTTGTCCATGCATTTGTGTCATTATTCTAGCTATAAAGTGGTTATTCAAATTCAATATCAGTAATAACCATGCGTCTCCATTCGCAGTTTGTTTTTTAAATTTTGACTGCTTATCGCAAGTTTTCGCAAAACTAGCATAGACCTATTTTAAAGAGAAAATTAAAAGCTTTCGAATGAGCATAGTGTGATCGTGGGCATTTACGGGCGTCGTCGTTGTTATCGCATTAGAAGCTCGAATTCAATAAAAAATCATGACAAACTGTTATCTAAACACTAGCTAAACCAACTAGTGACTGATTTTTGGCGATTTTACGATGTGATTTCATCACACGGATAATTTTGGTAAAGTAATGCAATGCATAAAATCAACCGTTTCTTTGAAAAACGAAAATAACCGGATGTAGTTCCTATGGCGAAACAATGCAAAAATACTTGAGTTATGCCCTTAAAAAAACTGTCTAAAATTCATTTTACGTCCAAATCACGTAGAATCTCGCAAAAATGTCTCTGATGGCTCATCTGATATGAGCAAAATACTAGCCATACTATCGCATAATCTTCATATTTGGACTCCGGGCTCGTCCCACTGCACAGTGGCCGGAAGCTGGCCAAAACCTCAAAAATTTATTTTTGAAATAATGATATTTTATATTTTTCCTAAAATGAATTCCTAAACGAATGATGTATATTCGAAATTTTATGATCATTGGATAAGAACACGATTTTTAACACGAGTTTAAACGTACCAAAGTCCGGATTTTTTAATGATTTTCATTTCCGAAACCATCATTGCTCTGTTCACTTCAAATGCATGTTGCTCTTTTGATTTTGGTCCGATTCTAGCACAACTAGTTTCATTGTGTAGAGGAACTAAAGAGCTTGGTTAGTAAGTAAACTACATTTGGTAAATTTGCTTGGAACTATGACTTTTTAGTTTAAATATGTTTAAGGTGGTCAGATCAAAAATACTTTGTTCACTAATGTATTCTGTACAAATTTCGGAATCATTTCGGAACGGTCACATAGTATACATTCTATGTGAAATTACCTCTACTTTTCGAATATCATGGTCTCGTTCTGCGCCTAGGTGCGCAAAAAGGTTTAAGGAGATTTCAAAGCTTTGTTGCTGATATGGAGACACATGGTGTTTTGTGTAAAATAGTTAGACAATCTACAGTAAACCAACACGTTCAACAATGGTTTTAAAGTAGTGTTCTTCATTTTTTATGATATTGTTAACATTGGTGAACAGTAACGGAAAATCTATCATGAAAACTGGATCATAGTTATAAGAAAGGTTCAATGACACTGTATGGAAAAATGCATTGAATATTTTACGACTTTTGACATCAAAAATGAGCTCAGCACCTCAAAATTAGCTTAAATTGTGATTTTCAGCCAAATTAGGTAACATTTGAGGTTTTGTCCGACTTTTGTTTGAAGAGCCGCCACTGTGCACTGTGGCGCGCTGTCACCGCTATTCATTAAGCCTTGTCCATTAGACAGTGCATTCTCTCTCTCTCTCCTCTCTCTCTCTCTCTCTCTCTCTCTCTCTCTCTTTCTCTCTTTCTAGTCTTTCTCATAGTATCGATCAACGATCGGTCGATGATTGTACAACACATAAACAGCAATGTGCTTGATTCCATAGGTGTGGCTTTGCTACTGCTCTTTTGCTCGACTTCTGCATATTTATTGCGTAAAAAATTTCGACTTTTATATACTTTCCATATACTTTTTGTCCACGTGCTTTACAGAAATCGAGCGAGAGAGAGAGGGGAAGAGAGAGAGACAGATAGAGAGACAGAGAGCAATAGCAGCGCTACACCTAGAATCCAGTACATTGCATAAACAGTACATAAAATGATATATTACTCCCTATGGAGTCCGGTGCATTGGTCAAGCGTAGAAAAACTCTAGAAAGAGAACTGCGGAGACTCCATTTTGGATCGATTGAATTCGCGTTTAGCTGTCTAAACTCCTTATAACATTGGACGTGTTGCCATACAATGCCGGGGCATACGTTGCCGAAAATGCTGTTTTTCTCTCCGCCGTTCTCTTTCTAGAGTTTTTCTAGTCAAGCGCCGTGGTCCTTAAAGGGGCCTCTATTCGCGAGGCCTAAAATTGAGCACTTTTTTGGGAAAAAAATTCAAAGCATCTACTCAATAGATTTTGAAACTTTTTTTTATATTTTGAAGATAGATGTTTTGACTTTTCTATTTTACATTTGAAGACGAAAACGAAAAATCTCTCGCGACCTTCAAAATTCATTGATGACATTGATGTTGAAACTGCATGAGTCCCGCTTAAGTAAAAATTTGGTAATCTGTAATCAGAAAACTCATATTTTTATAGTAATAGTCACGTTGGCTATGTTTAGACGAGAGGGATTTTCTTTTATTTTATAATTTGTAAAAGTTATGTAACGATTTGTGAAAATTTCCAATATTTACGTTATTTTTTGGCCTATTAAGGGCCATACAAATGGAACAAATTGACATTTTGCAAATCCCTTTCGAGCAAACATAGCGGTATATTTCCTGAACAGTTGGAGAAAAAATTATTGAAATCGGACCAGTACTTCTATGAAAAGTCTTGCTTGACCGCTTAAAAAACACTACTTTCGGGAAAACGCGTTTAAAGATAAATTACGGTGTATAACTGGATTGTAGTACCTTACTAGATAATCTATTATACCGGTTCCGCAGAGCTCACCTTCCTAATCATGAAAATGTTCTTGGCTTTGCACATTTTGCTCTCTCTGTTGAATTCGGGCCTGTTTTGCCGCGACACCCACTTTGCGTTCAGAACGAGTTATACGTTCACTGTCGAGTCGAGTAGCACATCTTTCAGCTTCATTCCCCAAGGTAATTCCCATCAACTCCATAGCTTGTAAGATCGATGAAAATCTTTGATTGAAGATGCTGACTCCAAGTAAGTCACAACATTGACCATCTGCCTGCCAAAATTTGTGCGTTTTTGCGCTAATGAACAGATTCCACTAGTCAGAGACTCATGGATGTTTTGGGAGTAAGCCCATAAGCTTCTTTCTAATAAATTATTAGATGGTAGACTTTCGTAGATCCTGACATGTTCGAAAGTTTATAAAGTTCCTTTTACTTCAGCCTGACGCCACTTGCACCAACTGTCCTCGCCGGGTGAACACTTGGAGTATTGGGGATTTTCGTTCGATGACGAGCAGTGTTCGAGGGAATCCCAGATTGCATTTCGCATATGTTCTAAAGAATTTGAGTTTCTCCGAATCGCCAGCCCATAAAATATTGTTAGCTCGTCGATTGATTTGTCCGTAAACTTTCCCTTTTCTTTCTCACCGATACCTTTGCTTTTTTCTTCAATTTTTGTAATGTCGTTCCCATATGCTTCTCAACATATCCGACGCCTTCTTTCTTCCATACGATTTTTTCGTCCCAAAAGAAACCATTCACAGACGCTCACATATACATAAACCGTCAAGAATGGACCAATGAATTCTTTAAACAATGATTTTTTCATAGAAAAGCGCTATCGTGGTGCGCTACGCTTACTATCTCAGAAACAGCCGGAGATGGGTACCTTTCGGTTCCCAGAAACATGCCGAGGAATATGATTTTCACCAAATCCTTTCTGTGGCGTATTCTTGGATACATATAGATTGTAATTAGATCACTATTTGAACTGTAATAGTATAGTTAAGTAAGGTTAAGTTCTCTATCAAACTGGTAATCAGTTATAAAACAACAAACAGATTACCAAAAACCATAACCGATAAAATAGAAAGAACATCAAAGATGAAAAGTAATACTGTATCATTTAAACTGAATCAAAATGTACAGAAATGTAACAAAACAAAGAACAAGAAAAATTTTATGCAAAAAATGATGTTCGAATTATATAATTCATATTCAAGAGGATTCAACATTAGTTGGATTTGCGAGTTTAGATCACTAATGATCAATCAAAGATGTTATGTTATTATTATTGGCGCTCGTTATTATACTAAAAACGGAATAAAATAAACACCACAGAAGTATTTGAAACGACCGACTTTGTATGTCCAACATACAACCGCGCGCGCTCATTTTTTATGCCAATTAGTAGGAAAGGGACTTCTGGTTTTGTAGACTTTTACGACAAAAACCAAACTGTTTTATTAGTATGCTTATGATGAAATATGGTTGTCCACTCAACTACTCAAAAGTATATGAAAACACCTAACATGAACATGATTTATTGTACTAGAACCAAATCAAAGAATATTATAAGAAAACATTTGGTCTTCGTGTTGATATGACTTCTGAAATTGGTAACTGGTTTTGAACTTTCGCTTGAATTGTGAACCCTTATACATAATTCAACAATCATCATTTCACTCAGACAGGACTATGCGTATTTCCAACGCACGACTTGTACCCGGCGGATTAGTTCCCTTGTTGAACAAATAAACACTATCCAAACAAACAAATTGGTTTGTTCATTTTAAAATAATGTCAACTCGATTGGCATCACCCAGCGGATACGTGTTCCCTTGCAATGCCATTAAATCAATGAACAATTAAAATTACATGCGACATGATTTTGAAATTAATGAAATGATGACTACTTCTCATTTGCAACAAAATAAGATCGGAAAGAAAATGGTTGCATAACGAAAGTGGCTCATTTTCAAAAAGAGCACTGTTGATGGATCACTTTATGCAAATAAGAAGACGGACGCAGGCAAAAATAGCTAATAGAATAGGTAAACATAAACAAAGAGACACCGCCTTGCCATACCTGTTTTTTGGCTCCTGGTCCAAAAAAGCATATCAAAAATTCCATTTGATAGTCTCTTCCAAACAAACCAAGTCAATGTCAAGCTTTTTTTTCTTAGGTGCACATTTTCCTTATCTGAAAAATGCAATAGAGGGGAACGGGCGTAGCGTAGTTGGTGAATCGATTGCCTTGGGTTTGATTAACAACCCCGCACATAGGGTTAGAGATTTTTCCAAAAGAGATTTTTCTAACCCGAAAAGAGACGAATGACCCCAAGGTTAAATCCTCTATAAAAATAAGATGGATGGGTAATATCAAGGACATAACCGGAGTGTCGTGACTACTCGTTTGACTTGTAATTCAAATCGAATGATACTCAATGAAATATGTGGGAATGTGTCAAGTTATTCTTTATAATAATTATGGTGGTTCTGAAAAGAACCGTTGTTGTTGGCGTCTGCGTTTATAGGGGATGCGCTGGATTCTAAGCTCGTTGAGACATTCATTCATGAAATGAACAAATTTCATATTTTGCTTTGAAATATCAATGTTAAAATCTCTCGAAACAACCATCGGAATCTTTTTCCTAGCGTACAGAAATGAACACGCTTAGCGAAAAACTAGGAGCGGGTAATATCCAGGACATAACCGCGATGATCATATTATTAAAATTCTGCTTGAATCTCTTTCAAATAGCTAAGTTTTACGCATTAAGTTCGATTCACCGGGCTCAGCGAAATTTTCCTGGGGATCCCGTTCGTTAGTATATTCAGTAAAACAATTTTATTACCGAGCTCTCCGCATTGAATACAGGTCAATAATTTCATACAATGATTTCAACAAGCAGACAATGTGCATGTATGACAGGTGGGAGTGTTCTGAAGTGGTTTTAGTGGAGGTAACAACATAAAATCGTGTATTGGACATTTTACAATGATTCTCCTTAACCCTGCAAAACCACTGGGTTGGCAGCAGAGGGTCAAGTTGTTTGGAAGAGATGACAGTTAATATACGATAACCTGAAAATTTGTCATTTCATTCATATATGAACAATCATTGAAATTATGTCAATTTATGCTTTGCAAGATTTGAAATAACTTCGAAGTGTGGTCACGACACCCCTGTTATGTCATATACATTACCAACCCTTCTTTTTCCATTTTTCATTCGTCCTAATAAAGACGGTTTTTAGATAAGTATGTTGATATAAGACGAGAATTTTTTGAAACGATTCAAACCTTGCCGAGGATTGTTTGACTGCGTACACACAAATGTTCATTCTCCTTTCGCAGCTCACACCGAATGAGCACGCTTTGCATCAAGGCGTTCTTATTTATTAACTTTTCGATGCAGATGGAAGGCCCTCCTTTTGTGCGCTCAATGAAAATATTTTCGTCATTCGTGTTGGTGTAGCTTTCGCCTAGTTGTAGAGTTGCCACATTCACTGATTTATTTTGAAAGATTTGCAAAAACCTGTTATTAAGGTTCAAAATGTACGTAACGCTTTCGCTAATATGCACTACTATCGCTTTCTCGCTCGTTCTCGTGCCGTGCATGGGCCTTTCCTTTCCACCAACTACTCTCATCAAGCAACCTAATACGAATAATCATAGGAACAAACATGTAGTGGACCTATATTTAAAACTTTTCATCATTTTATTGTTCGGTTGGTGCACCATATTGACGGCTCTGTGCGGGATGGGCTGAAAATTTTCACTTTTCCGAGTCGTTTTCGAAAGATTTTTCAAAACACTATTTTTCCGTTGATAATGAATGTCCTACATATTCCAAAAATTTAATACAACA
Source organism: Topomyia yanbarensis (assembly GCF_030247195.1). NCBI lineage: Eukaryota > Metazoa > Arthropoda > Insecta > Diptera > Culicidae > Topomyia > Topomyia yanbarensis. The sequence goes on along the minus strand of NC_080671.1, from coordinate 321,480,246 downwards.
TTGGTACAAAAATTTTCGACAAAACTCCGAAGAAATTGATTAAATCCATTCAGTACAACAAAAGATATAAGCGTTCAAAATCTTACATCATTTTGCTTCCGAAATTTTGAAAAGAGGCCCCTATATTGAAAGGTAAGTCGTTAGTCACGACAAAAAGCCTCATAATGCAACAATTCAAATGTCATCTTTTCTAAATTTTCCGTTGGATAAATCCCTTAAGGGGATACTCTGGTGTAAAGTGCTCAAACCGAAAGTTATTTTGTTTTACGATTTTGCAGGCAAGGCAACAATGGATCTTTTGTGTACTGTTAGGATTTATTTATACATTCAATGTGTACAAAAACAAAATCCACGCAGAGCCACACACACGAGCGTTTCGTTACACGATAACGATAACTCTTGATAAAATTGTCTGATCAGGAAATTCAATAAGATTCGAAAAGCTTAGACTTGTAGTTACTTGATGGACCAAAAAAATTTACATAAAAGTTCGAGTTTTGGAAAATGGTTTTATAAAAGCTGAAAAATCTCATATTTTACCGTCAAATTCACTCACTTTTCTTCAAAACAATAGGTAGAATTCTTGAAATAAATCCATTTTGAATACCATGAAAAATTGCTGAACAGTAAATGTCGTGAAACATTTTGCACACCTGAATAATTAAGTCGTCATGGGCATGCAATAATCACGATAACGAATAGCATTGTGCCTAATTTATATATCCCAACGAGCTTCGATTTAACGCTAACAAATTACAGCTACCAACCATGGATGCTTCCACTTATCGCTCTCTGATAAACTGGAAAAGTGTTAGGGGAGCTAAGGGTATGATTGTTCACTTAATAATTTTATAATTTTTTTATTTAAATTTTTTTTCCACCATTTGAACTATGCCAAATGGTTTCAGTAAATTATAAAGCTTTTTATTCTATCATGTATATATTTCTAATTATGAGATGATGAGCCTATTATTTAGTGCCTTTGATTCGTTCGCTAGAATCAGAATAACAACAAAAATAACGTACAATTTACGAAATAAAAGGGTTTGAGCAAAAATTTAGATCGAACGTTCCAATTTTCACATTTGAGTATACGCGTTGAACAAAGATGATCGTAATGGCGTATATGTAATAAAGTAATTTAGGGGTTGAATAAGTTCACCTGTTCTAAGGTAGTTTGAACTCCTAAAATCGCCTATAAAGGCTTATTCATACTCAACCAACAATATTATCGTGACAAAACCATGGTAGCTTTTTAGCGTTAATTTGCAATCGACCTATATTACCCAAAGTTCCACTACATTAAAATGAGCACTCGCCTATATTAAACCTATCGATAGTAATACCGAAATTTTGGTCATATTTCACTGTGTCATAAGTGCGGCCCCGATAACGATGGCGAGAGCACATTAAACGGCCATAAATCGATTACCACTTCTTTCATGTTTGTGCATTTTGAATTTCTGTTCGATCAAGTGTGAAGCACACACAAGGGCTGCCACCAGTTTAGCGCTCCCTTCGTCTGCTGCCTAAATGGTTAGCCAGCCCATTCCGCGAACTATAGCTACTGGTTCGCTTGTGGTCTTTGACATGCTACTCTTCTCTCAGTAATAGAACGGTTCAGTGGCCTACAGAGAACACTTCTGTCGATAAATTCCGTGACCGTTTGAAATCTATTGACGTCTTGGAGAATATCAGCAGATCTGGGATTTCTACTTTTATTTACATCAAATTACGCTTCGAGGGAAGTATGCTAAATGCAGAGGCACCACTTTCCTTTGAACATGAAGGTCTTTGGAAAACTAGTAATGTATTGTTCGTGGATGTGAATGGACTGTAACGAAGTTTATTTCAGCTGGTTCTGAATACAATTTCCACATTCGCCACCATCTTTTTATTAAAGTGAACTCATACGTTCAAGAAAATTAGCAGTTTGTATGCACTTCGTTATTTGGTAAATAAATTGAAAAAAGTTCATGTTGGGCATTGGATATTCATTGAAATATTTCTCAACATTCTTCTCATCCTTGCAAGTCAATTGTTATATTGAATATATTATTTAAAGTTTAGTAAACATTCACGATCACGGAATTCCCTCAAAACCTGCTGCAATCATTGATGGTTTGGATTTCAGCTGGGTCCCGAGGTTTGCCTCGTTCAAATTCACACTCCTCAAAGTAGTAACAGAGCCTTCAATTGGAAAAGTTACTCAAGCAGAACTGAAAATCTGGTTCCTGTCCCTACGCTTTATCCATGCAGAGTCCTACATGAGCGACTATAAATGTAAAGTTTACGTTCCCTCATCCCTAACTGACATCATGAGCCAACAGTACACAGTTGATCGACTCTGAATGTAGCTTCAAGTTTTTAAGACTTTTGGATTCAACCAAATGTGATGCCCTGGCCTGGTGCCTTGAGTTTAGAGTCTCGTACTCGTACCGGGACTGACTGCCTCTACTGAGGTCAAAATGGACCGAGAATCTGTATAACCTGGCACGTATCGGTGTGCTTGGCAGCACAGAGAAGTACGATTGCTCGACGATGTTCTCCGTGGGTGAACCGAGAGTCGTATACATAGAGTAACGCATAAATTTTCCAACAGTTTGCACTCATTGGCCCAGAAAATGTTTACATACGATGTGGGTGGTGGCATTGTAACGGTGAACTCCAACCGGTTGCCCATTGTGATGTGTTGCGCCATTTCAACTGGGTGAAAATTCGTATCGGATTCAAACATGCGAATGACCTATCATGTAGCTAGGATTGGTACGTCACAAACTCACCACCGAAAATCAATACGAAACCATCCAGATCTCGACAGCACGCACGTCACGGTTTCGCGTTTACTGTTTGACCATTCAATTCGTTGTTTCTGTGGGATGTGTTTCATCCCGAGAAAAGGGTGCTGCTTGTTTTCGGATGTTGTTTCAATCGTGTCTAAAATTGTTGAACACAAACTTAAATTATCGTCAGAAAAAAAACGTGACGTGACGTTAAAGGGGTTTTATCAAAGTTCATTGGTTTCATTTTATCGCATTTGAATGCGCAATCAAATTTTGATAGACACGGCTGGATCAACAGCTAAACGTAAACCCATGTTGATCATCGAATCGATACTGCTTGCTTTGAGCCTGAGTTAGTTACATAATCGCCAACTCCACGATAGTTATTAATGTCTCCATATTAATTAAAAATTATATATTAATGGCATATTTGCCAGTAAATTTCCAGCAAGATGGAACAACACCACCGGTAAGCGATGCATGCAAGATTTGAAAAAGCGGAGTCACCAAAATGTCGATGTGCCTTTTTGGGTTGCTCATTAGAAGACGATTTAAACCAAGAAGTTCCGGTAATCATCGTTTCATCGACTTCAATAGCGCCCAGCGTTTGGCCCACAACTAGAGCCGATTCAATTTGTTCTAACAATTTCATTTAAAATGTTAGAATAACTACAAAAGTACGAACTATATATTTCTAATTAGCAACCAGAAATTCACTAGAAATATTAAATTCGTACTACAAAACTAAATCTAATAGGGACATTTATGGGTATGCGGGTTAAGGCATTTTCTGATGCACATTATTGCTGTGAATTGATATCTCACTATTTTTTTTATTTTTTGGCTCGAAACTATTGAAAACAAAAACTATTTCTTAGTTTGTTTCTTTTTGGGACAACAACATATCCAAATCCATGAGACTAATACGACTTTATATATTGTCTCATCATAACTACAATTGTTTACAAATGAAACTTAGGATTGAAAGCTGCTAGTGGATTGCAAATTTACAAGATCGTGGGGTCCTGTCGCGGTTAGCAATAAGATGAACGAATATGTATTCAGATACGTCATTTAGTAGGACAACTATCAGTTTATTAGATTAATTTAATTCGTTTTTTTGTCTTTTTTTAAAATTTAAAATCAGAAAGGAATAACCGAAGCTTAAAAACAAAATGATTGTGAAAAGAATTCCTTTCAGTGGCAGGATTCGAACCAGCAACTCTTGGGACTCCGGCCAAATACACAAACCCTTATGCTACCCTCCCTGACGTCTCAGAAAGAACATATTATCATCGCTTTGGCGACAGTGATCATATCACTGCATCTAGAGAGAGAGAGAAAGAGAGTGAGAGAGATATCACAAACAACCGCCGCTGTCACTCAATACATTTGATCTATTTAATTTCCCTGCTAGATACCAAGGAAGGTGTTTTATTATCGTCCGTTATCTGATTTTAGTTCATACTCCAACTCTCTCTCTAGGCAATGGTATGATCACTGTAGCCAAAGCGACAATCATGTGTCCTTTCTGTGACGTCATCTAAGCCCAGGGATAGTATAAGGGTTTGTTCATTGGGCCGGAGTCCCATCACTGTTTGATATTTAACATCTAAAACGTAAACATGGCAAAATTAAAAAAAGAAAATCAGAGGTGAATCTGCCACCATAGCTGATAGCTGCCGCAGTTTAGTCATACATATGATTGCCGCGTTGTTTCTTCATTGATGCTTCGATATATTCGAAAATTTTATGGCGTGTCATAATCGTGCACGGATAATTTTTCATACAGATAAAGCTTTTATTTGCTTTTATTCATATCTTTGGCTTAATTTAGTCCATAAACAATCGGTTAGATGCATTTTGAAGGAAATTAGTCAGGGAATCTAGAAAAATATTAATTTTTGGTTACAGTGTTGCCAAATATGATATATTTTCGGTTTAAAACTTGAACTGCATTTTTCTTACAATTCGTGTATTTTTATTTTGAAAATTTTTATGCCATTGTGTTTCTCAGACAGTTTTACATAGAAAAACATCTAATACATCATGATAACTTGTGCCAATCCCCAGACACAATCATTTTAAGCAAAAATCAAGGAATTTCTCGCTATATCTCAGTGAATAAGCAGAATGTCAAAATTCTGAAAACGTCACTTTGCAGAGATTTTTTAGACCAGTAATTATGCATATCTAGCTCAGTTTACCCCAAAAAATCGTTAGTCATAAGATAGCACAGCATATAGATTTGCGGTCGGTTGTAATTGCAAGTCTACTGATGGGCATTTCGAAAATAAATTTTGCTACTTCGATCTTTTTAATTCAAAAGAATCAATGTCGTCAAATATTGAACCGGGAAAGATCGGATGAAAAAAATGCGTTTTCGAAGTAGAAAGATCAATTGTGAAAAAAATCCATCGTTTTCAATAGGAGTTTTGGAAGAAAAATCGATTTTATAGAATTAATAAAATCGATGTTGTCTAATATCAAACCGAAAATATCGGATGCTAAAAATTGATTTTTCGAGGCGAAAAAATTTATATTGAAAAAAATTGCTTCGACATTCCCAATTGCGACCTGGACCATAGTGAATAAAGACAAGTCTCAATGGAAAAATGTTTAGGCTTCGAAAAGAAAACCAGGACAAAAATGCATTTATCCCAGGCAACCGGAACAATCACTTAAGGGGGTCCTCTACTCTCACGGTTTCAAAAAATCGATTTTTTTTCTTTGCTTAATTTCAATCTATATGTATCTGAGAATACGCCACAGAAAAGATTTGGTGAAAATCATATTCCTTAGCATTTTCCTGGGAACCGAAAGGTACCCATCTCCGGTCGTTTCTGAGATACCAAGCGCGGCGGCACCACGATGGCGCTTGAAGAAATCATTGAATTCACCGGACCATTCTTGACGGTTTATGTATATGTGAGTGTCTGTGAATGGTTTCTTGCTTTTTTTTGGGACGAGATTATCGTACGGAAGTAGTTTTCTGGATAGGATATCTTTCGTACGAATGAATTGATTGATTTTATATTCATTCTAAAATATTCGTTATGCTTTATTTTATGGTATGATGTGAAGGTTATAACTATCATATGAACGGCGAAAAACGCCATCCCGACACTAAGATCATATCCAAAGTTGAAGTGGTCCATTCAACATCTAGGATACATAAGATACGGTGCAATGCACGATTCAGAATTGCTTCCAACTATTGTTACCCGCACGCTAAAAAGTTATAAATAATTAAGTGCGACAATTTTTTGCAATACATCTAGATAATTATTTTATACCCACCCTAAATGCTGGGCCCGCAAAATCCCGCGCCCTCTGGCCCTGGCCTAGTGAGCCCATGTTTACATAGGGTAATGTATGCATTCAAAGATTCGGTGGAAGATCCATAATTGTTGCTTTGTTTTCATCATCGCTAGCAAATTTGGTATGGACGCTCATCGATTTTTTTCGGTGAAAATTAAAACAAACTGCATTTTACCGGACGTTTCGACCTACTTACATTAGGGCATTGCAAAAAAAACTTTTTTTTGAATTCTCAAAGGCCCCCCCTCTCATATTGTGACAAATGTCAAAGTAAGCTCAGATGCCAAATTTCACATCATTTGGACAATTTTAGACCCCCGCCCACTTCGCTTGAAATTTTTTTAAATTGGTACTATGGGAAAATATGGAGGAAAAATACATTAAATGCTATAACTTTCGAAGTAGCAATCAGAAAATTACAGTTTATACCTCTTTTGAAAGGAAATAATCTAAGTATTTGAATGAAGAGATATTTGTTTCTTGAAAAATACGGTAAAGTGGGGTACTGGCTCATTTTGACCCCAAAATCCCCTATTTTTAATGATTTTTCTGCTCCGTGATGAAAATCATACATATTTTGTAGTTTTTCTAATGTGAAAAAATCTCAGAAATCGAACGGAACCATTTTAACCTTAGTTCGAATACGAGAAGTTGGGGTTATAGGGCTTTTTGTCAGTCATATTAAATTTTATCATTTTCTCATGCATATATCTCTATTATTCTTCAATCAATTTTCATAAAATGTAACTTATTGAACGTGTAAAATTCTGAAGAATAAAACAAAAATAAAAACGTTAAAGGTAAAATTCAGAAACATCAAACTTTTTGATATTTACTCTACAAATCTAATTTTTTTCATTATTTGTCATAATACCTCAACTTCCCCTATTTTTCCAGGAATGGAACTTTTCTCATGTGATCCCTAAGCATATTTTACACTAAAAGTAGTAAATTAAATAAGAATGTTGTTGTTAAATGGAGTTAATATGTGCGATTTTATGATAAAAATGTGAAATCGACACTATATGTCAGATAATTTGATGTTTCTGAATTTTATCGGTAACGAATCTATTTTTGTTATAATCCTAAGGATTTTCCACGTTCAACAAGGTATAGTTTATGAAAATTGAGTGAAGAATAATAGAGATATATTCACGAGAAAATGATGAAGGTTAGTATTAATGTCAAAAGGCCATTTAACCCCAACTTCTCGTATTCGGACTAAGGTCAAAAGGGTTCCGTTAGATTTCTGAGATTTTTTTACATTAGAAAAACTACAAAATATGTATTATTTTCATCACGGAGCAGAAAAATCATTAAAAATAGGGGATTTTGGGGTCAAAATGACCCAGTACCCCACTTTCTCGTATTTTTCTAGAAACAAATATATCTCCATTCAAATACCAAGATTATTTCCTTCCAAAAGAGGTATAAATTTTAATTTTCTGATTGCTACTTCAAAAGTTATAGCATTTAATGTATTTTTCCTCCATATTTTCCCATAGAACCAATTTCAAAAAAATTCAAGCGAAGTGGGCGGGGGTCTAAAATTGTCCAAATGATGTGAAATTTGGCATCTGAGCTTACTTTGACATTTGTCACAATATGAGAGGGGGGGCCTTTGAGAATTCAAAAAAAAGTTTTTTTTGCAATGCCCTAACTTACATGTTCAGTCATCCTCAGCGGCTTACTAAAATATAATATTTGTTAAAATCAAACACTAAACACAAATTTAAACAACATCGCTTACATGCTAACAACGTCTACACAATGAACAATCACAATATCAACTGCTGTCTTGTCTTGTACACTCAATCTCGGTTGGTGCTTTCTTCGGACGCACGGTGCTCTTTAGCTTCTCTATTAAGCCGTTGTATGCAGACCTAAACTTAATAGAATCCCGTTGTAGATTGGACGTATTCGACTTGCCTTTAATTTTTATTACATTTCTTACAAAAGAAATGTATAGGATTCGCTCAAACTTTGAAAACTTTTTCCGAGGCCCGGAGGGCCGAGTCTCATATACCAATCGATTCAGCTCGACAAATTGAGACAATGTCTGTATGTGTGTTTGTGTGTATGTATGTATGTACAAAATGTCATGTAATTATCTCAGCAATAGCTGAACCGATCTTAACAAAACTAGTTTCAAATGAAAGGCCTAACGTTACCATTTGACACTATTATTTTTATTTTTCGATATGTTGTGTACTTTCTGAAATATGGGTGATCTTGTCAAAACAAGACAGGTTTTAAGCAAATAACTCTCAAACAAAGCGATCAAATCGCGCAAACTAGATAGAAGTAAAAAGCCTTTAAAAATCCCTTTCTAACAAGCTATAGATTGTCAAAATCCGTTCACGAGCGGCGGAGATATTAAACATTTTGTATTTTCATTCCTTCCTTACTAATTTTCACTAACTAAAAATGAAACCTTTTCATACAGAGTATTGCTTTACTGGTGTTTAGGGGCAAAACTAAACCTATTTTGAATATCGGGGTTTGAAAACACATCTACGTGATTCAAGGAATTCGATATTGAAGAAAAAAATGTGAATTACCTCGATAATAAACGAACTATTTCTCAAAAATTAATATGTATTTATATATTAATATGTTTATTTCAAAGACAAAATAATGTGTTCATAGTGAATTTTTTCTAGAGTTCATGTATATTTATCCCTTGGATTAGGCATTGCATTCAATCGTGAGGTAAATGTTGATGGTATCTTAATACATAGATCATCAAGTAATTAACATAGTAGTGAGATAAAAGATTTCTCATATAATTATACTCGCGGCATCACCGAAAGCAACTGTATTTTTGAATCCCAAAACTCTAGCGAAAATTTAGCTCTTTTGCAAGATTTAGGTTATTTATACTGGTCATGGCGTAAAAATTACTACTTACATTATTTATAATAAGGATGTAAGGAATCTATATATAGCATCATATACCTTTAAGTATAAGGTCACGGCACTAAACATCATTTTCCATTTCTCACACGCCCCCGCTTCCTTTCACACTCTCACTCACTCTCTCTCCCTTCCTTCGTGTTTCTGGTAACTGTCACGACTCACACATTTCTTGCTGTTTCTCAATCCATTTATAAGTTGTGTGATAAGATCTTCTGATAACCTGAAACATTTATTAATCATGTGTGCGATGTAATTGTGGAGATTTGAGAAGAAAATACTATTTTTTCTACCGTTACTCTGTAAATAGATTTTTGCAATTTAGTGTATGAAAAAAAGTTTATTATTACCTACTTGGTAAGCAAATTATTTTATAGTCCTGAGAAAATTTGCAAAATGTTTGTATTATGAGAAAACAACAACTATTTTCAAATGTTCACACCCTCAAGATGAAACGTTGAACAATGGGTTGGTAGGCGACCAAAATTCGAAAACTACATCAACTCCAATTTAATTCAGTTCTATTCAGAGCTTTTATATACACTATAATTAAAGAAATTCGTGGCTCTATAGAAAATATTTAATTTAACTGGGTAATATGGATGTTTGAAGATGAAAAATTCAATAAGAGACATTCCACATGCGTTATTTAAACTTTTCGTATCTGAATTGCATTTTAAATGAATCATATGTTCAAATATGTCATGTGAAAAGTAAGAATATCTTTTTTTGTGATAATATTATTGAAAATATATATTCATTGCATTGGTATGAACTATTATGAAGAATCAAAGCCCAAAAATATCCACGAATTAGATCCGGGAAAAAAGTCTCCTAAAGACCCCATTCTTGGTGGGAGATACAAGTACAATGTTTCATCTAACTTATCGTTGTCCATTTTTGCTCTATACTAAGTATAATTCAATTGATGTTTCAATGGCAGTCACAATTAGTAGAGAGGCGCTGGATGTACTGTGTACTGAAACGTTTGATCTACATTTTTATCATACACATTACTGTGTAACAACAAATGAACACGAAGAAACGTATTTATTCGCAGAAAATTAATACTTGTAATGTCAAGCATGCCTATCCATCTTGAGCAATTTTATATCAAGTGACACTTTCAATGGCGCTTGCGTTTCCAACAAATTAAATACTTATCCTGAAAATTTGAACCATTTCTTTTTCGTAGTGTTAGTTTGTGTAGGACTCATTTATCCATATTTCCTGAACGAGAATTCCGAACGAAACAATATACATGCTATAAGGATGACTGGAAAGAGTACATTATTATCTACTGAATGCACGGCTTTTGTGCTATCGACATAGCCAAGAAACTTTACACTATTTATATCAACGCAAATGAAAGTTTTGCTTGTCTCATTCACGAATCGCATTCCTTCTCTGTCGTTCTGTGTTTAAGGGGTTTGAAAGCATATGTGACCTTGTCTTACTTTACTATTTCCTATTTTACGTTTTAAAGACATTCAATTAGCTAGAGATTACTGGGTAGGTAAAGTTATGAAACTTAGAGCCATAGTACTCAAGTGAGAGCAAGGATGTGAAGTAAACAGATCGGAAAACTAGAAGTGGCAGGGTCATTAGAACAGGCTTAATATCGTACGGGCTTAATCTTTGCCTTCTGGTAATGAGGGTCGAGCTTAGGCAGAATAACTACGAATCACCCGAGTTCACTAACATGTGTCCTGATAAAGGTAGACTTATCTATCTTTACCGTGACAACGGGTGCATTAAATTCGTTCTATACATTTGATTAATTTGTTTCATTTGATTTAATTGATTCATTTGATTCATTTTGTTCATTTCTTTAATAATTTCATTATCAGTCATTCCACTTATGTATTTCATTGAATTTGTTAGTTTGAGTCAATTTAATTTATTCAATTAAATTTATAACTATTTTTAAATATTTTCATTTATTGATCTAATCCAATTAGATTTATGTACTTTATTAATTTAATTTATACAAATCATTGTACTCTTTTTATGAATTTGAAAACATTTTGTTTTGAATTTTTTGCTTTCTTTTTTTATTTGGTTCGTTTTATTGATTTTCTATATTCTATTCAGTTTATTTGAGGTTTTATTCGTGCAAGACCAGAAACTGCAAACTAATAAAGGAGTTCTGCAAATTAATGAATGATCCAACAGTGACATGTGTAAGAAATGCTAGGTGGATTAAGTTGGTTTTTGGAACATTTCCACTATCAACCGGGTATCGATCCTACCTCGTCCAATATTTTAGCATTTTTAAAATCAAAAAGGTGGCCTTCATTGACTGTATGTTGTGCTAGCCCCGTACTTCCTACGCTTTTATTTTTTATATCGTTCTTATGCTGTTCCAAACGCTTTTTTAAAAATTGGCTTGTTTGGACAAGTCAATTTGTAAAAAAGACATATTCTGGCTGAGTGTAATCGAGGAACTCATGTTACCAATTACGCATTTAATATATAACCTTCCAGTTTTGTTTAAGTGATTGTGACTTGTCATTGGAACTGATTGTGTAGCTCTCTTTATGACAACTGCAAAAACGATATTAGAAAATACATCGTTTGCTTCCACTCTCAATCGAACCCCAAAACGTCATTTTTACCTCGAATTGAACATATATACAGGGTGTTTGGTTCATGGTTAAGAACCTCTCGAGGGATGATTGATTGTCATATTTGAAGAAAAAAATCGTTCTACACATCCCATGAAATCTCAACCGTTTCTAAGTTATTGAACTTTTTGTGTTAAAAACTTAGTTGTCTTAAAATAGCTCTAACTCAAAAAATATACTTTGCATTTCAAATCTTTTAGATCCATTGGATAGGTGAGAAAATTTTCCACTGAAAAATGTCCTCAATTGTTTCAGCTAATGAGGTTAAGTAATCTTTTCACAGTAATTCATTTAAAATTTAACAATTTTGATCGATTTTTCGTTCACTTCGCGAAAATCTTAATAGTTAACATTACTATTTTAATAATTCGAATTGTTAGTCTTGAAAAGTTGTATAATTTGTTCTTGGACATGATATACTTATCTTGTCTTGTTTTCATGTGTTTGGGTTATTCAACTTGGATATTTTTATCTCATATTCACTAATACTAGCTCTTATTGAAAAAGTATGGCACTTATTGTACCTTTTCTTATTTTTATTCGAAAGCCAGGAAAATTTTGCAGAGAAAAATGTATTAATACCTTTCGGTTAAGTGAATTTAGTATTCTTTTAGAAGTTAGTTAGTTTAAAGTTAGTGTTATTATTAGCATTTTCGTTATTTCTTAAAATAGTAAATAATAAACTTCTCCATTTTTATCATAGAAATAATGCATCTCAGTAAGTTCTAAAATTCTTCCTTTGACTCCATTCAATTATCTCTTTTAGTTTCGAAGCAAAATCATTTTTATCTTCTCGTTTCATATGCAAAAACAACGATTTCGAACCCACTGCATTTGTGATAAGGCCATGCTGTGTTAACTATTAAATTGCAGCGAAATGAAAAACGATAGGGATAAAGTATCAAACAACAAGTTGTAGAGAATATTAAGGGACACCAAATGAACAATAGTGACGATAAATTTAGTTGATTAATAAATAGAATAATTACAAAAATCACCAAAAAACGCAAATTTTGAGTTATTTTACTAGTAAAAAGTCATGTAGTACACTTAACTAAAAGATATCTGTACATACATCGAAAGGAAATTTTCTCAGCTTTCCAATGAATCCCTGATAATAGCGATATAAAGCATATTTTTTAAATTAGAGTCTTTTAAGAACTTGCAAGTCAATTACAGGAAAAGTTAAGAAGTCAAGTTACAAGAAAACTAGAAGAGATAGGAATATTATGTTGAAGAACAAATTATGAATCGTCCTCAAACCCAACTTTTGGATAATAGATATTGCTATAATCATAATTCATTATTTTGAGAAAACTAACAAAAACCTCATCAAAAACACTAACTTTTAACTATTTTACAACTAAAAGGTAATTAAAACTAATTATCTGAAAGATATGAGAACATTATTCAATATAAAATTTTCTCACCTTTCCAATGGCACTAAAAGATTTAAAATACGAGGTATACTTTTTGAATTATAGGTGTTTTAAGATAAACAAGTTTTTTACACAAAAAGTTCAATAACTCTGTAACGGTTAAGATTTGATGGTATGTGTAGAACGATTTTTTGCTCCAAATATGACAGTAAATTATCCCTCGAGAGATTCTTACTCATGAACCAAACACCCTGTATTAAGAAGAACCACAATCTGTTCAAAACATCCGCTAGAAACAGTAAATTTTAATATTTTACATTGTGATCATCCTTTCTGCAACATGTCCGTCTTACCCCCACCACATGTCCGTTTCGCCCGCAGTCTGGAAGAAGTGCAGATATTTCTTCGTTTTCCGGTTCTTTAAACACTGATACAAAATTATTTTTGTAACATAATCCTCCTGGGCACTCGAAAGCCAACACATGGAGCTACAACATAGAGTAGTACATGTTGACAAAAACATGCTCTTACTATGTTATATTTAAGTATATCCTTAATATGTCCGTCTTACCCCCGTGAATCAGTCTACAAAGCAACACGAATTTGGTAAAAAGCAATCATTACCTATCTCATCTAACAAAACAATTATGTGAAATCATTGTAACCATTATCACTATTATTCATAGTGCTCGGAAACACCATTTTTAATTGAACGGCAGTCGTTGGAATTTCCGCACTTCAGATCACAAAGGCAATCCATTGTTTGTTTTACGGAATTCTGCATAAAGCCAATTGTAATCATGCCTAATTAATTTCCTGTCTTGTTTACATGAAATTCGTAGCTTCGCACAAAAGTTAACCAAAACTCGACTAACAAACGTCACCATGGCGATTGTAATGTTCGTCACTATCAATAACGAAACGGATACGGAATCCAATCATCTGGAAAATATAACCAATAAAGCGCTGCAATCCAATTCGAATTGAGACTTATTCAGGCTCGAATAATGTCCAGCCCACTTCGTGCAATTTGCCGCAAAACCTATGGCACAGGCTATTTACGAAGCTCATCGCATTCACTGCGCCATTGATGCGGCTACAGACAGGACGTCGAGCTCCACAGAAGGACAGTGCTGCTTTTGAAGACCACTGTTGCTAAAACGTTGCCACCGTCATCGCATCGATCGCCCGGTTTTGGCTGAGCACATTTTGGCATCGTTCCGCAAACGAGAACCGTGGGATGCCCAACTGGTTTAGCTTCAAACTGACACAAAATAATGCAGACCCTTATCATCAACGGTACCTGAAAACTCGCATCAGCTTTCATCGTATTGCTGAGTGAGGTACCAATGGCAAAATTAGAGCATTGCGTTCGTTCCTTCGCCCAGGATTTCGAACCGACCGGTCATTTCAATGGTTCGTTAGATAGTAGAGTCCTATTTCGCTGACACGATGCGGGCAGCCCATTTGTGACTAAAGACTACGCAAATATGCCTTGAATGGGAGTTGTTTTTTTCCTGGGTAGCTGGCAAACACAACCACTAAATTACTACTGCAACACGATGCATTGACATAACATAAAGACTTGACCAATGAAACTGACGCAAGAATGATAATTTGTATTGCGTCGGGTTTCTGGGTCACTCTCCCTACATAAACAGTATATCTCATAAAAAAACATCATAAGTTTAACAGCTAGTTTTTGGGTAGATTCCGATAATGGTTAATCTACATACATTTTCATATTTTATCGGTTATGCACTAAATCATCAAATGAATTACAAAAATACTTACCTTTTTCTATATGCGAGACTGTGCTATTGTTGGAAATAGTAAGAGGTAATGAAAGGGTTCAAAAGGTTTATCTATCCTAATGAAACTAGTTACGTTTTAACGTATATAATCAATTTGCTTTCATTTTTAATTTGAAATTTATAAGTTTATATATGACCCTGTACTATACTATTCGTACTGAAAACATTCTAGTTACAAAGTCGTATTCCTGTCATACGTACGTATCAGGCACATATCATCATTATACCTTGAATCACAAACTCATACGTATTGATGAAAGGCATTCGCAACACAGAATTGACCAATTCATACCTAAAGTTCAGCAAAATATTTTTTTTTTATTATTTCGATTATAGAGGTTTTAACCTAAGGTCATTCGCCTCTTCGGGTTAGAAAAATCTCTTAGGAAAAATTTCTAACCCTATGTGCGGGGTCGGGACTCGAACCCAGGTACGTTGCGTACAAGGCAATCGATTTACCAATACGCTACACCCACTCCCTTCAGCAAAAATAATAATAAAGTTGTATTTTTGTTTCCATTACGTTGCGGTCACACTTCAAGCGCTACACTTCATATTATACAGGCATCGAACTGTACGGTGGTGCCAACTATAAAATGTTCGGTGTATCGCAAAAATGTAAACATGTGACATATATGATTTTAACGAGAAATTTTAATTTTTGAGCCGCACAGGGAAATATAATTACAAGACACTATAAAAATAAACTAAAATTGGAGCTATTTTAAATCAACGGTAAATCAAATGTATTTATACTTGCGCATTTTATAAAAAAACAATGGATAGGAATAAGAACTCAATGGTTAAAGGAACTGAATTTGGAAATGACGTCACCATATATTCCACTAGTGAACCACGGGACTACAAATTGAAAAAAAAAATACTCGCAACTTTGATATTTTTCCAGTGAAATAGGAACTGAGGAGTATTTGATTGCTGTGAAATTTTTCTTCTTAGTAATACATTTATCAATAATGGGTGCTTCCAGCCTTTTTTTCGATTATTTGGTAACTGAGTAGTAGGGTTCGTCGCGGTGCGGATGTGGGCGGTAAATGGATTGTCCGCACCGCAACCGCAAAAAAATATCAAAACAGCACCGCTTACCGCAACCGCACTTTATTTACCGCACCACACCGCGCGGTAATGCGGTAAATGCGGTAAATTATTTATATTTTTAAAAATTGTGTTGAAGAATTGTTCATTTGTATAACCACATATAATAAAATGTTATTCTTATTTACACGAAATTTAACTTTAAGAGACTCCTCAGAATGTAATATTTAAGAAAAAATCAACTTTTGCATTTTCTATTAATAAAATTCCGTACATTTAAAATGCAAGCATTATACATTCAAAAACGTTGTACTGCAGTAATAGGAAAACTTTTATTTTAGCAACCCTTCAGTTAATTGAAAAAATGTAATGAAAATGTAATAAGAAATGAAGTATTTTTTTCTTTAAATTGTCATATTTCCAATGTGTTTGACATATGCAAATGAAATGGATGATTTTCGCATTTACGTAGTAAAAACCACCTTTCATTCTTAAAGGAATTATAACAAAAAAAAAATTTAAAGTCGATATACCAGTACTTATATATAGTAGCGCATATATTCCAATACAGTGAAATAAAAACATAGTATTTCATCAATAAGAACGACGCCATATTTGACGAAAAAAAATTGCTCTATACATTACATCTAATCAGGAGTCCGGTCTCAACCGGTACAGAATTATTGAACATTAGAAAAACTGCTAAAAATGTATGATTTGTAACATACAGCAGAAATGTTTTTAAAAATAGGGGGTTTTATGGACAAAATATCCCAAAACTCTAACTTTCGCATTTTTCAAGAAACATATGTATTCTCATTCAGAAACTAAGATTGCTCCCTTTAAAAATATATGAAGTGTAATTTTCTAAAGGCTAGTTCTAGAAAGTTCTAGCATTTAATGTATTTTCCTATAATATTTTCCCAAAGAGCCAATGGCAAAAACTTCAATTAAAGTGGACGGGAGTCAAACGATGTGGTATTTGGCAAAAATAGTTTCAAAAAAGCTACAAAATAGTCTTAACCCTCCAGCACACGCGCCTTTCTATTTTGTGAAACACCTTCCGAAACTCTAGCGAAATCTTCTTTCAGCAACAGCGGCTGCTCATTCGGGGAACCATTCGCGCGAGTGCTGGAGGGTTAACTGAAACATTTTAGGACTTAATTTGGTAGAAAACTATCGTAAATTTGAATGGAAGTACGCGAAAAAAAGTTATGTAGCATACTTTTTGAGAAAGAGTCCAATAAAGTTGACTGCATTGACTCACATTGAATTTACACAGCAATCAAAGAAGATAGAAATACGATGTTGACAGAATAATCATCCTAATTTGGACCTCTCCTTATTTTGGATGATTTAATACATTTGTATCCTTTACTGCCAATTACTTCAAATTCGTTTGGTTTGATAAAAATAATTATATTCTTTGGGTTGTGTTTGAGTCCCAGCATAATTAGTTTATCTCTAATTTCTTTAAATTAATCAAAATTCACATTTGAAAAATTGATATCGGAAACGATTCATAATTCAACGATTTCCAACAGAAATCGGGAGAAGTGATGCACTTTTAAATTGGATTTAAGAGTAAAAATTTATTGTTTTTAAATGATCTAATAATTTTGTCTCTATTTGGATCTTGCATTTTATGTATTTGAAATGGTTAGTTTGTGAAGTCTTACTTAGTATAAAATAACTAGTGTCCAAAATATATCGTAAAAATAATAGCGTAAAAATATTTCGGACACAGCTAGATTTTCTTTCGTAATAGCAGTCCGTTTGTCAATTTAGAATAACCAAAATTATCACTTTATCAATTTTTTTTGCGGTGCGGTTGCGGTAAAACCGCGCGGTTAAAGCTCTTTCCCGCACCGCATCTGCGGGAAAAAATGTCTTACCGCACCGCAGATTTTGTGGTGCGGGTGCGGTAAATACCGCTCGGTTGCGGTAATTACTCCAACCACGACGAACCCTACTGAGTAGGCATGTGATGGTGATCATTTTTTTCATTATTTATTATTTCAATTTTAATTTCCTCCTGAATCATTACAAATGACAGTCCGATGAACCAAACATTCCCTAGCTCACATTTTTAGTCACTTTTTCGGAAACCACTGGAGAATGTGAATAACGTATTCAATGCATTGCAATGGTGGCATCTAGCTCTTCAGTTGTTTAAAGTTTGTCGACGTAGATGAGAGACTTACAAAACCTCATAAATTCGAATGGCATCGAAGCCCAAGAGCAGGCGGTCAGTCGACATTATCCTTTTTTCAATCGATAGTGGCAACGGCCGTATGACTTATTACTCCAGCTTGTTGAAACTACAGATGTTCCAAACCTATTCCGTCAACATTTGAAAAAAATCAATATCAATTTTGAAGAAAAGCACACAGTCTCTTTTTAGGATGCAAAGTTTCTAGGATCTTCCCATGCCACTCATCATACCGACAATACAGTTTTGTTTGTTTTTCATACGCATTTAACCAAAACCAAAAAGTTATGTGAAATATCAAAATTCGAAACCAATTTTATATGTGAAATATCAAAATTCGAAAAAAAATCAGTCTACTTTCTACTTCTGCCGCAGTCAGACGTACAATCGAGCCAAGTGAACAACAGGACTCTCGATCTAGTGTGCATTGTCTCGAGAACAAAGGAAATATCGGATTATTCTTGTCATCATGAGTAAAGTTGACGAAAAAGCTTTACTCCGACCCAACGCTGCGGTCGTTGACTTTAAATTTTATTTAAAACGACCGAGTTTTAGTGAAGTGGAATACCTTCTGAAGGTAAAAATGCAACTTAGGCTTGCGGAAGTCTTGTACCTTTAGTATCATCATCTTCGCAATGTAGTGTTAATATCATTCAACTCGTTAGCACAAGCCGAGCGTTGATTATATAGATGCAAGGTTATATGACCTATCACCTCGTATCCCTTCTGAGCCAATTGCAAAATGCATGTCGCAATACGAAGAAGTATAATCCGTTACACCTGATACTTGGAGAAACTTCTTCCCGGGTACTCCTAACGGCGTTTTGTAGTAAGGATGCGGGTTGAAAGGCCTATTCCCTCCTACTTGGCAATAAAACTCAAAACTCACGGAACTACAATTATGCAACCTACGCTATGCACCCATGAGGGGCAAACTCCTACGTGCAAGTATTGTAATCAGACAGCTCATCATGGACAACCTTGCGCGGAAGATGCAGAGGAAAATGCATCTCAATCGATTGCCAACTCAGCTACGGCAAACCAACCTAAAACAGAGTTTTCAATACCAATGCCTGAACCACAAACGGTGGCCAAATTTGTGGCAGCTGTTCAGACCATAATGACAACCGCAAAAGAATCATCCAGCACCCCAAAAGCAACTGTAAGCAACTTCGGCAACGAATGCAGTAACAATGACGACGGATTTACACTGATCAACAATAAGTGCAAGAAGCAAGGGAGAACATCTGATCCCGGACACCAAGCCAGCTTCGACCGGGACGTGAAAAACAAGAGAGAATTAAATGACCCCCCTGACGCTGTTTGCCAACAGACCTCGCGAAAAAAGGTTTCTGCTCGCAATAAAAAGTTGCGCGCACGAGATCCAATTAAATAATTCTTGTTTGTTTTTTTTTACATATATAAAAGATCCACGGCTCCGTTAAGCTACCGCTATGTGTCAAATAAACGAATTGTGTCAAATAAACGAATTATAAATAAATAAAATTTGAAAAAAGAAAGAAAGCTTAGATTTTTTCATGAATGCTGCGACAATTAAAAAGAAATTGATCCTATATCAACTCAGTTGGCAAATAATTCGAATTGTAAAATAAATGCAACGAAATACGTATTATATCGCCTCACGAATTGGAAACATGTAGTAGTGAAACTTCTTTAAAAGCTTTTTGTTGGGAAATGCCCACTTAAGTCTACGAGTAGAGAGTGGGTCTATAAATGCCTGAGCTTTGTCTACATGGTTTGTAAACGGTTCGTTTTCGTGTAGCGTTCTCAAGAAATTTTCGCATTCTTAGTTATAATGTCATTTGGCAAAAAATTACGAAAACTCTATTCTGAAAATTAACATATCATGTTCAAGTATTTACAGGCGCTTCACAGATTATACAAGGAATTTTCTAAATAGGAGTACTCCTAAAATTCGTTAACTTTTCTTTTGTTTTCGGAAGGTACTCTAAGTAAACGATTTGTCTCAAATTGATAATACTCGTTCCGATCTACCTACTATCCTCTTGTATCCTTAGTATAAACATTATTTTCATGTTTATCAATAATATATTAATAATATAATCTGCGTGAAGGAATTTTATCATTTCGTTTGAAATCAGCAATAACATACATGCCATTTGTTTACATTTTACGACACATCGAACATATTATAGTTGGCGCCACCGTACAGTTCAATGCCTGTATAATATCAAGTGGAGAGCATGAAGTGTTACACTAGTTTACAGCATTTCTGAACTAAATAAGCTAGTGGTAATTTTCAATGTAAAATCGTGTGCTGAATCCGAAAATGAGGTCCAAAAAATTTACAGTAGAACAGTTTTCGAGTTACAGCGAAAAAATTAATTTTACCTTTAAAATTAAAAGTACGTTCAGTAAAATCCAAATATTTTCGATTGTAGTGCATCGATATGAAGTATTATTATGTTGAATTAAAGGTAACTGAATTCTTTTTCGATCGTTAGAACATTTTGTTTTAGTTCGACTACTGGTTCAGACGTTATTTACGAATCTATTTAACTTTTTCTTTATTTTTCGTCGTTTGTTGAACAAAAGTGAGCGTGTGGTCAATATTTTCGGCAAGATAAAGCAATCCCAAAATTATATTTTAATGGTAAATTAAAGCCTGCTAATAACCAATGAAAATAAGCACTTGTTAGCTTAAATCCGATGAAAATTGCAAAAGTTATTCAATTTTTTGTAAAATGGTAATTTTTGTGTTTCTCTGTGTCAACTTATTGAACCGTCTGGATTCCAATTTTTTCTAGGTTTGTTTAATAATATATGAGGGTCTCTCTGTCAGAATTCTGTTAAACAAGTAAATGGAAATTTTTTTAAAGAATTTAATGTGGGGTAACTTCAACATACTATAATATATTGCGTAAAACATCTAAGTGCAATTACAAAATATTCTACGTTCTTCACATCATTGTTAAGTTCAGATTTTGAGATTTTAAACCTAAAATAAGTCTTGTTCGATGCCCTACATAGTTTCGAAACACGAACTGCTAGATGTTCTAGAAAGGAACACAAATCAAAAGGTTTACAAAGTATTAATTTTATAATATTTGATGTATAGTATCGCATATTTCTACGGATTCGTATAGTTTGTATTAACATTGTACAAAACCCAATTGAGCAGCTAGCGTTTCAAAATACGAATTTTATAATGTGTGCGGGTTTAGTTTACAACGAATTTTGTATCATAAGAGTGTTATTTTATGTAATACACTTGTAAATATTACACGCAGTATTGCATAGGAATCATTCGATGACTTATAATTTCATTGAGCCTGAAATTATTGTTATCAGAATTCTTAAATCATTTGGATAAACGAATTTGAATATTACCCCACATTAAATTCTCTCAAAAATTTTCGATTTACTTGTTCAACAGAATTCTGACAGAAAGTCCCTTATATATTACTAAACAAGCCCTAGAAAAAATTGGAATCGAGACAGTTCAATAAGTTGACCCAGAGAAACACAAAAATTGGCATTTTACAAAAAATTGAGTGACTTTCGCAATTTTCATCGGATTCAAACTAACAAGTGCTTATTTTCATTGGTTATTAGCAGGCTTTAATTTCCCATAAAAATATAATTTTTAGGTTTGCTTTACCTTGCCGAAAATATTGATCACACACTCATTTTTCTTTAAAAAATGACGAAAAATTAAGAAAAAGTTCAATAGATTCGTAAATGACGTCAGAACCAGTAGTCGTTTTAAAACAAAATGTTCTAACGATCGAAAGTGAATTTAATTGCCTTTAATTCAATATAATAACATTTCATATCGATGCACTACAACCGAAGATATTTGGATTTTACTGAACGTACTTTTAATTTTAAAGATAAAATTCATTTTTTCACTGTAACTCGAAAACTGTTCTACTGTAAATTTTTTGGACCTCATTTTCGGATTCAGCACAGTGTTGAGAAAGCATTTTATTGATAGTGTGAGTTTGAGCTGAAAGTCGTAATGATGATATGTGTCGGAAGCATACATATAACACGAATACGACTTTGTAAATTGAAACTTTTTCAGACAGAATATTGCTGTTTGACAACTGTGCAATTGTCAAAATAAATATCACAAAATCAAAATCGTAACTACATTTCAACGAACTCTGCAGAATCAGCAACTAGTTCGGAACATTAATTAACATATTCTAGCTGGCAACATAAATGACCATTTGGTGACAAAAGATGCTATGAAATAACCTTGGTGTTATCTATGTTCAACCAGTGCAACAAAAATAACTTGATTGTTCCCTCGTTGCAACATAGCTCGGACTTAGACGATCAAAACTAGCTGCGATTTGCTACTTGGGATACACTGGTCAAGTTACGGTTGAGATATTGATCAATGATTTTTTTTTTAAATGCTATATCTCAGCCCCCGACCGATTTTTTACGATATCTGTTCACGAAAATTTTTGTAATGAATTGTACTTTTCAATATTAATTGAAAAAAATTATTGATATTTGTTTGGTGTGGATTTTCTTCAAAATTGACTGAAAAAATATTTTTTTCGCAATGATTATAAGCACTTTTTGTAAACAACTTTTAATTTTTTTTGGAAAGTTGATTTGTTCTACTAAATTGCTTAAAATATGCTTATTTTTCATTATAGGGTTGAGCACCATGGCTTTGCGAACATCTATTTTTTTTGACACCCTAATGTTACATAGGGGAATTGTGGGAAAAACCGACACTGTGGGTAAAACCGACACCCCACAACATTTCCTAGAAAACAAATTTTTATTCATTTCATAAAGATACATTATTATTAGTACGTTTATTTAGAGCATTTGAAGAAAAATTGGATTTACGTTAGTACGCCGAATGCCAAATAAACAAAACATACGACAGCAGCGTTCATACTCGTCTGGATGTTAAATTTCGTTGGTAGATTTTAAGGTTTTAACCGAACAAAAGCTTTTCAAATCACCACATTTATCAGTACCTATTATTATCGGCCTGTCCTATGATCAACTAGGTGCATTGAAGACGAATTTGAGAAATTCAATATTTTTAATCGCTTTTATAAAAAAATGTGCACTGTTGGGGTAAAACCGACACCCTATGGTTAGGGTAAAACCTACACGCTATTAAGATGGTTGTGTATACTTGCGATTCATTTCAAAATACTGAGGATCTTTGTGACACTTCAATTAGCCTATTAGAACACTATAGTATCAACAGAAATGCACAGAAATACTTTTATTGTGTTTATTTCTTGTAAGTCTCTTTAAAAATCAAAAATTGGAATTTTTGCTTATCTGATTCTATCGAAGCTGTTGCTATTTCTGTAAAAAGCTCATCAAACCGAATTTCTAGTGTTCTCTTGGTTTGTCATAGACGAAATTTATCACAATGAGACAATGATCTTATGTATACCCCAATAGATCGTTGATGATCAGAGTCCGAAAAATCAAATCTGAAAAAGATAGTTTTACTAAGAAGTGTGTGTGTCACTTATAAGTGAATGAATCCAATTAGCAGAACGTAGAACGCTTGCAAATCTTCTCTTACGAAATAATATGACACTGGAGGTTGCAATGATGTGCGCAAGGATTATTTGGAAATACTCATCAAAAAATAATCCTATAGCATAAAATACTCTTGTTTATAGTACTACGCTTTCGAACTTTCTTTCCCTCACTACATGATGAAGCAACGAAAAGCACATATTTGCATCATACATACTCACACTTTATTATTCACGCATATATCTCATTTTTAATAAAGATAAAGATTTTAATAAAGTGGAGAGAAAATAAATTAAAGGGGGTGTCAATCTTATCTGTAGTGCCTACAAAAAGTCACTTTGTTTTCCAAGTTTTACAACCAATAATTTTTAATGAAATTAATTTTTTGAAGCGCTGAAAAAATTAAGTCTTGTTAAGAATTTTCTGAAGAAGAATTCTGCATAAAAACTATAATTTTATTGGTTTTGTGGCAACTTAGAAAAATTGTTAAGCTTAAGGTGTCGGTTTTAACCATAATTCCCCTACTCACAAAATTTCCCTCAATAAGAAATCCCATCTATTAGAATCATTTCCATCTATCTTTTCAACGCATTAAGTCATTGCACAGTCAATGATCTATATGCACGCTCAGATGGCCAATTAGATCTAAATGGAAAATTTATTCATGCATATAGTTTCATAGAACTTGACTGTGTAGGGATACTATTAATTGGAACATAAAACCGGGAAATTTCAAATGCATCGAGCAAGCGTACACGAAAAGATCAGGCATACAAACTGGCCTCTATCTGTATGCGATTCACCCATGTAAACAAATTCGCTAAAATAAGCTTCTATTAAAATGTTCCAACTTTAAAGGGCATGTACCGACGGAATTAGCATTAGTAATTTTCGGTTTAAAATGAAACAATCGTATAACGCACTGTATTTTCTAGCTAGTAAATTATATTATTAGTGTATATGTAATTCTTAAATCTGGGACTTTTTAAAATTAAGACTACAGCCCATCAAAAATCGCACAGGTATCGTTTTGCCTGCTTTTTAAAGTCCAAGGAGTCTAATGAGAGCGGATCTGTTAAAGCATCACAGGTTTCTTCACTCCTTATACATATGGAAGTGAGAGTAATTAACTGCCGTAAAATGCAAGCTTCCGGTGCGTTCTTGATAGCCGGCAAGAAAATGTTACCACTTTGTCAGAGCTACGCCAAATAAGCCAATTGCATGAGCAAAGTTAGTTACCAGCGAGAAGCGAATAAAATTTGGTTTTATTCCTGCGTTAACTGTGTACAACTGTTATCCCATTAATTAGACTTTATTTACAGTTCATCCATCAACGCTATTTTCATTACACTACACTCTGCTGTACCACGTGTAATTAATTTCAAACGTTCATTTAGCAGAAATTTACAATTTAGACACACGCAGGTGTGCACGCAAACACGCACGGACGATAATGTGGAGAGAAGCATGAAGAATGTTGGTAATTTATATCCCACCTGAGGTTATTATCAGCGAGCAATTTCGAGCACTGGGTCCGAAAAATGAGACACTTGATATTATCTGTGGGAGCATCATACATCACATCACTTACCTATTACGTTCAGATGTACGAAATGGCTCATGTGCGGCGTCGTTGAGATCTGGCACTCATAGATGCCCGAATCTCGGTGCTGCGGATACTTGATCTGCAGGCTCCAGTCTTCTGTGTGGGGATGATGTATCGCCCGGAATCGCTGATCGGAGGTGTACGTGTAGCGACCAACGGTGAGCAGGTGAATGTCCCGGTGCCGCACCCAGGACACTTGTAGCAGCATCTGTAATGGAACGAATGGAGAAGGCAAAGCCATTTGCCGTGTGTGAGAAATAATAAACATCGGCATACGTGGATGAGAGCAGATGAAATTTATGTAAGCGACATGATATTATTGGGACCACCACCGCCGCAATGGAACTCGTAAAAGGAATCTGTCTTCTGATTGTGTAACCAAAAAAGATTGCAGTCTCTTTCAGAGCGTATGACGATTGTAAGAGTGAATACAATTCAGCACCGAACAACATTGAGCATAAATGACACAGCACCCAAACTGTAGCTGCCGTATTAAATGCCTTTTACATATGTAAAAGTTACTTTAATATAAAACCTATTACAATTATATTAACCTAGTCCTGTTAAAGCAACTTCTATCGTATTCCTACAGAAAACAATCGAGATAGCCAATTAATTCCATTATTCATGACATTCCCAGCATTGTTTCCCACCCGAGTGCAGTAAAGCACATCCCGAACAAGTGTTTTTCAGCTGGTAAATTTATCTTCACCCATTCGAATAGCCGGTAGGAGTTAGCCAGAGCAGTGCGGTACAAGCAACCTCTCTGATGGTAAAAGTCCGAAGTGCTTCTTACGGTTCGATAATCATTTGTATTCTGCATTCCGACGGCCAACAACTCATCCATCCTGCCTGGAACCGGATGCTGCTGAGTGTGCTTGTGTGCAATCCGTCGAAGCACCACTCTACTCACTGCCGGTGCACTCTCTTCGTGGTGCACGTATTTCTTTCGCTGGCAAGAGTATAATAAAACAATTTGGAAAATGTTGCACATATAACTCATCTTACTTCAATCAGAAGCAAGGGTGGTTGGCTCGTGGTCATTCGGTGTGAATGATGCTATGGCGTGACTTTGTGAGATAGAATGTAGTTTGGCAAATTTTCCAAACTAATTTTGTAATTTAATGTAGTTATTGTTATCTATTAAATAAATTCAAAAGAAACACAATTGGGCAACCAGGAATTTGTTTTTTAGGAAGTTGCGGGGTAATTTATTTATTTATTTATTATTTCTTCTAAAGAACCTAAAACATGATTTTATGTTCACGAATGCACGGTAAGATGAAGTGTGATGAACACAGAACTTAAATTGAATTTTTGCAAAATAATACCAAAAAAAACTAACTAAAATGCTCTATACATGCCCTTTTAAACCCAGCTGATGACGCAATAGTTTGTAATTCATTCAGTAATTGATTTCAGTAGCTAATTTGTTGTAGTTTGTCCTTTTCAGAAAACTCTCAAATACACAAAACAATTAAATATTTAAAGATCAGAAACAAATTAAGCTTGTAGCTGGCTTCTAACGAAAAAATACGAGCCTGACAGAGTACGCCGCCCGAATAATTAGAATCTAGCGATAAGACAATTTAGTTCGTAAACAAAAATAACACGGTTTTACAATGATTTTGTAGTTTTCAAGTGACCTTGTATAAATTAAGCCAATTAAGCTTAAATTGTCCCATGTTCTATGGGATTCCCTATATACATGGGACAATTATGCGTAGAACGGAAGTATAGATCTCGTCAAATGCAACACAAAATAATGTATGAAAAATGTTGTATACCCTCAAAATCATGATTTATAGTAAATTTGATCCACCTAGCGGTGCAATTGTGCCTTTTTCAATCATGAACGTTTCATGGATTTCATGGTAGATTACGTTCATTTTAAACTTTCTAATGAATATTATTACATTTTATTATACATGACCAGTGATGTACCAAATCCAGTTATTTATATTTTTTCTTAAATTTGAAAATTCTGATAAGTTTGGTAAATTTAATCATTGTCTAATCGCCGATCATTTATTTATAAATTGTGTAGTTAAATAAGTGATATATTCGCTGGTCAACATTTAGCCATCTAAGCCGATTGCGTTTCTTGCTGTGAATGTAGATTTTTTAATTGAACCTACCCAATTTCGTTAAAAGTGAAACAGCCTCTAAAATCAGAAACAAGTATAGTAAAAGTGGCTTGGGCACTAGTATTCTGATTTTCAGTAGTCAGAGTAACTAGAACTATTGTTCGATGCATAAAAATCATCTATATTATATAAAACGAGCTAGAATATTTGGCTGCGGAGTAAATGAGGCACCGAAAATAAAAATCGCAAAAAAAAGAACATGCTTTGATAAAAACCCGTTTTAAATATATTAGAATGTAAAAATGGGATATAAACTTCAAGCGCGAAAATCGGGCTCTTCGATATAAGAGTCGATTAAAAACAATCTTCAGTATAAAAACACTAAAAAATATATCCGATTCTTACAAAGGACCTTTCTTTATTCGACTTTTAATCTTGATAGTAACGTTATACAAATTTTCCTGCGAGAGAATTATCCTGGAGGTTCATCGTTGCCTACTTTTTCTGATGAGAACTTTCTAAGCGATTCATATGCTAAAGAACCCCTGTCCGATTTTTACGTTGATTTTTATATTCGATTTTTATGCTAAAGAACCCCTGTCCGATTTTTACGTTGATTTTTATATTCGATTTTTATTCTAAAATATTTTTAATGGGTTTTGCAAAGCATCCTTGCGACTTTTATTTTCGGTCGTTCGAATATAAATGCTAGATTTTTAAAAACGGTAAATGAACCTCATAAAATAGATAAAACGAAAAACCCATGTTTCATTCGGTTTAAAATGATTTGGGAAAACCCCGATTAAAACCCAAAAGTAAAAAATCGGGAAGATGAGATTTTTCCCAGCGGTACATAACTGCATATGGTCAAGGCTTCTGCGAAATATGCGTAAAAATGTAACGTGACACGTTACATTTTTACGCATATTTCATAAGATAAGTCAGCAAAAACAATAAAACCAGATTCTCTCACAAGTGCACATTATTAAGGTCACTAAACCGCACATTTTTTTCTACAGAAAGTTTTTTTCTATTATGAAATTATATTAATGACTGGCAAATACTAACAAATTTAGAAGAATATTTCAAGTTAAAAATGCGTTCTTACTAATAACCACCTAATAGGGCAATTACAGTTTCTTCAGTTTTTTAGGCTTTCGTTAACAAAAAAATCATTGTTATCCTGTAATTGTTTTTTAAATTTTTTTTTAACAATGTATTTGAATTTTTAACATTTTTGTTGTAGATTTTAACATTTTTTGTTTTTTTTTTGAAAAATTTTACCAAAACTATTCACACAGAAAATTTAATTCCCTAGAACTCTCCATCATATAGTTTTGCTACAAAATTGGCGATTTTCGAACAATATATATTGAAAGTAGTGCATTCAAGATCTCATACACCCTTTTTAAATATTACTCTTGAATAAAATTGTTTGTTTAATATTGCAAAAAACTTATGGGTGACTAGATAGGTGATAGATGAAACGTAAAAGGTTTCATCAGAGTCAAAGGTGGTCACCAATATTAACGTAATTGAATCAAACTTGATGGAATTGATTTACAGAAAACATCTGTCACGTTACATAACATCAACTGTGTTTTCTTACAAATTAATAAAACGTTTAATTTAATTAATCAATGTTTTCTTACAAATTAATAAAGTTTTCATAATATAGTTTCAAAAAGTAGACTCAAAGTGCTAATAAAAAGTGCAGGTTAGACATTGTATGCATGCTGCTGAAAACTTTTTCGAATTTTTGATCTGTCTCGTTCAGGCATTGCATTTATCGCTCATATGAGTAAATGCGTCCGGATAGTTTGCTACTGCGACAATAAAAACTCACATTTTCACACGAAAAGTTATTGGCACTTACACAACTTCTCCGGATAAATACAACGTGTTATTTCTCCGGATAAATAAAACCGCCGGAGAATGAGCGAATGAGTTTATCACGGTATCCTTTTTGCGCTCGCTGCCTTGCTGTCGCTATTTTAAAACACTAAAAAACAAGTCTATCGTACTTCTTTGCACTCTTCTTTGAAATTAAGTGTACATTTTGACGCTTTTATTGATTTCCACGAAATTAAAATATTATCACCTTCTCCGGTGAGAAGGAAAAAATCAAATAAATTTTATCCGGAAAATTATTCTCACGCTATTTGTGGGGATGGAGAATTTTGCGACTCATCTTATCTCGGAAAAGTTGGACATTGGATAAGTTTCTTCTCATGTGAGTGAGAGAGAATTACAATGCCTGGTCATGTTACAAGTTATTTGGTTTCTATTACTTCACAACTGAAAATAAGCTATAATCCATATTCGTCTAAATTTTTCAAGCAATATCATCAAATTTAGATTAGACATTTAGAAAATGTGGTTGCAAGCAAAAAGTTAAAAATATGGATTTTGTTTACATTTTTATCTCCTTACGGTTTTTAGTCATTTTCAGGTCATGCAAGCAGCATCAATAAACTTCTATAAATGACAGACATGAAATTATTTTCTGGGATCACCATTCATATTTTTGATATTAGAGGTTATATACATTCGGAAAACAAATATTTGATAAAAAATATTTTGGCATGTAGTTGCCATTTTCGGAGCCTTGACCAAATATTCATAGTAATCTATTTCCCATTTAGCGGGACCAGCGCCGTCTTAAGACCACTCGGGGTCCCTGTGCACAACTGAGTCTTGGGGCCCCTATATTTGAACAGGCATAAACTGCTGTAGACTAGACTTATCAAAAATGATCCTCAGCATCAGGGAGCCAACTATGCCACCTTGAGATTTATTTTTAAAATTTAAGCCAAATCATTTAACCATGTGGAAGTATCAAAAATGCTCTGTAACAACCAAAATATATAGGGAAAAAATTTAGATTTCCATCACTACAAGTGGCACTGTGAATAGTTGAATTATATTTTGGTTCTTTTCATGTAGCTTTCAAATGGCTTACAATATCGCCTTGATGTCAATGGGAAAGTTATAGGAAATATTATGGGCCTTGAAAAACTAATTATTGTTGATGGAGAAATGCGAATAACTTCTGAAAAGGTCGTAACAAAACAAAATAGTTGTGTAGTTAAATCAAAATTTTAAATATCTCGAAAACTACTACATTTCAGAAAAAAATTTATAAGCATTTTGATTTAAAATGGCATTTAGAATCATATTCAAAAATAAAATTCTACTTTTGACTGCAAATAGTATGAATTATAAAAATTTGTTAAAAGTTGTTAAGAAAACTTTTTTTATTAATAGCTTCTCCATGATCCAAATACACTGTAAAAGTTTCTTTTGTGCCTTTAAAGCGATAAACATTAGACTTGACACATTTATGATGGGGTAACGCGAATAACTTTTAAAAAGGATGTAATTACATGAAATAATTGTTTTTGTTGGAGTAAAATCCAAATATCTCGAAAACTATCGCATTTTGGAAAATATTTCTTAAATTCATTTTTATTTAAAATGATACTTAGAATTATATTCTGTAAAAAAATATAGCTTTGTATGTCAATTAGTATGAAATTTAAAAACATGTATAAAGTTATTGTTAGGAAAGCTTTTTTACTGATAATTTCTCCATCATGAAATCACATTTAAAATGTTTCTTTTCTCCTTAGGTTTTTTTTGACAAAATATAAAAAATAAGAATTTTTTTGTGCTATTTGAATTTTTATCATAAATTTTTGTTTTTGTGAGAAATGACACAAACATTTTTTCAGTGCATATTTTTTTCATGTAGAAGTGTTCATTACCTGTAACTCGTTCTCAGATAGTTTTACTGTAAAAAATTCAAAAAGTGTTTTAAAGTTTTTGCACGTAGAAACGTCTACGCCCTTTTAACAAATTGCGCTCGAGTCAAAATAATCTTATTGATTGTGGAAAATGTTGAGTCTTCCATGCCGGTCAAACCTGTAAAGTTTCATCGGAATCTAAGATAGTCGATCACAATTTTAGAGATTTTCGGCCGGATCTTCGTGGAATGTCTTATCAAGAACATCGTGAAACATCAAGTACTAAATGTTCCAAATCGATATAATATCCGAAGAGAGTGACTAGAGTTAAATGAAATGTTTTATCATACTGTTAGGTGGATTAAAAGCATTTTTTTTACTTAAAAGCGCGTCATTTCGCGAAAAATCAAAATATCGAAAAAATCTACGTACGTCGCTTGCTATTGTTACAGGGAATCAGAAAAAATTCAAATTGAAACTCTTGGTTGAAATTACGGGGGATAGATTTACGGCGTTGGACCCTTTCCAAAAAGACGCGTCTACGGGAAAAGGCAACACAGCCACCATCTTGTGACAAAATTCCTCGAAAAAAATATTTTTTGTTCTTCACAACTAGTATTATAAATCCTATTTCACAAGATCCCTATTCACAAGATCCCGAAATATGCCTATTTTTCATTTTCTACAGTGGTGTAACTGCTTAAGCTTACTGTCAAGCTAGGAAAGCGGCAACCCTACACTAAGGCAAAACTCATAGCGAAATTCATAAGATTTATCTTATGATGAATAGACAAGTAACAAAACTATGTTTTCATAAGATTAATATGAAAAACATACGATTTGCATGATTACCTTAACATTTAATAAGTTATTGCATATGCCAGTCGTTCGAATTTCATACGAGCATCTTATGATTCTCATAAACATAATAGAAATGTATAATATTGTCTTATGATAATTCAAAGATGCCTTATGGAACATGAAATCATAGCAAACCGATTTGACCAAATAAATGCCGTTTCATAAGATAATCTTATGATTTACATACGTGCTACTTGTGCCTAAAAAGTATACGATATTCCTATGAAATTCGCTGTATTTTTTGCCTGAGTGTAGTAACAATTGAGGTTTTATGACACTCTTGAAGACTCTCTTAAAACTTAGATTGCACTTGTAGTGTGCTATAAAACCTCAGTTGTTACTTGGGAACCTACGTACATACATACATATTTAATCTGTCAAGTGTTCGTTCAAGCTTATTATGTGCACGAACTCAGACGATCCATAACATTCCAGAGGGCTTCAATTTGATCGGTATTATTTATGACATATTAATTTTCCTTGCGATTGACAGTAATAACAGTATTTCATATTTGCACTACCTAGCGTCAAAAAAAAACTCGTAGAATATTGTGCGGAAACCTGAACCCACTAAAATTGAGACGTTACCATCATTCGCTATCGTACCTGTACCCAGAATGGTTCAATTGCAAACATAATTCTCGAATATATAGTAACGATAAAAAAACGGTGCCCCAGCTGAACCGAGCGGCAATAAAAATCTGTCCAGATATAAAATAATTAAAACATTAAAATCCGCTTATGCGAACCATTATTTTCTGCCGCCTGGGACTATCAGGCAGCGTGTTTCGTCGGGCCATCGATAGAATCAGTGGTTTTGGACGAAATATTTTTACCACCCCATTTGTTCTGCTTTCAGTAAATGGACTTGGGCGCGTATTAGGGTGCCATGTGCCAAGAAATTTGTGTCGGTGCCATTTCGTTTCAAATTTGCGTAAAAAAATTGAAAGCTAGATTGAACCGAATTCGACAATGTTCACCAGTGTAATGCGTGGGTATAATTAGGTTTATGTATTGAATCTGTCCCCGTGGCACCCTGAACGTGATATTTTATATCTCTAGGTTTTTTCTCGCTAAAATTTAATGTTTTTTTTGTCTATTCGAGGCTGACTGCTGAAAGAGGGCTTCGTAGGTAGGAAACCAGTAACCAATGTGGTTTTATATTTTGTTCGAACTGGATTTGGCCTGCAGCACCTTTCGGCAGCAAACCACCAGATTGTTTCTGAATCTGCTGTTTGGACTGATGATAGATAGTTGGGTGGTGCAGAAGTTATGAGCCGAACCAGAGGAAGACCCGATCGAATTCGCAGTTTTTTTTTATTATTCTGGACACCTTTCCTTCCTTCCCTTTTGTAGACAAGCGTGGTCAATTTCTATATGCCTATCCCGCTACCCATGATGTTCCCGTGGACTTTTCCCATTTTACCGGTGATTATTTGAAAGAATTTTAACCGCTGTGTATCCAACAAAGACAGGGGCGGATCCAGAAAAAAATTTCGGGAGGGGTCCGAAATTTTGAACATTGTACAATACGTCATGCGTTGAAACCTCTTTTAATGAAATGCAGTTTTGGTTGTCAAATTTGGTTTGTAATGATTTTAAGTTTAAAACTGATATAAAATAGAAACTAATTCAAAATTTCTCAACAAGTTTAAAAAATTCGGTGGGGGTCCGGACCCCTAGGACCCTCCCCCTGGATCCGGTTACCAGCCTATTAAAATGCTGTTTGTAATAAAATTAGCATCTGAAAATCATGGAATTGTACAAGACAGTTAAATGAGTTGTGTTTAAAGAAAAGTTGGATTGTCCTCGCTTTATATGTTAACGTTTTCATGTCATTTGAATTGTTCTCTTCAAAACTATAAATGAAGAAGAACGAGTGATTTTTGTGCGATAGAATAGTCTCCAGCACCATCTGCATCGCAACATATGCAAACACTAGTCCGCTTTGCAACGACGACTCGTAGTAGCTTTCTGCTCTGTGAGGCTCGGTTGGAAGTTGATCCATGACACGGTGCCGGCTGCAGAACCAGCATCCCGCATTGGTCTGGAAAGGCGAAGAGACAACTTAAACACAACTGGCGAATCAAAGAGCAAAAGCAGCCAATTTTCGAAAACATGGGAAAAATAATAAAATATATTTATTGCTAGTATGCTGCAAGAATAAATTATCCATGAAAATGCTAAAAGGTACAACACAGCGGGTCAGTTCGTGGGCTGGTGTTCTGCTGGTGACGGCCGGGATCTGGCAGCATGTTTTCAACTTTGCCCTGATGAGCATGATTTTCTGCGTCCGTGCTGTGCCGTTGTGTATGATGAAGTTTTTTTTTGGAAAAGCGAAGCAAAAAAAACAGGATTATCTTATTGGCAGAAGCTCTATTGTATGTTGAAAAAGTTCCAACCGACCGACATTATGCCTGAATATGTTGTTTCCGAGAAACAATTACAATACGGAACCGGCGGTGGTTGTCGACCAAGTTTGCATGTTGTAAATGTGTACGCTTGGATGCAGATAAACTGCCGGTCGGAGCAAACTGCACCCAATGTTTGTCCTGTTGAGGATCCGGAAAGTGAAGTTCTAGTGCTACTTGCTATCGAGTGAGAGGAGGCAAACATGCATGGAAATGTGATACTATTTGAGGTGTCTGATAAGCTATTATCCTCTTTCATGAAACTCTATTGAAGCAACATGAGCTAAAAATCAGTTCCGAAAGGTTTGTTAGCTTCGCCTGGATATTGTTTTGCTCCCGTCTGCTATCTAAAGGGGAAAATATGTGTCAGTATAATTTGACCTTGCTCTTATAAGAAACTTTACAAAGTAATTCTTCAACGGAAGCTCGGAAGGTAGAAGTTCTAAAACAATGTGTCTATTTGCACCCTATCAGGGTGGATGACAAATAATTTCGTTAATTACTATATGATGATATGAAGAATGAAGATTTTCGCTTCTTTTCAAATTTTCAAAGAAGCGTTCAATTTGTAACACATTTTGACAAGAGGGGGCAAATATAACTATATAAAAAGTGTTACGATCAAAAATTGGTCCAACAAGGATGTGTATAAATCGGTCAAACTTTTTGTTAAAAAATCAAATCATGTTTCTTTTGCAACTTTAATTGACACAGAATAAAGAGAAAATATTCACTCAAGCTTCGTTTTTGGCGAACTCGAATCTCCGAACCTTTCGTTTGACTCCTTCCATCAAATACTGCAGAGCCTTCTTTGTCACTTGCGTCACCGCAGACTGTCAGTTTACCCTTAACTGCATCTCGCTGACAATTGTCTGTCGCGTCTTCTTGAGGCTCTGGTTGACAGTTGCCCAATATTTTTCTATTGGACGGAGCTCTGACGTGTTAGGAAAGTTCATGTCCTTGGGCACCACCTGTACGTTGTTCCCTGCATATCACTGAATTAGGGTGGCAGTTCTTTTTGTGATGATGGGATTTGTCCGCCGTAGTTCAAAAAATTAATAAAGGTATAAAAAAATTGCAAAATTTTACTGAAATTGGACATGTGCTCCAAAGCGGTTTAAGTTGAGTGTTTTCATCGAAAATTTGTTATTTTTTCAGAAAACTCTTATACTTACATGAAAGAAACTCGATAATACACAGATTTCTGGATTTATCGATTTATCTTATTAAAACGCCTTAAGCTAAAGAAATTTGCACCCTAGTGAGAAATTTTGGTTTTTACCAAATTTTCCTCCTTAGGGTGAAATATAGCATAATAAAGAAATACGTTTTCATAAGTTGTTTTTTTGAATTTTATCATGCTTATTATTTAAGAAGTTTCATTTAGTTACACTCATGTGGGTATTATAACTATGTTGTCATCTACTGCCGATGGCTAAACCTTTACTGAATTCTACTCGACAGAGGAAACTGAAATTTCTGAAATCTTTTGACGAATATATTATAGGTGATAATCCACGAAAAATAGCTAGCATTATTTTTCATCGATTTATCCATTGTCCTGTTGGAAACATTTGGGAATTTTTCGCGGTATTCATCGAGAATTCCAATAATACTGTTTTGCTCTTCATAACCTGTTATTTTTATTGTTTTCTGAGATCAGTTTAGTTTCTCTTTCAGTCACATCACTTGCGATACATAAATTTTTTTTACTCATTCCGTACCACGTTTACATTTTTCATTTGAGATCTAAGTGAATAAATTTTCTTCTAAAAATCTACGATCTATCGCGAATCATCAAAAAAAGGTGGAGACTACTGTGTTCTGAAATGGCCGATTTCTTTCTTCAGCAAAAGATATTTCGGGTCAGAAAAAAATTGAAGCGATTTGTGATTTCTTTTTGAATTTAACCGTCGTATTCGTCATCACCGTTCAGACTTGCAGTCATTCTTTTCTTTTGTTTCATGATATTGCTGCTGATTCAGGACTCAGCTGGTAATGGTACTTTTTTATCGCGAGTCTTCTGACAGAAACGTTGATTTTTCCCAAAACTTTTTTTCAAAAATTGTAAGTTTGATTAATGGAGCCTAAAACCAAGCTCCCAAATACACTACAAATATAAATATACAAATATATAAATGTCAAAAAATCGCAGTAACCACTCCACTAGTTCCATGGGACACATCACGAAATCAAAATATTTTCAGGCAATAAATTGCCTTCACCATCCATCGAGCACATGATACTGCGAATTGCTTGAAAAATTTGACTTGAAACTCAGCATTTTGGATATATTCGGATTGGGGCTGACGAGTAGATGACAGAAATCAATGTCTGAAGCCATTTTGAAATCCAAGATGGTGACTTCTAGCGTACATACATTGCTCAACCGGAAGTCGTCATCTTGGCCTTCAAAATGACATCACACGTCGATTTCCGCCATCTTCTCGTCCAATCCATTTCAAAAATACCCTTATGGTTCGGGTTATAGAGAATTGTGGTCGACCGGAAATCTTGGATATAAAAATGGCGCTAAAAGTCGGTTTCAGACGTCTTTTCATCAAGCCCGCTACAAAAATAATCATATTGTAAGGGATATAGAGAATTGTGCTCAACCGAAAGACGCCATTTTGAATTTCAAAATGGCGTCACATATCGGTTTCCATTATCTTCTTGTCAAGCTTGAACCAAAAATACCCACATTGTTAGGGTTACTGAGAATAGCGCACAACCGGAAGTCACCATGTTGGATTTCAACACGACACTCAACATTTTCTTCATCTAGTTATCAAGTTATTAATGCAAAAATACCCATAATTTCTGGGTTATCGGGAATATTACTCAATCGGAAGTCGTCATCTTGGATTGCAAAACGGCATTAAAGATCTATATTCATCGCCTACTTGTCCAGTCCGTTGCGGTAATGTTAGGATTTATTCCACGTGTTTCTTTTGAACTTTACCTTTTATATGCTATTCTTCACATCGGCAACGCTTGTAGATCTTTAGACCTGTGCGCAAAGACATTCTTAGTTGACCCGAGACAGTATACAGAAAGAAACACTAACCTGTTACTTACTGCGCTTGTAGATCTTATGTTCTGTATTTCAAATAATTCTTGGATCAGTCTATTCTCAACCACCAAAGACATCAGTCACAATACCAGTATGCTCTCTGCTGCTACCCAAACCAGCGCAAAACAGTTGCTTTTTTCTTGTGTGCATTGTCTGAAGAACAAAGGAAACCGTTACTATTATTCTTGTGTGGTGAACTAAAATGATGATTGAGTCTCATCAACAAAATGTGATTTTTTGGGCTAACACGGTGGCAATTGACTACCGATCTTTCCGCATAAGACCGAGTATTGGTGATGTGGAACATTTGCTGAAGGTGAAAACGCAGTTTCGGTTTTCGGAAGTCAGCTAGAACACGCCAGGCACGCGGTGCTGATAACGCTCAATAAAAATTCCACCAGGCGAAAAGATTCATTTCGCAAAAAAAAACTTGAAACACGTGCTTGATTGTGACACCGCAAAAATCAAGATCCCTGTGTATATGAATAAAAGAAACGTGGAAGTAAATTTACATGATTTGGCACCACGAACTTGCAAAGAAGTGGAATCCATTACGGAGGATACGTGGAGGAACTACCTTCCAGGTATTTCAAATGGTGTTTTTGTAATGAGAATGCGGGGAGACCAACCCATTCCCTCCTACCTCACCCTGCAGTACACAATATAAGGGGTTGATACCATTATACAACGAACTCTATGTACATATCAAAGACAAACTAACACGTGCCTGTTCTGTGAACAAACGGCACATTACGGACAACCCTGCCCAGAAACCGCTAAGAAAAGCACATCTACAGAAAGAAATACCAACACTCAGTCTCCAATATCATTTCCCTGAGCCATAAACGGTTGCCAAATTTGTGGCTGCTGTTCAAGCAATATTAATGGTGATAATGACAACTGCGAACTGTGACCCGAAAGGGAAAGAAGTTAGGAACTCAGGTGTTGTTCCTAACTTATTTTCCTTTCGGGTCACAGTTCGCAGTTGTCATTATCACCATTATTATTGCTTGAACAGCACCCACAAATTTGGCAACCGTTTGTGGCTCAGGGCACATCAAGGCAGTAACCCCGATGATGACCTGAACATGTGCAACGACGACAGGGATATGAATGAACCCCATGATACAGTTCACGTGGATGCAAATATTTCCCCGACACCAAAACGGATCTCCACGCGCAATGCAAGTCGCGCGTACGGGATCGATCTTTGTATTAATTATTTATTATTTTTATTGTTTACATTACGTAAATATATAAAAGACCTACGGCTCCGTGAAGCTAACGTCTTGAGCCGTGCCAAATAAACGAATTAAAAAAAATAGTTCTTGGATGACTATAAATATCAATATCGATATATCATTGAACTTTGTATTATGACCCTCCATTAGTATGTACCCTATCCAAAAACTACCGAAAGATAACTGGTTATGGTTATTATTATTGTTTATTGAAGTTCAAACCGGTTGGTCATTCACTCGTATGAAAAAGGTTGCATTTCAGTGTTCAGTCGAAATTAAGTTTTCTGCTGGTTCCGTGGCTTTTGAAGAGGTGGCCGTGGTTACTCCAAATTTGCTCGTCACTTCTGTGGGTAAATATGGCAGCTGTAGGCGGTCCGCTGGTGCAAAGGGCCATGGCCGACGTCTCCAGCACTGCAAAGGTGTGGAAAAGGGCCCTAAGATGTTGTAGTTATACTGTGCCACTGTTGTAAATGTGGATGTTTCAAGTTTGTTCATCGCTTCTGTAAAGATGAGTTGCAAGTGTTTCGCTGATTCTAAGGGTCATGAGCGACCTTTCCAGTACTGTAATGGTGTGGCATAGGGCCCATTGATAATGTACTTGTGAAGTGGCTTTGATGAGATGTCTTTGAGTGTTCTAAGAACTGATTCAGATGTGGTCATATAAACGGGCGTCCTTGAGGAAAAAAGAATTACATCCGCCCGGATCGGGTCGTTAGATAGGTACATCTCTGATTATCGGAGGTCCTCCAGATCCCGGCAGTTGCATAGTAGGTGTTCAACAGATAATCAGATGTACATTGCGGTGTTGATTCTCTAGAGATTGTGTGAACGTGAGTAATTCTCGTATGTCCCACCCGGAGTCGGGAAAGTATTTGTTGTTCTTCCATATTGGCTCGATCCTACCAGCAGTCGACAGATCCCTTGACCTTTTGTGTGTGCCCTCGGGATCTCCGACAGTTTCCCGTTCCCTTTATGACGCTGTGTTCGGTGATCCAGCACAATGTGATCAGTGGATCTCGGTGGGACTCGATAGCCTGTACGAATGGATGGGTTGATGTTCCTGAAGCGATGTCCCTTAGAACTGGCAAGGACTCGGTTAACACTACAGTTGATTTGTCTGCGTCTCTTTTAGTACTTGCTTGGCTGCTGCTTTCGCTGTGAAGACTGAGCAGGAGGATGGGAGGCGGAAGGAGAGCCCGTCCCCCATCCCGCTTTTACCCGCTCCGATGCCGTCGTCTGTCTTGGAACCAGCTGTAAAGATTTTCAGGTGTTGTTGATATTTCCGGTTGATGAGTTCATTATTTTTTGCTATGATGCTATTTGGGGAGTCGCCGGCTTTTGTTGTATGGGTGAGGCTGTCATCTATATTTGGGCCGGGATCGTATAAGGCTCGTGGTCTCACACGATGTACTCGTGCGATGGCTGGGGGGTGTTTGTTGAAGAACTCTTGGTGGATATAGGCTGCGGTGGAAAGAAGGTGCCATTCTTCGCCAGCAGTCGCAGCGAGGAAGTTTAGTGTTCGTTTAAATGCTATACTTTAGCACCTTACCAGCGGCATAGGAATATTCCAGCTTCTACGCAGACTGTTTCAGCACACATTACTTCACATTACTTGGGATTAAACCGGATGCAAGGCGCACTACTACATGATACAGCGGCCCGAGGAAAGAGGATAGACCTTCAAGGCATGTGATTTCGATCCTGTAAAAAAATATTAATGATTGGCCAATGCTGGGTGCCGTTCTACGGTTGATTTTAGGGTGACGCGAGCAAATAGTGTGTATCAGCCGCTTTTTTCCTTCTTGATTTTTTGGAAGTGCGGCATCAGAGTGAGTTTTCTATTAAGAGTGACTCCGAGGAAGGTACGGTGGTGTCGTTGAGGCGGATTGATCTAGAGTTGACTAAATGATGAGTGCTGCAGCAATTGGTGATGACGCACTTTTCGGCAAAAATCTTAAATCCTGTGGCAAGTGCCCAGCGGCCGACAGCGTTGATTGCCGCCTGCAAGGAAGGAAGTGGCTTATCAGACTGAAAAACTTGTTTCTGATGCGATTAATTCAGAGTTTAGTGAGAGATTGTTGACAATAGTTCCGTCTTTATTTCTAGACCGATGGCTTAGTGGTTGTTTTCACCCCTAGCCATTTTTCATTCATATTTGTTGCCGAACCATGGGGAGGGATCTGTGCTTGTGTGGAGATGCGTTTCCTGGAAAGCGAGGTAT
Organism: Topomyia yanbarensis; assembly: GCF_030247195.1. NCBI lineage: Eukaryota > Metazoa > Arthropoda > Insecta > Diptera > Culicidae > Topomyia > Topomyia yanbarensis. The sequence continues at coordinate 321,439,378 of NC_080671.1, read as the reverse complement.
AGGGGTTTCAGTACGGGTAATCATATTTTGCTTATCCCCATGGTTATTTCCATTTATATTCCACTGGATGGTCAGGGTGGAGTGCCCTGGGATAAGTTTGCTGGTTGTCCGGCGACTATGTCGGGGGCTGTCTGGGGAAGATGCGGAGCAGTATGACTGTTCGTAGTTGTAAAGGGTTGGGATGGGACTTACCCGGAAGATATCCGGGCCCCCTGCACCAGAAGCCGCCGAAGGCTCGTCGGTGGGTGCCGGTACTTGCGCGGACGGGGCCAGTGCAGGGGGAACGGCTTTTTTTAGAGATGTGATCCACTTGTTTTGAGGGCATGCTGCTTCTTTAGTTAATAACTTTTCTCAGCTAATTTTCGCAAACTTACAATGTTCCACGAATGTGTTCAGTAGAAGAATAGCTTTAGAATTATATAATGTTCTCATGAATTGATTACTGAGGTGATTTTTTAAGAACTTATTTTCTATCTTCACCGAGTTTCCATACTAAATTCGATATAAACTTTGAAATTTTTGAAGGGGCCGTAGACACAACCGATAGTTACCAAAATTGGCACAATTACTAAGGGCCATAAAAGGAATCAGTAGAGCCTGGTGCTAAAAGTTAAAAATTGAAGCAGTCTAGTGTGCATACCTGTAGGACGCTTCTATGCGTTCTGCTCAATATTTTCGTATCTATTTTAAATTTGGTTCTGACATTGTTGTTTTGCCTGGCGTCTGTGGTAAAACTTGACAATAATTTCGTTTTCGTTTTTGACAGTGCACTACACCGGTGGAATCGGTGATAAACTCACTCAAACTTGGGTGTAATCAGTTTGTCTCCTTTTTGCACTACGCCGGTGTAGCACCACGAAGCACGAAAACGCTATAAGTTATGCTCTCTGACCGACTATGCTTGTAGACTCCGGTGATACGCCTGACTCCTACCAACAAAATTAAAAGATTCTTTACATTTCCTTTCGATAATGCTACTGTCAGTCAGCAAAACTCTAGTTTTCCGTTCTAAGTTGATAATTGCTTGCTCTAGAATACCTACCGTGTTTCAATTTTCATATCTTTCATTTCTATTGAAATTTTCCGAAAATGGTCAACCAAAATCGAACGGCAATTTAAGCAAGGTTACACAGTTTTTTTTCAAACAAAACAAAAAATTAGACAGAAAAGGTTAACTCACCTTTCCATGGCGATTGTTTATTTTCCAAGATTAGTATCGGTATTTACCTACTTCACGGACTTTAGACTGAAATGCTGGTGTGCAAAATTTTGGTGCGTAAGTACTATGTTAATAATTCAAGGCACGTTAGAATTACAAGGATGTAGGACTCCTTCTTTTTGGTGAGTAAATCTTACCTCCTTCTCTTTAACGGGTAAATCATACAGACGCACCAGATCTCGGTCCCTAGCAGTGAGATGCTAATCTTTCGGAAACATTTTAATCCTTGTAGTTAATGGCCTAACTGCTGGCCCTTTTTGATTGAGACCCTTCCTCTGCTCATTAATCTGAGGCAGTCTAATTAAGCGGAGCGAACTTTGGCTTTGCCAAATTTCAATTCAATTACAGGCACCTGGCCAGGGGAAATCGCAAAAATAAAATCAAACAGGCAAAAATGGAGAAGTCCAATGGTGAAACGCTTCGTTAGCTGCAAAGATATCAGGAAGCATTCCGTCACGATTTTCGTTCCTTCGGGTGGTGAAATAATGGCGAAGGAAGTTCTCGCTGGCATTCTTTTTATCGTCACGATCCCGTGGAGAGAAAGCAAAAACGATGAAATGTAAAAAGAACCTCTAAGGAATTCCGTGCCATGTTTTCGTGCATCCCTTTCTTTTGATCGTTCCACAAGACCGGTTTGGGTAGATTGTGTGAGCCGGGAGGAAGTAACCCTATCTGAAAAGTAGGTCTACCTTGAGCGAAGGGTTCCGGATGGAATTGCCCTGTTTGATATTCCATGCAAGGTTCAAAGTGACGAAACCTACCGGCAAGTCGGCCGACTGTGGGCTCATCTGGCATACTTTTGATTTCGGGTTTCAAATAGTCACAGAACGAATCCGTTTGATCACTTCAAAGTGTTTACGGATGTTATAATACCGTGGGTGAATGGATCGTTGAGAAGTATGATAACGAACTGCTTTCATAAAATTTTCTATGATTTAACAGGAAGTATAAAGATGTCTATTTAGTTACAAAAATGCAAGAACGTAACATATTAAACAAAATTTAATAAATTTGAAAAATCTACCAAATTGCCATCGCTCTGAATAGCTTTTAGTTACTGCATATCCATGAGTTACGACATCGGAATTCATGAATTATGAATGAAACACAATTCTGAGACAATAAGCTTTGTCTTTCTTCGCTGGATGCTGTTCAATTGAGCGTGCAGTAGATTTATTGATATTGCTTGAACACATGTTATGAATTGAGTGGAAATCGGCTCGCTGACAGGGTCCCAGATAATGGATGGCATTCATGGTAGTATATCTATTTGGTGCAGTGAGAGTCAACGTTGGTGAAATTAATCCTTCCTCGTATCTGCGTTTGTGAATATGAAATATAGTTTCAGTATTTCGCAATAAAATTAGCAAGCATTGGTGCGGGATTAGGATATCAGAGTATATAACCTGAAAAGGAACAATCCGACTTAATCCATTTAGAAATGAGGTGAGACATTTCTTAAAACACTACTTTCTGTACATTCAATTTATCAGTTCATTAAGTTATTTTTAAATAAAATTAATCTTATGAAATGAATGAAATGAAAAGAATGAATGAATGATGCAAAAAACAAAGGATAATATGAATTAAATGATTTATTTAAGATATTGAAACAAATATAATGAATACAATTTTTAATACATGGAATATTGAAATCATAAACAAGATTAGTCTAACGAATAAAATGGATGAAATTAACAAAATGAAAGCATTTTAAAAAGAAAAATATAATATAATGAATGGGTAACCAAAAAAAAAAAATTCATTTATTCATTTTTCATCAAACCTGATATGGCTCTGTTAAACGATCAAAGAACAGAATCATTGCATTCGTTTCCAAAAAACCCTGAGATCTGAGTGAACACGCCATTTTTGATAAAGTTGGTTTACAACCATCGGAAAACTTGTCTAATTTGTATTACAATATAAAACCATCATTCCCTTTTTTATCAGTTACTTGTTATGTTTTTTTTAGGGGGCCTATGTAATAGAGCTTTTATGTATCCTTGCAAAACTTATTGAATCAAAAAATTGATAATAGGCTATGGCTCGACCTATGGTGAAAATATATATTATAATCATTTCAAATCAAAATAATATCGTTGCACTTTCAAGGCAAACTAGATCTTCGAGCTAAATTTAACCACATTTTCCACAAACCCAAATATGACAATTTACTAACAACGACCACATTCTACACAGAAATATTTTTCCATTCCAATCATATCTGTCCCATGTTCGAAATCATCCTGTTGAGAAAAATACGATGAAAGTGTCAAACACGTTCTTTTGTTTAAGGCAAAACAATGCTACTAGCAGAGGTGGGTAAGAAAACCAACCGGTACGTACATACACTGGTATTGTTCTCAAAATCTCAACACGTATAAACGAGTGATGCACATCATATTCGGTTTTGATTTCGTTCACACGGTAAACGAAGTCAAAACCTCCACCGACTCTCAGTTTATAAAACCAAACCGAGCCAATCAGCCCCGTTTACATGTGTGTACGAATTTCAACTTGTGTTGATGTATTCTCAGCAGCGGTATCGGTTTGGCTTTAGAAAACCGAGTCCTGGTTTTTCTGTGCACGGTGCTTCGGTTGAAAGAAGAAGCAGTAAATTCGTCTGCAGTGCTGCCGAATAGACAACTGAATTGAATTCAATTAGTTGTTGAGAGTCAATGGGGTAATATCGAAATGGCTGGTTCTGAGCAGTTGTTAAAAGTTCAACAATTGTTTAAATTGAAATTAAAGAAAACAATGAAATCAGCGATATCAATAAAATATAAAAAAACAATAAAATCAATTGAATTAATGAAATCAATAAAATTAATTAAATCAATTAAACATGACTTGAATCACTTGAAACTTCACATTAACACGTAATGCCTTCAAAGTGGCCTGTATTTATATCGCCAATAGTCGTATCAATGAGATCTAATCCACGTCTGGTTAAGCTGGTTAGGCGATTCTCGAATAATCTCGAGCACACACTCGCATTTTGTATACATATATCCTTACTATTTCTGCTACGGCGCATCGTATTGATACATCTATCCTTGCACAGAGTTATTTACATATGGTAAGCAACTCAGACGCAAGTAGGGTTGGGAGTACCGGTTTTACCGTTACCGAAAACCGGTAAAACCGTCCAAATATCCTATACCGAAATACCGGTTTTATAAGAATGAAAAACCGGTATTTTCGGTAATTTGGTGACTATACAACAAAAGGGTTTTATTGTTGCACAGCTTTGAAACGCTTTAAAAAGCCTTTCACTTGCTAGTGTTTTCTAATTAGGTGTCATGCACAGTAATTTTGCCTGTTTTAGGACTTTTTAATAATGATATAAGCAGGGGAATAGTGCTTATGTAAGCAGCGATAACAACCCGAAAAAATCCCACATGTCAAATAAAACCTATCAAAATATGGAGGAACAAGAAAATCTGCAAGACAAAATCAATCAACTCCATATTCCCATACTCCATTTTGTATTCAATTTATTCACACTACTGGCAAATCTGGCAATAGATTTTGCAGTTTTCATCAGCAATACTGCCTCAGGGTACGTTGAAATGAAATTAAAAGAAGATTGTTACAAAGCACTGGTTTTCAAGACATATTCAAGACAATGCGGAATTTATGCTCAAGCGGTTTCATAAATTGAGTATGAGTGTTCGAATGACACTTTTGGATACCAGTGACAAATTTGACCTTGATCAACCTGACCTATAGCGTTTTCGTTTTCGATAGGCTGAAACCCGTTCCAATTTATGGTAAACATCACCTTCACGTCCGAGCATTTGGGTAACCAGAAAACAATAACTTCAGGTCTGATTTTCTATGTATTCGTTTTTAAAATCTCGGAACGCTTACTGCATCTAGCTAACCAATGTGCTTTTTGGACTAATAAGCGACGACACTTTGCATACTACGATACACAAACCAGATGCTGAATCACATCCCATTTTTATTTTGATTATAGAGGTTTTAATCTTAGGGTCATATGGCTCTCTTTTTGAGTTAGAAAAATTTCAAACCCTTTTTGCGAGATTGAGAATCGAACCCAGGCGAGCTGCGCATAAGGCAATCGATTTACCAACTACGCTATTCCCGCTCCTTAATGTGGACTTAAAAGAAGATCATAATACCATAAGAGTAATCAAATCAACATTCATAAAGCTTATTCGATATTGGAGTACTGTAAGAACCAATCATGTTCTCTGTTAAATGATCAAATGCCCAATTGGCTGTGTACGTTGAGCGATTATTTTGTTAACACAGTTTGTATGTTTTTTAAATACCGGTTTTTACCGGTTTTACCGGTTTTTTCATTTTCAATACCGAAAATACCGGTTTTTTAAAATCCTCCGGTTTTCCCAACCCTAGACGCAAGTGGGGGAAACTCACGATTAGGTTCTTATTTACTGAGTGCTGGTAATACGTATTTCTTGAGCGTTTTTTCAAAACGTCATATCTGCAATGGGTTACTCTCTTTGTTTACTTTCTCTTTCGATTTTTACGGCGTCACTATAACACTTTTCACCTATTTTACAGTACAGATCAAAAGACGGTGGTTTTAATTAGCATATTATGCGAAGAGTTGAGGGATAAATGTTAAAATGACCGAATTATTAACAGAAGAGAAAGTAAACAAAGAGAGTAACTCATTACAGATATGTCTTTTTGAAAAAAAAAAAAAGATCAAGATTTCTGCTATTTTTGCTGTTACTGTACATCGTTTTGAAACATCTAGAAGGTTTGGTCGCGAACATACGAGTTTAGAGAAAACTACCACTAAATTATTCAATTACAAAAAAACTTAATTCATTGAGAACAGCAACCAACTAACGAATAGCAAAAACACTTTCATTTTATAGACCGCCATTAAAAACTAAGTTTCTTTAAGGAATAAATATTTCCGGCGATACCAGTCGATGTGTGTATGTAAATCTACTGCAGAACAATTAAATTTTTAAAAAATGTTGTGTCCAATCACGAAGTTGTCTGTCTCATTACAACAAAACATGTAAAACGACCTTCAATCATTAATGTGGATATTGGTCCACAATATAACCATGCTAGTTGTTAAATCATCATGAATAGGCCGCCATTTTGAATTTCTAATTTATGATGCAATTCAAGTTTCGTTTCCTTGGAAATATATGCCTATTTAAATATGCATGCTTTTAAATGCTAAATCGTCGTGAAAATAACACCATATTGGGATGCAAAATGACGACGAATAACAATTTTTAATCTCTACACAACTTTTCGATATCAAAAATACCCTTGTTTCATGATATTTTTACCATTAAAACGTTATTGAATACCAGTAGTATTGAATATAGCTCGCCATTTCAGATTTTAACGGACGGCAGGCATCAATTTGCGATCTTTTGACATATTTCTTATATTTAAAAAGTCCATGTCGCGTGATTCTAGATGACAGAATATCTTCAATATACCGTCATCTTAAATTTTGATCTGCTATCATAGGTATAAAAATAGCGGAGGCTATTAAATTTCCTTTTACTTTCGATTTTTGGGCAGTTTCCCATACCAAACATACCCATATTGCAAACTTCCTGATGATAAATCATTATGAAAATGTCGCAATATTGAGTTAAGGAACGCCATTCATGACCACGAACATAATTTATTTGAACAGAAATATGTCTGAAGACATTTTTTCAATTACCGAAAAGATACCTTATATTATAAAGAAATTTGTTTAGAATTCTTAATAAAAATACTAGCAGCACTAGCACAGCCGATAAACATCAACCCGAATACACAACCGCAACACAACCGAAGTTTGGTTTCGTTATTCTCGTGTTTCCTTCCCATACTCGTGCACCGGTAAACGAAAATCAAAACCAATCCGCGGTGCTGTGTAAACGAAACTCGGTTTGGTTTTCGTGTCTCGTATAAACACAACCAGCGATAAGACCGCACACAATCTAAAGGAAACATAAATACTTGTGAAAATTTGGTTTACCGTACCGGTACTCAATCGGTATTTTCCCAACTCTGGCTACTAGCATCCCGTTTGTCATTGTATTGGCATTAATAGGACGTTATTTCCGAAGACTCATTATAAAATACCGAAAATTCCCTCTTTAACGTTTATTTGTTTTAGTGGGACAATCATGTTTTGCCTTTCTCAATAGAAAGGTATTGCAATTGCTCTGAAAACCGACTTTTTAACGGAGGCCCGGAGGGCCGAGTGACATATACCATTCGATTCAGTTCGTCGAGTTCGGCAAATGTCTGTGTGTGTATGTATGTGTGTGTATGTATGTGTGTGTATGTGCGTCTGTGTGTGTGTACGCGAACACAATCTCACTCACTTTTCTCAGAGATGGATGAACCGATTTTTAAAAACTTAGTCCCAAATGAAAGGTGCAACGTTCCCATAGGCTGCTATTGAATTTCTAATGGATCCGACTTCCGGTTCCGGAATTACAGGGTGATGAGTACGAACACGCAGAAAATGTCGATTTTAAGAAATTCTGCAATGAATGTATAAAGGTGAAAATTTTTCCAAAATATGACCACAACTGCTTCGATTTGTAGTATTAGGTCACTAACATCCATTCAAAGTCTATTTGGCCACATTGGCCACCATCATCGGTTCCGGAAGCCCCGGCGGAAGTATCTAAATTCAGAATAACAGTCACATCGGTTTCTCGGAGATGGCTAAACCGATTCGACTAAACTTGGTCTCAAATGAAAGGTATTGCGTCCCCGTAAATGGCTATTTAATTTCATCCCGATCCGACTTGCGGTTCCGGAGTTACAGGCTGTGGCGTGCGATCACATAGCAAATTGTGATTCAAACCGATACTCCGATTAAAGCAAAAAAGGTAAAAATTTCGCTAAAATGTCTCTCAAACAACTTAAATTTGCTGTTCTAGGTCACCAACAGCCAAACAAACTTTCGTTGACTACATTGACCACCATAGACGGTTCCGGAAGTGCCCGGGAAAAGCGGCCATCTTTCAAAATTTACGAACTCACATCAGTTTCCCGGAAATGGTTTGGTCGATTTTCACAAACTAAGTCCCAAATGATAGCTATAATATCCCCACAGATGTGTATAAAATTTCATACGGATCGCTTATATGGGTCCGGAAATATAGACTAAATCGTCACGTCACATATGAAATTCCCATGTAAGCCGGAACTCAATTTTTTTTTTTTCAAAGGGGGGACCCCATGAAATTTCAGAAATCGAATTCGTATTTTTGATGACAAACGTCTTTAAAATGCATGAAACGTCGAGATTTTATGTTATTTCGAATTTTTTTTTTTTAAATCGACTTTTTGGGACTTTGCCGATTTCGCACATTTTTACATTTCTTATAAAAGAAATGTATAGAATTCGCTCAAACTTTCAAGATTTTTTCCGAGGCCCGGAGGGCCGAGTCTTATATACCAATCGACTCAGCTCGACGATTTGGGACAATGTGTGTGTGTGTGTGTCTGTGTGTGTATGTAACGGATAAATTCTCATTCGTGTTTCTCAGCAATGGCTAAACCGATCTTATCCAAACCAATTTTAAATGAAAGAACTAAAAAACAGTATGAACGCTATTAATTTGTTTTTGATTCTGATGTTTAGTTTCCAAGATATGAATGTTTGAATGCGTAAAAATGGCGTTTTTTGCAGTTTTTTTAAATTTTATGCCGAAATCGACAATATAGATTAACAATTTATATATTTTTAGACAGCTTTAACGAATACCTTTGGAACAAGCTATAGATTGTTGAAATCGGACTATTATCAAAAGAGATATTTAACATTAAATGCGGACGAAAGATTTTTATCATTTCCCATTGCCTGAAATATGACCAAAAACATGTAATCTATTATTAACGCCAAAACGGCTTACTTTAGGTCAATAGTATCTTCGGAGAATTTAATGGAGGTAATATGCCCTTTCTTTTGGTATTGTGCTTTTGCTGATTAATCCCCCTATGAGTGAGATATTTTCACAAATTTTCTTGGAAGTGATTATATCGAAATGATGTCTTCAGCAAATTTGTAGCTCTTACTTTTGCGAATAACTTTACTAAAGACTTTAAATATCTATTTTGCATACTTTAAAAGTTATGGCTTGCTGTTTGTTGATTACTCTTTGTCGCCTATTTATTGTTCAATATAGTAATAATCCATTGAAATAAGCTAAACATTATTTCGATAAAACGAATTTTTTATTTCATTTTACTATCTACAGCCGCTAGAATCACCGAACACTTCCAAGTTGTCTGGAAGGAACTTGATCACTTATCAGTGCAAAAATGGTCATTTGTGCGAACCCTCTGACTGCAATTTTTCTAACTTATAACCATCGGATCGATCTGAAACATATCGGAAAATGAAAAGCGAAATAAATAACTCCAAGCAACGGCGTAGCCAAGAGAAAGTTTTGGGGTTTAACACCACCCCCATCACAACCAAAAAAAAATTGGATTGAAGTTGAAAATTTATTTATTTAATTCAATATTACAATAACAATTATCTGATCCTGTATCGATTTTGTTGGCTATTTTCGGCAAATTTGAGACTAAGAGAAACGAAAGCAATGAAATTGAAAGACGGATAGGTATTCTAGAGCGAATCAGTTATAAACTTAGAACGGAAAACTAGAACTAGGCAGGCTCATATGGGCATGATCGAAAGGAAATGTGAAGAATTTTTTTTTTAGGCGGTAAAACATGATGATGAGTTGTTCTACCATAGACCATGCGGTAGACTTGGGTGAAACGCCCAACTCCTACTCTGAAGAAGGCAAAAAATTCTTCACATTTCCTTTCGATCATGCCCATATGAGCCTGCCTAGTTCTAGTTTTCCGTTCTAAGCTTATAACTGATTCGCTCTAGAATACCTATCCGTCTTTCAATTTCATTGCTTTCGTTTCTCTTAGTCTCAAATTTGCCGAAAATAGCCAACAAAATCGATACAGTAGAACCTTGCGGCAATTAAAACATAGTAACAATTATCTGATCCGTAGATTGATAACCTGTTGTTGTAAACATCATGAGGACTTTTGATAAATTGTCGGAATAGGGACCTCCTGATATGTAACTGATCTATTGGTCTTGATTTCACAGTTGTCTAATAGCATCAATATCAAATTCCTGCCTGAAAACATTCCAATAGAAAATTCCAGAGTTCTGTAATCAATCATAATCATCTGATTTATTTCCAAATTGAGCTCGTTTTTGTAGAGATGTACTGTAATGAGGGTTTTTATTTAATAGGAAGCGAAGTTAAAATTGATTTAATGTCTATGAAACATAGAACTGCCCACCAAAAAAATGCATAACTTTCAACATTTGTTAAAAATGTTGTTGTCTTTCTCATTCACTCTAAAATTCGTCAATCTAATCCCGACCCGCAGGGCCGAAAGTCATATGCCAATCGATTGAGTTCGTCGAGATCGGAAAATGTCTGTGTGTATGTGTGTGTATGTGGAAAAAAATGTGACCTCTGTTTCTCAGAGATGGCTGGACCGATTTCCACAAAGTTAGTCTCAAATAAAAGGTACAACCTTCCCATCGGCTGCTATTGAATTTTTTATTGATTGAACCTCCGGTTCCGGGGTTATGAGTTGAAGAATGCAATCACACAGCAAATTCCCATATAAACTGAAATGAAAAAATTTCAAAATCAAATTTGTATTTTTGATGCCAAATGACTTTAAAATGCATGAAACATTGAGATGTTTGACAAAAATTGACTTTTTTGGACTTTGGTACATTTTTGCCTTTCTCATATAGAAAGGTTATGCAATCACTCTAAAAATCGTCAATCATACTGGCCCGGAGGGAGCATGCAGTAAGGGGTTGCTACTTTAAAATTAAAACTAGTTTAAAATTTCTTAACAAGTTGAAAATTTTCGGCAAGACCTGGACCTCCCGGATCATTCTCTATGATCCGCCGCTGGTTTCAAGCGATGTTTCAATATCACATAGTATCTCAAGATCGTGGCTGTCGTTCCGTTGTATGTATGTGCAAATCGTACTGAACATGTAATATTCATTTCCACCATTGTATTGAACATAACCAGCCATGGAATCGTTGTCTGGACAAATGAGTCAAGCACAATTGCACCACTAGGTGGATTAAAACAGGTTTTTATTTTGGAAATGCGTCGAGTTGAGACGAAAACGTAATATGATTAATAACGAGGATAACACTTTGCGAATGTAGAGAGAAATTTATGAAAAATGACGATTTCCATTCGACTCTAGCAGGTTCTAATCGATTTTGATGAGCATTTGATTTTTGTTGTATGACCAATTATATGGATAGGTCAAATGTTTAAAAACAGTAATTTAAGGTCAAGATAGCATCATTTTGAAACCGCCAATTTCGGAGGTTTAGTATCTTCAATGAGTTTTACAAACGTTAAACAGCGCATCATTTGATAAAATAATTTTGACGGTATATCGTCCAAGAAGTATTTATGGTGAATTGTCTCAGGTTAATATTCATGACTACAATAATGTCTTAACAAATTCGCTAAAGACACGAACTCTGTTACTATTTTCTGAAAAAATAATTTTGCATAATTTGAAAACTTCAAAAATTACGGTTTCGGAATTATGCCGTTTGGACAGTATGATCGAACCGAATTTCTGGCTACGCCACTGACTTCAAGTAAGTAGAAACAAAGTCGTTCTACACTCGTTCACAAGAAACTTCTTCGAATGCTGAATATCTATTATAATACATTGAAACCCCGATTTTATCAGCCAAATATGAAAATATATTTGATGGGCTCTAGCAGACGAACAAGACTGAATTCGAGTAAATCCTTTCTTGAGCATGTTTTCCTTATCATGAAGATGGAAATATGCAAAAATAAAAAGTTCATCATAATCAGAAATAGTTATCAAGGGACGGGAAGATTATTTTAACAGCTTCAGTTTATTATAAAGAAAAAAAATTGCCCGATTTAGTCAATGTCCCCATTTTGTCAGCCTAAAATACACCATGAGATTGATAAAAAATGGGTCTTTATTGTATGTATTATTCACTGTGTTTCACATTAATAGATACATTTCATTTTTGGGGATTTTTTTATTGCATCGAACTACAACAATTTTTAGGTAGCTTTCAAGGGGTTATTTTATAGACTTCTTCCAAAATTTGGCGAACCTATTCCAATTCGTATATCAATTAATTGGTATACTTGAGGGTTTATGTGTTGCAGATAGAGAAAATACTGAAATTTTCAGCTTTTTTCCTACACAATATTACGAAAGCTTATTAATACATTTTTCCTAATAAGTTTGTGAAAATTATAAACTATTTGAATTTTTTTAATAGTTTAATTTTTTATTTAACCGTGATTTTTAATAAATAGTGACCATCGCTTCACAACGTAGTCTATTTTTCATGGCTTGCGGTGAGCACGATCTCTCGAATTGCTGAACTGAAAATTATGGAATAGAAATTAATTTTTAGTATTCTTTACTTTACTCGCCGCGCAGATAGCTCTGAATTAGACCCGCTGGTGCCCTAAGACGATTTCGCTAGATTTTCAGAGCACTGTGCACCCAGTGCATTAACGCAAATGACGGAAGGATATCGAAAAGTTTCGTGAAAATGAAAATTCCCGTAATGATGATGATTTTCCCAAACGCTTCGTTTTCGAGAGGTTTTTATTTGTTCTTTGGCATTAGGATTAGCGATAATAATTCAAATCAAGGATACTACTGGGAAGTCACCTTTAGAAAAAGTCGATGTCGAAGTAAAATTTGGAACTATGCACGCATGCACTTCAGAGATAACGTGATATCAGGAGCTGCGATTTCATTTCAACGCTTTTTTGTGAAAAGGGCGATACTTACAAATGTAAACATAAGGCTTTTTTCATACATGCGAATGAGGGCTTTGAAACGCAACAAATTAACCTAAAAATTTGGATTCTACGATATTACTTTCTTAAACTACAGCAAAAAATACAACGGTCGAAACTGTATTTTTGTTTGTTTATTTAAAGTTTCGCCCTCCACCGCTCCATGCAAACAAACAGGGCGATACTTTTTTTGCTAGCAGTTTAGAGGCGAAACTTTATTTTCGTATTTTTTTAGGATTATCAAGCTGATACAAGCTGTAAATAGTAACAATGATCTCTATTGAAAAAACACGGACGAAATCGGTGGTGTAGAACGGTAGTTATTGTAAAAAAACGTAACAATCGCCAAAGGGGCGATACTATCATTTTGTCAATTTCAATAGCAAAAACAAATTTTAATTATATAATTTCAAATACTTTATGAAGTTTTGGGTTTCGATCACTGAATCATGCAATCTAGGATGTAAAAACACAATAGATCTTAAATAGGAAATAAAACCAAGTCTGGAAATATTCGCTGTTGATTTTCTTTGAATGGTATCACTGCTAGTATCGCCCTTTTCAAGAAAAAGCGTTAATTTCTTAGTTCTCAGTCGCGTTGGAAATTTGAGTAAAGTATAAACTTCAAATCGATTAAAAAAAATCGATTTTTTTGGCTCAGTACAATACATAACCCCTTTAGGAAAATTCAGTTTTCCCATCACAATTTAGATATTTTATTAACAGAGCATTAACAATAATTCTTTGGTATGTCTATTTTAAGGGCCATTTTTTCGCTTTCCCATTGATTTGGTTTAAGATTTCTAGCACTGATGTTGTCCTATGCTGATTTGAGCGATTCTCTGAGTCCTGCCAGTATCCCATGTAGTATGTGTTATCAAAAACATCGTGAAGCATCAAGTTCTAAATGTTCTCAATATAATATCCGAAGAGAGTGATAAGAGTTATAAGAAATGTCTCATCACACTGTTAGGTGGATTAAAAGCGTTTTTCAGTTCAATATTACCGTGGCTGTTTTTTCTTTTTCAAAATTTTAGATCTCGAATAATGATTTATTTTCCTGTATATAGTTGTCATGTGATGTATAATAATAAAATGTAATATATGCATTTAAAAGTTTTTAATGAATATAAACAACGCACACATTCTCGTGATTCATGATTGAGAAAGGCACAATTGCACCGCTAGGTGGATTAAAATAGGTTTTTCGTATAGCTATCAAATGGTTTACAATATCGCCTTGATGTCAAAGAGAAAGTTACAGAAAATGTTATGAGTTCACGACGGTCTTGGTCTGACTATTTAGTAGCCGTATCAGTGTCCGCCGGTTTTGGGAAAATTTTCTAAACCTCTTCCACTTCTAGTTGATCCAGAATCCGGAGCATTACGGATTCAGTTGAGCCATCGCTCGATGGTTTTGCATGAATAATTTTGAGTTTTTCTCTGCCGGAGCAATGTAAAAGAATATGCTATTAAATACGAAAACTTCTCTTAGATGAACGAAATGAATTCGTGCGACCAACGAGATTGTTCGTAATATACATAGACGTTTATTAAAATAAACAAAACATTTCGTTTCATTCACGAAAACTAATATCGTTTTCAACGACAACATTCGTGCAATGTACACTAAATAAATAAAATTCACGAAAACTTTCGTTCATCAAGCGGCCATTTCTTCGTATCACAATAAAATCGATTTGGCCACATCGATTTTTAAAATAAAAAAAAATCTATGTTGTCAAACATCGATCCCAAAAGATCAACTGAAAACAATAAGAGGATAATAAATACGAACACTTTTCTAAGATAAACGAAATTAATTCGCGCGACCATCTAAATCGTTCGTAATATATACACACGTTTATTAAAATAAACAAAACATTTCGTTTCGTTCACGAAAAATAATGTCGTTATCAACGATAACATTCGTGCAGTATACATTAAACGTGTAAAATTTACGAAAGATTTCGTTCACCAACCGGCCATTCTTGTTCATGAAATGAACGAAACCTACTATTTAGAATGCACGAAAATACTTCGTTGCAGAAAACGACGAATGAATTCGTGCATTTTATGATCGATTTCATTATATTTACGAATGTATATTATCAGTGTAAAGACGGTCGAGAATCAATCATCGATATAACATTCTGCTGAGTTTTGGTTCACAAAGTTTCACAATTTTGAGAAAATCGATTTTTCATTAAAAAATGCTCTTTATCACATTTTTTAATGAAAAATCGATTTTTATCCCGATAAACATGTCATACATCATGGGAGTCTTCAGAAAAGTTATGTGTTTTGACGTTATCTAAGACTTTCTAGAACATACCAAAGTAGAAAAAAATAAGTTGTAGAAGAGATAGTTGAAAAACTGATTTTAAGATTCAACGTATCTCTTAAGGAAAAATATATAGATGGCTGATATGTTCATCTAAGTTGCTCAAAATAAATTTCTCTGCAAGATTCCGCGCAAAAAAAAATTGGTTGTCGAGCTAAATTTTTTTTAGATAGCAGTTGCACCTTAAGAAAAATTAAGGTGCTTATCCTAAAAGATGTAGGATGTTGTTCTAAGAAACTTTTCTGAAGACATCAAAACATGAAAACATCTGTGATACTCAGGAAAGACTTTTGACCGTCTTTTTCAGTTTCGCCCCACTGTGCGTCGGGGACTATCCAAGTAGATCGTCGTAAGGCCGGGAGCTATATGGAAACGGTAGCTAAATGGCTCCAAGGAATCAGCACTTGAACGGCTCACCAGGACGAGAGTTCAACGGCGACGTAATAGACGGAGACAAGAAGCAAAAGAAGAGTCGAGAGTTAAATCAAAGCTCAAAGGTCGAGCCATTTCATGAATCACGTGAGGCTCCGAGACAGAACAGAAGAAAGTGGTGAGACGAAAGCACAACGAACCCCACACGAAGCATTACCTTGACGTAGTTCCGTGGGGAAGATGGGCGTAAAAAGTAAGAAGTGTTTTTAGTGGTTAGGCACGAACTTGAGTTCCTATACGCTACATACCAGGCGTTTGAAGCTTTTTAAACCTTATCATAAAAACCCACACGAACATTTTCCGATCTCAACGAACTTAGTTTAATGGGACACTTCAAACTATTTAAATAATTAAAGGCAATTTAAACTTTTATGCATTATATTTATTTTTTGGTTTATATTTATTTGTTAATTGGTATATTAGAATAAGAGTAAGTAACTGAAAGACTTATTTACTTCCATTTGACAAAGTTAATCTGACTACCAATTTTTAAATGTAAAACTTGTACGCAATCTTGTACGCATGCGTAATTGTATGGCGTCCCAACCTATACGACACGCTTGTCTCAATCAATTTTTCGAAGAAAAAAATCCAATGAAACAAACGCAAAACCCTGATCGGTAATAACATTTTTAAAGTTATTTACGTTGAAATTTCAATGAAAAAGATTCAATGTAAGATGGCGCAAAAATCAGCACAACAAAAGATTTTTCGCTCGTTTTTTGACACTGTTTAGTGCAGCTGTGACAATAATGAATTATAGCTTCAACTTAGTATAAAAAGTGAGCTACGATCGAGTCTAGTATGTGCTAAAATAACAGATGGCAACACTGCATAGGAACGAAAATATCGAGCTGTCCCAACCTATACAGCGTCCCTTGACGTAGTTCCGTGGCGAAGATGGGCGTAAAAGGTAAGAACCTATACGACAATCCCTTACTACACAATTTTATGCTTGAAAGCAAGTTGTTAAATACATCTCATTTTTTGAAGAAATAATCATTAAAATCACAACACCATCTCCAAGGACCTATGACGTCATTGATCCAAATCAACGAGCTTGGAATAAAAAAAAACTATGTATCGGTTTCGCTACTTTACTGAAGTGGCAATTACCTTTGAAAAATAAATAAAATTTTTAATATGAAATATGTATTTACTCATGCTGCCGTAATTCACAAATTGCGAGTGACACTCTACATTTGTATAGAATTTTGTTCTTCCCGACTTACAATTCAAAGCGCGAGTGATTTGATCAAAAGCTGATAAAATGAAATCAATTTCCCACCAAATCTTGTACCTTTCTACTAGATATTCAAAATTTATATTGTTTATGAGCACAATCACTTGTCAACATCTTATTTTTATTAGCAGAGTCGTAGATCACAACTGAACCCATCATATCAACGCAATTTGCAACGATAGATATATCACTACAATGTTCTAATATTACTCACTGATTGCCGGTCGTTCCACTCGATTGAACACAATGAACTATGAAAATATCTAATCAAGCAAATTGATTGACCGAGTGTACACAGTGGTCATTTCCGTTTTCCTCGAGTAGCCTGATCAGCCGCCACCCTAGCTCAGCAATAGCTTATTTTAGTGTCTGGCGAACTGTATTATTTATTGTTGATAAAACAAACGACACGACATTGCACAAAACAGTTACCCGCGTTCGCTTGGTTCCGCACCAGAAGGACCTGGTCAATTGTTGCTCACATTACATGGTCCATCGACCAGCAAGCGGTTGGTTGGCAAACGGTCAGCAATTTTCCGATTCACCTTAAATCGAACACATGACTCTCGAGCCATAAGTGCTCTACGTGGTTGAAGAAGAAAAACTTTTCACTAAAGGAGCTTGTAAACAACCAACTTGCGATAAGGAAACGAAAGGGACCGTACTGTTTTCTATTCTGCTGGATGTTTTCTTTCAGTAGCCGGGTACACAGTTTCCGCCCGTACTCCATTTATGATGTATGAACTTCTATGCACTTTTTACCGCCCACATAGCTGGGCTTTCCGCAAGTTTCGCTCTCGAAACTCTGCTTGTGCTTGCATTTTTTTCCTTGCTGTTATTGTTGTTGTTGTTGTTGTGATCCCATTTACTCACTGCTGTTGCTTTCCATGTTTTATTCATGAGAAGGAGCACCAAAGCAAAGTCCTCTCTCCATCCGCGGGTACCGAAAGGGATCAGATGAAAACATATAAATAGCTTCGTAAGGCAAACATAAACTCCACAGCACCACACTAATTCAGGTCCATAAAACACGTGTAGTAGTTTCCGAGATATTGCCCAACACTTGGCGTAAAAATATGGCACAAGAAGCCATTGCCGTGTATCCATGTTTATGCAAACATAAGGCAAAATCTATAACCGCATCGTCAAGTACGGCCTCTTGTTCGAGGCACGTGCTCAGTAAGCATTTTTTTTTTTTCAAACTAAAAAGGTCAACACAATACAATATTTGTTGCGCTGTAAGTAATTTTATTTGAGATTGAAATTGCATATAGCTATGATATCAAAAATGACAAATGTGCTGAACACTTGTGCGACTCTTCACGTCTTGTAGAGAGCAAGGCCAACAAAATGACAAACTTTGGCTCAAATGTTATATAACCACACAGCCGTACGAAATTGTGAAGGACAATCAATGACCGAAAACATTTGATTACGGATTTATAGAGTATTTGCCGGTAACAAAATACAAAAATGTACTAGATTGTGATACCATTGCAGACTTTTGAAATTTTCTCAATAAATAGATTGCGTTGCATTGAATTTTATTTATAATTTTGGCATATTGCACTCGATGAGCACACCAATAAAAATTTTGTGAATTTGAACCCATTATGTACCACAGTTGGTCCGAATCCACAATTTAGGAAGACAAAAATGTTTGTAGCTAAACCTTATATTTTAGAGCTACGATGTTTTCAGGACAAATGATCAGTATCAAATAGCCCATCTTCAGATGTAGATGGTATTAGGGTGGCTCTTATTGTTAGGGTGTTTCAAAATTATTTTCTGAATGTGGGGAGATAGAATATTGTAGTCGCTAGCAATATTGTAGAGGGACTTATACCAAGTAACTTTGCCGGAAACGTCATAGTTGTATCCAAGGATGCAAAATGCCTACCTTTTCTGCGGCTGTCATTTTTCTGCCTACATTCTCATTTCTCTCTCGATGCTGCTCTCATTCGCTAGTGCAGGACGCCCAGCGCTGTACGGTTGCCTGTGTGCAAAGCAGTAACATGACAAAAAACTACTGTCCCTAGTACAGCCACCAGACGCGAGCGGTACAGCTTCTCTTTCCTTATTTTACATTTTTTAATATTTTCAATCTTTTTAATATTTTTATTCAAAAATGACGACAATGAATGCGGCTCATTTACGCCACGGCCGGCATCAACGCTTTCGTGTGCGGGCCTCTCCCTTTGACTATGCAGAGAAAAATGTACAAAGCGAGAGAACAAACTTTACTACGCCACACTCTCACCGAGCAGTCGGAGTACAGCAGCAAAACAAAAATGTATTCTACTGCTGTACGGGAAAATGTACTCGGTTTGGCTACCGTTCTGGCAAGAGCTGTAGTGATGCGTCGCTGTAGCGGGCTGTACGGCTTGTGCAAATGTAAATATACCGAAAAAATATAGTTTATCGGTACCGTTGGCATCCCTGGTTGTATCTCCAAAGGTTTTTATTTTTTGGCTATTTTGATTGAGCAACTTTGGGTGTTCCTAACAAAATCTGTTTTGAGCTGTATTTTTTCATTTTTGTCGCGACTAACGACTTACTGTTCAATATAGGGGCCCCTTTTCAAAATTTCGGAAGAAAAATGATGTAAGATTTTGAACGCTTATATCTTTTGTTGTACTGAATGGATTTAATCAATTTTTTCGGCATTTTGTCGAAAATATTTGTACCAATGTTGTTTTAAGCACCGTTGGGCACACGTCGATCGACCCTATTGCTAATAATGCAGTACTAAACAGGCATTGAATGTACTCTTACCTACCCGGAAAGTCAGGCCCCAAACGAATGACAGTGGAGAGTGAGATTTAAAAAACCACAGTCGAATTTGGTAAAATATAGCTAGTGTCAGGTTGTGACTAGGACGGTTATCCATAATTTGCGGTGAAATTTCGAGTATATAGCATTCAAATTATTAATATTAATCTAGTTAAATTATTTCTAATGATCGATCCATCGTATCTGTAAGTAGACTTAAAATCTTTTCAAAGCCAGGAATATAATTGAATTCTCCCATGATCAGCATTTCTTAACTTACCGCGCGGAATGGTCAATAGGACAAAACTAAAGCCGATTATTAATTGAATTGTCTAAGCAACGGTTATGTAAGTTGTATACAAAACGTCTTTACATATTTAATGTCATTCAATTATATTATTATTAATAGTGGCAGTCCAAGTGCTACCACGCATAGCTAGTATCGAGGAAAAGGTGTCAAAAGGAAAACTATTCATGTAAGTGAAAATGGATAAATTCAATCAGATCTCCGTTTGATAAAATGAATTTGTTTATAGTTTAAAGCTGCTAACACAGAAAACGCTGCTATTAAAATTTAGTTGGCCGAACTAGAGGTCCGAACAGTTGTATTAAATTTTGGAATATGTAGGACATTCATTATTAACGGCAAAATAGTGTTTTTAAAAATCTTTCGAAAACGACTCGGAAAAGTGAAAATTTTCAGCCCATCCCGCACAGAGCCGTCAATATGGTGCACCAACCGAAAAATAAAATGATGAAAAGTTTTAAATATAGGACCACTACATGTTTGTTCCTATGATTATTCGTATTGGGTTGCTTGACGAGAGTAGTTGGTGGGAGAAAGCCGGCATATTCGTTTTGGTTATGCCATTAGAAGCCGGACGGAAAAGAAAGGCTCATACACGGCACGAGAATGAGCGAGAAAGCGATAATAGTGCATATTAGCGAAAGCATTACGTACTTTTTGAACCTTAATAACAGGTTTTTGCAAATCCTTCCAAGAAAATCACTGAATGAGGCAACTAAGCGAAAGCTACACCAAAACGAATGATGAAAATATTTTCATTTATCGCACAAAAAGGAGTGCCTTTCATCTGCACCGAAAAGTTAATAAATAGGAACGCCTTGATGCAAAGCGTGCTCATTCGGTGTGAGCTGCGAAAGGAGAATGATCATATGTATGTACGCAGTAAAAACAATCGTCAGCAAGGTTTGAATTGTTTCAAAAGATTCTTGTCTTGTTATCTACAAACCGTCCTTATTAGGACGAATGCAAAATGGAAAAAGATGGGTTGGTAATGTATATGACATAACAGGGGTGTCGTGACCACACTTCGAAGTTATTTCATATCTTGCAAAGCATAAATTGACATAATTTCAATGATTGTTCCTATTTGAACGAAATGACAGATTTTCAGGTTAACACGTCAATAACTTTGCAATTTATAGAACAATTTTATATTTCTAGTTATCATATAATAACTGCCATCTCTTCCAAACAACTTAACCCTCTGTTGCCAACCCCGTGGTTTTGCGGGGTTAAGGAGAATCATTGTAAAATATCCAATACACGATTTTATTTTGTTACCTCCACTAAAATCGCTTCAAAACACTCCCACCTGTCATACAAGTACATTATCTGCTTGTTTAAATTGTTATATGAAATAATATTTGTGTTTAAAAATGAAACTTTGAAAGAAATGAGAAAAATATGTCCGGAACATGACCGGGGTATTGACGTAGGACAATTATTTTGTGTGAAAGTTTTCTGTATAACTTTAAAAAATCTTGACTAAAACGTTCATTCCTTAAATTTTATCGACATAAATTTACCGCAAACTACTAACTCTTATTGAGTATTGACAGATGCTTATTGACCTGTATTCAATGCGAAGAACTCGGTAATAAAATTGTTTTACTGAATAGATTAACGAACGGGATCCCCAGAAAAATTTCGCTGAGCCCGGTGAATCGAACTGAATGCGTAAAATTTAGCCATTTGAAAGAGATACAATCAGAATTTTAAGAATATGATCATCGCGGTTATGTCCCGGACATTACCCGCCCCTAGTTTTTCGCTAAGTGTGATTCATTTCTGTACGCTAGTAAAAAGATTCCGATGGTTGTTTCGAGAGATTTTAACATTGATATTTCAAAGCAAGAAAATCCAGCGCATCCCCTATCAACGCAGACGCCAACAACAAAGGTTCTTTTCAAACCACCATAATTATTATAAAGAAATTTTTTTAAACATTCCCACATATTTCATTGAGTATCATTCGATTTAAATTACAAGTCAAACGAGTAGTCACGACACTCCGGTTATGTCCTAGACATTACCCACTCATCTTTTTTTTCTCGTAAACGGTGTCTTCAGACAACTTTAATATCTCATTGAGACAAATTTTTTCATACTAAAATAATTCAGATATTGCTTCTATAATTGAAGTTATTAGCAATATTGAATAAAAATAGGCACTTTTTTAAAAATGTATCTCTAAAATTATGGGTAAACGAAAATAATTGCTTCTTCTTGAATTTCAAAGAAAATACCTTCACGCATGTTTTGAAAAAAAAAATTGCGAAGGAGATATTTCTGAAAAAATTCGAGCTTGAAAATTGTGGTTTTACTACTGAAAAATGCCTCATGTAGCGTCAAAATTTCTCAAACAGGCCATCCAAATTAGGTGATATCGCAATTTCGATGGAAGATCCAATTTTTTGGTAATATGTGACATTGTAGAACCAAATCCAGATGCGAATCGCGAAAAGAAAATTTTGACCATAATATCACAGACCAACAGACATAACACTAAGAGGAAATTTTCTTCAAAAAATATCTATCAGTCAATTTTACTAGAACACTAGCTCCATCTTTTATACTCGGACCCAACCACTCATTTGCAAAATGGTTATTCATCAAGATCGGGAACAATTTTTCACTAGTGGTCTATCGGCCGTATACTTGCGCATATATCAGTGGTTCCAAAATCTCAAATGTGACCACAGTCCCAACTAAAAATATTTTTATAATTACTGTCATAACGGGGCGAAGAATTATTTTCGAGTTTTGTGTCTGTTACTCTGTGATAATATTAACATTTGAAGTTATTAGCCAGTTTATTTTTAAAAAGTTACTACGGGCGACCTAATTGACCGATTTCAACGAACTAATCAGCAATAAAGTTGTCATAAGAAACAGATTGTTTGTAATTTTTTCCGATACGAAATATTTCTATTTTTGCCGCGGACGGATTTCGAACAACGCCGAATTGAAGGCGTAAACAGCTTGCGTTGCGGCGACTCTACATGGGCCAACATGTCTGTTGCAGGTTTTGTCGCATTATCAAAGGATAATAAATGGAAGCGCGGCAAGCAAGCGTGGTAAACCTAGAATGAAATTTTATTCTAGTCACTAGGTAACGTGACTGTGAGAATAGCGCCCTTATCGTCTAAAAAAGCAGTGAATTGAACGATGTGCTATTTTTGTAAATTCTCTTCGTGTTATCGTGATATTGTATTTATGAATTTATTCTTGGATTTTTCGCGTTGATTAATGTGCTTCATGTTCATAAGTTCAGGAATTTCGTAATTTCTATGAACGTTATCGCGATAATTTAACTTTGTCGGATATTTTTTTTGGACGGAGTAACGTGACAATATGAACTGAATCATGAAAGTTTATCCGATCAGCTGTATCTTTTAGTTTTGTTAACCCCTTCACGAACATGAATATGTAATGTTTTTTTAGTGCTCAGTGCAGTTTCATTTCATTCCGGACATTACATTGAAGCTTATCAAAAGAATAACAAAGTTGCGGGGCTTATTAGATCAACATTATTTCTTCAAAAAGCCTAAGAGATTTTTGTTAACAAATTTGTTTTACTCATTAGTCTGCTCATTTTGCATACTTCATGAACTATATCAAGAACTGTTTCACGAGCATGACTGGTGAATCGTGGCTACTACTAGGAATACTACTAAACATACTAGGAGTAATGAGCCGGTTAAAAAATCCGTGAATAATACACTTAGTTCAGTGAAATTTTTCACATGCGGAAAATCGCAAATTTCATTCATTATATCTTGAAAGTGAAAACGTATTTTATGAATTGGTGATCTATTTCATGCGAACTAAAGATGAGTTCAATGTTCACGTGGCAATGGATTCAATGGATTTGTGATCTAATGCACAACCACTAAAAACAAAACCATAATCATAATGTGATAAATCAAGATTCAGTTTACGATAAACCATTGGACCATCCACAATGTTTTTAAATTCGGGATAAAAGTATTAAGTTAACGTTTGATTTATGGATAAAGTTGATAAAGTTGTAAGCTAGTTCACGCACAGAAAAACACGGTATGTCAATGACAGTAGAAACCGTGATTGAAGTTCATAAACAAAACAAACAACTCTACACATAAAAGCGTTATGGAAAAAAATGGACGACAATTATAAAATACATGCTCACAGTCTTGTTTCGTTACGCAGAAACGTGATTGTTTCACAATTTATGGTACTTTAAGCACGAATTCCGGAACTACCTTTGAAGCCATCATCAGCACAAGGTTTTTCCAGTGAATGCGGGTAGAGTTACCGTAGCTCCGTAATTTTTTTCAAGTTAATTTCACTTTAATACTGTTACTGAAAGAAGAACTAAAATGGTTGCGCGGACTCGTAAGCAAAGACACTTACGTGCACTCCGCGGGTAAGAAGAGTCTCTCCAAGCAATAATATCCAGTCAATGGTGGTTTGGTTTGCTTTGAGTTGTTTTATTGTATTTAATGTATATCACAACCCATACGTACGATGTGAAAACAATGAACGAACTCAAACGCTTAGAACGAAAAAATAAGAAAAAAGAATTATTATAGAAGAAATCTGTTCACAATACACTTTATAGGTCTACAATTTTGAAAAATAAAATGAAAAAAATAAAGTGACGAGGTATCAAGTAAATCTATATTTGGGAAATTCATTGACAAGTTTTCTCGTACCTAAATCAACATTTGTGATACTATAAGATCGTAAATAGAAAAACACACACATACAAACCTGCCTAAGAAATGTTTTTGGACTAAAAGCAATTGAACGACCCCCCCCCCCCTCAAGGTGATATCTGGCAGACCGACTTCAAGGCTCTCATGAGTTCCAATTATGCAAAGGAATATTACACCGGATCAAATTATTACACCATTTCACTGCACGTAGCTTTCTAACATGGTCTCTCTCAATTGAGACTCCCTTGCCCTCACACGGATTTGGCGTGATTCCTTTTTTGCGCAGGCATTAATCACCCAGCGTGAGAACCAGTATTAACATAATGCACATCAAACATCAGTTCTGTGTTCCATCCATTCACTTGAACACTCTGATGCGTACAAAAACACGTGAACATATTTGCCAGCACTCATGTACGCGCGCAGTGTTCGTACTCACAGGTTCCTGACACTAGTTTTCTCTTTCTCTCACTCATCATCATCAGCGTTATTTATTTCTGTTTTGTGTGTATTTTTCTTCGCACACGGTGCAGGTTCGTGATGTTTAAAACTATGGTTGCATATCACTCGCTTGGGATCGGTGTTCGAGGAAAACCTGTACACAAAGGCAAAGCATGTTTGAGTCTGAACGCGTGTGCGAAATGTTGTACACAGATGCCCACTTGGCGATGCTCATGGGAAGTGTGGTACTAATGATAGCCAAGAAACGCGAGAAAGTTGCAGCAATCCTAAGGAGTAGGTAAGGGTACAAGAGGAAAAGCCACTCATTTCCGCTCCGCTCCATTTCACTAATATGAACATTTTCATGAGGCACCCACAACCTAGCCAGGCCTTCGGCATCCACTTTATTAGCACAGTGATACTCTACCACCAGACACACTCACCTGTATTCTGTACAACACACAAACCATCATATAAACTAAATAACACAGAAAACCAGTGTTGCCACAATTAAATCTGTACAGGGAGTTGAAAATCTTTTCTATCTGTACTTTTATGAAGAAAAATCTGTACTGTACCCTGTGGTGATTCTGTACCAAAACAATGACAATTGAAAACAAAATATCATTTGATGTATTATTGACATTAAGATGCGATATGCGAGAAAACAGCTTGTAGAAAATCAAAGGGATGATGTCTGAATGAAGGTCGAAGATACGGTTTTTGGCAACAGCAAGTTTCGGACTATCCATTCGTTCCCTTTCCTTCCGCGATCGATGTTCGGACCTGGCCGGTGCTGGTATTGACCAATAAACAGAGAGAATTAGTCAGCTATCCTACTTTGCCAATTTTGCCGCTTGTCGCATTCGATGATGCACCACACTGATATCGGAATTGCACTCAGCCGTCATGTGGGACGCTTCTTCGTCATCCAATGACCACAGACACTTATTTCTTGAATTCTTTGCTCTTCCTATTTCACAACCTGTCGCTCAAATCGCTGTTACATTCGATAAAACACAGAACTAAACAGCTACCAAACTACGCCTTTTAGTAAGGTTAGCAAAAACACACGACACGAAGAGCGATGAACAACCGATGCTTCCAGCTCGGCGTTAGCGATGGGGATTTTCAAAATCGATTTTTTCAACTTGAGAAAATGAATTTTTTGCATCTTTTCGGTTAGATGTTTCCTAACATCGATATTATTAATTCAATAAAATCTTTTTGGCGAAATCGATTTTTCTTTCAAAATTCTCATTTAAAAAAGTAAGAAATTTTTTTTGAACAACCGATCTTTTTACCACGAAAAATAGATCTTTTGCATTGATTTTTCCCGGCTCGATGTTTGACAACATCGATTTTTTCGAGTTAAAAAGATCGATGTAGCAACATCGATTTTTTTACAAAATGTCTATCACTACTCAGCGCACACAATGAGAATGGCTATTTTTGTTCCGTTCGTTCCGTGGTCTTCAACATGAAACACCCGAAGCAAAGCGAATAATCGGAAGATGATCATAATAGTTTTTCTTTTTTAGGTTAAATTAAACATATTGGGAATTTCCGAGTTCGAAAATTATCGGCACCGGAACAATACTTGGGCCTGTATGCCGTTCGGTGTCAGCGCATGTTAAAAATTACCGGTGGCGTCGGCGTGACAGTTTACTTGGTGATATCTGCCACACACGTTACTTACGATATTTTTATAACTGGTGTTGCGAACCAGAGGAAGGAAATGGGTTAATGCACTCCCCCTCATCTATTTTTTGGGTCCATATCTGAGTTGCATTCATCAACCGTGCATCTGATTTTTGAGAAATGACCAGAATAGAATCTCATTATATTGTTATCTATGCAATGAATCAGTGCGTGAAAATGAAAGATTAAATCCCGCCTGATCGTAATGCAAGAACAATAATTTCGTTATTGCTTGCAATAAATTCGCTTGTTTCTATTTTTGCGTAAACATATGAATTTTCTTTCGACCTCGTTAACTAAAGTGCTAAAAAGAAACAAATAAACTTAACGCCTTGTGGATCACATTTAATAGATAGACTAAGAAATCACGAAAACAATATACGTGCCTTTCTACTAAAACACCTTCTGGCTCAATATGTGAGAAACGTGTCCCACGTCCCGCCGATGTGTCGATGACCCAACCAACGAATTGCGAGTGTATAAGCTCAGTATCACAGATTGCTCTGAGGGTATTCCAAGCTACAACTAAACTCTCACAACCTGACAAAAAGAATCGACAGCGAACTGGCAAAGTAAATTCCTATAATTATCACCGTAAACGAACTTTTTACTTTGCGTCAAGGAGGAGCCACTTTCTCCCGCCCAAACCAAGCAGCAGTATAGCTGAACTCATTTCAACTACCATAACAGGTCGTATCCATAGTTACAACTGAGCAATCAGCAACTGAAGTGCTTCACTCGAGATTTGCCCGTCCCTGGAGAATGAAACTTTTTGCCAGTGTCGAAGATAGGAAAAGTTAACCGTCTCGGCTGTAATCCATCGGGAATGGATGGGCACATTTTTCTAATAAATATAGAAAATCCTATCTATCCCATTCACAGTACCTCGATACTTGATATGCGGTCATCCGATATGTTATGAAATAAGAATAAATCTTCTTTGAATCGTTTAACAGAAAATACACAAAAAGGTTATGAGACGTCTGTAGCGAATCGCTTCATGAACTGAAATTTGATAGTGAATGCCGCGCAGTTTATGGTGTTTCATCGGTTATGTAGGTGAGAGTGGGTACAGTTGATTCTTCTTTTGTGTTTTTCTCATAATTTTTCAATGAAATAAAAGTTTTAATGGCAAAATTCGTCATTTTGTAGCCAATTCGAATGGGAATAATATGTAAATCCGAATGAATAATGTGTAAATCCAAATACTATGTCCTGTCAGTAATATGAACAGTTTTGAAATTCATTCCAAAACGGGTTTTTTTTTTGTAAAAACGTGTGATAACTTGATACCCTGCCTACTAGGGCTAAAGAAACAAAGCATACTATAACTATTAGACAAGAAAGTTCGGCTAATCACCTATCCTGACCAATTATTTAATAAGACTACCTTTTTAGATGCACGACAAACTATAACCACAGTAGAAAGTCAACATAAGTATTTGCGGTAAATCGGTGCTGTCTAACTGGCTTCAAAAACTACCATACCATAATTTGTTCACGGATAAACATTTTCGATCAGTTAATAGTGCCAGCACAATACTGTATGAAAATGGTGTTTTCCTATTTTTATACATTTCGAAAGTGTTTGAGAGAGCAAAAGATTGGGATGAAAAATATCCAGTGTTATAGGGATCAAAGATACCGCACAGAGGACAGACATCCATCTTCAGCATTCAACTTGTGTAAAATCTCTAACGGTTTCGAAGGTAGTTGGGATGTCCAAACCAGGTGCGCTACTGTCGTCATGTTTTTTGTGGCTGAGTTCGACAGAATTGACAGCGGTTATTCCTCTACCCAGTCAAACTAGTCCGGAACCGGTTCGGACTTCCAGCTCAAATGCATCAACCGATAGAGTCGGAATCGGTTGTTTTCTCTGAGCAACATTCCATACTGAATCCCTTCAGGATTTCGAACCGGTTCCGGAATGGATTTGACGGATAGTTGGGATAGGTTGGTGTGGCGGTGCTAGTGTTTATCGTATGTTAATTCAAATGTTTACACACGTTTTTTAAATATTTTTGTTCGATCATGGGTGTCTGTTCTCTGTGGATACCGGTTGTATGAGGCGACAAAAAATTACATTTTTTTTAGGGGAAAGTGGCCGGTGGACAGAAATCAGACATAGTCATTCTGACAAATGTTATTTATGTGTTATATTAGCACGTTTTTGTGCCGATTGCTGAAAGAAAAAGACTATTTTTTGAACAAGTGAAAATATACTAAAAAGTTTCTTTTTAATCATTTGCTTAGTGTTACAGAAAGAAGTGAATCGATCAAAAAAGTATGCGCGTAGAATATTTATGAAGGGAATTAATTCTGTTTTGTGATTCAAAAGTTGAATGCCAGCGAAATGTTGACCAGAATATTTTTTGTTCAGTTTTCAAAAAGGTTACAAAAATCGGATGTCGGTATCGAATATTTTGTGGCAAATGCTGAGTTCTCTATAACCTAATCAATATAAATATTTTCGGAACGAACTTTACGAATAGACACCAGAGTTCGATTTTTGATACCATTCAAAAAACCATGATAAAGACTTCCGGTTTAGCCTTTTTAACAATTTACATGGAGAAGGACTGCAAAGCGATCCTACTTAAATAGAAAAGATGAGCTTTTTTGACGAAGTTGTGTGTGAGTTTGTTTGGCGCGAGACAAAGTCTCGCAAGGGTGTGGTTCAGAAGACGATGTCTACGAACTTTTTCGTTTTAGCAAAAAATGGTTGGTTTTAAATAGTATGAATGTAAAAATATTAGCTCCTAGTTTCATCACATAAGGGACGCAACCCCACTAACTTTCCAACGAAGATAGAAAGGCCGTCGACTTCTTCAGATGAATTACTACTGAAATCATTTCATACAATTTTGTGGAAGACACCTTTCCAGACTTTCAATCTCACTATATTACAAAGATAGTGTTGGTGCGAATAGTCTTCCTTGTCATGAGAATCTAATCCAATCCCACGCAAGCTTCAAGCCCGTTGAACTGGTACTTAATCTTGGTCGATTTAGCTCAAATTTTGGAGCAGATATTTCTGATGGTACTATGAAATGACTTAAGACAATTGATCAGGCCAGTGGCGTAGTATATAATAAAATAAATTGAATTGAAAAAAATTATTGAAGGTGACCAGTTTAATTTAAAAAAACCTGTTTTAATCCACCTAGCGGTGCAATTGTGCCTTTCTCATTTCTCTAAACTATGGCACGGAGGCTTTTTATGTTCAACATAATTGTGGAAATGTCCATTACATTCTTAGTACTTTGCACTTATACACAATGGCATGCCAGCCACGAACTTGATGAGCTACGTGTCGACGGTGAAACACTTGAAACAAAAAAATATCATACTCCATTAGCCTAATCAGCATTAGATCAATGTTATCTGCTTGCTAACTCATTTTGTCATGCGGGGCTGGGTATGTGAAGAGGGCGAAAGTCCCATGAACGAACGACTCCCCAGCTTAAATTATTATGCTTTGTGATACAGTGGTGGTTTAAAGATGACGGGGTTGAAAGGGAGGGGTATGAGGGCTGGATGGGGTGGTGGTCTGAGGGGTGATTTAAGGAGATTTTTAAAGGAGGGGCGCGAACAGTAGAGGGGGGGGGTGTAACCCCTCTCCGTAAACCATCAACTACGCCTCTGTTAAAATCCAGAAACCCTAAACGAGTCGAAAAAAAAATTTGGCCGGGATTAGGTTGACGTTTTTCAGAGTGATTGCATAACCTTTCTATATGAGAAAGGCAAAAATGTGCCAAAATCCAAAAAAGTGAATCGTAGTCAAATTTTTTTTTCGAGTTTGCATCAAATCTCGACGTTTCATGCACCTTGAACACATTTAGCATCAAAAATAAAAATTCTATTTTTAATTTTTCCTATAGTTTATATGAGAAATTTCTGTGTGGCCGTACTCTGAAACCCGTAATTCCGGAACCAGAATTCCGATCGATCCAAAATTCAATAGCAGCCGATGGGAAGGTTGCACCTTTCATTTGAGACTAAGTTTGGGCAAATCGGTCCAGCCATCTCTGAGAAAAATGAGTGACATTATTTGACACATACGCACATACATACACACACACATACACACACACATACACACACACATACACACACACATACACACACATACATACATACACACACACATACAGACTTTTTCCGATCTCGACGAACTGAGTCGAATGGGATATGACACCCGGCCCTCCGGGCCGGGATTAGGTTGACGTTTTTCAGAGTGATTGCATAACCTTTCTATATGAGAAAGGCAAAAATTTATATTCAAATAATATTATTGGAAGTTTAATATCTGATCATTTCATTGAGAACCTAATGTTTCAAACATCATGAGGACTTTCGGTAAATTATGGGAATGTGATCTTGTAGCTGACAAATCCTGTCAATATCAAATAAAATACCTACATGAAAACATTCACATAGAAACTGATGAAAAATGGGCTATTCCGTTGGCCTCTAGTAGGTCAGGAGCAGTTTTAAGAGCATTTGATGTTCTTTTTACTATCAATTATTTGAATACTAAGTTGATTTGAAAATGAAAAAAAATTAAAAAAAGGTTTTGTTTATTTGAGTACTGAATTATATAGCGTAATACAATTTCGTATACAAGGATTCGTTCTTAAGTTATGAACTTTAATAGTGAAGGAAAGTAAAATAAATGTTCGAAACCAATTTTTACAGTCAATATCACATAGCTTCGAAACCATCAGCTTTGGAGGTGTAGTATTTTCGAAGAATTTTGCTACGTAAAACATCATCTGATAAAATAATGTTGGTGAATAATTCTTCAAATAAATTTAGCATATCTCAATATCTTCAATAAATTTTACTAAAGACACTAAGTCTTATTACTTTTTTGAAGAGTTGATTTTCCATAATTATATCTTATCACTGAAATGATTATATCAGATGATCTTTTTTATGTTGGGAAACTTGTTGCTAAACTTTCCCTTAAATACTATACTGACCAATCAGTCTAAGACCATGTTGTCCTTTGCTGTATCAAGAAGTCGTCTTCAGTTCACTCTGTCCATGACAGTTTGTCACCTCGCAGGGCACGAAGACTCCTCAGATCTCCTTAATATAGGCTGTTCTCTTCTCCTTGTACCAGTCGGACTAGTTTCTAGAACAATTTTTACCGCGTTGTTCACCATTATGACGACATGCTCAACCCACCGCATCCGTCCAAATTTTGTTGAGCGAACAAAGCGTGGTTTTCCAAGCTACTGTTGCAATTCGTTATTCATACGCCGTCTTCACATTCCGTGTTTCATATGCATCCCAGATCGTTCTCAACACGTTCCATTTGAAAACACTATGAGCGCGTTATTCTCCCGCCAGCATACTCCAGGTTTCGTGACCGTAGAGGACAACCGGTCTAATGAGCGATTTCTAGAAGGTTAACTTCATGTGGTATCGTACTTTCTTCGATCAAAGGGTTTTTCGAAGCCCAAAGTAACAACGTTCACCTGCTAGAATACGTTTCCAAATTTCTCTGTTGGTGTTTCGGTCATTAGTGAGCCTAAATACACGAACGCATCAATCGACTCGATGTCGTCGCAATCAACCGATATACTTGGTGAGAGACGTAACCTTTTACTCTCATGTACTATGTCTGACGCATTCGTGACCAGTTCAATTGGCTTTGCTTTAACGATCAGTCGGATGTACGTTCCCACCATCGTCTCAAGATTCGGTGTCACAATATTGACGTTACCGGCGAAGCTAAAAAGCTGAACAAACTTCCGGAAAACCGTGCCACTCATGTCAATCCTCGCTCTTATTATCACACCTTGCCCTTTCCGAGTTGCAAAAGGACTCGAAAGTACCTCTTATAAAGGGCGAACACGAAAATTGCGACACCGAAAATATCATGCCAATTTTCTTATAATGTTTAAAATCAAACCAAAATTTTAGGGTAGTTTTATACATATATTTACTTCAAAAATCAAAAGAAAAGTTAATCGATGGAGCCTTGAGTGCAAAATTGAACGCATTTTCGCTTGATGCCCTCCATCAAAGTCTTTACAGTGTCATCCGGTACCAGTTTCTCAGTTTTTTCCATTTTCTTAACATGTCCTTCTCGTCTTTGACTGTCTTCTTGCTTTTCCGAAGTTCCCGCTTCATCATTGCCCAGTACTACTCCACCGGGCGCAGCTCCGGACAATTTGGCGGATTCATGTCCTTTGGAACAAAATGGACAGAATTGGCCTCATACCACTCCAGGACACTTTTAGAATAGTGGCATGATGCCAAATCTGGCCAAAATAGCGGAGCTTCGTCGTGCTGCTGCAAGAACGGCAAAAGGCGCTTCTCGAGGCACTCAGATTTGTAGATCTCGCCATTTACTGTTCCCTTTGTCACGAAAGGCTCTCTCCTCAGTCCGCAAGAGCAGATGGCCTGCCAAATGAGATATTTGAAGGCGAACTTCGACATTTTCTTCTTCTTAAATTTATCGTCCACATAGAACTTGCTCTTGCCGGTGAAAAACTCCAACCCCGGAATTTGCTTAAAATCGGCTTTTATATACGTTTCGTCGTCCATCACACAGCAGCCATATTTTGTCAGCATCTTCTCGTAGAGCTTCCGTGCACGAGTTTTAGCCGTCAATTGGTGCCGCTCATCGCGGTTTGGGAAGTTCTGTACCTTGTATGTATGTAGTCCAGCTCTCTTCATTGCATTCTGGACGTAGCTCTGCGACATGCCGATCTTTTTAGCCAAATCACGGCTTGAGGCGTTGGGATTTGCTTTAATCATCCGCTTCACCTTTCCCTCCGTCTTTTTGTTCTCCGGTCCCGGTTTTCTTCCAGCTCCTTTGCCGTGGTCCAACTTCAACCGCTCATGGAACCGCTTCAACACTCTAGAGACGGTTGAATGGTGAATGTTCAACATTTTTCCTAACTGCCGGTGCGACAGGTCAGGAAATTCCAGGTGTTTGGAAAGAATTTGTTCTCTCGACTCGCATTGGTTCACCTCCATTTTCGTTGAATCGAAAAACACGACTGTGAGTTTGACAGCATGTAAACAATACGCATCAATGAGAAAGTGCGCAAAATTTGGTTGTTTTTTACCCAATGGTAAAAAAGTTATACCCTGTTGAATATTGGTTGAATAATACCCTGTTAAAGCAGTTGGCAATGATCAACTGCCATGTGAACTGCTGAAAAACGGAAGAGAGGCATTGGTTAGATCACTTCACTACGTAAAGGGCGAACACGAAATTATTGCGACACTAATTTCGTGTTCGCCCTTTACGTAGTGAAGTGATCTAACCAATGCCTCTCTTCCGTGTTTCAGCAGTTCACATGGCAGTTGATCATTGCCAACTGCTTTACCAGTCCTCAACCGTCCGATCTTCTCATGAATTTTGGGTAGATCATGTGCTGGGAATCTGTCGTCTGCTGTGCATGTCCCCAGGCTGATTCTTGCGATACTCTCGTCGTCTACTGCTATTTAGATGTTCGTCATAATACACTTATCGATCAGCTCACTCTCGGTCGTGAGAAGGTCTTCATTAGTATCTCTTCATATGTTGGCCTATGGCACACAGCCTTTGCTAGAGCGATTTACCCACTCGTAGAATTTTTGAAACACTATACAGATTCTTCATCGCCACGGTATTTAGATTTTCCTAATAGCGATTCCGAAACGATATTCGCACTGCGGAAGGTGCGAACATTTGTGATGTTGAAGAAGAAATTTCCGTTCATTAGAACGTGGTCGGTTTTTGGCGTTCATGTCGCTGAGAAGCTTCACATTCTGTCGCGGGCTCCGAACGCGCGTAAAATGCATTTTTCTTATTCTCGGATCTCGCATCGTGAGGGCAGTGCACGTTGACGATGTTGTAGTTGTAGAAACGGCCTTTGATCCACACACATCCTTTCGCTGATCGTCTGCTACTTGATCACGCTTTGGCGCATCTTGCCAAGCACTACAAAGCTGATTCCCAACTCAATGCTACAACTTTGAAGTTGCGAGTTTTCAGCTCATTGTGTAGGATTCGTTTGAACCTAGCGAAGCAAAGTGACTTGCAGTTCGATGTGCAAAGTTTCCAATCGTAGTCCTTTTAACGTTACGTGGGCTTTCTTTGCCACCTCACGTATTCAGTTCTGTCTACGGTAGGGTTATAGTTCCCATGCCCACTCGCGCCTTCTCATTTCGCTTTTACTGCAGAAGATGGTAGTACCCAGTCGATGCCGGCCTACAGATTAAATGTCATCAATAAATACACAGGGAAGCACGAGATAGGAGTTTGTGAATACTGGGAACCAACGACCAACCTTCGAAGTTGATGGTTCTTGTAATTCTAGATTATGTGATGTTGACCGTCAGAAAAGTTGTCGAACATAATATGAATATAATATATTATATTCCTCTTTAAAAGTGTATATTCTTTGATTTTATAACATTCTGTAAAATTTTATTTTTTTCTCATTTGTAAAATAGAATGGTAACAGCTGAACTGTTTTTATTTCCGAACCTTCAATATTTTATCAAATTTAAAATAAAATGGAGCATGTTCGAAAAATCAACGATTTTTGAAAACCCCTTCCAAACCCAAAATTCTGGCTACGCCGCTGGATCAGACTTCCAGGAAAATATCTGATTTTGCCAAACGGTTGACAAGATTCAATTCTAAAGCTCATAAACCCTCACCCGAATTTAACGAGGTCTCTTTACAATTTAAAAACATGCAAACCTTTATTCTGGCTAAGATTGAAGCATCATATGGTCAAGGCTCCGAAAATGGCAACCACAGGCGAAATTATTTTTTATCAAATTTTGCGTCAAACTGTTTGTTTCCCGTACGTATAGAACCTCTAGTATTAAAAAATATGAATGGTGATCCCAAAAAAAAAATTTCATGTCTGTCATTTATGAAAGTTTGTGATGCTACTTGCATGACCTAAAAGTGACTAAAAGGCCGTAAGGAGATAAAAAGGTAAACAAAATCCATATTTTCAACTATTTGCTTGCAACCACATTTTTCTATCGTAGTCTAATTTAAATTTGATGATATTGCTTGAAAATTTTTGATGAATATGGATTATTGCTTATTTTCATTGGGAAGTAATGGAAACCAAATATCTTTTTTTTTTTAATTTGTTTATTTGATAAGGCACGTATGCGTTAGCTTAAAGGTGCCATTTTTTCATTGTTTTACATTTTGAATTTCTTAAAACTAGGGGGTTACACATTTCAATATTATTTTGTTTTATATAATGAAACTAAAAAAAAAACTTTACAGCTAACTTATACATATAAAAGAGGGTATAATATAATATTCGTAAGATTTGGGGGACGGGTCATTTTGTGTGTTCTTTGTATTGTAATTCACTTTATGATTTTTAGAAGGGAGTTTGTAGGAGAAATTAATTATTAACTAAGCGGAACATTTTACAAGCTTATTAACTAGAAATAACTAGAGAGAGAGTGGTTCAAGATTAAGAGGAATTAATTAGGGCTATTTTAAAGTAGTGGTACTGTTGTGCATTTCTTTACGAGATTAAATATTGATCAACTAAAACTAGAAGATAGGGGGGCACATAAGTTTTACCAAATAACTTGTAACGTGACAGATCAAAAATTCAAAAAAGTTTTGTGGACCACAGCATGCATACAATGTCTAACCTGCATTTTTTATTACTACTTTGAGTCTACTTTTTGAAACTGTATAGTGAAAACTTTAAAGTTTTATTAATTTTTAAGAAAACACAGTTTATCTTATGTAACGTGACAGATTTTTTCTGCTGTAAAGCAATTCTATCAAGTTTGATTCAATTGCGTCAATATTGGTGACCGTCTTTGATTCTGATGAAACCTTTTACGTTTCATGTATATAAGAGACTAAGTATTTTTCAACATTAAACAATTTTTATTCAAGAGTAATGTTTAAAAAGGGCGTATGAGATCTTAAATGCACTACTTTCAATATATATTTTTCGAAAATCGCCATTTGTGCAGCAAAACTACATGATAGCGAGTTCTAGGGAATTAATTGTTCTGTGTGAATATTTTTCGGCGAAATTTTTCAAAAAAAGCAAAAAAATGTAAAAAATACAAATATATTGTTAAAAAAACGAAAAAAAATGAAAATATAATTACAGAAAAACATTTTTTTTTGTTATCGAGAGCCTGTAAACTGGTGAAACTATAATTGCACTATTAGGAAGTTATTAGTAAGAAAACATTTTTAACTTCAAGTATTCTTCTGAATTTCTTAGTATAGTCATAAATATAATTTTCTTATACAATATTAATACTAAATATATTTTCTAAGCAAAATGCTCTTAAGAATTTTTTTTCGAGATATTTTGATTTTTTTTTTCAACAAAAATATCTAGCATTGAAAATACGCCCTTTTAATAAATCACTCACAAATACCAAACGCAAAAAAAACATAACACGCTTAAAATTTAATTGCAAATAAATTTTTTTTAAAATATAATTGTATCGTAAAGAAAATAACAATAAAAAGTTTTAACATATTCAATAATTCTTTTAATTTTGAATTTTAATTTTTTTTTTCTTTAAATAATTTAGTTATAGAATGTATTTCAAAATGGGTTTTCAATTCAAAATGCTCACGAAAAATTATCCTTCAAAATGCAGATGTTTTCAAGTTATTTTGGATTTCCTTTCGACATAATATGTTACTTCGTGAAATTACGACCTTTTCAAATGTTTTTCACGTTTGTTCATCAAAACCAATATGTTTTTCAAAATAAACATGAAATTTCCCTTTACTACTCAGTTCCTAGATTAAGGATGATTTGTGTACGATTGTTTTGATATCCTTGCTTCAATGAAAATGCAGACCTGTAACGTGACTGATTCGTGTTGTAATGTGACAGATCATTGAGAATACTCCATAAAATCGAAAACAAAGTTTTTCTCCAGGAAAACTATATTTCAAACTCTTCTTTGCTTTCTTAGCTTCATCTTAAAACTGTTTTCATGCAAATTTGGGGGCCAATGGAACAGACTTTTTCTATTTAGTCGGGTAACCTCCAAACTAACTGCGAAAATTGTGTAACGTGACAGACGCATCAAAATGACAATAAAGTGAAAACGGTTCATGATAGAAAAAACTTTCTGTAGAAAAAATGCGCCGTTTAGAGACCTTAATAATGTGCAGTTGTGATAGAATATGGTTTTATTGTTTTTGCTGATTTATATTATGAAATATGCGTAAAAATATATAATAGGATCGTTTTATACGTTGTTCGTTTACCACGACAATCACTAGCGAGAAAGCACTGCTTTGTGGAAGTTTTAATGCTCAGTCTTCTATGAAACTTATTCTACATCATTTTTACTTCAATTTGTTCGAAGATTTTATAGGCTATCCACGATATACAAAACGCTTTTTTAGAATTACATATTCGATTTTTTTGTATTGTGATCATTTATAATTTTTTTCAGGAAATTTGGTGAAGGGAGCGGGGTTACCTAGTATACCACTCCCCTCTGGCTACGTGTCAGCGTGGACTTCGATCTGTTTTTTTTCAAAATTGCTTTATTTATCCATTCTTTTAAAATTATTCCTACTTTCAATCAAAGTTTGAATTTTTCATTTATATACTGGTAATAAATATAAGGATTTCCTTTAGGGTTAGGTTAGCATATGTTGAGATATAGTTTAAAATTATGTTCAAATACATGCTTGTAGTTCAATCGAGATTCCCTTATAATCTTGTGGAAGCTTCGATTTGCGTAATTCACTACATTTTTTGTTTGAAGCTTTAGTTCAAAAAATGAAACTCACTCAATTGCAGTGAACAGAGGCGGCGAAACACTTTACGCCCGAGTGGATAGAAAGCATAGGGTGAGGGGTCCATTAGTAAGGATTTTTTCCCCTTTTCGCAATGCACATGCTTACATTACATTCACATTAAATCACGTTCGTTTATGCAAATGGAATTGTGGTACATCGATGTTTTCAAATGTGTGTACTGCGAGATACATGCGTTGCACATCTAAATTTTTTGAAATGGTTCAAAATTTCGAGTGGGTAATTACCCACTCGATTATTTTCGAGTAGGTAGTACTACCCATACTACCCACACTTTCCGCCGGCCCTGGCAGTGAATGCGATCCGCCAGTGCATTAGCAGTGCGTAATATTCGCACCATGTTTTCTTTGAATTTTGATGATTTTCATTCATATTTTTTCCATTTTTAGTAAATTTTCTTACAGCGCCGACAACCAACCACATGTTTCTAAATGGCAAAAAATTATCATCTTACTAAATTGTTAGTAAATTTTTTCATGGTGACAGAATAAATAAAATTCCTTTACCAGTTATTAGCTAAGCTCTAGCTTTCCATTGGTAAACTCTTGCACCTATAGCGTGCAATTGGTGGAATAATGTTGTGAGTCAAAAGGGTAACGACAACAGACCACATTCCCCTATGTGTTGTGAAATTTTTAATTCGAAAAACAAAAGACAAAAGCCCAGAGAAAATACTCATATATAATTAGTTCGACGATCTCATACAACCGTTCAAAAAATTTGTAAAAAGATCTTCGAGATGGATATAAACATACATTTTCTAAAATATTATTCAACTTTTTCAAAGCAATCTTATACATTAGAATCGTTTTTTCAAATCATGAGCGACCAAATATTTCGTTTTCTTTTTAAATTGTGATAACTTTTTGTGCATAGATTATGAAATATGGAAAAGGAATCAAATATCCCCTAGGATCAAGTATCCTCACTCTCCCCTACACCAACTTTGTGTTGGTTTTAGATTCCGGAAAAAGCAAAACTTTCAAATAAACCTTGCTGTAGAACACGAAGTATTACAACCAAAGTCAGTGCTAGATCTCTCAGTTTCTTGAATAGTTCATTAAGTTAAGGGGAGAAACAGAATTTATCTATAGCCAGTTCCACAGCGAAACGGGCGGGTGAAGTTTCACACTAAACCCAAGTGGAAACAAGGCTCTCAGTTTGCGTTCTAGTTGTCGGACTAGAGATTCCAGCAGTAATTAAGCAAAATTAAATCAAAATCCGCGCCGTTATCAAATTACGTCTTGCACCAGCATCCAACACATTGGTGATGAACGGATCGAAATTTACTTCTATCTAGAAACACCCAGCGCCATCGGCTTCGAATGACAACGCCGTAGCCTCGAAGCTCTGGTCCTAAGAGATGACGAAGGGGTGGGGGTGGTGGTCGAGAGTTGCTTGGTACGACAGCAGTGAGCGTGAATTTTAAGGCGATAATAAAATTAAGTGCCAGCCATCGCATCGTTTGGGGTGCGATTCGAAGGAATTGATTCGCGTTATCCCCCCGATAAGAAGGCGTTAGACTATTGCGCCAAATCAGCTTTGCCGCTGGAAGGTAAGGTTCGGATAAGGAAACTTTCCGCAATTTCCGCTCACCTAACAACGTGGGGGTGGGGTGGTTTAGTGTTACTAGTGGTTGTGCTGATTCCTCCACCCGCCAGTCATCGTTTCGGTTATCAGTACTAGATGTAGCAAATTAAAGAATTTGGCAACTCATTTCAATTCAAACCATCGAAATTTGTATTGTGTAGATGTTTCGTTTGGGTTTGATTAAAATTTAATTAACATTCAAATTGGAATGTAGACTACATTTGCAAGGAGCTCAACGACTCGATCGTTAGTTGGGCTTGGGATTTGATTAAATTACCGATCATGTATGATTATGTGAAGTGAGATTGGTGAACGTTTGCCTAAGATTAGTATTTGATTACACAGCAGTATTTGAGAATGAATCGAATATTTTCTATGGTGATAATTGATTAGAAGATATTACGACTACTTACTTCACTGATACTGGATACTGATACTTGACAGGATATTGAAGTTTGACCCGCTTTTACAGGTCTGCTGTAACCATTCAAAAATGATTAATTTTGTCAAAAATCCTGTTTCCGTCGGTCAAAGGCTTTAAATGAAGTTAAATTGGCTAAAACACAGTTTTGGGTTTATCTAGACATCCAAAGAATAAGCTGAACAAAAGAATTCAACTGGCCCAAACCTAAAGTTTCCGCCGCTTCTTTGATGCTTTCACTTTGAAAATCCATTTGAAACACATTACGTGTGATATCTACCCCTCATTTTGTCACATTAAGACTTGACAATTTCTCACATCAAAGCTAGAATCCGCCTTCAATGGGATAGTAAAAGAGCTCCCCGTTTAGTTCCACAATATGACGCCTGTTTGTCAAATGATTCTCAAGCTATAAACGACAGCTGGTGGGGCACTGAAAAACCGGTAGCCTCAATTAAGATGTAGAACGGGACCTTCCGGGAACCGGAAATGTGGGAGTGAAAGCTGTTGTTGCATGATAAAAAAAATCCCAGCTGTGCTGGAAAATCCTATCGGATCCCATAGCTTACAGGTCGTTCAATCACCATTCATTGGGTCGTCGCAAGCATAATTGGCGGTGCTGGTGGCAATTTATTTCTGATAACGAGGGTCACATCATCATAATGGCCGCGGTGTGATTTTCGTTTTTCGTGTACTGTCGCTGGAGTAAACAAACCGTGACGAATCAGGGCTCGGTAGGACCGGAAGGCAATCGGGGAAAACCGAGGCGCCTTGCAGCACATATTGATAGCAATATAAATTGTATGGAATTACTGACGGTGATGTCATGGTCTGATTACTCAAATTAGGTGTCGAAATGTTGAATGCTGGGGGCTTTTTACACACTGTTGTGCAAAGTACATCTGATAAACTTTTAATTTTGTACCAACTTGTACATGTAACACTATTAATTATTGTTAGAGTTTAATATGTTTTAAATATTCAACAATGATCACATCTATCACATCACCCACAGTAACATTCAGTATATTATAAGAAGTAGTTTTAGTAAGTCATTTTGTTTAAAGCTCTCTTAAAGTAGAGTGTAAAAACCAAAAACCAATTTGTCTCAAATTTCTTTGCAGTTGGTAAAACAAAAAAAAAGAAAATATTTAAATTTGCCCAAAAACCT
Organism: Topomyia yanbarensis; assembly: GCF_030247195.1. Lineage (NCBI taxonomy): Eukaryota > Metazoa > Arthropoda > Insecta > Diptera > Culicidae > Topomyia > Topomyia yanbarensis. The sequence continues at coordinate 321,397,348 of NC_080671.1, read as the reverse complement.
TATCTAGCAGGTGATTTATGGATATGGAGAAATTAGCATTCCACTTCTGGTACAATCAAAGGATGTGCAAGAAAGAATACCTGCAAAATCAACTGTTGTCATTTTCAAGGTCACACAACGATTAAACGGTGTTTTCGTTTGATCTGTCATCCCACATCAATGTTAGAACCGTGTTTGGATGGTATTGGAGTCCACATCGCCAGTTTTGTGCTGAAAGATTCAGTGCATAGCTCAAATTTCTAAATTCACCAAAGCTTAGCCCAAAAGAAAATTTTTGGGTTTACATGAAGAGTTCCCTTCGAAAGAATTGTAACCGAGTTAAAGCTAAAAAAGGATTAAAAAAATAAAAAGTGAAAAGTTTACAAATTTTAATGAAAAACACAACCAATTTATTGTACTCTATTAGCTGGATTTTTTAAATAGATTTGATAAGAAGCAAAACTTTCGCGTACAATTATGTTTGGGCTAATTTCTTGGGCTTGGATTGTGAAGTATTAAATTAACGAGTATGGCGAGAGAATGTGCTGGCGTATGAAGAGTAGCTCTCTCGGTACATAAGTCTCGAAAATCATCTTCGCCAGGCTCGTGCGCAAGAGAGAGGGGGGGGGGGGGGGTTGGGGGTTCCACCCCCCATGAAGGTTTTGAATTACTTTTAAAAATGTATTAACTTCCTGTTTTGACAAATACATTTGAGCTCGGTCACTCTAGAAACAAATCAAAGAAGAAACCAAGGATGAAACTTTGCGAGGGTGGCTGGAAAGGAATGTATGTCAAGTTGGACGGCTTATCTGAAGGATCGGATCACGTTTCGACAAGCTTCGATATTAGCAACAGTAGTGAGTAGACAGCAGATGTCGGTCAGCGGGCTAGCAACGGCAGCTAATGAGGAAAAAAGACGAAGTTGGAGAAAATCTGGATATCGTTGTCTAGAGATATTTTACCGCCGATGATTATTCCGTTGGAATGGCAGCGAAATGGATCGCGAAAATGGGCATCGGTATAGGGTGAAATACCGCCGCCGAGAAGTTCTCAGCACCAGCTAGCAGATAAATAGGAATGACTAGCACCAAGAAGGGTAAGAAGTACGACGAAGGTGGCTGTAAATAGATGTAAATCCTTTCGGTCGACACCTCCGGATCGGTTCATGTCTTAACAGGTGACGATATTTGCAGCAAACCTGAGCAGGTCAGATGTATCGCGAAGGTTGGACAGCAAGTAAGGAAAAGTAGCTATGGACAAAAACATGACGATTAACACAAAACAGAATAAGTAAGAACACAAAACAGTACTTAACGGTTGCATCGGATGGATGAGGTTTGCGAGATACAAGAAGTTTAAGTTTAGTCGGTTGGCTTAACAACTACTACAAACCAATCCAAATCCAGCACGAGCCAGCAGGCAGCACACAGTGGTCGCAAATACCAGAAACGTTCACTAGAGGCCAAACCATCGAATATATTCACAGGGTGTCTTTGGAGGAATTGTTCGTATGAATATTCTCCATAATCGATAAAAATTGAATTGAGACATGGCTTACTATGATTGAACTAGAAAAATTAACTTTTTATACTGATGAGGTTGAAAGTTGATGTCTTCGACAAAGTTGTAGAAATGCTTGTAATGAAGAATTTTATTGAACAACTTGAACTTGTAGGACTTAATGTTATCGATTTATAAAACGTTTTCTAAGTCCCTCCATATTTGTTTGGAACATGGTTTGCACGAAAAGCCACAGTGGAAAAATTTATATTAAAAAAACTAAATTTAAGGGTGTTGCTATAGAAAACGCTTTATAAATCGATAACTTTAAGTGCAACAAGCTCAAGTTGTTCAACAAAATTCATCATTACGAGCATTTCTAAAACTTTGTCGAAGACACCAACTTTCTACCCCGTCAGTATAAAAAGTTATTTTTCTTAGTTTGATCGTAGTAAGCCATACCTAATTTTAATTTTTATCAGTTTTTGGGGAATATTCTGACAAATAATTCGTCCAAAGATACCCTGTGAATATATTCGATGGTTTGACCTTGTAAGTAGCGGTTTGCCCACTACTCGGGTTCTGATTGCCCGGCGAACCCTTCTTTTCAGGGCGGCCTAGGTGCATCTACAGAATTTCGGATTTTCGTAACAACAAAAAAAAGTGAACAAATAAATAAATTACTTTTACCGTGTATTCTTCCTCAACACTTCATTGATCGTTTCTTACGGTCCGCTACTGCTAACGATGGCGGGAAGGCAGACGGTTGCTTCCGACCGGCCGAGACTACAACGCCCGCGTTCTCCTGTGGACATTGGCTGCTCCGACAGCGGTCCTTAACGATTAGCTAGGGAGGTGAGCTTTGATCCTTTGTCGGAACCTCAATAGCGACGGTGGTGACGAATCACCGGATTCTTTGCTCCCCGCAAAGAATCCCGGAAGACACTGCAGTGTTCTTCCCAGGGGGAGCCGCTGTCCACCCTGCTTCGCCATCCTTGGCTATTAGCTGGGAAGGAGAACAAGGCTCGTTCGGCTTATCCTTCCCAGCGAGGGCGGAATGATGCGTCCGGATCCTTTGCGGTTAGCCGGGGAAGCGAAAAATCCTTTATAATAGGTTCTCCCGACGGCGATCCAGCACCACACACAATATGAGTGCTCAAATCACGGGCCGGCACTTTCCGACGAATATCTTCCGTCATACACGCGCACTTCACACAATTGCTGTTGTGGCTGTTAACTGTCTTGGAACGGTTTATCGAGGACGTCTTGCATATACCGTAATCTGTTACTAACTACACTATCACCGCGATGGCCGCCTTCCACCCGACCAAAACAAAACCGACAAACCGCCTCGGTGCATAGCTGTCATCGCCCTTGCAGTATATCCAGCCCAAGTAACAATTTAAGTTTTATAGCACACTACAAGTGCAATCTAAGTTTTAAGAAAGGCTTCAAGAGTGCCAAAAAACCTCAATTGTTACTTGGGAGCAACCAATTGAACAGCAAAAGGAGAACGGTGACCTAACTAATCCCTATGTTATTTATATAAAAACATAAAACAAAAATTTTTTAACCTAGCTGCACGAACATAACCGTTCACATACGCGAAAATGAACAATTTACATGAAAAAGTGAACGGTATCGAACAGCGGTGAGCATAATTTTACATGCCAACAAATACACTCTACGGAATGTATACCCACAAATAGGTATATTTCCACCCAGTGCTAAATTGTTACCCTGACGGGTTACAACCTCTAGTGAACTAAGTTCACGTTTTTGGGGCTTCCAACCACTATGCACTATGCAGCACTGTCTTTTGATGACTCCTTCTCGATAACAAACATTTTCCCAATTTGTTGAGCTGAGTCGTTTGGTTCACAAGACTAGGTCCAGGCCTCGAAAAAAATCTTCAAAATTTGAGGGTTTCTGTACGTTTCTTTTAAAATAAACGTTAAAAAAATCAAAAGCACCCTTGTAAGTCACAAAACCTTGTTTTCACGATTTTGGCTGAAATACCACTATTTTTTAGTACGTGTCCTCCATATTGGATCGGCCATTTTTAATTTAGAAAAACTGACTTCAGATTCATAAACAACGATGTTACAAAACGTTCACATTCTACTACGAATCATTCATCGAAAGTGTTCTCAAAACACCAGTTTTGAAAACTGCGTACAATCTTATTTGAAAAGGTTCAATTTAACCCATTCATGCCCATGTTGTTTGTGTACAACAACGTTTTTAAACAGTTATAACTTTTGATTGAGGCAAGATTTGCTCGCAGAAACAAGTAAGGCTAATAAATGTGACTATTGCCTTTCATTTGAGCATTAACAGTTAGAACAGATCAGCCTTAGAACTGAAGTTATTGCAATTAGTCTGATTGGATTCCGATCAAGCAGTGCTGCCAGGAACAGTTTACGTTGACAATGGAAAATGAATTTTTCATATATCTTCGTTATTGTGCAATATTTATCAAAACTGATAAAACTTATCAATTTAGACTGTCTTTGGCTACGTTTTCCATGCAATTGAACTATTGTAAACATTCTTGGAGAACGGTATTGAGCATAGGAAGGTAAAAATTGAGTAGCTTCTAGCACTGCAAGGGAAGTACCTATCTTTATGAAAAAAGTCTTTTCGTGTATCTTGCTCTCACCGTTTTCAAAGAAAAATAGTTTTGAAACGCTACAAGCACTAGAAAAAAGTTGGGCATGAAAGGGTTAAAGACTTCATCTTTTGACATCTCGAACAAAAAAATGTTTTGTTGGAGGAATTACCTATAAAATCTATAAATTCTTTGTATTCACTATTTTTAGTGAAGCCTTAAAGCGGAAAAAGAGCTAAAAAAATCGATCTCAATGTTTGAAATTGTAGGGGCAATTCGAACCACCGGCCAATTCGGACCCTCAGCTGCTTCTCAGCTATGGTAATATTGTGAAACGCGTATAAATCATTTTCATGGCTGTCACGTAGCTCTGTTCTGTTTCACAAAATGTTGCGGTTCTTAGTTTTCGTGTGCGTGCGCTAGGAGGGAATGTTGCTTCGGGGCGCTTTTTTTTGAAAAATGTGTAAGCCGAAAAAGAAGATTTTTGTTGGCAACAACAATTAATTAAATCAAGTACATTATAGTGAATTTGTATCTGCCGCATAATACGTTTTATTTATATACTGTTTTGGGAGACTATCAACTATTACTTAGGCCAAAATAGGAATTCATTTTTATAGCAAGAAACCAAAAAAAAAATGGGTGGTCCAAATTGGAACAGGTTTGGGGTAATTCGGACCTTTCATGTACTTTCACGCAGAACCGTTTATACACAATACGGTAAAAGATCGGAACAAGTCGCCGTAGAAAAAAGTTTTAGCAGGCTTTTAGGAAAAAATATTTATTTGTGATTTGGTTTTTTCATTGCCCCACAAAAAATCCAAATTTCGCTTACGCATTTGAATGAGAACCTCCCCTTGACGGCTCATCACTCGATAACTATGAGTAACAAAGACAACATGTCCTCTGCAAAATTTTTAAAAATATTGTTCTCTAAAACTTTGTCGAAAATGGCCAAGCGCTATCTCTTTTGATTCAAAAGTTAGCCTACCACTATCTATTTTTTTAATAGCGCTGCCAAAAGCTGGCTATTTTCACACACAAACATTGTAGGATTTATAAATTCGCTAATATGGACAGCTTTGATTCCAACGAACTAAGTATCTCAAAATGCTGTTGTGAACGAATCTTTGACAAAAAGTCGAAGAAACAAAAGATCGAAAGACAAATGGTCGAATATACAAAAGATCGAGAGGATGAAAGGCCTAACGACGAAATGTCGAAAGACAAACGGTCAAACCAAATTTTGAAGCTTTAATTTTTTTTGAAAAAAATATGCCTTTCAAGGAACGAAAATATCATTTACTCCTAGAAAACAAGTTTATAATATATCAGAATCATTTTCTCTGTAGATTAAAATTAGTTTTTCGGTATTTTATGTTTTTGAAAAACATACGGATATCAACAGGAAACATATGCACAATAGGGGACACAATAGTTTGGCAGTTTGGGGACATTATAGGTCACTACTATAATGCAAATTAGAATTATTACGTGCTCGTGTGAAAGGAAAGTTCTCGTCATGAATGAAAGCGCGTCAGATATTTTGCGTCATTTAACAATATAAGGTGTTGTTTGATATAGATAATCGAAAAAAAACGCGATCGAAAAGGAGAAGGAAAAGGAATCCAAAAAAATGCTCCGAAGCGCAAACGTCATCATCGCACAGCTAAGCAACCACGTGAGCCGGAACGCACAACTTCATTTCCACACTCTAGTAACGACGATGACACCGCAGAAGTTATTTGCAAGTACAAAACCATACGCAGTTGCCTAAGACTACGCACAGCGGTTGGAAGCAGCACTACCCACGGAAGAACAGCTGGGCGCAGCTGGCTGGAGGAAAATTCGTTCCGCCATAGGAAGTACTACTATAGCGGCACTAGGTACAGCGATTCCGAATCGAGGAAACGACTGGTTTGATGGCGAATATAAGCAGTTAATAAAGGAAAAGAATGAACGACACACGGAAGTTCTACGAGAAGCTGAACAGGTCGCGCAAAGACTACGTTCCGCAAGCAACCATCATACAAACGAGTGTGAGGTGATTGAGAGGTGGAAGCAGTACTATAACGAGCACCTCAACGGTGAAGCAGCAGAGGACGATGGCTGTGTGGCAACGAATCTTGGAGCACGCGCAGAAGACGATAGGCTGTCGGCCCCTGATCTCCAAGAAGCCAAGGAGGAGATCGGTCGGCTGAAAAACAACAAAGCTGCCGGTGTAGATCAACTACCCAGCGAATTATTAAAATGCGGTGGTGAAACACTGGCAAGAGCGCTGCACTGGGTAATCGCCAAAATTTGGGAGGAGGAGACTCTTCCGGAGGAGTGGATGGAGGTTGTCGTTTGCCCAATCTACAAAAAGGGTGACAAGGTGGATTGCTGTAACTACCGCGCGATCACACTACTTGCCACCATTTGCAAGGGAGCTCGTGGGGCACTACCAAGCGGGATTCATGGGTTCCCGCGCCACCACGGACCAAATATTCGTGATTCGGCAGGTTCTTCAGAAGTGCCACGAATACAACGTGCCCACACATCATTTGTTCATCAATTTCAAATCGGCGTATAACACAATAAATCGAGACCAGCTATGGCACATGATGCACGAGTACGATTTTCCGGATAAGCTAACACTATTAGTCAAAGCGACGATGGATCGGATGATGTGCGTTGTTCGAGTATCAGCGACACTCTCGAGTCCCTTTGAATCTCGAAGAGGGTGACGGCAAGATGATGGTCTATCGTGCCTGCTGTTCAACGTTGCGTTAGAAGGTGTAATAAGGAGAGCGGGGATAGACACGAGTGGCACGATCTTCTTGGCTTCGCCGACGACATTGACATAATGGCACGGAACTTTGAGGCGATGTCAGAAACATACATCAGACTGAAGGCTGAAGCCAGCTGGATTGGACTTGCCATCAACGTTTCGAAGACAAAATACATGAGAGGAAGAGATTCTAGAGATGACAATGTAAACCTCCCATCCCGAGGTCGGATTGATGGTGACGAAATCGAGATGGTCGACGAATTCGTGTATTTGGGCTCACTGGTAACCGCCGACAACGATACCAGCAGAGAAATTCAGATACGGATCTTGACGGGGAATCATGCCTACTTTGGAGTCTGGAAGACGCTCCGGTCGAACAAAATTCACCGTCGCACGAAGTAGATTATCTACAAGACGCTGATGAGACCGGTGGTCCTCTACGGCCACGAGACCTGGACTATGCTCGTGGAGGATCAACGCGCCCTTGGAGTTTTCGAACGAAAGGTGTTGTGAACCATCTATGGTGGCATGCAGATGGAAGACGGAACGAGGCGTAGGCGAATGAACCATGAGTTGCATCAGCTTCTGGAAGAACCATCCATCGCGCATACTGCAAAAATAGGACGTTTGCAGTGGGCTGGACATGTTGTAAGAATGTCGGACGACGACCCGGTGAAGATGGTTCTTGAGGGCGACCCTACAGGAACAAGAAGACGGGGCGCACAGCGAGCACGGTGGATCGACCAGATAAAGGACGACCTGCGGACCCTTCGAAGACTGCGAGGCTGCAATGGACCGAATGGAGTGGAGACGGCTTCTGCATACAGCAAGAGACAACAAGGCTCTAGCCTGATTGGTAAGGTAAGTAAGTTGCTAAAAATATGTTTTTTTGCAACAAATCCTGCCCTACCTCGCATTTTGGCGGGTTACGGGAAAATCGCTATAGAATTTTCAAAACACGATGGTATGTTGTCACCAGTATGAAAACCCAAAACAACATTCCCATTAATCATACAAATTTATATTTTGTATTTTGAAATCACTATGTCAAACACATTCAACGTTGAATGTTGAAAATTTGAGAAAAATGGAAAAAAGTATTTTGTGTACGGCAGTGTAATTTAGTTAAAAATTATTTATGCTTTTTTAAATTTTTGTGGTAGATAAAAACAATATTTTTAAGTTAGCAACTAAGCTTGAAGTAAGCTTGAAATTATGTTATGAACCAGTGCTGGATTCAGGGGGAGGGTCCTGGGAGTCCGGACCCCTTCCGAAAGTTTTCAACTTAGTTTAAAATTCAAAATCTTTTCAAACCAAATTTAACCACCAATACTGATTTTCGTTAAATGAGTTTTTTGCATGTTACATATTGTACAATGTTTATTTTAAAATCAAAATTTCGAACCCCTCCAGCAGTTAACACCGCAAATCGTGTTTTACCAGAGAAGTTTTACAAATAGTTCCGTGGCCGAGTCGGTTGTCAACATATTTGCATAGAAAAATTACAGAATATTATTAAAAAGATACAGTATAATACGTAAAAGTTTTATTCAATTGGTTTGCCCACCTTTCTAAAAAATCATAAAACAATATGTTTTTCCACGTTGAAACCCTTATTCCCGTTAATCCGAAAAATACGTTTAAAACCTTACATCATGTGCCCGAACTTTAAAATTTGATTTTATGACCGGCAACCGACAAAATAAAAACATCCCAATAATATTAGCGATCCTAATTTGTACTCATGGCTCAGTTAAGCTAACACATAAATTATTTTGATTTCAAATTTTAGTTATTCTTCCAAAATTTCTTCAACTTAGTCTATTAGTGTTCCCACAAAGAATGTTGATCACTTTTGGAAAATTTTTTCGTATTTCTAAACTTTTATTCGGCCCAGGAATCAAAAATATTTCTGTAAATGTGGGTTGGAATATCAGATATAATACAATAATATATCGAATAGAAACCATCAACATCAACTGACATGACGAGTGCAATTATACCGTAATGTTTGAACATATTTGAACTGGTTCTTGTACCTAATGAACAGAGTATGTTTTTTATGTATAAAACATCGTTTAACTGCCATAAAACGTTTCGTTCAACTGCCACAAAAATACTGAGAAAAAACATGCTTTTTCGATTATCTCTCGCGGTGAATGGGTTAATCAAGGAATAACGAAAACATAATTATAGTGAAATACAAACATTTCTATTAAAACACCTTGTGACTGAATAGGGTCCTAGAACCGCCAGTGCCTGCAGTGAAGGAGATCAACATGTATGCTATCAGAAACTTCATGACAATCTACCCATGTTAATATCAGTAGATATCTACCACAGCCTGAGCAGTCGCATGCTGCTCAACTGCCACGATTCTCGCTTCTGTCCGTTAATTAACCAGTGGTCGGAAGACTGTGTTGTTAAGAGTAACTTTATCCAGCAACAACTAACATCCATAGCCCAGCAGTCAGTGGTCCCCAGTGAGTAAGCCAGGCGCAGCGTAGTTCGACTCGTGGATAATCCGAATGCAAAAAGTTTTACCCGAATGCTTCATTGTCTTATTCCGAAATTATTCCATGCCCAAGACGGGTACGGACAGGAAGCGGAAACTTTGATACAAATGCCCCGGCGAAAGATAGTTGAAACTTTGTGGGCGGTAGAAAAGTAAGCAAGTCGACAAGTGATGCAAAATTTCCTTAGCAATTGCTTTTTGCCAAGTACAAAATCGGACAGCGGCAGCTGCAGCGGCCCGGGAACAACCGAGGAAGTTAATGAGCGTTGCAAAAGCTTCACTTCCTTAATTACACGACCATCTGGGCGTAATGCGATTTGACTTTTGTTTGTCCGGGGTGAAGGCGAACAAGTTTTGTTGTTCATTTGTGAGTAGATATCAAATGCACTGTTTCTGTAATCTCATTAGCGAGTAGTGGTGGTCAAATTCAGCAGTAAAAATCTAGTTTTTGTTAGGTACAAGCTAACACCCGATCCGCGGTTTCTGTTTACTTTGTCTGCTGGTCGTGTATGCAATAAAATTTTATAAAAGTTTGGAAATATCTTGAGCTTGGAGCTTCAGTTTCTGAAGAAGTTTTGCGACATAAAATAAAGGTTTTTTTTTAAATAAAAGGGTGGTGGTTAAAGTTCACACACTAAGTGACAGGACACACGCCATAAAAAATATTCACTATGGTTCTTTTATACCTATTCCAACGCCGTTGCTGTTGCCGCGTTGGAATAGCTAGAGTTCCAGTGCATTGAAATGACTTAAATTGAGTACGATTTATATTGTATTGGTGTGGTAAGCGAAGTATTGTTTTCAGGCAGCATGCGTTGTTTTGTTGGGGTTTTCATGCTTCCTTTCTTTTTTAACCTTCCGCAAGTCGCGCTAGTACACTGTGTACATGCTGCTTTGAAAATCTAGCGAAATCGTTTTAGGGCACCAGCGGGGGCTCGTTCAGCGAGCCATTTGCGCGACTTCCGGATAGTTAAGCAATACTATTTGCTGGAAACCGCCGGTTTGTTAATACTAGTTCATGGATTACAATAAAATGACCATCATATCGTATTTATACTGTCAATAAAATGATGGTCATTTTCAATTCCTTTCAATCATGATTCTAATGAGTGAGAGTCCGTCTTACTCTTGCCAATTCCTTGGAATAAGAACCGGAACTCAATATGAGCGTCGTTTACTGTTTTCACTGCTTACCGTTTCGTTCTCATTTATCTAGTTGATTTGCCATCAGTACCATCAGTACCGTGATGGGGCTCAGCATTGGCTAGAACAAAATCCAGTCGTGACGAATGAAACTTAATTTAAAGTCACGTAAATAAAAACAAACAAAAAAAAACAAATTCCAATGAATATTTTTTGGGGTGTCGTGTCCTGTCGCCTCGTATACGTACAGCTTAATACATCTAGGATTAATTTTGAAGAATAGACTCTTCAAGCAAGTTCTAGTAGAGATTTGGTACGTTCTTTTTACCAATCTTCCCATATGCACATCGCACACAATGTTCACTCTGGCTCTGTGCTCATATTAAATCCACACTTCGTGTACGAACTCAAACACGTTATTTCGTACCTAAACACGTGAACATGTTCGCCTGCACAACTGAACCCCATGTACGTACACGGTGTGCGTGCACATCGGCTCGTGGCACCAGTTTCTCTTTCTCACTCTCATCGTCACTAGCGCTGACTATTTTTGCCATGTGCGAAGCGTTCTCGGTGTACGGTGTACGTACACGGATGTTTGAACTAGAGTTTGTACATGGTTCACTTGAGTTCGATGTTCGAGACGAACTTGTACATCGAGATGAAGTATATTTGAAGCTAAACACGTGCACGAAATTTTGTACATAGGTACAAAATTGTCCATGTTCATGGGAAGTCTGTTTTTAGCTGATACTAAGTGTTGTCTAGTTTTCTTAATATGGACATTGAAAAGCGATAATGTAGTGAAAGTCGCGAAAAAAAACGAGATCTTAGTTCCTGGACAAAAATTGCTGCAGGGAAAGTTTTGGAAAATCTTAGACGCAAAGTTTTGCGAGACACATGACCTGGTTGAAGATCGTTTGTAGACCAGTGATGCACACTACAATTAGAGCATCGAAATGGTAATCGAAGCAAAAGATTGCTCAAGGTGCGACGTTTATGTAAATCTATCCAAAATTATTGGACAATCCAGATAACCGCTCAAAATACCAGCAACGGACGATGTCCTTGCTGTATTCTTACGAACAAGAAAGGGAAACAAAAGAATCAACTAATACCGCCTTTCGTAACTGGGGAGACGGCAACCTACAAGGCGCAAAAATCTAAAAAGCGGCGTTGCACGGACTCAATTCTCTCAATGCCGTTATTAAAGTATAGGCTTAAAACTTCTCAGAAATATTCCGGGATTGACCGCTACAAAGAACGTTACTATGATTTGATACAATAAATATCCGTAAAATTTTTGGTTATCCTGAAGATGCATCCTAGCATTCCAAATTCTTCGCTAGCTGTATAAGAGACGTGTTGTTTAAGCGTAAGGTGAGAATCTAATATCACTCCCAGATCTTTCATGTGACTAACTCGTTAAATTTTTGTATCCAGTGGACAATAGTTAAATCAAACCGGGACTTTCTTCTTAAGAATGATATCAACCAAAATTTCTTCGCAGATCATATCAACCACCCGGAGTGATCGGTTTAGTTACTTTTGTGTTTTGGCTCTGTGTTTACTTGGACAACCAAGTGCTCGGTCTACGCCACCCAGCTCTCTTTCTCGTTCTCGGCCTCATCTATCCGGCACCAATAGCCGCGGTATTCCAGTTTCCCAGAAATAGTTACGCGAGTGAATTGCCCCTTCAGCCGATCAGTAATACGATACTCAAGTGCCTCGTATCTCGCCTCCCGACGAGTTTGTGCTACTCCAAAGGACGGCAAATTCGGCAAAGGGTCGTCTCCAATCCAAACAAGCTAAATTCTTGGCACACTACGGTCCTTCCGGGAGAAAAAGTTCTGTGAAAATCGCAGCAGGTACCAGAAGTGCAGAATCGTAAGTAGGCAAATACTAGCCCCTACGCACAATGGCACCTCTCCATACAAAGTTGTGACAAAATTATAAAAATTGGTTTATATGGCTTAAAATTGGGGTTTAAACTAATTTTGGGTCGCTGAATCCATTTCTGCTGTCAGTTTTGAAATTCAAAAATTCTTTTATCGACTATTTTCATGTTAACCTATTTGAAGCTTTGGTATGCCTGTTGGTGTATAAGACTAATAAATCAAAAATTATACTGAAGGCGTTGGTCGTTAAAGGCTTAATATACACGTTATTAATAGTAGTTAATCACATCGGATAGCAGAAATGGTTGACAAAACTAGTAAAAATTACTATTTTTTTAGTAATAATATGTTGGTTAGGCAATTAATTTGTAAGAAGATTTTTGAGCTACTCGGCGTCTCCATATGGGTATTTTCAAAAACATAGATATGAATACTTCGGCGCAAAAATGCGCAAGATGACTCCTATATATCTTGAAACTACACTAAATTTTGAGTCAGATTTATGGTAAGTGACCCATGGGAGACCATCTCAAAAATTGTAAGACGTATACAGAAAATTACTTATATGGCATTCAATTTCTCAATAGCAATTGCGCCATTACAATTACAAGACATTGATTGTTGGGGTTTTGTCACTCGTTGTGCCACTGTGCTACGTTGAAAATTTATATGTCAAATCGATGAACTCATCGCGCCTCCACCAAATCAAAAATTCCAACTAGGTAAAAAACTTGCGCCTTTACGATAACGTCCGCCACCGACTTGTATGCGTGTGTAGTGGTGAACGGGAAGTTCGAATCAGTTAATAGGTGCGCACGTGAATTGACCCCTGCTAGTATCTAGTGACGAACCGTAACTAGTGTATCAAGCGGGATAGTAATAGTGTGGGTGTCTCACTAGAAGAACGAGTCGTATCTCCTAGGATACGGTAGTGCCACAGCCAGGGCTGATAGAGTCCATCAAGCATAATGCTATACCCCCGGCCCCGGACTGGGACGTGGATACTCCACTCATTCGGTCACTTCCCAGCTACATGAATTCCGGGGACAGACCCTACCATTATGAGCAATTTGCGAGCCAGGAAACGAGGAACTTCGCGTCCCCGCCGATACCTTCCTTTTTCTGAAATCGCACTACATAAAATGGATCAGTTCATACGCGGTCAAAAGGTAGAGATCATCCCCCCAACCCTCAACATAGTACTGGGCTGTATCTATGAACACGATACAAAGAGCGTAGAAGAAGCAAGACTCCTGGAAGAATTGAAGGCTCCGGGGGTCACGATTGTTCGGCGAATAACAAAAATGCTCGAGAGTATCCTAGTAACAATTGAGGTTTTATGACGCTCTTGAAGTCACCAAAGATGACGAAAGGAACACAATCATAGATCAGCTACAAAAAGAGCTAGCAAACGTGAAAGAAAATAAAGCTCAAAGCACAGAAGACGATAAAGAGCATGTGATCAAAAATCTCAAGAAACACTTTGTCAAGTAGTCCAAACAGTTGCAAGTGGCCTGTGCCTATATAGCCTGTAAGCCGTCGCCGAGCTTTACAAACATCAATCTGTAACACCACCGAAACCACTTTTATGGGAACGAAAGCCAAAAAGGGCAAATTTATCGAACCAACCACCGTAGCCAGAACTCCTGCCGGCCTATTCAGCCTACCGGTGCTTATAAGATTCAATCGCCAAAAAGAAAATGACATCAGAAAAAGTGGTACGGACAAATCGAGGAGCCCCAACTGCAAAGCTATTCCCGACATGACTCTACTTTCACCCAACAATAACCCCACCTTGTCCAATCCTGCTCCAGTTCAACAGCATCACTAACCCTCATCGGACCTTGACAGCCCTTTCAGCATCTCGCAATAAACACAACAACTCGCAAACGTTCAACTCGACAGTCAGCAAACAACAAGAGCAACAAAATTAAATGGCCAAAACAAAACAAACATCCCCTCCGCGTCGACCCCGACCGCGGACGTTCCGAGTCCTCCCGATGCACCCTTGGCATGGACCCAGGCATGTACGTGTAGACCAAATGCAACAACATACAGCCGACAGCCCCTAAACCCTTCCAGCCAATATCAATTCAACATTCAACCGTCAATCATCGAACTTCAAAACTACGATCATTCGCTCGACACGCTTACCCGACCAAGAGCACACAAACAACTCAACGCTATGGATTCCACCACCAATCGCCCAGACCATAGCAATATAAATCTTTGAAAGGAGAAGAAACCTCGTGTATGGTCCTGATCGGTCGCCCGTGCTGCTGTCTGATGGGCCGAGTCGAGAGAACTCCTGCCCGGAACTAAGTGACATCAAATACTGCGTCGAACGACGGAAGTTCCCCGACGACGGAAGCGTTTCGAAGACGAAAAAGGTTGGCGTGTCACGCCAAACAAGACGAAAACCGGCGGGCTGCGTGCTGGTGGCCAACGAGTACCCGTTTACATTGTGTCACACGCTGCGGTTGGACGGTAATCACAGCTTTGGAGGTGAGGGTTCTGGTGATGTCCGGCGGGTATTCCCCCGCTTGCTAGAGCCGAATATCCAATGCGTTGCCGTCCCGTTAGCGAGAACGTGGGACGTCGACAGACAACGGCTAAAGAAGCAATCAAGCCCATACCACGATTCCGGAGTCCGGATACGCCGTGACCCTGCGATCGAGATCGGAACCCAGTAACTCTGTTCCAGATTCTGGATGCCAGCTCAGGGGAAACTTTCGACGATAAGTGTGGCAAGTACCCTCTTCTTGCATGAAGCTCATGTGTTCCAGAACGGCCGCAACGACCCCTCCCCCTTTCCAACTTCCTTCCCTTCCAACCTTTCTTTAACGACTATGTAAAATTTAAATAAACATGTTAAACTAAATTGTATTTCGTGCCATTCTATTGTAGATCAAATTCCTGGTTTCCCTTTTTGTGGGGCTCTCTTGTCAATCTGCTTGAAATGTTTCCGATGGTTAAGGTAAGTGTGTCCCCCTGAAGCAAGCTAGAACGTCGACCCTGAGTGGGTATAACCGTGATCTAGTCGGTATTAACAAAACCCAATACAACGTACATTTCGTTTCCCAAAAAACTCGCTTTCTTTTGTCGTCTCCGACTAGAAGTTTCCGGCGCGGGGAACCCACGTCAGGTTCTACCAACCCTGTAACCCAATGGAACCCATCTGTTGCACTCTTCCTCACTACAGGGTCCCACGGTACAAAATCAGCCGCATCAACGCCAAACTTAAGCGCCCTCAAAGAAAGAACCAGACCTCAATCCACCTACAACAAAACCGGCTCACCGTGCCGCCCTCGACTTGGGAAGTGAGGGAGACATCCGATGAGTCTCCGACGTTTACCGGCGCGGGGTACCTGAGTAAGTTCCCAAAACCCAACATATTGCAATTGCTGTCGTATCTACGCTTTCTACAAAAGCACAAACCGGCCAAACGGTTTCTGAAAACAAAACCACGGCGGTCTCGTCGCCATCCGTCCTACCGACTTCGAAAAGATCCAAACGAATGGGAGCCAGCAGTAGACCAGCGAGGATTAGTAGTTCCAGCGGTAGCTCATGCCCCCCACTCGATGGAATAAATTACACACTGGCTACCAACGGCCTGAGAGCAAAGCTAGGTAACCTCCAACGCATGATTGCACACTCAGCGCCCATCTGCCTCACTATTCAAGAGACACACATAAAAGTGATACAGATGCATCGCCGTGGTTCGGGCACCGTTACACTTGGGATTCAGTTAAAGGGTCGTACCCCTACCAGGAAGCCAGCTGACCTACGGTCTGAGTTGATGAAACTGGACACCGACCTGACAGCGAAGCGGTGACGCTAAATGACGGCAGTATAACCATTCTCGGGGGCCGATCCGCATCCATCTTAGACTTATCCAAATAGTCTAGCTTCAGCGCTGGACCCTGCGCATTAGGGCATTGCAAAAAAAATTTTTTTTTTTGAATTCTCGAAGGCCCCCCCCTCTCATATTGTGACAAATGTCAAAGTAAGCTCAGATGCCAAATTTCACATCATTTGGACAATTTTAGACCCCCGCCCACCTCGCTTGAAATTTTTTGAAATTGGTACTATGGGAAAATATGGAGGAAAAATACATTAAATGCAATAACTTTTGAAGTAGCATTCAGAAAATTAAAATTTATACCTCTTTTGGAAGGAAATAATCTTAGTATTTGAATGGAGATATACTTGTTTCTAGAAAAATACGGGAAAGTGGGGTACTGGGTCATTTTGGCCCCAAAATCCCCTATTTTTAATGATTTTTCTGCTCCGTGATGCATGTCATACATATTTTGTAGTTTTTTTAATGTGAAAAAATCTCAGAAATCGAACGGAACCCTTTTGACCTTAGTCCGAATACGAGAAGTTGGGGTTAAATGGCCTTTTGTCATTCATATTAAACTTCATCATTTTCTCGTGAATATATCTCTATTATTCTTCACTCAATTTTCATAAACTATACCTTGTTGAACGTGGAAAATCCTTAGGATTATAACAAAAATAGATTGATTACCGGTAAAATTCAGGAACATTAAATTATCTGACATATAGTGTCGATTTCACATATTTATCATAAAATCGCACATATTAACTCCATTTAACAACAAAATTCTTATTTAATTTACTACTTTTAGTGTAAAATATGCTTAGGGATCACACGAGAAAAGTTTCACTCCTGGAAAAATAGGGGAAGTTGAGGTATTAGGACAAATAATGAAAAAAATTAGATTTGTAGAGTAAATATCAAAAAGTTTGATGTTTCTGAATTTTACCTTTAACGTTTTTATTTTTGTTTTATTCCTCAGAATTTTACACGTTCAATAAGATACATTTTATGAAAATTGATTGAAGAATAATAGAGATATATGCATGAGAAAATGATAAAATTTAATATGACTGACAAAAAGCCCTATAACCCCAACTTCTCGTAGTCGGACTAAGGTCAAAAGGATTCCGTTCGATTTCTGAGATTTTTTCACATTAGAAAAACTACAAAATATGTATGATTTGCATCACGGAGCAGAAAAATCATTTTCCCATAGTACCAATTTCAAAAAAATTCAAGCGAGGTGGGCGGGGGTCTAAAATTGTCCAAATTTGGCATCTGAGCTTACTTTGACATTTGTCACAATATGAGAGGGGGGGCCTTTGAGAATTCAAAAAAATTTTTTTTTGCAATGCCCTACTGCGCATGGTCGGTTCTAGCCAACATTGGAAACAGTGATCATTTCCCTATTGCAACCTCTCGTGGCCCCAATCGACATCGCCAACGCCGCCGATGGATCTACGATCCGGTGGTTGATTGCATTAATTTCACAAATCTAAGCAGGAGACTGCTACGGTGAACGATTATCTTCGATTTCAACGATGATGTTTATTTTATTTTTAATCTTCGGCATACACCATACAGAAATCTACAGGGGGTTACGAAGAACACGCGGAGGCGCATACAAATTAACGCCCGAGAGAAGATCTGGATTATACATATTACCTAACAGCAAATCGAAAACAAAAACTCTTGGCACCAAGATACGGCTAGTCGCTAGTAAGGGGGCAGTATAACTGGATCATTCAAGGAAGTTTTCTGAGAGTAAATTCATCAAAACATCTTTGTATACGCTCTAGTTGATCACTTTGAACGACATGGTATGGTGCCCACATTTGCACAGCGTACTCCAGAACACTTTTGACGGGGCACAGTAAAGTGCTTTTGTTACGTAGAAATCATCGAAGTTCGAGGTTTTCCACTTTAAGAAGCCCAGCATTCCGAAAGCCTTAGCGGTTTTCGAGGTGATATGGTCGGAAAAGCTCAACTTCCTAGAAAGCGCTAAATGGAATTCTTGAGTTTTCGTTCTCATTCCTCTCACATTCTGGTAGTAAACGGAAAGAAACTGCTCGAAATGTGCAACAACTTCGTAAACAGGTAATACAAGAAGTAAATCAGGCGATGTAACTAGCTGGGAGGGAATCAAAGCGCAGTGGAGCTCGTCGTTGAATATTATGAGTTAATCACACAAAAAAACTCACAAAAAAATTGACGACGGCGCCGGTTGTTGACTGGTAGGCGTGACCGCCATTCATTCCAATTGGCCTGGGCCGTTGAGATTTTTCTGAGGTAAAAAATCTGTGGTCACGTCTTCCTTCGGAAGGGAAGTAAAGCCGTTGGTCCCCGGTCCATGAGTTGATGGATCGATATCTAGCCCAGATAGTGGAGTCACCTCTCTGGCGTCGGTAAATAAGAAGTAGAATTCAACTTACTAACAAATATCCTCCTCCCGTTATACTTGTGGAGTGCGCAGTAGTATATACAGCATCTAGCAAAAGCAAGTATAGGAATAACCATTCCTTCCCTTTCCTTCCGCGATCTACGTTAGGGCCTGGCCTGTGCTGGTATTGATTAACAAACACTTTGGGATTACCAGAAATGGCACATTGAAAGATGTTTTGCTACTTCCAAGCATAATTATCTACTTACTCCCCGTGCAACTTCAGTTAGTCCAGATCGATAACGGAGTGGTAACCAGGGATGGTCGCACAAGCTCAAGCTCAAATAAAACTCACCGAAAATTTGAAACAAATGCGCAAGTCTGTTTACACGTGCACGAGATAAAGTGTTCCGAGATCCTATGAAATGGAGCTCATAGTACATTTTTTAAGTAATTTTATTACAATTTGGCGGCTACGCAGCAGGCTCGAATCCTTAGAACGTATGCAATGGGGGTTTAAAAAAGGAACTCTCAATACTAGACGGAGTTAAATGGCTTCATTTGGGCTATAAGTTTATTACGGCATATATGAGTAGGGTTCGTCGCGGTGCGGATGTGGGCGGTAAATGGATAGTCCGCACCGCAACCGCAAAAAAATAATAAAACCGCACCGCTTACCGCAACCGCACTGCATTTACCGCACCGCACCGCGCGGTAATGCGGTAAATGCGGTAAAAATATGTATTTTTCAAAAGTGTGTTGAAAAAATATTAATTTATTTGTATAACTATATATAATTTCCTATTTACACGAACATTAACTTTGACGGACTCCTCAGAATGAAAAAATTATTAAAAAATGTCAACTTTGCAAGTTTTATTAATAAAATGCCGTACATCTTGAGATAAATACTTTCGAAACAAGGTAAACATTAGCATAGCACTGAAGTCCTATGAAATGTAGCTGTATTTCATCATTATACGTTGCGTTGCGTTGCGTTGTGACGATGATTTTGGCGGATTGCACACTGACTTCATCATGTTTGACTGCTGATTATCTAATAAGAGTTGCTTAGGAAGTGGTAAGTAGGAATTCATACCAATCCGACCCATATTAAAACCTCAACAGCATGATAGCCATCATTGCCGGCCGCCCCCATCTCCATCGTTCACGGGGAAGGATAAAGGATAAGGTAGACAGGAAGTGTTGATGCTCCACCTACTTAACGGAAGGACGACGATTCATCAGACTCTTCCATAGGTGTCGCGGAGTTGGTGGTTTGGAAGGGTATCAGGTCTAGGATTCGCTCCAAGCAAACGATGCGACCTGTAAAGCATATTTTATTAGGTAGTTGTTTAGTTAGTCTTCGAGTGCACGATCACTCGAAAAAGAGATGATCTTGTTTAGTTTTTGGTTATTTTTAAACTCTGGGCAGCCGGCTACCGAGAGTATACTATGTTCCCTAAACAAAAACAATTTGAACTCCACACAGCCGATCGTGGGAGTATTGCCTGGAAAAGCTAATCTTATCTGCGTAATTGGGCCGGATCACTATTTATTGCAACAGTATTTGGACAGAACTCGCTACTTCTTCTCTACGATATATTTATTGGCTTGAAAACTACCAAGTGACAGCATATTATACTGGCAAAAATAGCGCGAGATGTTATAAATCAAGGAAAGTATTTCTTATTTTCCATATCGGATTGTTTGTGGAATACAAGTATACGAGCGATAATACCGAACACTGAAGGGAAATATAAAGGATTGTTAATCTGATGCACGGGCTTGTTAGCAATAACGGAGCTTTAAATTAGGTTCATAAAAACAGACGCGGCGAATTTTCAATACGTATTGAGCCGTGTTCATAGATACTAGTCAGATTAGTCGTATTGGGGCTAATTTCCGATCAACTATTCATTTTTACGGCAATGTTTTCTCGACTAGATCTGTTCGCACCCTCTCATTCTGTTCGCACCCTCTCATTCTGCGGTCTAAGGACCAAATGTCATCAATAGACTTAGAATCGCGTGGAGGCATGAGATAGGAAACTTGTAAGAATTTTGCTATCCCACCGTTTGACTACCAGAATGGATGGGAGAACAGTAATACTAGCAAATACCGACTACCATAAGAGCGGTGCAAATTTGAACGAGTGACGTAGAGTACTGCACTGAAAAAAGGACCAGGAGTGCGATTTTACGAAGTTTTAGCTTCCGATGGCCCTACATTTTCTGACAAAGTGAAGTTCTTGAATGTTGAGATTTTTATTACTGTTTAGAAAAGCAAAAGTATCATAAAGCTAGTATCAGGCCTTCATGAGACCTCAAGAAGTCACTTTTGGAGGTATTCGTAAATGTAGATTTGTCGGTAGACGGTTCCAAATATAATAGAAAAATACCTAATTTAACACAACTACAGATCACTTGCAACATAAAAAGCTTTTTGTGAAATTCGACAGCTCCATCTTAGGCCAATTCAATAAATTTCCTGCATGAAAGTTTCCATTTTTTAAAAACGGTTTTTAAGCCAAAGCTTTGGAAGTTAAACCTTGGCGTGGAAGTGCCGGTATATTAATATATTCTGTTACTTAGTGTAGAATTAGATTTCGTCATTTACGGCTAATATACAACCGCCAGAAGAAACTTAAAACGTTGGTACACAATCAAGAAAGGCGAATCAGAAAAGGTATATGTCAGTGATTCACTAAATACAGACTGGAAAGAGGGTAATATGGAAAACCTTAAGGTCCGCCCAGATTAAGTCTTCGGTACGGAACAAAACCTCGGCCTAGGAACTCCTAGCATGTTGTTAGTCGCCTCTTACGACATGGGAGCAGTTCCCAGAGGTTCTATTCTTGGTTGAAATAGTGCAAAAAGATTTCAGCCCGCCGGACACCACACGGCTTCTGTATTTCATCATTATACATACAAAAACGTTTTTCAGCTGCAATTAATAGGAAAACTTTTAATTAATATCAGATCAGGTATCCATCCCATCTCAACCGGTACAGAGTTGTTGAAGGACATTTGAAAAACTGCAAAATATGTATGATCTACAGCATACAGCAGAAATGTTTATACAAATAGGGGATTTAAGGAACAAAATACGTTAAAACACTTACTTCGTATTTGTCAAGAAATCGATGTATTCTTATTAAAATACTAAGATTGCACCCTTAAAATTGTATGAGTTGTAATTTTCTAATAGCTAGTTCGAAAGATCTACCTTTTTATGTAGTTTTTCTAATATTTTTCCATAATGCCAATGCAAAAACTTCAATTGAAGTTGGTAGAGGTCAAAAATAGTCCTGTGCAAAATTTGGTATCTGGGCTAACTTTGACACTTGTCGCAATATGAAAAGAGGCTTTGAGAAACACAAAAAAATCGAAATACCCTTTACTTACTTCGAAAGGTTTAATTTCAAAAAGTTACAAAATACTCCTAACTGAAAAATATTAGTTGTTAAATTGGTAGAAAATATGAAAATATTATGTAGAAGGAGTCTTAAAAACGAACTGCAGGAAAATTCATTGCGAATTTACACAGAAACCAACAGAGATAGAAATACGATGTTGAAGAACGAATAATAAAGTTATCAACCTAATTTGGACCCTTGCTTATTTTGGACGCTCTTCAAACATTTGTCTCCCTTACTGCTGATTCCTCCAATTTCTTTTGTTTTGATGATGATAATTTCATTCTTTGGGTTGTTTTTAAGTCTTAAGACTTTTTTAAGTTCATCTTTAAGTTCTCCAAATTAATTAAAATTTACAGTTGAGAAAACGCCATCGTACACGATTCATAATTTCACGATTGCCAAGAGGAATCGGGAGAAATGAGGCTTTTTTAAATAGAATTTGACAGTACAATTCAATTGTTTTTCAATGATTGGATTGTGCATTTTATATATAACGACAACAAAAAGAGGTAATCTCGATTCCTCAAGTAGAGTCGTCAGTAGAAATTTTAATTTACTGTCAAAATTTTAATAGAATGAAAAGTGCATCGAAAATGAATGAAATTCACAAGAATATTTTAAGTAGCTCCTATACAATTATTTTGGCTACAGAAACTAGTTGGGACGAAAGTGTTAGAAGTGAAGAAGTTTTCGGGAACAGCTACAATGTGTTTAGAGCTGACCGAGACATTCATATGTCTGAAAAGAAGTCAGGAGGGGGAGTTTTAATAGCAATTACATCAAAATTTAATGCAGAAATCATTACTACAAGGAAATTTAAAGAATTTGAGCATGTGTGGGTTAAAACCCATCTGGCAGGTGAAACACATATATTTGCCTCTGTGTACTTCCCCCCAAATAATGCCCGCAAAGATACATTTGAAAAAATTTTTCTTTTTGCCGAAGACATTATAACCAAGCTCCCCCCAGAGGTAAAAGTTCATATTTATGGTGACTTCAATCAACGAAGCATTGACTTCTTTCCAGACACTGAAAATGAAAGCATTCTACTTCCAGTCGTTGGGGATAACGAAACTCTGCAGGCCATATTTGACAAAACTGCAAGTTTAGGACTTAACCAAATTAATCATGTTAGAAATCAGCAAAACTGTTATTTAGATTTATTATTCACAAACATTCTTGAAGACTTCTGTGTCACCGAATCATTAACTCCACTATGGAAAAATGAAGCGTTTCATACAGCAATAGAGTTTTCTGTATTTGTACATGATAACAAAAGACCCGATGACTGCGAGTACGAAGAGGCCTTTCAATTTCAATTGGCAAATTTTGACAACATTAAACAAAGACTAAGCAGTATAGATTGGCAAACGTTGTTTAGAAATGAAACAAGTATCGAAAATTCAGTAGACGTCTTTTACACAAAATTGTTTGATATAATAGTTGAACAAGTACCACTGAAAAAAATTAGGCGACAAGGCAACACAAAATATCCAGTTTGGTATAACGAGCAAATTAAAGATTTAAAAAATCGTAAACAAAAGGCCCACAAAAAGTATAAAAAAATCAGAAATGAAAGGAACTTATTTAACTATTTGGACATTTGCGATCAACTAAACCTATCGATTAAAATAGCATTTGAAGAGTGTAACTCAAAAACCGAACTTCAAATAAAATCTTGCCCAAAAAATTTCTTTAATCATGTTAAAAATAATTTAAAATCGGAAAACTTCCCTTCAAAAATGAAACTTAAAGAAAATGTCGGTGTCAACGCGGAACAAATCTGCAATCTTTTCGCAACCTTCTTTCAAGACATCTATACCACATTTTCTGAAGAAGATCGTGATCGCGAATATTTCGGTTTCTTCCCAGAATTCACCACAGACATTGGCGTCAATCATGTCAGTGTGCAAGATATTATGGAGGCTCTAAACAAACTAGATGCCTCCAAAGGTTCTGGACCTGACGGGATCCCACCCGTATTTATGAAGAACTTAGCGTTGCAACTCACAGCTCCTCTGTTTTGGCTTTTTAACATGTCGCTTGAATCTGGCATTTTCCCCAATTTATGGAAAAGCTCGTACCTGGTACCCATTTTTAAAAGTGGCAAAAAATCTGACATATGTAACTACCGTGGAATTGCCATTATGTCATGTATGCCTAAACTCTTTGAAGCAATCGTTAACGAAAAACTATTCAATCAAATCAAAAACAGAATTACTAACATGCAGCATGGGTTCTTCAAAGGACGTTCAACTAATACAAATTTACTAGAATTCGTTAACTACTCATTGATTGCAATGGAGAATGGAAACTACACTGAAGCTCTTTACACGGACTTTAGCAAGGCATTTGATCGTATCGACATACCCTTGCTATTATTCAAACTGAAAAAATTAGGAATTGAATCAGGTCTTCTCAAATGGCTCGAATCATATTTAACTAACCGTCAACAAATAGTTAGATTTAAAGGGAAGAAATCGAATCCCATTCAAGTCACATCAGGAGTTCCTCAAGGCTCCCATCTAGGCCCTCTTTTGTTAATTTTATTCGTAAACGACATATCATACATTCTCAAAAACATAAAAGTTCTTATCTATGCCGACGACATGAAGCTCTTTTTAGAAATTAGGAACGAACAAGACATAAAGATATTACAGGAAGAAATACATATGTTTTACCTCTGGTGTAACAAAAGCCTTCTGCAACTAAACATAAAAAAATGTAATGCGATAACTTTTAGTAGGAAACGAAATACACCTGACATTTCAATCACTCTAGGAAATCAAGTGGTACAAAAGTGCGAAAGAGTTAAAGATTTGGGAGTCATTCTAGATTCAAAATTAACATTCATTGACCATTACAACACAATCATCAATAGAGCAAATAACATGCTTGGAATTATAAAGCGTTTTAGTTACAATTTTAATGATCCATATACAATTAAAACATTATACATCTCGTATGTAAGGTCAATACTGGAATATTGTAGCATATTTTGGTCACCTTTCTCAATCACACATGAAGAAAGAATAGAATCAGTACAAAGGCAATTTTTATTGTTTGCACTTCGCAAAATAGGTTGGACACGATTTCCTCTCCCATCTTATAAAGCTCGCTGTATGCTCATTAACATCCAAACACTAAAAGAGCGCCGAGAATATGCAATGGTTTCATTTCTAAACGATATAATTTCGTGTCGTATTGATTCAGTCGAACTTCTATCTAAACTTAATTTTTATATACCTTCCCGGCAGTTACGAATCCGAAATACATTTATAACAAACAATTATCGTACAAATTATGCCAAGTTTGGACCATTAAATCAGATGATGGCAACTTACAACAAGCACTGCGAAGCTATTGACTTAACAATGACAAAAAGCAAATTAAAAAAATATTTCAATTCTATTCGCTTATAAAGAACATCCTAAAGTAGTGCTATGTAAACCAGATAGTGTTTAGTTTAGTTATTAGTATTTTATGTTTTAAGTGTATACTATATTTTATCGTTGTAACAAAACGGTCTACTCTTGTTTGACGACAATAAATAAATAAATTTGAAAAGGTCGCTTGGGTTTTTTTTTCAAAATGTTCAAAATATGTCGTAAATATAATGGCGCCAAATTAAAAATGTAAGTAACTATGGGTTGAATATAGATTATATTCGGATTTCTTTTCAAATCATTGTAAAGTCCATGGAAATTAGAGCAATTAAATGTTTATTATGTTTCCCTATTGTAAGGTAATAATTTGCGTCGTTCTTAAATGCTAAAAGTCAAAGTTTTAATTCACTTTTTGATGCAGACTTTATCAATTATTTTTTTAAGTGCGGTTGCGGTAATACCGCGCGGTAAAAGCTCATTTCCCGCACCGCATCTGCGAGAAAAAGTGTCTCACCGCACCGCAGTTTTTGCGGTGCGGGTGCGGTAAATACCGCGCGGTTGCGGTAATTACCGCAACCGCGACGAACCCTATATATGAGAGCAAAAGGAATAATTATGAAAAGCACATTGGGGGGAGGCCCCCACGAAGTAACATTTTAACAGTTCCAGGGGAGGCTACAATACCGTGATGTTACCTACCTCTTAACATTGAAAAACAGATCAAGTAATCATAACGCATATACTTGAAAGATAATTCATCTAATTATTTGACCTTTAAATTGAATGCATCTAATATCTCCGTTCAACCAAACAAAGCTAGTTGCAGTCGAATATTGTAGAAACTCTACATGTATCGATAGATCTCTGCATCCAATTGTATGATTTGCCTGTTCCGCTTCATGTGTTCAAAATCAATAACGAAATATGTACATGGCGCAAGTCAACATTTTCCCTTATTGTTTCACTGCGGCATGCGAGTGGCGACTGGGTGGTCCCTAGTTGAAATGGAATTCATATTTTTACTTACCGTTTTGTTGCCCAAGTTTTTCACTCTGCAGTTCAGATAGGCAGTTTTTCCCAGCAGCGCTGTAACATTTTTCGAGGCGGACAGATCAAAGTACGGTCCCGTCCGAGTGGCGTCCGTGGCCTCGATGAGTCCGGTTCTGCTGCTGCTGGCGGGAAGATTTACTTGGCTCGCAGTGTCTTTGGCAGTCGTCGGTTGGGGCTGCTTGCTGGCTTCTCGTTGCGAACCGTTCACTGGAAAACAACAAAGAACAAGGAAAGAAAGATATAAAAGTTTGAACCAAAATGGTACAGCTCCATATATACACATTTAGGTGTAGAGATAAAAGTTATCTGTCGAATTGCAGACGTTAGCATCAAGCGCGCTGCTGGTTAGCTCAGTCAGACTTTCGAAAACCAACAACGTTTGCTAGGGTGGCTGTTCTTACTATTAATGTGATACGATTTCAGTTCGAGAACGAAATCAAGCTAGGATGAAAACCCGTAACCAATTACCCGTAACATCGAAATTGGCACACTTTGTATACCTAGTTCGGGAAATTCTGTGCGAAACCACCCTATGTGTTTATATGACGGTAGATACTTTGCACACAAAAGGCGGCTGACAATTATTTATTATGCGGATAGTATTGAGTTTCACAGTTTCCAACGCTTCCGGTATCAGTAGCCTGGGCAATTCGCACTCTGATGCGCAACCATTTCATGATTAAATTTCACATTGGCAAGGATTCAATTTTTTTCACAATCACCTACAGCCCGAGTGGAGTGGAATGCGGCGATAATGGTATGAGTGGTGAATGGTGAGGTATCCAAGCAGCAATGGCAATTTGAAATTTTGAGATTTTTCACAATTAAAACAATGGATTTTTTGATGAATTTATTCGAAAAGTAATTCTGTGCGTATTTTAATTGGTTGCGCAACATATCGTTGGTGAGTTGTCGAATAGTGTCAAATAGGGTTCGTCGCGGTGCGGATGTGGGCGGTAAATGGATAGTCCGCACCGCAACCGCAAAAAAATAATGAAACCGCACCGCTTACCGCAACCGCACTGCATTTACCGCACCGCACCGCGCGGTAATGCGGTAAATGCGGTAAATGCGGTAAAAATCTGTATTTTTCAAAAGTGTGTTGAAAAAATATTAATTTATTTGTATAACTATATATAATTTCCTATTTACACGAACATTAACTTTGACGGACTCCTCAGAATGAAAAATTTATTAAAAAAATGTCAACTTTGCAAGTTTTATTAATAAAATGCCGTACATCTTGAGATAAATACTTTCGAAACAAGGTAAACATTAGCATAGCACTGAAGTCCTATGAAATGTAGCTGTATTTCATCATTATACATACAAAAACGTTTTTCAGCTGCAATTAATGGGAAAACTTTTAATTAATATCAGATCAGGTATCCATCCCATCTCAACCGGTACAGAGTTGTTGAAGGACATTTGAAAAACTGCAAAATATGTATGATCTACAGCATACAGCAGAAATGTTTATACAAATAGGGGATTTAAGGAACAAAATACGTTAAAACACTTACTTCGTATTTGTCAAGAAATCGATGTATTCTTATTAAAATACTAAGATTGCACCCTTAAAATTGTATGAGTTGTAATTTTCTAATAGCTAGTTCGAAAGATCTACCTTTTTATGTAGTTTTTCTAATATTTTTCCATAATGCCAATGCAAAAACTTCAATTGAAGTTGGTAGAGGTCAAAAATAGTCCTGTGCAAAATTTGGTATCTGGGCTAACTTTGACACTTGTCGCAATATGAAAAGAGGCTTTGAGAAACACAAAAAAATCGAAATACCCTATACTTACTTCGAAAGCTTTAATTTCAAAAAGTTACAAAATACTCCTAACTGAAAAATATTAGTTGTTAAATTGGTAGAAAATATTCCCAGTTGGACGAACAATGGACGTATGCGAAAAAAAGTTATGTAGAAGGAGTCTGAAAAACGAACTGCAGGAAAATTCATTGCGAATTTACACAGAAACCAACAGAGATAGAAATACGATGTTGAAGAACGAATAATAAAGTTATCAGCCTAATTTGGACCCTTGCTTATTTTGGACGCTCTTCAAACATTTGTCTCCCTTACTGCTGATTCCTCCAAATTCGTTTGTTTTGATGATGATAATTTCATTCTTTGGGTTGTTTTTAAGTCTTAAGACTTTTTTAAGTTCATCTTTAAGTTCTCCAAATTAATTAAAATTTACAGTTGAGAAAACGCCATCGTACACGATTCATAATTTCACGATTGCCAAGAGGAATCGGGAGAAATGAGGCTTTTTTAAATTGAATTTCACAGTACAATTCAATTGTTTTTCAATGATTGGATTGTGCATTTTATATATTTGAAAAGGTTCGCTTGTAATTTTTTCAAAATGTTCAAAATATGTCGTAAATATAATGGTGCCAAATTAATAATGTAAGTAACGATGGGTTGAATATAGATTATATTCAGATTTCTTTTCAAATCATTGTAAAGTCCATGGAAATTAGAGCAATTAAATGTTTATTATGTTTCCCTATTGTAAGGTAATAATTTGCGTCGTTCTTAAATGCTAAAAGTCAAAGTTTTAATTCACTTTTTGAAGCAGACTTTATCAATTATTTTTTTAAGTGCGGTTGCGGTAATACCGCGCGGTAAAAGCTCATTTCCCGCACCGCATCCGCGAGAAAAAGTGTCTCACCGCACCGCAGTTTTTGCGGTGCGGGTGCGGTAAATACCGCGCGGTTGCGGTAATTACCGCAACCGCGACGAACCCTAGTGTCAAAAGCAACCACGTAACATGTTTTGATACACTGAAACAAAATTGTTTCCAAAGGCCTGAATAAAGTTCCATGAATTTTAGAACAATCACGTTTTACATTTCTTATAAAAGAAATGTATAGAATTCGCTCGAACTTTCAAGATTTTTTCCGAGGCCCGGAGGGCCGAGTCTTATATACCTATCGACTCAGCTCGACGATTTGGGACAATGTCTGTGTGTGTGTGTCTGTGTGTGTGTGTATGTAACGGACAAATTCTCATTCGTGTTTCTCAGTAATGGCTGAACCGATCTTATCCAAACCAATTTTAAATGAAAGAACTAAAAAACAGTATGAACGCTATTAATTTGTTTTTGATTGTGATGTTTAGTTTCCAAGATATGAATGTTTGAATGCGTAAAAATGGCGTTTTTTGCAACAACGTTTGTTGACAACATAGTTTAACAATTTATATGTTTTTAGACAGCTTTAACGAATACCTTTCGAACAAGCTATAGATTGTTGAAATCGGACTATTATCAAAAAAGATATTTAACATTAAATGCGGACGAAAGATTTTTATCATTTCCCATTGCCAGAAATATGACCAAAAACATGTAATCTATTATTAACGCCAAAACGGCTTATTTTAGGTCAATAGTATCTTCGGAGAATTTAATGGAGGTAATATGCCCTTTCTTTTGGTATTGTGCTTTTGCTGATTAATCCCCCTATGAGTGAGATATTTTCACAAATTTTCTTGGAAGTGATTATATCGAAATGATGTCTTCAGCAAATTTGTAGCTCTTACTTTTGCAAATAACTTTACTACAGACTTTAAATATCTATTTTGAATACTTTAAAAGTTATGGCTTGTTGTTTGTTGATTACTCTTTGTCGCCTATTTATTGTTCAATATAGTAATAATCCATTGAAATAAGCTAAACATTATTTCGATAAAACGAATTTTGTATTTCATTTTACTATCTACAACCGCTAGAAATAATCACCGAACACTTCCAAGTTGTCTGGAAGGAACTTGATAACTTATCAGTGCCAAAATGTTCATTTGTGCGAACCTTCTGACTGCAATTTTTCTAACTTATGACCATCAGATCGATCTGAAACATATCGGAAAATGAAAAGCGAAATAAATAACTCCAAGCAACGGCGTAGCCAAGAGAAGGTTTTGGGGTTTAACACCATACAAATCCCCCCCCCCCCCCAGCACACCCAAAAAAATATTGGATTGAAGTTTAAAATTTATTGATGCAGACTGATTTAATTCAATATTACAATAACAATTATCTGATCCGTAGATTGATAACCTGTTGTTGTAAACATCATGAGGACTTTTGATAAATTGTCGGAATGGGGTCCTGATATGTAACTGATCTATTGGTCTTGATTTCACAGTTGTCTAATAGCATCAATATCAAATTCCTGCCTGAACACATTCCAATAGAAAATTCCAGAGTTCTGTAATCAATCATAATCCTCAGATTTATTTTCAAATTGAGCTCGTTTTTGTAGATATGTACTGTAATAACGGTCTTTTTTTAATAGGAAGCGAAGTTAAAATCGATTTAATGTCTATGAAAAATAGAACTGCTCACCAAAAAATGCATAACTTTCAACATTTGCTAAAAATGTTTTTGCCTTTCTCTTTCACTCTAAAACTCGTCAATCCAACTCCGACCCGGAGAGCCGTGTGTCAAATGCAAATCGACTGAGTTCGTCGAGATCGGAAAATGTCTGTGTGTGTATGTGTGTATGTGGAAAAAAAATGTGACCTCTCTTTCTCAGAGATCGCTGAACCGATTTGCACAAAGTCAGTCTCAAATGAAAGGTACAACCTTCCCATCGGCTGCTATTGAATTTTTTATTGATTGGATTTTCGGTTCCGGAGTTACGAGTTGAAGAGTGCAATCACACAGCAAATTCCAATATAAACTGAAATGAAAAATTTTCAAAATCAAATTTGTATTTTTGATGCCAAATGACTTTAAAATGCATGAAACATTGAGATGTTTGACAAAAATTGACTTTTTTGGACTTTGGTACATTTTTGTCTTTCTCATATAGAAAGGTTATGCAATCACTCCAAAAATCGTCAATCATACCGGCCCGGAGGGAGTATGCAGTGAGGGGTTGCTACTTTAAAATTAAAACTAGTTTAAAATTTCTTAACAAGATCAAAATTTTCGGCAGGACCTGGACCTCCCAGATCTTTCTCCATGATCCGTCACTGGTTTCAAGCGATGTTTCAGTATCACATAGTATCTCAAGATCATGGTTGTCGATCCGTTGTATGTATGTGCAAATCGTACTGAACTTGTAATATTCATTTCCACCATTGTATTGAACATAACCAGCCATGGAATCGTAGTCGGGACAAATGAGACAAGCACAATTGCACCACTAGGTGGATTAAAACAGGTTTTTATTTTGGGAATGCGTCGAGTTGAGACGGAAACGTAATATGATTAATAACGAGGATAACGTCCTGATCGATTTTGATGAGCATTTGATTTTTGTTGTATGACCAATTATATGTATAGGTCAAATGTTTAAAAACAGTAATTTAAGGTCAAGATAGCATGATTTCAAGTAAGTAGAAACAAAGTCGTTCTACACTCGTTCACAAGAAACTTCTTCGAATGCTGAATATCTATTATAACACATTGAAACCCCGATTTTATCAGCCAAATATGAACATATGTTTGATGGGCTCTAGCAGACGAACAAGACTGAATTCGAGTAAATCCTTTCTTGAGAATGTTTTTCTTATCATGAAGATATGCGCAATGTGCGAAAATAAAAAGTTCATAATAATCAGAAATAGTTATCAGACTACATCAAGGGACGAGAAGAATATTTTAACAGCTTCAGTTTATTATAAAGAAAAAATTGCCCGATTTAGTCAATGTCCCCATTTTGTCAGCCTAAAATACACCATGAGATTGATAAAAATGGGTCTTTATTGTATGTAGTATTCACTGTGTTTCACATTAATAGGTACATTTCATTTTTGGGGATTTTTTATTGCATCGAACTACAACAATTTTTAGGTAATTTTCAAGGGACTATAGACTTCTTCCAAAATTTGGCGAACCTATTCCAATTAGTATACCAATTAATTGGTATATTTAAGGGTTTATATGTTGCAGATAGAGAAAATACTGAATTTTTCAGCTTTTTTACTACACAATATAACGAAAGCTTATTAAACAATTTTTCCTAATAAATTTGTGAAAATTATAAACTATTTGAAATTTTTTAATAGTTTTATTTTTTATTTAGCCGTGATTTTTTTAATAAATAGTGACCATCGCTTCACAACGTAGTCTATTTTTCATGGCTTGCGGTGAGCACGATTTCTCGATTTGCTGAACTGAAAATTATGGAATAGAATTGAATTAATTTTTAGTATTCTTTACAGACCCGCTGGTGCCCTAAAACGATTTTCAGAGCACTGTGCACCCAGTGCATTAACGCAAGTGACGGAAGGTTATCGAAAAGTTTCGTGAAAATGAAAATTCCAGTAATGATGATGATTTTCCCAAACGGTTCGTTTTCGTGAGGTTTTTATTTGTTCTTTGGCATTAGGATTAGCGATAATAATTTAAATCAAGGATACTACTGGGAAGTCACCTTTAGAAAAAGTCGATGTCGAAGTAAAATTTGAAACTATGCACGCATGCACTTCAGAGATAGAGTGATATCAGGAGCTGCGATTTCATTAAAATTTTCTTAGTTCTCAGTCGCGTTGGAAATTTGAGTAAAGTATAAACTTCAAATCGATTCAAAAAACAAATTTCGATTTTTTTGGCTCAGTACAGTGGCCCCTTCAGGAAAATTCAGTTTTCCCACCACAATTTTGATATTTTATTAACAGAGCATTAACAATAATTCGTTGGTATGTCTATTTTATGGGCCATTTTTTCGCTATCCCATTGATTTGGTTTGAGATTTCTAGCGCTGATGTTGTCCTATGCTGATTTGAGCGATTCTCTGAGTCCTGCCACTATCCCATGTAGTATGTGTTATCAAAAACATCGCGAAGCATCAAGTTCTAAATGTTCTCAAACGATATAATATCCGAAGAGTGATAAGAGTTATAAGAAATGTCTCATCACACTCTTAGGTGGATTAAAAACGTTTTTATGTAACGAAAACAGGATTGATTATGATCAAAAATCATGTGTTCTAGAATTACGTTCAATTTTTCTTCAGTAACACCAGCATAACGTTTTTATAAGCGGAGGTATGTTTTTGTTCTGTGAACTTCAGTCACGGTTTCGCTGTGCTTGATCAAGTTCACAACTTTAAAAAATATTATTCAACAAGCATGATTTCACAACACAAGTCGTCGTCAAGTTCGCACGCTTTTATCGTTCGATCCAGGTGCCGTGCGCGATATTTCATTTAGTTTTTTATTAATTCAGCTTTTCGTGTGTGTACATCAATCATAATGACTTGCGAAATTTGCACTTTCGACACTTCCGCCGATACAGTTATGTGGACGTGTATAGGTTGCCCAAGAAAATTCCACGCCGCTTGCATTGGAGTGACTGTTCCGAGGGGATCACTGCGGAAGAAGGACAAGAGGGTGGACATCAACTCGTATCTATTACCGTGCTGTGAATCATGTCAAGAATTGATGCAGGCCAAGATTGAGTTCAAAGGGCTTATTGATCAACAACAACTTCTGGAATCACAACTGCAAGCCAATACGGAAGTAATGCACCGGCTCGCGTTTCAACTGGAGAAGCCTAACATAGTTCACGAAGCGATCGATGGCCTAGAAATTTTGCTTACAACAATAAAACAGGAATTGATAGCAATAAACAAAAACAGCAGTTTGACTGGAAGTGTTGTTGCCATTAAAAATCACATTACCTCGCTATTCGATACAGCAATGACGACAACGAAAAATAATGTCTATAGCACGCTGAAAACGGTAACGTCAGAGCTATCAGCTGAACTGCGCACCATGAATGATGAAATAAACCAGCTTAATCAACTGTTTCTGGACACAGCGGCTAGTATTACTATGACGTCAAATCCGACGCTGGGGATTGATATTCTTGACGAGCTTAAGTCTCTGTCAGCGAACATATCCACCAGTCAAAACTTCACAAATTCTGCGCTAACTATTGATATCCTCGACGAACTTAAGGCGCTTTCATCAAACATAACGGCAAGTCAAAACGCTACATCATCGCTTGATTCATGCCCCAGTTTGGAAGCCGAATTAAATAACGACAAAAATATCGATAACTCAGGTTGGCGCTTTCTGGGTACAAGGAAAGTATGGAAAGCAGACTGGAGCGATTACGATGCACGCAAATTAAGAAACCTGAACCAGCAAAAACAGGCCGAAAAGGCTAGAAGACGTAAAAAAAGATCGAGGCGAAATAATAATAATAACGTTAATGAAAAAAACAAAAGCACCACAAATTTTCCTCGACCTGATCAAGAGCAAGCAGCGCGCCACTCACGACAGCCAGTTAATAGTAACCATACGAGTAATACCAATCGCAGAATCACATTTAGGGCCGGCAACACCCACTATAACAAAAACCATACGAGTAGTCACTACAACAATAGTTTCCTGCCACCGGATAGAGTGCTTCTTGCGGCTGCAAAAGATCATTTCTCAGGACCCCCCACGAACTATAGGCCAACAATTCAGTTTCAAAGAGGACCGACATTGAATCCCTATCCAGTGGATGATTTACCACGGTCGACGATGCAAATGCACCCAACATCGGAGCGCTTGTCAACAGTTTTGTGTAAGGCGTGCCATTCTCAACATTCGTGTTTTCAACGACATTGACGCATTCCCTAGAAGAAGGAAATGACGAGGACACCGCAGTTTGCCAAGATTCGACGCCATTTGAACGACAACAAAAAGAGGTAATCTCGATTCCTCAAGTAGAGTCGTCAGTAGAAATTTTAATTTACTGTCAAAATTTTAATAGAATGAAAAGTGCATCGAAAATGAATGAAATTCACAAGAATATTTTAAGTAGCTCCTATACAATTATTTTGGCTACAGAAACTAGTTGGGACGAAAGTGTTAGAAGTGAAGAAGTTTTCGGGAACAGCTACAATGTGTTTAGAGCTGACCGAGACATTCATATGTCTGAAAAGAAGTCAGGAGGGGGAGTTTTAATAGCAATTACATCAAAATTTAATGCAGAAATCATTACTACAAGGAAATTTAAAGAATTTGAGCATGTGTGGGTTAAAACCCATCTGGCAGGTGAAACACATATATTTGCCTCTGTGTACTTCCCTCCAAATAATGCCCGCAAAGATACATTTGAAAAGTTTTTTCTTATTGCCGAAGACATTATAACCAAGCTCCCCCCAGAGGTAAAAGTTCATATTTATGGTGACTTCAATCAACGAAGCATTGACTTCTTACCAGACACTGAAAATGAAAGCATTCTACTTCCAGTCGTTGGGGATAACGAAACTCTGCAGGCCATATTTGACAAAACTGCAAGTTTAGGACTTAACCAAATTAATCATGTTAGAAATCAGCAAAACTGTTATTTAGATTTATTATTCACAAACATTCTTGAAGACTTCTGTGTCACCGAATCATTAACTCCACTATGGAAAAATGAAGCGTTTCATACAGCAATAGAGTTTTCTGTATTTGTACATGATAACAAAAGACCCGATGACTGCGAGTACGAAGAGGCCTTTCAATTTCAATTGGCAAATTTTGACAACATAAAACAAAGACTAAGCAGTATAGATTGGCAAACGTTGTTTAGAAATGAAACAAGTATCGAAAATTCAGTAGACGTCTTTTACACAAAATTGTTTGATATAATAGTTGAACAAGTACCACTGAAAAAAATTAGGCGACAAGGCAACACAAAATATCCAGTTTGGTATAACGAGCAAATTAAAGATTTAAAAAATCGTAAACAAAAGGCCCACAAAAAGTATAAAAAAATCAGAAATGAAAGGAACTTATTTAACTATTTGGACATTTGCGATCAACTAAACCTATCCATTAAAATAGCATTTGAAGAGTATAACTCAAAAACCGAACTTCAAATAAAATCTTGCCCAAAAAATTTCTTTAATCATGTTAAAAATAATTTAAAATCGGAAAACTTCCCTTCAAAAATGAAACTTAAAGAAAATGTCGGTGTCAACGCGGAACAAATCTGCAATCTTTTCGCAACCTTCTTTCAAGACATCTATACCACATTTTCTGAAGAAGATCGTGATCGCGAATATTTCGGTTTCTTCCCAGAATTCACCACAGACATTGGCGTCAATCATGTCAGTGTGCAAGATATTATGGAGGCTCTAAACAAACTAGATGCCTCCAAAGGTTCTGGACCTGACGGGATCCCACCCGTATTTATGAAGAACTTAGCGTTGCAACTCACAGCTCCTCTGTTTTGGCTTTTTAACATGTCGCTTGAATCTGGCATTTTCCCCAATTTATGGAAAAGCTCGTACCTGGTACCCATTTTTAAAAGTGGCAAAAAATCTGACATATGTAACTACCGTGGAATTGCCATTATGTCATGTATGCCTAAACTCTTTGAAGCAATCGTTAACGAAAAACTATTCAATCAAATCAAAAACAGAATTACTAACATGCAGCATGGGTTCTTCAAAGGACGTTCAACTAATACAAATTTACTAGAATTCGTTAACTACTCATTGATTGCAATGGAGAATGGAAACTACACTGAAGCTCTTTACACGGACTTTAGCAAGGCATTTGATCGTATCGACATACCCTTGCTATTATTCAAACTGAAAAAATTAGGAATTGAATCAGGTCTTCTCAAATGGCTCGAATCATATTTAACTAACCGTCAACAAATAGTTAGATTTAAAGGGAAGAAATCGAATCCCATTCAAGTCTCATCAGGAGTTCCTCAAGGCTCCCATCTAGGCCCTCTTTTGTTCATTTTATTCGTAAACGACATATCATACATTCTCAAAAACATAAAAGTTCTTATCTATGCCGACGACATGAAGCTCTTTTTAGAAATTAGGAACGAACAAGACATAAAGATATTACAGGAAGAAATACATATGTTTTACCTCTGGTGTAACAAAAGCCTTCTGCAACTAAACGTAAAAAAATGTAATGCAATAACTTTTAGTAGAAAACGAAATACACCTGACATTTCAATCACTCTAGGAAATCAAGTGGTACAAAAGTGCGAAAGAGTTAAAGATTTGGGAGTCATTCTAGATTCAAAATTAACATTCATTGACCATTACAACACAATCATCAATAGAGCAAATAACATGCTTGGATTTATAAAGCGTTTTAGTTACAATTTTAATGATCCATATACAATTAAAACATTATACATCTCGTATGTAAGGTCAATACTGGAATATTGTAGCATAGTTTGGTCACCTTTCTCAATCACACATGAAGAAAGAATAGAATCAGTACAAAGGCAATTTTTATTGTTTGCACTTCGCAAAATAGGTTGGACACGATTTCCTCTCCCATCTTATAAAGCTCGCTGTATGCTCATTAACATCCAAACACTAAAAGAGCGCCGAGAATATGCAATGGTTTCATTTCTAAACGATATAATTTCGTGTCGTATTGATTCAGTCGAACTTCTATCTAAACTTAATTTTTATATACCTTCCCGGCAGTTACGAATCCGAAATACATTTATAACAAACAATTATCGTACAAATTATGCCAAGTTTGGACCATTAAATCAGATGATGGCAACTTACAACAAGCACTGCGAAGCTATTGACTTAACAATGACAAAAAGCAAATTAAAAAAATATTTCAATTCTATTCGCTTATAAAGAACATCCTAAAGTAGTGCTATGTAAACCAGATAGTGTTTAGTTTAGTTATTAGTATTTTATGTTTTAAGTGTATACTATATTTTATCGTTGTAACAAAACGGTCTACTCTTGTTTGACGACAATAAATAAATAAATGTGACTCGTGACAATACCAGTTTGATTCAGAATCCAACCAAACGACGTGGACTGATTCATGATTCATTACATCTTAATCATGATCTAGTGTTCGTGATTGTGAAATATTTTACGAAACTCAGAACATTATTCATGAATCCCTTCAATAATGGTGAACTAATTCATGATTTATAATCTGTTGGTCATTATTCAATAAGTGTTTTCGTGAAATATTCCAAAATATCTCAAAATAATGTTCATAGATACATAAACTGATTCATGATTACTAGTGTCTTAGTCACGACTCATCATTCGTTCACAAAATCATAGTATATTAATAATAGATACGTGAACTGGTTCATGATGTCTAGTATAATAAACGCAACTCACGAATCGTTCTCATGAAATATTTCACAAAATTATAGAATTTTATTCATGTAATCTCGAACTGGCTCGTAATCCATAGAATATGTTTTAATTGCCGCAAGGTTCTACTGAATCGATTTTGTTGGCTATTTTCGGCAAATTTAAGACTATGAAATTAAAAGACGGATAGGTATTCTAGGGCGAATTTTTTATAAACATAGAACGGAAAACTATGACTATGCAGAATCATATGGACATGATCGATAGGAAATGCCTTCCTTTGCCTTCTGCTAAGTAGGAGTTGGGTGTTGCACCCAAGTCTACGGCATGGTCATTGATAGAACAAAACACATCATCATGTTTCACCGCCGACGCCGCATTCTTCACATTTCCTTTCGATCATGTCCATACGAGCCTGCTTAGTCCTAGTTTTCCGTTCTAAGTTTATAACTGGTTCGCTGTAGAATACCTATCCGTGTTTCAATTTTATAGCTTTCGTTTCTCTTAGTCTTAAATTTGCCGAAAATAACAAAAAAAATCGATACAGTGATCCATAGCAAAACGGACACGGCCAAACATGCGGGGCCGTGAAATAGTTCACGAAATCATTAAATATGATTCTTGTATTCGGGATACAAGTCACGAGTTATTTTGTCACAAGATGGCGGCTTTACAACTTTTTCCCGCAGATGCATTTTTTTTGGAAACGGCTCACAGCCAGAAATCCATCCACCGTAATTTCGACCTAGAACTTAGAACTAGCTGTTTTCGATTCCTTACAGCGATTGCAAGAGATGTACGTAGGATTTTTTTAATATTTTGATTTTTCGTGAAATGGTATACTTTTTAAACAAAAGTCGTTGAAAAGTTTATGAAAATTGACACAAAATTGCTTTTTACAAAATTGTACAATAAAATGATAAAATTTGTTGTACGTCGCTGAATAAAGCAATTTTGTATATATAAAAAATAATTTGTTCGCGTAACATTTCCGGCTATCTGACAAAAGTGGTTTCGAGAAAAATGCGGTTAAAGTTTTCAGTACACAGACGGTGTATATGAAAGGCTTTGCAGTAGATTTGAAAACTTGAACATTTATGTATTGTTGTCGTCTTCCACATTGTGACATCATTTTTAAACTCTCCGTGATAGCTTACTAATGTCACTACTGTGGGCTTCCTCAATGATGATGGTGCTGGCTGTTAATTTTGAGATACTTGACGCAGCTTTTGCCGTCAATATTACCTGAACAGCGGCCACAAATTTGGCAATCGTTTGTGGTCCAGGTAATGGTATTTGAGACTATAGGTATGCAAAGATGTAATGTGTGCAGTGATACTATCGCATTATGGTTTGGGTGTGTATGGTCAAGTAGTAGGCAATGGGTCGGTCCACCTTGATTCTCTCCACAAAAACACCATTTGAAGTACGGGGAATTACTTCCTAAATTAAGAATTGATTCCATTTCTTCCAAATATGATATGAATATTTTAATAGTCACGGTAAAAGTAAGAGGTTACAGTTCTTGAAGCCGAGAATTGATTTTCTCGTCGTCCATATATATGTAGATCTCAATTATAGCGGCGTTCACAGAAACAACGAGCTATGCGTTTTATGCGATAAGGTTGGAAGTTAATACCACTTCTTGATTCTGCTACTCACTCATCTCGACAGATCACCACAGCAGGAATGAAAGTAACGATTTCTCTTGTTCTTTCGACGAGTCACACAGTATGAAAGGAATTGTTTTTGTCACACTCAGCTTACTTAGTAAGTATGGTGGTTTGAAATAGCAATTTTCCTCAACATTCTCCTATTGATTAGTTCAAACCAAACAAGATAGAAATTTGAAACATATTTTTTCTTAAATTTATTTTTGAAAATTTTCGGGAGAGGGGTATGGACACTTCCTTGTGAATGATTTACCATCGATTCAAAATTCAATCTGAATTAAAAATATTTTATTGCAACTTTAAATATTTTAATGAAACATTTGAAATTTAATGCGTTCGACAAAAATGTACCTATTATTTTAAATGGAATTTTCTAAGCTTCTTTTGTAAAAGTTATCTTCTGGAAACATTTCTTTGTCATGAAATTTGGCGATAGATCTCGACACCTACCAGTTGGCTCGTTGTGGAGGCTAGGTCCACCGCCGAGGACTACACCGGGTAAATCGCGACGAAACGGGCAAGTAAACCCTAGTAACAATTTAGGTTTTATGGCACTCTTGAAGCCCTTCATAAAACTTAGAATGCACTTGTAGTGTGCTATAAAACTATAAATGCTACTTGGGAGAGGCTCACGTGTATCGTGACAAAACTGGGAGCTAATTGGTTCACGAAACGGACATAGGGTAGTTTTAGTGCAGTAAAATACCTGAGTAGATCGCAACAAAGCTGAGAAC
This sequence comes from Topomyia yanbarensis, assembly GCF_030247195.1. NCBI lineage: Eukaryota > Metazoa > Arthropoda > Insecta > Diptera > Culicidae > Topomyia > Topomyia yanbarensis. Next base: position 321,356,383 of record NC_080671.1, on the reverse strand, counting down.
TAAATGGCCTGCGGAAACCGAAGCTAAGTAACTTGCGGTAACTTACTGCTGAGTAATATCCGAGTGGAGTCCGGGGTTAAATGGCTCAAGTACATACGCAAAGGATATGTATAGTGTAATATATGTAGAGAATGACGAAAAGCAAAAAGAATCTCTGGCACTAAATGGACGAGAGGTCGAGCCATTTCATGTACCAAGCTAGGCTCCGAGTTAACTACAGAAAATTCGTAAACAAAAGACTCCGTGAACGCCAAAATCAACGGTATCTTCGTGTGCACCTATTATGCACCTCCGAGGTGGACAGTGGAGCAGTTCAGCATAATACTGGAGTAACAGTTAATTGGCTGTAGTAGTCATTGGTGGTGACTTCTATACCCGGGCTGTGGAGTGGAGTAGTAGAGTAACCAGCACACGGGGGTGTATCTTGCCGAAAACTCTAACGAATTTAGACGTACGATTGTCTAACGAAGGTTTCGTTAGCACATTGCGAAAATATGGGAAGGAATGTATCATCGACGTCACATTCTGCAGTCCTTTACTGACAGTGAACGAGGTCTGCAGAGCATGTGAGAAGACGATTCGCTACTGTATGCATCAGCACGGAGTAGGACGACCGGCAAACGAAAATGGAAAACAAATGCTTTCGACATAGACTTCTTCGTTGATGCACTTCGGCCGGACAGGAGGATCAAAAACGTTGATGCGGTTGATCTAACAAGAAGGATTGTGAAGGTTTGTGACGCCACAATGCAGCGCAGTAGAAGGTGTCCAGCTTACTGGCGCAAGATGAAGGAGCAAGCAAGGACGATCGGTAAGTGACTAACGATGAGCTTACAGAAGTATCGAAGCGACTGAAATGAAGAAAGCCCACGGTCCTGATGGAATACCAAATGTGGTGCTCTACGCTGCGATCCTGGCACACCTGGACATACTGCAGAAATGTCTATATGTCGAAATGTGGAAAGCTTCTAAACAGAAGCGAAGAGGAGATCGATACTGCGCTGTGGTTACGACAGATGTCAAGAATGTATTCAACAGAGCCAGCTGGGGAACATTCGCCCCAGCACTGCACACAATGAAGGTCCCCGACTATCTATGCCAGATCCAGAGGAGCAGAGTACTGCTGTGGTTCCGCTAGCGAATGACGGATCTCAAGAGTAGCATGTCTGTAATAATATACGTACCTGGAACTATTGAGAACAAGAGCTACAGGTCCAAAGCCCTGGTAAAGGAGGATGGTTGTGATGATCTGGGCCGCGGTCATCCCGTAAAGCAAGATAGGTCATAACCCCAATTCCAAGGCGTGAAGCGACCCGTGCCGAGGGATGAGTGATCGAGGGGGTGAAAAAGATGCTCGATCGTTAACGGAGCCTGTGGCAACCCCCACAGTAAGCGTCCCTTACCACGTTATTGCGGAGCTCTGGCGTGGCGGACATTTATTTTCGCGCTACTCGTGTGTACAAACATGGAGATAAACAAAAACAAAACAAATATACAAACGGAGGAGCCAAACCCCTTTGCTAGAGGTGGTTTGGCGAGGTCTCCCCCTGTGGGGAGAGTAGTGGAGCGACGAGTGCTGCATCTGATAGCACCAGTGACCCCCCAGCAGTGGTAGGAAATAGCCCTACCAACGCACTGGACGGGCCACTATCCGCGATGCGCAAAGTGGTGGAGCAGCTCGATTCAATAATCGAGTTCACTAGCGCAAAGCAAAACATAAGCAAGGAGTTGAAGCAGAGCCTCCTGGTGCTCCGGAAAGCTATTCGTGTCGCAAGACAGGAACAGCAGGCTTACGCCAAGAGGGTGAAATGTCGGGAGAAGTCCGACAGAGAAACCCAGACAGTGGGCTCCAAGAGGGAGGGAAGAGAGAAGGTCGATACTGATACTCAGACCGGGACCGTCACCTTCTATGGAGCAGCCATGTCGCTCGAAGCGGCGGCCGAGTTCCCCTCGAAGGGAAAAGGCAAGGCCAATCGCAAGACGGCGTCGAACGCGAAGCGCCCTAGGCGAGGGTACAAAAACCGGCACCACACGGCGTGCTACCGTTAAGGCCAAATGCCGTTTGGCCGAGGTAAGCGAGGGCGAGAGTGACCTCGCTGGGCAGAGCGATGGTACCAGCAACCCGGCGCAACCGAGGCAGGGGGGCGTAAACCTCTGGACGCTGGTTACCAAGAAGAAGCCGGCACCGACACTGGAGCTGCCGCGGCCCGCGAAGAAGGCAAAGGACAGAGGCGAGGCCTTGTGGTTAAAAACCGACAAGGACAAATACGTCGACGTCCTAAAGTCGATGAAGGCGGCCGAAAGCTTCTCGGCCCTTGGGAAAGATGTGCGTAGCGTGAGACGCACCAACACGGGAGAAATGCTTCTGGTGCTGAAGCGAGGCGCACAATCTAGTGCGGTGTACAAGGCCTTGGCCCAAGAGGTCCTTGGTGAAGGCGCCCAGGGCAGGTCGCTAGGGACGGAAATGACTCTCCAGTGCAAGCATCTGGACGAGTTCACGACCGCAGAAGATGTCGTCGAAGCCGTTAAGGAGCAATGCGACGTGACAATCGAGCGTGCGTTTTTGAGAGGGACCCGCTGGCACCCAAGTAGCCTACCTCAGGCGACTGAAGGCGGATGCCAAAAAGGTAACCGAGAAAGGTAAGCTGAAGATTGGCTGGTCGGTATACCCATTTAGCATACCCCAGCCGCCTTCAGTGGATAGGTGCTATCGGTGCCTTGAGTCCGGCCACAAATCCTACGAGTGCAAGGGCATAGACAGAAGCAAACTATGTCGTCGCTGCGACGAGGAGGGGCATAAGGAGCGGGGTTGCACTAAGGCGCACAAGTGCCTTATCTGAACCGCTAAGAAGCAAGCCCATAACTATGTACTCAGCCAAAAAATACAATGAACTTTATAAGTATATCGTGTATTTTTTAGTCACAAGCAGGACGTATGAAAATCATAAGATTATCTTCTGAAGCGGCATTTATTTCGTCAAATCGGTTTGCTATGATTTGGTTTTCCATAATGCATCTTCGATTTTTCATAAGACAAAATTATATATTTCTCTTATGTTTATGTGAATCATAAGATGCTCGCATGAAACTCAATCGAGTAACGTATGCAATACCCAATAAAGTCGTATGTTTGGGCTGAGTGTGGGTACCAGGTTTGGTGGCCTGACAGGCTATTTGTGGTTTTTATGGGCAATGACTATCTTGAGACTTTACCTGTTGTCCACTTGAGCTCCTAACGATTTAAATTTCACTTATTATAAATTTTAGCTCCAATAGCTGCTATTTTAATCAACTTAACTGTTCGACGCTTTGCGGGTAAGTGATCGAACGTTCCCATGATCAGTTAGTCGAAGCGATCTGGAGCAGACTCGGTTAAACGTGCCACTTCACGAAACTTAGGGAGGGTGCCGCACTATTCTATTAATTACGGAGTTTACAACCAAGGATGCAAAATGCCTACCTTTTCAACGGCTGTAATAGTTTTGTCTACATTCTCCGTTCTCATACGACGCTGCTGTCGTTCGCTACTGAAGGACGCTCAGCGCTGTATGGTAGCCTGTGTGCAAAGCAGTAACACGACAAACAAAAATACTGCCCCTAGTACAGTTTCTCTTTCCTTATTTTAAACTTTTTAATATTTTTAATCACAAACAACGCAATGAGTGCGGTTTATTTACGCCACAACCGGCATCAACGCTTTCGTGTGCGTCCCTCTCTCTTTGAATGTGCAGAGAACAGTGTACAAAACGAGAGGGCAAACTTTACTGCGCCACACGCTCACCGAGCAGTCGGAGTACAGCAGCAAAACAAAAATGTATTTAACTGCTTTACGGAAAATTGTACTCGGTTTTGCTACCGTTCTGGAAGGAGCAGTAGTCACTGTAGCGGGCTGTACGGCTTGAGCAAATGTAAATGTACCCGAAAATATGTAGTTTACCGATACCGTTCGCATCCCTGTCTACAACCAATGAAATGCGCATAACTTGGTATCAGCTTCGTTGCTTCGTTCACAAGATTCAATATAATAACAAAAATGTCCTGAGAATGATAAAATACTTCTGTTTGAGAGCGACGAAAACTCGAATCGAATGCTCCAATTATCGCACTACCATTTGGGACAATGCTTTCAACAAAGATGGCAGACGCTGCCCTAACTAACGGCTTCAAATGGGTAGCGCGGTAATAAAAACGGGGTGAAAATAGGCTTCACACCCTATGTCTCACGGAATGGCGAATCAAATCCCGGATGAATTTTGATGATAGGAGGAAAACGTGCTCTCAGACAATGGAATAGAATTTCTAAAATTACCGGAATACTGGTCAATCATGAGAAGCAAAACTGTATAAATATTTTTATTGGTTTAAAAATGTGAGGGATTTTTTTTGTTTTAGTTATTAGAAAAAAAATATTTGCCCTCTCATTTTTCAGCGTTTCTGAAGGGGGGAGGGTGAGTGAGATTTATATTTTTTTATTTGTGTAGCCTTATTTTTGTTGGTTCAATTGATTTCCCTCAGTAATTTTTTTTTAATTTCACTGCAATCAACTAAATGAAAACACAATATTATAACTTCAGTTGAGTTTAAATGACTGCGATAGGTACGTAACAGTACAGGTATACCCAAACATTTGTGTACTACCACAACTCAACTTCGATCATTTGAATTGGACGTAATCGTAAAACCTTATTGTGTAGTGCAAGGCGGTAAATGCAGGGCGGATGAGGCAAGCTGTGTGGATTTGATATGTTTCGCTACTGCAATGTGGGAAATCCATTTACCGTATCTAATGGCAGAACCTATTAAAATATTCATCGTAATGGTATCAGATCCAGGAAATCAATATGGATATTTTTACTTGATCTCAATTGAGTGAAGACGACGAGAATTGTTCAGAAATTTCCAAGCTCAATATTCTAGGGTTGGAATTTCAATGTAAAAATATAATTTATTTTTAATTTAACTTCATCCTGCGAATCATTTTAGTACCTTAGGAAATATGGAAGGCAATCCTGTGAAAATGAACATCTGGATGTTTTTTGAGGCTACGATACGACAAATGACCATCGACAGCTAGTGCAACACTATCATAAAGAAATGATAAAATTCCTATACTAATGAAAAGACGCAGCCTGCACTGTGCAAGACACGTCAAATGCGCAATGCTCGTAAATTATACAGATCGCGTCTAGAAACGGCTGGAGGGCGCTTCGTTCAATGAAAGTCATTTCTGTGACTTCCGAAACAGAAAACACACCAACCGTAATGCGAAGCGCAAACAAGGATCCAACCCACAGAAGAATCCATTCATACCAACATGGCAAAAATGTTTTCCACCATCCCCATCATATTGCTTATACCTACATATATTTGTAGGAAACATTGGCAGCAAAGTTTTCACACCGACTCGACTTGTTGTACCAAGCAAACACACAAGCGAAATCAAAACCGCAGCCTCCTCATTTTCCGAGAAGAGAGAGCGAGAAATTCAAGCTCGGTGGCTCCTTCGATGGGTGTGCGTTCGCAAATATTATATTTTCCCATCAGCAAATGAAAACAAACAAACCAAAAGGCAAGCAATAAATTTGATCAAAATATCGTGCGCCATGTAGGATAACGTTGCTCACGGTTATTTCTTTATTTTTTGTTATTGTTTCTCGGTGCGAGCCGGAAAAGTCTACTTCGAGTTGATAGACGATAAAAATGTTATGCTTTTATTTGGTTTGCCGCTGGAGAAATGGTGGTACTCTGCGACAACAGTGTAGTGCCGAAGATCGAGACGGGATAAATCCTAATGAAAGTTTGTTTTTTTATACATAGCCCTGCCTTGTGTCGGAATTTGAAATGCTCAGCGAATCGAGTCACGTGAAAGCTTGGTTTGTTATTCGTCAGCGAACGGTGGCCATAAAGTTCAGTCCGTTGTCACAAACAATCCATTCTTGAGTGGCGACAATTTGATTGTCACTACTCAGAATGATATTAGCTTGACATGCTCAACATAAAAAACTTGCGAAAGGTAAAGCAAATGGGGAAAAATAACTTCAGTTCTTGTCGTTCGAAATGGTCTTCGAGCGGCTAGAAATAGTTGACCGTATCATAACAGAACTTTTTATTGTTTTCGGAAGTTTTTATGCCTGGTTTTTACAGAATGTCCCACTTGAAATTTTTTACAGTGAAGGATAGATTATTCGTGTTCAATGTGTTCACCATAACTTTATTATTTGTATATTGAGTGACATAAATTACACTAGTTTACAAAAAAATAAGCTGCGAAAAAAAAATATTTTCTGGGCTCATTTTAGGTCGCTGAGCCATTTTTTTTTTCAATGAAACGTTTTACAGATTTCTTCAAAAAATACACTCGTTTGATCATTGGATAAATACAAATTTAATATCAAGGTCAAAAGGAGCGATTGTTGATTTTCGTCAAATATTTCAAACAGTATAACGATGATTGGCAGAGTAATATGCATCCCAATTTTTATTAATCATAACGACTTAATTTCATAGACAAATTTGATTGATAACTTTAACTTACTAAACCAAATTTATCAAAGTTTGTTTGAAATGGAAATCTATCACCATGTTGAACTTTCTCCTTATTGGTTTGCTTGGCCGCACTGTTTTCTGCTTGTTTACTTCTCCCCTCTAAGAACAGTCTGCTTTAAAGTGATCCGATGAAGGTCTTCCGTTAGTCAACCGTTCCAATATGAGCTCTTAAGTAGGGTTACCAACCGTCCTTATTTTAAAGGACATGTCCTTATTTTCTACGACTTTGAAAAGCGTCCTTATTTTACTTTAAATGTCCTTATTTTAGTCTCAAGCCGTGGTAGGCATATTTGAAATCTTTCAGATCAAATTTATTACAAGAGCATTAAACTATTCAATCATTTTCATTCTGCACTTCTTTCCAACGACTTTTTTTGTCAATGAATATGGCTACTTTTACAATGTTGATATTGACAAATTTAACAAATTTTACTCATGTTTGAGTTAGTGTTTTTCACTGCGGCGGATAAACCAAAATTCCGACAGAAGCCAGCCAGAACTCTGGCACGTATTCTGGCTGGATGGGATGGATTTACTGGAGAGGCGTATATACCCAGTAAACGAAAAGGCGACTAGGCTGATTTAAATAGACGCCGACGAGCGATAAACTATTGAAACTTTGTCTAGGCCAGAGATAACAAACATATTGAGATGCGCGAAGACTGAAACTAAAAGTTCCAATCGAACCCAAACCAACGATTTCAATCGATCAATGTGAACAAATATGCAGGATTTAGGAAGTAACGTGTTGTTTCAAACACTTAATTTAGGTCTTGTGGAGAAAAATAGCAGTAGGTACTGAAAAATATGTGCATGAAAACGAACATTGATTCTTTTATTATATTAAAACCTAATTAAAGGCGATAATAAATCGATTGTTTTTCAGAATTAACTACTCGTTTGTTCATTAATTTTCGTTAGGATATAATCTACTGATACTGAAAGGGGGAGGGTAGTTTGGGCCGGTCGACATTCAGTGTGTCCTTATTTTGCTCTTAGCCCATTTGGTAGCCCTATCTTAAGACATTTCTCTAAATTGCAATCTTAAATTTATTGGCGAATGAAAATGATAATTCAAAGCTTCGTTCAAACTTCGAAAAGTGTTTAGGAGGCCCGGAGAATCCGCTCTCATGTACCAATCGACTCGGCTCGACAAATTGGGGTAATATCTGTATATGTGTATGCATGTCAGCAACGGTTGAACCGATCTTAACGAAACTGATTTCGAATGAAAGGCCTAACGCGCCAATTCGACACTATTATTTTTGTTTCTAATGCAATTCATATTCATATTATACCCGTAGCATTAGCGAGAGCATCTGTATTTTTGAATCCCAAAATTCTAGTGAAAATTTTGCTTCTTTTGCAAGATTTAGGTTATACTGACCATGACTAAATATCAGTTGTATTATTTATTAAAAGGATTTAGGGAATCACAACATCGCATATATAAAAATAATGTCACAGTACCAACCATAATTTACCATTTCTCATACGTCCACCCTCTCTCACTATCTGCCATCGTGTTCGTGGCTACTGTCATGACTCACATTTATCCTGCTATTTCCTTATCCATTTCTAAAATCTTCAACTAATCTGAAATATTTGTTAATGCCCAAGCTAATTTGATGTTTGCGAAGTAACTGTGTAGGTTTAGGAAGACAAAACTGCTGTTGTTTGCCGTTTTCCAGTAAATAGTTATTCCATTTTAGTGGAGAGCCCATAAAAAAATAAGAGTCCCATAGCCCGTAAATGAGTTATCTGTTGGATTGTATTCTGTGTCACCACTGGATAACATTTTACAATTTTTTTAGATATGCTGAATGCGCATATTGTTTATAAACAACAACGTTTTCAAGCTACTACTACTTTGGGGTTAGATATGATTTCCTCACAAAAACCTTTTATTTGAGCACTAACAGCTACAAAAATTAACCGAAGAACTGAAATTATTGCAATTGTTCTGATTACAGCAGTGTTGCCAGAGACATTTTCAATTATAAGTGAAAAATAATATTTAAATATATCTTCGTTGAATTAATTTTTTTTACTATCTTTCCCGCCCAATTGAACTATTGAAAACTTTGCAAGAAATGTGAATTGAGGATCGGAAGGTGAAAATTCATCAGCTTCTGGCACTGCTAGAGAAGCGCCTATTCCGATCAAACAGGTTTTTCGTATATCTCTACCCCAACACTTTTGCGTTGCGTAAGCACGGTATACTTCGTAGATTGCAGACTGATGACTCTCATTTCCAGCCAGACTACTTGAGGAGCATTGTTTGGGAATAACAATTAATCCAGTCCAAGCGAGAGATTCGCCTGAGAGCCACGACCATCTTTACCGTAACTTGGGATGAGAAAGGAAGTGTTGATGTGGTACTTACTTAACGGAAGGCTTCGACTCAGTGACACTCGCATAAGTACCACGGATTGGGTAGTGGGTGGGTTGTTAGTCAGGATTCGCTTCAAGCAAGCGATACGACTGAGACTATATTTTCGTGCATGTTTGAATAGTTTATTAACTGTAGGATACGTAAATCTTCTAGGCGTTTAAACTCTGGCTAATCGTTTATTGAGATTGTTTCATCGAAAACAACTTGAATTCCGGACAGCAGGCTGTCGGGAGTGTTGTCGACAATGTAAAATGGAGCGTAAACAATGAGTTTAAAAGTGGTATAGTGGAACATTCGAAAATTATGTCACGCAAAGGTTACCCAATACTAACTAACTCTCTGTCATATTACCTCGTTATTTTTCCCCTTGGTCTAATACGAATCAAATTATTTTAGTTTTTCCTTCATTTTGTAATAGCACTTTTATGCCGCTACTAGCCAAAGTGTTAATGTTCTATGCAATTTATTCATATCTCTTCCTCCTAATAGCGTGGCAGAATTTATAAGTGGTCCTTATTGATATAATCACAAGCATATTGAGATCCTATAACTTGAAATTTTTCGAGTTAAACGTTCCGATAATATAATGAAGACGCGAAACAGAAAAAATACAAATGCTGCGTTCCTAAACGATATTAACAGCATGCACGAATCAAACACCCCCGTTTCCAAATAGTACGTACTTATTCTTGGCTCAGTATAATTGACTGATGAGTTGATGGATTAAAAGTAAAGCATTAAATTGCAATTGTTCTGATTACAGCAGTCGGTTGTCACGGTAAAGATAGACACGTCTACCTTTATCAGGACACATGTTAGTGAACTCGGGTGATTCGTAGTTATTCTGCCTAAGCTCGACCCTTATTAACAGAAGACAAAGATTAAGCCCGTACGATATTAAGCCTGTTCTAATGACCCTGCCACTTCTAATTTTCCGATCTGTTTACTTCACATCCTTGGTCTCACTTGAGTACTATGGCTCTAAGTTTCATAACCTTCCCTACCCAGTAATCTCTAGCTAATTGAATGTCGTTAAAATGTAAAAAAAAAGAAAATATGACTAACATAGTCGAAATGAAAAAGGAAAAAAGTAAAGCATTAAATATGACCATAAAACATTTGTTCCTCGTGCTGAAATGATTGCCGCAAATTGGTAATTGGATTTGAATTGATCTTGCGAATTGTCAATTCTCCACCCTCAGACATATTACATACATACATACATACATACATACAGTCATTCACTCAGACAAGACCATGCGTATTTCCCACCCATATTAAACACCCAGTGGATTCGTTTCCTAGTTGGTCAAATAAACACTAAGCAAACAAATAAATTAGTTTGTTCAGTCGAAAGAAATGTCAGCTCGATTGGCATCAACCGGCGGATACATGTTCCCTTGCAGTGCCATCAAATGAAAGTACATTTAAAATTACTTACGACAAAATATGTGCAATTCAGAATATAACGAAATGAAGATTGCTTAATTATTTGCATTTAAAAAACCTGTTTTAATCCACCTAGCGGTGCAATTGTGCCTTTCTCATTTCTCTAAACTATGGCACGGAGGCTTTTTATGTTCAACATAATTGTGGAAATGTCCATTACATTCTTAGTACACTTTGCATTTATACACAATGGCATGCCAGCCACGAACTTGATGAGCTACGTGTCGACGGTGAAACACTTGAAACAAAAAATATCATACTCCATTAGCCTAATCAGCATTAGATCAATGTTATCTGCTTGTTAACTCATTTTGTCATGCGGGGATGGGTATGTGAGGAGGGCGAAAGTCCCATGAACGAACGACTCCCCAGCTTAAATTGGTATGCTTTGTGATATAGTGGTGGTTTAAAGATGATGGGGTTGAAAGGTAGGGGTATGAGGGTTGGATGGAGTGGTGGTCTGAGGGGTGATTTAAGGAGATTTTTAAAGGAGGGGAGTGAACAGTAGAGGGGGGGGGCAGTGTAACCCCTCTCCGTAAACCATCAACTACGCCCCTGTTAAAATCCAGAAACCTTATGCGAGTCGAAAAAAAAATTAGGGATTAGGGGATTAGGTTGACGTTTTTCAGAGTGATTGCATAACCTTTCTATATGAGAAAGGCAAAAATGTGCAAAATCCAAAAAAGTGAATCTTCGTCAAATTTTTTTCGTGTTTGCATCAAATCTCGACGTTTTATGCACCTTGAAGACATTTAGCATCAAAAATAAAAATTCTATTTTTAATTTTTCCTATAGTTTTTATGAGAAATTTCTGTGTGGCCGCACTCTGAAACCCGTAATTCCGGAACCAGAATTCCGATCGATCCAAAATTCAATAGCAGCCGATGGGAAGGTTGCACCTTTCATTTGAGACTAAGTTTGGGCAAATCGGTCCAGCCATCTCTGAGAAAAATGAGTGACATTATTTGACACATACGCACATACATACACACACATACACACACACATACACACACATACACACACATACACACACATACATACACACATACACACACATACAGACTTTTTACGATCTCGACGAACTGAGTCGAATGGGATATGACACCCGGCCCTCCGGGCCGGGATTAGGTTGACGTTTTTCAGAGTGATTGCATAACCTTTCTATATGAGAAAGGCAAAAAGATCGGATAAAATTAGTTGCATAACCAAGGTGGTTCATTTCCAAAGATAGCACTGCTGATGAATCACTGTATAAAAATTGGTGATAAGGGACGCGGACGAAAATAGCTGACCACCGCCTATATCTCCACCCCAACACTTTTGAGCAAAAACAGTTTTGCAACTCTATTTGCGTTAGTAACAAGTTGGGCATGAAAGAGTTAATTTCATCCATATTATTCTTTTCATTTCTTTTATTTCTTTAATTTATTTTTTGTTTTATTATTATAATTTATTAAATCTATTTTATTCATTTTATTTTATCAATCTTTTCCCGTTCATGTTATTCAGTTCCTTCATTTTATTAATTGTATTAATTCTCTTCAGTCATTCTATTTATTCGTTTGCTCAAATTTGTTAGTTTAAAATAATAGATTTTTTCTATTATTTTAAAACTTTCTTTAATTATGTCCAATTTTCATTTGACTTGACGAAATTTGATTTATTTGTTTTTTGATTAGATTTATATTAATTATTCTACCAGTTTCATGAATTTAATAACTTTTTTCATCTTTTTGCTTTGTTCATTTTTTAATTTTATTTGTTTTATTGAGTTTCTAAAATTTATTCGGTTTATTCCAGGACTCGAAACTGTGTTCATCTCACCTCCATTTGGGTACCAACTTCGCGTCACTTCCGCACACTAATGAATGATCCAACAGTGATATGTGTAAGAAATGTCTATTCTGTCACTGCTAGGTGGATTAAATCGGTTTTTATAGTAAATTTCGAAAAGTCAACTGCAACAAAAATGTTTAACCCGACGGGTCAAATCTCAACGGCTACGGTATATTCAATCACAACCTCAATGATCCTGCTTCAGCTAACCTCGCAGAACTTGCTGCTATTCAGTATACCGTTGGGATCATTGATTCTTTGATCATCGATTATAACTTTGTTCTTTGGAACAGCATCAGCTCAATAAAAGTTCATCGTTCAGTAAAACCTAGAGAGTATATCCTGAAGAAAGCATAGGAGTTCTTGCGTGACTCATTTGTACGATCTTTAGCTAAGGCGAAAGTCTTAGAAGGAGACATTTACGAAAGATCAATCTGCTTCAACGAATTTTTCACTATCTTTCGACAGAGGACGCTAGAAAGTTTGCAGATGTTGGGGAGCAATGGAAAATTATGACGGTGGTTCTTATCCCGAAGCTCGGCTATGAAAACAGTAGCGGACCAAGCGTACTATCTTGAGGAACTCCAGAATGGTTGGAAAAGGACTCAGATTCATTATCACCAATTTGAACAACGACTTCACGGTGAACAAGGTATGTGCAAAATCCGTGCTGACAAGTGCTTATGTAATTTTTACTAGCAGAAAACAGCATGTCGTTGATAAGCGATTCGATTTTTGCTGCTGAAGTGACACATTGAACAGGTGCGTCAGTGGAATTGCTAAAATATCGGAACATTTTTTTTTAGAACAGCTGAAGGCATAGTACTTAGTCCTGGAGCATAAGACGATTTCGTTTTTTGTATTTCAGAGAGAACCGATTGTTCTGAAATGGTGAATACATCCATATCTAACGCACGAACGGGAATATCACGGGACACGATGTCGAGCTCGATGGCAGTTGGCGCATTAGTCGTGAAGACACTCGAGAAGTAGCTAGCAAATAGGGAGTACTTTGTCGCCGTCGTAGTCGCTATTTCGCCATTGAAAACACTCCTAGACGGAAGACCCGTTTCTTTTCTCTTATTAACAAAAGTTCAGAAGCCCTTCTGATTTCGTCGTAAGTTTTGTTGGATGCGGTTCACATCTCCTTTGTACAGCAATTTATTGTAACAGCGGTACACATTACTGGCTATTGCGAAAAAGCGCGTTTGTATAGGGCATCGTCGATTTATGTACGCGCATAGAGCATTGGCACGGATGCGTTTCAAATTCCGAAAAATTGCGTTCGACCAGTGAGGCTTCCTGGGAGGTTGATAATTTGGAACTGATTCCACATCCACTATCATAACCCGGGCCCCGTGGTGGTGGAGGAACGCTATGTGGGAAGCTGAGCTGCAAGCAACCGGGCGGGTCATAGTTGGTGGATAATGCTTTATCGCGATAGCAACTAGTTGTGATTCGCAACCCGAACCAGCAGCTGAAGCTGACTGCGGGTGTGGTAGGACAAGGTAGTGGGCCCTATACGTTCTAAGCCTAAATACCACATGCCCTAAAGCAGCCCTGACAAGGCGAGCCAGCGCCGCCTTTAAATAAGCGCTTAGCCCAAATCCCTCTCCTCCCGTTATCCTTCCTTCCTTCTGCGGCTGTTCACCCATCTAAACATGGAAGCTGTCCTTCAATGTCAGCTTCTTTCACCGAACAGCCTAGATAAGCCGTGTAGTGTCGTTGTGTCGTAGTGGTTGTTTCAACCGGCTAAGAATTACACTACGGACTACCTGTTCCAGTGATAAAAATCCACCAAACAGGGATTTTTCCATAGTGTCATGCGACCCGTGCTATGGGTAAAATTGTTGAGGGGGTTTAAAACATTCTCAATGGCGAACGGAGCCTGGGAAGAGTTGGGCGAACTCCCCAGTATGCTGCATTACGCAGCGGAACGTTCACTCTACACACCGATTTTTTTTCACCGATGATCCACTTAATTTTGCCGAATTTTTGTTGGCTGGGGGTTTGCTTAGACTCTCAGCTGATTGTAGTTCGGTGAAGTTTTGTTGAGTTTCGATTATCAAATTTCGATGTGTACAGATGAACCTGCCCAGAGGCCGTGTGGTATCCGGCCTAGAATTGAGCCACTGGAGTCCTGCTCCCATGTCGTAGGAGGCGACTGAAAGTAGGAGACTCTAAGTCAAGGTGTAGTTCCGTGCCAAATACTTAATGACTGGAGGGTCTAAAATATGCCAGTCGCGCACGGAGTATTTTGGGTTTTGCCCTTACTGTGTTATGCGAATCTCTGACACAGTGGACCATTATTTTCTTCGCAAATCGTGGGAATCAAATGATCATGTCCCATTTAAACCTGATATGGCTCGCTATATGCGTTAACATCCCAACTCGCTTGGTGTCCTCTAGTTGTTGTGCAATTTATGTTGGAGATGAAATGTACAGTTCTCTATTCAAAAATGGTTAGAATAGCACAAATCAATCTCCAACATAAACGTACAGCAACTATGAATTTATCTCGACTCATGCAGGAAGGTAAAGCTTCCATAGCATTGGTTCAAGAACCGTATTTCCATAAAGGAAACTTCTATTTTGGAAAGTTACTTAACACTGCCTTCATTGCTTACAACAAGACAGGCATGACTAACCCACGTGAAATGCCTCGTGCTTGCATTCTTGCTCATAAGGCTTATGGCATAAGGCCATAAGGCTATCATATCGGAGTTCACAACTCGCGATATCTGTGTTGTCACAGTTACACTGACTGTCGGAAACGTAGACAAAAAATATATATATTGTTCAGCATACCTACCACATAACGAATCATCTGCTTCTGATGATTTCAAAAGCGTTGTATCATATTGTAGCAGAAATGGGCTTCCGCTCATTATCGGCAGTGATGCGAATGATCATCACATCATTTGGGGCAGCTCAGATATCAATCTGAGAGGCTCTGAACTGATGGAGTACATAAGTAGTACAAATCTCCATATTCTGAATGTGGGAAACCGACCAACTTTTGCGAGGTCTGGGAGGGAGGAGGTGTTAGACATAACACTTTGCTCTGATAGAATTTTGCATGAACTGGGAAATTGGCAGGTTCCAAATGAAACTGAACCGTCTCTATCCGATCATAAATATATATTTTTCGATCATTTTGATGTCACCTTCAATGTGGTGACATATCGTAATCCTAAATCTACAAACTGGGACCTCTTTTTGGAAAACTTGGCGACTAAATTTCATGGATATTTTCCAACAATTAGTCAACTAGACGACTTAGATGACGTCGTGGATACGACAAACTCATTCATATTAGCATCCTACGAAGAAGCTTGTCCACTTCGTACTGTTAAATCGACTAGGGGAACCCCTTGGTGGAGGGCTGAGCTTGAAAGAATGAAGAATGTTATGAGAAGAGCTTGGAACCGGCGTCAGCGTAATGACTCCAGGGCTTTCAGGTCAGCTCGTAGTGCATATAAGAAATGTCTTAGATCTGCAGAATGGGCTGGCTGGCAAAGCCTATGCACTAATGTCTCTAGTCTGAACGAGGCTAGCAGATTAAATAAAATTCTCTCCAAATCGAATGATTTTCAGATGAACTCCTTAAAAAGATGTTCTTAATTGTCTCTTCCACACACACTTTCCAGGTTGTATCGATCCGGAGTTGAACAATGTTCACAGATCTCATTCTGGTGATTCGGACTCGTGGGCGTTAGCACGCACATTGGTCTCCACTGAATCGGTCAAGTGGGCTGTTGACAGCTTTGCTCCATACAAATCACCCGGAAAAGATGGAATACTTCCCGTGCTACTGCAAAAGGGATTTGATATTCTTAAACATGTCTTGAAAAAGATTTTGCTTTCCAGTCTTGCTACCGGGTATATCCCGAAAGCATGGCGAGAAATAACTGTTAGATTTATTCCCAAAGGGGGGCGCTCAAGCTATGAAGAAGCCAAGAGTTTTAGGCCTATCAGCTTAACTTCTTTTCTTCTGAAAGCTTTGGAACGGATAATCGATCATCACATCAGGAATGTTAGTTTAGTTGAATATCCACTGCACAAAATGCAACATGCATATCAGTGTGGGAAATCCACAATAACTCTGCTTCACGATGTTGTTTACAACATTGAGAAAGCCTTCTCGCTCAAGCAATCTAGCTTGGGTGTATTCCTAGATATAGAGGGTGCTTTTGACAATGTGTCCTTCCAGTCTATTCTGGAAGCGATGCGCGGTCATGGGATACCTGCATGTATCTCAGGCTGGATAAACGCAATGCTTAGTAACCGCATACTTTGCTCGTCACTGCGACAGGCTGAGATACGGAAGTTGAGTATTTGCGGTTGTCCTCAGGGCGGCGTTCTGTCACCTTTGTTATGGAACTTAGTAGCTGACAGCTTGTTGAAGAAACTCAATGAGCTTCCAACCTACGGGTTTGCTGACGATTACCAAATACTAATTACTGGATTTTGCATCGGAACAATCCAAGCCAAACCATTGAATTCTTTTCACGAAGAAGCGAATAACAACCGTGGTTCGTCCCTTGCAGTTCTTTGATTCTGAGCTACTGTGTGCAGATCAAGTCAAATACGTTGGAGTCATATTGGATTCCAAACTGAATTGGTCTGTGCACATTGAGTTCAGAGTCAAGAAAGCGTGCATGGCCTTCGGGCAGTGCAGACGAACTTTTGGAAAGACCGGGGGTCTCAAACCTAAATACATCTATTGGATTTACACGACAATTGTACGTCCAATACTGTCATACGGATGCCTTGCGTGGTGGCAAAGGGGAGAGGTGGTGACAGTCCAGTCAAAGCTAAACCATCTGTAAAGAATGGCGCTCATGGCGTTGACTGGTGCTTTCACCACGACTGCGACTGCTGCTCTTGAGGCACTGGTTTGAGGTATCAAACCATTACACATACACCTCAAACAAGAAGCACTATCATGTGCATACAGACTGCAGGTTACTGGGCTTTGGAACAGTAATCATGTTGATCTTGCTACCAATCATACAAGATTGTGGTCACAAATGGTTACATGGGGTGAAGATATTCTTGCTCCCAGCGATATTACACTCACATGTATTTTTCCTTACAGGACATTCCATGTGAAGATTCCCTCTCGAGAGGAGTGGTTGTCTGGCTTTATGGAAAGACAACAACAGACGCAAGTGGTCTGTTACACTGACGGTTCTCTGATGGAGGGACGTGCTGGTGCTGGTGTCTACTGTCGTGAAATGAGATTGGAACAATCTCACTCACTAGGTAGATACTGTACTGTATTCCAAGCATAAATCTTTGCGATTATGTGCGGGGTGCAATCGGCCCTTCAACTGAGTTTGTCCGGCAGAGTTATCCCTGACAAATCCCGGTCCAAGCTAGTGATCGCGTGCCGAACCCAAATCGAAGAACTAAGCATTGTCAACACTATCCACCTTGTCTGGATGCCCGGACATTGCGGTATTGCTGGAAATGAATGGGCTGACGAATTGGCCATGGCAGGTTCAGCGATTGACTTCGTTGGTCCTGAGCCCGCGCTGCCAATTTTGACAAGTTGGATAAGGGAAAAAATACGGTCCCGGTCTTCGTCCGAGCACCACAATTATTGGAGAAATCTACAAACGTGTCGCCAAACAAAGGCGTTTCTAGAACAACCATGCCCAGTGGTTTCGAAAAATCTCTTACATTTTTCGAAGCTCCACTGCGGCATGCTGACCAGGGCTTTAACCGGCCACTGCAAACTCAATTATCACATGGCAACTATTCAGCGCGCTGAGTCTTTTTCATGTGATCTTTGTGAATCCGACTACGGAACCTCTTATCATCTGATATGCAACTGTCCAGCGGTAGCGCAATTGCGATTTCGAGTCTTCGGCCGTCCTTATATAGACGAAACCATGTTTGGACGACTGAAACTCAGAGACATACTAGGCTCATTCGCAGGCAAGTTGAAGTACACACCTAGAAAAAATCGTGTAAATTTACATCTCCTGACCCTGACATATACGAGCATCAAAAATGACTTAGTTTTACGTTTGATTTTAATTTTACAAGACGTTGAATTTCGTAAAGCACTTAATTTTACTTCACATATGGCATTTGTCCTGAATGATAGTAAGTGTAATTTTACGTCATTGAGCATGTAAAGTGTATGTTTCATGTAAAATTAAACGGAACACGGTTATTTTTCGTCATTTAGTGAATTACGGCTTGTTAAATTGTGTCATGTTTGCAATTACGTCAACGATAAAATTCAGAATTTTTTGGTGTGTACTTGTGAGCAGAGTTACAAATAATCGAAGCTCTTTTTTGACTGCTGAAAATGAACCTGATGCGACTCGCGGTGAATAGAAAAAATATTAATTCAAATAACCATGTTATTCATTCAGTTGAATATCGTACAATATATTCATTTCACTAATTATCAAATAAAATGTTTTCAAATGCCGGTAAAGCATATGACACAACAATCATCATCGCTTACCTTGTGCCAGGGACTACTTTGATGCGTTTGATTCGTTGCTGTACGGTCGCTTCGTGTAATAATCGGAGACGAATGAAAATCTGCATGGATGAATTGGCGGATTGTTCGTTTGACGTTTTCAGCTGCGTCACTGAATGTTGAAAATGAATGTGGCTCAATATGATCAATTTTCATTTAATGAATTTGAATATTTTTAACTCTGCTTGTGAGTTTAACTTACCTGTTGTTTATTTTTGTTTTGTGCTGTTATTTTTTCCACCCTTCCAATTCTACTTCCCCACACCTCCTTGTCCTTTCCTTCCTCTCAGGAAATGATGAAAACACACGGCAAGGCACAAATCCCCGACTATGTACGGGGAACATGCCATTTAAGCCAATATATTCTGATTCCTGATTCCTGATCATCACATCGTTTGCATCTGACTGAGAAGAAACGTGTTCTATGGAGTCTAGATGGAGCTGTGTAATACATAGAAGACCCGTTTTTATCAGACCCCGATTTTATCAGTTTTCTTTACCTAATTTTGTCAACCAAACAGGGTTATAAGTTTATGTCTTGGGATTGAAGAAGAACATTATTACAACTTCAGTTTATTGAAAAGAAATAAACAAATACATTTTGTTATTATTCCCATTTTGTCAACCCAAAAATAACCAAGGGGGCTTATAAAATGGGTGTTCGCTGTAGAGCATTCAAGACGTTTTTCTGGAGAAACGTAAATAGCTCTAATAAAGTAGTTTTTCGATTGCGTAGTAATCTTTGTCCAAACTGCTTCAATGATTGATCAACTATCCACACCAAATTCACAGGAGGCAAGTACGGAAGAAGCAGTGATCGAAATTCCCCCGCCGCGACAATGGATACTGTTACGAGCACCTCGATCCGCACGATAAACCGCGTAAGAATCCCCGAAGAGCTGCATCGATGTAATATGATCATAAAACCAAGGTTCCGTCAGAATGTAAATATTGTAGTCGCCGTCAAGAGCAGTCAAGTACAAGTCCTCGATGTTCGTCCTTAGCCCTCTGACGTTTTGGTAGTACAACCGCAAACCATCGGCGTCACGTGCCAAGTGTCCCGACATATTGCAAGGATGTGATGTACCCGATGGCAGATGGTTTTCAGGAAGCATATCCTCATTTAAAGCAAAATACTCGCCTGAGAAGGGAGTTCGGAAGACATCGTCACGACCTCCGAACGCAAGGCCGGGATGACCAAGCTGGTCGCTGGCTGGTAGCACGACTGCGTCCGTAGTATGGTAAAACAGGCGTCCTGGTGATGGCAGCGCAGCGTGAATTTGTTTGTGCAGTCTCGGCGGTTGCGTCGGAACAATGCTTTTTCGTAACGGTGGCAAGTTGTGCAAGAAAGGAATTCGGAAGTCGGAGATCCAAGTTCCAAGTTCTCAGTATGATTACGTCCGCTTGGAGTTGGAGTTTTGTCCGGGCAGCGCAGCGTGAATTTGTTTGTGCAGTCTCGGCGGTTGCGTCGGAACAATGCTTTTTCATAACGGTGGCAAGTTGTGCAAGAAAGGAATTCGGAAGTCGGCGATCCAAGTTCCAAGTTCTCAGTATGATTACGTCCGCTTGGAGTTGGAGTTTTGTCCGGGTCCACAATTGGGTTTTATTGACATGTCGATGAATTCTCTAAACAGCAGACACTCGGGCCAAGTAGACGGAGTAAGCGCTATCTGTTTCAGTATTGGATCAATCTTAAACGACACGAAGCAGAAAAAGACAATCTTTCCCTGCGACGACAATTCTTTATTAGCGCGATGGTTAAATCCCAAGCACTGCTGGCCGATGTGAAAATATGTTCCGCAAAAGCCACAACAGACCGGCTCTAGATCATTTATCGGCAAATTACACGCTACGCACTGCTGCCTCTCCATCACTGCTACCTACACTAGCACTATAAGGCAAGAAAAATAGTACTGCTGGTACCGATGGAGAATGCAAAACAAACTCGGTAGCGGGTATTTTTCTCAACACAAAACAGCGAATACACAGTTTAAAAAATTAATTCGTCACTTCCCGACCAACAACACAAAGTTTGCGATACGATTGGTGACAACACAACGATTAAAACACACATAAAACGAGTCGAAAGCTAAAAAATAATTGGAGCAATCAAAACAAAATTAATTTCGATTCAATCAGAATCACAACAAAATATGTTCAATCAGGTTAGACGCTTATCTCTGACGTATTGGGCTCACGAATAGCGGTATCTACGTTGGTGGCGACGGTTATCACGATATCGAACAATTTGTCTGGGCATGCAACGAGTATTGTTATGCCAGATTTCAACTATTGGATTCCGTGCGGGCCTGAGGAAGATCACCAAATGTCCCAGTTCGGGATGTAAAGGCAAACCGCGATCTCTCTTAAGGTTCCATCAATATACAGATTTTGCCGCCCCTGCTCTCTTTTATTATCATTCTAAGAAGTGCCCCTTCCGCCTCTACAGTACACCATCGATGATTTGATGCGATTTCAAGGTGAAGCGAAACATCTCTGTCATCTTAACAATTATTAACAAACATCACACGCGTAACTCGGTGTGCTCTTAATCTGCAGCTTAACCTTAGTACAAAATTCTCTGCTAATCTTACTAAAATTGTATAGGTATAGGTATCTAAGCTGACCAAATCTGACGAAAAAATCCTTACACCATACCGCAACGAAGCGAAATCGTTCATCACGCTCAGGCAAACGGTTTTCATAGTGTACGGATTTTTTCGTCAGAGTTGGTCAGCTTAGTATGAGCACTTCCTTGCCTCAAAGCTCTTCGATTTCCAGCATTGGCCAACGACGGGTTAAACTGCTGCTATACTACCAAAATGTTGGTGGAATTGATTCAATCGTTGAGCAATACCGTCTTGCAGTCTCCGATAAGAGTTTTGACATCATTGTCTTCGTCGAAACATGGTTGAACGATGACACGCTTTCCAGTCAGGTGTTCGGTACTGAATACGACAGCCGAAAATCCACCGGAGGCGGCGTATTAGTAGCGGTTAAAACCAGCTTGAAGGCAATAATCGTCGATAACACTTCTTGGGTTTGTCTAGAGCAGGTTTTTGACAATTATCGAGCTTGGCGACCGTAAGTTGTACTTGTGTGCTTTGTACTATGTTCCACCCGACCGCGCTCGTGATACCGAATACATTGAAGCACACTGCAGCTCAGTTTTTACTATCCTCGAAGATGCCAACGCTGTTGATAAGATCAACCATCTTAGATTCCAATGAAACTTTACACGTTTCACCGTCATGCAAGACTAAATATTTTCCACAGGTAATAAGATTATTTTGACTCAAGAGCAACTTTTCAAAAGGGCGTAAACGTTTCTACGTGTATGAATTTCAATTTTTTTTTCGATTACTGTATTTTATACAGCAAAACTATCTGAGAACGAGTTACAGGGAATGAATACTTCTGTCTGAAAAAATATACACTGAAAAAAATGTTGTGTCATTTTTCAAAAAAACCAAAATTTATGATAAAAATTTAAATTGCGAAAAAACCCATTTTTTTAAATTTTTTATATTTTGTTACCAAAAACCTAAAGAGAAAAGAAACATTTTGAATGTGATTGCATGATGGAGAAAAAATCGGTAAAAAAGTTTTCCTAACAATAACTTCGTACATGTTTTTAAATTCTATAATGATTGACATACAAAATTGTAATTCTATTACAGAATATAACTCTAAGCACTATTTAAAATCAAAATGCATTTAACAAAAATCTTCCAAAATGGGATAGTTTTCGAGATATTTGAAATTTTGCTCCTTCAAAAACAATTAATTCGTGTAATTATGCTCTTTTTAAAAGTTATTCGCGTTACCCCATCAAAAAATGTCAAAAATTTAATGTTTATCGTTTTAAAGACGTAAAAGCAACTTTTTTAGTGTATTTGGATCCTGGAGAAGCTTTCATTAAAAAAGTTTTCCTAACAAAAACTTTTGACATTTTTTTATAATTCTTACTATTTGCAGTCAAAAATACAATTTTCTTTTTTTTTTTTTTTATTAATTAATATCAACAGACACAGTGTGGTCCTAATGATAATTTCTTAATCTATTTAAAAAGTCAACATGTAATCTGCTACGTGGAATGTGAAGATCGAACTCGGATGACACTCTGTTGAAGGTCCGCTGCAAACCAATGATGGCACCGTTTACTCCATAGTTAGTCCGGCGAAGAGGTAATCGGAGGAATAAATTATTGCGAAGGGCGCGAGGGCGAACATTCATATTTATCGCACTGAGAAGCTCGGGGCAGTCAATTCGATCTTGTAAAATATCCGAAATCGTCATAGCACGGAATAGATCCCGTCGCACTTGCAATGTATCGAGTCCAATAAGCAAACCCCGGCTTTCATAACTTGGCAGCTGGTGAGGATTGCTCCAAGGCAATCGACGAAGGGCAAACCGAACAAATCTGCGCTGTACTGTCTCAATTCGATGGACACCGTTGAGATAATGAGGGTTCCACACAACTGAACAATATTCCAGAGTTGATCGAACGAGTGAGCAGTAGAGAGATTTCAAGCAGTAAATATCTGAAAAGTGCTTAGATATTCTCATTATGAACCCCAAACAGCGTGATGCCTTTGCGACAATATAGCTGATATGCTGTTTAAACGTCAGTTGTTCATCGAGAAAAACTCCGAGATCTTTGACGCAATTCGCTCTGTCAATTGTGGATTCAGCTAGACAGTAATTGAATCGAATTGGCGTTTTTTTCCTCGAGAACGTAATGACCGTACATTTCTTGGGGTTTAGGGTCATTCGGTTGATCTCGCACCATTCCGCAAAGGTTTCCAGTTGGCGTTGAAGGAAAGCTGCATCATCAGTATTCCGTATTCTATGGTATAACTTGAGGTCGTCGGCGAAAGACAACCGTGGTCCTTCTAAACAAAAGTTAACGTCGTTGAAATACAGAAGAAAAATCAATGGACCGAGATGGCTGCCTTGCGGAATACCAGATGAAGCAAAGAACTCTTCGGATACACAATCACCTATCTTGACTGCTAGACGACGATCACTGAGATACGATTGCATCCAACGGAGAATATTAGTACCAAAGCCAAGTCTATCCAATTTTGCCACAGCAATAGCGTGATTTATCTTGTCAAAAGCAGCTGAAAGATCCGTGTAGATAACATCAGTTTGAAGGCCGTCCGACATAGCATCTGTAACATATGTTGTGAACGACAGAAGATTCGTAGATGTTGAACGTTTCGGCATAAATCCATGCTGAGTCTCGGAGATATACTGTTTGCAGTGGCTGGAGATGGGTTCCAACACAGCCATTTCAAACAGCTTAGGAACTGCGCTTAGCGTTGTAATACCACGGTAATTGTCAACTACCTTTTTATCACCTTTTTTGTGAACTGGAAACATGAAGGAGGATTTCCAGAGTTCGGGAAATACTCCGGTTGATAGCGACAATTGAAACAGATGACAAAGAGGTTCAATTAGACCGGCAGAGCATTTTTTTAGAATAATAGTTGGTATACCATCTGGGCCTGCCGAGGTTGAAGCCTTCATTTTGCTAATCGCCAGTTGTACCATATTATTGTCGATATTGATAGAGTTCAAAGACTGGTATGATTGAGGTACATTGAGAGCCGCGCGTGAAGCCTGGGTAGGTGTCAGTTTCTCGTTGGAGAAAACACTCGCGAACTTTTCAGAGAATAGTTGGCAGATCTCCTGTAAACTAGAGCTCATACGTCCTCCATAGCTCATCGTTGAAGGCAACCCGGATTCCTTTCTTTGCTCGTTTACATGCTTCCAGAATGTTTTAGGTTCGGATTTCAACTTACGTTGCACGTTTCGCAAGTAATCGGCATGGCAACGCTTCGATGTCTTTTTATAGACTTGGTTAACATGAACGTAGTGTTGTCGCAGCATGTAGCCCCCAAACTTGGAGTACTTCTTCAGAGCGGCTCTTTTAGTCGCTTTTAACCGTCTCAGCTCGGCAGTGTACCACGCTGGGTGCTTAGATTGAAGGCCACTTCTTTTGGGTACATAGCGATCGATAGCATAGCTCATAACATTGGAGAAGGTCTGCACTGCAACGTTGACATCATCATTGTCGAGAATTTCAGTCCAGTGGATATTCGACAGGAAGTCAATAATGCTATTATAGTTGGCTTTTCTAAAATTATAGCTGACGGTGTCAGAAGCATTGCAGTCATGCTTCACTCGAATCGCTTCAAGCAATATATGCAGGGGAGGGTGATGTCTAACAGTCTTTACCAGGGGGAACGGTGCTGCGGTAACTTTTGGTGCGTAGTCAGATTTGCTCGAAAAACAGAGATCAAGGATTCTGTTGTTCTCGTTCACCACATTATTCGTTTGGCGCAGCAGATTTAGACTGTAGCAGTCAAGCAAACTGGTGATACCAGCATGAAAAGATGACAATTCGGGATCAGCGAACATAAATCCGTCAGAAGCAGAGCGCCATTTTAATCCGGAGAAATTGAAATCACCAACAATCAGGATCTCATCAACCGGGCTTGCTTGAGCGAAAAGTGAATATGATTCTAAACGCCATTTTAAATCGAAATGCTCTTACCAAAAATTTTCTAAAATGTAGTAGTTCTCGAGATATTTTATCTTTTGTTTTAACAACACAATTATTTTGTTTTATTACGACCTTTTCATAAGTTTAGCGCGTTTCTCCATCAACAATAATAAGTTTTTCAAAAGGCCCGTAAACTTTCCTGCAACTTTCTCTTTGACATCAAGGCGATATTGTGAAACATTTTAAAGTTACATCAAAACAACCAACATATGATTCAGATATATAGTTTAATCAACAGACCCTATGGTTGAAATATATTTTGGTTGCTTTCATGTAACTTTCAAATGGTTTACAATATCGCCTTGATGTCAAAGAGAAAGTTGCAAGTTTTTATTTATCAAATAGAAATATATTTTTATTGTTATTATTTATTATGCAAAATGGTTCATAATTTCAAACGAAAGACACAAAAATGTGATGATTATAGTATTCGTCGAGCAATTGCTCCGATGGAAATGGGAATATCATTACGTGCTACTGTTCGTAATTTTAGCATTCCAAGATTGGCATTGAACTCCATTTTCTTCTTGTTACCATTCAATAACACAACATTCATTGATTTATCATTGAAAAACCTATTTTAATCCACCTAGCGGTGCAATTGTGCCTTTCTCATTTCTCTAAACTATAGCACGGAGGCTTTTTATGTTCAACATAGTTGTGGAAATGTCCATTACATTCTTAGTACACTTTGCATTTATACACAATAGCTTGCCAGCCACGAACTTGATGAGCTACGTGTCGACGGTGAAACACTTGAAACAAAAAAATATCGTACTTCATTAGCCTAATCAGTATTAGATCAATGTTATCTGCTTGCTAACTCATTTTGTCATGCGGGGGTGGGTATGTGAGGTGGGCGAAAGTTCCATGAACGAACGACTCCCCAGCTTAAATTGGTATGCTTTGTGATATAGTGATGGTTTAAAGATGATGGGGTTGATGGGGAGGGGTATGAGAGCTGAGGGGTAATTTAAGAAGATTTTTAAGAGAGGGGAGTTATCCAGAAATCCTATGCGAGTCAAAAAAAAATTTGGCCGGGATTAGGTTGACGTTTTTCAGAGTGATTGCATAACCTTTCTATATGAGAAAGGCAAAAATGTGCCAAAATCCAAAAAAGTGAATAGTCGTCAAATTTTTTTTCGAGTTTGCATCAAAGCTCGACGTTTCATGCACCTTGAAGACATTTAGCATCAAAAATAAAAATTCTATTTTTAATTTTTCCTATAGTTTATATGAGAAATTTCTGTGTGGCCGCACTCTTAAACCCGTAATTCCGGAATCAGAATTCCGATCGATCCAAAATTCAATAGCAGCCGATAGGAAGGTTGCACCTTTCATTTGAGACTAAGTTTGGGCAAATCGGTCCAGCCATCTCTGAGAAAAATGAGGGACATTATTTGACACATACGCACATACATACACACACATACACACACATACACACACATACATACCTACATACACACACATACATACACACATACACACATACAGACTTTTTCCGATCTCGACGAACTGAGTCGAATGGGATATGACACTCGGCCCTCCGGGCCGGGATTAGGTTGACGTTTTTCAGAGTGATTGCGTAACCTTTTTATATGAGAAAGGCAAAACCATAAAATTTGAGTGATATCTGCACTAAATCAACCAAAAACATAAGAGGTCGGGTTTACCCCACCATTTTTGAAAACAGCAAAAATGAACATTTTTGTAAAACGCTTGTATCTCAAGATATTCCGAAGATCCAAATAAAATGCTATACGGAAAGTTGCCCAGGAGTCTACCTTTAATTTGGTATATAAAACGACTTGATCCGATGTAAAATGAACATTTTACAGCCAAAACCATTTACTTGGTCGGATTTGCCCCACCTTACCCTAAATTTTTGATTTTTTGAAAAATGACACAACATTTTTTTCACTGTATATTTTTTTCGGACAGAAGTATTCATTCCCTGTAACTTGTTCTCAGATAGTTTTGCTGTATAAAATACAGTAATCGAGCAAAAAAATATTGAAATTCATGCACGTAGAAACGTTTACGCTCTTTTGAAAAATTACTCTTGTATCAAAATATTCCAATTGCCAGAGAATATCATGGAGATTCATACAGCGAACACACCTGCAAAGTTTCGTTCGAATCGACGATGGTCATATTTTGCGGTCGGCCGGTTTCTCATGGAATCCCTTTATACTTTAATGATGTACATCTAGTTCTGAAGACTCCACGATTGTCCTTCGCAGATGACCTCACGATATTCTGCCTAATTCGTTCAATTGAAGATTTTAGATTTCTCCAACAGCAGCTTGATGTCTTTGCTGATTGGTGTAACACGAACCGCATGTGCGTGAACCCGAAGAAGTGTTCGGTAATATCGTTTTCACGGAAAAAGGATTCGATTCATTTTAACTACCGTCTACTAGAAACAGACATTGAACGCGTCAGTCACGTTAAAGATCTGGTAGTGATTCTGGATCCTCATTTTACGTTTCAACAACACGTCTCCTATGCAGTTGGTAAAGCATCTCGAGCACTGGGATGCATCTTCAGAATAGCCAAAAATTTTACGGATATCTATTGTCTCAAATCGCTCTACTGTTCTTTATCGCGATCAATTCTAGAATATTGCTCTGAAGTTTGGAGTCCAAACTACAATAATGGCGTTGAGAGAATAAAGTCCGTTCAGCGTCGCTTTTTACGTTTCGCGCTTCGTAGATTGCCGTGGAGAGATCCTTCCCGACTACCTCGCTATGAAAACTGGTGTCGGATAATTCAACTAGAGCCCCTACATGTTCGAAGGAATACTGCAAGAGCCTTGTTCATCGCTGACACTCTGCAATGTCGTATAGATGACCCAGCTATTCTAGAACAAATCAACATAAACGTCGCTCCTCGAACATTACGCAAAAACATTATGTTCAGATTACCATTCCGACGCACTAACTATAGTATGTATGGAGCCATCACTGGTCTGCAACCACCAGGCAGCTTCAGCATTCGATTTCAACGTTTCTCGACAAACTCTGCGTATACGTTTTTCCAGACTGTTTAATCAGTTAGCTAACAACACTTGACCTTTTTATTCTTTGTTTTTAATTATTGTATGACTATTGTTCTTGTGTACTTGCTTAGTTTAGTTTAACCATGCTTAGTTTAACCATAATAAAAAGTTCAATGCGTAGTTTTGAGACATTTAGAATGTAAAACAAAATTGGCACCTAAGCAAACGCAAGCGTGTCTTATCAAATAAACGAATTGAACACAAAAAACAATTTTGCCTTCGATTTTTGTGTGATTTATAGCAATTCCAACGGAACATAAAAAAATTCTTTAAAATTGCACGAACATTGAAAAGAGCGGTTTGAGGTAAATTCCTTCTTCCCGCATCGCAACTGCGGTAGAAATGTATGGACCGCACCGAAACCTATCCTTATAGAGAAATTCTAAGAATGGAAAGTTTTTGGCGGTTAGTGCGGTGAACAACCGACACTTCAAAAGCGAATCTGCGGTAAAAGAAATTATGTTTGCTCTGATAGTCAAGCTTCACTAAAGGTCACAGATTGAAGGTTGAATTTAGTATTCGCATAACGTAATCAAATCGCCCGGAGTTGGATTATGAAGGTACAGAGTACACAGCAACGAAACTAGGGGACCATTCATAAATTACGTAACGCTTTTAGGGGGGAGAGGGGGTACAACAAGTTGTGACATGTTGTGACATAGGGGGAGGGGGAGTTAGCTAGATCGTTACGTAACATGTTTTCACCGAAGAAAAAAATATTCTGGGAATTTGTTACGTAATAGGGGAGGGGGGATGGAGAAATTTGTGACAATTTGTTACATGAAGGGAGGGGGGGGGGGGTGGTCAATCTTGGGCAATTTTTGCGTTACGTAGTTTATGAATGGTCCCTAGTGTCGTGGCTCATATGCTCCTTAACAATAAGCCAACTCTACATTATTGGCATAGTAAATCAAAACAAAATTTTCTGAGCGTGATATATTGAACGGGTATTGGATAATATTCTGATGATAACTCTGGTGAAATGGCTTTGCTTGACAAGGCAGTTCCAGCCATTCAATTCAATCAAAAGTGAGAGCAGTCACTTTCAATGAATTTCATTTGCCGTCGTTGACACGGTGTCTTTTTTAACAACTTTATGCAAAAAAATTCAGCATCTCTGAAACTTCAGGATATGAAAGAATGGGCTTTCCCCTTTCATTTGAAACCAAAATCAAAATAATCCGTCGGGGGGTCTAGAGCAACTTTTTTTTTGAAGTTTTTTTTCGTGAAAACATAGATTTTACAATGGAACTAGTTCATATTTCTGCCCCTAGATGGTGTTTTAGACATTCGAACAACACTAAAAGTGAGAATCTGATAGATTATTTAATTGTCTACAACTTTGTTACCAACTAAAAACCGATTTGAAATTATCCCGAAAAGTAGTTTAATATTTTAACGAATTCTAAGTCTAAGTTAGTTTCACAGAAGACCTAGTGGTTTGTTAATTCATAAGCACTTTTTTATTTGCCAAATAGTTGTGTTTAGTTCAATAGTGAATTCAGCGGAATTTGAGAGCTTGGAAAGTCATCTTTTAGCTGAAAATTATAATTCCCTGATACAGGGCACCATTCATATTTTTGGGATGAGAAGTTTTTGATAAGTGTTGAGCAAACTAGTATGATATTAATATTCTTTTTCATGATGGTAAGTGATTCCTCCCGCAGAAACAGCCTTTTCAATTATGTATGCCATCTTTTTCATTTTTTTGGATTGTTCTCAGGGATGACTGATAACTATTCTTACATGAATCTCCTACTCTGTTAGCATCTTCGTATAAAATTGACTTGTCCTGAACTTCAACGTTTATATTTGAACAAACTCAATGAAACTTTTAACGCACCATAGCAATATTTCGCGGATTTCATTGCAACGCTTGGTTCAAAACGCTGATTATCCGTTTTCAAAATTAACTCAATGTGAACAAAAAACTTTGAGTTTTTGGATCAAGATAATTTTTTTTGGGATATATTCTAGGACTTCTATGTATATAAGGTTATTGTTGTACTCAAATCATATTTTGTTTTCAAAAGTAATACATATCGCATAATCTAGGATCAATTTAGTAACGATATCTCGAATAATTGATAGGAAATGGCCGTAAAATCCAATTGCCACAATATGCTTTGCGGAGAAAATTTGAATAAATCATTTCACACTAGCCACCAATTTGGACAGTTACTGCTGTGGTTTGCGTTAAACTAGAAACGGTGTGTCCCAACATTTCGTCTTGAACGGAATTATAATAGCTGACTGAAGCGATCATAACCTAAATTATACGATGTATGGTCCTTTCTAAAACACCCGTGTAACAAAACATAAATGTAAGCAAACCCTTGTAACCAAGCAATACCTTCCGATGAATGGTAGTCCCTTCAAAGCTATCGGGAAAGATTACAAACCAAAAGCACAAATAGTTTTCTGATTCTGTCAAACATCCTAATTTTCAGAAGTTCAATTAGAATTGTCAACGTAATTAATCCCGTCTAATATTTTTATGCCACTAAACCCAATTATTTTTTTTGGTAATATAATAAGTGCGAGAAAACATATTTCCAAACCACTAGGCCTCGTGTGAAACTATCTAAGATATAACTTTGTTAAAATCTTAAACAACTTTTCCGGATGATTTCAGATCAGTTTTTAGTGGTCAACAAACTTGTAGACAATTAAATTTTCTATCAAATTCTTACTTTTAGTGTTGTTCGAATGTATAAAGCACCATCTAGGGACAGAAATATGAACTATCTCCAGTAGTAAAACCTATATTGTTACGAAAAAAAACTTCAAAAAAAAAAGTTGCTCTGGACCCCCCGACGGATTATTTTGATCTTAGTTTCAAATGAAAGGGGAAAGCCCATTCTTTCATATTCCGAAGTTTCAGAGATGCTGAATTTTTTTGCATAAAATTGTTCTAATAAATACACCGTGTTGACAGTCTTTTTTTGGGTGGAGCTTTTCCGAAAGTTTTTTCGTTCATTCTCGAGTACCCCGTGTAGAGTGCATCAGAGAAGAATTAATAGCACCGTAATTGACTTTGCCGACTTGAAAAACGGAACCGATCAGTCGGTGTAGAAAAAAAAGGCACTCGGAAGAAAAACGAGAGCAATTATCAATTTCAATCATCGTGATTGATAATTAATTTTGTCCTCTTTGCAGATGATCTCGGCGCTGAATATCGCAATACGCAAATTTACGGAAAACTGTTCCCCAATGACAATCCTAAGTGGAGTCGAAGCTGAACCCTTGCCATACAAAGTTGTCAGCTCCGTGGAAATTTAATTAAAATAAATGCAAAATGTGAATACAGTCATAGCCATGAATCATCGTCAGTGCGTTAACTTGTTCCATCTGACAAACTGCTTGTAGGTACCCACAAAGCTAGGTTTGGAACAAAATAGCACATGGACTATGCTGTGTACGTACGACGTACCTGACTTACATGTTCTGCATGTTGTGTACCATCATGTATGAACTGCATACATCCGCGCGGGGGCTATATCCCGAATAGATCCCGATCGATGTCCAATCAAAATGTAGTTCATGTTTGCTCCACTCCACTATGCGAACTTCGTTATGATAATGCTGCTTCGAGTATCGTGCCACTCGAGTAGTTGCAGCGAAACAGCGCACCAGAAACGAATGCAAATTAATTAACAACAGAATCGATCGATCAAATTACGCAAATTTCCGTGCCTAAAACTTGCCAGTCGAGTTAATTCATGGCGTTTGATTCGCATGCGAAGCATGTATGTTGACTGTGCATTCAATTGCTCATATTTCATTCGAATGAGTTGAGCGAAACGTGAAAATATGCTCGATGGAATGGAACCGAGTATTTGTGTAGGTTTAAATTATTGATCGTAGGTCAAGGTACCGAAGGCCTGAAGAATGTTGTCAACCTTTCTATGTAAGAAAATATTTAAAGAATTTTTTTCGAACCTCTCGCTAGTTGGTATTCGACCACTAATCCACTTCCGCTACCGATAATGTGAATTCTTTCCAGTCTGAGCCGCTCTCAATTTGCAGTTAATTTATTCAATATTCCAGTGATTAACCCCAGTAATCCTCGTAGTGAGTTCGGCCAAGTCAAAGTCCCCTCGTTCGGAATAATTAATTATCCTCTTTTCGGATGGTGGCTTTCGACGGTTCCACATAAATTCCTAAGCTTTAGAAATTCTTCCGCACACTGTGGATTTTACCACAGATAGGGGAATTAGTAGGCGTAGCCCCAGCGTGCAACGAAAAGAACGCAACGAAAAAAGATTAATCGCCGCATACCAATGGGGAGCTTCAATCAATCTAACAAGACAAAATTGAACGAGAATCTAGATGGGCGACAAACGAGCTTTGAAGAGATGTGGAACAAATACCAACCATCTCCCTACCATGCTATTCTAGCATCTAACTAGACGAAAATAACCGTTTGGGTACAAACATGAACAGAGGGCGTTTTTTGGGTTGAATTGAAATTGAATTGAATTGAATTTGCTACAATTTTTCCGTTTTCTGCTGTCCGCTGGGCGAAAGCTAGCTGTGGGCGACGGGTGGTGAGCTGGGAAAACACGGTCGATGAGGGTGTTTTTTTTCGAATAGTTTCCCCAGCATTCTGCAACAACAGTGATTGACAGAGTTGGTCAGGGAATGCTTCGGGAGTGGTGCGGGAAGGACATAACATGAAAAAAGAGGCGCATAACGGCTGCCAATTTAGCTAATTTCTCAGCATCAGTTCGAGTTCGTGCAAGAAGATAAAATAATTTATGTAGGATTGATACAGGGGAAGTGCGATGCTTGGTGCTGTGTTTTTGCGATAGGAAAGTGAAATAAAAACAAAACGAATGGACATGAAATGTGCTGGGATTTTTAAAAGAACATTTTTTGCAATTTTGGCTCTATATTGTTTTGAATGTTTTCCGATGCTTTGTATGTATCAGTATGCAGACTTGGTTCGATACGATACACATGTGAGTTTCACAGAGCTTTTGAATCACGAAAATATCATGCGATTCAAGGACGCACAATAACATGTTTGAATTTCGTGCATTAGGATCGTTGACATTTGGTGAACTGGATTGATAAACTGGACTGGTAGTCAAAATAATTGACTCACCAACTAGGGTGGACGCTCTCTTATTCATTTCATTAGTAGCGCGTTTGTGGAAAAGTATGATTGTTCTCATATATGCTTAGAAAGATGTTGCCGCAGATTTAACGAAGCTTCTTCTGTGTTTGATTTTAACATTTCCTAGCATAGATATAAGTTATTAATAAGAAATATATAGTTTTAAAAGGTGTCTGTACGGGGTATACCGAAGATAAGAAATAAATGAATAATAAAAGATTTAAGGAGGAATTGCAGTTTTTTTTCGAAAATACTATTTTATAAAAGTAGAATTTTCCCAAACTATTGTTTGAAAATCTCAGACAATTAGGACTATGATTTATGGATATAAAAAACTTTGAACGGTACCATTGTGTATCTTGTGTACACGGAATATTACATCCGTTTTTCTCTACTATTTAAGTTATTTGTTTCATTTTTTCCTTTCTCATAGAGATGGTTATGCAATCTCTCTGGAAATCGATTATTAATCCCAACCGGGTGCGTAGTTTCAATCGAACGGTATAGAGCTCCCATAGGCTGCTATTGATTTTTTGTCGATCGGAGTTCTGTCAGGAGCTAACGGTTGAATAGTGCGGTCGTACAGAAAATCTTATATAAACTGGTATCACCACAGGCCCGTAGCCAGGGTTTTGTTTCGGGAGGTGCGTAAAACTTTTAGCATGAAGGTGTTAACTGGAAACTGAATTTAATTTTAAAAAGCTATTAGTGAAAACAGTTCCAAAACTAAGGCAGTAGACAATATGTTATCTGATACAAGAAAGGCTACAGTATATCGACGAATTATTGCCTTTGAATTGAATTTTTATTATTAATTTACAAGCTACAATTTTCATTGTTGGAATATGCAAACGTCGTCTGGTGGGTGCCCCTATCGTGCCAAAGAATTAAAGCTGTCCAGCACAGATTCATACGATATGTGTTACGTCAATTGCCTTAGAACGATCCGCTAAACCTACCAACATACGAAGGCCGTTGTCGATTATTAGGGTTACATACTTTAGAATATCGTACACACGCGTCGCAGGCTACCTTCGTGTTGTAGTTTCTTCTGACTGAATATGATGTTCCCGATCTTCTATCACAAATTAACCTATACGCACCAACCCGTGTGCAACTTGCCATTTTAGGTCATTTCATTTTGAGTTTAGTTCATTAAGACTCGGTGTCAGTTGGACTTCAATTATTTAAATACAAATAAATGAGAATGTCGAAATTCGCTACAACTCATCTGATCGGGCAGGCGATTTGTAGAAATGGCTTATTTATAATATTTTTAATAATATAATACATTAAAGACTATTTTTGGCAACATTATCAGACAAGTACGAACAACTAATTATTTATCTATTTATATCATTAGACAGACTGATTTGTTTGGGCAATTAGATCATTGAAACTACGGAAAAAGGCACACCAGTAATTTTGCTTGTTAACATGTGAAGTGTAGGCAAAAAACCTACTCATTTCTCTACAAAGCATAAATTAGAACATTCGCTCTATTGACTTACAATCTTGTAAAACCATTGGGACTCGATAAGATTACCTTGATTAAGCAAATATAATATGTGAGTACACAAAGCTTATAAGATTTATTTCAAAATTCATGAATTTTTGAACAATACAACAGTCCTTTAGTATTCATTAATCGGAAGGAAATCCCTCAGTGCTGATTACTGTTATCTTCTAATTCATGTAAGTTTTGTTAAATGTGGCATTGAAGACACCACTAAAATAACTAGAAACTATAAGTATGGGTGAGTTATTTATTTGTAGCATCGGTTTTGCTTCCGACAAATCAAAAAGAACACATCGCACTTGCTTGTCCTGTGCAGAAGAGACTTTCTTTTAGATTTCTCTATTTTTAAATTACTGCAATGTAACCGATTCCTGTGAATCTTTTGCAAATTTTTTTGTCAGCTTCAGCATGCATGGCTTACTGTCTAGTTCCTTCTGGCAGTTTGCTATGATGCTTGCAGTTATACTTTCTAAATAAATTCAAATATTATGACACTAATCTGCTCAGTAATTCGTTCGTTTTTTATCAGTTTTTTTACAATCATTGAGATTGGAAAAGATGCATGATTTCGTGAAAAAAGCTATAATGCATTTTGATTACAGGTTTGTTTTACTAAAATTTAGGAAACAATTTCAATTAATTTTTTTGATTATAGAGGTTCAACCTTAAGGTCACTCGCCTCTTTGCCATTTTTTCACACCGAATTGAGCGGATTAGAGCGCAATTCCGACAACACTCGTTCTGAGTGCATAGAAATATGGAAGAAATGCTCTTGAGGCGACTTAGATTAGCTGATTCTCTTTTTCTCATCTGTGATTTCTGATCATCTCTCTCATTTTATTCCAAAACGAACAAAAACAGATCAAGAAACTGCCATATAGAGTAGAGTGGGGTCAAGTAGGTCAGTTTTCTTTGGTGACCTCGTGCGATGGTTATGGTGGAAAGGTTATAAATCTGGCAACGTTTTGGCAATAATGGTTTTACGCCTGGCTAAATATTTTTCAAGCTAAATCCAATAAGACGAAGATACTTTTTTAGATGTTTTTAAAATCTGGGGTATGATAGGTCGCTCTATATTCGCGGTTAAATTAAACAATGTACACGCCTAGAAAATCACCGGTTCAACTTTTATTTGAAGGGAATTAATAGTGCAGATTATTTAAAAATTAAATTGACGTCATTCAGGTAAGAAAATGAGATGTTGCGAATGATGTGAAAAATCATGAAACTGCGAAAGGAAATGTTGAAAAAAACATGATCTTTCGGTAGCTGCGTCTGGCTTTGTACTTGTGAATGACTTCTTCGGTGTCCTCGTCGTCGCCAGAGTGTGTAATTGAAGTTTTTAATTCCGGCTCACTTGGTTGTTTAGCTATGAGACGATCAGTAGTGAACTATAGTGCCCCCGAACGGCTGATCTATCGTGCCCTCAAGCGTATGTTTCATGTTGATATCCGTATTTTTTTCAAAAACAATTTATCAAAAAACTGACACAATACTCGTGTTTAGCATTAATTTTTACGTAAGAAAAAAACCCATTTGACATTTTTTACATTGATTAAATGTACTGTACTGAGGACGAAAGACAATGCGTACCACCATACCTATTTGACCGCATTCGCTTTACACTGGCTCGGGCAGAACCGTAAACCACACTGAGTTTCGTGACCGTTGTTTTGGTTGTTGGAAACAACAATCTTCTCTATTTCTCAATTATTTGTTCACACCAAACGAGTTACAAAATTATGCATGTCTTCAACAAACTCGTATGTAATAGCATATTTATATTGTCAACACTCATTATCAGGAAAACTGGAAATATTTCTAGCCAATGAATGAGACAAAATTTATTGAGAGTATCTTTGAGCAGCATGTGAGTCTTATCGTGATCACCAGTAATTATGTTTCTGGTGTAGTAATAATAAAATATATTTCTATACCGAAGATATATACAATATGAGATTTATTTTGTTCGATCTGAGTTAACTCTTAAAGCTCAGAACGAGAGGCTTTGAAATCGAAATAAATGGCATCCGGAAGATTACAGCTTTTCGTAAAATGTTAAAATTTCAGAAAAGAGTTGTTGTTTCTGCTGTGATAAAAGGCAACTGAAAACAGGGGTCCTCAAGTGAGCGACCGAAAATAAAAGTCGCATAGATAGTACATGCTTCGCAAAACCCGTTTCAAAGATATTAGAATATAAAAATCGGAAATAAACTTCAATTATTAAAATCGGACAGATATTCTTCAGTATAAAAATCGTTTAAAAAGTTCTCACCCGTAAAACTCGGCAAGGATGAACCTCCAGTATAAAAACCGGTTAAAAATAAATAATTCGCTCGTAGGAGCATCCGTATATCTTGATGTTCAAGATTAAAATTCGGCTAAATCGGATATATTATTTTCCGGTTTTTTCACTGAAGGTTTTTTTTATCCGACTCTTACAATCGAAAGTCCCAGTCCGATTTTTATGCTTGAAGTTTATATCCGGGTTTTATATTCTAATATATTTGAAACGGGTTTTACGAAGCATGTTCTATCCTTGCGACTTTTATTTTCGGTCACTCAAGTCAAGGTGTTTCTCCGTGTCGAGGACAGAATGACTAGCAGGACTATAATTGGCCAGTCGCGCACGGAGTGTCGTAGGTTTTACCCTTGCTATGTTAAGCGAATATCTGACATAGTGGACGTATGTTTCTTCGCAAATCGTGGGATTCAGCTGATTGTCATGTCCCTAATACCCATTTCGGGGTTCACTGTAGCCGATTATAAGCCAACGGGTTTGGTATCTTCTAGCTGCCTGTACAACAAGTGCTGATGATAAAATTTGGAGTATGGTTAGAGTAGCACAAATTAATCTTCAGCATAAACGTACAACAACAAAGAATCTATCCCGTTTTATGCAGTAAGGGAAAGCTTCCGTAGCTTAAGTTCAAGAACGATATTTTCATAAAGGAATTTTCTACGTTGGAAACCACTTAATTCCGTCTTCGTAGTTTTCAACAAAAATAGCATGACAAATTCACGTGACGCATGTTTTATATCCGAACTCACAATCCGCGATATTGTTGATTACACAAGTAATACGTCTATTATTCGATATATTTTCCGCATAATGAACTATCATCTCCTGATGATTTTAAAATGGTTGTGTCATACTGTGGTAGAAATGGGTTAACACTCGTAAGTACAGGGGCCGTTCAGATATCAATTTGAATGGCACCGAATTGATGGAATACCTAAGAAATACAAATCTGTGTATACTTAATGTAGGAAATCGCCCAACATTTGCGAGATCTGGTAGAGAAGCGGTGTTAGATGTAACTCTCTGCTCGGACAGTATTGCACATGAGTTGGCGAACTGGCTTGAATCTCTAAGCGATTTGCTGAGGAATTTGGTTGGAGGCATTCAAGTTCGCTCGCAAAGTATATAGAAATGCCCTTCGATTTTCTGAGTGAAGAGATTGGAAAACCCTTTGCACAAATGTCTCAAGTCTCAACGAGACTAGTAGTTTAAGTAAGTTACTTTCGAAATCGAAAGACTTTTATGTCAGTTTGATTAGAACTGCTAATGACGAATACTCATCTTACAATGTAGTACGCAACTCTCTTTTGGATACACACTTTACGGGCTGTACGGAGCCAACACCGGTGACTGATCTTGAGTTACTTTTAGGTAGTTTTGATTCTTGGGGATTTGCTTGTAGAATTGTGACAACCGAATCGAACGAATTGGCGCTTAAAAGTTTTGTTCCTCTTTTTATTGGAAACACCGAGAAAATATATGTCCTCAAGCAGGAATCGAACACCTGCGATCTCCCAGTCTGTAGTTGAGTGCGTTAACCACTCCGCCATCGAGGAACTGTGATGATGTCATCACATGTTCCCAATAGTATCGTGATCACCGCTGCAGCCTCCAATTGGGAGGAATTGGAGGCTGCAGCGGCGATCATGATACTATTGGGAATATGTAATGACATCATCACAGTTCTTCGATGGCGGAGTGGTTAACGCATCCCACTAGAGACTGGGAGATCGCAGGTTCGATTCCTGCTTGAGGACATATCTTTTCTCGGTGTTTCCAATAAAGAGGTGAATTTTCACCATTTCTTCATTCTCACCGTTCCGGTCATTCTTTCTCTGTCTGTTTTCCAGTGGACATAAAAATCCTTAAGAAAAGAAAAACCAAAGACTCACGTCAACACAAGGAATGTGTAGTTTTGTTCCGTGTCCGCGAAAAAATGGAATCATTCCACGGGAAAAAATGTTCCCAAAATTGTATAATGCTTTTATTAAAGGATAATATTTGCTTTTGTTTTGTGAACTCCAGTCACAGTTTCGGCCATGCTATTACCAAATCGATTTTCTGTACATGAACTAGTTCACAGCTTTATGAACATAATTCATAAAACGAAATGTTGACTAATGATTTCATTCACAGATTTAGGAATGTTATAAAATCAAACAGCTTGAATATCTTCTCGTGAAATATTTTACGAAATTCGATGTTTTAGTCATGCATCCATTCAATCCTCGTGAAATAATGCGTGATTACGAATATATTAATATTCATGCTTGTTAACAAAATCATCAACCATTATTCATGTACAGGTCGGACTAGATTATCCGGGGATTTCGAAAAATTCTCACCCCGGATAATCGAATCACCCGGATAATCGAATCAAACTTTTTTGTGTGTTATTTTATGAATTTAAGCTTTATTTGCGAAGAAATTGGAAATAAAATGATCAGGGTAAATTTTCCTATTATATAAAATATAAATGTACCTATTTTGGCCCTAATCGATTTTTCAGAATTTCAAGGTGTAATTTGTATTTTTAGTTGGTTTTCACGTATTATTTATATTGGTAACGAGCTAACGGTATGTATTAGTTGTTTATAGATATTTGTGCAAGAATTCTAAGACAAACTTTTTAAAAAGGTGTGTCTTCTGCAATACAGGTCAAACTCGATTAACCGGAGTTTCGATTTTCCGGGGTAAATGATTCGATTACTCGTATACTAGAAAAATAAAGTAAGTAAGTAAGCTGCAGGTCGTCTGCTTCTCGGCACTAGTTTAGTGTACGTGATGGTGTTACATATCCAAGCTAACGTTTCTTTTAACCCTCATTCTAGTTAGAAGAGTGCACGTCTCCAAAAAAAGATCCTTGTCCTTGTCCTTGTAGCATCATTTAGATGACCAATGTCGTACCGGATTGTCAGGTGATCACTACGCATGTAGTCTTCGGAAACTCTCCCACTTATGATTGTCACCAGCGAAGGACTACAGAAGATTACGTAGATAATGGGTTCTCGGCGGCTTCAGCAAGAAGTACTGCTGGCGCCCTCTTTACACAGCCTAACATCCATTTTTGCTAGAGCTACCCAAGAATTGAAATCGCCTCCAGAGACTGCCGGGTCTCTTATCAGAATCTTGTTAACCATTTCTCGACCAACTTTTTCCTACCGCATATAGGGTTCCAAAACTATTTTTTCTTCGAACTTTTGGCATCATAAACACGAAAAACCTGGTATACTAAAGATATGTGCTTCTTTCGCAGTGCTAGAAGCTGGTTAATATTTACCTTCCGATCAAGTCCAATTTTATGAAAAAGGCAGTTGAAGGTAGTCTAAATTAGAAAGTTCTAACAGTTTCCAATAATATTTTAATATATTGGGCTACGAAAATATTCCAAAATTTAACTTTCACCATTAACAGAAACTATCCCTGGCAGCACTGTTTCAGCGGAACCCAATAAGATTAATAGTAATAACTTCTTTTCTGCTCATAATATTTATAACTGTTAGTGCTCGAATGAAAGATATTAGTCCCAGCTATTAGCTTACTAATCGTAAACATACGTTGTGTAAACCAAAAGTTATAGTAGTTTAAAAACGTGGTTATTTATCAACAACATTGGCATGGATGGATTAAAGATCCCATTGGAATTCTGAGCAGGAATCAATTGTTAAAGGGGATAATGGTAGAAGAGCAATATTGTGTCAAAGTCCACTGGAACTCAGAGCAGGATATTCATCAGAAATTTACACCGGATTTCATTGAAAATAGGAACATGATTCTATCAGCATCTTGAAAAAATTATATTCTTCATATTCAGAATGCTATTTCGAGCAGGATTCCACCAGGCCTTTGAAAAGCTTTTTTCTAGAATCCTGCATCAAAATTCAGAGAAAAACCGTAGAAATACGGATAAGGATTCAATCGAAATTTTAAATAGACTCCATCGGAATTCTAAGAAAACATCGATCAGAATCCTAGAAAGTATCCCAACAGAATCCTGAAAAGCATGTCAACATAATCCCAAAAGAGTGCCAGAAATCGACCGAGTAACTATAAGTAAGTATTTGTGCGTAAAAAAGACCTGCAGTAACCGTATGTGTATTACAAGAAAAATGTACTTTTAGTTTAAAACTAAAAAGTTGCATATTTGGCAACACTGCCGTGAAAACTAGCATTTTTTACAGATTCATTGTACAAATCCTTCAAAAATTATCT
The DNA here is from genome assembly GCF_030247195.1 of Topomyia yanbarensis. Taxonomy (NCBI): domain Eukaryota; kingdom Metazoa; phylum Arthropoda; class Insecta; order Diptera; family Culicidae; genus Topomyia; species Topomyia yanbarensis. The sequence continues at coordinate 321,314,856 of NC_080671.1, read as the reverse complement.
CTCTGATTGATTCTAGTACTAACAGTACCAGAGATATAATCCGAAGAACAATTATTTTTTTGAAACAATTAGTTCAAATTAGGAGTCTTCCCATGGACCGAGGGGTGGTTAAAAATGACATAATAATTTATATTATTATATATTGGCTGTAGATGAATAATTTCTTCAAAATTAGTTCCAATCCGTGAAGGTCGATCTCAAGTTTTAGTTTTTGGGCCACTTTGCGCGGAATGACCCATATATGAGCTATTTTTGAGGTATGCCAAAATTTGTGAGGAGGTTAAGCCTAGACCCCCGAAAAAAGTTTTGTTGACTGCAATGATCGAATTAGCACTATAATCAGACATTCTAGTTGAAGTTTGATTTTTTTTCGAAACACCCGGATAATCGAATCATTTTCCCCGGATTATCGAATCACGGATAATCGAATCTCCGGATAATCGAATCCCCGGATAATCGAGTCCGACCTGTATTGTATGTGAATTGGGTTTTGATTCTCAGTGTAATAGTCATGACTGGCCTTTCATGCTCGCAAAATAGTTCACGAAATCCTAAAATATTATTCACGTATTCCGGTAACTGATTCATGATTCCGAATATAATGATTGCGACTTTCCTTTCGTTCTCGTGAAATAGATCACGAAATCGTAAAATAGTATTCATGTATACGTGAACTGGTTCATGATCACTAGTGCAATAGTCGCAACTTGGTAAGTCGTGCTCGTGAAACAGTTCACGAAATCATGAATTATTTTGCATGGTTCCGTGAACGGGATCATATTTCCTAATACAGTAAGATTCCGTTTTTGGCACGTTCCGTTTTCGGCATGCTCCATTTTTGGCAACAATAAGGTTCCTTTTTTGCTCAATAATCATTTTGTTGTAATAATGGATATCGCTTTTGACTTTATTTCCAAACAGAGGAGTCATATTTACTATATTTTATGGGGGCGGGCATAGCGAATAAAGTTAAATTTGTTGATTTTTTCTATTGCTTCATTCCATTTCACATATTCTTATATAATTAATGTTCTTGTAACATGACAAATTGAAAATAAAAGCTTTTAAGGTATGGTTCCATTTTTAGCACGGTTCCAGTTTTGGCAACTGAAAAAAAATATTGTTGTCAAAAACATAATGCTACTGTGCATGATTTATGATCTATCTTGTATGCTTGTGAAATTTAGAAGATATCCGTAATCATTTTCAATTTCATGTAACATGGTCATGATATTTGGAGTATTATTGGTGAAATCATCTTTGTTCCTTGCACTATTTCATGAAATATAATACATATATATCCAGAAGACCTTTCCACATTTTGAAAAAGTTTTGAAATATTCATGGGTCAGCTCAGATTTTTGTTCTAGGTGTGAATTTAAAAACTTTCGCAAAAATAACTGAATTTGGACATGATTTAGAGGTGTTTCCAATCAAAAATCGTGTTTTCCTATGTTTTCATAGGAAGATCACTTACACTCTAATTTTATAGGCCCTACATGCTTACATATCAACAAAGGCGCCTTAGACATATCTTAACATGTTTTAACAGGTGAACATAGCTCTAATCGCAATAGAAAATTTGTTAACTGGATTTTTAAACAGAAAAAAAAAATATGGAAACCAAGAAAAAATACTACTAATTTTCCTTGGTTTTGATATGCTTTTCTATATAAAAATCTAGTTACCAAATTTTATATTGCAAATAGAGCTATGTTCACCTATTAAAACATGTTAAGATATATCTAAGGAACAACCTTTGATAATATGTGGGCATGTGGGGCCTATAAAATTAGAGTGTAAGTGATCTTCCTATGGAAACATAGGAAAAACACGATTTTTGACTGGGGACACCTCTAAATCATGTCCAAATTAAGTTATTTTTGGCGAAAGTTTTTAAATTCACACCTAAAACAAAAATCTGAGCTGACCCATGCATATTTCCAATTTTTTTACAAAGTGTGGAGAGGTCTAATGTCCAGCTGCTAACGACCAGTAATAGGTATGAAGAGTAGATATAAGTAGATATAACACCTCGAACATAGATATTCATTTCACAAGGTTCAGTGTGATGTCTGGACAAAAAACAAAACTGTGCTGAGCACCGAAAAACATTACAGAGTTACAAATCGTGTTCGTGATACGGTTCACAGAACAACATACCGCAAACTAGTCAAATTCTAAAGTAAGCTCAAGAGTAAAATATGACGATAAGGTGCATGTGAATTACGAAAATCGTGCCTAAGATCCTGAAATCATGAACATAAATCACATTACACGAGATTAAAATATCAAAAATAGTGACTTTGATTCTGAAACCATGAACTTGAATCACTCTACTCATGACTAAAATATAACGATGACGTGAATATAAATTACAAAAATTGCGACGAAGATCCTGAAATCATGAACATAACATAACACGCTATCCTGACAGAAATATCCGATAATAAACTCGTGACCGTAACATGACGAGAAATTAAGAAAATCTCGAATAAGCTTCTGAAATCTTAAACATCGTTCACATGTCGCCTGTGAATTCCCAAATTTTGAACCAGAATCATAAGAAAAGCTAAATGTGTCCAGGGAATAACCACAGAAACTCAACCAAACATTCGAATGTAACGCAATGTATATATTTGGGGCGAACTAGTTTTCTAAAAGCACAAATAGGTTCATGAATACGAGATTTGATATTCATAATTTTAGGAAGTTGATCACGGTTCTCATAAATCGTTTAGCTCACGAAATCGTGATCTTTATTTCATGCATTTATGAATGGATTTTTTGCGTGTCTGATCTACTACAAAGAGTATATGAACAAGAACACTTCAAGCATATTTTGTAAGATTTATTCTCAAAGATTGTCGCGCAGTGTAACGTTTATTTGACCTTTACAGTCAGGATGTTAGCTTGGACGAGCATGCAATGCAATAGCATATTAGTAGGAAAAGTACCCAATCAAAATGCAGTAACATAATTATAACAGAATGCAATTTTCGTAGCTAACGGTATTATAAATTTAGTAGTTAAGCTAACGGAAAATTATAACAAGAACGAACGCAAGATATAACTTTGAAATATTTCCGTTGTGTGTTTCAGATCGAGTATGCTACCACTTTGTTACACAATGTTGTTTACAAGCAAAAGCAGTCCAGCTTTAAAGTGTGTCTTGGCATTGAAGGTGTTTTGACAACGTGTCTTTCGAATCCATTTCGAAAATAGCACTAGCCACCTTCATATACCACAAACTGGATACACGCAGACCAATCTGTCTGATAGACACGACTGGCAAACTGCTTGAGAGGATCATCCTCAACAGGCTCACCCCGTACGCGGAAGGTACGGACGGTCTGTCAAGCAACCAGTTTGGCTTTCGAAAGGGTAAGTCCACAGTGGACGCTCTCAACTCAGTGATAAATACTGCCGAGATAGCGATCCAACGAAAAAGGCGAGGTATTCGATACTGTGCGTTAGTGACACTTGACGTGAAGAACGCATTCAACAGCGCAAGCTGGGATGCCATCGCGCTCTCGTTACACCGGCTTAGCCTACCGGTGGGTCTGTACCGGATCCTGGAAAGTTACTTCCAAAACCGCGTACTGATATACGAGACCGATGCCGGTCAGAAAAGGGTTCCGATTACCGCCGGAGTCCCGCAGGGCTCGATCCTAGGCCCGGTGCTATGGAACCTCATGTATGACGGGGTTCTGAGACTGAAGTTCCTTCCTGGGGTCAAGATCGTCGGCTTTGCCGACGACGTAACCTTGGAGGTCTACGGGGAGTCAATTCCTGAGGTAGAACTAACCGCAGAACACGCGATTAGCACGGTGGAGGAATGGATGAGCGCGAGAGGCCTGGAGCTCGCTCATCATAAGACGGAGGTAGTTATCGTGAACAACCGCAAGTCGGCACAACATGCAGTTATCCGTGTGGGAGAAGTCGCGATCACTTCACAGCGAAGTCTGAAGTCTCTCGGAGTCATTATAGACGACAAGCTGACCTTCGGCAGCCATGTCGACTATACGTGCAAGAGAGCGTCGACTGCTGTTGCGGCACTATCGAGAATGATGTCCAACAGCTCAAAGGTGTGCGCCAGTAGACGTAGGTTACTGGCAGGCGTTGCCGTATCTATCCTCAGGTACGGCGGCCCGTCATGGTCAAGAGCACTGAGGGTAACCAGTTACCTACAGAAACTGGAGAGCACCTACCGCGTGATGTGCCTCAGAGTGATATCTGCCTACCGCACGGTATCACACGATGCATCCTGCGTGATAGCGAGCATGATGCCAGTCGGGCTGGTCATTCGGGAAGATGAGGAGTGCTTTGAGCTACGTGGAAATAGGGGAGCCCGCGAGCGCACCAGGGTGACCTCGGTCGCCAGATGGCAGCGTGAGTGGGACAACTCCTCGAAAGGTAGGTGGACCCACCGGCTGATACCTAGCATATCGAGCTGGGTGGGAAGACCCCATGGGGAAGTTCACTTCCACCTGACACAATTCCTGTCAGGCCATGGCTGTTTCCGTCAGTACCTCCACAGGTTCGGGCACGCGGAGGTCCCAGTCTGCCCGGACTGCCCAGGTGTAGATGAAACTGCCGAACACATACTGTTCGTATGTCATCGGTTCGACGTCGAAAGAAGAGCAATGCTTGACGTCTGTGGCTGGGACACAACCCCGGATACCCTTATTCAGCGGATGTGTCAAACGGTGGAGAAGTGGAACGCAGTCTCGGCTGCTACCATCCAGATTGCCAGTAGGCTACAGGTAATCTGGCGAACCGAGCAACAGACGGCGGGCACGGCTAACTAGTGATTGGTTAGCTGGAGCGAAAAAGGCCAAGCGAAAAATAAGAGAGTGAATGGTCTGTTCATGCCGAGGTAGGTTGGCGCAGCGAATGGCAACCGCGTAAGGGGTAAACCCAGCCACCCCGAAGCAAGACAGAAGAGTGAGTGTATAGGCGTATAAGTGGACTGCCTCATGCCAAGACGGGAGGGTCGTAGCGTAGTATGTTGGAACTAAGCTATCGATGCCTCATGGCGTGGCAGAGGAGTGAAAGGGTGAGCATCCAAGTCAGTCTCACATTGCATGTTAAGGGTGAGCATAAAAGTCAGCCTCACAGGTTGGTAGAGGCTAGCACAAAAGTCAGCCTAGCAAGGAATGAAAAAGGTGAGCACAAAAGTCAGCCTCGCATGGTATGTCAGAAGTGGGGCCTAAGGAAAATGTCCCACATGGGATGCCAGAGGGAGTGACAAAGGTACAATAGAGTGGCACGATTGAGAGTGAATCAGGTGATAGGGTGAGCACCCAAGTCAGCCTCACATGGATGGGTAGGGCGAGCACAAAAGTAAGCCTAGCAAGGAATGAGTAAGGTGAGCACACAAGTCAGCCTCGCATGGAACGTAAAAGGTGAGCACAAAAGTCAGCCTCATGTGGGAGTGTTTGAGAGTGAATCAAAGTGTGATTTAGAGAGCACCCAAGTAAGCCTCATACAGGATGTATGATCGCGTGAGTGAGAGTGAATGAGTACATTGAGTACAGCCATCCCCCCAGAAGTAATACCGAGAGGTAGTTCCTGGGAGGAATGATGGCGGAGCCCAATGGAGTTTAGTCGGTATTAATGGCTGGTCACCATTCGAGTCCGACACGCCCCCAGTGCACCCCGTGTGGTAGATTGGACCCTACCGTTAGCACGTGTACTGGGCTAGGACATAAAGGTCTTCTCCATTGTAAAAAAAAAAAAAAACTGGATACACGCAATGCTTAGCTACCGACATCTGCTCATCATTAAGACAAATAAAGATAAGGAAACTGTGTGTCTGCGGATATGCTCAAGGTGGTGTACTGTCACCATTTTTATGGAACCTTGTCGCCTATGGTTTGTTGAGGAAACGTAATGAGCTGGATTTCCGATATATGGTTTCGCCATTGATTATCATGTTTGCATCAACACACTGTTTTATTTGATGCAGCAAGCTATATGTGTTGTTGAGCAATAGTGGCTTCATGTTGGACTAACAGTTAATCCAAATAAATCATCAATGGTGACTTTCACGCAACGGAGGATTACAAATGGTGCTCGTCCGTTGCAGTTCTTTGACTCTGAAATTGTTGTCGCAAATCTAGTTAAGTACCTTAGGGTAATCCTTGATTCAAAACGGAATTGGTCAGCTCACATCGATACTGGCATATGAGCGTTTTTTGTGATGACAGAAGGGAGATGTCATGACAATCCAATCAAATTTAAACCATCGGAGAGCCTTGATGGCGATGACTGGTTCGTTCTCAACAACACCTACTGCTGCTCTAGAGACACTCTTCAACACAATATAATAGCCGCTTAAGAATGTGGCCCCAAATGGTTACTTGGGATGAGTATACACTTGCTCCCAGTGACCTTACACTCACATGTAGTTTTCCTTTTAAAACTTTCAATGTAAGAATTCCTCCTTGTGAAGAATGGCTATCTGGCTGGATGGAGCGACAACTTGAAGAATAGGTAGTTTGTTACACTGGACGTGCTGGGCGTGCCCTCCAACACGCCGAGCCGGTGCTGGTGTTTATTGTCGTGAAATGAGCTTAGATCTATTTCATTCGCTTGGTAGATACTGTACCATAGTCTAAGCAGAAATCTTCACCATTTTCTGTGGCGTACAATCGGCACTTCAACAGGAAATTTATGGTAAAGGAATTTATTTTAGCTCTGACAGCCTGGTTGCCCTAAAAGCTTTTAGTTCGGCGGATTTGAGAGTAATGGCATGTTGAACTCAAATCGAAGAATATAGTATTTCAAATGCTGTCTACCTTTTTTGTGTACTCGGGCATTCTCTTATTGTTGGAAATGAATGGGCGAACGAATTAGCCAGAGCGGGCGCAGCGACTAACTGCGTTGGTCTAGAACCACTAGCACTGTCGATTAGTTGGATATAGCACAAGATTCTCTCTTGGGCTACATCCGCACATGCCAGATTTTGGCGTAGCTAGCAAACTTGCGTTCATACAAAAACTTTTCTACCGGATGCGATTTCGAAAATGTCAGAAAAATAATGTGAGATAGCAAGACACAAATCTCCAAATAATAGGGGGAACGTTCACACCGGCCCAATATATTTTGATTCCTGATAACTCTGAAAGCTTAGAACAAAAGACTTGGAAATCCGAAAAATGGCATCCGATATATTATACCTTTTTTGCACTGGTTTAACTGTTATGTGACCAACAAAAAAAAACACCTTTAACAGGTCAACGTGGGTACCCATGTACGCAGAAATTGATATGCTCATAACTATGGCTTCCTTTATCCGATTTGGACACTTTTAGATTTTTTGGATTCAAGAACTCTTCCACTTTTTGATTCATAAAATTGAATCGGATGAATGGATCTGGTGCTTGGTAATCCGCATTTTCCGGGGTAATGTTCCAGTACTAGGGAATGATTTGTAAATTTTATTATTGTTCTAGCAATATGCGTATCAAAACTCTTCCAATTATCTCGGAAGTTTGTTATTTATTGTTACGGGACCCTACGGCAATTTAAAAAATGCAATTGTAATGGAATGGCCACTCACGGCCCCACGGGAACTTGCTGCGGACTGTCCGTTCCGGGGTCAAATCACCAAATGGTTCCAAAACCACGAGATACAGCCTACTGATGAAATTCCAAGAATTTTGATACCCATATTGCTAGTATTCTATTGAAGTTCACAAATAGTATCCCGGTACTGGAACCTGCTTCCGGAATTCCCGGGAATCAAATGAAGTAACCCGATTCAATTTTACCAAGTCTAAAAGCGGATGAGTTCCTGAATCCAAGACACCCAAAATCATCAAAATCGGTTGGAAATTACCTTAGTTATTGGCATTTCAGTTTTGTGGGTACCCGGGTACGCACGACGGCCTGTTACGTAGTAAAAAAATCAGGAGCCCCTCCTAACTCCCTCTTACTATATCAACAATATTATTAACCCAAAAACTTGACTTAGTAAAGTTCTAAGATGTCACAAAGTTTCAATTTCGAGCTATGGATAATTGAAACCTAAAAAGGTACCCTGTGCAGAACGAACAAGCAATAGAATTCTGCCAGGTAAATTGTAGTTAATATTATGAGTGCTTATAAAAAAACCTAAAGATTTCAACGTGAATCAATTCGTTATGTTTAAATATTTTTCTTCAAATTTCGATTTTTATAATTCTACGTATCTAGTAGTCGAAATAAATCTGTGTACATAGTAGCTCAGCGCTCCCGAGATGAACGCCCACTTTTAAACGATAGTTAAAGGCGGACTTGGTGTTAACAATCTCCGAGTATCGTTTTTTGATATCTGTTATCATACAACCTTAATGATGAAACTGAAAACGAAAATGAAATCAAGCCCAGCAGATCCCGTTATGCAGTAACGAAGCTGAGCTTCTCGGACCAAGGCAGGCCAAGGAGCATTTAATCCTGATGAAAATGAAAATAATTTGCCCTGCTGGGGTCCGATTGCTGCTGCCTAAAAACCACATTCGGTAATGAAAACGAATGGGTTTTAATTTTAAATGAGAGCGTGAAATAAATTACCAACATTTGCACATAAAAGCAAAATCCAGGCCTAGGTTTACTCTTACGTCGGGTTGGCGATAAACCCTGGCGTGACGATCCAAATGGTCCGGGTATCATGGGTGGAACCGTGTGCGTTGAACTGGGAAAAATGCTGCAAATGTTCGCTGAGTGCCAGATTTCATGTGCACTTTCAGCAGCGTCCCACAATACCGCCGCTTTCTAACCGCCTGGTAAACCAAGAATTTCGGAGCACCGAACTTGGTGGCGTGACCTTCTCTTCTCCCACCTCAAACCGGATGCACCATTGTCGCTCACAGTTTGCGATTCTCCGGAAAATGCACATCTATTATATTTACGTTTGCTTTGCATTTTCCCAGTATAGTCCAGAAATGTGCTGTAGGCTACCTTCAGGTATGAGTAGAGGAATGACTTGTTCCCTGGAACAATTGAACCTGGAAACAATCTAACTCTTTTTTGTTGATTTTACAACAATAAAAAAAACTTGTTAGTTTTTCTGTGTGCAGGTCAACAACATTATTGTACAGTTGAGCGTTTAAAGCAATAATGAAGCCATTTTTCAAAGAAAATAATTCAAATTAAATATAAACATATTATGCATAAGTTGAATCGTAATAGGTCCAAAGCAATTTCAGGTTAGGAATAATCTCTACACAAGACACTTGCATCTGTCTCGCAGCACAAGCAATTCCCTTATGTACCATCGGCTACAACATAGATCACATCGACGCGACACACCGTACAATCCGTTCAACTGCAGCAACATTTCCTCGGTACTTACGTAGGTAGCTGGAGGGCTGATCTGGCATTCTACCATAACGAGATGCAAAAGCTTTATTTTAGCCAAATAGAAGAGAACCATTCGGACAGCTACAGCACTATGACCGAGACTAACGAACCGTGCCCTTTCAAGAAGAAAAGGAACGGAAGTAGACTATGGGACAGAGAGAGAGAGAGAGAGAGAGAGAGAGAGAGACTGGACAAGAGGAAAGCCGGTATCCTTTGACTGGAAAGTGCCTACCTTGTTCACATTGTGCAATTGTTCTAATGTTTGTGTCTACAAAGAGCAATTTGTATTGCAGACTACGGCATCAATGTATTTGAATTTGAATTAATTTACAAAATTTTCAAAGAGTGTTCCGGCTGTCCGAAACACATGGATACATATCCTAAATTTTCAAATCGGAATGGAAGTGGACGGATGAAACTTCTAATTTGATAAATTGCACCCAGAGAAGAGTCGGATAACTTTGTGCTCTACACATATTACTTACATAAATATACAAATTGTGGGGTACTTCGATTCCAAGGACACGATACGTGGATACCGTGGCGGGCTACATTGAATGTCGTTTTTGCGATTGAAAGGATTCTTGTTTTTGTCGCAACAATCGGTATGTGCATTCAAAATTAAAAACCTAACACTTTCGAATATACGTTTGAAATACAAAATGTAAAAGTAATATATTTGAAGTTAGATTCGAGCCATTGTGAAATAGGTCTTTTTTCAATGCTAATAATTTTATCTGAATCTAGCTACTTAAATCCTTGAATGTATTGTAAAATTATAGAACAATATTATAATAATAATATTGTTATATATGGAATTACAAACAAGCCTCAAAACATATAATGTTTTAAGGCGTACCTTTCCTCTTTCTCAGATTTTTTAATTCGTTTATTTGACATGACTCGTAGCGATAGTATAACGGAGCCGTGGACCTTCTACATGTTTACAATATTTAAAAAATAAAAATAAAACTGCAAACAAATATTACAGAACAAATATTGGGTCTCGTGCGCAACGTTTTATTGCATTTTCGCAGGTTCCAAACATTTGTCTGCTCGCGGTACTGCGTTCGGTAGGGGGGGGGGCGGAGCGGGTAAATTAATTCTCTTGTTTTTTGCGTCCAGGTCATCATCGTTGAAGCTGTATTGGAGCCCGCGCCCTGCTTCTTGCACTTGCGATTGACAAATGTAAACCTGTCGTGATTATTACTAACTTTCTCGCCGATGTTGCTTTCAGTTGGTTTTGAGGTGCTGGATGCTGTCATTATGGTCTGAAAAGCTGCCATAAATTTTGCCACCGTTTCTGATTCAGGCATGAGTATTGAAACCTCTGCATTCGATTGGTTTACCGTAGATGAGAAGGAATTGGTTGAGATGCATTCAATTCAATCAAAACCAGTTTTGATCCACCTAGTGGTGCAATTGTGCCTTTCTCAATCATGAACACTGGGATTTCGTGGTTGGTTATGCAGCTCATAAAAGCATAAAAGTTCCATATGGATTTTTGTTGAAAAAAATATCTGTTTGATTGCATAATAGATTTTTTATTACACATGATAACTATATACAAGGATACAAATCAATATTTGAGTTTTAAAAATTTGTAAAAAAAACCCAAATCGACTCCAACCATCAGAACCAGTGGTCGGCGGTTTGAGACTTAGTTTGGATGTCATGACCAGCTGGAGGAATAAAAAGAGCATTGTTCGCATCACATGCAGGCATATTCCAAAATGATTTAAGCGCCAAAAATTGTTCACGAAAATTTTTCGAACCGGCACGGTAATATGAAATTGGAATAAGGTTAGAAAACAGCCAAGTCAAAAAAGTCAGTTTTCTTAAAAAAAAATATTCTGAGTATCTTTTTAAATCAAAATTTCTTTAACAAAAATCTTTAAAAATTCAATAGTTGTCGGGATATTTGAAATTTTGCTCCAACAAAACAATTAACTCGTGTTTTTATGCTCTTTTTAAAATTTATTCGCGTTTACCCATCATAAAATGAATGGCTGGCGTCCAAAAGGGGCCAACCCGCATTTTGAATTTTTTACAGGAAATGGAACAAACTTCCGCATTTCCAAATGAACATTGTTTTACATTTCTTATAAAAGAAATGTATAGAATTCGCTCAAACTTTCAAGATTTTTTCCGAGGCCCGGAGGGCCGAGTCTTATATACCAATCGACTCAGCTCGACGATTTGGGACAATGTCTGTGTGTGTGTGTGTCTGTCTGTGTGTGTGTGTATGTAACGGACAAATTCTCATTCGTGTTTCTCAGCAATCGCTGAACCGATCTTATCCAAACCAATTTTAAATGAAAGAACTAAAAAACAGTATGAACGCTATTAATTTGTTTATGATTCTGATGTTTAGTTTCCAAGATATGAATGTTTGAATGCGTAAAAATGGCGTTTTTTGCAGTTTTTTTTAATTATCTGCCGAAATTGACAATATAGATTAACAATTTATATGTTTTAGACAGCTTTAACGAATACCTTTCGAACAAGCTATAGATTGTTGAAATCGGACTATTATCAAAAGAGATATTTAACATTAAATGCGGACGAAAGATTTTTATCATTTCCCATTGCCAGAAATATGACCAAAAACATGTAATCTATTATTAACGCCAAAACGGCTTATTTTAGGTCAATAGTATCTTCGGAGAATTTAATGGAGGCAATATGCCCTTTCTTTTGGTATTGTGCTTTTGCTGATTAATCCCCCTATGAGTGAGATATTTTCACAAATTTTTTTGGAAGTGATTATATCGAAATGATGCCTTCAGCAAATTTGTAGCTCTTACTTTTGCGAATAACTTTACTCAAGACTTCAAATATCTATTTTGAATACTTTAAAAGTTATGGCTTGTTGTTTGTTGATTACTCTTTGTCGCCTTATTATTGTTCAATATAGAAATAATCCATTGAAATAAGCCAAACATTATTTCGACAAATCGAATTTTGTATTTCATTTTTCTATCTACAACCGCTAGAAATAATCACCGCACCGAACACTTCCAAGTTGTCTGGAAGGAACTTGATAACTTATCAGTGCAAAAATGTTCATTTGTGCGAACCTTCTGACTGCAATTTTTCTAACTAATGACCATCGGATCGATCTGAAACATATCGGAAAATGAAAAGCCAAATAAATAACTCCAAGCAACGGCGTAGCCCAGAGAAGGTTTTGGGGTTTAACACCATACAACCCCCCCCCCCCCCCCCCACCACACCCAAAAAAAATATTGGATTGAAGTTGAAAATTTATTGATGCAGACTGATTTAATTCAATATTACAATAACAAATATCTGATCCGTACATTGATAACCTGTTGTAAACATCATGAGGACTTTTGATAAATTGTCGGAATGGGGTCCTGATATGTACCTGATCTATTGGTCTTCATTTCACAGTTGTCTAATAGCATCAATATCAAATTCCTGCCTGAAAACATTCCAATAGAAAATTACAGAGTTCTGTAATCAATCATAGTCCTCAGATTTATTTTCAAATTGATCTCGTTTTTGTAGAGATGTACTGTAATAAGGGTCTTTATTTAATAGGAAGAGAAGTTAAAATTGATTTAATGTCTATGAAACATAGAACTGCTCACCAAAAAAATGCATAACTTTCAACATTTGCCAAAAATGTTTTTGCCTTTCTCATTCACTCTAAAATTCGTCAATCTAATCCCGACCCGGAGGGCCGAGTGTCATATGCCAATCGACTGAGTTCGTCGAGATCGGAAAATGTCTGTGTGTGTATGTATGTGTGTATGTGGAAAAAATATGACCTCTGTTTCTCAGAGATGGCTGGACCGATTTGCACAAAGTTAGTCTCAAATGAAAGGTACAACCTTCCCATCGGCTGCTATTGAATTTTTTATTGATTGGACTTCCGGTTCCGGAGTTACGAGTTGAAGAGTGCAACCACACAGCAAATTCCCATATAAACTGAAATGAAAATTTTTCAAAATCAAATTTGTATTTTGGATGCCAAATGGCTTTAAAATGCATGAAACATTAAAATGCATGGCAAAAATTGACTTCTTTGGACTTTGGTACATTTTTGCCTTTCTCATATAGAAAGGTTATGCAATCACTCTAAAAATCGTCAATCATACCGGCCCGGAGAGAATATGCAGTGAGGGGTTGCTACTTTAAAATTAAAACTAGTTTAAAATTTCTTAACAAGTTGAAAATTTTCGGCAGGATCTGGAGCTCCCGGACCTTTCTCCATGATCCGCCCCTGGTTTCAAGCGACGTTTCAGTATCACATAGTATCTCAAGATCGTGGCTGTCGATCCATTGTATGTATGTGCAAATCGTACTGAACATGTAATATTCATTAATAACGAGGATAACACTTTCCGAATGTAGAGAGAAATTTATGAAAAATGACGATTTCCATTCGACTCTAGCAGTTCCTGATCGATTTTGATGAGCATTTAATTTTTGTTATATGACCAATTATATGTATAGGTCAAATGTTTAAAAACAGTAATTTAAGGTCAAGATAGCATCATTTTGAAACCGCCAACTTCGGAGGTTTAGTATCTTCGATGAGTTTTACAAACGTTAAACAGCGCATCATTTGATAAAATAATTTTGACGGTATATCGTCCAAGAAGTATTTATGGTGAATTTTCTCAGGTTAATATTCATGACTACAATAGTCATGTTTGAAGTCTCAACAAATTCGCTAGACACGAACTCTGTTACTATTTTCTGAAAAATTAATTCTGCATAATTTTAAAACTTCAAAAATTACGGTTTCGGAATTATGCCGTTTGGACAGTATGATCGATTTTCACCAAACCGAATTTCTGGCTACGCCGCTGACTTCAAGTAAGTAGAAACAAAGTCGTTCTACACTCGTTCACAAGAAACTTCTTCGAATGCTGAATATCTATTATAATACATTGAAACCCTGATTTTATCAGCCAAATATGAACATATGTTTGATGGGCTCTAGCAGACGAACAAGACTGAATTCGAGTAAATCCTTTCTTGAGCATGTTTTCCTTATCATGAAGATGGAAATATGCAAAAATAAAAAGTTCATCATAATCAGAAATAGTTATCAGACTACATCAAGGGACGGGAATAATATTTTAACAGCTTCAGTTTATTATAAAGAGAAAAAAATTGCCCGATTTAGTCAATGTCCCCATTTTGTCAGCCTAAAATACACCATGAGACTGATAAAAATGGGTCTTTATTGTATGTATTATTCACTGTGTTTCACATTAATAGGTACATTTCATTTTTGGGGATTTTTTATTGTATCGAACTACAACAATTTTTAGGTAATTTTCAAGGGGTTTTTTATAAACTTCTTCCAAAATTTGGCGAACCTATTCCAATTCGTATACCAATTAATTGGTATACTTAAGGGTTAATATGTTGCAGATAGAGAAAATACTGAAACTTTCAGCTTTTTTCTTACACAATATTACGAAAGATTACTAAACAATTTGTTTAATAAGTTTGTGAAAATTATAAACTATTTGAAATTTTTTAATAGTATATTTTTTTTTATTTAACCGTGATTTTTTAATAAATAGTGACCATCGCTTCACAACGTAGTCTATTTTTCATGGCTTGCGGTGAGCACGATCTCTCGAATTGCTGAACTGAAAATTATGGAAGAGAAATTAATTTTTAGTATTCTTTACTTTACTCGCCGCGCAGATAGCTCTGAATTAGACCCGCTGGTGCCCTAAGACGATTTCGCTAGATTTTCAGTGCACTGTGCACACAGTGCATTAACGCAAGTGACGGAAGGTTGTCGAAAAGTTTCGTGAAAATGAAAACTCCAGTAATGATGATGATTTTCCCAAACGATTCGTTTTCGAGAGGTTTTTATTTGTTCTTTGGCATTAGGATTAGCGATAATAATTCAAATCAAGGATACTACTGGGAAGTCACCTTTAGAAAAAGTCGATGTCGAAGTAAAATTTGGAACTATGCACGCATGCACTTCAGAGATAGCGTGATATCCGGAGCTGCGATTTCATTTCAACCCTTTTTTGTGAGAATGGCGATACTTACAAATGTAAACATAAGGCTTTTTTCATACATGCGAATGAGGGCTTTGAAACGCAACCAATTAACCTAAAAATTTTGATTCTAAGATATTGCTTTCTTAAACTACAGCAAAAAATACAACGGGCGGAACTGTATTTTTGTTTGTTTATTTAAAGTTTCGCCCTCCGCGCTCCATGCAAACAAACAGGGCGATACTATTTTTGCTAGCCGTTTAGAGGCGAAACTGTTATTTTCGTATTTTTTTTAGGATTATCAAGCTGATACCAGCTGTAAATAGTAACAATGATCGCTATTGAAAAAACACGGACGAAATCGGTGGTGCAGAACGGTAGTTATTGTAAAAAAACGTAAGGGCGATACTTCAATGCTGATAGGTGGGACCGAAAAAGTAAACAATCGCCAAAGGGGTGATACTTTCAATAGCAAAAACAAATTTTAATTTAATAATTTCAAATACTTTATGAAGTTTTGGGTTTCGATCACTGAATCATGCAATCTAGAATGTAAAAAAACACAATAGTTCTTAAATAGAAAATAAAACCAAGTCTGGAAATATTCACTGTTGATTTTCTTTGAATGGTATCACTGCTAATATCGCCCTTTTCAAGAAAAAGCGTTGATTTCTTAGTTCTCAGTCGCGTTGGAAATTTGAGTAAAGTATAAACATCAAATCGATTCAAAAAAAATCATTTTTTTCTGGTTCAGTACAATATATAACCCCTTTAGGAAAATTCAGTTCTCCCACCACAATTTAGATATTTTATTAACAGAGCATTAACAATAATTCGTTGATATGTCTATTTTATGGGCCATTTTTCGCTTTCCCATTGTTTGGTTTGAGATTTCTAACACTGATGTTGTCCTATGATCATTTGAGCGATTCTCTGAGTCCTGCCACTATCCCATGTAGTATGTGTTATCAAAAACTTCGCGAAGCATCAAGTTCTAAATGTTCTCAAACGATATAATATCCGAAGAGAGTGATAAGAGTTATAAGAAATGTCTCATCACACTGTTAGGTGGATTAAAAGCGTTTTTATTGCAAAAATACATTATTTTATTAGTAGTTCATTGACCCATGTTGTCTAGAAAAAAATAAGATCATTACATGTACTACTTTTCAATTTACGAGCATTTTCGTAATTCGGGGGACTAACCCCGGTGGTACCTAGTGTCCAAAAGGGGCTAACCCACAATTAACACGTCCTTTCCTTATCTTTCGTTGTAAAGTTATAATGTCTTTGAAAAAGTTGTTGTGTGACATCTACCGCTTTATTTGATCATTTTGTATTAGTTCGGAATTCAGCCGCTAGGGCGCTGTTATCAACTTGGAACGAGATAGAAAGTTGGTGTCTATGGCAAAGTTGTATGTCAGGTATATCTTCTGAAGACACCAACTTTGTAGGTCCGACAAATTTTGAAATATGGCGCATTTTTGAAAACATAATCTGCAAGTAAATGTTTCTACTAAAACCTTCTCTATCTCGACATATACAGGACCTACAAAGTTTGCATCTTCAGAAGATATGTTTAAAATGATAGGACCTACAACTTTATCTAAGACACCACATTTCTATTTAGCTTCATTAAAAAGTTGATAACAGTGCCGCCCTAGCGACTGAATTCCGAACTAGTGTGATTCAACCAAATAAAGCACTAAGTACCGTACAGCAACTCTTCCGAAGACACCGTAACTCTATGACGAAATATAATAATTGATTCCACGTTTTTTAACTTTCCGACCCCAATGTACCGTTTTCCATTAATCCCTAATTGCTCGGTGAACTTTCAATGTAGAGACATGACACCTTCACTGGAATTTTCGAAAAAAATATTCTCAATGTGCAATAGGGCATTGCAAAAAATTTTTTTTTGAATTCTCGAAGGCCCCTCCTCTCATACTGTGTCAAATGTCAAAGTAAGCTCAGATGCCAAATTTCACATCATTTGGACAATTTTAGATCCCCGCCCACTTCGCTTGAATTTTTTTGAAATTGGTAGTATGGGAAAATGAGGAGAAAAATATATTAAATGCTATAACTTTTGAAGTAGCAATCAGAAAATTATAATTTATACCTCTTTAGAAAAGAAATAATCTTAGTATTTGAATGGAGATATTTTTGTTTCTAGAAAACTACGGGAAAGTGGGGTACTGAGTCATTTTGGCCCCAAAATCCCCTATCTTTAATGATTTTTCTGCTCCGTGATGCAAATCAGACATATTTTGTAGTTTTTATAATGTGAAAAAATCTCAAAAATCGATCGGAGCCTTTTTGACCTTTGTCCGAATACGAGAAGTTGGGGTTAAATGGCGTTTTGTCTTGCATATTAAACTTAATCTTTTTCTCGTGAATATATCTAAATAAAAATAGATTCGTTACCGGCAAAATTCAGGAACATCAAATTATCTGACATATAGTGTCGATTTCACATTTTTATCCAAAGATCACACATATTAACTCCATTTAACAACCAAATTCTTATTTAATTTACTACTTTTAGTGTAAAATATGCTTAGAGATCACATGAGAAAAGTTTCATTCCTGGAAAAATAGGGAAAGTTGAGGTATTAGGATAAATAATGAAAAAAATTAGATTTATAGAGTAAATATCAATATCAAAAAGTTTGATGTTTCTTAAAATTCAGAAACATCAAACTTTTTGATATTTACTCTACGTTTTACATTTCTTATAAAAGAAATGTATAGAATTCGCTCAAACTTTCAAGATTTTTTCCGAGGCCCGGAGGGCCGAGTCTTATATACCAATCGACTCAGCTCGACGATTTGGGACAATGTCTGTGTGTGTGTGTGTGTGTGTGTGTCTGTGTGTGTGTGTATGTAACGGACAAATTCTCATTCGTGTTTCTCAGCAATGGCTGAACCGATCTTATCCAAACCAATTTCAAATGAATGAACTAAAAAACAGTATGAACGCTATTAATTTGTTTTTGATTCTGATGTTTAGTTTCCAAGATATGGATGTTTGAATGCGCAAAAATGGCGTTTTTTGCAGTTTTTTTGAATTATCTGCCGAAATTGACAATATAGATTAACAATTTATATGTTTTAGACAGCTTTAACGAATACCTTTCGAACAAGCTATAGATTGTTGAAATCGGACTATTATCAAAAGAGATATTTAACATTAAATGCGGACGAAAGATTTTTATCATTTCCCATTGCCAGAAATATGACCAAAAACATGTAATCTATTTTTAACGCCAAAACGGCTTATTTTAGGTCAATAGTATCTTCGGAGAATTTAATGGAGGCAATATGCCCTTTCTTTTGGTATTGTGCTTTTGCTGATTAATCCCCCTATGAGTGAGATATTTTCACAAATTTTTTTGGAAGTGATTATATCGAAATGATGCCTTCAGCAAATTTGTAGCTCTTACTTTTGCGAATAACTTTACTCAAGACTTCAAATATCTATTTTGAATACTTTAAAAGTTATGGCTTGTTGTTTGTTGATTACTCTTTGTCGCCTATTTATTGTTCAATATAGTAATAATCCATTGAAATAAGCCAAACATTATTTCGATAAAACGAATTTTGTATTTCATTTTACTATCTACAACCGCTAGAAATAATCACCGAACACTTCCAAGTTGTCTGGAAGGAACTTGATTACTTATCAGTACAAAAATGTTCATTTGTGCGAACCTTCTGACTGTAATTTTTCCAACTTATAATCATCGGATCGATCTGAAACATATCGGAAAATGAAAAGCGAAATAAATAACTCCAAGCAACGGCGTAGCCAAGAGAAGGTTTTGGGGTTTAACACCATACAACCCCCTCCCCCCTCCACCACACTCAAAAAAAAAATTGGATTGAAGTTGAAAATTTATTGATGCAGACTGATTTAATTCAATATTACAATAACAATTATCTGATCCGTAGATTGATAACCTGTTGTTGTAAACTTCATGAGGACTTTTGATAAATTGTCGGAATGGGGTCCTGATACGTAACTGATCTCTTGGTCTTGATTTCACAGTTATCTAATAGCATCAATATCAAATTTCTGCCTGAAAACATTCCAATAGAAAATTCCAGAGTTCTGTAATCAATCATAATCCTCAGATTTATTTTCAAATTGATCTCGTTTTTGTAGAGATGTACTGTAATAAGGGTCTTTATTTAATAGGAAGCGAAGTTAAAATTGATTTAATGTCTATGAAACATAGAACTGCTCACCAAAAAATGCATAAATTTCAACATTTGCTAAAAATGTTTTTGCCTTTCTCATTCACTCTAAAATTCGTCGATGTAATCCCGACCGGGAGGGCCGAGTGTCATATGCTAATCGACTCAGTTCGTCGAGATCGGAAAATGTCTGTGTGTGTATGCATGTCTGTATGTATGTGTGAGTATGTGTGTATGTGGAAAAAAAATATGACCTCTGTTAATCAGAGATGGCTGGATCGATTTGCACAAAGTTAGTCTCAAATGAAAGGTACAATCTTCCCATCGGCTGTAATTGATTTTTTTTATTGATTGGACTTCCGGATCCGGAGTTACGAGTTGAAGAGTGCAATCACACAGCAAATTCCAATATAAACTGAAATGAAAAATTTTCAAAATCAAATTTGTATTTTTGATGCCAAATGACATTATAATGCATGAAACATTGAGATTTGATGTAAACTCGAAAAAATTACGTTTGACAAAAATTGATTTTTTTGGACTTTGGTACTTTTTTGCTTGTGACTATTTTCTGAAAAATTAATTCTGCATAATTTTAAAATTTCAAAAATTACGGTTTCGGAATTATGCCGTTTAGACATTAAGATCGATTTTCACCAAACCCCCACCAATTGTAAAATTGGTATTGTAAAAAAACGTAAGGGCGATACTTCAATGCTGATAGGTGGGACCAAAAAAGTAAACAATCGCCAAAGGGACTATATACTATATATACAATCATTTTGCCAATTTCAATAGCAAACACAAATTTTAATTTAATAATTTCAAATACTTCATGAAGTTTTGGGTTTCGATCACTGAATCATGCAATCTAGGATGTAAAAAACACAATAGTTCTTAAATAGGAAATAAAACCAAGTCTAAAAATATGCACTGTTGATTTTCTTTGAATGGTGGGTTTTTCCAAGAAAAAGCGTTGATTTCTTAATTCTCAGTCGCGTTGGAAATTTGAGTAAAGTATAAACTTTAAATCGATTAAAACAAATCGATTTTTTTTTGGTTCAGTACAATATACATAACCCCTTTAGAAAAATCAGTTTTCCCACCACAATGCATTGATTGAGGAATTTAGATATTTTATTAACAGAGCATTAGCAATAATTCGTTTGTATGTCTACTTTATGGGCCATTTTTTCGCCTTCCCATTGATTTGGTTTGAGATTTCTAGCACTGATGTTGTCCTATGCTGATTTGAGTGATTCTCTGAGTCCTGCCACTATCCCATGTAGTATGTGTTATCAAAAACATCGCGAAGCATCAAGTTCTAAATGTTCTCAAACGATATAATATCCGAAGAGAGTGATAAGAGTTATAAGAAATGTCTCATCACACTGTTAGGTGGATTAATAACGTTTTTATTCTCGTTTTATTCCTCAGAATTTTACACGTTCAACAAGTTACATTTTATGAAAATTGATTGAAGAATAATAGAGATATATGCATGAGAAAATGATAAAAAAATAATATGAATGAGAAAAAGCCATTTAACCCCAACTTCTCGTATTTGGACTAAGATCAAAAGAGTTCCGTTTGATTTCTGAGATTTTTTCAAATCAGAAAATCTACAAAATATGTCTGATTTGCATCACGGAGCAGAAAAATCATTAAAAATTTGGGATTTTGGGGCCAAAATAACCCAGTACCCCACTTTCCCGTATTTTTCTAGTAACAAAAATATCTCCATTCAATTACTAAAATTATTTTCTTTCAAAAGAGGTATAAAATGAAATTTTCTGATTGCTCCTTCAAAAGTTATAGCATTTAATGTATTTTGCCTCCATATTTTCCCATAGCACCAATTTCAAAAAAATTCAAGCGAAGTGGGCGGGGCTCTAAAATTGTCCAAATGATGTGAAATTTGGCATCTGAGCTTACTTTGACATTTGTCACAATATGAGGGGGGGGGGCTTTGAGAATTCAAAAAAAAAAATTGTTTTGCTATTCCTTAATGTGCAAGATAGAAAATAGCCATACATAGCTTCAGGAACGACTGTGTGGGCCGAAACGTCAACGTACAATGCAATCCAACTAAAAACAATATTGCATCGAGTTCACCGATATGTGTGCTACAACACAAAATTTGCTGATTGCGAATCGATTGACTACTTTTTCTTAAAACCTCGGAAAACGATCAAGAAAACTTGAATTTCCATAAGACTCAATGTGGGGTTAGCCCGTTTTGGACGCCAGCTAGTACCGGGGTTACTTCCATGGTCAACTTTGACTGCTAATAGTAAAAAATCTAAAAATTATCTTCAAAATTCTTAAATGGCAGTACACGTGGATTACTTAGAACTATCAAAATATACAGAAATGTCGATTTCGGAAAAAATGTGGGTTAGCCCCTATTGGACGCCTGCCATTCAAATGTCAACAATCTAATATTTATCATTTTGATGACACAAAAAAAACTTGTTTAGTGTATTTGGATCACGGAAATGCTCTCAATAAAAAGTTTCCCTAACAATAGCTTATGACATATTTCTAAAATTCATGCTATTCGCAGACAAAATACATTTTTCTTATTCTATAGGCCTTTTCAAATAAAAATTCTGTAGTCGTTCACAAGACATTTTCAATTTTGTTTTAACAACTCAATTATTTTGTTTTATTACGATCTTTTCATAAGTTATTCGAGTTTTTCCATCAACAACAGTATGTTTTTCAAAAGTCCCATAATATTTCCTGTGACTTTCTTTTTGACAAAAAGGCGATATTATAAACCATTTGAAAGCTACACTGCTCATAAAAGCATAAGATTTCCATATGGATTGTTGTCGAAAATGAGCTATCTGTTGGATTGTATTTTTTATCAACATGGGACTCTTATGCTTGTATGGGCAGTATACGAAAGCAACCAAAATATTTTTCAACCAGAGTCTGATGATTTGAGGGGGGCATCTGGTGTAGTGGACAAAAAAATCTTTTTTATCCTCTTAATTGTTACTATTGAACCTCTAGAATAGTCTCCCGCAATGTCGGTAGCCACGCTGAATTTCTTTTGTTTTAAATGCATTCCTCGCGCGTATTGACTATAACACACGCAGATTTCAATCTATCGTTTTTTCCGTGATGCAATTTGATGTGGGACACTCTTTAATGGCGTTTTTTCTCGAAACCGCGTTTTTCAAATTGGCGAACTTGATAACTCAAAAACTAATCAACGAATTGTCTAGATTTTTTTATGGGAATGCACATTATGTGTAGCCAGTCGATGAACCATAGAAACCCGAATAAAAAATGTTCTACCTATTATTTTGATGAAAAAAGAACAAATTTTACAGTAAAATATGAGATTTTTCATGAAGTCATTTTCCGAAACTTTTTTTTCCATTTTTTGTGGTTCATCGAGTCACTATAAGTCTAAGCTTCACAAATCAACCGTTTTTCCTGATGGAACTGCTTGTTCTAGCTCGAATGCTTCCGACTGTCAATTAATAAGTCAACGATGTCAGCCGTCAGCTGGAAACCTCCTGAGGAGCACTCCAACTTCCATCACGGGTGCTACCAATTCATGCAGTTCACCCGCGCCTTCTGCTGTTAGCAGTCATTCCAGTCGCCCCGGTGTGCATTCCAGACGACGGAATCAAGGAGTGCCGGTCAGCCTTCCGTGCCTAATACCGTCGCCCATCCATTTATACTATCAAAATGTGGGTGGCATGAATTCCTGTGCAAATACCTATCGCCTTGCTACCTCGGACTGCTGTTACGACATTATCGCATTGACAGAAACATGGCTAAATGAGCAGACCCTTTCCAGCCAGGTGATTTGCTCTGACTACGAGGTTCTCAGATGTGATCGGAGTCCTCTCAACAGCCACAAATCCTCCGGAGGCGGTGTTTTGCTCGCTGTGCGTCGTGGAATTAAAGTTCAACACATAACAAATGATGCTTGGAGCAGCATCGAACAAGTATGGGCAGCGATAAAATTGGGAAATCGAACATTATATATATGTGTGGTTTATTTCCCTCCCGATAAAATTCGCGACTCTGCATTAGTTGATTCTCATTCTGAATCATTGACTTCTGTTGCTGCGATGGCGCAACCCACTGACGAAATCATGATCCTCGGCGATTTCAACCTTTCTACAATAAAGTGGCGTTCCATTCATAACGGATTTCTACAACCCGACCCAGACGAATCTGTTTTTCATCCTGGCAGCATTACTCTTCTGGATGGCTATAGCACGGCTACACTTCTGCAGATTAACAGCACAACGAACGAGAACGACCGGATTTTAGATCTATGCTTCGTTAATGCCAGAGATCAATCGCCGCATATTTCCACCGCCCTCGCCCCGCTAGTAAAGTATGTTCGCCACCATCCGCCTCTACATCTTACACTCCAGGACGTACCGCCTATGAAGTTTTCGAGCCACGCGCCCACCGTGTGTTACAATTATAAGCGAGCCGACTATAGCAGCATTCTGAATATTTTACAAAGCATTAACTGGGATTCTGTGCTAAGCAAGGATGATGTGAACTCCGCCGCTGAAACGTTCTGCCATATAATGAGCTACCTTATCGATCGTCATGTCCCAAAGTGTAATCAACGAAGTGATCAATTCCCCTGGCAGACAGCCGAGTTACGTCAGCTAAAAACTGCAAAAAGAGCAGCATTACGAAAGTTTACCAAACGCCGTACCTTGTCACTGAGAGCTTATTATGTAAGGCTCAACAACGATTTTAAAAAACTGAACAGTTTTTGTTTTTCAAACTATCAACGAAAAATGCAACGTAAGCTTAAGTCGGATCCTAAATCGTTTTGGAGATACGTCAATGACCAGCGGAAAGAAACCGGCTTGCCTTCTGCAATGTTTTTGAATGGCGAAGCTGGTCATGATTCACAAGCCATATGCAAATTGTTCGCCTCTAAATTTGCGAGTGTGTTCGTCAGTGAGACATTGTCCTCGCAGCAGATTGACGTTGCAGCTAGCGGCGTGGCCCAACTCGAACGGTCAGTGAATGAGATTCGTGTAGAGCACTCGGATATTGTATCAGCAGCATCCAAGCTTAAAGCATCGTCATCTCCTGGGCCAGATGGTGTCCCTGCTGTGTTTTTGAAAAAGTGTATATCTGGTTTGGTGGAACCACTCTGTCAACTATTCAAAATGTCACTGACAACCGCGATTTTTCCTCAATTGTGGAAAGCAGCTTTCATCTTTCCTGTCCACAAAAAAGGTGATAAGAGGAACATTGACAATTATAGAGGAATTTCTGCGCTCTGTGCCATTTCCAAGCTCTTTGAGTTAGTCGTGGTGGAGTCAGTGTTTTTTCACTGTAAGGAATATATTTCTAAAGACCAACATGGATTCATGCCGAATCGATCGACGTCGACGAATCTACTATCTCTAACCTCTTTTGTGTCCGAAGGGTTCGATTCAACAAACTGATGTTATATATACTGACTTATCTGCAGCTTTTGACAAAATCAATCACGATATCGCAATCGCTAAATTGGAAAAACTTGGCTTCAGTGGATCACTCCTGCGATGGTTCCAATCCTATCTCGTTGGCCGTCAACTCAGTGTGAACATAGGTGATGCATACTCCAAACTATTCTCCGCAACGTCTGGAATTCCGCAAGGAAGTCATCTCGGACCTTTGATATTCACTCTCTATTTCAACGATGTAAACTATCAGCTGAAAGGGCCACGGTTGTCGCATGCAGATGACCTGAAAATTTTCAACAGAATTAAGAGCCGAACGGACGCACTTTATTTGCAGCAGCAATTTGACACTTTCAGCAGATGGTGTGAAAACAACCGAATGAATCTGAATCCGGCGAAATGTTCTGTGATATCGTTCTCCAGAAAAAAAGATCCCATTGAGTTTGAATATAACTTGTCTGGAGCTCTTGTTTCCCGGGTGAGCTGCGTTAAGGATCTTGGAGTGCTGTTAGATTCGAAACTTACATTTAAGAATCACATTTCGTATGTTGTTGGTAAAGCATCGCGAAGCCTGGGCTTCATCTTCCGTACGGCTAAATCCTTCACAGACATTTATTGTCTCAAAAGCCTCTACTGCTCTTTAGTGCGCTCCACGCTGGAGTATTGTTCGGCAGTCTGGAACCCGAATTACATGAACAGCAGCGATCGAATTGAAGGCGTTCAACGAAAATTTATACGGTATGCTCTTCGACGCCTGCCTTGGCGCGATCCTTTTCGTCTACCAAGCTACGAGAGTCGGTGTCAACTCATCCAGCTCGATACCCTTCAGCGCCGTAAAGAAACTGCAAGAGCCTTATTCATCTCTGATCTTCTGTCAGGACGCATCGATTCTCCAGATTTACTAGAGCGAGTCAACATCCAAGCAAGGTCCAGAACGTTACGCGGAAACGTTTTTCTGAGAGTGCCGTTTCGACGAACCATTCAAACAGCTAATGCCGCTATCACGGGACTACAACGCCTCTTCAATCGTGTGTCGCACCTGTTCGACTTTCATTTGTCTCGTATATCTTTAAGAAAGCGATTCCTGCAGTTTTTTAAATGTAATTAGTTTAAGTTTCCATCATTGGGGCCGAGTGCGGCCTGTTGATGCGTGCGATAAATAAATAAATAAATCTTATTGAATCTTCTATGTCAGACAATTTTATCAAGAATCACACAAAACATCTTTGTATACGTTCTAGTCGGTCACTTTGAACGACATGGTACGGTACCCACACTTGCCAAGCATACTCCAGAACACTTCTGATCAGGGCCAAACAAAATGCTTTTAGTGCGTAGAAATGCATCGCCGTGTTCCACTTTAAGAAGCCCAGCATTCCGAAAGCCTTAGCAGTTGTCGCGGTGATATGGTCGGAAAAGCTCAACTTCCTATCGAAGAGCACTCCCAAGTCACGGATCGAGTCGACGCTTTCAATTGTTCTTACTTTTAGGCTATATTCATTACGTTCTGAAGTAAGCAAGCGTCCGAAACTAATTAGGGGAACATGGGGAGACTTGACCAAGCGCAAAATTCTATTTTCGGCTATGGCGTCTTCTATTCGATTCTTAATTTTTTTTTCAAAATATTTTTATACTTGTTTCGATCCCTTAAGGTAATTTTGAAAGTTTGGAGTAAAAAATCCTTTCCTTGCAGAAAATATTACGTGATTAATAAATTTGTATTAAATGATGTAATTTTTTATCAAACTTTGTATGGACATATCTACTCGACTACTAATTACTATTAAAGGACTAATATACCATCTTAATCCTTGTGAAGCAGTGAAATGATTTTACATAAACTGGAACATTGGAATAGTTATTACTAGAATTCGCATGAAATTGAATGCAATAACTAATGTTGGGGAGACTTGACCAACATTTTATGGGGAGACTTGACCAAGTGGCGATCAGCTGAAGAAAGATACAAAATTCCTAATATTTATTATGCTTTGGTATCTACTGTTAATGTTAATCACGCCGTAAAAAAATCCCACCCCAAACATAAGTCTTTATATTTTAAAATTTGTAAGCAAAGTTAGCAATAGTAGGACTGATTTTGTGACGTGTGAACATGCAATGCAAGCAGTACAGTTAATCCTTAAAAAGAAATGCATTTAAAAAAATCAAAATTTATCAAATGCAACAGTTTTATATTTTTACTGCTACCTAAGGATCTCGACAATAGGGGAAAAAATAATTACAGTATGTTTTATGTCATTATTTTTTGTTATGATTTTTCAAAATTCTCTTGGTCAGGTCTCCGCCACGATCACAGAAAAACTTTTGTAACTTTTCAAAAATTAAATTAAAAATTCTGCAAAAAATCATGAAGACGCGCAATAACTTTGCGCATTATATCTGAATGATTTTTGGGGTATTGAAGGCTTTTTTAGAGATTTATGCAGTTTTAGCTGAAAACCTGGTCAAGTCTCCCCATGTTCCCCTACTTTGCATTTATTAACGTTGACTTCCATTCCGTTAAGCGTGCACCATTCTTGAATAGAACAGATATCTTCTTGAAGCACTACGGCGTCAAGTGCAGAAGCGATAGTTTGGAAGATTTTTAGATCGTCCGCGTATAACAATTTCCCAGACTTTATTCGACTAAAGATATCGTTAATAAACAAAATAAAAATAAGCGGACCCAAATGACTGCCTTGCGGGGCACTTGTGGGTGTCCTGAATGTGCTTGACGCGCTGTTTTTATACTCACGAATGCCGAGGGATCGGAAGGATACGACTGCAACCAGTTAGTCAGCCAGGTGGGAAGTTCCAAACGCTTTAATTTCAGGATTGCGATGTTGTGCGGTACTTTGTCGAAAGCTTTTTAAAAATCGATGTAAATTGCGTCCACCTGCGTGATTCGCACTCAGGAAATTTCCATGGAATGATTCAGTTGTGCTGCCTCCTTATGCCGATAGATGTATGCTACTCAGTCTGCAGACTCTGGTAACTCGCCGCATCTTCCTGCAAAGAGTTTTTGTTTTCGACTTACTGTCAGGTAATATCAACAGTTCCGATCTTCTCTCGGGCGTTAATTTGCTTCTCGACGGCGGGAAACAACTTAGAAGTGTGAGCTATCAGGTTAGAAGTTGTTGATCGTTTCGTGACAAACCCGTGTTGATACTCCGAGATAATGTGGGATGCAGCTGCATACGTGACGTTGTAGACCAGCTTTTCGAGAATTTTGGAAAGACAGTTTAATAATGAGATACCTCTGTAATTTTCGACGTTGTGAATATTTCCAGCCATATGGATGGGAACAATTGCAGCTTCTTTCCAGGCGATAGGAAAAATGCCTTCAGCGAGAGAGCGATTGAAAATGATGCACACTGGAAGGGACAGCACGTGGGCGCAGCTTTTTATAAATTGGGGCGAGAGATGGTCGGGGCCAGGCCCTCTCGAGGAATCAACAATAGTCAGAGCCTACAAGATGTTAGCTTGACTTACAGTGGGACTCTCAAATACTCTTCCAAAGGGACAGTATAGTCGCTTCTAAACACTCCGCGAAAGAAATCAGCAAACAAATTTACGGCATCAGCTGCCCCCACGGCTTAAATGGCAGTTAGAGAAACTTCGATACCAGCGGATAATTATGTGAAATGATGTCATTCTCGCAGTTAGTAAAAGTGAGGAAAAAGTCATCCGATTTAGTTCGCATGCCTCTAAAGTTCTGATAGTACACAGTTAAATATTCAGAAGACGATTGAAGTTTGGTTGACAGGGTATTTGGAGACATTATTACTCACGGTCGCTACTGGTAAACTTTCAGCTAGTGCACTGGTGCTCGTGCGTTGTGGCGTCAATGCAGTCAGCGGATGGAAAAATACGATAATTTCTCGATGACACAACTGATTCATGAATGGAACCTGGAACGTGTCGCCATCCGATATTGTTATATCCGCAATCACCGCCGGAGGTTTCCAAAAAACTCGTTTTTCCGCCATCGCAAAAAGTCATTCCGTCAGGTCATGTGAATGCTGTCACATCTCTTTTCCCAAAAGGTTTAACAACTTTAACATCCGTTGTACCCAGTTTGGTCGATACTCGGAAAAAGCCGTTCATAAATTTATGACAAAAAGATCATGCTTTCGTGAACTGAACGATTTACTAAAATCGTGGCCAAGTATGAATTCATGAAACTATTCGTGTTTCCAAAAAACTAGTTCGCGCTGAATATATACATGGCGTTACATTCGAATGTTTGATAGGGTTACTGTGGTTGGTCTCTGGACATGTTTTGTTTTTGTTATGATCCTTGTTCTTGCAGGAGGTTACTCGCAATTTTTGTGATTTCTTATCCCGCAATCGTCACGTGCACGAATGATGGTAAGTCAGTGACTGGTGTACTAGGAATCATGAACCAGTTCACGAATGCAAGAATAATATTTTATGATTTCGTGAACTATTTTACGAGCACGAATGGTAAGTCAGTGACTATTTTACTTGGAATCATGGATTAGTTCACGAATAATAGGGGAGACTGAGGAGACTTGATCCCCGGGGAGACTTGATCCCATCATTGTAACTCAAAGGCGAAACAGAATACATTAATCGAATATACTATAAAGTTACGTAGTTTTATCTAAACATAAATTTCATTAACACAGAAAAAAGAAATTGGACTTTTGTGTAACCGAATTTTTACCGATTTAAAAAAAAGTCTCAGAAGAACTGAAGAAGATTTATTTTTCAAATTTTCAAACTTTTATAAAATTGATAAAATCACCGACTACATAATCTACTTTTGCATACAGAATTACAGGAGAATGTCAATTATATGAATACGTTATGATTGAGCTGATTCTTTTGTTCAACTATATTTTTACTAAAGTTTGCTGAAATAGATGCTATGGGTTCACTTGATCCCTTCAAATTCGTGGAGATTTGATCCCCTTCGCCATACTTCATACACACCACTGAAAATAACCAAATTCACACCAGAACAATTGAAGTCATTGCTGTCATAAAAAAATGTCAAAAATGAACGCTTCATCGTAAAGAAACATAACTGTTATTGTTTACTACAGTATACGTAGCAACCATTCATCCCGCATTTGACGTTCCTCAACCATAATAAAGACAGCTTTCAAATAATTGCACGGAGATTTGGGGAATTCGTAAAAAAATCAGGTGAGAGATGCGTGATATGTAGTAACAAAAATAACAATATCTAATCATAACAATTTAATCAATACTACAATCCATTTATAAAATTGAATGGGGTAATGTACCCGTTTTTGCCCTATTAAGAAGGGTACCACATTATTACTACAATAATTTTATTATTTCAGCTTCTTTGATTTGTTATTAAGGTCCATTTTTTTATTTCGATTATAGAGGTTTTAACGTTAAGGCCATTCGCCTCTTATTAAGAGCCAATATAATAACAAAATTGTCTTGAGAATGGTGAAAATCTTCTGTTTGAGCGCAGCAAAATCTCTAATCGAGTACCCCCATTATCGCAATACCATTTGAGTCAATGCGTTGAGCAAAGATGGCAGACGCTGCTCTAACCAAAGGCTTCAGATGGGTAGGATGATAGTAGAAACAGGGCTAAAATAGGCTTATTACCCTACATGCTCTTTTAAACACGTTTTCATAAAGGAATCAAGTGTCCCCAAATTAGGGATCGAGTCTCCACTAATCTAAGAATTTTCCATTTTTTTGTTGTTTTCCAGAAATGCTCATAGCTCATGTCCAGAATAATATTTCCATGTAATTTTTTTATGATTATTAGTCATCCCTAGAAACAATATAAAACTACAAAAAATACATAGTTTTTTATCATTCCACGGAGCTGGACTGAAAAATAAAAAAGGGGATCAAGTCTCCTCAGTCTCCCCTATGTGATGATTTCGTGAACCATTTCTTGAGCTACTAATGTATTATAAATCATGAATTAATTCACGAGTATTGAATAGATTCATGAATAAAATTCCGAGTTTTGCAAAATAGTTCACGAGAAAGTATCGAGACTGTGAACTAATGTTCCTAAATCTATGATTAACATTCTGAGTCAGTCAGTCTGTTTTATGAATAATGTTCATAATGTTGTTTAGTAGTTCACTTCCAGAAAATCGAAACAGTGACTAAAGTTCACCAAACAAAAATGAGTAAAAATATTTTCATTTATTGTACAAAGTCTTCCGTCTGCACCGAAAAGTTGATAAAAGAGATCACTTCGTTTAAAAAATGCTCATTTGACATGCTACGAAAGGAGAATGTTCGTCTGTGTACACGCAGCAGAAGCGAATCGCCGGCAAGGTTTGAATCGTTTCAAAAGATTCTTGTTCCGTTTCACGAAACATAGTTATCAGTAAAGCGTCCTTATTATGATGAACACATAATGGAAGTTCCTTAAAAAGATTGATGGTATTGATGCGATGAAATAAATTCGCACATGGTGTTCGTTAATCATGCTGAATTTTCAATGTAACTGTAGTCGTGTCTTGTACTCAACCTAGATAGGCTACTAATTTTGAACGAATGTTTAGATTGATAAGCATTTGTTCAAAATAAGAGAGACTAAAATAACATTACCAAACGAAAATGTATGTGAGCACAATCCGTTTGATTACACTCTATACTGAGTCGATGACGGATTTTTTATTGCATAAATTTAAGCAATTTTGTGCGATCTTTATGACATTTTCGGTTTTTTTCTATCAACAAGTGTGCCATTTCACGAAAAATCCAAGCATCGAAAAAATCCTACATAAGTCGCTTGCTATCGTTCTAAAGAATTGTTTTTTTGTTTTGGATCTTGCTGAAAAATTACGGGATATAGATTTCCGGCCGGATCCTTTCCAAAGAACTCACCAGGAAAAGCAGCGGATGTGCATGAAATGCGATAAAATTGCTCGAAAACATTCCTTATTGTACATTACAATTAATATTATGAATCTCGTCAGTAACTAGCACCGTCTGGGTGTCTAGTTAGACGATGTATCTAAACTAGTACCCAAATTAGCACTAGTTAGACACACACAAAATTCCAAACAGTTCATACGACACATGCGAACGTTTAAAAGAAACTGACTTGCCCCGAGGGATGTCCCTCGAATTCGAAACACAAAAAATAAAACTTAATTTAAGTTAGGATTTCTGCCCTTACGCGCAAAGTGGTTCAATCCAATTTTCCCTTATGGGAATTAATATTGCATTATGAATCTAATAATAATTCTAGCGGCACATCACGCAGGACTAGGGGTTTGCTCAGAAACCCAAATCGTGTTTTCATTTTTGGAGCTAGCGTTAATCCGGCGCCAGCTTAGCTCTCAATGAATCAGTGTTGGATTCTGATGAGACGAAGTCGTAACGCAAAATTCCACAACCAATTTAGTTGTAGGTTTTGTGCCCTTATCGCGCAAATGTGGTTTTATGCAAATTTCACATTAGCAGGAAAAATAGTTTTTACCCAAAATTTTTCTCCACTAATGAGAAATATAGCCCAGGAAATCATTTTGTAGTGAGTATCACACCACGATACCTAAAACAAACATTTTTACTGCTCTAGTCAGCCGAGTTTGCGACGCCATTGGTACGGCAGCATTCATTATCTGCCGTTCTCTTGAACTCTTAGTAAAACAACCAACGTCCTCCTGGGTGCATTGCCATAGAGATAATATGAGATCGCTAGACAGCGATTTGCGGAATTAGGCAGAGCCTCGTACTACTAAACGGAAGTAATCTCCGGTATCACAGCAAAGTATGTCTCGTTTGTCGAAGTACCTCCAAGTGTAAGCATCCTCCAAAGCAAAATTATTACAACATGCAGGAAACGGAGACAATTTTACGTTGGAGCATATTTGCTTGCCATTGTTCTTGTCATGCGAAAAATCTTTTACCACTGATTAGCGGCTATGTTTTTGCTCTGACTATAGTTGCGTTGTCATATGCTCTTTCCTAGGTAAAATGTCATATTTCCAACTACTCGAAAGGCAAAAGTCAACGGCCTCAGCAGAACGTTTAGACAGTGAAAGCTTTTCGAAACAGCAAAGTCACTAAGAACTGGATGCAACTGTAAGAGCACTTGAGCGAAAATTAACCCGTGGTTCAACCCCTCCCCGTTTAGCATCTATGATGATATAAAAGATAGAAAAAAATGCTCCTTTCTAACAATATAAAACCCAGTCGATCAGGGAACGGTGCGGTCCATGTCGCATTTCGCTGACTGAGGTATGCACTCATGTCGGTCTTCGCCGCTATCGCTCGATCCAAAGTCAGTTTTGCCAAAGTCTGCCCGAGTCGGAGAGTAGGCAATTTTCCGGGCGCTTTTATGTTAGCTTGCGGGATAATTCAAAGCTAAATGGCACGGAATATTCGCCGGAAAGTAATTTCACACGGTTTCCTCGTCCTTTCATTCTTTCTTCCCATTTGGCTTGATAGTGTTTTTTTTGCTTTTTGAAGGGACACAGAAGGGAGCGTCGTTTCGGTGGAGTTTCATTTCCCGCAGTTCCATTTGAAAGACCGACGAGACAGTCCATGTTGGGTTCAGTCAGTTGTAAAATGATTCGTGCTATATGTACTGCTGGGCGACACAACGAGAACTAGGGTTCGTCGCGGTGCGGATGTGGGCGGTAAATGGATTGTCCGCACCGCAACCGCAAAAAAATATCAAAACCGCACCGCTTACCGCAACCGCACTTTATTTACCGCACCGCACCGCGCGGTAATGCGGTAAATGCGGTAAATTATTTATAGTTTTAAAAATTGTGTTGAAAAATTGTTACAAATACAAATAATAAAATTTAACTTTAAGAGACTCATCAGAATGTAATGTTTAAGAAAAAATCAACTTTTGCATTTTCTATTAATAAAACTGCGTACATTTAAAATGCAAGCATTATACATTCAAAAACGTTGTACTGCAGTAATAGGAAAACTTTTATTTTAGCAAGCCTTCAGTTAGTTGAAAAAATGTAATGAAAATATAATAAGAAATGAAGTATTTTTTCTTTAAATTGTCGTATTTTCAATGTGTTTGACATATGAAAATGAAATGGATGATTTTCGCATTTACGTAGTAAAAACCACCTTTCATTCTTAATGGAATTTCAACAAAAAAAAAATTTAAAGTCGAAATACCAGTACTTATATATAGTAGCGCATATATTCCAATACAGTGAAATAAAAATATTGTATTTCATCAATAAGAACGACGCCATATTTGACGAAAAAAATTGCTCTATACATTACATCTAATCAGGAGTCCGGTCTCAACCGGTACAGAATTATTGAACATTAGAAAAACTGCTAAAAATGTATGATTTGTAACATACAGCAGAAATGTTATTAAAAATAGGGGGTTTTATGGACAAAATATCTTAAAACTCTAACTTCCGCATTTTTCAAGAAACATGTACTCTCATTCAGAAACTAAGATTGCTCCCTTTAAAAATATATGAAGTGTAATTTTCTAAAGGCTAGTTCTAGAAAGTTCTAGCATTTAACGTATTTCCTATAATATTTTTCCAAAGAGCCAATGGCAAAAACTTCAATT
Source organism: Topomyia yanbarensis (assembly GCF_030247195.1). Taxonomy (NCBI): domain Eukaryota; kingdom Metazoa; phylum Arthropoda; class Insecta; order Diptera; family Culicidae; genus Topomyia; species Topomyia yanbarensis. Next base: position 321,280,303 of record NC_080671.1, on the reverse strand, counting down.
AAAGTGGACGGGAGTCAAACGATGTGGTATTTGGCAAAAATAGTTTCAAAAAAGCTACAAAATAGTCATAACCCTCCAGCACACGCGCCGTTGTATTTTGTGAAACACCTTCCGAAACTTTAGCGAAATCTTCTTTCAGCAACAGCGGCTGCTCATTCGGGGAACCATTCGCGTGAGTGCTGGAGGGTTTACTGAAACACTTTAGGACTTAATTTGGTAGAAAACTATCGTAAATTTGAATGCAAGTACGCGAAAAAAAGTTATGTAGCATACTTTTTGAGAAAGAGTCCAATAAAGTTGACTGCATTGACTCACATTGAATTTACACAGCAATCAAAGAAGATAGAAATACGATGTTGATGAACGAGTGATAGAATAATCATCCTAATTTGGACCTCTCCTTATTTTGGACGATTTAATACATTTGTATCCTTTACTGCCAATTACTTCAAATTCGTTTGGTTTGATGAAAATAATTATATTCTTTGGGTTGTGTTTGAGTCCCAGCATAATTAGTTTATCTCTATTTTCTTTAAATTAATCAAAATTCACAGTTGAAAAATTGATATCGGAAACGATTCACAATTCAACGATTTCCAACAGAAATCGGGAGAAGTGATGCACTTTTAAATTGGATTTAAGAGTAAAAATTTATTGTTTTTAAATGATTGTATTTGTATTTGAAATGGTTAATTTGTGAAGTCTTACTTAGTATAAAATAACTAGTGTCCAAAAACTGTCGCAAAAATAATAGCGTCAAAATATTTCGGACGCAGCTAGACTTTCTTTCGTAATAGCAGTCCGTTTATCAATTTAGAATAACCAAAATTATCACTTTATCAAATTTTTTTGCGGTGCGGTTGCCGTAAAACCGCGCGGTAAAAGCTCTTTCCCGCACCGCATCTGCGCGAAAAAATGTCTTACCGCACCGCAGATTTTGCGGTGCGGGTGCGGTAAATACCGCGCGGTTGCGGTAATTACCGCAACCGCGACGAACCCTAACGAGAACATAAAGACCCTTTGCCGGGGCCGGGAAAAAATAGCGTGCATTATGAGAACCGAAATCAACATCATTTCTGAACTCGTGTGAAATCTTAACCGGCATCATCTACAGAGCTTCAAGAATTAATAAACGATTGAAGTTTCGAATATGGTGAGCAAAATTGTTGAATATCCTACACATGCGTAGGAAGAACACACGGAGGATTTATTCATATAAATTAGCACACGCATGATTGTACATGTATTGGCTGTGTATGTGTAGACTAGACTAGACTAGATAAATTAGCACACGCATGATTGCTCGCCAAAATGTCATATTATGTTAGATTCTCTTGAAGTTTTTTGATACGAATATATGATAAGTTGTGATGAGAACAACTTATTTCATTTGTTTCATATTAATTAAACTACAGTTTTTAATAGTTTCAGATATGAAATGTTCCCTTCATATTAAGGTTCAAGTTACCTTTTTTAAGCATGTGTTAGAATTGAACGCTTGGTAGTGTGCGTAGGAAAATTTGTGTTCAGCTTTGCCACCGGATTATCCATTTAAACCTTTTCAAAACTCTAAAAGAAGAATATCAGGCAATTTCTTAGATCACAACGATTCAAATCATGCAAAATACCTGCTGGAAAAACTATCGGCTTAGCTGGATGGTGCTTTTGAAAAAGTGGCTGTGCTTTTTCATTGCGCAGTTGTGTTGCGTACCCCGGCTCGGTGTGGTAGTGTGACAAAAATCACAGCCACTTTTTCAAAAGCACCATCCAGCTAAGCCGATAGTTTTTCCAGCAGGTATTTTGCATGATTTGAATCGTTGTGATCTAAGAAATTGCCTGATATTCTTCTTTTAGAGTTTTGAAAAGGTTTAAATGGATAATCCGGTGGCAAAGCTGAACACAAATTTTCCTACGCACACTACATAGCGTTCAATTCTCGCACATGCTTAAAAAAGGTAACTTGAGCCTCAAACACAAAATTTTCCAATTGGGCTAAGCTTTTGGTTTTGTCTCATGTTTCGAGCGCAAGGAAACATTGATTTGACGACGTAATAGTCTTTACCGGAACATTCTTTGCCATCTCGGGATCAATCAGATTGCTTCTACAAATCCTGCCTTTTTTCTTTGCCACACTCAACAGACAAGCTGTCGCGGCAATCCCGATTCCACTATGTTTAGTGATCCATTGATGGCAAGTTTGTTGGTTTTTATACGGAGAATGCAAAATTTGTGCACGGCTGCTTTGGCGACAAGACTGAGATTAATGCGTGGACAACTAATGTGAACAAATTTTTGACTCAGGCAGTTGAAAAAGTACAGACAAATTTTAGGATGCTATTTTTTACGAAAGCACTCTTTCCCAGTTAAGCTCAGCCGGAAATGAACCGGAATTCTGGCTGGTTCCAGTTCGTATTCCGGCTCCAGTGACACAACCGATTCTAGTTAGAATCGGTTGTTGCACTGGAGCCGGAATACGAACTGGAACCAGCCGGAATTCCAGTTCATTTCCGGCTGAACTTTACTGGGTTATAACAATTTGAGAGAAGTAAAGTTAAATTTAAATATTATGGAAGGACACATTTATGTCACTTACGCAGTTTGGGATCATCCATAAATGACTTAGCATTTTTTGAGTGATTTTTAACACCCCCTCCCCGTAGCATTTCGTCACAAAACTCTGAATACCCCCCTGGTAATTACGTAGCTTGACGGTAACCCTAACCCCCCCCCCCCTTTGTCACCGCAAAAAATTTAAACAAAATGAAAAACGATGTTATTTAGATGAAACGGGTAAGACTATCGTGACATCAGGTCCACCCCTATTCCTTTTTAAAAAAGCTACGTAGTATGGCATGACCCCCTACCCCCTGTCGTCACACATCATCACAAAATGCAAAACTCCCCCTCCCCCATATAAAGCTACGTCATTTATGGATGGTCCCTTTGTGTTGTGGGTATTGCACACGTGATCAAGCAATATAATTGAACTAGCTTAGTCATTTACTTATTTATTTATTTAGTCATTTAGTCATTTATTTATTTGTTTATTTGTTTATTTGTTTATTTGTTTATTTGTTTATTTGTTTATTTGTTTATTTGTTTATTTGTTTATTTGTTTATTTGTTTATTTGTTTATTTGTTTATTTGTTTATTTGTTTATTTGTTTATTTGTTTATTTGTTTATTTGTTTATTTGTTTATTTGTTTATTTGTTTATTTGTTTATTTGTTTATTTGTTTATTTGTTTGTTTGTTTATTTGTTTATTTATTTATTTATGTATTTATTTATTTATTTATTTATTTATTTATTTATTTATTTAATTATTTACTTACTTATTTATTTATTTATTCACATATAAACGTAAATCGTTAACAGGCCGCAATCGGCCCCTATAATTATGTAGCAATCTAAAAATTCTTAAAACAAATTCTAAAACCTTGTATCACATTACGAGTCAAATTAAAGTCAAGCAGATGTTCCACACGGTTGAAAGTTTGCTGTTATTCTGTGATGGCCGTATTCGCTGTGTGCTTGAACCGCCGAAGAGTGCCGTCTCTAAGAATATTGCTGCGCAACGTCCAGGCTACAGACGTTAACTCTTTTGATCAAGGTTGGAGAATCAATGAGTGCTGATAACAGATCGGCGACAACTACAGCTCTTACTGTTTCTCTGCGGTGCTGGAGGGTGTCGAGATGAATTAGTTGACAGCGGCTCTCGTAGCTAGGTAGCCGAAAACGATCATATCAGGGTAGTTGTCTCAGAGCGAAAGGAATAAATTTGCGTTGGATACCTTTAATTTGGCCACAATTGTTAATAAAATACGGGCTTCAAATCGTCGAACTATGCTCTAGATATGACCGAACTAAGGAACAGTACAGACTCTGTAAGCAGTATATATCCGCGAAAGATTTGGCAGCACCGAAGATGAACCACAGGCTTCGTGATGACCGGCCAGTAACATATGAGACGTATTGCTCGAAAGTGAGTTTGAAATCTAACATCACTCCAAGATCCTTCACGGAACATTCTCGCGGAATAAGCAGTCATGAGAGATTGTAGTCGAAACTTACGAATTCTCGTTTCCTCGAGAAGGTGAGTGCAGAGCATTTTTCGGGATTTAGAACCATTCCATTATCGATACACCACTCGCTAAAGACATGCAGGATGTGTGCGTCTGCCAAAGTCTTGATACGGTTAAATATCTTGACGTCATCGGCATGCGATAAGCGTAGTCCACTGAGTCGGTAATTTATATCGTTGAAGTAAGGTAAAAATATGAGTAGTCCGAGATGACTTCCCTGTGGGATGCCAGACGTAGCTGCAACAATTTCAGAGTGGCCGTTGCCTACATTCACGCTGAGTTGACAGTCTACAAGATATGACTGAATCCAACGGATGAGTGATCCATTGAATCCAAGTTTTGCTAAATTGGCGATGGCGATATCGTGATTGGTTTAGTTAAAAGCAGCGGACAGATTGGAGTAGATACCATCGGTTTGCAAGCCATCCTCGAACCCTTCAGAGATGAGTGAAAGAACACCGGCTCCATCACAACTAATTCGAAAATCTTCGATACAGCGCATAGTATACAAATACCGCCATAATTTTCTGTGTTCTTCTTGTCCCCTTTCTCATGTACTGGAAACACAAAAGCTAATTTCTACAACGATGTAAACGTTGCGGTGGTACGCGACAACTCGAATAACCAATGCAGCAATGTTTGAATTTTTCATGTGTAAGAAATGTTTCATCTCACTGATAGATGGATTAGATCGGTTTTTGTTGTTCGCTCAGTAGCGAATCCAGGAGGAGGGTCCTGGAGGTTCGAAATTTTGGATCCGCTCATGAGTTTGCTTCACGCTGGCAGAAACAAATAGCACATTGGGCAGCATGAACGTTATGTTTGGTGGTTGGAAATAGCAACCTTCTTCAACATTTTCTCATCAAATTGTTCAAACCAAACAAAATACAAATTTGTTAAAAATCGCCGTAATACCGGTCTATTCCTAAATTCATTTTTGGATGGGTGAAGGGGTGGTGCTTTAGCTCCCAAGTCAAACTCTTTCTACGTGTCTGTTCAATTACGTATATGTATTGCTGAAGACTTTTCGCCGGTCTTTCATAGATGACTTCAAAACATTGGGTCTCGTCCATTCAATTGATTGATGGCAATGGTGTTGTAGCAAGAACTTTGTATGCGAATTCTCACGAAAGGCATCCTGACCGACCAGAAACACATAAATGTTGGACCCAAGGAAAATTTTGCCAGGCACGTTCGAGCGAGAGGAAAGGAAGGAGAGGGTGAAGTCGGAGTCTGTTACGGTATGTCCCGCTGACCCCTTCCAACTCCACGGTCGACCACCTGTCGGTGAAGGACAATTTTGATGTAGTGAGGACCATTTGAAATGGAAGGATAGGAAAAGGGAAGAAGGACCGTTTGAAATGGAAGGATAGAAAAAAAGGAAAAAAGGATCGTTTGAAATGGTAGGATAGAAAAAGATAGACGTCATGCACAGATGAGAGGAAGATATAAGAAAAAATATAGATGAAATTTGTTAGTTAGTAGTTGAAAATATAGACCATTGAATTCGTGAACATCACAAGCAAAAATTTAAATCCCGTAAGTAGAACCTACGTCGGAGAGGAATTCTTTTAATCCTTACCCTGAATTATATTCCTTAACAGGTGATAGTAGCACAAGAATACTGTCGGTCAGAACGGACGGTGTCGGATTGTTCAAGTTAAGGTTAGGACAAACGTGGCGTGAATTTGTTCGCCCTGAAAATTAACATTTTGATCCAAATTGTAGCTTTAAACGGAATAGTATTCCACCTGCACAATTGTTGGGAAGAAGAAGGATTACGTATTGAACCGATGTAAGTAGCGTATAAGTTTCCTAGGGCATTTCATTAATAAAGCTCCACAGCTTTTAGCTGATTCATGCTGAAAAGCCGTTTATTCAATCCACCCAACAATCTAAAAGATCGTCCAAGATAACCACGAAGCAATGCCGAATTGTACAGGAAGTGCCCCCACCGTGGAAACACACTGTAACCAGTGTAATGAACCTGACACGGATCGGATGGTAAGCTGTTGTCACTGTGATTCGTGGTGGCATTTTTCCTGTGTGGGTGTGAACGACAGCATTGATGCGACAGACCGACCGTTTACATGCCCAAACTGTCAGAGACCGTCGGCACAGATTCCGGTGATTGATGCACCCGGAAGCAAGGCTAACAGCAAAGCAGGAACGAGCACTTCAACCTGTAGTGCTGGAGCAATAAGGGCTCGCCTACAGCTCGAGAGACTTGAGGCCCAGAAGGCTTTGGCGATGAAGCGTATAGAGTTGGAGCGCCGGGAGCACGAGCGGAAGATGGAGCAAGAGAAGCAGAAAAAGGAAGCAGAGTTTGAGCGGAGGCAATTGCAGCTAGAGCAGGCGGTAATGAACGAGTCATTCCGTTTGAGAGAGGTGATTGACCTAGGTGGGGAAGGCGATGAAGACAACCGGAGTGTCGCCTCAGTGCAGAGTTCCTTCAGCAAGGTACAGCAGTGGAAGGTCGCCCATTCGACGTTGGTTGTCCCGACGGAGAAGGCTCCAGCTATTGGTACGAGTAACGCGACGACAGCAACTGGAATACAAGCTAGGCAGGACGGCATGCAGCAACCAACTAGCATTAACGAGGGTATTCTAGAAGCAGCGTTGGCAGGTATTTCGTTAGGGCAGTCAGGGTTGGAGCCAACGTTAGGGGGTATTATCGGTCGAGCCGAAAGCACAACAGCGCCAATAGTTGGTAGCGGTCAGGCTAACATTTTCTCGGTTACCTCCGCGCTCGCCGGGCCTAGCAAAGGCATCGCAAATGTAATCCCCAAGCAGCATGCTTTCCAAAACTATCCCTTTCCTCTCACCCAGCCTCCTCCAGCAGGCAATTCGTTTGTCATTCCGCGAGTTGGTAATCCGAATTTTGCAATCGCCGCGCAATCGACCGCAGTGAATAGAGATAGTGCAGGCCCAATTAGAGGTCCAGTGACAGTGGAAGAATTACTGGGAGGAGAGTATTCCCAGTCGTACGCCGGCCATCCGTTACCGTCTGTGATCCCCACTGAGCAAAGGTTTTCGAGAAGGCAGACGGTGCCACCAGGAATCCAATTGGGACCGCAGGAGCAACCACGGTTTGCGGAGTTCCAGGCTGGTGCGCAGCAACCTCCGTTGCATGACGAGCAGGCGTATTGGGGACCGACACCACGACAATTGGCGGCAAGACACGGGATGAACAAGGAGTTGCCAATCTTTTCTGGTAATCCGGAGGACTGGCCGCTATTCATTAGCTCGTACGTTAACTCTACTCAGACGTGTGGGTTTTCGAACGAGGAAAATTTGGCGAGGTTGCAACGGTGTTTGAAGGGGCACGCACTTGAATCGGTGCGGAGTCGACTGTTGCTACCGGCGAGCGTCCCAAATGTTTTAGCTACGCTGGAGACACTTTATGGTAGACCGGAATTGTTGATCCATGCGTTGTTGCAGAGGATCCGAGGGGTACCTGCGCCAAAACAGGAAAGACTAGATACGCTAATCGGTTTCGGTATGGCGGTGCAGAATTTTTGTGATCATCTGGAAGCCGGGAGGCATGAAGCGCATCTCAACAATCCGATGCTACTGTTCGAGTTGGTAGAGAAGCTTCCAGCACATATGAAACTGGACTGGTCGCTATACAAGCAGCGCTGCGGGGAAGTGAACCTGCGTTCTTTCTCGCAGTATATGCAGACGCTCGTGCGAGCGGCATCCGACGTGACCGTGAACTACGATCCTAGGCCGCAACCTGTACAGCAGCCGCGAATAGGAAAGGACAAAAACTTCTGCGGAACTCACTCAATGGAGGATTCTTCTTTGATGGCGACGAACAAAGAAGCATCTGGCGTTACGATGCGCCCATCAAGCCCAGCGTGTTTCATTTCCAAAAACCCGGGGCATCGGGTAAAAGACTGCTCAGAGTTCGACAAGAAAACGGTCGATGAACGCTGGGAGACAATACAGAAACTCGGCTTGTGTCGGCTCTGTCTTGGAGCACACGGAAGGCGCCCCTGCAAGAATCGCAAGCAATGCGATATCGACGGGTGTCAACGGCGTCACCACCCTTTGCTGCACTCCAAACGGGACACAAATGAAGCCCAGCAGGCCAGGGAAAACGGAAAGACGCCAGGAAATGGCTGTAAGAAGTTTGGGAACGACGGAAATTCGGCGAAGAATGGGTCCAGGCAAGTATCGAATGAAGCTAAGCCAAGTAGTTCCAAAGCTGTCACCAACCATCATTCCGCTGGGAAGACTACGCTTTTTCGTATTATTCCAGTGACTTTGTATGGGAACAATCGATCTGTGTCCGTGTATGCTTTCTTGGACGACGGCTCGGAGAGAACGCTGATTGACGAAGAGTTGGTAAAGGACCTTGGGGTTGTAGGAGATCCGCAACCATTGTGCTTGCAGTGGACGGCGAACGTGAAGAGGTCAGAAGCTAATTCTCAACGGGTCGCATTGGAAATAGCAGGACGGTCAGGGGCATCCAAACATTCTTTGTCGGACGTGCGCACCGTAAGCAAGCTGGACTTACCACGACAATCCTTGCGGTACGCGGAACTCGCAGAAACCTTTCCGTACCTAAAGGGCCTACCGATCGATGATTACGATCAAGCGGTACCGCGCATCCTCATCGGAAACGACAACGCTCACGTTACATCGACACTCAAGCTACGAGATGGCCGACCGGGAGAGCCGATAGCAGCAAAATCACGTTTGGGATGGACGGTCTACGGATCCAACCAGGACAAGTCAGGGGATATCGTTCATAGTTTCCACATATGCGAGTGCCAGGAGGCCGAGCAGACCCTACATGAGCTCGTGGAGAAGTTTTTCTCAGTCGAGAGTCTGGGTATAATGGAAGTCGCCCATCCTGAGTCCGCGGAAACTCAACGAGCAAATCGGATCCTGATGGAAACTACTAAGCGGGTCGGACAGCGATTCGAAACTGGGCTTCTCTGGAAGTACGATAGCTTCGAGTTCCCGGACAGCTACCAGATGGCGGTTCGACGACTGCAGTGTTTGGAAAGGCGTATGCAGAGGGATTTACTCATCGGCGAAAGTGTGAGGAGACAGCTTTCTGAGTATCCAGCGAAAGGGTACATACACAAAGCGACCCGGAAGGAGCTCGATGATTCAGATCCACGGCGTACGTGGTACTTACCTTTAGGAGTGGTCATCAATCCCAAGAAGCCGTCCAAGGTTCGTATCTTCTGCGATGCAGCGGCCAAAGTGGATGGAGTCGCACTCAACACGATGCTGTTGAAAGGGCCGGATCTGCTAAATACGTTGCTCAATGTTCTATACGGTTTCCGGGAGAAACGGGTCGCTCTGTGCGCGGATCTGAAGGAGATGTTTCACCAGATTTGGATTCGACGAGAAGATCGACATGCGCAACGACTGCTTTGGCGAGATGATCCTACACAAGCCCCCGATGTGTATTTGATGGACGTCGCAACGTTTGGTGCAACGTGTTCACCGTGTTCGGCACAATTCGTGAAGAATTTGAACGCTAAGGAGCATTCAAGACAGTATCCAGTTGCAGCCGACGCAATTATCCGGAAGCACTACGTGGATGACTACTTGGACAGCGCTGACGACGTTGACGAAGCGGTGAAGCTGGCACATGAAGTCAAACTGGTCCACTCTCTCGGCGGATTTCATCTGCGGAACTGGCTTTCAAATTCCACCGAGGTTCTCGCACGGGTCGGGGAGAGAGACCCAGTCACAGAAAAGTGTCTCCAGCTGGACAAGAACAGTTCAACCGAACGCGTGCTCGGGATGTACTGGAAGCCGGTCGACGATGTCTTCACGTTTACAACGACGCTAGCGGTGGGTGCGGAGCATCCAACTAAGCGCCAGGCACTGCGAGTAGTGATGAGCCCGTTCGATCCGGCAGGATTGTTGTGTTTTTTCCTCATACACGGCAAGGTACTAATCCAGGAGCTGTGGAGGGCGAAGACGACATGGGATCAACTAATTCCGGAGGAGTTACTTGGGAAGTGGATGCGGTGGACGAGTTTGTTCAAACATCTGGACCAGATTAGCATTCCGCGTTGCTACTTTCCGCAACGTTCGGTGAAAGATATCTTGTCGCTGCAACTGCATATCTACGTGGATGCTAGCGAAGAAGCTTATGCGTGTGTCGCTTACTTTCGGGCGGTATTTCCGGATGGGATTTCTGTTGCGTTAGTCGGTGGGAAATCCAAGGTGGCTCCACTGAAGGCACACTCCATCCCACGGTTGGAGTTGATGGCAGCGGTAATCGGAGTTCGCTTGATGAAGACCATCCTCACTGGGCACTCGCTCGTAGTCGAGAAGACAGTGTTATGGTGTGACTCTAAGACGGTGCTGGCTTGGATAAATTCAGATCATCGAAGATATCGCCAGTTCGTAGCTTGCCGAGTAGGTGAGATTTTGTCCAAGTCGGAGGCGAAGCAATGGCGTTGGATATCATCGAGAAAGAACGTCGCCGACGATGCGACAAAGTGGGGAAAAGGGCCGTGTTTGTCCTCAGGCGGCCGTTGGTTCCGTGGTGACAACGATTTATATTTGCCAGAAGATCAATGGACCGTAGATGCAGATTCAGTCGGCGCGACGACCGACGAAGAGCTGAGGTCGTGTTTGGTGCACAAGGAGGTTATCGTACCGCCACAACTTGTGAGGTGGGAGCGATTCTCGAAACTGACGCATTTGTATCGATCGGTAGCACATGTTCATCGCTACGTACAAAATCTGCGGCGAACGGTAAAACGAGAGACTCGACTGGACGGACCACTCACTCAAGAGGAATTAGCAACAGCCGAAACCACAATCTTTCGTTGGGTGCAGTGTGAGCAGTATCCGGACGAGGTGGCGACTTTGTCAGTAATGCGGGACAAGCAGCCAGGACAACAGGCGCGGCTAGAGAAAACCAGCAAAATATACAAACTGTCTCCGTACTTGGACGAAGCAGGTGTTATTCGTTCTGATGGAAGGATATCTGCTGCGACCGTCGCCGCGTTTGACACTAAGTTTCCAGTAATATTGCCGAAAGCCCATCCAGTGACTAGACTGCTGGTTGAATGGTACCACCAACGATTTCTTCACGCCAATGGCGAGACTGTCGTGAACGAAGTGAGACAGCGTTTCCACATATCGCAACTGCGCCCGTTCGTGCGTAAGGTGGCTAAAGAGTGCGCCTTGTGTAAAGTCAAGAAGCCAAGTCTGGCGACACCCCGAATGGCTCCACTCCCGGCGGCCAGGTTGCAGGCGTACGTACGTCCATTTTCCTACGTAGGCGTCGACTATTTCGGGCCGATCGGCGTGCGGGTGAACCGAAGTATTGCAAAACGATGGGTAGCTCTGTTCACGTGTATGACCACACGAGCAATCCATCTCGAAGTCGCTCACACACTTTCAACGGAATCTTGCAAGATGGCGATCAGGCGTTTCATCGGACGCAGAGGAGCACCTGTGGAGATCCGCAGCGACAGGGGCACAAATTTCGTGGGATCGAGCAACGAACTTAAGCAGGAGATGGGCAAAATCGAGCGCCAGCTTGCCGAAACGTTCACCAACGCGAACACGAAATGGGTGTTTAACCCACCTGGATCACCTCACATGGGTGGCGCCTGGGAGCGTCTAGTGCGGTCGGTGAAAACCGCTCTTGCTGCAATGGAGTCTTCTCGAACGCCGAACGAAGAAACGCTGGCAACGTTGCTAGTGGAAGCTGAGAGTGTGGTCAATTCGAGACCGCTAACATATATTCCTCTGGAGACGGCGCAACAGGAGGCTCTAACACCGAACCACTTTCTTCTAATGAGCTCGAGCGGCGTAACGCAGACTCCGAAGACGCTTACGGATCCAAGACAAGCCTGCAGGAGCGACTGGAATCTATGCCGTACAATGGTAGATCAGTTTTGGCGCCGGTGGGTGCGGGAATATCTTCCTACCATCGCACGTCGTACCAAGTGGTTTGAGGAGACAAAACCGATCGAGGTAGGAGATTCGGTGATCATCGTGGAGGAGAAGATACGCAACGGATGGATTCGAGGACGTGTAGCCAAGGTCGTGGTGGGCCGAGATGGGCGAGTTCGCGATGCCGTGGTGCAGACTCCCGACGGAATGGTGCATCGACCTGTAGCAAAGCTGGCGCGGATCGACATAGAAAAGGTGGGGCTTCAGCCGGGAACAGCAGAAGGTAAAGCTGAACCGGAGATAGCTAACCAGCCTTACGGGTCGGGGAGTGTTACGGTATGTCCCGCTGACCCCTTCCAACTCCACGGTCGACCACCTGTCGGTGAAGGACAATTTTGATGTAGTGAGGACCATTTGAAATGGAAGGATAGGAAAAGGGAAGAAGGACCGTTTGAAATGGAAGGATAGAAAAAAAGGAAAAAAGGATCGTTTGAAATGGTAGGATAGAAAAAGATAGACGTCATGCACAGATGAGAGGAAGATATAAGAAAAAATATAGATGAAATTTGTTAGTTAGTAGTTGAAAATATAGACCATTGAATTCGTGAACATCACAAGCAAAAATTTAAATCCCGTAAGTAGAACCTACGTCGGAGAGGAATTCTTTTAATCCTTACCCTGAATTATATTCCTTAACAGGTGATAGTAGCACAAGAATACTGTCGGTCAGAACGGACGGTGTCGGATTGTTCAAGTTAAGGTTAGGACAAACGTGGCGTGAATTTGTTCGCCCTGAAAATTAACATTTTGATCCAAATTGTAGCTTTAAACGGAATAGTATTCCACCTGCACAATTGTTGGGAAGAAGAAGGATTACGTATTGAACCGATGTAAGTAGCGTATAAGTTTCCTAGGGCATTTCATTAATAAAGCTCCACAGCTTTTAGCTGATTCATGCTGAAAAGCCGTTTATTCAATCCACCCAACAGAGTCCCTTCTCGGCAGTCCTTAGTTTTTACTCGCCTGATATTTTCACCCTAACCACCCATTCATCATTGCCAGAAAATGAGATTATTAAAGGACATAGCAATTCGATCGATGCCTTACGTCATTTACACCTATCGTACGTGTGCCTAACGTCTGTATGCCTTGCGTATTTATTCCTAATGGGATACAAAACGATAACTTTTGTCAGCTATTCAAAGCTTTCGATAAAATATAATTTGATGTGTTCATGGACTGTTTATGAACAGCCCCAGGGCACGTTCGTCACCCATTAGTTATCGGATCAATACAAATCATATCTTATGAAAATTTCGATGACCGAAATCAGCAAAACTAAAGACATCGATGTTTGCAATTTTTCTGAAGGCAGAGAGTCGTTTATGCAAGAATTTGGGTATTGGAAGAATATTTCAACAACACTGGTTTCTAAATTCGTCAGCTCAGCCTATAATACATAATGGAGCTAACTAACCCGGTCAGCATCATATTCGTTTCCCATTTGCTTGTCTCATATCCAAATGAGAAGCAATCACAACGAAGCGGTGAGCTGGAAACTGCTCCCCACATATTCTACCAGAGCACCCGATAGATGGATCGGGTCTCTATTTTAGAGTGGTCACGTCCTCGAATCTATGAACAGCATTATCTACACAGCTACCGCAAAATTCTTACCACTACGCAAATGATGCTACCAGTCACAACTGAGCAGTTCTCGCTTTCTCTCTATAGAAAAGCGCAGCTTTGCCTCATCGCTTATGCAAACAGTCCAACGTGTAGTATTATCCGCTCCGCTTGTGACAGCGCATCACAGAATTTTTCGGAAAATTGTTCCAGGGCTGGCTCAGCACAATCAGCGCCAGGGTACGAGACAGCTACCCGTTACCGGCAAGCGGGGCTCTGTGCTGGCACATCCTTGGTGACATTTTTTCTTTTTTTTGCCTGGACGCTTTACCCCGGGACAGACTGGCAAAAGACGAACGAGACTTGATTAAATAATCAATAGCTTTCCATCGCTTTATTAGCCGTCTCTGGATGGTGAAGCTCTGCAGAGTTGAAACGTAGCTCTATCTCAATCTTCTTATCTTCCCCATTAGCAGTGTCGCTTTCAGTTGGTTTCCGTCATGTTCTTGTTGGTGCAGTCAATGAGCAACCTTACAGACTCAACTGCGAAATTTTCTCATTTTTTGCTTGTTTTCAGCTGAGGGAAAGTTGGGAATTGTTTGTTTCTCCGTGTTTGCAGATCCGGGAAAGTAGATAAACTGCAGCGGCCTAATTTGATGTTCCTAATTTGATGCCGCCAAATATTCAATTGTAAACGATTTGTAATTTGATATTTACGGAGTTGACCTATTTATTCATTAGTTTGTGGATTCATTCACCTAACAGTAAAATTTATTTCACTTATCCATTATATACCGATATATTGTTGTGATGTTTTTTGTTAATCCTCTTGATACTTGTTAGATTTTTCATTATTTTAACTATGCTAATGAGATTGATATCACATATTGTGACGAGAACTGGATTCTATAATTTTATTTTCATCGTGATGTGTCATCTGACTTCCTAGATAAATAAATTACTGTCGGTTGGGGAGCCTGAGGCTGATTTGTATTGTTCTCTGGGTCGCTTTTGTCCATGTTATCATTACTGCTGCTGCCTGGGGTAGTGGAGAAAGGATAGCAGGGAAACACATTTTTTTCTGCGATATAATATTGATAATAGTACATGTTATTTGTGTAGCCAAAGGTGGTACGTTCCACTCTGTAGTCAACTAATACATGTTATTTTTTCAGGCTGGTAAAATTCATGGGAAATAACTTTTTTTTTTGATAATGATAAACATTCGGTGCAAAAATGTATCAGTATGTCTCATGGATAGGAACTTTGGAACGCTACCTCGTCCAATATTGTACCTGTAAATTGTCTTCTTTAAACATTACGAACAAAGATCCTAACGATTCTAATTAAAGTTATATTGGGGAAAAGTCGTTTGAGAATGATATCAATGATAGAATGATAGCAAAAATACGAGTTTTGATTGGAGACACCTCTTAATAATGTTCAAATAAAGCCATTTTAGGCGAAAGCTTCCGAATTTATACTTGGAACAAAAATTTGAGGAGACCGACTTTAAGCAACTTGTTGCCTGCAAAGCACAATGCATATTTCGCATGACGATCCACAAAAATCGCGATTTAGCTACATGGGTCGATCTCTTGCAGATGATGGAGTGGTCCCAGTCCCTCCAATAGCATCGATCTGCAAGGTACTTTGAACAATTTGTCTACTTCAGTGGTTTACAACCGGGGGTGAATTTATCCCCAGGTTCTAATTCACACCTATTGTAGGAGATGGATTATGCGGGTCAATGTTTACTTGCTATCTCAACTTTACGGTCGGATATTTGTCATTAAATACTGTTTAAGTGTGCCAAGAATTGATATATTGACTAAATGTCTTCAGGAACAGGTTTCCAATTGAAAAAAGTATGGTGTTCATCAAATTGAAAAATCAAGGGGGCAATGGTAGCAAACAATTTTTAAAAAGCGGCACATGGGGAAGATCCATATTCAAAAAGGGGTACATGGAACGGGAATGGTTGAAACCCACAGGTCTACTTGAACCTATCATTGGAGTATCGAGTTTTCCACGAAGAAAACAAAGCTTTGACTATTTGACTACTACAGCTTCTATTAATGGGTCAAGCTATCGCTCACGTCTTCACAGCAAAATATTTTGTAATCAAATTCCACTCATAAGCCGTATTATAGATCCGAAACAAGTGGCAACATATGATCATTTTTTTCCGCGCTATAACAAAAATTTGCTGGGGTGTTCTGACGTACTAAAACTCGACAAGTCAACTGGCATCGGCATATTCAATCAAAAATTTACCGCTTACCATAAATTCTATCATAATTAATCGCAATCTAGCATATTCTTGACACCTGTCTATAGACTGTAATAGGTATAGATAGTCTAAGTTCTATAGAGATCCTCCGTTCAATGAAGTATGGAAAGTATTTTATGGGGAAAGTACGGAATCTCCTCAGCATTTTTACTGAAAATTCATATCAGATTACCTTAGTTTAAATCCCTTCCTATTACTCCATACCGAATAATGAGAAGGGGCAAACTCTAGCTATGGTGAGTGCATTAGAAGGGGCCAATTAACTTCAACACATTGTACGTTCATTTTTCTCGTCAAAAGACACTCGAACGATGGTAAGTCTCGCGGAGCAGTGGAGACTTAGGCAAGTAGCTACATTCTATTATTCCAAAAGTGTCGACGAAATCCTGTTTCAAGGAGTTAGGTATGGCTAGTTATTAAATTCGGGCGATGCCCATGTTAAGCCATTATACGTTGTACAATGTGCCCATTTTCGGCATATTCGATTTGCGGAGAACGATCTTTGAGCTTGTGACGACAATTTTTACTGTATTTAATAATGTGGGAGATAATCAATAGGGGAACCTGGGGCTATTCGGACCTACTTAAGCAAATCGCCCTTTTAGGTAGGTAGATGCGAAAAACAACTTAATCCACCTAGCAGTGAGATGAGACATTTCTTACACAAGTCACTGTTGGATCAATCATTAATTTGCAGAACTCTTTTATTAGTTCTGGTCCTGCCAGAATAAAACCTCAAATAAACTGAATAGAATATAGAAAATCAATAAAACGAACCGAATAAGAAAAAATAAAGCAAAAAATGCAAAACAAAATGTTTTCAAATTCATAAAATGAGTACAATGGTTTGTATAAATCAAATTTATAAAATACATAAATCAAATTGGATTAGCTCATTAAATGAAAAATTAGTCAATATTTAAAAATAGTTTTAAATTAATTGAATAAATTGACTCAAACTAACAGATTGAATGAAATAAATAAGTGGAATGACTGATCATGAAATTATTAAAATTAAAGAAATGAACAAAATGAATCAAATGAACCAATTAAATCAAATGAAACAAATTAATCAAATGGATAATTTAATGAATCCAGTGAAAACAATGAATCAAATGAATAAAATGTATAAAATGATTGGAATGAATGAAAAGAATAAAACTAATAAAAGAGTAAATGAATTGAATAAAATGAATGAATAAAACAAACGAATCAAATAAACGAAACGAATAGGATTGATTAAATGAATAAAAAGAAGAAGAAAATGAATTGATGAAAATGAAAAATCAGGCGATGTTAAAAAGTTATAAATAAATTGAAAAAAATAAATTGTGTCAAATAAATAATTTGGATGAAATGAATAAATCTGAAAAATATTTAAATTATTAAAATGAAGAAACTAAAGACTGGAAAAAACAAAGAGAATGTATAGAAGGAAAACAATGAATAAAATAAGTTATGAATAAAATGTACAAAACAACTGATCAGAGTGAATTCAAGGAATTAAATGAATAAAATAGATCAAATGAACCCAAATGAACAAAATAGATAAAAAAATACTGAATGAAATAAATAATTAAAATGCAAAAATCATATACTTAAAACTAGTCAAATATTAAAAATGAATAAAATAAACAAGACGAATAAATCCATGAAATGAAGAAACTTAAAAAATTGTCTATTTAGAATGAAATTAAAAACCATTTTTGAATAAAGTATCGGAAAGTTATAAATTGTTTTTGATAATTCCATCATCTGAAAAATGGCTAATTATTATGCAATCAACTTTCTAAAGTTTTCATTCTTTTTTATTTTAACCTTTTTGTTTTTGTTGTTCTTTTCTCGGCGGCGTCGTTTACGACTATCTGGTATTTCTACTTTATTGATGGACCTTAATTAGTTATCAGGAACCTGGTACGTTCAATTTGTTTTGGAATTCAAAGTTGTCATTTTGGTTACATATTCCCAAAAAAAAAAGATTTTTCTGCAAAATACGTAAATATACGCTATTGGAAATAGTAAAGTAAGACAAGGTCACATATGCTTTCAAACCCCTTAAACAGAGAGCGACAGAGAAAGAATGCGATTCGTGAATGTGGAGGTAGAACATTTTTCATTTGCTTTGATATAAATAGTGTGAAGTTTCTTGGCTATGTCGATAGCACAAAAGCCGTGCATTCAGTAGATAATAATGTACTCTCTTTCCAGTCATCCTTATAGCGTGTATATTGTTTCGTTCGAAATTCTCGTTCAGGAAATATGGATAAATGAGTCCTATACAAACCAATACTACGAAAAAGAAATGGTTCAAATTTTCAGGATAAGTATTTAATTTGTTGGAAACGCAAGCGCCATTGAAAGTGTCACTTGATATAAAACTGTAATGTGTAATGTGTATGACAAAAATGTAGATCAAACGGTTCAGTACACAGTACATCCAACGCCTCTCTACTAATTGTGACTGCCATTGAAACATCAATTGAATTTTACTTAGTATAGAGCAAAAGTAGACAACGATAAGTTAGAAGAAACATTGTTCTTGTATCCCCCATCGAGAATAGGGTCTTTAGGAGACTTATTTTCCCGGATCTAATTCGTGGATATTTTTGGGCTTTGATCCGTTATTCTTCATAATAGTTCATACCAATGCAATGCATATATATTTTCAATAATATCATCACAAAAAAGATTTTCTTACTTTTCACATGACATATTTGAGCATATGATTCATTTAAAATTCAATTCAAATACGAAAAGTTTGAATAACGCATGTGGAATGTATCTTCTTAAAATTTTCATCTTCAAACATCCATATTACCCAGTTAAATTAAAAAAATTTCTAGAGAGCCATGAATTTCCTTAATTATAGTGTATATAAAAGCTCTGAATAGAACAGAATTAAATTGGAGTTGATGTAGTTTTCGAGTTTTGGTCGCCCACCAACCCATAGTTCAACGGTTCGGAGGGATACACCTTTCATCTTGAGGGTGTGAACATTTGAAAATAGTTATAGTTTTCTCATAATACTATTCCCAGGACTATAAAATAATTTACTTACCAAGTAGGATGTAATAATGAGCTTTTTTCATACACTAAAATGCAAAAATCTATTTAAAGAGTAACGGAAGAAAAAATGGTATTGTCTTCTCAAACCTCAGTTATCAGAAGATCTTATCACACAACTTAGAAATGGATTGAGAAACAGCAAGAAATATGTGAGTCGTGACAGTTATCAGAAACACGAAGGAAGGGAGTGAGTGAGAGTGAGAAAGGGAGAGGGGGCGTGTGAGAAATGGAAAATGATGTTTAGTGCCGTGACCTTATATTTAAAGGTATATTATGCGATATATTGATTCCTTACATCCTTATTATAAATAATGTAAGAAGTAATTTTTACGCCATGACCAGTATAAATAACCTAAATCTTGCAGAAGAGCTAAAGTTTTGGAATTCAAAAATACAGTTGCTTTCGGTGATGCCGCGAGTATAATTATATGAGAAATCTTTTTTCTCACTACTAGATGAATTACTTCATGATCTATGTCTTAATATACCATCAACATATACCTCACGATTGAATGCAACGCCTAATCAAAGCGATAAATACATTAACTCTAGAAAAAATTTCACTATGATCACATTATTTTGTCTTTGAAATAAACTTACATATTAATTTTTGAGAAATATTTCATTTATTATAGAGGTAATTCACATTTTTTTTAATATCGAATTACTTGAATCACGTAGATGTGTTTTCATATCCGGATTTTCAAAATCGGTTTAGTATTGCCCCTAAAACACCAGTAAAGCTATACTCTTTATGAAAAGGTCTCCTTCTTAATTTTTGAAAATTAGTAAGGGAGGAATAAAAATACAAAATGTTTAATATCTCCGCCGCTCGTGAACGGATTTTGACAATCTATAGCTTATTAGAAAGGTATGCTCATAAGCTTTTTAGTTTTATCTAGTTTGTGCGATGCGATCGCTTTGTTCGAAAGTTATTCGTTTAAAACCCGTCTTGTTTTGACAAGATCACCTATATTTCAGAACATAATAAACAACATATCGAAAAACAAAAATAATAGCGTCAAATGGTAACGTTAGGCCTTTGAATTGAAACTAGTTTCGTAGATCGGGTCAGCCATTGCTGAGATAATTACATGACATTTTGTACATACATATATACACACATACAGACATTGTCTCAATTTGTCGAGCTGAATCGATTGGTATATAAGACTCGGCCCTCTCGGCCTCGGAAAAAGTTTTCAAAGTTTGAGCTAATCCTATACATTTCTTTTGTAAGAAATGTAAAAATGAGACAAAAATGTGGTCTCGTAGTCTGTAATTACTTTACGATTACTTTTTGATTGATTGATTATGTTGTATCTATGGTAATTTTTGCAATTTTGTTTGTTGGGGCTTTAACCAAATGGTCATTCGCCCGTAAATCTATGGTTGATTACGTGAATTATTTAATGAATAAAGAAAATTATTCTGTTTACTATTGCTTTCCGTTGGATTACCGAGTCATTTCGAAAAATCAAAGTAATTCTTGATTAGGTCTACTATATTGGCTTGTTGGAAACCCCTTGGTTTTGCGACCCCCTGGCTTTGATTCAGTCTTGCTGCCGATAAACTTCCGAACACTTTTATTGCGTTAGTGACCGTTGATTAGGCCTGGTTCAACAATTTCACCAGCTTGGCGGGCGAGTATGGTGAATTTTCGCGAAGCACGACCAAAATTTCAATCCGTTGCTCCTCTTGCTTCGATGGCATTTACACAGCTGAAGAACAAATGCGATGCAAAAAAATGCGTCAAGTTGAAGTTGACCAATTTTTGGTCGTAACACCCTTTAGAAATAGAGTATAAGGTATTCAGCCAACTTACTCCGACTACCAACTAGCCCAGGCTTTTCCTAATTTATTTA
Source organism: Topomyia yanbarensis (assembly GCF_030247195.1). Classification (NCBI taxonomy): domain Eukaryota; kingdom Metazoa; phylum Arthropoda; class Insecta; order Diptera; family Culicidae; genus Topomyia; species Topomyia yanbarensis. The sequence goes on along the minus strand of NC_080671.1, from coordinate 321,259,484 downwards.
GCAATTCCACTCTCTTAGAAAAAATGAAAATTACATTTGACGTAAACAACGCACAGTGGCTCAAAACAGCGTTTTGAGGTACTTAATTCATTGGAGTCAAAACTGTTCATATTAGCGATTTTACATATTCTACAACGTTTGTGTGTGTAAAAAGCGCCATCTTTTGGGAACATTGTTGTTTTAAAAAAATGATCATAGTAGGCTATAAAAAATTTAACTTTTGAACCGAAAGAGATAGCGCTTGGCCGTCTTCGACAAAGTTATAGGGGAGAGTATTTTCATAAATTTTGCAGAAGACATGTTGTCTCTGTCACTCACAGTTATAAGATATTTTCTATGATGAAGTCCTACAATTCTTATTTTTACTTATAACTTTTTTGTTCCTGATTTTTCGCGTTAACAATGTTCGAAGGTATTTTTTATCATTACAAAACACACAACTTTTTCGAAGAAACAAAATAGCTGTGAATGCTGTGTAAAGACTTATGGCTGATTTTGATTTTATTTTAGCCTGTTTTCGAACCCGTGTAGCTTGCCTATCGGCAAAAACTGTAATTATACTATCAATTATTCTAATAGGACTGGATTTCACCTACAAAACGAAGGCAAAATCGTTTGTCCATAATCACCCGTTCAGAAGTTATACCCTGTTGAAAGCGGTACGTCTGGACCTCTTGAAGTCGCACACATGGCTCACTGAACGAGTAGGCGCTGGTGTTCAAAGACGCTTTCGCTTGTTTTTCTGAGTGGCGCGCACTCTGTGTACTAGCGCGTCTGCTGGAAGCTTAACACCGATATTGAATGATTTTCTAACGGGTGATGTACTTTTCCAGTTAATCGAATGAATTTTAGTTTCTGGATATTGAAGAAGAGGTAAAAGATACACTTTTCCATATAATCGCTGTATTAACCGGCTAAATATTTTCAAATATTTTATACCGTGGCGAATGCAGCAATTTTGTGCATCTTCTTTATCCTAAAGCTAACATTTATACGGTAACCCGGACGGAAATGAAATTGTACATTACCTGTTAGAACATCATGCAAGATCGATGTTAACCTTCCAGTAGACGCGCTAGTACACAGATAGCGCGTCACTCAGAAAAACAAGCGAAAGCGTCTTTGAACACCAACAGCGCCTACTCGTTCAGTGAGCCATGCGTGCGACTTCAAGAGGTCCAGACGTACCGCTTTCAACAGGGTATAACTTCTGAACGGGTGATTATGGACAAACGATTTTGACTTCGTTTTGTAGGCGAAACCCAGTCCTATTAGAATAATTGATAGTATAATTACAGTTTTTGCCGATAGGAAAGTTACACGGGTTCAAAAACAGGTTAAAATAAAATCAAAATCAGCCATAAGTCTTTACACAGTATTCATAGCTATTTTGTTTCTTCGAAAATGTTGTGTGTTTTGTAATGATAAAAAATACCTTCGAACATTGTTAACGCGAAAAATCAGAAACAAAAAATAAGAATTGTAGGACTTCATCATAGAAAATATCTTATAACTCAATAATTGTGAGTGACAGAGACAACATGTCTTCTGCAAAATTTATGAAAATACTCTCCCCTACAATTTTGTCGAAGACGGCCAAGCGCTATCTCTTTCGGTTCAAAAGTTAATTTTTTTATAGCCTACTATGATCATTTTTTTAAAACAACGATGTTTCCAAAAGATGGCGCTTTTTACACACACAGACATTGTAGAATATGTAAAATCGCTAATATGAACAGTTTTGACTCCAATGAATTAAGTACCTCTGAACGCTGTTTTGAGCCACTGTGCAACGTAGCGACGTATTTCTCCTGTCTGGTAATAGGATTTTACATGTTATGGTACGTAAAAATAAATATTGTGACTCTTTTGAAGTTAAACTCCGACTGAATGACCTAGAAAAAGCCAAGCAACTCACATTTTTACATGTAATTAAATGTAAATTTATGTGTATTGGGACGCTCCTTTTATTTGCATCTGGTAAGACGTAACGTTACAAGTATTTTTTTGCTGTGCATACCAAAACAGTCCGAAACTCAATTAAACATGTCAGCACATAAATAGCAAAGTTTTGCAGTAAACCTGTTCCTATACATGAAATAAAATGCAACCCAAAAATACAATTTAAGTACTATAACTTCTCATGACAAGAGGTTATGCAATGCAATTTGATCTACCCAGGAGTGAATTGCAAAAAACGCGAGCCGAGCGATAGTACACTGACACAACAGCACAAGAGCAAAAGGGTTAAATGATACCAGAAAAGTAATTATTATTTAACGACAATTTTATTTTAAGGTATATACCAAGAAGAGTATGAGCACTGAATTGGGGTATTAATTAACAACAAGCGAAAATTATTCCAGGTACACATAAATAATATTACTTCTTTGTTCCGATTTCGGAAAACAAGGTTATCGCAATGCTGTCTTCAGTCGCAAACATTGTAAGGGTATTTTAATCCAGTCATTTAGTTTCATTTCGTTTCCTGTACACAATTCTTTAATTTTAATAATCGGTGCAGTAGTGTGTAACGAAAGGATTCACCAACCTATCTTAATGAATGTTTTCATTACAGAATGTCTTGAATGAACGTAACAGAATGTGTTGCGAGTTTTAAAATAGTATCAGTATTATTCAATTAATTATTAATATATCCCTCCAAAATTATCAATCTATCTTTGAAAGAATTTCAAACTGGAAGTCACTTTTAAAATATTTCAGAGCCATACATAGTACTATTCTTATAAGTTATTCGGTTAAAGTACTTACTGTTTCCAGTTTCGGTAATCCTTAATCAACTTCCTTAATTAAAAGAAACTTGCTTATTTCTCCATACGAAAAGAAGTTTCAATCTTTAAGATTGAATTTCGATACTTGATATGAATTGATGACACATCTTTATCATTTACATTGGAGAAAGTTCTCCTTAATTCATTTATCCTTTATTACTACCGTCCAGTAAGGAACCCATGTGCCTATTTGTCGTTATGTTATCAATAAATGCAATGCAATGCAATCACAACACTAAATCTTAAAATCAATATATCAGTAATAATTAATTGAATGTGAGGGTGACAACTTGATACATTTGAAGGGCTGCAGTTTCACTGATACAATTTATCTGTTTGTGGATCTAGCTATATATTTATTTGTACTTCCCGTCAGTATCCTCCCATAACAAGGACACAGAGAAAGCCAATGATAACCTAAAGTATTTTAGAATCGTAATTTCAAAAACACACATTGCCAGTTCGTCTCCACAAAAGATGCTCATTCGTATAAACCGCATATCAAACCGTCAGCATAAATTTCCCATTTACTACAGAAACTGAACTTTCACTACCCACAGGATAGCCGAACAGTTCTCCAAACGAAAGCAAAGCAGGAACGATGTGTAGCGACTTGTGACTCCGAAGGGCAATCAATGATTCGAATACTAATGGCCGTACCGACAGCCTAACATCGATCGCTGTACCGGAACGGAAGGAAGTAACGATGGTCTCTCTAGGGGAAGCTTTGCAGAAAATTATGTGCCGGCCTTGGTGAATTATTGGCCAGATCGGAATTAAATTTCCGGCTTGTTGATAAATATTTTTCGAAACATTTACATCTTATCGGGGCTCGGTGGAAAAATTATGAGGGCCGGACAAGGTGGACCACTTAGTATACGTGTATCGTATAACTATCGAATTTTGGGATTATACATTATCAATTTTGAAACTAGCGTCGTTCGGAAAACAAGGTTATCGGTGACAGGTGAATTACAAGTAATTTCAATATCCGAAAACATCGATGCTATAATGAACAGCGGGAACCTGAAATTGTTTGCAACCAGATGCTTGCTTCTTAGGATGCACTGAACGTTGGTTTAGATTTACATACCGAGTAAGTCGTTACGGGTACTGGGGTACAGTCTTTGTTTGATGAACATTAAATGCTGATTGAACAGTCATTGCTGGTTTGGAAAGTAATTTGTGATTTGCTGAAGATGTCCATGCTTGTGGGATGATTTTATTTGCATGGATGTTTTTTCTTTGTTTATTCTGCGCAGACTAGTTTATTAACAGAGCTTCTACATGACAATCACTTCGTAATTTTAGCATAAGAAGCTGTCAATGCCCGAAAATGAAATTATATTAGATAAAATTCTTCTCTGCATTGCTATATGAATCATGTTATCGAATCTTTGGCAAAAACGGTGACCAACCGCGTAGTCTTACCTCGATTGTATGGCAGTCTTCGTGCTCAATGTAGTGTAATGTAAATTGTTCCGACGAATAAATACACCTTCGGTAACTAATTTTCTAAATTAAGCAGTATTCTTTATGCGATGAAATTGGGTGCAAGTAAAGGGGACAGAATCTTGGTGTACACAAAATCAACTACCATTATGTCTTTTCGTAGCGGTAGAAACATTTATTAGTTTTGAGTTCAAACTATGTATGGGAAATCGGCAATGGCAACAATAAATTCAGTAAAAAATGCCAGCATCTTCTTGTGCATCCCAAAATCTGTAGATATTTAGTTTAAGGTGAAAGGATCAGTATTGCCTAAGACTGCAAATTGATTCGATTTTGCTTTAAAATGATATCCGAAAATAAAGTTATGTGTCGCCCCTCTTTCTCAAACATGCTTAAAATAGTAATTTTCTAAAAAAAACGGTTGACCTACAAAGTTAAATAACTTTGTCGGGAAACCTTAATTCAATATGCAACCTTCAACAAAGCCTTTTTTATTGAATTTTGAGTTTTTATTACTGGTTTGCCATATATATGGCAATAGAAACTGGAAAACTTTTGTGAGCGAATTAGAGCTACCGGAAAGAGCTCATATTTTTGCATATGATTTTTAGATCTAATTACCATTTGAATTAGCAGTATGTATTTCAAAAAAATGTCAAAATTGTTGCTGGTCTAACGGTGATATTTCGTTACTAGTGCTATGATTCTAAAATGCCAAATAATCTCAAACGAATTGAATATCGTCAGAATAAAAATAGTAAATTACAAACAGAAGGACAGACAATTATTCTAAATAATTGGATCAAGTCTCATAGTTATTAGAATTCAGAATATTTAAGGCTTTGTTTTAGGTAAACTGACCAACTGTCAAACTGGACACATCAGCATACATTTTAGCGCTAAAGGGAAGTTTATTGGGTTGATTTTTTGTAAAATTTCCAACAAAAAATAGATTGAGAAGGAATAACTGAAGCAGAGAAGCACGAAAATTACATTGACAGTGATACAATTGTGGGTTCCAATCCTGTTTCCGGGCTATTTTTTGTCTTATCATTTATTTTTCTAATAATATTTTCAGGGAGATTCAACTGATGCTCAGAAAGGTTCTCCGTCAGCATAACGCGACATTACCAAACGAAACTGAGAATGTTACTCATTAAAACACTACCTGAGGTCTTCTCAACGATCATTGACAAAGATAACCGTCTACTAGGTTTTATGTTCCAAATATCCAACGAATTCCGGGACCCTTTGTGCTTCAAAGCGTTGTATTGTTCACTGGTGCGCTCACAGTTGGAATTCGAAAACGTCGTCTGGTGCCTCTACCATGCAATTTGGAGCCAAAGAATTGAAGCCGTCCAGCGCAGATTCATAAGATATGGGTTACGTCAATTGCCTTGGAATGATCCGCTGAACTTGCCACCATACGAAGACCGTTGTTGATTACTAGGACTGACCACTTTAGAAGATCGTAGACATGCGTCGCAAGCCACCTTCGTATCTAAGCTTCTTCTAGCCGAATATGATGATCCCGATCTCCTATCACAAATTAACTACTAGCAATGGTCCGCCCGGATAGAATTTTACAATAGCATTTACCCTACAAACAATCATAAAACATTAAATATTATAGTTATTACTGTTTCAACATTGTCCGATGCCAAGTTCTCACAGTAGATTTACAATAAAATTTCATGTAACAATAAATTTCACTGTTCAGCAAAAAACTGATACAGTGCATTCATATTAAATTTTACTGTTCTCGAGAAAAAAATGTATGGAGGAAAATTGATTTTTTAAATGTTAACATAAATAACCAACCCCCTTTTTCATTGCAAAAGTCTATTTTATATTGAAATTTACTGTAAAAACGTTAAAGTTTAATGTTTTTGTATTGTAGCATAACACTAAAACTTACTGTAAATTGTTGTAAAATTACTGTACTGTTACAGTGAAAATCATGGTTTTGTTACTGTACATTTCTATTCGGGCGTCGCTTCAACGATTTTACCGACATCTTCGACTTCGTCATTAGTTCTGCACAGTTTAGAAATCGTTTGTTAACACTTTAGGTTAATTATTTGTAATTTAGTTCATTAAGACTCATTGTCAGATGGACGTAAATTGTTAAATATATAAATATATAAATATATAAATATATAAATATATAAATATATAAATATATAAATATATAAATATATAAATATATAAATATATAAATATATAAATATAAAAATATATACATATATAAATATATGAATATATAAATACATAAATACTGCAGCCGGCCGTGTTACTGTTATTTAATTTATAGTTTTGTGGATACAAGGAAAAGAATTTCATCGTTTCACTAAAATGACACCCTAAGATTTGGGGTGTATGAACGGGCGTTTTTATGTTCGCGATTAAGTCCACGTTCAATATTCCGTGAGTAAGTTCTTATACATGCTAAGGGCGTTTTTTTTGTTTTTGAGATTGTACGTACGCCCGTATGCCATACATTACCGTATTTGAACGTTTGAGTTTGCATGCGACCGGGTTGGGCTCGTTGCGATGGCCTCGAGCGTTTGAATGCTACCGCACGCTTATATTTGATAGCGCGGGCGTTTGTATGTCGCGTTTACTAGCACAGTTCTAACTTGCCTGCGTATGTTTGGTGTATATAGTGATTAAATCACACAAAGATGCGTTGGAAACTTCTGATCGCTAGGAAACTTCTGGAGGAACTTTTAGAAAATTACTCGAAATCATATCGTAATACGATTGGTATCCAACCGCTTGCATTTTATGATTGTAATTTTAGGCCTATCAGACAAAATCGGGACTTACGGATTCGTGGCTCGAACATTAACGATACAATACCAGACTAAAAATAAACGTTTAAAAGATATTAACCACACCATAACATACATACGTTTGAACTCCCACCCAAATTTAAGATGGAAGTTTGCTATAAAAATAATTTCATTGCAACCAAATTGGTGACAGTCAGTTAAACAGATAACAGATTGAAGCTCATAAAACTCATAAATTTTCTTAAAAATGACTGGTTTGAACAAGTTTGAAATGAACGAAATAATGCTACCATAAGTTGCTGCCAGTTGTACGAATTTCCGATTCCGAAGTTACGGGTTGAAGAGCCTCAATAACCCTAACAAATTGGATGTTATTGGAACGGGCTTGCGAAGTAGATGCTGAAAATGTGGGAAATAAATGTACGGGTATTTTTGAAAATTAAACATGGCGGCTTCCGGTTGAGCAGCATACAGTGAAGACTTGATTTTATCAACCCCCGATTTTGTCTACCTCCGATTTTAACAACTTTTTGAAACGGTATTATTGGCCTTCCATGAAAATCCTCTAAGTCGAATATGATTAAATCCTTTCTTGAGCATATTTTTCTTACCTCAAAGATAGAAAATAAGCAAAAAGAAAAATGTAAAATATACAGAAAAAAATATTTTGTAATTTTAAGTTTCTTTTCATGCACATATTTGGAGCATGAATATAAATGTAAAATTAGGTTCCACCACAAATACACACAACTTGTCGTGCTTTCTTCAACGAATTTTATTATAATTTTACACGTGGATTGAAAATTACAGGTTCTGTAAACGGAAAACCAATGCACTTCAATGTGTTTTTACACGAATGCTGCTATAAAATGAATGACATGTAATATTACACGAATGAAAGTGTAAAATAGTATGCTGTTTGATGCTCAAATTGATCTTAACTTAATTGTCAATCAAATTTTTGATTCAATCGTTGTGTGTTTACATTCGTATTGATTTACATGTCGTTTAAATTTCATAATTTTTTGGTGTGTAGGAGAAATTTATACTAAATATTCAGAAAAGGCTATGAGGCTAGGGAATGCAGATGAATATTTTAACAGTTTCGGTTTGTTAAAAAGAAAGATAAAATGCTTTCCGATTTTGTAAATGTCCCCCATTTTCTCTGCCATTACATCAAGGTCCTGATAAAAATGGGTCTTTACGGTACTCGATAACCTTAACAGTATATTTATTTTTGGTAAGCGTTTGACAAGTAGAGGATGAAAATGGATGTTTGAAACCATATAGAAATCGAAGATGGCAACTTCTGGTTGAGCAATATTCTCGATAAACCTAATGATGGGTACTTTTGAAATTTTGTATAAAGTTTGAAATGCACTTGACTAGTACATTACGGAAATCAATGCATGACGGCATTTTGAGGGCCACGGTGGAAACTTCCGGTTAAGCAAAATTTTCTATAACCTTATCATCACTAATCACTATATCTATATCTACTCTATAATTGGCCCGTTCCGAAAATGCCCTTTTAGTTCAGATTATATAGAATTTACCAAGACTGGGATTCGTCATTTTAGATTGCAAAATAGATTCAGGCATCGATTTCGGTCATGTACTCATCAACCCCATTACGAAAATATCCATGTTGTTGATGTTATGAAGAATTTATCTAAACCTATCTTGAATTTCAAAATGGCTTCAGACATCGATTTCCGTCATTTACTCGTCTGCCCCATTCTGGAAATACCCATATTGTTAAAAATTTATCAAACCCGGAAGCGGGGTGGGTGTAGCGTAGTTGGTAAATCGATTGCCTTGTACGCAGTGCACCTGGGTTCGAGTCCCGACCCCGCACATAGGGTTAGAAATTTTTCATAAGAGATGTTTCTAACCCGAAGAGACGAATAACCTTAAGGTTCAAACCTCTATAATCGAAATAAAAAAACCGGAAGCCGCCATCTTAGATTTCGAAATGGCTTTAAACATCGATGCCCGTCTTGTACTCATCAACCCAATTCCGAAAATATCCAACTTTTATTAATAACTTTTGACTAACAATAAATTGTGTACAACTTCATACTGTACTGTCTGTACTCAAACTGTTCGTTATTTCGAATTTAGCTCGTAAAAAACCTGTTTTAATCCACCTAGCGGTGCAATTGTGCCTTTCTCATTCCTCTAAACTATGGCACGGAGGCTTTTTATGTTCAACATAATTGTGGAAATGTCCATTACATTCTTAGTACACTTTGCACTTATACACAATGGCATGCCAGTCACGAACTTGATGAGCTACTTGTCGACGGTGAAACACTTGAAACAAAAAAATATCATACTCCATTAGCCTAATCAGCATTAGATCAATGTTATCTGCTTGCTAACTCATTTTGTCATGCGGGGGTGGCTATGTGAGGAGGGCGAAAGTCCCATGAACGAACGACTCCCCAGCTTAAATTGGTATGCTTTGTGATATAGTGGTGGTTTAAAGATGATGGGGTTGAAAGGGAGGGGTATGACGACTGGATGGGGTGATGGTCTGAGGGGTGATTTAAGGAGATTTTTAAAGGAGGGGAGTGAACAGTAGAGGGGGGGGGGGTGTAACCCCTCTCCGTAAACCATCAACTACGCCCCTGTTAATATCCAGAAACCTTATGCGAGTCGAAAAAAAATCTGGCCTTTGGCCGGGATTAGGTTGACGTTTTTCAGAGTGATTGCATAACCTTTCTATATGAGAAAGACAAAACTTACGTTAAACGACAATAACGTAAAAAAGAGTTCGTAAATGTTTCAGTGTACCTCGAAATTTTTTTCACTAATATCGACATTTTGGGACTTGGCTCCGTGCATCTTGTTGCCATTCTCATTTGATGGAACATTATGCATTCACTCTGAAAATATCTGATCCTATTAATATACGTTTTGACTAAGAGAGGTTTTCTGGAATTTTAATAGAGGCGAATCTTGGGGGCGATGTTGTACACCGCTCATTTTAATCCTCACATTGCATTTCCCTCAGAACCTGCCATCCCTAATTCCCTCGTCTCTTCAACCCTTACGCATTACCAAAATATGGCATCGGGTGCGATTGGGGGTTGTATTCTCCCATTCTCGACCACTCCATCACACTGCCTCGTAACGGCGACCACATCCTCTCCCCTCCTACACGTCTCCCATAAATATAAGCTAGAGAATGCGGATGGGGTTACCAACCATCCACAAACTCCCACCCCCGCATAACAAGTTAGCATGAAAAAGACATTAAACTAATGCTCCTTAAACTAATTAAATATTATATTTTTTGTGTTTCGAGTGTTTCAGCGTCGGCACGTAGCTCATCAGGTTTGTGGCTAGCTAGCGCTTGTATAAATTTTACGCATCCGGTAAAAAATACACCGTAAACCGGGGTGACATTGATCACTTTTCGAAGTAATCATTACATATTTTTAGACGCAAATTTTTTTTCAGGTTTAATATTTTTAAACCATGTACTGATATATGAAGAATAAGATTGGATGGTTTTACCTAAAATTGTCCGCGTATAGCTGTTTTTCCAAAAATGATTTCAAGTAGAAGTCCGTTTTCGTATTCCGGGGTAACTTTGATAACCTGCGTATTCACTCACATTAAGATATTGATGCCAATGTTTTTCATTCAAATGTTTGTTAAAACTAATTCTGGAAAGATACTCATTGTTAAATAGATGTTAATTGGTATTATACAAAGTATTTCAATGTACTGTAAAATTCGAGTAACCAAAATTCGTATAATTTGCGTCCAACTAGAATAAAGGAGTCTGAAAACCTTTAAAACTGCTCAAATTGTTTTATTTCAGTGGTTTATCAATGTACAAAAAGTTTCATCCATTTTAATAAGTTGGAATATTGAACAATAAAAGCAATGTTGCGAATTTTAGCTTAAAATAATTTGAAATAATTGCCAACTAGTTTCACATAAAAATAAATTTAAAATAAACAAACTTTTAAAACTAAATTTGGCACATTCCAATCTAAAGGAAAATAAAAACTCGCTTGTAATTTATTACTATAGCTCAAATCTGAGATTTATTTGTTTTGTAAAAAATTGCTTCGTAAAAATAAGGTAAAGTCGAATTTCGGTTTTTTTGTAGTTTTTGTACCCAAAAACCGAACAATATGCTCAAACAGTATAACAAATCAGTATTTTATAAGTTTAGATTAAAAATCATTTCAAATTAAAATGATTCGGTAGACTATTCTGGTTTAATAAGCAATCTACGAAAAAAGTTTCGAGTGATCAAAGTCACCCCGATGATGAAAGTCACCCTGGTTTACGGTATTTAGATGAACTTGATGATGTCTGTTTAGAGTTTAGAGACCCTCATGACCCAAAACTAAGCTTCGAAAAAGTCGTTATTTTTTTACTTTTGTTTTTGAAAATGGATCTAAAAATCCGTTGGTTGTGTTGAAATCACAGCCACCACCATACACACCGTGGTAAATACGCTACTCGCTACGGCATTCGAAATACACAGAGAGATGAACAGCAGCATTTCATTGATGCTAATCGTCGATAGGTTTTCAGTGGTAATCTTACGTGGCTTCTCTTTTGTCGGTTCGCACGGTAAAGAGAGACAAGTGTGTCTTTACCAGGAGACATGTTGGTAGACTTGAGTGATTCGTAGTTATGCTGCCTAAGCTCGACTCCTACCAACAGAAGACAAAAGATTAGCCTATAAGATCATAAGCCTGTTTCTAATGGCCCTGCCACTTCTAGTTTTCCGATCTGTATATTTCACATCCTTGCTATCATTTGAGTACTATGACACCAAATTTCCTTAACTTTCCCTACCCAGTAAGCTCTAGCTAGCATATTAGTCGGAAGAAAAAAGGAAAAAAAATAATAAGCAGCATGTTTGAATAATAAAGAAACAAATAATGACTCGAAAAACATGAACCAATATTGGATAAAAAAGTTTCTTGAAGAGAATATTGACAGTTGCGAGAAGTCACTCGAACAATGCTTCGGCTCATAGTATAGTCTTCGAATCTCAATACTTATCGAGTGCAAGCAAGGCTTGAGAAAGGTCACTTTTTGATTGCGCTCGAGGATGGCCTGTTAAAAGATCTTCATGAGTGTCTCTTTTCAATCCCTTCTATCTCATTCATCCCCCGTTTCAGTGGGTATGGCTTAGGGAATGATATTGGTTGGTTCTTTCCGAACAACAAACAAAGCTGAAACTGAAATTGGAGGAGATAAGTAGAAGGGCAGGAGACATCCGTTTTTTAATAATTCGTTTTCATGACACGGCTCAATGCGTCAGCTTAGAGAAGTCGTTGGTCATTTAGATATTTACTAGATGTAGAAAATAAAATATTACAATCTTTTTTATATAGACTGTACAATCCGTTGCCCGACTTCCCATTGTAAGCGGATATCTTTTTCGCGGTGGGAAAATATTAATTTTCTCGCGGCGATGTTCTGCCTAGCTTCTTCCCGGGCAAAGTTTCATGGGCTATTACCATACAAACTCTTAAAAAGACCGTATGGCCCGTGTCAAGTTTCACAACCATGAAATCACTAAAAAATAGTCTCAAAAACCCATAAATCCACCAACATATGGATTTTATATGGAATCTATCTCCCATTTAAAACGCTATGAAAAGTGGGGTAAAATTGATCCATGACTTGGGGGTATTATGGGCTTTTCGTTTGTTCGGATTGCCCTTGCGAATCACGAGTGTGAACTTTCCATCCTTAGTAGTAAATTTTTCACTGGTTGTATAGGTTGCTGAAATTGAAGCGCTTGACACTGATTTTGTAGTTGTCATTATTGCCTGAAAGGTAACCACAAATTTGAAACCTGTGTGTAGGCATTTCTCTCTGGAGTTGAGTTTTCTTCAGCGGCTTCTGGACACCGTTTGTTCACAGAACTTGCACGCATAAGTTTGTCCTTGATATGTACAAACAGTTCACTGTGTAATGGTACCACCCCTTTCTATTTTGTACTGTAGGGCAAGGTAGGAGAGAATGAATTGGTCTACCCGAATTCTCACCACAAAAACACCACTTCAAATACCTGGACAAAAGTTTCTTCATCTATCCTCCGTAATAGATTCTACTTCTTTAAAGTACGACCTGAATCTTTTAATTGGCACTTTGCAAGTAAGTGGAGCCAGATCATGTAATCTGACTTCAACATTTCCATTATCCTTATATATAGGGATTGATTTTAGCATGGTCACAAGCAAGTTATAAGTTGATCTGCACAATAAATCTTTCCGCCTGGGTGAATTTGTTGAAGGTTATCGGCACCACGTGTCTAGCACGCTCAAGCTGGATGAAGGTGACTTCCGAAAACCGAAGCTGCATTTTCACCTTCAGCAGATGTCCAACGAATATTCGGTCATATGTTAAAAAATATGAAGTCACCGTGTTAGGCCGCGACTAATCGTGTTTTGGTGATGAGACTCAGTCATCTTGACAGATCACCACGTAAAAATGCGGGAAGGGACTTCCGGTTTATTGTCGAACCATATTGCTTTCTTAAGAATAACAATTCCTTCCAATTTCGTGGAATCCCAAGAAATTTTGAAGAGTTCTTAAGTTTCGATAAGGTTAGACTTCCATAATTCTTGTTCGTGGTCACTTTGTAGAGAAGTTCTGAGAACCAAGTCGATTGCAAAGAAAATTCAGCAGTGTTTTTGTAGAATCGACGACCAATCTCTGGAATTTCTGGCAAAAAGGGTTATAAACAGGGCCGTAGATAGAAAATACGGGCCCGGGGGTCCAACGTACGGGCCCCCATCGCTGTATATTGCACGTGTATCACAAAGTTAAAGTTCGAAATCCATTGTACTTACTGATATTATGTACCTATATTACACTGAAATTATATTGTTATGTACCAGTTTTTTGCTCTAGTGGTTTGTAGTGCCAATGACGGTAAAAATGGAGGGCTGTTAATACTCTATAGTATTTTGAATACGTCTTCGTACGTTTTGGTGACTTTGAAGAGGATTTTTTTGTCAATAGTATTAGTAAAGGGGGTGGGTGTAGCATAGTTGGTAAATCGATTGCCTTGTACGCAGCGCACCTGGGTTCCCTGCACATAGGGTTTGAAATTCTTCATAAGAGATTTTTCTAACCCGAAGAGGCGAATGACCTTAAGGTTAAAACCTCTATAATCGAAATAAACAAAAAAAGGATTAGTTAAAGTAATGAAATGGACAGATTAAAAATGTAGTACATAATTGCAAAAATTATAAACATCTAAACAAAAAAAATCAGAAATTCCCTTTTTTTGTATTTCGTTTATTTGACACGGCTCATTGTGGTAACTTATCGAAGCCGTGGGTCTATTAAATTACTACAATATGTAAAAATAAAAATGAAGAAATAAATGAAATAAAAAATATTATGAAGTATCCTTCGGGTCTCGTCCACGCAACTTTTTATTGCGCGGGGAGATCTTCTTTCGTGGTAAGGTGCCATTTGTCTGCTCGCCTAGTGCATCTTGTGGGTCGATTATTTTTTTTTTGTTTCCATCGATGTCATCATCGTCTATGGTGTCTACATGTTCACGATCAGATGTTCCTCCTTTCTTATTGCCCCTACGGGTTACGAGAGTAAAGCTGCTGTCATTGGTATTGGCTTCCTCGTCGATGGTGCTAACAGTTGATTCTGAAGCATTAGATGCTGCTTTTATAGTTGTTATTATGGCCTGAACAGCTGCCACAAAATTGGTAACCGTTTGTGGTTCCTGTGATGGTATTGAAATCTGTGTTTCGGATTGGTTTTCCGAAGGTGTGTGGGGAATTGGCTGTGATGTATTCTCCTCAGCATCCTCCGCACAAGGTGTTCCATGATGTACCATCTGGTTGCAGTATTTGCACGTAGGTGTCTGCCCTTCGTGGGTGCATAGCGTGGGCTGGTTAATGTTAGTTCCATTATAATTGAATTGTATAGTCAAGTGGCAGGGAATAGGTCTTTTCACTCGCATCCTCACCACAAGAACACCGTTAGGAGTACCCGGGAAGAAGTTTCTCCAAGTATCAGGTGTAACGGATTCCACTTTTCCGAATTGCGACATGTATTTTGTAATTGATTCACGGGGAGTACGCGGTGATAAATCATGTAGTCTCACATCTATAAAATCATTTTCTATGTACACTGGGATCTTCATTTCAACACTGGCACTTTTAATCACGTGTTTCAGGTTGTTCTGTAAAGCGAATTTCTTTGCTTGGTCTAATGTGGTGAATGATATCAATACTGCACTGCGCAGATGGTGATATTGGTGATATATCCTTAAGCCTAAGCGTCATGTTCACCTTCAGAAAATGTTCCAGCTCACGGACACCCGGTCGTGTAGAACAAAATCTCAAGTCAACAACCCCTGTGTTGGGTCGAAGCAGCGCTTTTTCATCAAATTCACTCATGATGGCAGGAGTACATACAATGGTTCTTTTGTTCTAGACGCACTAACTGTCGTTCACTTTGCTCATTTGCTACTCTTGTTTAGAGGGACTTTGGCAGATGTAAAAGTAGATCGAACGGTTTCCTTTGTTCTTAAGACAATGCACACAAAATAACAGTACTGTGTTGTGGTTCGTTTTGCGCTGGCTCAGTCAGCGGCAGAATTTCGTGACCGGTGTCTTTGATGGTTGTAAATCGACTGAGAAATTCCCTTTGTTCAATTGTACAAAAAAAAAACAAAATAAAAGGAAAACTTTATATTGAAAGTGTGTGCAGAAAAACTAAAAATAGCAAAATCAACCACAGACACAAATTAAAGTCAATTGTCAAAAAATGTATAATCGAAAAGAAAAACCAAAACAAACCCTGTAAGAATCGATAAACGAAAACAGAAAACTAGACAATCAAATTGCAAAGATTAAAGCAGTCGAACATTGTTGAACAAATGGTGAAAATTATTATCGGCAGATGTTGAAAAATTATGAGAATCAATGAAAATGAAAAAAAAAAAACAACTAAAAAATACGAACATTGATGTAAAAATAAAAATGCATAAAACTGAAAAGCTCGAAAATAATAAAATATATTCAACATTAAAAACAAGAAACATTTAAAGCAATAGAAAAAGTGAATAAAGCGTTAAGAATGCATAAAAGTAGAGGAATAGATATAAAAGACAAAAATAAAATAAACATGAGGAAATTAAAAAAAATGAATTGAACAAAAAAGGACAAAATGGAAAACAAAAAATAATATAAAACTAAAATGGTATACCATAGAAATACACAAAATTGAAAAAATAACAAGAAGAAATTGAAAAAATAGATTAGATTATTTAAAGAATGGAAAACAACATTAGAAATAAAACATGACAGAAATTCAAACAACAGCCTAAATGTAAAACGAAGAAAAAAATGCACATAATGGCAAAAAAATAAATCTAATGTTTTCTAGAAAAATAAAAAAAATAATGAAAAAACAAACCTATTGGAAAATGGCCAACAGAAAAAAGCACTTTCAAAATAGTTTTATGGAAAAATGAAGAATAACAAAAATGAACAAAATGAAAGATTAAGGAACATGTGTAAAAATAAAAAATATTATAATAAATTAGCCATGAGAAAAAATAAAACTAAGGAAAACGGAAAGCTAAAAACTAGAAAACATGTACCAAAATACGAGAAATGTAGATAAAGGGACAATGAGACATTTTGGAATGAATTTAAAAAAGGAAAAATGCAAAAATATATAGAGAAAAAAGAAAATAGAAAAAGGGAATGATAAGAATGAATGGAACTAATAGCATAATTTTAAAATTTTGATGGAATGACAAAAGAAACAAATGAAAAAGCAGGGTATTAAAATATGAAACAACAGAAAAATAAAATAGAATGGAAAAATTGCAAATAAAATGGAAAAACTCAGCAATGACTATAAATTAAGGTAAGTGGTATGGATAAAAATGCAAAAATAAACAGCGTGAAAACCAGGATAAAATAAAAATATGGTAACAATGGAAATAGATAAAAAAGCAGAATGTTGAAATTGCAGATATACCACGACTTGCAGCCCTCATCAGTGTTTGTATCAATATGTCTTCATCAGTGTTTGTATGAATATACGAAAGACACATCACTCGGGACAAGTCAGTTGCTTTGAACGTTCACATGTGTCATGTGAACTGTTTGGAATTTTTTTTTGTGTCTAACTAGTGCTAATTTTGGTACTAGTTTAGATACATCGTCTAACTAGACACCCAGATGGTGCTAGTTACTGACGAGATGAATTCGAAACACAAAAAATAAAACTTAAATGCGAAAGACATCAAAAAAGAAAAGTGTTTGATATAACATTCTACTAAGTCGCCCGAAAACAATGCTTTTTAAAGAGCTAAAAAAAATTGAAATTTTAACAAAATTTTAAAAAATCCATCTAAAAATGGGGAAAATAGCAAAACATGGATCAAATTACAAATAAGGGTTGTGGTTGGATTTTACGATATGCTAGTTTCGAAAACATTCATAAAAGCTAAATAGGCTCTGCTTTATTTCTTATGTAGTTCGTAGCACAAAATATATCATATATTCTTTACATTCGCCGCAGAGTGTAATGTTGTGGTAGAGCATTTGGGTGTATTTTTTCGTATTTGTGAAGAGTTGTGTTGATTTAGTGGGGGCAGTACCTCACATCCTTGAATATCTGCAAAAAATCAAAAAGCACCAGCCACTCTCGCTGTGAAGGATAACCCAAGCGAACTGTGCTCTGCTCTGCAGTAAACAAACGCGGGGCGTAAAATCACACTTCAGTGTCTTTCAAGAATCTTTGTGAGGAGCATATAATCCGTTGATCCATTGAAGTGAAGGTTCTGTGGGGTAAAGTGAATCTGAACCCAAATGGTGATGAGCACTTTTCAAATATATTGGCCAACACCGAAAGCGGCCCTACTTATCGATTGGGGTTTGCAACCTGAGATTGATGTTTATGATGACTGTGTGCTAGACGATTTATAAAATGATGCTGAGTGTTCCTGATGAAGAAAAAATTGCAAAATAATCCACTGGATTCATCCGGGCGAAATCCGAATCAAATGAACAAAGACCCGGAATTTGCCTCAAAAACCGGTGTGGCAACCCTAAATAAAAGGTTGAGAAGTTTTCTTTTTCATTATAATTACTTTTTATAATTACCCAGCAGTTGCGAAGACATGACAATAAATCAAAAAAATCGATTTCATATTGACGTAATTTGAAGACAACCTCATGACTTCTAATCAAATCATTAATTTTTTACCCCTAGCAAGTCTGATCTATTTTTTCGATTATAGAAATTTTAATCTTAGGGCCATTTTCTTCTTCATTCAAGTTAGAAAATTTTCTTTAAAAAATTCTTCATTTCTATATGCGAGGTTAGGAATCGAACCCAGATGAGCTGCGTACATGGCAGTCGATGTACCAACTACGCTATACCCGCCCTGGTCTGATCTTCTAATTGGGTACAAATACATATATTTGATACCCAATATGCACTAGTTTTTAAAATCATACACAAGATATTGAATTTTTTTTTAAAGTTTTGACCAAAATTTTAGTTTCCGTTAAAAATTCGGGCCCCCTTCAAAACTCCGGGCCCGGGGGGAAACACCCCATCCCCACCCCCTCTCGGCGGCCCTGGTTATAAACTATGGTTTCAAAAAGTCTCGACGAAAGCTTACTAACCTAAATCGGTTTAAAACGCATTTGAATGACAATATCTCTTCAGGAGTGCTGTCGTTCTGACGCATGAAAATAGAGCAATTTCAGTTTTTTATTGTATGAAGGAGAAGTCTTTATTATTTGTGAAGGGAAAGGCAATAAGAGCAAGCCGAAAGCTGCTTACTATAAGCATTCTGATTGCAAATGACTTGAAGAATCATAATTTGAATCATCATGATGAAAACACTAAATTACAAAAATATTCTTTTTGTCTAATCTTGCGCCATCTTTGTCGTTCCTCTAATATACTCATGATTTTATATAAATTGTGCAGTTTCGAACTTAGCAAAATAGTATCATTTTCGATTTTTTGGAAAAAATGTGCAATTTTTATTCAGTGTGTATTTAAAAAAATAATGCATTTACAATTTCTTGTTACACATGATTTAACCCTGCGCAAGTCGCGCTTATGGCCCACTGAACGAGCAGCCGCTGGTGGCCTAAGACGATTTCGCTAGATTTTCAGAGAAGCGTGCACTCAGTGCACTAGCGCGACTGCTGGAAGGTTAAATACAACTTACTAATTTCTAGTTACAAACTGTTTTAAAAACACACATCAAAATGTACATACGCTCTTTTCAAAGCCTAGTCTAGGGGTCGAGGGCCTTTAGATCGGTGAAATTTACATCATGTTCCATATTCAAAACATGTCCCAAATTTCATCTAAATCGAAAAGGATCCTGCCTAAATTTTGCTATTTGCCCCAAAAGTCCCCTGAAATTGCTATTGTAACTAGTTTTAACCAAATCGTGAAAAACTTAATCATTCCGATCACTAGAACAGCCTTTAACCTCTCATGTCACTGTGAAAATTTTGAAATGGGTATCTTACATTAAGAAGTTAGACGTAGAATCGATAGAAGAGAACGGCATAGGGTTCGGTTTAGAATTTAAACATTAACACAGTAGAATATTCAACTGTGGAAAACTTTTCCAGTTCGAAAAAACACCATTAATTCAGTCGAATTGGTTTGGAAGTCAATATAGAAAATATGCAAATTACTGAAAGTCGCCACCGAGCACATTTCAAATTGACGATGGAAAACATTCAACGTACTATACATAAACAAATAAGCGACCCGTAATTATTTCCATCTCATCTTGATCTAGATGCCATGCCGCCTTCGTCCTTCATTACCAATTCACCAACTGTTCCTTTACGACTTAACCCAAATTAAACATGCCGTTCTGATCAAACCGCCCGGCAAAGAGATTCGCTTGGACAAAGTCCCAAACTCACATCAAATGGAAAAGTTTTCCATCGATGCGATTCAACTGTCCGAGTAAGACCTACTACCTCCCGATTGTCCCCGAATCCTTACAATATCCATAAAAAAATAAATCAATAGCGTTTTCGCTAACTCCGCTTCGGGCCAACGGATGGAGTACCCTCGTTTCCCATTTTATCAAAGTTGACAAATAAATCACGAAATAACTTTTTCTGTAAATAATTCTCGGGGCAATTTTCTCCGTTGAGCCGGCGAATATGTGGCACATAAATACTTGAGCGTGGGAGAATCAGCGAAACACAGTTCACCTTCATTTTTCACAATATGTACCCCGATTTAAACTGTCTCCGTTCCGACGCCGCTCCTGCCGAAAAGACCTCCGCCGGGGTATCTCTTTCGAATGTCGCACTGGTGCCGTGAATGAAACCGTCGGAGACTGTAAGCGATTGACACTCGAGCTGGCGCACACTAACAGCCGGTTCACCACCCGGCACTGAAGACAGGACTAAGTTGCAACTGAGTCAGTACTGCCGAAGGACCTCGTAGCAGTAAATTCTATAACAAAGAAAGAGCTTCAAATTTTCTTATATTCTCCACTTCCGTCGAAGCATAAATCAGGAAGGGGTAAAGTTTTTACTTCTGCAAAGGCCTCTAGAACTGTTTATTTTCTTCTCTACTTGGGAATATCGCAATCCCTAGATTGTTGTTGCTTCCAGGAATTCAATATGGCGATAGAAAGTTTTTGAAAGAATGAGAACGGATATGTCGAAACTTTAACGGGGAGTTTTCGTTCTCCTCGGCTGAACTTGTCGCTTCCGTAAACAATCCGGCGAAAGTTTTGATAATTTTCTAATGTAGAAGATCTGCCTGTTATGGTTTGTATAGGTGAATGTATCTTTTAATTAAAATATGCCAAATATCCGATTCGTTGATCCGACGATGAAAAAATTCATTGACATTATATGTAAAACAAACGGCACGGCAACGGTGACATCAAAAATGCCACTATTTTCACGAGCACATTTCACAATTTCCACCAATAAATACTGTCTAGCATTGCGCCTATTGGATTTCGATGGATATCGCAGATTGACAACTAGATTCCTGCAGTCTCTTCGGACTTGTTTTTTGTCAGACGGCGAGAGATCACTGCGTCAGCGTCAGTCACTGCGTAAAACTACTGTGATATACTGCTTTTCTTAGCACACATCCCCGATTCGAGCCCCCGAGCCACTGTAATAATTTGTACAATAAAACTTTCGAACCGTCTGTCATGGATGAGCAGGAGTTATAAGTTTTAATAGTGTGGATCCCACATTCTGGCACAATCAACTTACTGCCGATTTCTTCACTGGATGAAAACCGGTTTTCGCTGAAAACCAGTTTTCGGGTTGCTGGTGGCCAATGAGCCGAAAACCGGTTTTCATCCAAGTGAAAAAATTGGCCGTTAACGAATCCAACCAACCTTCCAGAAGGCCATATTCAGGGCCGGCGGAACACTTTTTTCCCGAGTGGGTAGTAAGATTCGAAGTGATTTCTACCCGTATTGAGGATAGCTCAGACATGGTATGTGTAAGTGAAAATGAAAATTTCCGGATAATAGCTAGTGGCTAATTGGAAACAGCCTTTGTTAATGGGCTGTATGACCGACGGCTCAGCGAAATTATGTTTGTTGATTAGACACTACAAACGTTCCACAGCTAAGTCCCAATTACTCCTTCCTTCTAATTTTAGTGGCATTAACTTTCCGTTCCCTCCGATAAAACCTTCTTTTCGCGGGTACTGAATCCCGCATGCTAGTGTTGACTAATGGAAAGTATCTCCGACGACCGACATCCTCTCTGGTCGATTTGACTATTTCTCCGATGGCAAAAATAATGCCCACAAAAGGGTTTGTGCATTGGGCCGGAGTTCCAAGGGTTGCAGGTTTGAATCCTGCTTCTGGGAGGTATTTTTTCACATAATTGTTTCTGTTTTCTCGTTGGATAAAAAAGTTCTAGAATAATGCCGATAAATCTCTTTTCGATAGAAATTATATTTATCTAATACAACCGACCTCTGGATGGTGTACTTTCGAACCGAAGGTAAACTATTAACAATTATCGATATACGCGTGATCAAACTAATCAACACTCGGACATGTACAACGAAGTATCTTGTCTACGTACCCGCCTGGGAAGTAGAAATTGATGGTGTAGTCTCCAGCAAGGGCCTTTAACGCGAAGAAAGGGTTCTTCCAGAACCCTTTGCTTTAATCAGTGAAAATTCTAGTTTGCAAGCAATTGCGTACAGCAAAAGTCGAGGAGTATTAGAGAACAATTTATTTTTTTTATGGCAGCTGTTCAGTCCATATTGACAACTGCCAAAGCAGCATCCAGCACCCCAGAAACCACTGTAAGCAACATCGGTGATGAAGATAATAGCAATGACGACGGATTTACATTGGTCACCCGTAAGTGCAAGAAGCAGGAAAGAACATCTGGTCGCGAGCACCAAGGCACTTTTAACGATGATGACCTTGTTGTGGAGGACAGGAGAGAATTAAATGGTCCCCATGACGCAGTAGGCGAGCCGCGAAAGAAGGTCTCCGCTCGCAATAAAAAGTTGCGCGCACGAGATCCAACGGACAATCAATAATATTTGTTTTATTTTTATTTTTTACATATTGTAAACACATAAAAGATCCACGGCTCCGTTAAGCTATCGCTATGAGTCATGTCAAATAAACGAAATAAAAAAAAAACAATTTATTTTCAATCAGCCTCATTCCGAGCATTTCGCCGGATTAACTCTTCCAAACTTTGTTCTTTTGAACGTGGTTCGTCTACCTGTATACTTTTTTGTGCCGCGGGGGATGCCGTCATTGCGAAGAATCGGCCATACAGACATACAGCTACCCTTTGTCAAAATAAGGCACGGTGTAAAATGCGATGAGAAAAATGAAACATTTTCCTATTGTGAAGAGACTCCGCATGAACTCTCGACATATCCTGCATATAAATTATGCAAGGAAAAAATGAAGCATTCTTTTACGGAACGCCCCGAGAAGAAATGTTAAGAAGGGTACGCCACCGGCCACGACTAATTTCTACACTCCATATGTGGGATGGACTGTGGTTAAACATCAACTGAATGCTTCAACACTTGCATATCCAATCTTTTTTATCCAGTCCCTATAGAGTTCCAAAACATTTTTATTAAGATAACTTTTTTCCTTTTTTATTTCGACTATATGTAGTCACATTTTTCTTTGTTACATTTTACCGACATTCAATTAGCTAGAGATCACTGTGTACCGAAAGTTATGAAAATGTAGAGCCATAGTACTCAAGTGAGAGCAAGGATGTGAAGTAATACAGAACTCGAAGTGGCAGGTTCATTAGAACAGGCTTAATATCGTACGGGTAACCGTCGTCGGTTCTTGCGGTAAAGGGGGACAAGTCTGTCTTTACCAGAAGGCTTGATGGTGGACTTGAGTGAGTCGTAGTCGTATGTTGCCTAAGTTTGACCCCCACCAACAGAAGATAATAGTTGATCATGCCACTTTAAGTTTTCCGAACTGTATACTTCACATCCTTGCTCTCACTTGAGTACTATGGCTCTAAAATTTCAAACCTTTCCCTACCCTGTAATCTTCAGCTAATTGAATGTCGTTAAAATGTGAGAAAATGAGATTACTGGTATTAAGAATCTCAAAAAACCTGTTTTCATCAAGACTCTGACAGAGCGATTTTTAACCGACCGATGCTCAATACAATTCTTCTACAATATTTACAATAGTCCAATTACATGGTAAAAGTAGTCGGAGGAGATCAATAAATATTAAAATTATGGTTGACTGAAATTGATTCTGGCAACATTGCTCCCGAGCAATCCAATCAACCTAATTGCAATAATTGTACTGCCAAAGATAATATATTTATCTGCTAGTGCACAAATGAAATGTGATATTCCCAGTTATTAAACAGTCTTAGGGGAGATTGTGGTTAGTTGACGGTGTTTTGAGCTTTAATTTTGTATCGCTTTGATCCAGGTAGGTAGATCGTGCAAAATAGAACACGTTGCATAAAGGGCAGACTATTCGCAACATCTCTGAATTTTATCAAAGTGTTTGTTGCATTATTTTTGTTTTTATAGACAAAAAATATATTCCGCGGAAAAAAAACCTGTAGTCGAATCTTCCAAGAGGAATCTCAATAATTCATTGAGAGATGCTACGAAAAAACTTTAATGAAGCACAAATTTTGTGAACGATGCAAGAATACGTAAAGGACTACACATATACAAAGTAAACAAGGCGCCGAATCCCGAAGAACGGTAAAATACAGTGACGAAACGACGTACGCGAAAGCTTTACACTAAGCTGTTGACGAAACCGCATTATCTCGTTAGCGACGACGAAACTTATGTAAAAGCAGATTTCCAGCAACTTCTTGGGCTCCTTTTCCTTACTGCTTCACATACTTTGTCATAAGTTCGACGTTCCTGAGGAAGTTGGTCTGAAGCCTAATTTTGCTAAAAATACACTATTTGACAAGCAATTTGCTCTTGTAGGAAGCGGAACATCATGTTCGTGACAACCCGAACAACTCGAAAGAATGCTTCCAAAAGCATCTACTTCCACTTCAGAGGTTTCACGATTGCTCTTCTCTTTGCTAGCCGGCCTTAACCTTGTGCCACTACTCGAAAGATGTTCTGGAGTTGTACAAGGCTAGGTAGGTCAATTTCGTGCCAAAGGGATCGTAATCCCCGAACCCACCGGCATTGCGTCCTATTGCGCTGAGTAGGCTATCATGAACCAAGTGCTTCGGAACTATCCCGAAAGAGAAATCGGAAACAGCAATGAGGCGAAAATCTTTCTTCACACAAAACAAGTTTATCAAAACGTTGTACACAATCTTATGTGTTGGCAGTGTTAATAAGGTACGTGCTTTTGAGAATGGCTGTGAAATTGACTAAAATAAACTACAGATTGAATGGGTAAGCTTAAGCCGTGTTAAGCCGAACCTTTTCTTGTGATACGGTGATGAGCCTATTTTGGCACCATTAAGGAGAGGGTCGCACTATTTTTTGAACAACTTTAAAAGAAACTATATTACCTAGCAATAGACTTTAAGATTTTAACTAATCAATGGTGACCAAAAACGGTTTCTCTGGAATTTTCTCTTAAGGTGGAATTTGACAGCTACCTTTTATGCCTAATTGTCGAGAGTTTATCATTAACTCATAATGACGCAGGTGTACTCCAATGTAATCTAAATGAATTAACTCGAAAGCAGGGTATTTCTGTAGGGTCTAGCAGATGTTTGAATACAGGGGATATGCGAATGTTGTATGCGATTTCGCACTGTATGGGGCGTCGAATCGTTCCAATTCGCATATATGCCTGTCGAAAAAGCAGTACTTTCAAAATGTTAACAACAATGAAAACAGAAAATAGAAAATATAAAATAATTCTTTTATTCGTCATCCTTATTCTAATTACGAGTATCCGTGCGATAGAAGTTTAGACAGCAAGTAAGGAAATGTAGCTATGAATAGAAACATGACGATTAACACAAAACAAAAGCCACAAAAGCAGTACTTAGCGGTTGCTTCGGATGATAAGGATGGCGAGATACAAGAGGTTTAGGTTTAGTCGGTTGGTTTAACAACTACTACAAACCAATTCGAATCCACCACAAGCCAGCAGGCAGCGCACAGTGGTCGGAAATGACAAAAACGCTTTTAATCCACCTAACAGTGTGATGAGACATTTCTTATAACTCTTATCACTCTCTTCGGATATTATATCGTTTGAGAGCATTTAGAACTTGATGCTTCGCGATGTTTTTGATAACACATACTACATGGGATAATGGCAGGACTCACAGAATCGCTCAAATCAGCATAGGACAACATCAGTGATAGAAATCTCAAACCAAATCAATGGGAAAGCGAAAAAATGGCCCATAAAATAGACATACAAACGAATTATTGCTAATGCTCTGTTAATAAAATATCTAAATTCCTCAATAAATGCATTGTGGTGGGAAAACTGAATTTTCCTAAAGGGGTTACTGTACTGAGCCAAAAAAATCGAATTTTTTTTGAATCGATTTGAAGTTTATACTTTACTAAAATTTCCAACGCGACTGAGAACTAACGCTTTTTCTTGAAAAAAGCGACACTAGCAGTGACACCATTCAAAGAAAATCAACAGTGAATATTTCCACACTTGGTTTTATTTCTTATTTAAGAACTATTGTGTTTTTTACATCCTAGATTGCATTATTCAGTGATTGAAACCCAAAACTTCATGAAGTATTTTAAATTTTTAAATTAAAATTTGTGTTTGCTATTGAAATTGACAAAATGATAGTATCGCCCCTTTGGCGATTGTTTATTTTTTCGGTCCCACCAATCAGCATTGAAGTATCGCCCATACGTTTTTTACAATACCAATTTTACAATTGGTGGGGGTTTGGTGAAAATCGATCATACTGTCCAAACGGCATAAATCCGAAACCGTAATTTTTTAAGTTTTAAAATTATGCAGAATAAATTTTTCAGAAAATAGTAACAGAGTTCGTGTCTTTAGCGAATTTGTTGAGACTTTATTGTAGTCATGAATATTAACCTGAGAAAATTCACCATAAATACTTTTTGGACGATATACCGTCAAAATTATTTTATCAAATGATGCGCTGTTTAACGTTTGTAAAACTCATCGAAGATACTAAACCTCCGAAATTGGCGGTTTCAAAATGATGCTATCTTGACCTTAAATTACTGTTTTTAAACATTTGACCTATACATATAATTGGTCATACAACAAAATCAAATGCTCATCAAAATCGATCAGAACCTGCTAGAGTCGAATGGAAATCGTCATTTTTCATAAATTTCTCTCTACATTCGGAAAGTGTTATCCTCGTTATTAATCATATTACGTTTCCGTCTCAACTCGACGCATTCCCAAAATAAAAACCTGTTTTAATCCACCTAGTGGTGCAATTGTGCTTGTCTCATTTGGCCTGTGTTAAGCCAAAGAGGACCAAGCGCCATTTTGAGGTACTTTATCTAAAATCGCTTTAACATCCAATGTAACACCAGGAACTCTAATATCTATTATGTTTTGGGAGCTCAAATAGCAAACGAAAGCAAGCAAGTGTTCTTTGACTTTCTACGTAAATGGTAAGTTATCGAAAAATGAATTTTTGGACGAAAAATACACGAAAAAAATTATGGCGCTTAGCTCGGTTTGGCTTAACGCAGGCCATTTGTCCAGACTACGATTCCATGGCATGTTCAATACAATGGTGGAAATGAATATTACATGTCCAGTACGATTTGCACATACATACAATGGATCGAGAGCCACGATCTTGAGATACTATGTGATACTGAAACATCGCTTGAAACCAGCGGAGGATCATGGAGAAAGATCCGGGAGGTCCAGGTCCTGCCGAAAATTTTCAACTTGTTAAGAAATTTTAGACTAGTTTTAATTTTAAAGTAGCAACCCCTCACTGCATACTCCCTCCGAGCCGGTATGATTGACGATTTTTAGAGTGATTGCATAACCTTTCTATATAAGAAAGGCAAAAATGCACCAAAGTCCAAAAAAGTCAATTTTTGTCAAACATCTCAATGTTTCATGCATTTTTGAGTCATTTGGCATCAAAAATACAAATTTGATTTTGAAAATTTTTCATTTCAGTTTATATGGGAATTTGCTGTGTGATTGCACTCTTCAACTCGTAACTCCGGAACCGGAAGTCTAATCAATAAAAAATTCAATAGCAGCCGATGGGAAGGTTGTACCTTTCATTTGAGACTAACTTTGTGCAAATCGGTTCAGCCATCTCTGAGAAACAGAGGTCACATTTTTTCCACATACACACATACATACACACAGACATTTTCCGATCTCGACGAACTCAGTCGATTGGCATATGACACTCGGCCCTCCGGGTCGGGATTAGATTGACGAATTTTAGAGTGAATGAGAAAGGCAAAAACATTTTTAGCATGTGTTGAAAGTTATGCATTTTTTTGGTGAGCAGTTCTATGTTTCATTAAATCAATTTTAACTTCGCTTCCTATTAAATAAAGACCCTTATTACAGTACATCTCTACAAAAACGAGATCAATTTGAAAATAAATCTGAGGATTATGATTGATTACAGAACTCTGGAATTTTCTATTGGAATGTTTTCAGGCAGGAATTTGATATTGATGCTATTGGACAACTGTGAAATCAAGACCAATAGATCAGTTACATATCAGGACCCCATTCCGACAATTTATCAAAAGTCCTCATGATGTTTACAACAACAGGTTATCAATGTACGGATCAGATAATTGTTATTGTAATATTGAATTAAATCAGTCTGCATCAATAAATTTTCAACTTCAATTCAATAATTTTTTTTGTGTGGGGGGGGGGGATTTTGTATGGTTTTAAACCCCAAAACCTTCTCTTGGCTACACCGTTGCTTGGAGTTATTTATTTCGCTTTTCATTTTCCGATATGTTTCAGATCGATCCGATGCTCATAAGTTAGAAAAATTGTAGTCAGAAGGTTCGCACAAATGAACATTTTTGCACTGATAAGTTATCAAGTTCCTTCCAGACAACTTGGAAGTGTTCGGTGATTATTTCTAGCGCTTGTAGATAGAAAAGAGAAATACAAAATTCGTTTTATCGAAATGATGTTTGGCTTATTTCAATGGATTATTACTATATTGAACAATTATTAGGCGACAAAGAGTAATCCACAAACAACAAGCCATAACTTTTAAAGTATTCAAAATAGATATTTAAAGTCTTTAGTAAAGTTATTCGCAAGAGTAAGAGCTACAAATTTGCTGAAGACATCATTTCGATATAATCACTCTCACGAAAATTTGTGAAAATATCTCACTCATAGGGGGATTAATCAGCAAACGCACAATACCAAAAGAAAGGGCATATTGCCTCCATTAAATTCTCCGAAGATACTATTGACCTAAAATAAGCCGTTTTGGCGTTAATAATAGATTACATATTTTTGGTCATATTTCTGGCAATGGGAAATGATAAAAATCTTTCGTCCGCATTCAATGTTAAATATCTCTTTTGATAAAAGTCCGATTTCAACAATCTATAGCTTGTTCGAAAGGTATTCCTTAAAGCTGTCTAAAAACATATAAAGGGCTAATCTATATTGTCAATTTCGGCAGATAATTAAAAAAAACTGCAAAGAACGCCATTTTTACGCATTCAAACAATCATATCTTGGAAACTAAACATCAGAATCAAAAACAAATTAATAGCGTTCTTACTGTTTTTTAGTTCTTTCATTTAAAATTGGTTTGGATAAGATCGGTTTAGCCATTGCTGAGAAACACGAATGAGAATTTGTCCGTTACATACACACCCAGACACACACACACAGACATTGTCCCAAATCGTCGAGCTGAGTCGATTGGTATTTAAGACTCAGCCCTCCGGGCATCGGAAAAAATCTTGAAAGTTTGAGCGAATTCTATACATTTCTTTTATAAGAAATGTAAAACGTGAACTTAATTCACTAGAGGCCAAACCATCGAATATATTCACAAGTTGTCTTTGGAGGAATTATTCTAATGAATATTCCTCACAATCTAATTAAAATTAAATTGAGGCATTGCTTACTATGATCGAACTAGAAAAATCAACTTTTTATGCTGACGAGGTAGAAAGTTGGTGTCTTCAACAAAGTTTTAGAAATGCTCATAATTAAGAATTTTGTTGAACAACTTGAACTTGTAGGACTTAAGGTTATCGATTTATAAAGCGTTTTCCGAGGCAACCCCCCTAAATTTAGTTTTTTTAATATAACTTTTTTCACTGTGACTTTTCGTGCAAACGATGTTCCAGACAAATGTTGAGGTATTAAAAACACATAATGTTGTTGAAGACTGCATGTAAAAAATTTACATAAAATCGGCGGCGCGGCGCACACCTTTTGTGAAAATACTCATTCGTTTTAGAGTTATTGAAGAATTTTAATCTTCAACTGCGTATAAGAGAGTAACGTGCAAACCAAAATGGGTTAAGCAGGCACTATTTTAAATGTCCAGACTACGCGTAATAAAGGTAAGAAGGTTTGATGCGTGGCACTCTAGAACTCTATGAACAGGGTAAGCTTACTTTGTAATGTTTTTTTATACTTTTTCCATATTAGAAACAACGAAAAAAAAATTTTTGTTCAATTTTGTAATTAATGGTATAAAATGTTAGAATTATCAATAGTCTTCAACAATATTATGTGGTTTTAATGCCTTCCCATTTGTTTAGAACATGGTTTGCACTAAAAGTCAGAATGGAAAAAGTTATATTAAAAAAAAACTAAATATAAGGGTGTTGCCATAGAACACGGTTTATAAATCGATAGCAAGTTCTACAAGTTCAAGTTGTTCAAAAAAATTCTTCATTACGAGCATTTCTAAAACTTTGTCGAAGACATCAACTTGGTACCTCATCAACATAGAAAGTTATTTTTTTTAGTTTGATCGTAGTGAGCCGTGCCTAATTTTAATTTTAATTTTAATCAGGTTTTGAGAATATTCTTACGAACAATTCGTCCAAAGATACCCTGTGAAAATAATCGATGGTCCCTTGAGAATTTTCTGCGCACGGGCCTGGTTGCCATTGACAACAACTTTTTGCTCAAAAACGCTACACGAAAACAGAGCACGTCTTACACTGAACAACTATCATTCGAAACAGGTACAGAAATTTAAGAATTTCATTATTTGAAATTAGCAACAAGTGGAGCCATCATTCTAATCCGTGAGCTCATCGTCTAGAATGCCAAGGCTTCGCATGTAATTTCATTTGTTCTATCAAGGTATTCATGAGAAATTTGATTTTCCAGAACCCTTCTCAATTGATTGCTTTATGGAAATTTGATATCCTTTCATCTGTACACAGACAGAAGATTTTGCGTCTTTCACCTAGCAGTCGAAACCGTCCGTTTTTCGGCATTCGCACACTATCGTGACGTTTCGTTTAAACCGAGAACTATAACGAATGCCTGTCGCTCAAATATTCAATCAATCTAGGTAGGAAATTGAAATTTCCTTCGAGAGTTTTGTTGATGAGGTTCACCTGCTGCTGCTACTACTACGGATTTCTTCATCTACGACTAGAAAGTGTGACACAGCCGGCGAGGTGATAATCATTTTCACAAAGTATCACAAACCCATAGGATGTGCTAATTCTCAACTAATTTTGCAAGGAGTTAATGTTTCAGTTTATATTTTTTTTCAGCTACCACGACGGTCCTAGAAAAGTTCCCCGATAGGACCGTGCGTCAGTTGAAAAACATCACGCATCCCTGGAGAATGAGGGACAACGGATTAGGTAGCAATCGCACAATCTCTCGATTATACAAGAGCCCATAAGGATGGCAGTCTAGGCAGATAAATGAATAAAAGATGCCTAAAAATAAGCTTCACCATCCTCTTCGCAGAAGCTCTTTCGTATTATTTCTTTCCGGACCGTGCTAGTTAGTCGAACAAACAACATACACACGATGGCACCTGATACTAGCCGAGAGTCTATCGAAGCAACGATCCCTTATTGAGGACCGGTATGTGTGCATGAGGGGATACGCGTTGTTATGCTGAGGACATCGTGTACGATGCGGGACGCAGTATACGAGATGTGTAAGGACTATGCTCTGCTAGAGCTAGCACAACAATCTCTGTGTTGTGTTTCAATCGCCTCAACAACTTCGCCCACATCGTGGAACTTACAAAATATCGACGAAGGATGAACGGAGAGCTAGGGTGAGCAATGCAGAGACAGTGAACCAGCATGGCTCGGATGAAGCTATCAATTATTCATAACTGGGACTGGCTGGTACCTGGTAACCGGGGAATAAATTGGGTCTGATCACAGGACATCAACTTTTAAGTTCATGTAGATCGATCCCATGATAAGGGTAGGTATTCTTGCTGTCAATGCGTCGCGTTGGGTCGTAATTCAATTTTATATCTTTCCCCACTGGATTGATATTTTAATGTTTGATGGAAGTGTAACAATTCACTGTCTGCTTCAAAAGGCATCTACTACTGGGTGCGTGGGCAGATTCGGGTTTCGTTTCGTTCGCTTTTTTGCATATTCCACCAGTCGAAACCAGGCACCATTCAACTGCTGAACTGGAATAGAGAGTGATAAATCTCATTGAAATGTTTGTGTTTTGGGAACTTTAATGGACATTCAAGATTTCTACTCTGAAGGGGTATCATACTTTAGGAGTAGGGAAGTTATTGAATCTTAAGTAATACTAACGTAGTGTTCCAACATGAGGCATTACATAAACAATTCATTATGGTGTTTGCCCTAAAAGAGCAGCCCATGCCGACACGACAAACTACTCCAGCAAATGAAGCCTTTCGCTCAAATGGGATGAAGGATATGAAAAGTTTGCTTTTTGCTGCAATAGTGGAACCCTAACTCAGCACAGTGCAATCTAGGAAATTTTTCTTTATTGAATCTTAGCAGCATCGAGGGAGCAAACTAGAAGAACAATCTAACAAATGAAAACCGAGTTGCATATATGAGTGAGGTGAGCACTGTGCAAACATACGTGTCTGATAGTGGCGAAACGTTGAGCTAGAAGAGGCAACGTGGAATAGTAGGAGAGCTCGGGGCTAGTTGGCAGTGTTTTCATATTTCAATTTTAACCTTTTAATTTAGGTAGATCGCACCATAAAACAACACGTTGAATGAAATGGTAAACTGTTAGCAACATAATTTGAAATTAATGTCCCATGCAATCAGAATGTACACAAGAAGAAGATTCTCTTGCTTTGGAGTGAATTCCAGAAATATAAATAATTTATGGCAATTTTTGAACTGTGGATTCCCACTTATCTGGTATGCATCCGCACCAACTTACCAATACCACACATTTTATAAAAAACGAATTTTGTTCGTGCTTAGACTTAATATCAATATGGATATTGAAAGCTCTTTTCACGACCTATTAAAAAATGATTATATTTATATTAATGGAATGGAATAAAATTCAACACAAACAATACAAATTTTTTAAAACTGGGACAATTTACTTATTACACCCGAAAACACAATATTGCCCATAACTCTACCAAAATAAAATGTAGTGCAACATAAAAATATTAGAAATTGAAATCCACATTACTTGAAGCGCCCAACAAGAGATTGAGTCGTATGTCTAACAAAACGGGAAATAATGGAATCATTCAAATTGCCCCGACCGCCAACTAGTCCCGGGCTCGCTTACAAAAATGATGCTCATCGTTTGATAAAATCAATAAAATGACTATACAGTCAACTAGCCTACGCATTTAGCCGTCCATGGTACCGATTCCGTTGAAAGTTTCCTGTTACGATGGAAAGTGATTTTCATCGTTATTGGATCACCGAAATAGCATCAATGCGTTTATGTGTGGGATTTTTTTGTTTGCTGATTAGCTGCTTATTAGATGACTCTTGATTCTCACAATAATATACCTGGTGGACAGTGGATACGTTTGTTCCACTTCGTCTAATATTTGCAGATCACCGAGATATTTTTCCCACGCGCCGGGGAAGTATGACGAGAATTGGTATACGTACACATTGGGTCTAATTTGAAATATCAGTACCTTAGTACCGCTGTGAAAATTTCTTTCATTCTATACCCCGAACAGTTTAAAGTTTGTATGACTGCTATAAAAATCGGGTAGCGATAGAGAATAAATTTACAGGATCGGCAATTGAACTGCTGCCAAATTTTTATTACTATTTCAATGTTATGCAGTGAATTCAACTAGGTCACCTTTTATCACTTCTTTGTTTACTTTGATTCTTGCCAAACCAATTAATATAACTTAAAATGATTTAGACAAGCCGCGTTGGGCAGTGCTTGGTTTATTCGAGGAAAGAACTGAGAACACTCTGCAAATTTTATCTATATCTCTTTTGACTATGCAGGATTTTACGTGATTAATTTCTAACAAGGAGTGGCAGATAAATTCACCTGAGGTTCATCCGATTGAACATTTTGTTAAGAAATTATTGAATATAACTTGAAAACATAGGAGCTCTAAAGTATCTTGTGGCTGAATGAATTAAAATTTTACAAGGTCACCGGCGGGCAAACTTCAATATTTTCTTAAAACATCTTAACCTTCTTTAGGTGTTAACTTTTTGTAACGAATAAAGTGTTAGTGGGTCATATTGACCCCGATTTCGAACTCAGTTTTAAGACTCATTTTCAACCAAATCTATACGAATTGTTACTTACTGTTTGTAAGAGTATAAATTTTCAGTTTCTGGTAAATATTATCATTTTTCGCCTGGTTCGTCAGTGGGAATCGGTGCCGAATCGAGTCATGCTTGGCCAATTCCAGCAGTATACTATTGTTCCCCCGGAATCGGCATCGGAATAGTAATCCGGGACATCCAAGATCAGTCGTCTCATGTACAAATTTAATATATACATTCTCATTTTTGTTATGATGGTTCTGCATACATCTATGGATGCCAAACATGACCCCATTCGGCACCGATTCCCATTGATCAATCAGGTGAAAAACGGTAATATTCAACAGAAAATGAAAATTGAAACTCTGACAAAAAATTTAAATACCAGTTCATATAGATTTGGTTGAAAATGCGCCTTAAAACTGAGTTCGAAACCGACCCCAATATGTCCCGCTAACACCTTATTCGTAACTTTTATTGTACAGCCCTTCAGGAGAAATAGCAACGCTCTAACTAATGTGTTCGAATGGGTGAAATGAATAGAGGTGCTAAGATGAAATAGAACACAGTTACCCTATATAGTTATTATTCGCCTGTAAAATATAGCCTTTTTCTGAGGCAGATTATTTGTTTGCCACTGAAACCTCCATTTACTTTAGTACTAATAAAAGGTGGGTATTTCGAAATAGGAGGGACGAGTAGATGACGAAAATCAACATTTGAGGCCATTTTGAAATCGAAGATGGCGACTTCCGGTTTAGAAAACTTTTCATAACCTCAACAATAGAGATATTTTCGGAATAAAATTTACATATCGAGATCCAAGATGTCGACCTTCGGTTTAGAAAACTTTTCTATAAACTTAACAATATGGGTATTTTCGGAATTGACGAGGAGATGACGGAAAGCGATTTTACGCGATTTTGAAATCCACGATGTCGACTTCCGGTGTCGGTAGTCACTAGACACATCCTCTAACACTTTTGATTATTTAATCAAACATTTTCAGAACAAATTTTTAAAAATATTGATATTTTTATTTTTCAATCTTTAAAGTCAGAAAAATATGCCCAAGAAAATATTTTTAAATACTCAAATTTCACGTAGTTCGTTTTGCCAGAGCCCATCGGGGCTAGACAAAATGGGGTTATTACTGTATACCAACAATTCTCTATAAAACAAACAAAATGTAGATTTTCGGAAGAAAGTTAACGAGTAAATGACAGAAATTGATGCATTAAATTCATTTTGATGAATAAGATGGCGACTTCCGGTTGAGCAAACTTTTTGATGTGCCCAACATTAAAAGTATTTTCGGAATGGGGTGCAAAAATTGATGTCGAAGAGCGATTTTCCAATCTTACAATCTTAAATGGCGCAAAATTTGAAATTTATTGGCAAAGCAAAATTTTCTATGCCCCCAACAATATGGGTATTTTTAAACTAGCTGAGTATATTCCGGAATCCGCAAGTCAATGCAGTCGTGATTCGCTAGTTGGACACTTTTTAACTGGACCGCTTTTTAGTTAAACCTCCGCTAGTTGGACCAACTAAAAAGCATCTGAACGTTAAAATCTCGTGTCAAATTTACTTTGACAATCAATCTGACAATATTTAGAGATGTGAACAGATGCATTTACACTGTCAACATCTCCTTTGGAGAGGTTTTGACATTTTTCGTCGGTCCAACTAGCGAATCAAACTCGTTTGTTGGACAAGGTTGTGGCCCAACCAGCGAATCACGACTGTATATAACACAACTTTAAAATTCAAAATGGCTACTTTCGACTGCTATCAACTCGGCAAACTCGTCCAAAAAATATTCAAATTGTTAAGGGTTTTCGATAATTTTGTTCAACTGGAAGTCGCCATCTTGAATTTAAAAATGTCACTCATCGATTCCCGCCATCTACTTTTCACGCCCGTTCCCAAAATACCCATCCTGTTAAAGTTTGGCTCAAATGGAAGTCGCCATATTGGATTTAAAAACTACGTCACTCATCAATTTCTGCAGTCTAGTTGTCAAGCCCATTCCAAAAATAACCAATATCCGTTACGTACTTGTCAAGCTATTTGCGAGAACATCTTGATGCACTTCACTTGCATTTTGATCGATTCATTTTATCTATTTGTTACAGTGCGCACTGGTCCAGAATGTAAATTTAGCAGGAATTTCCGCTTTCTGCTAAAACTAAATAACTCAGTCTTATAATATGTTTAGGAAAGTTGATGTACTTTGGAAGGCCATTCTTTTCGTTTAAACAAAAGCTAGGGTGGTTCTAATTATAGCAAGATTCAAAATTTAACTTTTTAACGGTTAGAGATAGAGCTGCACTGTTTTCGCTGAAGGTGTAGAACAATACATTTTAGAAAAAAATTCTTAAGACACACAAACTCTATCTATTATACTTTCCATTACACAACAAATCAAAATCAAACTTTTGGGTATTCCTTGAAAAATTTATTTATTTTTTATTTTTATAGCTTTTGTAGTTTTTATTTTACACTAAACTACCCTTTGAACAACTTGAAGATTATTTTGGTGTGCATAATTTGTTTTTATACACCTACTACTAAACTTTATTTGTTTCAAAAATCAAACTTTTTCAAATATCTTCGGTTGGAGCATTCAATACTAAATAGTATTGCTGTCATATGAAATATCATGCTTTGTAGTATAGATCACCAAAAAAAGGCAAATATATTTGTATATCTTCCAATATTTTCTCTAAAAAGTTTATTTTTAGAAAATTAATATATAAAACTTTACAACGAAAGAGATTCTAGAGATTCAGTATATTGAGACAAATTGTTCTTCTTCAAAATATCTGAAAATGATTCTAAATTCTTCTTAATGATAAATGAAAAGTTCGAAAGATATATCAATAAAAACAATAATTTTGATGTAAAATAAAGAGTACAAGACATAAAGTTTTTAAAATTTCAATTTCTTCAATTTTTCGGAAGATTGCGAAACTGTATCTCGAACCATTAAAAAGTTAATTTTCTGATTTTAGTAAATTCAGAACCGCACCATCCACTATTTAAAATATACAACCGAAAGATAACTGGATACGTTTTTAAAACTTTAGAGCTTCACTCCAGGAAATTCTTGGAATATCTAGAACACGAGTAAATATAAACATACCTATCTACCTATTTGATACAGAATAGTTCTTAAGTAGTAATTGTCAATCATTCAATTTTGTAAACTGCTTTTACGAAATAAAGTTCTATAAGAATGTAAAAAAAACTGTTTTACGGGCTAAATACCAAATAACGAAAAAAAATTTACGACTCAATTCAATTTAGGAACATCCAGTTTGGTTCTTAAATGGAGGTTTCAGTGTATAGTGAAACGAGGGTTGATCGGATACGCCGCTGTAGAAGTAAAGTTTTTTTCTTCTGCCCCGATCGGTCGATACTTTATACATCCTTTTCCCGAATTATAACATTCAGTCGCTCGTTTGCATGATGTAATAACCTCGCGCCTAAAAATCCGAGGACGTAGAAAAATCAAACCGGAATGAAAAATCCCCTGACATCTCATGGACATAAAGGTTTAAATGTCCAGCCAGTTCAAATGGAACCTGGATGACCTACTTACGGCCCAACTTGAAACTATTGAATATTTTAGTGATCACACGGTTCAGCTACCAGGCCGCAACTCACAAGACACGTGTTCGAGCTTAAAAGATACGTGTTATAGTGAATGGCAGATTGCTTGCTGTGAGCATTTTGTGAAGCAATTCAAGATATACGTGCCTGCAAAGGAAGTGAAGATTGATGGGGTTTATCTCTGAAGCAGGTCTGAAGTGCAAAGACCTGTTGAAGCACGGGCTGCTTCAACACATGAAGATTCTAAAACGACAGTATGCAGCAAAAATGCGGAAAATAAGTCTACAAATTATTTTCTATCTACTAACTTCGGGTGAGTTTCACGGGGTCTTCCCTACCTAACTATTTATTTCCTCCGGGTAAGATTCGTCTACCCTGCTACTGTTCGCATCGCGGGTCATAAACTGCAGCAATTGCAAACAGCTACCCGAGCAGAGTCTGATAACAAATTGAGAACTAAACTTGATGTTGTGATGTAGTAGGGAATGATTGCTCAGGATGTTATCATTTTGTTCGTTTTAACGGTTAAAAGATCAAAATCGAAAGCAGAAAAATTGCACTATGACATCAAACAGAAAACTATTTATGCTATCAGTGAAAGCAAATTGAAAACTCATTGAGATGGTGAAATATTTCATTGATAACAAAATAAGTAATCCATTTGATGTTTGTCAAAGAAATAGAATCAAACTTTTTTTTTCTAAAAATGTAAGCACATCAAAATGAGATCGAAATATGATGTCATATCTGAAAAAGTTTAAACTGATATCAAAATAAAATTTCAATTTGATGCTTGATATCAAAATATGTTGCCTATTTGCTGCAATTTTGATGTTGGACTTTTCTCGGGTAGATCGCACAACAACCTATTACGGCAATAAAAATCGGTGCGGCAATTGGAGGAAGACCATGAAGATGACTCTTGCGCCAAGATACAGTACAGCGATTTGAGACAATAAATATCAAGATTCTTTTCTAACTGTATAGAAGACGTGCTGATTAAACGTACGCTGCGAATCAAATATCACTCCCTGATCAATGCGTTCCATTTCAGTATCCTGTAGACGGTTGTTAACCGGGCCTTTTTTCTTAAGAAAGAGGTCATCGAGCACTTCTTTGGGTTGACATACATACGGTTCGTGCTACACCAATTAATGAAGATTTCAAACTGTTGTTGGAGTAATCTACAATCTTCAGTAGAGCAAATCAAAAAAAACATCGCCTGGAAACAGGCGTGACGTCTTGCGAACTAGATGAACGTCGTTGAAGTGGAGCGAGAACATCAGCAGTCCCAAGTGACTTCCCGGGGGTACTTCTGACGAAGAAATACATGTGGGACTATCTCCAATGACAACCACTATTTCTTGATCAATTTTAGTGATTATTATATTATGGTTTAATTTGTCAAAATCGCAGATAGATGCAAATAACATCGGTTGGAGTGCGACGTTTCATACTCTCTATTATGTAGGATGTTAGGCATAGCTGGTTAGTCTCTGTTGAACGCTCAGATATGAAGGCATTTTGATCGTCACTTAGGTATTACTTGCAGTGAGCCTGAAGAGGTTCCATAATCGAGCACCTTCAAGACAGCACACAACGAAGGAATGCCACGGTAATTATTGAACTGGGACCATGTTCGCGAAAATCCAGCAGAATACAAAAATAACACAGAGAAAAGATTATCTGAAGATGTACAGAAGCGGAGTCACTAAAACGTCGATATGCCTTTTCAAAAGTACTGAAGGGAAGCCGTCGGAGCCCGAACTGAAAAACGATTTAAGCCGATAACAAGCCCTGGAAATCATCGCTTCATTGACATCGATAGCGCTCAGCGTTTGGTTTACAACAGGAACTAGTCAAGTCCAATTTGATCAATTGTTAGTGCCTCATATGTGGACATATTCGCGAATTTATCCAAAAAAGTACATATCTTTTGATGTGGTAGCTGTGCTGAACATTGAAAAATGTTCGAACTGCGGTATAAACATCTTCAGGGTGCAGAATATCCAGCCAATCCAAAGTGGAGAAAAGGTCTGCGGTACAGCGGTGATTAGTTTTGCAGAATTCGTATGAGACGAGGATCGAAGAAACATTGTAATCGTACGGCGATGTGCAATTGATCGTGGTGATCAATGGAGGATGATGTGCGACTGGTTTCAATAGAGGAGAGGAAGCCATCACTACTGATGTAGACGAAACCTGATCGCTGACAAAGCACAGATCAAGGTGGCGTTTAGTCTCGTTGGCAATCGAATTAATTTGTTGTTACGTGGCTGAGCTGTAGCTGTCAAGAAGCCTAGTCGCCCCTAAGTGGTAAACTGGGTGGTCGGAAACCGGGTAAAGAAGCCCATTGCGGGAAGATTTCCACGAAATGTTGGGGAGTATGATGATCTCGTCGACATAATTAGCATCTTGGAGGATAGTAAAAACTAAGCTGTTGTGTGCGTCAACATAATCAATGTCACGGGCTTGGTTGGGTGGGACGCACAACGCACACAAGTAAAGCTTGGGGTCATCAAGTTCAATAATTGTCCAGAGCTACTCGAGGCAATATCAGCAAGTCTTCTCGACAACTCGTGCCTTCAAACTGCGATTATCTGCTACTGATACACCACCTCCAGTAATTTTTCGACTATTTCTGGGGTTCCAGTCGCTACGAAAAACCTTATATCTACTACCGAACACCGGTTCAATTGATACGACCAACGTTTGTTAATATTGTAGCAGCTTGTCCTGTCGTTGGTCAAAACTGGAAAGGTTTCGAAGCAAGGAAGAGCTCAGAGACGAATTATACTTGAATGCTGTAGATTTGCGGAAGGCCCCTCAACTCAACTATAGGACCGGGACGGCTGCTGGTTGCTGGCAGGGAGGGCTCGACTGTTTTGAAGGAGGACCAAAGGCTTCCTCACGACTAGTTTCAAGTGTGCGTATCGGTGATCGGGGAGACTAGAAATCAAGAATTGTACTCAATGCAGTTGGGGTTGGTACCTTTCGTGAGCGGTTGTGGGTACCTGGCATTAAAGTGACGGTACCTGGTACCGATACAAAGTTTATGCAATTGACGGTGAGCTTGAATAGAAGAACATTTCCGTGCTAGATGGTTTCAAAGTACATAGATATTCGCCGCAGTAGGAAGTTTGGAGGACACTTTTTCCACTCCACACATAAGACCTGGACGACTTGTGAACTCTGTCTGCAGAAGCTGAACTTTGGTGGGGAGATCGAGAGCTTCCATAGTACAAGCGGTGGTACATCCCAGTGTCCGATGTTACCTATCGACGAAATCTATTCTGTCTTTGCTGTTTAATTCGCGAACCAGCAGTCTTGTGGGCCAAGTAGACGTCCTTCCGTTCATTCGAAAACTCGACCCGGAAGAAAGCAAAATTATTTTTCACCTGTACTGCCATTGCACTGCTTTTGTGGAACCAGCCTGTACCAGAATGTCACTATTTGACCGCCTTCGCTTTTACCACTACCCTTGCATTAATGGAATTTGAAGCGAGAGCGACCTGATAGTCTGATCACTTGTGAAGGATTCACTACAGATCCGAGGAATACCACTCGTCGACCCGGTTCATGATGTCTTGGTAGCCAGAGACTGTTATTATGTTTGTGATTGGAATTATGCCCAAGCATAAGCCTACGTTACAAAAAGCAATTTTCCTAGTTTGAATTGCTCAATTCAATAAAAAATCTTGAATAAAACCTGAACCAGACCAATATCTAATCTAATCTTTCTTTTTAACAAAAAAATACAATATTTATTATTTAGAAACGCTGGTCATCATTGCAATAAACAAAACACTTTCAATACCAAATAAAATGTCGAAACCTGGTTGAGCCATTCAACGAATTAGGCAGCGCACGGATCCCAATAGGTTTATGCCCTTTTTCGAGAACAGTCCAGTAAGACTAACAACATCATAAACTTCGACATACATACCTATAACAATCAGTCACCAATGCCCACAATCAAGATTGAGTCCCCGTTCGTTGTTACCTACGTTTGTATCCTGCCCGTTTGCTGACGAAGCAAGGGAGTAGACTGAAGCTTCTCGAACCTTTCCACGATGTCACGCCAATGAAATTCTATGGCTGAATGATATCTCTTCTCTGCCAGTACCTGCCCACACGCACGGGGAATATAATAATGATGTCATTTATCGCGGACACAATCCGGACTGCACAAGATTCGAGCGAAAAGCAATTTGAGGAGAAAGTATTTCAGAAGAAAATCACATGTACCAATAGCACGAAAGTTGTCAACAAATTGTGCTGTTTTCGTTAAAGCCGATAATAGGAAGAAATTTTTTCGTGCAAAGTGATAAACACGAGTAATCATCCGGGTGGGAAGTAAACATCCGTTAGTCCCCTCTTTTATGGGTGCAGTAAAATTGGATCAACACAGGTTCCGTGGGCAGATGTCTTCGCGAACGAAACTTTCGGTCGTTGAATGTGTGATCGATTTGCGGATAAAATCATCACCGTAATCGCGATGAAATGTTTGGAAGCATAATTCACGATGTTATTGCAGTTTTACATACTCGTTCAATGTTGAATATTCCTGGGGTTACTTGTGGATTGTATGAGCGGCGCAGTAAAATCTGAATGTAGAATGAACATATGTTCCGGAAAATGTTCTACATTTTCCAATTTACAAATTTTTATCAATTTTTAACAAAATACTCAACGTAGGATAATAGACCTTATTCTTTAAGCTTTAGCTGGCATAAATATTGATATATTTTTAATCATATCGCGAAAAATAATTTTTACATTTAAAAAAAAATTACAACATATTCGAAGTATATTTTCCCCGCGAAGAACGATTCATTTCCTGCATCTCGGTAAATTTCTAGTGAAAACATGGGGATTCATAAACAGAATGCAACAGCAAAGTTTCGTTTGAAATGGTCTGCTGCTTATAAAAGAAAATCCTCTATACGCCCTACATGTGCTTCGCTTTGTAAAGTATTTAAGTTCCCTGAATGCAAGTTACATAATTTAGATAACCTTGTTAAGTTATTTTTAATTAGAAACAGGATACAAGCCGGAAATGATCTTTGCGTGGCACTGAATGACAAACGGAAAAATACAAACGATTCACAAGCAATTCCTCGAAAATCAAAGCAATTAGCCTTGTTAGATCTGTTTTTGTTGCCAACTGAGGGTACTGCAACGGTATCCGGACACCCACACAAAACGGCACGAGATGAAATTGTATCTCCATCCAAGATCACATCAGCGGATCCGTTAGAAATTGGAACGAAATGACTGAAACGAAGCAAAGTATCCATAGATGTTAAAACATACCCTGAGTGAATGACGATGGACGGTCATGGATGTTGAATGTTTCGTAAGAACAAAAGCAAAAATTTCCGTTTCGCGGAACTTCGTTTGTTACTCGCATTTCCTACAGCTCCATACCCAGCCATCGGTTCCCTTTGCCAGGTCACAACCAGCGGTGTTTTTCTCTCATTAATTTCTAATTTATTATTCATTCAATGTTTCAATCATTACAGAGGACAGCCAATTTGAGTGACGACTACGGAACAGAAATTGTATTTTATTCACAATGTTCGTTGAAGCGTACACATCATCGATGACGATGGCTTTATTCGACTTTGTGTTAAGCGGAAACCAATCAGTTTAGCTCCATGAACTATGTTGTTAAACTAAAATCTAGGTAAAATCATCATCAAAATAGTTTTAAAATTTAATATCGCTACTAGGTCGATATCAGACGTGCAGCAATCCAAGGATGAGGCTATCATCCGAAAAATATCAGCGTACATCAGTTTAGAAGACTTAAGTCGCTTACAGAGGTCATTGATGAGTAACACGAATATCAACGAACCCAAATGACTCCCTTGTGGCACAGCCAAGGATATGTCGAAACATGTAGATATCGTAGCTCCAAACAGAACCAAAGCGCTTTGACCAGTTAGGTAACTCCATATCTATTGCGTCAGCCAGTCCGGTAGACATCAAGGCGATGGGAAGTTTTGTTCAATTAAATCGACTTAAACAGAGACCGCTTGTAGACGCTTCTCGATTTTCTCGACCAAAGTTGAAACGTAGCACATCAGGTTGCTTGTGATCGAATGCGTTTCAACGAAGCCATGTTGTGCTATTGCAATAGTATGGTGTATTGCAGTGTAAAGAGTTTCATGCGATATACTTGTAGTACTACGATATTAATATAAATATTGAGCGGCCCCTCGAGTTACTGATTCACTCAGCATAGGTAAAAGCTTCTGTAATTTCTCCCGAAATGTGAATGAGAGTGAGTGGTTAGTTGGAGTTCCTTCGAATGAACTGTCAGATGAGTGGTTGAGCACCCACCGGATCCAGTCGAGGTTGGAGCCAAGGATGCAAAATGCCTACCTTTTCCACGGCTG
This sequence comes from Topomyia yanbarensis, assembly GCF_030247195.1. Classification (NCBI taxonomy): domain Eukaryota; kingdom Metazoa; phylum Arthropoda; class Insecta; order Diptera; family Culicidae; genus Topomyia; species Topomyia yanbarensis. The sequence continues at coordinate 321,215,240 of NC_080671.1, read as the reverse complement.
TAATTTTTCTGCCTACATTCTCATTTCTCTCTCGATGCTGCTGTCATTCGCTAGTGCAGGACGCCCAGTGCTGTACGGCTGCCTGTGTGTAAAGCAGTAACATGACTAGGGTTACCAAATGAATTGAGAGCAAATTAAGGACATCCCTGCCAAATGTTATGTCACTTGAGCCAGAATTCTGAAAAAACAGTCGGAATTCTGACTAATTTCCCAGCGGTTGAACTGGCATCTTGAATCTCAATCGATACAAATTAGAATGATGTAGTGCCAATACCAAACGAAGATACCACTTTGGCCAAACCTCATATCGAGCTATCCAACAAATTTTGGTTACTTCTGAATAAAACAAATTTTGATTGCCATGAGTCGCAGAAAGTATGCATTAACAATTCTCTTGGAAAACAGTAGATCTGAATAATTTAATACAGGGTGATTCGTCATGACGTTTTTTTTAATCTGGTAAAAAAATGAAACATGGAGTAAATCGCGAATTGTTTATTTGTCAATCGAAAGAACATTTTTTGCCATTTATTGTTTGAAAACAATTTCTTTTAAATGTTGACCATGTTGGCGCTTCAGGTAGTCCATTCGACTGGTCCAATTTTTGATGACGGATTCGAGTATTTCAAGTGGTATCTGGCTAATTACTCGAGTAATGTTGGTTTCCAATGCTTGGGGACCGTCACCGCCGCTTTCTTCTTCACTGCGTGCTGGATGTGGTCGATTTGTACGCCAATCATTCAATAACAAGAACTACAACGCTTAATTTTTGGTTGTATGGCGAATAGTTGGAGTTCACTAAACACATTTCCCACAGATCGCTGATTTTCGAAATATAGTTGAATAATTTGAAGATGGTGAGCCAGTGTAAGTCGTTCCATTATGAAATGGCAAACAATACTAAACTACAATAGCATGACAGTTTGCAGTTAGTACCCGTTAACTATTAGAAATGCCCTGTTAAAAAACTTCATGTTGAACCACCCTGTATATGCCAATGTTTGAGACTAAAATTAAGGACATTTGAAGTAAAATAAGGACGCTTTCCAAAAACCTCGAAAATAAGGACATGTCCTTTAAAATAAGGACGGTTGGTAACCCTAAACATGACAGAAAACTACTGTCCCCAGTACAGCCACCAGACGCGAGCGGTACAGCTTCTCTTTCCTTATTTTACATTTTTTAATATTTTCAATCTTTTTAATATTTTTATTCAAAAATGACTACAATGAATGCGGCTCATTTACGCCACGGCCGGCATCAACGCTTTCGTGTGCGGGACTCTCCCCTTGACTATGCAGAGAAAAATGTACAAAGCGAGAGAACAAACTTTACTACGCCACACTCTCACCGAGCAGTCGGAGTACAGCAGCAAAACAAAAATGTATTCTACTGCTGTACGGGAAAATGTACTCGATTTGGCTACTGTTCTGGCAAGAGCTGTAGTGATGCGTCGCTGTAGCGGGCTGTACGGCTTGTGCAAATGTAAATATATCGAAAAAAATGTAGTTTATCGGTACCGTTGGCATCCCTGGTTGGAGCCGAGTTACTTTTGGCGGGTGGTCACGACGCAGGCGCCGCCTCACTTTTGAGATAGCCCTTTCTGCGATCTTTGCACCCGCGCAGGTCTTTGGATCGAATTTGGCGGATTGGAGTCGATGCGAGGATTTGATGTGGTTCGAAAGGTATATAAAAAGGCGATCAGTTCCGTTGCACTCAATGATCCGGAAACGCTGGCGGCAGCTTGGATGCGTTTTGAACGATGTAATGGCTCACTGGAGCAGTTGACCGCATGTCAAGAGATTTGCACAGCCACGGTGCAGGCTTACTACAGGACATTGAACCAGCAGCGAACCCCGAAGGGACGTCGTTCGGATCCGAAAAAAGAGTTAGAACCAAAGGAACCGAACAAGAAGAAACCTCTTAAGAGACCCATCGACGAAAGTAATTCGAGCGAAAGTAACGAAGATCACTTTAAAAAACCAATTGTTCCGATAGGGCCACTGCCTCGCAAAAAATCTGATTCCTCGATTGAGGAAAATACCAAACGGATTCGTTTGGAGGCACCAGTAGTGATCAAAGAAAAGGATACTGCCAACAACAGCAGGCGATTATTGTTTTTCAGTAATCTCAGTTTTGATGCCACGGAGGATCAGATTCGGGCCAACTTTCCGGAGTTGCAGTTTAAATCGATAGAACTAGTACAGGGTTCTAGTGGTAAGAGTTGTCGCTTCGGTTACGTTGAATTCGAAGACGAACAGGACGTTCAAAAGGCTCTCAGCTTCGATCGGCGCCTACTTGATGGCCGTCCCGTATTAATTTTTTCGTTGGACCAGGATAAATAGAATCGTCCGCATAAATTCAAGTTCTCGGAAAGATTCGAACCCAACAAACTGTTCATCAAGAGGCTCTCTTTCGAGGCGGGAAACGAAGACGTTCGCAAGCTGTTCGAACCGTACGGTAAGCTCCGCGATGTACAAGTTGTGTACTATCGCAGTGGCAAATCGAAAGGATTAGCTTATGTGGAGTATGAAAGTGAGGCGGCCGCCAAAAATGCTGTCCTCAATATGGATCAGTATGAAATGAACGGATTCACGTTGACTGTGGCTCTCTCTGCTCCTCCACCCAGGGGCAATCCCACGGAGAGAAGCGGATCCGAGACTACAGTTGCTGGTAGCAGCCTGGGCGGAGGAAAGAGACACGCGGTTAAAGGGTAAAAGGAAACGGAATTTCTTTTACAAATAGAGGGTTTATCATTTTCTCGTTTTACAGAGACGTCAAGCAGAAACTGTCGATCATGATTCCAACTGCCCTTTTGAGGAAGGCAACACCTACAAATCCGCAAGCCGGTACAAGTTCCCACGGCAACAAGCCAAAATCTATCGAAGATTTCCGGAAACTACTACTGAAGTAGTTTAAAAACAAACTCGAAATGCCCTCTTATTCTATCTTTTTGTTTTGTCTGTTTCTAGTTTTAGAAGCGGAAAGTTCCTTTTTTCTTTCTAGATGTATGCTTTTTCTAAATACGTGTTTCGTCAATCTTACGATTGTTTATATTCTTATGGTTAAGACACAATCCATTACGTGAGAAGTAATAATAAAGTAACAACCTACCAAAGCAGTTATTTAAGTTTAACACTTCTTCTGACGAAAGCCTTGATTCCAGTCACTTCACCACCGTACCGAGTCGTTTCGGTTCGAACCGGACGGATAGTTCCTTTCCGGCAAACCAGTGCCTTTTGGAATTTGCGACGATTTTTAACCCGAATGTTGCGTTGATCTTCTCTGGGATCTCTGGTTTTTTTTAAAGCCATTCGGCAGGATCCGGGGTTTGGTAGTAGAAGATCAAGGTCTGGGGATATTCAAAAGAAATTGGAGCAGTATACAAAAGGGCTTCGGGGAAACTTGCGTAATTTCGCGGACGATTGCGTAGTTCCGGTCACGAAGATATGACTCATGCTTTGAACTGAGGACTCCAAAGATCTGATCTTTCTCTTTGTTCTGAATCGTGAAAGAGGCAGGAGTGGTTTAGTTTTTTCTCGCGCCTCGGTGTGGTTTTATAGGTAACAGATAAAAATCGTGAGATTCTCTATATCAGTTTTTCCAGTAATTAGTTTTCCCTTCCCAGTTCTAACTCATAAAGGTTAAGTGGCTTCCCGCATATGGAAGCAGTAGTTTAGAGAGTCGGTATTCCCGAATTACGGTAACGTGCAAATTGTGGACAGAAAAGAGACGGGAATAGAAAGTATGCTAACTATGCATGTTTTTGTTTCTCAGTATAGGTCAGCGATTAAATCTCGACAAACATATGATTACGGCTTAAAAGCCAACTGTCAAAATTCACTTTGAACGAAAATTCCGGACAAACGATCACATGCCAGTCACAGATGTTGATAGTAAACAAAAGAGAAAAGCAGTGGCGGATCCAGGGGGAGGGTCCTTGGGGTCCGGACCCCTCCCGAAATTTTTCAAGTTGTTGAGAAATTTTAAAATAGTTTCTATTTTAATTCATTCTGAATTCAAAATCACTCCAAACCAGATTCGATTACCAAAAATGATTTTAATTAAATGAGGTTATTACATATTACTTATTGTACAATGATCGTTTCGAAATCGAAATTTCGAACCCCATCCGAAATATTTTTCTTGATCCGCCCCTGGAGAAAAATTTTCTCTAGCATTTAATACTGTGAACTGTATTTGGGCAGTAACGGTTTGTCTGGAATTTCCCTTTAAAGAGAATTTTGACAGTTGGGTTTAAACCGTAATCATGTTTGTCGAGAAATCGCTGTAATACAAGCAAGCACGCCAACTTTTCGTAAGTTGAGTCACTCATTTTCAGATGAACACCATGTTAGGTAGTTAGATTTTTGATATGCTTTGGGAAGGGAGAGAGACAGGAAAGGCGGTGACCATGTTGGTTAGCGTGCAGCACGGAAACTAGCTAGCATGTTGGAAGGGCCTAGGTTTGAGACCCAAAATGTGAAATAATTTTTTTTTGTAAGCGAACATGAGTTGAAGTGATTAAGCAGTTTTTGCAGTAAACTATTTTTTGGTATTTTTTGGTGTAGGTAGTTTCACGATTTTCGGTCGTTTCCTTTTTATGACGAGCAGAGTTGACACCTTTTCCCTTCGACTCCACCTTTCCTAAATCGGCCACGGTTGGGGACATTGTGTTTGAAAAGATCTATGCCCGTGCTGATAAAAATCGTTAGAGCTAATCAATTATACCGGTCTGAGGCCTTTCTTGTGTACTGACTTTGATTCCTAGCGAATGTTGTCGGACCGGTAATCAAGGTACCTGAGTCCAGTTGGACCATTCTGAAGCCACAACTCAGAAACAAGTTTGACCCGTAGGAGAGGTCTCAATAGCTGGGCAAACCGAACAAGGCGAATGGTCTCCTTCGGGAGTGGCGCAGAAGCCTTCCGCTAAATATTGATTTAGGCTCCGGCTCCAACTGTCTCGGGTTACATACTATCGAGTATTTTGGTAAGCAGCTTCGGATGCAAATTTCTATATAATAGCCAACGTCGTGAAAACTGCCGCTTTTGTGAATCGGAGTTACTGCAGCCATTTACCAATGTTATAATACCTATCTCCATCTTCACTGTTAAAGTCTTTTTACCATTGAAATTCGCTGTAGAAACACTAAAATGATTGCGGAATCCGAAATGTATTAAATGTTACGCTACTGTATAGTAATTATAATGTTTCTACAGCAAATTAAATATTAAATAGACTTTTACAGTTAGGATGGGATAGGTATAAACAACAATTGTTATCGATTATGTGAAAATTGGCTTGGAGGAAAAAAATTTGCAGCTCGTGCATTTTCCATCCTCGAGTAAACCTGTCCTCGTTGCGTGATCCTGTATCCCTTGAGCCCGTTACCGGAATTGTAATCGTATTCATTCATGGTCCAATTTGGGTATTATAAAAGCACTGCGAATGACATCACCACTCATTCCACTTTGAAATGGTATCGTTGAAATATTCGATTTGGAATGTTCGCGAGATGTCTGTAATAAAATGTAATGACGGCGATAGTGTTATTTTTTCCTGTTCAGACATATTTAAAAGTAGCATGAGTATCAAACATTGCGCCACTGAAATGAGAGGACAAATTGTGCTTTCGTTGTGAATGGAATCTGCTCAATAATCTTCGTCCAGCAGAACGTTTCATGACTGAGTTGTAAGTTTTTAATGTCCAAGCGAACTCAGTAAACTATAGTTTACTTAACGTATTGTTCATTTTGCGAGGAACGTTAATTTTTCCGGGCTGAGTGTTTGCTTCAAAATTGTTCTTAAAATAATAAATGTAAAATAATGAATTCTTTGAAGAAACTAGGCGTTGAAAATTTGAATGTGAAGATGGATAAAATAAAATTCAAGCTTTGAATTAAAAAATAACTTAAAAAGAAAATATAGGGTGATGCGTCAATTTTCATCCTTTCATGCAACGGTCCGGCCTATTTTTCGAATAACCTTTGGAAGCGATATAATCAATATCCTTTCACAAAATGAGGTATCAATATACGATTTCGTGTATTATACAGGGTGTTTGGTTCATGGTTAAGAATCTCTCGGGTGGTGATAGACTGCCATATTTGGAGAAAAAAATTGTTCTACACATACCATCAAATCTCAACCGTTTCAGAGTTATTGAACTTTTTGTGTAAAAAACTTATTTGTCTTAAAATACCTCTAACTTTAAAAGTATACTTTGTATTTTAAATATTTCAGTTCCATTCGAAAGGTGAGAAAATTTCCTATTGAATGATGTTCTCATATCTTTTAAGTAATTAGTTTTAATTACCTTTTAGCTGTAAAGTAGTGAAAAGTTTGTGTTTTTGAGGAGGTTTTTGCTAATATTCTCGAAATAATGAAGTATGATTATAGCAATATCCATTATCCCAAAGTTGGGTTTTAGGACAATTCATAATTTGTTCTTGGACGTCATATTTCTATCTCTTCTCATTTCTTTGTAATTTCATTACTATACTTTTCCTGTAACCGACTTGCAAGTGCTTAAAAGACTCTAATCTAAAAAATATGCTTTATATCGTTATTTACAAGATTTAATTGGAAAGCTGAGAAAATGTCCTATCAGTGTATGTACAAATATCTTTTAGTTAAGTGTACTAAATGATTTTTTACTAACGAAATAACTCAAAATTTGTGTTTTTTTGAGAGTTTTTTAATTATTCTAATTATTAATCAACAAAATTTATCGTTACTATTGTTCATTTGATGCCCCTTAATGTTCTCTATAACTTTTTATTTGACACTTTGTCTATATCTCTTTTAATTTTGCTGCTATTTAATAGTTAACACAGCATGAGCTCGCCACAAATGTAGTGGGTTCGAAATCGTTATTTTTGCATATGAAACGATGTGATAAAAACGATTTTGCGTCGAAACCAAAAGAGATAATTGAATGGAGTCAAAGAAAGAACTGGAGAACTTGCTGAGATGCATTATTTCCATGATAATAATGGTGATGTTTATTATTTACTATTTAAAGAAAATTAACGAAAATGCTAATAATAGCACTAACTTTAAATTAATTTACTTTTAAAAGAATACTAAATTCACTTAACTGAAAGGTATTAATACATTTTTCACTGTAGAATTTTCCTGGTTTTCGAATAAAAAGAAAAAAAGTACAATAAGTGCCATAATTTTTCAATTAGAGGTGGTACTAGTGAAAATGAGATAAAAATATCCAAGTTGAATAACCAAAAATCGTGAAAATAAGAAAAGGTAAGTGTATCATGTCAAAGAACGAATTAAGCAGCTCATCAAGACTAACAATCTGAATTATTAAAATGATGAGATTAACTATTAGGATTTTCAATAAATGAACGAAAAATCGTTTAAAATTGTTTAATTTTCAATAAATTACTTTGAAAAGGCTACTTAAACTCATTAGTTGAAACATGTGAGGGCATTACTCAATGCGAAATTTTCTCACTTTTTGAATGGAACTAAAACATTTAAAATACAAAGTATACTTTTAAAGTTAGAGGAATTTTAAGACAAATAAGTTTTTTACACAAAAAGTTCAATAACTCTGTAACGGTAGAGATTTGATGGTATGTGTAGAACAATTTTTTTCTCCAAATATGACAGTCTATCACCACCCGAGAGATTCTTAACCATGAACCAAACACCCTGTATAATACATATTTAATGAACATCACGCAATGATTGAAAATCAAAATAAATGAAAATGGTAAAAAATAAAATTATGAAAACCTTTTTTACTTTAAAGGACATTCAATTAGTTAGAGATTACTAAGTAGGGAAAATTATGAAAATTTGATACCGGTGTCGGGTCGCACGCTAAAGTGGGACAAGTCTGTCTTTACCAGGAGACATGCTGGTAGACTTCAATGATTCGTAGTTATGCCGCCTAAGCTTGACCCCTTCTAGTTTTACGATCTGTATATTTCACATCCTTGCTCTCACTTGAGTACTATGGCTCTAAATGTTCATAACTTTCCTTACTTAGTAATCTTCAGCTAATTTAATGTCGTTAAAAAATAAAAGAGAAAGTGTACATAATTCGAAATAAAAAATGAAAATAGAAATTATGAATACCATTGTGGTGACAATTGAATTCATGCAGTAATAATAGACAAGGAGAATCTCTTATTGTTAGCTATGCATATTTAAAAAAGTACTCGATAATTTTTTTATTATGTACATCTATTATCACCACATGTATTCAGTTGTATAGTATTCATAAATCCATTTCATCGAATAAAGACTTAGTTGGATCAGAATGATTTACACTCTGTAGGGCCGAACAATGTCTGATGATACCCAGCATTTGTACACATGAAATAACCACATCAGCTGTTAGAAGAAGAGCTCCCAGAACTGCGTTCGCTGTAAATTACCACGCGAAGGCTAACATACAATATTAGTTCGCCAACCACGAAAAAACTCGCTTTGTATTTATCAACGTAAATAATAACCTGGCCTACTCAAAGCACATCCTTTTTTGATCAAATTAATTAATTGCCATTATCTTACATTTTTCATTCAAAACCAAAAGGTGTGAATCAAGGTCGACAGAATACTTTTTTCACGAGTGGGTAGTAAGATTTGGAGTAATTTATACTCAAAATCTCCCTGATAATAGCTTTAATACTTTTATTCATTTGGAAACACCTTTTGTTAACGGGAGGTATGACCGACGGCTTAGCGAAAAGGTGTTTATTGGTTACTGATACTACATAGAACAATTGTATAGCTAAGTACCAATCACTCCATTATTTTCATTGTATTCTCTGCGATTGAACCTTCTTTGGTGGATATTGAAGCCCGCATGATAATATTGACTAATGGGGAGGTATCTCCGACGACCGACAGAGAACGATTTGAATATTTCTCCGATTACAAAAATAATGCCGGTAAGTCTCTTTTTCAATACAAACCATATCCATCTAATACAACCGGCCCTTGGATGGTCTATTTCCGGACCATATCTAACTAAACAACACTCGGGCGTGTACGAATAAATATTTGTATACGTACCCGCCAGCGAAGTAGAGATTAATGGTGTTGTCTTCGGGAGGGGCCTTAATTGCGAAATATGGGATTGACTCCTTACAAAACCCTTCGCATCAGTCAGTGAAAATTGTGATATGCAAGCAATTGCGTTAAGCAGCAATCGAAGAGTATAAGAAAACAACTTATTCTCCATTGGCCTCATTTCGAGCCTTTCGCCGGATCTGTTCTTCCAAACTTTGTTCTTTTCAACGGGGTTCGTCTAGCTGTTCACCAACGTTGCAAACAGTAGGGTTATATAGTTACCCATTGTAGAAACAAGGCACGGAGCGGAAAATGCGGAGACAATCGTGAAAAGTTTTCCTTCTGTGGAGAGACTCTGCATGAACTCTCGACATTTGAGGTCCACTCCGAGAAAAAATGCTAAAGAGGGCTACGCCACCGGCCACGACTAATTTCTACGCTCACTAAAGAGCGACATTCTGACAATCCCATTGAGGGAACATCATGTAATGTGCCTATATATTTTCGAAAGAGGAGAATCATTTCCTCTTCTGAGCTTCCTCGTAAATGCCTGAAAGTGTCCCTTGATGGGTGCTGTTACAAAACCGAAGTAAGTGCGTCACTCCTATAAATTTCCTAAGTTTTACACAATATATTTACATTATAGAAAACCTGGTTAACTTTCGACGTAGATCTTCCACAATTTTAACATTATTCGACAGAACCGCAAAACACTATGTAGGAGCGGTTTAGGGATCAAAATATGCTCTTATTTCAATCAGATTAGCCTTTGTTCAGTACCAGATATAGAAGTTGTCGCTTTTCAAATCCGAATCAAAGGCAAAGCCTTACACTCATCACACCTCAGCTGGTTCTAGGTGACTTCAACTTCCACGGTATGCCATGGGCTTGTCTTCACGATGATAACCGATCTAGCTTAAACCTTTCATGCCCAACTTTTTTCTAGTACAGGTAGGGTTTCAAAACTATTTTTCCTTGAAAACGGTGGGGTCATGAAACACGAAAAGCCGTTTTTTCATAAAGATAGGTGCCTCTCTCGCAGTGCAAGAAGCTGCTCCATTTTTAAGTTCCAATGCTCAATACAATTCTCCTAGAATATTTACAATAGTCCATTTGCGTGGAAAACGTAGCCAAAGACAGTCTAAATTGATAAGTTTTATCAGTTTTCATGCAACATAACGAAGATATATGAAAAAACCTTTTTCGGTCATCAACGTAAACGGTCCCTGCCAGCACTGCTCCATCGGAATACAATCAGACTAATTGCAACTTCTCTTCTAGAGCTGATCCTTGTATTTGTTAATACTCAAATGAAAGGTAATAGTCACATTTATCAGCCTTACTTATTTTTGTGAGAAAATCTTGCATCAATCAAAAGTTATAGCTGTTTAAAAACGTTGTTGTCCACAAACAACATGGGCATGAATGGGTTAATGTACGACATTCGCAACAATTTCAATATGATCATCTTGACCATTATGGAAATGACATGAGCGCCAACGTTTTGACTGGCTTGATTCAGACGAAACGAAAAATCGTAGCAGATTACCAGATACAAATATTGGTTTGAGTTCTTTCACATTGCTTCCTTCCGGGTAATGAGAAGGCGTGGCATTATAAGGAGATATTTATGAAAGATCGAGTAGCTTTAACGAACTTTTCAGTATATCTTGTCAGAGGACGCTTAAAAATTTACCAAATTACGTGGGGCAATGTAAGTTTTGGAATCCAAAAGGTATCAGCAAACCTTGGTTAAAGGGGATGGATGAACGTCGTGTAATCCGTTGGGTGGTATATCGGGTCATATCCAATTATGGTACGTTGTATGCGCATCTTCGGAGTATTGGGGTTAGGGAAAACGGTCTCTACGCTTGTGGTGACGATTATCGCAACATTAAACATGTTGTCTGGTCGTGCGCCCAGTGCCCTAGCGCCAATTTTGCGATCCTGTATGCCTCTCATACTCATATTTTTAAACCCCCGATAGATATCCGAATTTAGTTATCTCTTCTGTTTTGGTCGACATGCTAACAGCTACCTGGAGATCTGACCCAAGCGTTCCCAGCGGATCCAAGAAGGTCAGTCGGCGATCCGGTCCATGATGTCCGGACAGTGATTTTCTGTTTGTCAAAAAACTGCAAGTTTAATATGAAATTGTTGTACATCGCGAATTTCAGACCCATACATTTTGTGCGCGAGACACTACGTGATTAATTTCAGGTTGTGGTTTGTTCCAAACTTTCAAGTGGGTAATTCACTCCTCGGTAATTTTCGAGGGGGTAGCACTACCCATACTACCCACGTATTCCGCCGGCCCTGGGTGTAATACATGGGGATAATAGGCCCCTTTGCTGTAATAGGCCGCAAACTGAAACAAAAACTTGCTATCAAGCAGAAGAAGTACATCGCTTAGGAACACTATTACTCACTGTGGAAAATATTTTTGATGGAAAAGCTGCGTTTTACCTGCAAGAATAAGAAGAAAATAGTTATTAATTAAACGAGTTTAAACTATATGTGAAATCCGATATCATAAAAGTATGTGTGTTATCTTTTAATTATGAGAACTGAAAACAAATAAAGTCATATTGGTCCTACATCTTTCTTACATATTGTTATAGCTTGTTGGTCTGGTCAATATTGATGCATGCCTTCGTTCTACACTTGACGTAGGAGGTGGTGGTCCTGCCGCCCACATCTTCATATATTGCCCATAATCGATTATGTGTTTGTGAAATAATAGAAACTATCCCGTGGTTATCATCCTTGTGCTGCTAGGTTTTGCTAGCAGCACAATTACTAGTCGTGCTATAAATTTAACACATAAAGAACAACTAGCTTGGAAACGATGTTATGAGAAACTAAAACAAATAAAATCGAAAAACAAAAACGGAAACGTGCTAAACTGAATTCACAAACTAATAAAAATCGCAGTACTTATTGGGCTTTCAACTGAGCTGTGTAACTGTTTTTGCCATAAACAACTTTTAATTAGTTAGGTCGAGGTCGATCAATAACTGTGTTGGTCGAGATTCCCAGAATTGTATGTATTTTATACCTATGTGGTTGAAAAGATGCTCTTTTGGAATGACTTGTAGGAGAAAATCGGCAAAGACGGACCAACCGTTTCCGATTCGAGTCTGAGTTGTGAGGACCTGCCAGTGAAGACACTGGAGTGCAAACGTTTGCATGCAGCATCAACTTTATTGTCTCGGATAGCCTCAGCTTAATCGAAGTAACCCCCTGTAAGCTTAATGTGTAACCCCCTAGTTTTAAGAAATTCAAAATGTAAAACAAGGAAAAATGGCACCTTTAAGCTAACGCAAACGTGCCTTATCAAATAAACGAATTGAATAAAAAATAAGTCTTCTATAAGTAATATTTCTCGACGAACATGTCAAATGGTCCTAAGTGCAAATGAGAGCCTCTCTTTGTTTACTTTCTCTTTTGATTATTACGGCGTCATCTTAAAACTTTTCAATATTGTTTCAGGGTGTATCGAAAAACTCGACAAACATATGATTACGGCCTAAAAGCCAACTGTCAAAATCCACTTTGAATGGAAATTCCAGACAAACCGTTACTAGTCGAACACAGTTCACAACAGTTTATGAAAGAGAAAACTTTTCTCTTTCATTTACTACCAACATCTGTGATTGGCGTGTAACGGTTTGTCCAGAATTTCCATTCAAAGTGGATTTTGACAGCTGGCTTTTAGGCCGTAATCATATGTTTGTCGAGAACTCTGATTTCGACTAGCTTATTCTGCTAAGAATTGAGTAACAAACGTATAAACTGCCGAGTTATTAGCGAAAGAGAAAGTAAACAAAGAGAAACTGTCATTTGCACTTAGGACCATATGACATGTTTGGCTAGGCGTGCCCCTCCTTTGCCAGCAGGCTGGAGCCGCCTATGCAGTCCTACAGCGATGAGGTGTGTTAGTTACAATGCTCAACAATGAGAAAATCATAACTTTCAGTTACCTTGCATTGCTCTAGCTTCACTCAGCTGAAAATAAAACAAACGGAAAAGGTTTTCTGCACAGAAAGAAGAAAAGGCACAGTGCCGCCAATGATAGCTTCTCCTTTTTCGGAGCTTCTTGGCTTGTTATCAACTGAAAGCATTTACATTCATCACGGTGACTTATTGACCCTCTCATCACGCTAATTAAATATATAACCTGAAACTATTTAGTCCAAACAATCTTAAAAGGGGTAAAGGAAGGATGTAAATACCTTTAGTGAAACAGTTTCAAGCCAGAAGATTTTTTTTGTGCTGTTGGAATAAAATGTGCATACCGTTAGTTTTATTTTTCGCTAGCTAGGTACTCGTTTAAAGTGACTGCACTTGCCAAGAATGGATGGAAACAATGGAATAGACCAGCAGTATTCCCCACAATAATGTTTCCTGGAGCCATACAATAAGAAATATAAAATCAGAAATAGGGAGACACTCACTAGCTCGGTGAATAGCTCTCCAAAAATGTCGAACATAAATAAAATACTTAGAATGCTGCTCTCCTCCAGTCAGTGCAGTTCCGTAGATTGGGGCTTCGGCAGAAAAAAAGTAAAGAGACGAAAACTTTGTAAAATTTCCTATTTAATGGTTCGTTATGTATATTTACTTAAACTGAAAATATTTCTTGAGCGTTTTTTCAAAACGTCATATCTGCAATGAGTTACTCTCTTTGTTTACTTTCTCTTCTGTTAATAATTCGGTCTCTTTAACATTTATCCCTCAGCTCTTTGCATAATATGCTAGCTAAAACCACCGTCTTTCGATCTGTACTGTAAAATAAGTGAAAAGTGTTATAGTGACGCCGTAAAAATCGAAAGAGAAAGTATAAACAGAGAGTAACTCATTGCAGATATGACGTTTTGAAAAAACGCTCAAGATTTTTGGGAGCAGCTTTCGCCCTTAGCTCTGCTTTACTGATGGCAGTGTCTGGGCCTTGCTTCGTTTACGGAGTTGCGGTACCTAGATGAAGAAAGAAGCGCGGAAGCTTCTGCACTTTCATAATCAAACGGGAGTATAATGATGAAGAGAGCACCCATTCACCAACACAAGTTCAGTTGGTTACGGGCAATGGAAATTCGGTGCTTTGTAAAACCCATAGCAAAGGAAAACGATATGCTAATGCTTGAATGTTTGCATGTGACGTTACGACAATCATTGAAAGAAGCCAAACTTTTCTAAGCTCGCCTACGGCCGGGCACGAGGCACGATTGTGGACTTATGGTCGCACCGAGCTAAGAAGTTGGACGTTGAAGCATCATATACAAATGGTGAACATCTCCGCAACTGTTTGTCAAACGGAAAAGTTTAATTTGATTTGAAAATTGTTCTTGCTCGCACACGTCAACTACCAATTAGAGTCACAGCTCGGTGAATCACGTTCGTTTCTCAGAATTGGCCGGAACGTGACACTGTCGTAAGTTATGCGACTTTGGATATCCGGCGTTTGATAGCACATTCGTCGGTACGGATGGAATAGGAACATGAAATGGTGGAGTTTTTGATTTCTACTGAGTCGTTGATTTTTCTGCCGCAAAAAAATGAGATTTTTTTTGCCTTCGTGGTGCAACAGAAAAACGACGCGTGATTTTTAACGTAGAACTACGTTGTTGTTTTCTTTATGGGGGTGCACTTTGCAAAATCAACAAAAATTTGTGTAACGAAAAGTGGTAATGTTTTAAACGATTATTATTCTGCCATTTTACGATGAATTTTCGAGATTTCAGTATATATCGCTTGAACACTTTAAATATCTTTTCACTTCTTACGGCCAATTTCTTCACTTGGATGAAAACCTAGGGTTCGCAGTACCGACCCTTTTTGGCGAGAACCGGCACTCGAATATTTTTTAAAAAAAATTCTAAAAAAGCTTCAAAGTGAAATTGAATGCTCAAACTGATGATCTTATTCTCAGATGATTGATTTGTGCTGATCAAAAATCATGTTTATTGTTTTTAATTGATTCGGAATGGCATGGCATTTCAGCAGAAAATATTTGAAATCAATAACTGCTAAGCGGTGCGTCGACTTCAACAGATGGTAAATCTAAGAAACACTATTAACAACAGTAAATCAAAGCGAGAATAGTAGTAAATCCGAGTAGGTTGCTCGCATTGCCTCTCTTGATTTTCTGTAAATTGGTTTCGACCTGCATACCAAGGCTCCTTGCTTTCCTGTAAATTATGGAGTTTTGCTGAATTTTCCGATCACCAATACAGCGAAGACCCGTTTTTATCAGCCCCTTTGGTATATTTTTGGTTGTCAACATTGCAACAATGACAAAACAATTTCAGTTATTTTCTCTACTAAACCGAAGCTGTTCAAATATATAACATCAATCCGTGGACATAGCCTCATAATCCGGACTGGCTGACGAAATCGGGTCGAAAATCTGACAAAATTGAGGGCTGATAAAAACGGGGTTTCAATGTAATTACAAATCGCCCCATTTGGAGTAGTTCACCAAGTCTAAAATTGTTAGCTACTAAATCGCTGTTCGATCTTTTATAAATAAAGGTTTAAGAGCAAACCAAAGAGATGACTTGGACCATAGTCTTATTACGCGCCACCCAGTGAATAATGGAAACCAATCAGAATGTCGCTAATAAAAAAATTCATAGCAAATTTTTACGTCTCTTACACTAGATGTGACTATTTTTAAAGTTAGTACAAGATCGTTAATATTTAATTTCAACAAAAGAAAGCAGGAATTTAAACATACCGTTCAGTACAACGGGAGCTAGTAATGTTTAACTTATAGAAGCTAATTAATATAATTAAAAATCATCTTGCAGACTGATATTTTGAAACAGTCCACATATTTTTCATAAAAAAATTATGGTACCGAAAATACCGGTACTGGCTTTTGTTCAGTACCGGTATTATGGTACTAAAAATGGGTCGGTATTTCCGGGATTTTCAGTATCGGTATTACCGGTACCACAACCCTATGAAAACCGGTTTTTGTTGAAAACCAGTTTTCAGCTAATTAATCACCAGCAACTTGAAAGACTGGTTTTCTGGTCTGCAGATTATTTAAAAATTAATAACACAAATAATACATGCAATCTATTGACATTATTCAGGTAAGAAAATGAGGAAGTTGCAAATTATGTGAAAAATTATGATACCGCGTAAGGAAATGTTGAAAAACCATGTTTTTTCAGAAGATACATCTAGCTTTGTACTTGCGAATGCCACCGAAGAGTCCTCGTCGTTGCCAGAGTGTGGAATTGAAGTTGTGCATTCCGGCTTACGTGGATAGCTGTGCTTAGCTGTGCGACGATTGTTTTGAATTCCTTTTCCTTCTCGTTCTCGATCATGTTTTTTCGATTATCTACTTCAACAACACCTTAAATTGCAATATTGTTAACTCACGCGAAGTATCTTACGTGTTTTCATTCATGACGAGAGTTTCCTTTCACGCGAGCTCGTAATGATTTTCCTGCTAAAATAGTTCTAATTTACATTATAGTAGTGATCTATCGTGCCCCTAAGCGTATTTTTTATGCTGATGCATTTTGACGTAGGACTACGTCTTTGGTTTAGATATAGGGGTGCACTTTGCAAATTCAACAAAAATGATATGTAACGAAAAGTAGTCATGTTTTAAACGCTCAGCCATCTCACGATAAATTTTCAAATTTTTTTGCACACATCGCTCCGAAATATTTCTAAGAACAGATTCCAACAAAGATTTTTGAAATCGCGGCATTAAAAATTTAAGTAATGTATAACACAGTCAAAATACCATGCATTTGCACACAGAACGTACCGCTTCCCAAGTTTGGCTCGAAACCTATGTACCTAGCGCGAAATGTTTAAATGAATGACGTCATCATCGACTATTTAAAGTACGGATTTGGCCGGACAAGCTCAGTTGTCTGTTGAACGGCAGGCGGAGCAGATCACTGCGCTGTGTGTTTTCACAGACAGTGTAACCGAGTGAAAAGTCCGTTACACTGGAGGAACGCAACGCAGTGCTGTTGAACACGCGCTTAGCTGTGGAAGTGTAAGTTGACACGATGGGAGACCCAACGACGAGAAGCGTTCTACACGAAACTAGAGAAGGTGTACGACGGCTGATCGCAATGGGACGAGAAAATCGTACTCGGTGATATGAACGCCCAGGTAGGACGGGAGGTAATGTTTAGACCGGTAATCGGGCCAAACAGCTTGCACACCGTATCGAATGACAATGGCCAACGATGCCTGAACTTCGCAGTCTCCCATGGCATCCGGGGAGTCCGAAGTACCTTTTGCCCCCGAAATGATATCTAAAAAGCCAACTGGAGATCACCTGACCGACGCACCGAAAACCAAATTGATCACGTTCTAATCGACGGGCGATTCTTCTCTGATATCACCAATGTACGTACCTACCGCAGTGCAAAAATAGATTTGGACCATTACCTAGCTGCAGTAATCATGCGCTCGAAACTCTCGACGGTGTACAACACTCATCGTAGTCGGACGCCAAGGTCCAACATCGCGCAACTTCGGGACGTCGGGGTTGCCCAAGACTACGCACACCGACACTACCCACGGAAGAACAGCTGGGCGCAGCTACTCTTGAAGATGGCTGGAGGGAGATCCGTTCCGCCATAGGCGAAGTACTGCTATAGCGGCACTAGGTACAGCGATTCCGAGGAAATAAAATACGGAGGTGAAACACTGGCTAGAGCGCTGTACTAGCCAGTGTTTCACCAAATCGCCAAAATTTGTGAGGAAAAGATTCTTCCGGAGGAGTGGACACTACTTAGCACCGCCTACAAGACCCTCTCCCAAATTCTTTGCCGCCGATTGTCACCATTTGCAAGGGAGTTCGAGGGGCACTACCAAGCGGGATTCATGGGTTCCCGTGCCACCACGGACCAAATATTCGCGATTCGGCAGGTTCTGCAGAAGTGCCGTGAATACAACGTGCCTACAAATCATTTGTTCATCGATTTCGAATCGGCGTATGACAAAATCCATCGAGATCAGCTATGGCAGATAATGCACGAGTACGGTTTTCCGGATAAGCTAAATTAGTCAAAGCGACGATGGATCCGGTGATATGCGTTGTTCGAGTATCATGGACACTCTCGAGTCCCTTTGAATCTCGAAGATGGTCTATCGTGCCCGTTGTTCAACGTTGCGTTAGAAGGTGCAATAAGGAGAGCGGGGATAGACACAAGTGGCTTCGCCGACGACATTGACATTATGGCACGGAACTTTGAGCCGATGTCGGAAACGTACATCAGACTGAAGGCTCCAGCCAGTAGGATTGGACATGCCATCAACGTTTCGAAGACTAAAAACATGAGAGAAGGAGAGACGACAATGTGGACCTCCCATCCAGAGTTCCGATTGACGGTGGCGAAATCGAGATGGTCGACGAATTCGTGTATTTGGGCTCACTGGTAACCGCCGACAATGATACAGGCAGATAAATTCAGAGACGGATCTTGGCGGGAAATCGTGCCTATTTTGGACTACAGAGGACGTTCCGGTCGAACAAAATTCGCCGCCGCACGAAGTTGATTATCTACAAGACGCTAATTAGACCGGTGGTCCTCTACGGTCACGAGACCTGGACTATGCTCGTGGAAGATCAACGCACCCTTGAAGTTTTCGAACGAAAGGTGTTACGTACCATCTATGGTGGCGTGCAGATGGAAGACGGAACGTAGCACAGGCGAATGAACCATGAGTTGTATCAGCCGCTGGAAGGACCATCCATCGCGCATACCGCAAAAATAGGACGTTTGCGGTGGGCTGGACACGTCGTAAAAATGTCAGACGACGACCCGGTAAAGATGATTCTTGAGGGCGACCCTACAGGAACAAGAAGACGGGGTGCACGCACAGCGAGCACGGTGGATCGACCAGATAGAGGACGACCTGCGGACCCTTCGAAGACTGCGAGGCTGGCGACAAACAGCAATGGACCGAGTGGAGTGGAGACGGCATCTGCATACAACAAGGCTCTAGCCTGAACGGTAAGATAAAGTAAAGGTTAATAATATTGTTGATAAAGTAAGGGGTGTAGTGAGGAGGGGCTCCTGAATTTTTTTATTACGTGTCAGGCCGACGTGGGTACCCGGGTACCTACAAAACGGAAATGCCAATAACTAAGGTAATTTCCAGCCGATTTTGATACTTTTGGGTGTTTTGGATTCAGGAACTCATACACTTTTAGACTTGGTAAAAATGAACCATGTTCCAGTGCTGGGATACTATATGTGAATTTCAGAATACAAGCAAAATGGGTATCAAAATTTTTGGAATTGCATAAGTAGGCTATATCTCGTGGTTTTTGAACCATTTGGTGATTTGACCCCGAAACGGACATTTCGGAGCAGGTTCCCGTGGCGCCGTGAGTGGCCATTCTATTCCAATTCCATTGTTCAAATTGCCATAGGGTCCCGTAACAATAAATAACAGACTTACGAGACAATTTGAAGAGTTTTGATACTCATATTGCTGGTGCATTATTAAAATTTACAAATCATACCCTAGTACTGGAACATTACTACGGAAAATTCAGATTACCAAGAACCAGATATATTCACCCAGTTCAATTTTACAGAATCAAAAAGTGGACGAGATCCTGAATCCAAAACATCCAAAAGTGCTTAAATCGGTTAAAGGAAGCCATCGTTATGAGCATTTAAATTTGTGGGTACCCGGGTACCCTCGTTGGCCTGCTAAAGGTGTTTTATTTGTTGGACACATAACGGTTAATGTTGTTTATAATATTCCACTGAAGAAGTAGCGTATGCATTAATAAGGTAATTAAATATTTTCAGAATGGCGACGTTCAATAAAAGAGTTTTAAAAAATTGAATTGAAAATTGATGAACCTTTTGGCAAACGTTCACTAATTTCCAATTGAATTTTTTAAAATTCTTTAATTGAACGTTGCCATCCTACATTTGCATATATGTTTCCTTCTTTTATTAGGTGAACACGTATGTTGAAAATACCACTCGATGGTTTTTCGGTGATCCAGAAACGGCAAAAACAACCGGAATTCAGGAGGATATCATATCTCTATTCTCGACAATTCTATGTGCGCTGTCTTCCAAGTTGAAAATCTACATCAAAGCATTCGAAGCATACGATGAAGAAACAGGAAAGTTACATGTTCGTTATTATGATTTTTACCCCCTCTACTCTTCGGTACATCGCATCTTGGTACATGGATCGACAATTATAAGCCATTGGGTGCACAAGCCTCATAACAAATATATTGAAAACGTATTCAATCGTCATTTGTTGACCTATGACCCTGTGATGACAATTCTGAAAGTTTCCTCAAACCGATAAAATAGAATTTCCATTTCATTGTTGCAAACGATTCGCTACGCAAAGAAGCCATACTGAATTATATTATTCTCTGAAATATGAAACGTCGACACAATCGCCATGCTCCGCTGCGAGCCCTCTGCCACATTCCGAGTGAGTGTTGGGAAGCTTTCCCGCGACCCATCGTAATTGAACTTGAAAAACAGCTCACAATACAGTTTTCCCTCAGAAGGAATTTAGCAAAAACCATTTGTGCATAAGATCACAAACCAACTTTTAATTTTTATTGACTGAACGACATCCGTTTGCAGTTATTTTGTTTTCTTGAACATAGCGTGAAACGTTGAAACTAAACTTAATATCTGAAAATAATTTTATCGCATCATAATAATTATTAATTGTTGATTAGGTTAGTTTACACGACCATTAATCTTTACAAATGAACATGCATTAAGTGTATGCGCCTTTGAATTGAATGTACCAATTTGTGCTTAAGGGTACAAAATCTAACTTAAATAAGTTCCACTCATCAGTAACTGTAACTTTATTCAATAGTCGTGAATGAAAAGGGAAAATAATCAAGATTATATTAATATCGGTACGTATAAAATAAATTAGATGAAGAAATCTGATACATTTTTTTTTTCAAAAATGATATCACACGACTGGCGATACCGTTACAAAACGATACTACATACTTCTCACAAATGAATGACACTCAGCTCAACTGTTCAACTATCGAATCAAATTAACTTTTATAGGCATGCAATAATGGAAGGGAACTTCACTGCGAACTAATTTCATTAGCAAACACTTCACTTCTTCTTTACCGCTACAATCAGACAGAGAATGGTTCTTCAACCAGGCAAAACCAAACCATTTCAGATTGAGGCGAACGTTCCTGACAAGGGAATGTTTCTCTCTGACGATTTGTGGCTTGAAATTGAATTAATTTATCCAGATCTTGTCTGGCATGTGTGTACGTGGGTGGAAATTAGAAAATACAGCAACTATCGGAACATTGCCTTTGGCCTGGGAACAAGATATTCTTCCCCCGTCGCGAGTTCCGCACGTTCCTGTCTGCTCGGGCGAAACGCTTTGGAAATGTACGCAACAGAGATAAAGTGTCCACGCCGAAGCCGGATTTTCGAGCAATGAAGCAATTCACCCAGCTACAGGCGAAATGAGTTTGATTCTATTTGCCCTAGTGACTAGTGCATAGGATTCAACTTTGAACTAAGGCAAGAGCGAGAAGGAAACAGTCGGTCAGCTGGGTATACTCAGTCTTGCTTTCTTTTCGGTTTCCCCAGTGTTCTGAAGCAATCTCCGGCCTCCACAAAATGTGGTGACAGGTTGGAGACCCGTTTGCCACATCCCAGTGTGCAGTAGTAGAGCCGAAATATCAATAGTGCAATGTTTCACACGGTAAACGGAACAGTCGTCAGCTGTGGTCTAGGTGCATAATTAAATGTTGGTCGAACAATGTTACAACCACTCGCCATTGTGGGTATACCGCAGTCAGACATTTGCTCGTCGCAGCTGCGTCAGGAGCTGTCCGTGAGTGTCGTTATGGAGAAATTAAAAAGCTTGTTTTCACGTCATTTACGAGCAAGTTTTCACATACTCGGTAATTGTGGTATCTTCAAGTAACTATACTTGAATTGCAGTAATTTCGCTTATGTAGCAAAAAAAACTTAGTTTGTATATTTTATTACAAAAAATCGATTGCAACTAATACTGCCTATAATTTATGGTTGCGTAAAAACTTAGTTTCTTTTAATAAATTAGAGTACAGGCACTTTCACAAGCTGCAAACAAATGAAAAGCATTGAGTTCTACTGTATTTGTATAGCGCTTCAAATTCAAATTAGATCTGGCAGCCCATTTGTGGCCGTTTTAAAGTTATTACTTTTGGATCCTTTGCACTTTTATAAAAAAAATACACAATCACTTTGAAATGACAAGAGATATACCGATGATCTTCTCATAAAAGATATGTATCTGGGCAGGGCGAACAATTTTCTAGAACATACTAAAGTTCTGTACAATGATATTTAGGAAATTACAATCAGGTCTCCTACTACGCGGATTCCTACTGCGCGGATTTCTACTGCGCGGTACCCGCGTAATAGGAATCCCATAGCTTATGGGATTTTGACTAATTGGAACTGTGTCCGAATATTTCGTCTGCGTTAACATTTAGCGCCATACTTTCTTTGGCAAACTTGTTATGCTTACTTAGACCTACAATTTAGAGTAATTGGATATCCAATTAGTTGAGAACTGCGTTGCCAGGGGTTTTTTAAAAGAGAGTAAAAAAATCGAACCTCTCGCCGTGCATGTGACTATCATTGAACGGGTTTAACATGAAATAAATATATCGAAAGACAGATTATTTTGAAAGGTGGTGTCTCAGTAAGATTTGTCTAAAAAGTCAAAAGCTTCTGGATGGTGGAAACTATAATTCGGAATTGTCCCACTAGGCGGCGCTAGTGCGAATGCAAATGTTCAACTAATCATTGAAATCATTCTGTATCTCACTAACGAGAATATTTAGAGGAGTACTGTCTTCAGTAAAGTTGCTCGAGAAATCAAAGACTACCAGATTAGTTTGGGTTACTCTCACTATGTGGCGCTGGTGAGCGTACCACCTTTCAGCACATTATACACAATGATACATCTCTAAACTGCCCATAAAAGCGTATGAGTCCCATATGGATTTTTGTCGAAAATGAGTTATCTGTTAAATTGTATTCTGCATCACCATTGAATCACAATGCACAAATAAGATTACCAGGTTTGTTCAGAAAATATCAAAAAAATGCCAAAACATGGTTGTCGCATCCATAAGGCTCAATGAAAATATAAATCTTGTTTTTCTTGACTTGCTGTTTTTCAATATGGGACTCTTATGCTTTTATTGACGGTAAAGTCTAATAGCTTAGAAAGATGGTGTTTTCGACAAAGTTCTAGAGAAGCTCAAGGGCTACGCGATTATGAACAAATCAAATTGAAATCGATCCGACAGGCGGCGCTAGTAAGCATGTACTATTTATCAAATTCTATATCTCGATATCATGATAATTTGGAAGTGTCTTCGGCAATATTAATCAGCGGGTCGAGTGCTGCACGATAGCGAATAGATAATTTCTGAATTCAGCCACTAGACTAGGCGCAACTTTCAGTACATCTTAAATGATGTTTTGTCACGAAAGTTTAATAATTTAGGAAAATGATGTTTTCTGTAAAGTTTCTGTTTGATAATGAAATGATTAAATTCGATATCACCCGCTAGGTGGCGGTAGTGAGCATGCATCTTTTTATTTCTAAATGAAGGCAATTTAGCAGGGTGATGTTTTCAGTAAAGTTGCTCGAGATGTCAAGGACTGCCCGATGGTGACAGATTAGTTTGGGATTCTCTCACTATATGGCCCTAGTGAGCGTGTACGCTTTCATTACATAATAGATTGTAATATATCCCAAAAAATGATCATTTAAAAAGAGGTTTTTAACAAAATTCATGAGGAGGTGTAGGGCGCTTGTGAGCTAGTAAAAATTTGATATGCAAATTTTTCAACAATATGGCAATGAGTTTTATTTTGAAGGGCAATTTGTTGGCAGATGAACCAATTGTTTTGGACATTTTCAATGCACATGGGGTTCGCTATAGTGTCAAAATTGAAATTTCAACTTTCTGGGAATGATGTTTATTATTGAAAGACAAGTTGCTGGCAGTTATAAATCAATAGTTTTGGACATTTTCAATGCACATGAGCGTCCACCAATGTGCATTGAAAATGTCCAAGAGTATTGATATATAACTGCCAACAACTTGTCTATTTATAAAAACATCATTCCCAGAAAGTTGAAAATTGTTGGCATTGGCGGAATCGCATGTACATTGAAAATGTCCCTGTGCGGCTCCGTCAGAAAAATTAATTTTCTCGCGCTTTATTATTGGATTTAGAATATTTAGTGATTGTTTCCGATAAAACCAAGATGGCGATTACATATTCGGTTTTTACACGGTTAGATTCGTGGTTAAGTGAAATGTGCTCGTTCGAATCGGTCTGTACAGCGAGGAAGGAGGTCTGTTTGTTTGTTCCTGATGTTATATCAGAAACAGACCAGAAATTTTCATGTGTCGTGATTTCGTCGTGATATGGAATCGTTGAAAAGAGTTTAGAATCAATTTTTCGGAATTCGAGAATAAAACACTGCCAATTACACCAAGATGACCAGCGATCAATCAAAAATTCCAGATCTCGAGTTCGGCTCAAGCAGCACAGATGATCGGAATAGTTGAGATCCTGAGTGCAAGATTAGGGAAACTGAGCATATAGATGTCATTGCCGTCGGCCATAACGAAGACGACGCCGTTTAATACTGGACAAATGTTTTAACGTGTTTTGATACTTTGAACAGATAATTTTATGAGATCTAACTTGTTTATCCTCTAAATTATTTGTATATGCTGCAGACGAGCTAGAGTCCATGTAGATGATGATACCTGGAAAACTCATTCTGAAGTCGATTCTTAATCCTGGTTGGATTCTGAATGGATTTCTGCACGGAGGCAGCGGCATATTTCGGCACTAAATTAGTGGGAATCAGTTGTTGCATTTGAGCTAGAGTTCATGTTGAGTCCATTCGGGATTACGACCCGGTTCGGAATTAGTTTGAGTCGGTAAACCCGTTGAGAAGCGATCAAAACAGAAATCCTTTGTGAATTCGGGCTATTATCTAAATCTAAATCTTGATTTCGTTTTTGAATAAGAGTCGCTCTAGGTTCACTCGAAACCGTTATTTTATATGGGTTTTGTAAACATTAGGGCGGCTCAAATACAACACCAAGCGAATAAAGGCGCTATAACCTAGGCTCATTAGCCATGGCAGGGCTAAATACCTTTGTCCCATCTCAGGAACCAGGGGAGTGAGATTAACCCTCTTAGCCAAGTCACTTCCAACGATTAATATTGAATCCACATCAAAAAGAAACGGTTAATACAGTTGTCCACGTTTCTTCCTTATTCAAGATTCAAAATGGTTCGTTGATATTACATTCTTCAGTAAATGAATGTCCAAAACAATTGTTTTTCATCTGCTAACAAATTGCCCTTCAAAATAAAACTCATTGCCATATTGTTGAAAAAATTTCCATTTTGGGTATCAAATTTTTTATAAGCTCGCAAGCACCGGGTAGCGCCGGGTCCGGTTTACCGTATGAATTTTAGATTTAAAGTTTGAAACAAAAAGTAAAAGATACACTTTTTCCATATAATTGCTGCATTAACCGGCTGAATATTTTCAAATATTTCATACTGTGCTGAATGAAGCAATTTTATGCATCATCTTGTTTGTTCTGAAGCTAACGTTCATGCGATAATCCCGACCGAGATGAAATGAACAATTCGTTTGCCTAATGCAGCCGCCATCATAACTCTGCTGCTCGGCAAGGGACCAAAAATCGACAGTCTTCACCCAACCGAGTACGATGAGTAATTAGTTATAATTTACCGCCAGACGATAATAAAAACGCAAACCTTGGTATCTAGCGGGGAAATTAAATCGATCAAATGTGTTGGGTTGCCCCTGCGGTTGTATGTGATCTCGCTTTACAGGTAGTGTACGATCACTGTCGCTGGGTTGCAAATGGTGAATGGACAACAAAAAGAAGCGTTCAATATAGCTGCGGTCCTCACAAGTCACGCTTCCACGGGCCGAAAGATAACAAAAGAGCGATAGCTGAGAGTTGCGTTCTTAGCTGGTAGCGTAACCTGGTCACTGTTGTCCTTCTGACAACAGCGTCTGACTGGCATCCAGCGGCTGAATAAGAAATGCTGCATCGCGCATATAGGTAGCGTGACCCCAATAAGGTAGTCTACCGAACTACCCAGAACATGGTGTTGGTTTCATAGCGATCGGGAAGCAGATGAAGCGAGCTATTCGGTAGAAGCGATAAATGACCGAATCTGTGTGTGAATTAAGGGCAAGTTGTTCAACTACAGTCTGATCCGTATTTATGCGCCAACTAACGAAAAGCCCGATGATATAAGGGACGCGTTCTATGAGAGCTTAGATAGAGCCTACGGAGATTGCCAAAGACAAGATGTTAAAATAGTCATCGAAGATGCTAACGCAGACGTTGGGATGACAGGAGGAACAGTTGATTCACCCAATTATTGGCCTATATTCTGCTACCAATAATAATGGCCTGAACTTGTAACTTTCGCTGTTGCTAGGGGTATGGCAATCAATAGTACCTATTTTGCACGCAAGGCAGTACTTGTTCCCAAATAGACCACGTACTGGTAGATGGACGACGTAGTGGTAGATGGAAGGCATTTCTCAGACGTCATTGATGGGAGGACCTTCAGAGGCCCAAACAGCGACTCGGATCATTATCTCGCATCCAACGTCTTTTAGCTGAAGGTGTAGCAATCGAGTATCGCCAGAAGCTGGATGAGCGGATAGATGAGACCAACGTAACTGGCAATGTCAACAGCATGTAGAAGGCTATCCACGAAACTGTGACTATAACGGCACGAGAAGTGATGGGTACAAATCAGCGGCGCCAACGAAGCGATTGGTTCGATAAAGAGTGCCAGAGAGTGGCGAACGAGAAAAATACGGCCAGAAGCCGGTCGATAGTGGCCTCAACAGCGGGCGGTACGGGGAAGCGAGGAGTGCCGAGAAACGAATCCAGCGCGAAAAAAATGGCAGCACGAAAAAAGTGTGATTGTTGATGCGCAAGTAAGCATGGACCGGAATGATATGCGGAGATTTTATGCAACTGTTAACGGTGCGCGGCATAAATCAGCAGCAGTGCCCGTTATGTGCAATGCACTAGAGGGAAATTTGCTGACAGACAAAACAATAGTGGTTGGCAGGTGCAAGGAGCATTTCGAGGTTTTGTTAAATGGCGGAAGTGAAAGTGTATCTAGGAACAGGATAAGCATTGAAAATGACGGACAAGCCGTGGATCCACCAACACTAGGCGAGGCTAAGAACGAAGGACGACATCCCGGTTGGACTTCTCAACCAGGGTAGTGAACAGCTGCACCAAATAATCCACCACATTATTCTAAGAATATAGGCGGACGAAGAGTTACCTGCTAGTTGGCTGAATGGACTCATTTGCCCCATCTACAAGAAAGGGTACAGACAAGAATGCGCTAATTACAAGGGGATATCTCACCTGTACTCGGCATACAAAATACTGTCGCGTGTCCTGTTTAGCAGACTGAGACCGCTTGAGGAGTCCTTCGTCGGCGAATACCAGACTGGTTTTCGTGAGGGGCGATCAACGACGGATCAGACGTTCAGCCAGCGGATGATCCTAGACAAATTCCGGGAGTACAACTTGCATACTCATTATCTGTTCATTGATTTTAAGGCTGCGCACAACTCAGTGAAAAGAAAGGAGCTGTGGAAGACTATATCAGAACATGGTTTTCCGGTAAAACTGATTAGACTGATTCATGCGACATTGTATGATTCCAAATCAAGTATTCGGATTGTAGATGAGATCTCAACCTCATTTGTGACATTAGATGGACTGAAGCAAGGCGATGCTCTTTCAAATTTACTCTCCAATATTGCTCTTGAAGGAGCTATCAGGCGAGCTGGCGTGCAAAGGAACGGAACTATCATCACAACGTCGCATATGGTCCTTGGTTTTGCGGACGATATTGATGTAATTGGAATCGATCGTAGAGCAGTGGAAGAGGCCTTCGTGCCTTTTAAGAGGGAGACAGCGAGGTTAGTCTTAGTCATCAACTCAGCTGAGACAAAGTACATGGCCGTAGGTAGAGGCAGGTCTAGTGGAGTTGGTTCCGAGGTAGTGCTTGATGGTGACGTGTTTGAAGTGGTCGAAGAATTCGTTTATCTTGGTACACTTGTGACTTGCGACAACGATGTTTCCCGTGAGGTAAAAAGGCGTACTGCAGCTGCCAACAAGGCCAAATACAAATACAAACGTCAATTAAATTCGCCTCCTAGAAGTCACTGATCCTCCCTGTCTCTCTTTATGCCCACGAAGTGTGGACGTCGAGGGAGGCAGATAGGAGAGCATTCGGAGTCTTGGAGCGTAAAGTGCAGCTGACAATACTCGGCGGGATATGCGAAGATGGAGTGTGGCGCAGACGCATGAATCATGAGTTGTACCAAATATACGAAACTGTGGATATTGTAAAACAGATAAAATACGGCAGACTGCAATGTGCTAGTCATGTGGTACGAATGTCGGCAGAAAGAATTGCCACAGCATTATTCAATAGGGAGCCAGGAAGAAGACGCCGACTGGCCACGAACACGAAGGACGCTGCCCAAGACCGACAAAGAGGGAGCTCTACGATACGCCCGGCATTTGCGAGATGACGCTGTAGCCAATGGGGTATCAAACACCGTCGCCAATGCGAAAATCATGCGTTCTTTCTGAGACGTGTTGAATTTTATATTGTTTATTTGATTGAGTCCTAGCAATGCAATTTTCTCAAACATACATATATTGTAATGTTTCGCTTTCACCAACTACAGGAAGCAGAATACTCTCATTTTCAGAGTCAGGAATACTATCTAAGCTGCGCTGATTAAAATAACCATATACATGAACTTTAAATTAAACCATATATATGAACTTTAAATTAGGCGCTGGCTGAAATTTACGCATTGTTTCATTTTGCTGAAAATTGGGTCTTTTTCAATTTTCGTTTAATGTCAAAGTGCAGTATTTAAGTGTTCAAAATTCTTTTGAAACTAAAGGAAATATAAAATGTGTATGTATACGTGTGCAATGGATATTCTAGCAGTCGCAAGTGTTGGCATCCCAAACTGTTCCGGAATCTTACGGGATCGCAACTGCTTAGAATTTTTCTCCGCTCTGGCAAACAAAGAGACGGCGATGGAAAACAGCCAGTTTAAGCAGGCCACGAACAGTCTAATTCAGTTACGTCCTACAGCGAACTATCCGGAAGACGTGACCGGAGGGATGCCGGTGCTTAAACTATTATACAAGCTGCTGAGTATGCTAACACGCTGGTGAGATTCATCCAAATTATCTTTTTTGAATATTTATATAATCGACTTTAAACCCATTTCTCCGAGTATTCACTATTAAAATAATAAATATAATTCCTACGACTACGACTGACTACGAAGTGAATAACACATAACATTGCCGCATTCGCAACATTCAGAACCGTTATTAGATGTTGCATGGAATTAGAGTAGGTCACGGTAGTAGCCGTGAAATTTGGTCACATGTCGGTTACTTGTATTTCTGAGCACGCCCAGATCAAAATGAAATAACAAAACTACAACTCATGCTGATAGTTTGATACAAAATTTTTCCTAAGAATTTTTTTTATAAATTAAAGATAATAAAGCTACCTCAGTGTATTTGAAATACATACGCATATTGTGTTCAGTTGATATATGTAATCTTAATTTGAGTTAACGAATTTAGATTTTTGCGTATGAATTCTACTCCTCAAAACAATAATTATTTGCAAAATATAAGCGATGAAGTGAAATAAAACATGAAACATGAGGTGTCTAGCGCGGTCGGAGACATCAGTAGGAGGGTAGAGGTGGGTACCATTGTTCATGGATGAGCGATTTTCGGGGGAATGTGGACAAAACAAAACTATGTAGCCTAGCAGTTTTGTTCTGCCCATATTTTCCTGAGAACTTTTTTTTCTAGAATAGTGGTACTTACTTTGAATTTCTTGCTGATGTCTCTAATTTCGTCGGACATTTTATGTTTTATGTATCATTTCAGAGAGCGAGTAAAGGCGCTATCACCTAGGCTCATTAGCCAGGACAGGGCTAAATACTTCTGTCCCATCCCAGGAATTTAGGACCAAAGGAGTGACATTAACCCTCTTAGCCAGGTCACGCCCAACGATCTATCAAAGCCCCATTAAATTGAAACGGTTGGTACGGTTGTCCACGTTTCTTCCTTTTTCGAGGTTCAAAATGATTCGTTGATCAAATTTTTCATTAAATGAATGATTTGATTGACGTGTTATTTTGAATCATCTTCATTTTCTACGCTGCCCAGTTGTCCTGGCCCCTTTAATGGTTGTGTCACATACTATATGAACCATAAACATTAATATTGACAAGAAACATTGTACGCGAACGTCTGTAATTTTCCAGGATCCCTACATGTATTAGCTGTGTATGTGTAGTCTAGCCTAGACTATACATATACATGAACTTTAAATTATGGAGCAAAATTAGAGATTGTTTCTTCAGCTGCTTGAAAGAAAGTGTCATATCGTCGCTGATGTGCTATCTTATGACAAATTCCATTTTGGGGTAAACTGAGTTACATATGCCACATCACTTGTTTATAAAATCTCTACGAAGTGGCGTTTTCAGAATTTTGACATTCTGTTTGGATACTGAGATATAGTGAGAAACGTGCAGAAATTTTTTTAATTTTTTACTTCAAATGACTGTGTCTTGTAATTGGCTCAAGTTATCTTAATGTATAAGATGATTGTATGTGTAAAACTATCTGAGGAACACAATGTCAAAATAATTTTCAAAATAAAAATACACTAATTGTGAGAAAAATACCGTTTAATTTATACACTGGAAATATAACATATTTGGCAACACTGCAATCAAAAATAAGATTTTTTCTTGATTTCGTGACTCATTTCGTTCAAAATGCATTTCACCGATTGTTATAGACCAAATGAAGCCAAAGATATAAATAAATGTTAATAATTGATGATTTTTTTCTATGTAAAATTTTCCATGCTCTATTATGACACACCACACAAATTTTGTCATCACCTATGACACGTGTAAGTGCGTTTGTTTACATTTATAGTAAAAACTCACAACATAGCCAACCGATCTTGGTAATACTTGAGAGATTAATACAGAATAGATAGAAGCAGCAATTGCATTCTTTGAATTGCTAATACCATTTATAAGCTTCAAGATATTCAACTTCAAACTTTAAAAATCGTTTTTCTCGAAATGTGCTAAATGGCGCTCGTCATAAGATATCACAACAGCGAAGATATGTTGATTTGTAAGCTAGATCCGGTGGAAAATACACTGAGACAAAAATATGGATTTCATCAGCGATATGTGCTTTAACCCATACATGTTCAAATTCTTTGAATTTTGGTGAAATAATAAGACCAGAATTAAATATAGATGAAACTGCGATGAGAACTCCTCCGCCTGACATTCTTTGGGTTATTCGTAAATCACGACCATCTCTAAAACATTATAGTCACTTCCAAAAACCTCTTCACTTTTTATATCCTCATTCCAACTTGTTTCGGTACCTAGAATTATCGAAAATGAGGAGCCTAGTATATTTTTATGGATTTCGTTCATCTTTACGGCGCTCTTCATTTTATTAAAATTTTGACAGTAAACCAAAATTTCAAAAATTCGAAGAAATTGGTTGTGATTCGTTATGCGTGACAATATTATCTAAAACTATTGCACTATTACCAGCAGCGTCATGTTTGTCCTGGTCTGCCTCTGAGAAGTACGGTAAAATTGGCGAAAACACGAACGTTGACAGGAGCTAGATGAATAATGATGTTAATTGATATGGTGATTGTTGTTTAGTCCTTTGTTGTTTCTGTTGTATTTATTGTTTCTGTTGTTGTTGTTGTTGCAACTGCTGTTATTGTTTCTGTTTTCGTTGTCATTGTTGTTGTTTATGTTGTAGTTGTTGTTTCTGTTTCCGTTGTGGTCGTTGTTGTGTCTTTTGTACCTGTTTCCAATAAAGTTGTTGGTGATGTTATTGGATTAGTAGTTGTTGTTTTTGTTGTAATTCGTCCTGTAGATGGGCAACATCGAGCCCGAAACCGGTCGACAAAAAGGTAATTTTTAATCCTTTTTTAAAGTTAGTAAGGACAATAAGTGTTGTGTCCTGTCTCGCGTCGCGTTTTTGTGAGTGTGAATCGAGTCCTTACGTTGGCACAACCCCCCAAAAACAAGTTTGTTGTAATTGTTGTTATTATTTTGGTTGTAGTTTTGATTATTGTTATTGTTGTACTTATTGTGGTTTCTGTTTTATTGTTATTTATTCACGGGTAGGGTTCGTCGCGGTTGCGGTAATTACCGCAACCGCGCGGTATTTACCGCACCCGCACCGCAAAAACTGCGGTGCGGTGAGACACTTTTTCTCGCGGATGCGGTGCGGGAAATGTGCTTTTACCGCGCGGTATTACCGCAACCGCACTTAAAAAAATAATTGATAAAGTTTGCAGTCTGCATTAAAAAATAAATTAAAACTTTGACTTTTACCAATTAAGAACGACGCAACCTATTACTTTACAATAGGGAAACATAATAAACATTTAATTGCTCTAGTTTCCATGGACTTGACAATGACTTGAAAAGAAATCCGAATATAATCTGTATTCTACCTATCGCTGCTTGATTTTTAAAACAATCTTTTACTAAGAAATGAAATCTGTAAGCTGTGTCCAATATAATTTGGCATCATTATTTTTACAACATATTTGGAACACTTTGAAAAATTTACGAGCCTTTTCAAATACATAAAATGCACAATCCAATCATTGGAAAACAATTGAATTGTACTGTCAAATCAAATTTATGGAATTATGAATCGTTTACGATGACATTTTCTCAACTGTGAATTTTGATTAATTTGGAGAACTTAAAGATGAACTTAAAAAAGTCTTAAAACTTAAAAACAACCCAAAGAATGTAATTATCATCATCAAACCAAACGAATTTGGAGGAATCAGCAGTAAGGGAGACAAATGTTTGAAAACCGTCCAAAATAAGGAGGGGTCCAAATTAGGCTGATAACCGTTCTTCATCTTCATCTTCTATCTCTTTTGGTTTCTGTGTAAATTCGCAATGAATTTTTCTGCAGTCCGTTTTTAAGACTCCTTCTACATAAATTTTTTTCACATACGTCAATTGTTCGTCCAACTGGGAATATTTTCTACGAAATTAACAACTAATATTTTTCAGTTCGGAGTATTTTGTGACTTTTTGAAATCAAAGCTTTCGAAGTTAGTGTAGGATATTTCGATTTTTTTGTGTTTCTCAAAGCCTCGCTTAATATTGTTACAAGTGTCAAAGTTAGCCTAGATGCCAAGTTTTGCACAGTTTGGACAATTTTTGACCCCTACCAACTTGAATTGAAATTTTTGCCATTGGCATTATGGAAAAATATTAGAAAAAGTACATGAAAAGGTAGAACTTTCAAACTAGCTATTAGAAAACCACAACTCATACAATTTTAAGGGAGCAATCTTAATATTTGAATAAGAATACATCCATTTCTTGAAAAATATGAAGTAAGTGTTTTGAGGTATTTTGTTCCTAAAATCCTCTATTCGTAATAACATTTCTGCTGAATACTGTAAATCATACATCTTTTGCAGTTTTTCAAATGTCCTTCAACAACTCTGTACCAGTTGAGATGGGTTAGATTCCTGTTATGTTATGTGTAGATTGATTTCTGATAATTAAATTAAAAGTTTTCCTATTAATTGCTGCGGAAGAACGCTTTTGTATGTAAAATGATGAAATACAGCTACATTTCATAGGACTTCAGTACTATGCTAATATTGACCTTGTTTCGAAAGTATTTATCTCAAAATGTACGGCATTTCATTAATAAA
The DNA here is from genome assembly GCF_030247195.1 of Topomyia yanbarensis. Lineage (NCBI taxonomy): Eukaryota > Metazoa > Arthropoda > Insecta > Diptera > Culicidae > Topomyia > Topomyia yanbarensis. The sequence continues at coordinate 321,181,241 of NC_080671.1, read as the reverse complement.
ACTTGCAAAGTTGACATTTTTTAATAAATGTTACATTCTGAGGAGTCCGTCCGAGTTAATTTTCGTGTAAATAAGAATAATATTTTATTATATATGGTTATTCAAAATAATGAATAATTTTTCAACACACTTCTCAAAAATACAGAATTTTACCGCATTTACCGCGCGGTGCGGTAAATACAGTGCGGTTGCGGTAAGCGGTGCGGTTTTATTATTTTTTTGCGGTTGCGGTGCGGACTATCCATTTACCGCCCACATCCGCACCGCGACGAACCCTATTCACGGGCAGAAAACGACTGGTTACCGGCATGTTTGTTACATTGAGACGCCATGTCAGTGGTTATGACGCTCAAATTCTGAACTTCGCTGCATATTTTCTTTAGCCCACGAGTCAGGTCAGTAGTGAGATCCATCACGTACTTCTTATATTCGCTTTCTTGTGGATTCCATAGATATGTTAAATAATGATGTTATATGGTTTTTCAAAACAACGAGCTCATCGGTCTTATTAACCTAGTTGTTTTCCATATCGTGCGTTAATGTTGACACCGCATAATCCACTTTCGCGCAGGTGATATTATTTACATTAGCCACCGTTTCTTTTAGCTGATAATCAATGATGTCGAACAGTTCCCCAAATGCGTTCAACTTTTTGATGTCGCCAGCCACTCGCAGACTGCATTGCTTCTTGATTAACTTAAACAGCTGCTTCTGTTGGGAAAGCACTTTGCGTGTATCAATTCCCGTTTTAAGATTATGCTGCAAATCCGAGCATAGAGGAATCATAAAAGACCTGATGGAATGCTCTTGGTACCGTTGCACTCCTACACAGGCCGCGTGATACAATTTGTTGCAAAATTCGCACTTTCATAAGCAACGGTCGTCACTATTGAACACTGCATGACATTATGCTGACTTCACTTATCGAAAATCTCGCGCGGCGTAAATCAATCAAATAAATATCTACTTAAAGCGTAGCGCCGTTCGACTACGTCTACTACCCGTAACGGTCGACTAAGAACTGTAATGTGATTTTTGCATTTACGTTTAAAGCGGATTTTACGGAGTATGTTCTGTTCCAGCGACATTTTTTTAGACGAACGTATAAGACATGTAGAATGAGTTAAATTATTTTGTATTGAAGATAGACACTCCGTGGCAAATGCAAAGTTGATTGCGAAAATGAGCTCTGCCACTTTGCCGAATACATAATCTCATTTCATTTGCTTAGAAGTGAGCGTTCTACAGCAGAAGAAAAGATTCGCAATGTTCGTAAGCTTCTTCGTTGATAGTTGGAACCCCAAAGTATGACGTTAGTATAAATCATATGATTCACTGTGCTGTTCCAGCCATTCTCTCTCTCTTTCTCAACCAAGATAGGATTAGTACCAATGGATTACTATACTTTATTATTTCAATGTGAATATTGACTAATCCTATGCAATGGATGACAAATGAAAGATCTTAAAAACCGTCAGTTTTGTGCTAGCAAAAGATAGTTGGTTAAAAACTAATAAACAAAGATTAGTCTAAAGATTCAAAGCACACATCGAGCTACACCTCGGATTACGATTTCCTATGCTATGTTAGACAGGGAATGTGTTCGTATGCTCGAATGCTTCATTTGTTTATTCCTAGCTTGCCCTGGTACCTCGGTAATGCGGAGCAGAATTAATATTCTGCTCGTATGGTATTTCCCAGCAGGGGCGACATATCCTAAAGATTATCACTTCCAGTTCAAGCAGTGTCAGGCGATAGTTGGAATGTCTTTTGCCTTGTATCACTTCTGGATTGCCACCTTACGGATCGGAACGGAAAGTAGCAGCAGCAGCCGCCAACCTTCCAAACCGGCAGATGGCTGGCTGTTCCGAAAGACGATGAAATTGCGCAAACTGACAAGTCAAACACTTGATGAATCACTTTTGAAATCCATTTGAAACCGAAGCTTGTGCGGAGAGTCGTGCACACCTACTTGGCTGGCTACAGAGGAAATCTCCTCCTCCGCACGTTTGAATCCTTTCCGAGCTCAGCATGACTAGCAGAAGCAGTTCCACGTACGAATTCCACACTCATACCTACAGCTCACTGACAGCAGAGGTTTCCTTTGGCTACATGACAATTACTTTTCCATCCGGAAAAACGGACGCGATAGCGAAGTGTTGGGAGGTCGGAATTCAGCAACAATGGATTGTTGTTTAGGTGGTGCGGGAAAACTCAACGTTATTCTAGCGTGTGTTTGGTTCGAATTTTCTTTGCTGTTTGTTTTGCCAAAACTTTCAGTGCAGTGCTTTTGTTGCACTCTCAATAGAATAGAAAGGACAGAAACCTGTTTTGAGCTTGTACATATTTACATTCGTACCAGTAGCAGCAACGTATAACATTTGGGAAGTTTTATATCTATAGCCAAACAATGTCCATTTTACCATGGAGAATGGACGAATGAATGTTTTGTATTGTAGCAAGTAACAATGCGATTTAAAATACTCACTAAACACGACATGACTGTATTTCTGATTCAATCAACCGCCCACCCGGTCTGGTGCATGTGGATCCGGTTCGTGAAAGAAACATTATGCAGACCCGCAACCGGATGGGGAAAACTGGCCACGAAAACGAAAGATGCCCATATATCTTAGAGCCGTCAGGGAAAGATATGCTGTTCCAATTGATAAATATCGCTATTTTTGGGTGCTTGCCAAGCATTTTTTTTGCTTGCTTCAGTCACGAAACAGATAGGAGTTCCGGTAAGTCAACTTGAGGGTGGAAAGTAGCCCCTCTTTAACGGATAATCTGGGAAGATCTTTTCTTTCCTAAAGGCAACATAAGTCACAACTCACCTATCTGGTTGGAATTATAGCCGCTTCCTAATAGAATCACGCTCTTTTACATGTTGGTTGGCTTAGCATGCCATCGCCGCAGCAGACATTGTCATTGAAATCAGTCGGTTAGTTAATTTAATCCTTTTAGAAACGAATGAAGGAAGTTATATACAATCCTTCAATCAAGTGAAGGGAAAGGCACCAACACAAAAGGAACTATTTAAAGCGATCGATAACAATACCTAAGAAAGTTGTTTTTACGGGTTTTCCATGTATCGCTCATTACTCTTTCTTTAGTTCTAATTTCTTGCTACTACTGTAATGTATTTACAAACTGTTGAAGTGGTGTTACAAGTAAACCGCAAATAACAATTTATTCAGTTTTAAAATCCGACAGCTGCCTTCTAAAAACAAAAAGAATTAATTTTTTTTACTTAAATTAGATTGATTTTAATACAGACAAGTTTGTTTAAACAATCATTTTTTGAAAGAAGCACAAAATAAAAAGTACGTTGATATGGACACTGCAGCTAAGATAGACACTCTGCGTTTCTCACAAATTGACAAATTCAAAAAAAGGATAGCGTACCATTTACAAAAATTTTACAATGCTTTTTTAAGATTTATCAGTTTATTACACTAGTCTACAAAATAAAAATAAAAATCTGAACTTCAATATTCGAGCACCACTTCTGATGTAAAATTGCGTACTGAATCCGAAAATGAGGTCCAAAAAATTTACAGTAGAACAGTTTTCGAGTTACAGTGAAAAAATGAATTTTACCTTTAAAATTAAAAGTACGTTTAGTAAAATCCAAATATCTTCGGTTGTACTGCATCGATATGAAATATTATTATGTTGAATTAAAGGTAATTAATCATTTGGATAAACGAGTTCGAATATTACCCCACATTAAATTCTTTCAAAATTCTTCCATTTACTTGTTTAACAGAATTCTGACAGAGAGTCTCTCATATATTATTAAACAAGCCCTAGAAAAAATTGGAATCGAGACGGTTCAATAAGTTGACCCAGAGAAACACAAAAATTGTCATTTTACAAAAAATTGAATAACTTTCGCAATTTTCATCGGATTCAAACTAACAAATGCTTATTTTCATTGGTTATTAGCAGGCTTTAATTTTACATGAAAATATAATTTTTAGGATTGCTATATCTTGCCGAAAATATTGACCACATGCTCATTTTTTTTCAAAAAACGACAAAAAATTAAGAAAAAGTTCAATAGATTCGTAAATAACGTCAGAACCAATGGTCGCACTAAAACAAAATGTTCTAACTATCGAAAGTGCATTCAATTACCTTTAATTCAACATAATAATATTTCATATCGATGCAGTACAATCGAAGATATTTGGATTTTACTAAACGTACTTTTAATTTTAAAGGTAAAATTCATTTTTTCACTGTAACTCGAAAACTGTTCTACTGTAAATTTTTTGGACCTCATTTTCGGATTCAGCACACGATTTTACATGAAAAATGACCAGTAGCTTATTTAGTTCAGAAATGCTGTAAACTAGTGTATCAGATATTTGAGTAAAACAATTTGTTTGCGAAAGCGTGCTTACGGATAAAATTTTACAGTAGAAAATAACAACCAAAACTTGAAAATAGTGGATTTCAAGCTATATTTCTAAGTTAATGTACTGGTCGTGTGATATATGGCGAGCTGAAATATCATGAAGTATTTCAGCAAAAGAATTGACCAACTGGGTTTCTGTTCCCATGTCGTAAGAAGCCACTCATGGCATAGATGTGGATGTGGTCCACTAGGAGGTTGATAGAAGTCTATTGTCGTTCTCCGAAGAATGCCAGCCTAAGAACGTTTGACATCCGGCGGGTGAAAGTATCTTAACCATGAATTGATTAGCAGGCTTCCTGCTCCCATGTCGTAAGAAGTCACTCATAATCGGCAGTGATGCAAATGCCAACCACATAATTTGAGGCAGCTCAGATGTTTGAGAGGCACCGAATTGATGGAATACTTAAACAGTACAAGCCTATTCATACATAATGTAGGAAATCGCCCAACGCACGAGTTAGGGAAGAAGAGGTGTTAGACGTAACTCTCTGCTCTGACGGTATTACGCGTGAGTTGGCAAACTGGCTCGTACCAAACGAGCTCGAACCCTCATTGTCTGTTCATAAGTACATCGTCGTTGATCATTTAAACGTCTCGTTAGATATTGTCACATATCGGAATCCCAAATCTACGAACTGAGACATCTACGAAGACGGCTTGGCGACTAGGTTTCAGGGGTATCTTCTGATATTGAATCTCCACATGACTTGGATGAGGTCTTGGATAAAACAAACTCACTCATAGTAGCAGCATAGCATATCAGCTCGCAAAGCATACAGAAATGCCCTTCGATCCTCTGAGCGAAGTGATTGGAAAAACCTATACACATATGTCTCAAGTCTGAACGAGACTATCCGATTAAATAAGTTACTTTCGGAATCGAAAGAACTTCAAGTCAGATCGATTAGAACTGCTAATAGAAAATACTCGTCTGACGAAGATGTAGCACTCAACTCTCTTTCTGACACACACTTTCCAAGCTGAGCGGAGCTATCACCGATGACTGCCCCTGAGTTTTTTCGGGTAGTTCTGATTCTTGGGCTTTTTCTCGTACAATTGTGACAACCGAATCGATCAAATGGGCGATTGAAAGTTTTGCTCCGCAAAAGTTTCCGGCAAACGATGGAATCATTCCAGTTCTACTACACAGAGGATATGAACACTTCAAGCATATTTTAAACAAAGTTTTAACCTTTAATCTTGCAACAGCATACATTCCATTAGCGTGGTGGGAAATAATTATTAAACTATTTTCCAAAGATGGCCGCGTTACTCATGAGGAGGCAAAAAGCTTTAGACCCTTCAGTCTGACCTCCTTCCTTCTCAAATCAGTGGAACGTTTAATCGACCACTACATGTTAGCTTGGGTGAGCACCCGCTGAATGCAATGCAAGATGCATACAAAAAGGGAAGTCTACTACCACCCTGTTATACAATGTTGTTTACAACATTAGAAAATCTTTTTCACAAAAGCAATAAGGAGGCAAAAGCAATTAGGAGCTTAGAAGGTGCTTGTGACAACGTGTTCTTTGGATCCATTTTGGAAGCACGAGGTCATGGAGTACTTTCATATATTACGAACTGGATACACGCAACGCTTAGCAACCGACATCTGTACTAAGATAACTAGAGATAAGGAAACTGAGTGTCTGCGGATGTCCTCAAGATGGAGTGCTGTCACCACTTCTATGGTCCGACATATGGTTCCGTCGATGATTGTCATATAGTGATCACCGGAACTGGCATCAACACACTTTTTAATTTGCTGCAGCAAGCCTTATGTGTTGTTGAGCAATGGTGCCTTTATGGTGGACTATCAGTTAATCCACTTCACGCAACGAAGATTTCAACCGAAGCTCGTCCGTTGCAGTTCTTTGACTCTGAAATTGTTGTTGCAGATCAAGATAAAATCATTGGGGACACAAAACTAAATTAGTCAGCCCACCTCGATTTCTGAAACAAGAAAGCTTGCATAGCCTTCGGACAACGTAGAAGGGCTTTCGGCAAATCGTAGGGACTCAAACTCAAGTACATTCAGTGGATCTACACCATCGTTAGACCAATACTGGCTTATGAGTGCCTTGAGTAGTGGCAGAAAGGAGAAGTCATGACAATCCAATCAAAGTAAAACCATGTTCAGAGGATGGGTTTGATGGCGATGATTGGTGCGTTCTCGAAAACACCTACTGTTGCTGTAGAGGCACTCTTGAACATAAAACCATATGTGTTCCTGAAACAAGAAGCTCTTTCTTGTGCATACCCTCTTAAGGCTACTCTGGCACAGCTACACAATAGGTCGTGCAATTAGCCACACAAGACTATGGTCCCAAATAATTACTAGACATGACTACTTGCTCCCAGTGACCTTACACTTACATGTCGTTTTCCTTTTAAAACTTTCAATTTGCGAATTCCTCCTCGCGAGGAATGACTGTCTGGTTAGATGGAGCGACAATTTGAGTAATACTTTGTTTGTTACACTCACGGTTCTTTGTTGGCGGGGCGAGCCGGCACTGATTTCTATTATCGTGAAATGAGAGTAAACCAATCGCATTCGCTTGGTAGACCCTACACCTTATTTCAAGCAGAAATCTTCGCGATTTTGTGTGGCTTTCAAGCTGCACTACATCAAGGAATTTGCGGTACTATTATTTATTTTTGCTCTGACAGTCATGCTGCCCTAAAAGCACTTAGTTCGACAGATTCGGGATCGAAATTAAGCTTGGCATTTCAAATATCTACCTTTCAAGGGTACTTGGTCATTTCGGTATTACTGAAAATGAATGGGCGGACGAATTGGATAGAGCTGCGACTGACTTCGTTGCTCCAGAACCAGTTCTACCACTGCCGATAAGTTGGCGAAAGTCCAACATTCGCTCTTTGACTGCATGCAGACATGCCAACCATTGTCGTAGACTATAAAACTTGCGTTATCACAAAAACTTTTCCGCTAGATGTGAGTCCGAACATGTCATAGAATTTGTTGCATTATTTCAAGCACGATTGCGATATTCTAATCAGGGCACTGATTGCCAACTCAATTATCACATGGCTACTATTCAGTGTGCTGGGTATTATACGTGTGATCTTTGTGAATCCAATTACAAAACCTCTTATCATTTGATATGTAACTTCCCTGCAGTAAGGCAATACGTGTACTGATTTTTGGTTCTCCATACATAGCTGCAACTAGGTACAGGGAGATAAAACTCCAGGATATGCTATTGTTCCTAACCCAGTGTGGTTAAGAGTTATAGGCTTTACCCGGAGGGTACAGTATTCCTTCGGGAGTGGAGAATATTTTCCTTTTGTCTTTCACCTCCCTTACTTTTTCCATCAGAAAAGTGATTAGACGACCCGGCAAGGCACAAATCTTCGAATTACAATGGGAACGTGCCAATCGATCCAATATATTCTGATCCTGATCCGCGTTTTGCGTTATCTAGGGAAAAGTAGGAGAGATCGGGGCTGGTTCTGTACTCATTCTGGTTAGGCATTTTGATAAACAATTTGCGCTATCATGAAGATGATCATTGAAGGAATCACCCTGATGAGAATATAGCGTCCGGTCGATTCTAATAAAGTTCTGTCAATTCGATTCCGGCGATACTAGTTCGGATTTTGCCTCTCGGCAAGTAAAGCGCGATAAAACGTGATATTTCAGTGTTATTGTTCATTGGATGTAGCATTTTTCTGTTTTTATACCAACGAGAGTGCATGAAAACATACATCCAGCCAATTTGTGACAAGCGAATTCGTAAATGGTAAGTGGTTAATTCGAGAATTCCCGGAAGAAAAAAACCTAAATCGAAAAGTTACAAAAACAGGTCATTTTCGGTGAAAAATTGACGAATTAAAAAATTGGCCCTTTCGCAGTCCAGAAACAACCATAAAATTTATAAAAAATTTAAATACTTTTTTGAGATTATCTGATATTTGAGTGAAAATTTTTTTTTGGGAAAGCGCGTCTATAGATAAAATTTGGCAACAGAAAATAACGATCAAAATTTGAAAATAGTTGATTTCGAGATATACTCCTAAGTTATTCAGTTTAGTGATATACTGGTAGGCTAATCAGACGTCCTGGTTTCCCAGGACATGTCCTGGCTTTTAACTAACAGTCTTGGTGTCCTGGGGCTTCGATAAAATAAGGCTTGTTTTGCCCTGGTTTTTATCCCCTAAGCCAAAAAATAACATTTCGCTGAGCCTTTGTTTGATTCATTCTGGTCGCAATGTAAACAAATCGAACCGGTACCGGTCGTGGATAAAACTCTGGGCGCCATTGATTAGTAGAGCTATTTCTCCGATAACCTTCCGGCAGTCGCGGTAGTGCACTGAGTGCACGCTGCTCTGAAAAGCTAGTGAAATCGTCTTAGAGCACCAGCGGCTGCTCGTTCAGTGGGACATAAGCCCGACTTCCGGAGGGTTTAAATCGTCTATCAATCTGGAACACGACAGGTTTCCTTCGCTACTTTTGAAAAGTCACATCGTCGTTATGACGAATCCGTTTATTCGCATTTTTCGGGCTTATTTTGGCATTGAGCAGGGAATCCGCGAACATGTTCCTAAAAAGGGGAGATTATCAAGACGTAAATAATTATAATTTCATTGAGTGCTGTTCGAGCTAGATATTATAGAACCTATTAATGCAGTTTTTGGTGTAGTGATCCACGAAATAACAACTCCCAAAGTGCAGAAAATTGGAATGAAAGATAAATTTAGTTGTTATTTCGATCCACCCTCACAGATCGAGAGATATATATTGCCATGTACATTTAATTCAACGTGGAGAATACTCCAAAGAAGGCCCCTGGGGCCGTTGATGTTTCTGCTGTACTGTACATCTGTTTCCGAAGACTCCATGACTGTTTTTCGTTCTGATCTCAAGATATTTTGTCTGATTTGCTCAATTGAAGATTGATCATTTCTTCTACATTAGCTTTCAGTTTTAATTGATTGGTGTAGCAAGAAGAGCATGTGTGTAAATCTAAACAAGTGCCCACTGATCTCATTCTCTCGTAATAAAGATTCGGTCGAAATTAACTAATTGCAGATTGAAAACCTGGGAAAAATCTGCAAGGAACATTCGAGCGGGCAGTACCGTCAGTTTGCATTGAGTTGAGTTTGTATCAACGGTGGTAGATGACCCCTTACGGCTGTCCTGGATTCTAATCGTTTAATATGGTTACCCTTTGTACTAGTTACCGAGTTTCTTCAGTTGTGATGCATTTTGTTTGCTTAGAAAATGAAGCAGAACAAGCTGGCACCGCTCTCGTATGCGAACCAAAGCTGTAACAGTAAATAAAGAAGCAAATCAGCAGCCCTTTTTTTTCTGTCCCTTTTAAAAGCAGATAGATTCCCGAGAGACTTGCGCTTTGCAACGGGTTTTCACAGAACAGTCATATTTCATTTTTATATTTTTGTAACGCAATGAATGTGTTAATTATTGAGCAACCAATGAAAAAATATTTTCGACATTTAGAACATCGCGCAGCTGAGCTGAGTCGCAGAGAACTCCAGCAGATAAAATCATTTGAGGGCTTTTATTCATTTATCAAGAAAACTTTGTGAACTTCGCGCATCTACGCAGCGAACATTCATGACCTAAGATTCCTCAATGTTCTTGGAAGTTCAACCTTCCACGTTCGTTCGCAGTGTGCGTGAAGCTGTGAAGCCTTTTCAGCTTATTCGCTTGGTACGATGTTCATTTTCAGCAACCGTCGCACGAGTGAACGAATCTTACCGTGTAACTTGACTGGCGAATAAACAGAAACATTATTTAATGATACAAAATTTAGGGCATTTTTTGAGTCAAATGGATATACAATGTTAGCCATTGATAACGTATATGTTCAGTGTTCATTTGGTTGATCATCAGGTCACCAAGGCTAAAACTATTCCTAAACTTCCAAACAAATTCGAAACAGAGGAATGTTTCTAAATTATTCAATAGATAACTCTTCAAGAAAAGAACCTACCGTCAACTGTCGACTTTCGCGAAGGTTAATAACATATTTGTGGTGAATTCGTGTTAAGAAATTTGATACCCATAAATTATTGATAATTCATTGTCAATATTGAAAAGTGGTTACTTCAAGTTAGTTCTCAGAATCGGACACAATAGGGTTGAAGCAATTGATGACGTTAAAATCACAGTTGAGTGATATTCAAGAATATATCTTCATTCAGTTTTAACATTTACTTTAAGCGAAAAACTAAACTGCGTATCTACCTGCTACCTGATCCAAGGTACTTATTATGTATGCGCTAAGTAAGTACCACAGCAACAACATTTTTTTCATAACCTGAGCTACTTTAATGTATACAATGCTCTCACTTATATAGCAGAAATCTTTTTCCGACATTCCGAATTCCATATAGATCGCCAGTTTTCAATCTACGAAGTAAATTTACAAATCAAATATTATGCTAGCCACTTTTAGAAACGCGCAAAAAACAACTACCAATATTTCTCATGTCGGCATAGATCAGTGCAATATTTGTTGCATGCAAATTAAGTTTTTGTCAAACTGCAGAAATATTGCCATTTTCATCCATCGTAAATGCAATATGCAAAAGCTCACCAGCAGTGTAGCGACGCATCTACGACAGAAACTTCTCGCACCCGGCCGGTCATGACACAAATGCAGTGAGCGTAATTAACGCACGGTACTGTGCTGAAAATTCATTCAGAGTTTGCAAATTTCAATGAGCACGTTAATAGATCTATGCACCGATAAAATTCAACAGATAGCAAAGTTTTGGTGATTTCTTTTTGCGCCCGCGGCAGAGCATCGAATAGAGTAAAATACAGACGCATGGTGACTTGTAAACATAATAATGGGTATTTTTGTTAACCGTGACTTGGTTATTATAGGGCTTGCTTCCTACACTTCACTTCCGAGTCGGGCGCATTGGTTCCATTTTGGAGTTTAGCCCTTTACCGTTTTCTTATTTAGTGTAGTTCCTAGGAAAGGTATGGTTCCCTGCCGACACTGCCTGGAAGGTCTAAAATACGCCAGTTGCGCATGGAGCATTTTGGGATTCGCCCTTACTTTGTTATGCATATCTCTGACACAGTGGACCGTTATTTTTTCGAAAATCGTGGGGATCTAATTACGTGTCCTTTTTGAACCTGATATGGCTTTCTATATACGTTTACATCCCAACTTACATGATGTCCTCTTAGACTATGTATTTGTTGTGAAATATATATTGGAAATGGAATGTGCAGTTTTCTATTCGAGAATGATTAGAATAGCACAAATCAATCTCCAGCAACTATGACTCTATCTTAACTTATGAAGAAAGACAAAATTTTTATAGCATTAGTTTAAGAATCATATGTTCATAAAGGAATCTTCCCCAGTTACTCAACATTAACTTACAACAAGACAGACATAACTAATCCTCGCCAAATTCCCCGTGCATGCACTCTTGCAAATAAGGCTATTGACGCGTGCTTCATATCCGAGCTTACAATTTGCGATATTTGTGCTGTCACAGCAACTCCAACTGGCTGTAACAAAGACAGGAAGTTTATTATTCGCCATATTTGTTACATAGCGAATCATTACCTTCTTATGATTTCAAAAGCGTTGCATCATATAGTTGCAGAAATGAAGCGAAATTATGGACAGTGATGCAAATGCTCATCACATCATTTGGGGTAGCTCAGACATCAATCTGAGAGGCTCTCAACTGATAGGATACATAAGTAGTACAAATCCAAAACCGACTAATTTTGCGAAGTCTGGGAGAGAGGAGGTATTGTTGCTTTGAAGGAGTTGTTGGGGAAATTAGCAAGGATGTTTTCCAACAATTAGACAACTAGATGTCTTGGATGACGTTGTGGATACGATAAACTTGTCCGTAGAAGCATACTACGAAGAAGCTTGTTCCTTTCGTACAGTTAAATCGACCAGGGGAACCCCTTGGTGGGGGGTTGAGCTTGAAAGAATGAAGAAGGATATGAGAAGAGCTTGGAACCAGCGTGATGACTCCAGAGCTTTCAGTTCAGCTAGTAGTACATATAAGAAATATCTTAGATCTGCAGAACTGGCTGGTTGGCAAATCCAATGTCAACCAGCCGGCTCTGTCTTATGTCTGGCACTTTCCAGATTTTGTCGATCGGATGCTGGACAATGTTCACAGATCTCATTCTGGTGATTCTCGAAGGTGTGAGTACGCACATACATAGGATGCCACTGAATCGTTCAAGTGGGCTGTTGGTAACCGGGGTTTGTTCTTTGATTCTGAGCTACTGAGGGCAAATCAAGTCAAATACGTTGGAGCTTTATTGGCCCTCTAACTGAACTGGTCATCTCACATTTAGTTCAAAGTCAAGAAAGCGTGCATGGCATTCGGAAAGACCTGTGGACAAATGTGCGTCCAATACTGTCATACGGATGTCTTGCATGGTAGCAGAGGGGAAAGGTGACGACGGTTTAAAACTAAACCTTCTGCAAGAATGGTGATCTTGGCGTTGATTGGTGCTTTCGCAACAATTTCAACCACTGCCTTTGAGGTCCTTGTAAATCCAAAACCTGTACACATATACCTCAAACAAGAAGTACTATCATGTGCATACTGACTGCAGTTTACTGGTCTTTGGAACACTAACCATGTTGATCTTGCTGCTGTAGGACATTCCATGTGAAGATTCCCTCTTGAGAGGAGTGGTTGTCAGTATGTACCGTCTTTACGCATGGGTCCACTGGGCCCGAGCCATGGCATAAACTTATACTAGTTGCCTGCATTACTGGCGCCATGGTTATTTAAGCAAACGAGCTTTATTTGTTTCGAAAAATATTTTGCTGACTTGTCTTGGATTCATATACCGATCACATGTAGAACGTTCTTGAGCTGCTAATTTCAGTTTTGGATAAGCCGAATTAATGTCAATCGCAAAAATAAATTATGAGACACTGCGACAGAAACTCGATCAACCGAAAAATCGTTTTCCCTTATCCTGCTGACAGAAACGCGCGGCTCGAAAATGAATCATCCTGATTATTCTAAATCATCTGAAGAAAATTCGCCAACACAATATTGATTGATTTCAAAGCCTTCTGGTAGCGACCTGGAATATTTATTGAAAAACAAAATGTGGCTTTTCTAATTCCACATTGTACTCAGTTTCAGCACATCAGAAACGTGGTACTGTTCACGTTCAATATGTTAAGAATAACACTTTTGTAAGCTTTGTAGTTAAAAAACGAAGATTACTATGTATCAATTATATTTGTTTAAAGACATCTTCGTTTTGAAATCAGCGCCAAGATATATTTTTAAAAGTTTAATTCTATTGGCGAATTGTTACTTGGTTTTCGTAGTTTGTCATAGTGTTATGTCTGTCCTATTATAATGCAACACGCACTTCTGATTTCAATTAGTTCAGTCCGACGTAAAACGCATCAAACTATGGGGTATTGATTTAGTTTATATCATGTATACTTCTAATATACTAGATATTGTTTGGTTTTAGAACTGAAGGTTGTCCACGTAATTATTTCACTACGCAGAAATCATGGCCTAAAATAATTCGTTATCAAAACTAAAAAAAGAATTCGGTTTGTGATATGTAATATGTAACCATTTTTGAATGGCACTCATAAACTTTTACGCTGTAGTATCTGTAACCTCTCCCAGCTTTCTTCTGCTTTCATATCATTTTATTTTTAGCAATATCTTTGGACACAAAATTTGTCTATACAACTCTAGAAATAATTTTGTATAACAGCACGATATCAAATCAGGCCAACACACCGAAGAACCACGGTTCTGTCTAAAAGAGGTAGCGACGGTTTTGATGGTACTCTTTGTGGTAGGTTCTCTGCACTGGTTCATAATTCCAGGCGTTACATAAATCTGACTTCGTTTGTCGCAACTGCAGATTGCTAGCTAGACAAAACAATCCTGGCCAATTTCGAATAATTGCTTGTTTATATTTTCCAGTGATATTACATTTATCCCTCGTAGTAGACATAAGGCATTCTCGAGACCGTGGCCACTGCCTCGAGTCAGTGCCAAGTTTGCGATGGGATTATTTCGAATTCTTGCGATACGCGACCCTCTTTACGCGATTTTTGTTTCGTTTGTGATTGCTTTCCGAATTCAAATAGTTGAACTTCGTATTGACAATACCATCAAACTCGTTTGGGTGCACTGGTATTACTGGTAATGCATGGGCCGCGATTTCGAAAAACCTCTTACACTTTTCGAAACAATATGCATACTAATCAGGGTTTTATTTATTTATTTATTCTGACGAATGACGAAAGAAGCTTAAGTAGACTACATAGAATGGAATTGAGTCCAAATTTCTCAAGCAGGCCGCCCAAATTAGGTGATATCGCAATTTCGTTGGAAGATAGGGGAGATGACCCAATAGTGGATGAACTATGCCAACGCCCAAGCAATTTTAAAAGTAAACTAACTCAAATTTACTTATTTATGGTATGTATTTGTATTTATTTGAAAGATTTTTCAATTTTACAGCTAAAAAATCCATACATGTAAGTTAAACCTCTACTTTTTGCAAAATGTTTAAAAAACAGGAAACGCTGTGTAAGACCCAATAGTTGTGATAGTGTTCCTATAGTTGGAAGTCTATGTTCCTATAGTTGTAATATATGTTTTCGCTCATCCACATGGGTTATTTCGTACCATTTTAACGAATATAATGATTCGAACATTAAACATTATCGAATTCTAATAGTATAATAGTATAAATAGTGTTACTATGTTTTAATTGCCGCAAGGTTCTACTGTATCGATTTTGTTGGCTATTTTCGGCAAATTTGAGACTAAGAGAAACTGCCCATATGAGCCTGCCTAGTTCTAGTTTTCCGTTCTAAGTTTATAACTGATTCGCTCTAGAATACCTATCCGTCTTTCAATTTCATTGCTTTCGTTTCTCTTAGTCTCAAATTTGCCGAAAATAGCCAACAAAATTGATATTGTATAAATAGTATAAACAATTATTAATGTATTTTCAGTTTTTTGGTTTTACAGTAATGTGTTCGACAGGATACCCGGGTATCTTTTCATATTTCAATCCATGAAATTCCAGTGTTCTTCTCCAAGCTGGGGATTGGTATTTAGTGACACCTGAAAACATTCCCAAGCTTAGCGTTTTAGGGAATAGAATTTGATGATGTGGAAAACGGGGCCCTGAGCAGGGCTTCTAGATTTTTTTACCCCGTAACAGGCCGACAACGGCACCCGGATACCCAAAAACTGAACTGCTCATAACTGCGGCAGTTTCTAACCCATTTTTTAGCTGTTTTGGATTCAGGAACCCATCTTCTTTTAGACTCTGTGAAAATGAACCGGATGAATTCATCTGGTTGTCGGGATTTCGGATGTTTCGGAGTTTCGGAGGAATGATCCGGTATTGGAATACCATTTGAAAAATTTCAATGGGATACTGGCAATATGGGTATCAAAATTCATGATTTGACCCCGAAACGGACATTCCTGAACAGGTTTTCGTGGGGCCATGGGTTGCCGTTTGGATGTCAAAGTATCATATGGGCCCGTAACGATGAATAACAGATTTCTGAAACAATTGTAACAAATTTGATTTTTGGTTTTTAAAGGTTAAA
This sequence comes from Topomyia yanbarensis, assembly GCF_030247195.1. Classification (NCBI taxonomy): domain Eukaryota; kingdom Metazoa; phylum Arthropoda; class Insecta; order Diptera; family Culicidae; genus Topomyia; species Topomyia yanbarensis. The sequence continues at coordinate 321,165,206 of NC_080671.1, read as the reverse complement.
GATGTTTTTGTGCTGTTGGTTAAAAATCATAAAGAGTAAAAATAATAAACGAGGACAATTATGAATAATCAATTTAACAACTGGCTACTTGTGTACCTATTTCTATTTTTCCATTGAACGAAATTTTCGTAATTTATTGTCACTTTGAAGCTGTCAACCTCGTTAAAATGACCCCAATCTATTGAATGGTAAAAAGATGTTACATATTCCCAAACTATGTATGTAGAGAATAGAAAGAAACACAACTCTCATATCAGTGGTGGCTGGACTGAGAGAGAAGGCGATTAAAAAGTGAACCAGAATAAGAGTAGCAGTGGAAACAAAAAAGAAAACATCTATCCGTACCAGTTTGGGATGAACGGAAATGGTAGTACAACTAATGCAACAAATAACACAACTATACCAACATGGCAGGCTGGTTTGACCCAATAGTCGTGCTATACGTTTTTATGAGAACAAATAGCCAAAGCTATTTTTTGATACTGGAAACTGCAGTTTAACTTATTTTATGCATATGTATAAATATTCATGTTGCGTTTTGTTTTTACTTAGCTTTGCAGTCAGAAAAATAAAGCTATTACTATTACAACTATACCGACATGACCGTATTGGCCCAATACGCATAATACACGTTTTATGCGAAAAAATAGTCTAAACTATACCTTTTGATATTGAAAAGTACAGTTTAACTTAGTATTAGAATGCATATGTAAAAATACGCATGGTGCGTTATGTTTTCACTTAGTTATGGACTTAGAAAAACAACTGGCTCTACTATTACAAATATACCGACATGTTAGGTTACCCTGGCCCAATAGTTGTAATATACGTTTTTATGCGAAAAATAGTCAAAACAATACTGTTTGATATTGGAAAGTACGGTTTAACTTCTTAGTAGAAAGCATATGTAAAAATATACACGATCGGTTTAGTTTTCACTTAGTTATAGGCATAGAAAAAAAAACTACTCCTGCTAGCGAAATGGTTAGCGCGCTGCCGTCGTTATGTAGTTCGCAAAGAAAAAGCATTTTATGCAGATATTTGATACTATTACAGCACAAATTCTTGTAGTATTCTAAGTAATATTAGAAATATGAAATTTTTAAATTGATATTTTTCCCTTGACGTTATTTAAAGGATCAAAAACAACCAATTTTTATCACTATCACAACTATACCTGCTATCGCAACTATTGGGTCAGCTGCCCTATAGGGTCTGATGATTGAACAATATAGTTGAATCATATTTTGGTTGCCCGGTTATGTCGCCATGGAACGTGTTTTCTAGTAAATATGAGCGTCATTTTTTGCTTGGTTCAACGTATTATCTTAAATGGCATGATGAATAAGGGTCACTTCGCTCAAACGCAAGTATTTTATATTTTCCAGGCCGGATTTTGCATTGTATTACTTCCTAGAAACGAAGCAAAGATGTTGAAACCTATTGACCCTTCCACAAGTTCAAAACTTTTTTTCCTTGGAACTGTTGGCGTCATGAAACACGAAAACCCTGATAGATGCTTCTTTCGCAGTTGCTAAAAGCTGCTCAATGTTTACCTTCCGATCTAGTCCAGTAGCATAAAAAGGTAGTTGAAGGCAGCCTAAAATAAAAAGCTCTAGCAGTTTTCAATAATATTGCAAGGCTACGAAAATATTCAAAAATTTCATGTTCACCATTAACAGAAACTATCCCTGGCAGCACTGCTTCAGCGGAATCCAATCAGATTCAGTGTAATAACTTCTGTTCTAATGAGAATATTCATAACTATTTAGTACTCAAATGAAAGATATTAGTCCCAGTTATTATCCTTACTTGTCGTGGAAAACATACATTGTGTAAACCAAAAGTTATAGTCATTTAGAAACGCGGTTATTTTATCAAGACCATGGGCATGAAGGGGTTAAAGATGCCATTGGAATTCTGAGCAGGAATCAATTGTTGAAGGGGATAATGGGGGAAGAGCCATATTGTGTCAAAGACCACTGGAACTTAGAACAGAATATTCATTAGAATTTTGCACCGGATTTCATTGAAAATAGGAACATAGATTCTTGAATAAATCATAATCTTCGCAGAAATTTATTTCGAGAAGGATACCACCTGACCTTTGAGAAGCTTTTCTCTAGAATACTGCAGCAAAATTCAGGGTTTTTCCTTTCGTAGAAATCGAAATAAAATGGATTCCATTGAAATGCTAAGAAAATTTCGATTAGAATCCTAGAAAGTATCCAAACAGAATTCTGAGAACTGTATCGATTTTGTTGGATATTTTCGGCAAATTTAAGTCTAAAGGAAACGAAATAGGTATTCTAGAGTGAATCAGTTACAAACTTAGAAACTTGTTAAAATTAAAAGTGTTCCCATGGACCGAGGGGTGGTCCAAACGACACATTTTTGACGTAGGCCAAAATTTGAGAGGAGGTTATCCCTAGACCCCTCAAAAAATGTTCCATTAGCACTATAGTCAAACATCCTACACCAAAAATTTAATCATAATACCTTTACGGTAATAAAAAGAAAACGCTCTATTAGCAAGACCTTTAACACTAAAACGGCCTCTTAAAAAAATCCCCAAGCGGCAATACCAAGACATTCAAATCTTCTTTGCGTCGGACTCTTGTATCATCAATTCTTATACAATAAATCAAGCGAAGCGAACACAATGTGGATAAAGACGAGTTTCGATTTTCTCTACAAGGCACATTCCGTATTTGAAGATCGGCTCACACTCTTCAAAGCACAGTCAGAAAAAACCGACTCGAGAAAAAAATGGTCCGCCATTTGCAATTAAGTTATTGCACGCCGAGCACCACCTCGTATGGATTTCGAACAACGGATTGAAGGCGTAAATATCTTGCGTTGCGGCGACTCCGCAGGGACCATCATGTCTGTTGCAGGTTTTGTTGCATTATCAAAGGATAATAAATGGAAGCGCGGAAAGCAAACTCGGTAAACCTTTATTCAGCCTAAAGCTTTGTATTTAAACATAAATCGATTGCAATTCCCTTTTGTTATAGGGTTGTTAAGTTTCACCAGAATAAAGAAAAAAGCCAAACAAAATTTTTAACCCATCTTTTAAAAATTTGCATTTGAGTGGAGTAACAATCCCGATAATCGGTTGTCCGCGCTTAAACTGCATATTATTCGTACAAGTCCCAAAAATTCTAAAATCGATACATCTATTGATAATTATCGGCAGCCAGCTGTCCAGAGTTATTAATAAATTATAACCTTTCAGACTTTATTGCATAGATCATTTCGTTTATAAAAGATTGATCCTGACTTATGTAGTTTTGTGTCGCAATTTACTACAAAAGATGGTTATGTTCGAGTCCAATTTTATTTCCAAGTTTCTAATCAAATGTTGATTAAAAATTTGAAAACAAACTGGTAACTTGTTGATGACATATAGTATCTTACTTCTTAAGTAATCATTGGTAGAGAATTTCTTAAATCAGGTATTTTATAAGGGAAGTATTTCAAGTGCAACAGCTAAAAATTATTAAAAAATAAAAATATGTTGCGGTGCTGATAATTCTGCCACGCTGACCATTTCGTTTCAACAACGGTGGCGGCAGCAGCGGCGGCGGCGTGGTGCAGCGGCTCAAAGATCTGCTCGAAAACTAAAACGATGCGGAAATTTGAGTAGCGGCAAAACTTTGATATTGCTGTGCGCTAATGAGAAAGTGTAAGTTATTCCTAGGAGTGTGCTGAACTAGGTTGACTGACTGACACTGGCACTTCCCTCTCCGCAGAAGTTTGCAGGAAGAGCATATTGCAGCTTCCACCAAAGTTTGCACGAGAATCGTAACGCACATTTCCCTGGTAGCATGAGCGCGACCCTCGAAAAGTTACAGTGTTCTCTAGAGTTATCAGCAATTATGTCTCGAAAAAAAATTCGCATGGTAAAACCATGCAAGTAATTATATCAATAAAATCAATTTATTTGTTGGAAAGCAACTTTCCTTCAAATGCACGACCAGCGATAGTCGGGACAAGAAATATGTAAAAATGACATGACAGCTTTCTGAAACAAAATTATGATAGAATTTCGAATATTCTCCTACTGTTTTAATACCACTGTAAAGATAATGGTGAATATGGTGGGTATACTAGGTATCCAGGTATAATAATGTCTAACCGTTTATGTGCAAAAGTTGGAGCTGCTCTAGAAACTTTAGGTTTTATACACTCTCCAGTTGACGCTAATAATAGATATATGTCTATAAAACCATATCAATGTTGAAAGCTTAATATATCCATGTACTCAGAATTGGCGAGACATAATATCTCAATTTTTCCGATTTGTTTTTCATCTTCATGAAGAGAATGATCGGAAAATAACGTAAATATATTCCGGTAGAATGCAACAGATAGCAGCTTTATCCACTGATAGTCTACTTCTGCTTTTTTCCTAGTACCAACCCATGCAGTTTGTAGTAAAATTCCTTATCTACCAGCATACCCCGATTCGATCTGATGCTGTTCCCCATTCACGCAGCAGCCTTCAGTGGCTCCTTTTCCCCGAACGAGGTTGGGTTGGGAAGCGACAAGAAAAACAACCCGAAAGCTGCCCAGGTCAGCCTTTTCCATCGAGATTTACCCACGCATCATCGGATCCAGCCTTCGTCGCAGTCGTCTTGTTGATCCCTTTCCACGAACTTGTGTATTTCTATGGTCGGACCTATTTCGTGTTATCCTCGCCTTTGTTCGTTGGCAGTTCACAGCCATAAAGTTTATGATGACGCGGGGAAGTTTTCTCATTCACCCATGCTAGACTGACTTTAGCTACAACTAGTTAATCGACATCAAGGCTGGGTTTGTTACAGGGTGTTTTGTAGAAGGATCCGATTGGTTGAATTGACATCTGATGTAGCAATTAACTCGTAATTCGACAGGGAAAGATAAACCGTCGAAGCGAAGTGGTGTAAATACCTAAATCGAATCTATAGCATAGAAATAGATAAAGAACTAAGTTACGCAATTAATATTTAATTTATTTAAGTTCATTTCAGCGCACGTTGCCGATTTTCCAAACTGTCTATAAACGACCAATGCTATTTGAGCAACCCCTTGCTAGGCGACCATTTTGTTTTTTCAAACCAACATCCGCCTTTGTTAAAATCAAAACAACCCAATGCAAGAGCATAGGCGGCATGGGCCTAGAAGCAGTTAGGTGTACCATATGTTGGCTACTATCAACGTCTGTACATCACGGTAGGGATGCAATACACCTGCATTTGAAATTATTTTCAAATCAATCTGTTTGATATAACACTAGTTTAAAAAAAATTAAAGAGATGTGTAAGTTTATTGAAAATGCAGCATGATAAACGAACACCATTCATCGCATCAACTTTATACTATTAAAATTATATTTTTACTAGGGGTTCCTTTCCAACGAATTTTTTCATTCAAAATTCTATCATTTTGAGATTTGATAATTTATTTATTTATTTATAATTGATACCAACTACACAGCGTGGTCCTAATGATAATTTCTTAATCTATTTAAAAAGTCAAATTGTAATCTGCTACGTGGAATGTGAAGATCGAACTCGGATGACACTCTGTTGAAGGTCCGCTGCAAACCAAGGCACCGTTTACTCCATAGTTAGTCCGGCGAAGAGGTAATCGGAGGAATAAATTTTTGCGAAGGGCGCGAGGGCGAACGTTCATATTTATCGCACTGAGAAGTTCGGGGCAGTCAATTCGATATTGCAAAATATCCGAAATCGTCATAGCACGGAATAGATCCCGCCGCACTTGCAATGTATCGAGTCCAATAAGCAAACCCCGGCTTTCGTAACTTGGCAGCTGCTGAGGGTTGCTCCAAGGCAATCCACGAAGGGCAAACCGAACAAATCTGCGCTGTACTGTCTCAATTCGATGGACACCGTTAAGATAATGAGGATTCCACACAACTGAACAATATTCCAGAGTTGATCGAACGAGTGAGCAGTAGAGAGATTTCACGCAGTAAATATCTGAGAAGTGCTTAGATATTCTCATTATGAACCCCAAACAGCGTGATGCCTTTGCGACAATATAGCTGATATGCTGTTTAAACGTCAGTTGTTCATCGAGAAAAACTCCGAGATCTTTGACACAATTCGCTCTGTCAATCGTTGATTCAGTTAGACAGTAATCGAATCGAATTGGCGTTTTTTCCTCGAGAACGTCATGACCGTACATTTCTTGGGATTTAGGGTCATTCGGTTGGTCTCGCACCATTCCGCAAAGGTTTCCAGTTGGCGTTGAAGGAAAGCTGCATCATCAGTATTCCGGATTCTATGGTATAACTTGAGGTCGTCGGCGAAAGACAACCGTGGTCCTTCTAAACAAAAGTTGACGTCGTTGAAATACAGAAGAAAAATCAATGGACAAAAGTGGCTGCCTTGCGGAATACCAGATGAAGCGAAGAACTCTTCGGATACACAATCACCTATCTTGACTGCTAGACGACGATCACTGAGATACGATTGCATCCAACGGAGAATATTAGTACCAAAGCCAAGTCTATCCAACTTTGCCACTACAATAGCGTGATTAATCTTGTCCAAAGCAGCTGAAAGGTCCGTGTAGATAACGTCATTTTGAAGGCCGTCCGACACGGCATCTGTAACATATTTTGTGAGCGACAGAATATTCGTAGATGTTGAACGTTTCGGCATAAATCCATGCTGAGTCTCGGGGATATACTGTTTGCAGTGGCTGGAGATGGGTTCCAACACAGCCATTTCAAACAGCTTAGGAACTGCGCTTAGCGTTGTAATACCACGGTAGTTGTCAACTACCTTTTTATCACCTTTTTTGTGAACTGGAAACATGAAGGAGGATTTCCAGAGGTCGGGAAATACTCCGGTTGTTAGCGACAATTGAAACAGATGACAAAGAGGTTCAATTAGACTGGCGGAGCATTTTTTAGAATAATAGTTGGTATACCATCTGGGCCTGCCGAAGTTGAAGTCTTCATTTTTCCAATCGCCAGTTGTACCATATTATTGTCGATATTGATAGAGTTACAAGACTGGTATGATTGAGGTACATTAAGAGCCGCACGTGAAACCTGGTTCGGTGTCAGTTTCTCGTTGGAGAAAACACTCGCGAACTTTTCAGAGAATAGTTGGGAAATCTCCTGTAAACTAGAGCTCATACGTCCTCCATAGCTCATCGTTGAAGGCAACCCGGATTCCTTTCTTTGCTCGTTTACATGCTTCCAGAATGTTTTAGGTTCGGACTTCAACTTACGTTGCACGTTTCGCAGGTAATCGGCATGGCAACGCTTCGATGTCTTTTTATAGACTTGGTTAACATGAACGTAGTGTTGTCGCAGCACGTAGCTCCCAAACTTGTAGTACTTCTCCCTCAATTTGATGTATTATAGTCCACTATGAATCTGGTAGACCAATATTTCAGTATAGCTGAAGTCGAATGCCTAGATACTCCTCTTGCAACTGAGACTAAATTTAAAATATTTTATTTTTTTGAAACATTTTGATGATTATTTTTGAAGATTGCGTATTACACAATAGTTCCTTAGAAGATACTTCAATTTTAGTGAGATGAATTTTGAGACATTTAGTATCAGAAGGAAAGGCTTGTTACGTTAACAAGTACCTCTGAGATAAGTACCAATATTTAGCCAATTTTGATTTTCAAATGTTCAGTTTGAATAATATTTTCACTCGGATTTCTTTTTGTCACTGATGTACTCGCAATCCGGAAACTCCAACCTCTTTTAAACGGAAAAATTATGCATTTTTCCAAGGGTTCAAAACTTTTTTATATGGGAAAAATAAATAAATATCTGAGTTTAAATAGAAATGGACACTTCAGAGTTCGATTCTACGTCGATCTAAGTAATTAACTTGTTTTTGAATTGATGAATAATTCATATCAGAAAATAAATTCTGAGTTAATGATGTATTAGCGTTCTTTGAATTATGTTATGTTATTTACAGTATGTGAAAAAATTAAAGATTTTTGACATCGGATTTCCGTCATCGAAATAACGACGTCGTATTTCCTACATAGGAATCCTGACGTCGGATCTCTGACATCGGAATTTCGATGCAGAAAATCCGACGTCGCAATTCCAATAACGAAAATCTGACGTCGGAATTCCAATGTCGAAAAACCGATGTCGGAATTTCGATGTCGCAAATCCGACGTCGAAAATTCGACGTCGGAATTCCGATATCGAAAATCAGACGACGGAATTTTGACGTCGAAAATCCGACGTCGGAATTCCGACGTCGGAATTCCGATGTCGAAAATCTGACGTCGTAAATCCGATGCTGGAAATCCGGCGTCGCAATTCCGATGCATCCGACGTCGGAATTCCGATGAAAAAAAACCGACATCGGAAACCCGACGTCGGAATTCCGAGTTCGAATACCCGACGTTGGAATTCCAATGTCGGAAATCCGACGTCAGAAAATCCGGCGTCGAAATTCCCATGTCCGAAATTCGACGCCGGAATTCCGATGCAGAAAATCCGATGTAGAAATTCTGATGTCAAAAATCCGACAATGGGAATCCAATCTCTACAATCCGACGTCAAAAATTCGACGTCGGAATTCCGATGTCGGAATCCCAATGTCGGAAATCCGACGTCGGAATTCCGTTGAAGAAAATTCAACGTCGAAATTCTGATGTCGGATATCCAGCGTCGGAATTACGATGTCGGATATCCGGTGTCAGAATCCCGATATCGAAAATCAGACGACGGAATTTTGACGTCGAAAATCCGACGTCGGAATTCCGATTCAGAAAATCCGACGCCGGAATTCCGATGTCGAAAATCTGACGTCGTAAATCCGATGCTGGAAATCCGGCGTCGGAATTCCGCTGCAAAAAATCCGACATCGGGAACCAGACGTCGGAATTCCGAGTTCGAATACCCGACGTCGGAATTCCGAGTTCGAATACCCGACGTTGGAATTCCAATGTCGGCAATCCGACGTCAGAAAATCCGGCGTCGAAATTCCCGATGCAGAAAATCCGATGTCGGAATTCCGATGTCAAAAATCCGACAACGGGAATCCAATCTCTACAATCCGACGTCAGAAATCCGACGTCGAAATTCCGATGTCGGAATCCCAATGTCGGAAATCCGACGTCGGAATTCCGTTGAAGAAAATTCAATGTCGAAATTCTGATGTCGGATATCCAGCGTCGGAATTACGATGTCGGATATCCGGTGTCGGAATTCCGATATCGAAAATCAGACGACGTAATTTTGACGTCGAAAATCCGACGTCAGAATTTTGACGTCGAAAATCCGACGTCGGAATTCCGATTCAGAAAATCCGACGTCGGAATTCCGATGTCGAAAATCTGACGTCATACATCCGATGCTGGAAATCCGGCGTCGGAATTTCGATGCATCCGACATCGGAATTCGGATGCAGAAAATCCGACATCGGAAACCCGACGTCGGAATTCCGAGTTCGAATACCCGATGTTGGAATTCCAATGTCGGAAATCCGACGCCGGAATTCCGATGCAGTAAATCCGATATCGGAATTCCGATGTCAACAATCCGACAACGGGAATCCAATCTCGACAATCCGACGTCAGAATTCCGACGTCGGAATTTCGATGTCGGAATCCCAATGTCGGAAATCGGACGTCGGAATTCCGTTGAAGAAAATTCAACGTCGGAATTCTGATGTCGGATATCCAGCGTCGGAATTACGATGTCGGATATCCGGTGTCGGAATTCCGATATCGGAAATCCGACGTCAAAAATCGGAATCCCGACGTCGAAAATCCGGCGTCGGAATTTTGATGCAGAAAATCTGACGTTGGGATTCCAATGACAGGAAATCCGAAGCCGGAATTCCAATATCGAAAAACCGACGTCGGAATTTCGCTGCAGAAAATACGACGTCGGAGTTCCGATTCAGAAAATCCGATGCAAAAAATCCGATGCAGAAAATCCGGCGTCGGAAATACGACGTCGGAATTTCGTTTCAGAACATCCGACGTCGAAATTCCAATGTCGGAATTCCGATGTCGAAATTCCAATGTCGGAATTCCGACGTAAGAATTCCGATCTCGGAAATCCGAAGTCGAAAATCCGACATGGAATTCTGATGTAGGAAATCCGACGTCGGAATTCCGATGTCGGAAATCCTACGTCGGAACTCCGATACAGAAAATCCAACGTCGGAAGTCCGACGTTGGAATTCTGATGTCGGATTTTCGATATCAGAATTCCTGCGTCGGATTTCCGACATCGGATTTTCTGAACCCGAATCTCGACGTTGGATTCTCCGACATCGGATCTCCGACATTGAAATTGCAACGTCGGATTTCCAATATTTCCGACGTCGGATTTTTTGCATCGGAATTCCTACATCGGAATGCCGACGTCAGAAAATACGGCACCGAAATCCGACATCTGATTTCCGACATCGGAATTCCGATGTCGAAAATCCGACTTCGTAATTCCGATGAAAATATAATCCAATCTCGGAATTCCCATGTCGAAAATCCAACTTCGGAATTCCGATGTCGGAAAACTGGCGTCGAAATTTCGGTGTCGGAAAACAGCCGTCGAAATTTCGATGACAGAAATCCGATGTCGTTTTTCCTATGTCGGAAATCCGACGTCAGAATTCCGATTTCGGAATTCTGATGTCGGAAATCCGGTAACAGAAAATCCAACGTCGAAATTCCCATGTAGGAAATCGGATTTTTGACGTCGGATTTTCTGCAATCCCGATGACAGAAATCGGACGTCGGAATTCCGGTTTCGATGTTGGGAATCGAACGTCGGCATTCCGATATCGAAAATCAGATGCCGAAATCGAAATTCCGATTGTGGAATTCTGATGCAGAAAATCTTAGTTCGGAAATCCGATGACAGGAAATCCAACGTCGAAATTCCTATGTCGGGATTCCGACGCCGGGATTCCGATGTCGGAAATCCGGTGACAAGAAATCCGACGTCGAAATTCCCATGTCGGAAATCGGACGTTTGACGTCGGATTTTCTGCAATTCCGATGTCGGAAATGCGTTGGCGGAAATCCGGTTCAAAAAATCCATGGTCGGAAATCCGATGTCGGAATTCCTATGTCGGAAATCCGACGTCGAAATTCTCATGTCGGAAGTTGGATTTTTTACGTCGGATTTTCTGCAAATTCCGATGTCGTTGTTGGGATTCGAAAGTCGACATACCGATGTCGAAAATTCGACATCAAAATCCGATGTTGAAGATCCGACGTCGAAATTCCGATGTAAAAGATCCAACATCGCAATTCCGATACCGGGTATCCGACGTCGAAATTCCGATGTCGAAAATCCGACGTTGGAATTCCAATATCGGAAATCCGACGACGGTATCCGCAGGTCATTTTCATATTTAAGCTCCAGTTGGCTGAGTACGATGTACCCGATCTCCTTGGACAAATCAGCTTCTACGCTCCTACCCGCGTGCTTCGCCCTAGAACATTGCTCGGCACCGAAATGCGTAACACTAACTACGCCTCCAATAGTCCGATTTTTGCGATGGTTCGTCGCTTCAACGATTTTGCAGAGCACTTTGACTTCATTATTAATTCATCAAAATTATGTTATCGTTTTGTTATTGTTTGCTGTTAACTATCTTTAGTTTAGTTCATTAGGAATTATTGTCAAATTGTCACACATTTTTAAATACAAATACAAATTCTAATGGATTTTGTCCCTGCACTTAGGTTTTCGCAATTTCTAGAAAGGTGAACATTTGCGTCTCAGCCTACTACGAAAGAACAAGATGTGCGTGAAAATGAGCGTTTAATTCAAACTCTGATACTGACGTACTTGATTTGCATTTCTCGCGTGTTTTTTGAGAAGGGCCAATAAGCATGCTGTCAAAATTCACTTTGAAAGAAAATTCCGGACAAACCGTAACTCGATGAGAATGTAAGTTTACATTTCATGAAAGAGAAAAGTTTTCTCTTTCGTCTGGTGCTATGATTCATAATCGGCGAATAATGTTTTTTCCAGAATTTCCCCTCAAAGTGAGTTTTGACAGTATGCTTATTGGCCCTTCTCAAAAAACACGCGAGATTTGTACTCTTGTTTCGATGAGTGTCCGGGTTAAAACCGAAAACCTGGAATAACAAAGTGCAGATAAGCGGAACCAGTGATTTCGATATGTTCACATAAAACATAAACGGGGATGGAAGATTATCATAAGTCAATGTAATTAATTCTAGCGACTTCTGCATAGAACCATCTGGACGGTGTTCGTGCTAGTACAATGAATGATACATTTTTAATTTCATCACGGACGTTACGCTTCCCTTATTTCTCAGTCGTCGTTAATTTTTTGTTAACCGAAGCCCGCTTAGTGGACCAGTAGAAGTGTGGCGTGGGAAAGTTTTTTCCCTCAAAAGTCCTTAAAAATTTACACTAGCGCGGTACGAAAGCAAAAAGTGGGTAAGCTAATATAGTCACACCGCAGGAAGGAAGAGCGCGATGAAATCCCGGGAAAAGGCATTCAGCCGTGACAGTCTTCAAGAAGTTTCCACCATGTTTCGCCCAACCGTGGGCGGTGGTGTCCTTGCCGAAGCGTGAAAGTGACGATAACATCGGTCTAGTCCAACAATGATACCGCGATTACGGAGGATGTGGTTCAAGCGACGCACGGGAACAGTAAAGAAACATGAAGGAAACTTTTCTATGTACGGATTATTCTTTCGCCAAATATTTGTCTGTGCATTTTTCATCCACTCAAACTCATTCGGAGGATTTGCCATCGAGCAACTGTTACTTCTGTTCTCCGCGCCCTTCCGAATGGGTCTTTAATGGGTTCTTTTCAACAATCTTTAATGGGTTCTTTTCAACAGTCGAGTAAAGTGGATCGTCTTTTCTGGGCGCAAATTGGATTACACGGAATTCTACTGGTCATCATTGTGAGCGCATTTGTTAGGATCTTGTCTCTCGACCACCGCCGCAGTTCGGATTGTTGACAATTCAAGTTTCATTTTGTGACATTCGCTGACCCATGAAGCATTATTCGTTTTGTACAAAGCACCATCTTTGTTAACATCGTTCACTTTATTTAATTAGATTTAAAACAAAGGAGAATCTTTCGGAGCTTTTCTGCGACAAGTGCAGTTATTGGTTGCTTTTGTAATAAAATCGTCTTTATCGCAATCATAAAAATCTGGTTTCTTGAAATCGTTTCAATAACTCAAACTTTTTCAAGCCCAACTGAAGAACTACCATGGCATCAGAGATAAACGATTTTTATTTTCACAAACATGACACCCAGTTCTGTGATCTCTTGTTCGTGGCCCTTGCCCGTGTACGTGCAAAAGTAACGAAACGTTCATCCGTCGCTCTAGGTTTCAATCATTGCCAAAAAAAAACGGCGGGAAAAAAAAATCGGGATATGATACTCGGTGTAATTTTCAACTGACAGTGGTTGAGATAGGGAAAGAGCGGTTTGAAATCACAGAAAGGATCAAAATGAAATTTCCCTTCCCTAGAGCAACGTTACTGTAGCTGACGTGGTAGCTTTTTGATGTTTTAGAAGGGTAACAGCAGTCTTTACACTGACATTCGTCGACCTTAAAGAATTGTGACAAAGTGCCACATTGGACGCATGATTGATAGCCATGTAATATTGCCATGTTTTCATGTTCTGCCCCCGAATTTCCCGGATTCAATATTTTGTTGCGAGATATACATATGCAAAGTGAAGCGACCAACTGTGCAAAAGATGGATACCTTAAGGCAATTGTCACTTATGATCAGTTATAAAAACCGATACTTAGAAACAATCAGCTATTATGATATTTTACGATCTACTTCTTGTTTATTTTAATGTAGAATACATTTAAGCTTTCAATATAGGGGTCCCGTTTCAAAATATCGGCTGCGGCGCCGCGTCAGATTTTGAACGTTAATAACTTTTATCATACTTAACAGAATGATTTGATTTTTAGGCCAATTTGTTGAAAATATGTTCCTCTATGCTGTATTAAAATTTGAAGTATGTATAACATGCACTAATAACAAAAAAATGTGTTTTGAAAAATCTTTCGAAAACGACTCGGAAAAGTGAAAATTTTCAGCCCATCCCGCACACAGCCGTCACTTTGGTAGACCAACCGAACAATAAAATAATGAAAAGTTTATATATAGGTCCACTACATGTTTGTTCCTATGATTATTCGCATTGGGTTGCTTGACGAGAGCAGTTGGTGGGGGAAAGACGGCATATTCCTTTGGTTAGGTCATTAGAAGCCGGACGGAAAGGAAAGGCTCATGCACGGCACGAGAACGAGCGAGAAAGCGATAGTAGTGCATATTAGCGCGATTATAAAAATATCTGTCGGTCGGTTTTTCTCATCATTCGTATTCGTTCAAGTTCAAGCACTAGCAAGCAGCCAGTCCACCGAAGGAAAGCAGTTGGCGATGACGACGGTCGGAAAAAGTGCCCCAGCTACTGGTGACTCATCACAACCCGATCAGGAACTGTCGCCCTGCAAGAATTTCGCCCCAACTAAAGGGCAACAGAGAAAGTAATCTGTGTTCTAATAAGAGTTAAACTGGCTCACCGTGTCCGCGGGGAGTGCGTCTGAATTATGCTCCCGCAATAAAACAATAAACGGTTCTTTACAGGACCAATTAATTGTGTTCTAATAAGTGTTAAACTGAAATTTACATTTTATGGTGTATAACAAATAATTTTCAGAAAGCTATATAAGAAATACGATGTGTGGAAAGAAAGAGAATTTAAATTATCCTCTCTCGCTCGTTTTCGTGCACTGCATTTCCATTCCTTTCTGCTGCTAATACCATCATAACGAAAACGAATGTGCGTATTCTCCCGCCATCCCATGGCCAGTGTTGCCACAATTGCATGTCGCTATTACAATTTGAATTATTTTATTGAACTATTTGGCAGCTTCCGTTGATTAACTACATAAATCGATTTGTTTGTGCAGCTCCTTGCTAGTAGCAAACTAAATATCCTTTATCAGCGCTAACAAATAAGACAAAAGAATTTAAATTTGTGAAAATCTTTTCCTTCCTTCTTTTCAAATCTGCAACATTCTTTGAAAATATTGTTGGAATGTTGTTATTGAAAAACTGAACATACAAGTTTGCTAGCACTGGCCACTAGATTGAAGGCGATGGAAAGACAGAATATTCGTTTTGGTTATGCTAGTATTGGTAGCCGAACGGAAAGGAAAGGCACAAGAATGGCACGAAAACGAGCGAGAGAGCGATAGTAGTGCTTTCTCGTGTGTTCATATATGAATATTGGTCGGTCGGTTTTTCGCATCATTCGTATTCGTTCAAGCGCTAGCAAGCAGCCAGTCCACCGAAGGAAAGCAGTTGGCAATGATGACGGTCCTCAAAAGTGCCCCAGCTACTGGTGGCCCATCGCAACCAATTACCGATCAGGAACTGTCGCCATGCCAGTATTTCGCCCCAAATAAAGGGCAACAAAGAAACTAATCCGCTGGCTAACATTCCAGCGTCTGGTTCGTAAGGTTGTGTATTACTTCAAAGTCGAGCTACGCTTACAAAACTCAGCCGTAATGAAGCCAGTGATGCCTACTTGGTCGGTTTGTTCGAGGATACAAAATAGTGCGCCAAGTACGTAACTTTCTCGCAAAAGAAATCAAACTGGCTCACAGTGTCCGCTGGGAGTGGGCGTAAATTATAATAAAAGCAACGGTTCTTTTCAGGACCAATCAATTGTGTTCTAGTGAGAGTTAAACTGAAACTTTCATTTTAAGGTGTGTAACAAATTTTCAACAATCAACATAATACGTTGTGTGGAAAGAAGCAGCTTGCACACGGAACAAAAAATTAAATTATCCTCTCGCTCGTTTCGTGCAGTGTTTTTCCATTCCTTTCTACTGTTATTATCAGTATTACCAAATCGAATGTGTTGTTGCATGTGTTTAAGAGAAATGTTGAAGTCGCATGCTTCTATTCGAGCTTTTTAGCAGCCTCTGTGAACTAACTGCATTAAATAATTTTTTTGTGCAGCTCCGTGCTAGTAGCAAACAAAATGGCCCTACCAGTGTCTGATTCGTGAGATTGTGCAGGATTTCAAAGTCGAGCTAAGCTTATAAAGTTCAGCCGTAATGGTATCCGAAGAAGCCAGTCTTGTCGTTTTGTTCGAGGCTACAAAACAGTTCGCCAGGCACGTAACTATCATGCCAAAAATATCCAACGATCCAGCGCATCACCATCAACACCAACGCCGATACCAAAGGTTCTTTTCAGAACCACCATTATTACCATAGAGAATTATTTGAAAATTTCCCATTCAAACGTGATTCTGTTGAATATTATTAGATTTAAATTAACGTCTCGAATTGAAATCACGACGCTCCGGTTATGTGACAGACATTACCCACCCATCTTTTTTTATTGTGACCACGACTAACGGTTTAATATAGACACCCCATTTCAATATTTCTGAAGGAACAGAAGGTCGAGTTTGGAAAGTTTGTAACTTTCATTGTACTTCACCAAATTACACAATGTTCGCACTAATGATTCAGAAATATGACCAGGAATCTTCTATTAGATTTGTAAGTATGTATAATTTACATGAATAAAGAAAAATTGATTTTCAGGAATCAATTATTATCTGTTCTTCCATTGGCCAGTACTACGCGACTTCCTCATGCTAACAATTAATTTCATCGTTAGCCATCTCCCTCACCAAGGCCAACAACGCCAACAAAACCGGTCCTTTTTAGGACCACCATCATTTTTGTAAAGAATAATTTGAAATATTCCTCGCCCAAATCACCTTTTGTCCGAAAATTCCAATGAGTATCAACATATTTGAAGAACGTGTTCCTTATGTATTCTACATCTCTCCGGTTATGTCGCAGACATTACCCACCCATCTTTTTTACATAATATTTCCCACTGCTCGTGAGCGGACGAACATTGAATATTCAATACATTGATTAAATTCTAGCAACAAGTGCTTCAATTGAAGTGATTTTTCAATGTTTGGACAACCGGAATCGTGTCTGCCACCTGCCCATTTTTTGTCCGTTTCAAGCTCGATATTTCAATTATGTTGTTCAAAAGATGCATAATATGGAAACACCTATATATGATGATGTCGTCACATGAGAAGCCAGTCTTAAGGTTGCACAGAGAAAGCGCAAAATTCGCAAACGAAAAAAGCAGTTTTTTCCACACCGTATGTCAGATCTTCATAAAAATCAATCAGCAGTACTGTAACAACATTCTACATACGCTGATTGATTTTTATGAAGATCTGACATACGGTGTGGAAAAAAACTGCTTTTTTCGTTTGCGAATTTTGCGCTTTCTCTGTGCAACCTTAAAGCTAGTTAAACCTTAGTCCGTGCGTTCTGAGCTACCTTAGTAACTCAGGTATACTGAAAAGTGCGTCAAGCAAAAATAATACGCCCTTCAAACGCATCCAGCACACATAACATTCCTCTGTGTCGTTTGATGCTGAAATTGAGTCAAACCTAGGTTGGCGACCATTGAACTGCAAATCAAATGGGATCTAATCCGTAAAATATTTCACGCTCGCTTTTAACGCCGCTAAGTTGCGTTAATTACACTCAATTCTATTAAAATCATTTGAGGCTAGGTAGTTGCCTCAAATAATTTGAATAATAGCTGTTTTGGACGCCTTACAATCTATACCTAGCCGTGACCACGAATGAAGCTACTAAGCAGGCATTGTTTTTATCACTCATATGAGTAAATGAATCCGGATAATTTGCCACTTCGACAATAAAAACTTACATACAACTTCCCCGGATAAAATATGAAGAGATGGCTCTATTTCGTCTAATACCAACGTTTAGAAGGTCTACGCCTTCATCTTCAGGGCAAAATACGGTAACTAAGATAATACTGTTACCGTATTTTGCCCTGAAAATTAAGGCGTAGACCTTCGAAACGTTGGTATTAGACGAAATATAGATATTGTCGTGTGAAACCCGTGACCAAAAAGCGATCTCTTCATATTAAAAACAAAGTGGTCGTCCTTCCTACCATCGAATAACAACAATCTTCGGATCAATAGATCCGCCAGAGAATGAGCGAATGAAGTTACCACGGTATCCGTTGTACCTTCGTTCCTGATACTTCCGCTGCGGCTGTGATCCACTAGGAGGTTGATAACAGTCTAAAATCTTTCTCCGGACAAATCCAGCTAGGAGGCCGCGTGGCACCCGGTGGATTGAAGTTCCTCAACCAAGAATTAATTTACTGGGTTCCTGCTACCATGCCGTAAGATACGAGTTAAAGCAGGAGTCCTCAAGTCAAGGTGTTTCTCCGTGCCGAGGACTGAATGGCTGGCAGGACTAAAATATGTCAGTCGCGCACGAAGTGTCGTGGGTCTTATCCTTGCTGTGTTACGCGAATCTCTGACACAGTGGACGTGTGTATCTTCGCAAATCGTGGGATTCAAATAATACCCATTTCGGGGTTCGCTATAGGCAATTGTAAGTGTTTGTATCTTCTAGTTGCTGTGCAACAAGTTCTCACGATGAAATGTGTAGTGCTGTAATTAAGTATGGTTAGAGTAGCACAAATTAATCTTCAGCATAAACGTACAGCAACAAAGAATCTATCCCGCTTTGTACTTCTGCTTAATCTTTTTGCACCTCCTTTATCTTTACTTGACATATTATTTTTCCTTTTTCTACTATACCTTAAATTAGACTTATACTAACACTAACTAACGCAATCAATTCCATATTCTTTCGTATACACTCGCCCACTCCAAACGTACAAACGCTCTTACTCTTCACGATAACATAAACCTGGTATGTAATTGCAATTATCCACACAAACCTACGCCTCGATCTTACCAACATTTAAACACCCGGGTAATTAGGCGAACATTTTAGCACTTATAAACTTACAAACGCAATCTCAAGCAATAACCCATCGTTTGCGTGATCATGAATCGGTCACGTCCGGATATCACTATCCTCTGCCCTGGCAGCCTAGGCTCACGCCTTCAGTTGTACCAATCAAAAAATGATGTTCATATTCACTATACAGTACGTTCCATGGTAACATGACAGAGAACTCTAATGATATGGGGAACCTTACTCTTTTTTGCATCTGAACCACACATAAAAAATAAAGAATCTGATTCACGGTCAGCGCCAGATAAATCAATAAAAAAATGCGAATATTCGAATGCACGATTTTAAATTGGAATTTAATTTTAAGCTACCTACACGATAGCTAACGCGAAAAACACGTTAACATACAAACACTTGAGCCCTTCGCGATCATCCACGCACACCTACATCCGCGATCTCGCAAACAGTGTAACATCCCGATGACTAAGTGAACGTTTTAACACTTATAAACTTGGAAACGCGGTTTCAAGAGTGAACCTACAAATGCCCATGTTCATGCGATCATGATTCGGTTGGGTGCGGAAGTCCCTACCCTCGGCCTTAGTAGTCTTAGTCCATGCCTTCAGTTAGAGCTATCAGAAAAAAATGACGCTCATATCCGTTAGAAAACACGTTCCATGACGAAATGAGCGGGAACTATAATGATATGAGAGAACTCACTCTCTTCTAGCTTCTGCACTGTACGCTGAAAATTAAGTATCAGATTCGCGGTCCGCGCGATCATCCAAGAACCTATGAAAATTTGCGAATAGATGCACACTGTGCATTGCACAGTTATTAAATCGAATTTATACACGCGAAGTTACATACATGCTAGTAGGCGCGACATGCAAACGTCCACGCGACGTACTAATGCCCACGCGAACGAACATGTTAACCTACAAACGCCCAAGTCCTTCGCGATGAAACAACAAAGTAGTCGCGAACATCCTTAACTTCGTCCAAGATTTCGCAAACACAAAAAGGCCCCGATGACTTAACGAACGCAATAGCACTTGTAATCAGATCACCACGGTCTCAAGCGCGCACAAATCAACACTCATTCTCTTTTATTTATTTATTAACAGTTTAAGGCCGAAGTGGCCTGTGCCGTATACAAAAGATTCCTCCATTCCACTCGGTCCATGGCCGCGCGTCGCCAGCCACGCAATCTGCGAAGGGTCCGCAAATCGTCTTCCACCTGGTCGATCCATCGTGCTCGCTGCGCGCCACGTCTTCTTGTACCGGTCGGATTGCAATTGAGAACCGTTTTCACCGGGCTATTGTCCGACATTCTGGCTACGTGCCCGGCCCACCGTAGTCGTCCGATTTTCGCGGTATGACAGATGGGTGGCTCCCCCAACAGCTGATGCAACTCATGGTTCATTCGCCGTCTCCATGTGCCGTCTTTCATCTGCACTCCACCGTAGATGGTACGCAGCACTTTCCGTTCGAAGACACCAAGTGCGCGTTGGTCCTCCACGAGCATGGTCCAGGTCTCGTGCCCGTAGAGAACTACCGGTCTAATCAGCGTCTTGTAGATGGTCAACTTCGTACGACGGCGAACTCTGTTCGACCGAAGTGTCTTGCGGAGGCCAAAGTAAGCACGGTTTCCTGCCACGATGCGTCTACGAATCTCTCTGCTGGTATCATTGTCGGCGGTCACCAGTGATCCCAAGTACACGAACTCTTCAACCACCTCGATTTCGTCGCCACCGATGCAAACTCGAAGCGGGCGGTTCTCATTCTCTTCTCGTGAACCTCTTCCTATCATATACTTTGTCTTCGACGTGTTGATGGCAAGTCCGACGCGCTTAGCTTCTCTTTTCAGTCTGATGTAGGCTTCCTCCATCTTCTCAAAGTTTCGTGCAATAATATCAACGTCATCGGCGAAGCCAAGTAGCTGAACGGACTTTGTGAAAATCGTACCATTCGTGTCGATCCCTGCTCTTCTTATTTCACCTTCCAGCGCGATGTTGAATAACAGACACGAGAGACCATCACCTTGCCGTAACCCTCTGCGTGATTCGAAGGGACTCGAGAGCGTCCCTGAGACACGTACTACGCACATCACCCGATCCATCGTCGCCTTCACTAATCGCGTCAGTTTGTCCGGGAATCCGTACTCGTGCATAATCTGCCATAGCTGATCTCGATCGATAGTGTCGTATGCGGCTTTGAAGTCGATGAACAAATGATGTGTGGGCACATTGTACTCGCGGCATTTCTGCAGTACTTGACGAAGAGCGAACACCTGGTCCGTGGTAGATCGTTCGCTCATGAAACCCGCCTGGTACTGCCCCACGAACTCTCTTGCAATTGGTGATAGTCGACGGCATAGTATTTGGGAGAGTACCTTGTAGGCGGCGTTCAGCAGGGTGATTGCTCGGTAATTACAGCAATCCAGCTTGTCGCCCTTTTTGTAGATAGGACACACGACACCTTCCATCCACTCCTCCGGTAAAATCTCCTCCTCCCAAATCTTGGTAATCACCCAGTGCAGCGCTTTAGCCAGTGGCTCGCCACCGTGTTTTAGTAGCTCGCTTGGTATTTGGTCAACCCCAGCGGCTTTATTATTTTTGAGCCGGCTAATCTCCTCCTGGATTTCTTGGAGATCCGGAGCCTAATTCTCACGCGATCCTAAATTCCCTGCGCTAGCACATATGAACCGTGTACTCAATATCACAATCAGAATCACGGCCTTAAGCAGAGTTTAGTGAATGGCATTTCCCACCTCGTCTGCAATTGTAATGAGTGATTCTGGCGGGGCACCAGTAGAGGAAAACTCCTGTAACAAATATTTTAAATTAAGCGTAACCATTTTACAACCTTAAAACTAGGAATACCATTCGATACACTAGGGATCATTCATAAATTTCGCAATGCAAAAAGTGCCCAGAATTGGCGCCCTCCCTCCACGTAACAAATTATTTATCCCCGATGTTGATTTTCTCCATAGAAGAGACACTTGTCGATATCCATTCCACAGGAATTATTCACATGATTCCCACGACACCCCGAAGCTTATTGCTACAATGGGTCGCTATGCATCGCAGTTGATTGAGTCAGAAACAGGCGACCAGGTAGACGAACCTTGTGTAAGAGTAGATAATTAGGTAAATCAGACACTGCAAAGGTCCCTCGATAAGAGTCCGAGTTGACATATGTTCTCCACCCGTAATTCAGACTCGAAGCGGAAACGACCCCATTGATTTAAACCTGGTTAGCGGGTTCATATACTATTTTTTTATATTTCGTTTATTTGACACGGCTCATAGCGGTAGCTTAACGGAGCCGTGGATCTTTTATGTGTTTACAATATGTAAAAAATAAAAATAAAACAAATATTATTGATTGCCCGTTGGATCTCGTGCGCACAACTTTTTACTGCGAGCGGAGACCTTCTTTCGCGGCTCGCCTACTGCGTCATGGGGACCATTTAATTCTCTCCTGTCCTCCACATCAAGGTCATCATCGTTAAAAGTGCCTTGGTGCTCGCGACCAGATGTTCTTTCCTGCTTCTTGCACTTTCGGGTGACCAATGTAAATCCGTCGTCATTGCTATTATCTTCATCACCGATGTTGCTTACAGTGGTTTCTGGGGTGCTGAATGCTGCTTTGGCAGTTGTCAATATGGACTGAACAGCTGCCACAAAATTGGCAACCGTTTGTGTTTCAGATATTGGTATTGAAAACTGTTTTTTGGGTTGGCTTTCCTTGGATTCGTGGGCAATCGGTAGAGATGCATTCTCCTCTGTATCTTCCGCGCAAGGTTGTCCGTGGTGTGCTGTTTGATTACAATACTTGCACGTGGGAGTTTGCCCCTCATGGGTGCATAACGTAGTTTGATTAATAGTAGCTTCGTGGGTTTTGAGTTTTATAGTCAAGTGGGAGGGGATAGGTTTTTCGATCCGCATCCTCACCACAAGAACACCGTTAGGTGTACCCGGGAAGAAATTTCTCCACGTATCACGTGTAACTGATTCTACTTCGCCGTATACATCTACATAGTCTTTTTCTATATACACGAGAATCTTAATTCCAACTTTATCACTTTGAGCCACGTGCTTTAAGTTGTTCTGCAAAACGAAACGTTCGGCTTGTGCTAACGTGTTGAATGATATGAGTACGACATTTCGAAGATACTGTAGATACATAACCTCCTTGAGCTTAAGTTGCATCTTCACCTTCAGCAGGTATTCCACGAAAACTCAATCTTATTGAACAGAATTTAAAGTCAACGACCACTGCGTTGGGTCGGAGCAGAGATTTTTCGTCAACTTTACTCATGATGGTAAGAATAAATTAAAAGTTTCCTTTGTTCTCGAGACAATGCATACTAGATCGAGTGGTTGCTAGTTTTTGTTCACTTGGTTCGATTGTACGTCTGACTTGGGCAGAAGTAGAAAGTAGACTGGGTTCATATACTCTGTACTCCTTCGTAAAAGGATATCCGTAGATATATTTGCCTGATTTAAACTAGTCACCACTACTCGAAGCTCATCAGGGTGAATTTTCGATGTTTTTGTGACAGTTGAATATCGTTCCGTCAGAACTCGACGAATCTGCAATAGATTCTAAATTTTTTTGTCTTTGGCCCGTACAAATATCACGAAGGGCTCGGTTGAAGAGGATGAGTACAATTTCATTCGGAGAGACGTTTTTCTTGCGACATCAATCTCACCTTGAGACGAATCAAATCATTTTTGCATGGGCCTATTGCCCAGTGCACGTTGATAGGAGAGACAAAAATGGGAAATGAACTTCTAAATAAGATTGAACCATTTTTATCTGATCATAAATATTTTTCGATCATGTCATTCTAAATGTGGTGACATGCCTCGCTGACTTTCTTCCATCTCGACCGGAAGCTCACTGACAACTGCATAATGGATGTAAATAATATACTTTAAAGGGGAAATTTAGTCAAGTTCGGTTAAGTATGAAAAAAGTGTCTCAATAATTATCAACTCACCTTTCAAACAGGGATGGTATGTACTTCAAAGCAAATGAAGAGAACAATCAAAATGCTATATCACACATTTTATTAAAACTACCTCTCTTATTTACAGATAGTTTAGCACTAATATGAGGACTATTTAATTTAGTGAAGAATTTCACTTTCATAAAGCTCCATTCAGTTTTTGGTTTTACACTAAATAAGGCGCAGTTTTACATACTATCGAGGTATACCCACAATTTTCTTAATAAACTTTCATCTGAATATTGGGTTTGAATTGTTTCGAGATATTTGGATTATTTTGTAGCAAGTCATTGCGCCGAATGGGTTATTTCGCAAAAACTCATTTTGCCTAATTGGTTGATTCGACGAAATTATTTCTTGGTTTGGTTACCGAAAGTGATTTCAGCAATTGTAAAATATTATAAAATCTGATATAATATTATAATTTCACACAAAAGAATAATATATAATTTCACACAAAGATGACACGCTATAGAATCAGTATGTCTTGCATTACAGAAACATCGAAAAATTGCAGACAAATACTAAAAGTACAATTAAACTGGCAGGCTCATTTAAATGATCAAGAAATTCAAATCTCATACCATTCCAAGCCGAATCAAAAATCTACTGAAGATTAATATCATATGTCCGATTTTTTGCTTCAGTTCCGAATTCACAAAGTATCATATACAATTTAAATGCATGGTTTTAATCTGTTAATGTGGGTTTATGAAAACTTCATTCTCGTAAGTTTTCGCGACGAAACGTAGCAAAAGAAAAATATGATACTTCTGCGGAGCAAACAAAACTGAGTAGTTGGGTCATTCATGCATGTACTGTTTTTGGTCCTTTCCGATTCAGGCGGACTTAAAAATACTTAGTTATAGGTATTTTTTATTCTTTTTTATTAAACGTAATAAATACAAACGATATTCTGAAATTGAATTACTACGAGGGAGAAACAATTGTCAAGTGAGACTGATAGTGTCAAACAAAAATCTATTTACATTCTCATGGAAAATCAATTAAAAATCATTCTGAAGATTTAAAGATTGGCATAAATAGTTTTACATTTCAAATAATAAAACAAAGGTATTTTTTTCATTTATTGACCCAAATGAAGTTTTCTACCTTTTTGAAATGTTTATTTAATATATTATTTCAAATTCCGTTTCTCGAAGCAAAAGTTTATTTCGATTTATTTCATTTGAAAAAATAAGGGTTGTCGAATTCGTAACGTATTTGTCGAAAAGTGATCATCCCTCCGTCCATTACCTGTCATCATCATTAATACCAATAGTTCCGTTCTGTGTCTAGTACAAAGCGAGAAAATAGTTCAAGCATTCTCAATGCAATCAATGTGATTTTGGGATCCCCCTAATGAGCCATCGTTGAGCGTCGCTTTGCCGTTAGATCTACGGGTAAGAAGATGAATCCGTTTGCTTTAATCAACTAAATTGAATTTGTGTATTCTATCGCCTACAGAAAACAGCATTGCAACGGTGATGAACGTCAAAAGCTGCACCGAATAGACATTCAACGTCAAGAGAATGAACTTTATAAAAGCTTCAAGAAGCTTGCGAGTATGTATCCAATCAAATACCCGGAAAGAGGCACAAAAGATCCCGTTCCTTTCAGATTTCCTTTTGTGAACGAACGGTTTTTGATTGGATTACAGGCAATATGCTAACGAATAAGTTTAGGTGTTTATCGATACCACTAAACCAAGACTTACCTCTAACTTGTTTTTAGCTTTATCAACTAGCGTGGTTCACGAATTGACGGTTTATCACACCAAGGAAGAGAGGTAACATTTTTCACTGTCCATCCGATTATCCCGCCGCCCACACTTCCTTTCGATCAGACTTTTGAAATGATACGAAGCGCTGCACAAGTTTTGCGGCCTTCAACGTGCTTACCGATGGAAGCAATAAAGCCGCTCGAAAAGATGCACCGAAGGTAATAATCGTTAATTACATTCTCGACTTTCAGGGTTTTTAGCTTGCTCGTTTCACAAACCTCCACGAAACGGCGGAAATCAACGAGCCTTATCCGCGATTCGAATCGCGCTCCGTTAAGTTTCGTTTCTCCCGCGTAGTTAGAACTGGGCAATTTCTAGTCTCGGGGCCGACCGTGTGCTAGCTAGCTTACGAACGGAAGCCTCAGCGTTGGGAATTACCATCTATTCACGCTGCTCCTTTCAGCCTCCTCCCAGCACCCAGGTTGTCTTGCCGAAAAAGTTGCCGCAAATTACAGGTGGACGAATGCTACTTACCACCAGAACTTTGCGTTAACGTGCTCAGATCGTATGGTCATTTGTGGAGGAAGGCAAATGGAGGTTGGCTGCATGGAAGAGGCAGTAAAACCACTGCAATTTACATATTTCGCATGCCATTACGGCAACCGGGTGGGTAAATCTCCCATAAATATTTATTTCAATGTGAAAAGCATTTCATTTCCGAATTGAAGTAAAATTTGAAATTAGTTTTAATGATTCCCAGCAATATTTTTCCAAGTATTGTCGACTATCTGTGCTTGCAAAAGTGAAATTAACAAGGTACTTCGTCGTTGTTGTACTGTCTTACGACAAACGTTCGCGCAGGGACCCAGGTACTTCATTTCTACCAGGCTATTCTATGTTTGAATATAAATATTTCTTTGAATCTCGATTAGGAAAAGTGCACAAATTTATTAAACTGTTTAAATCAAACCTTGGTAATTGCAGTAGCAAATAGTTCTTCAATAAACATGATCGAGTTTCAAAAACCAATATACATGGAACATTCACACATTAGATTGCTTTAGAAGCCTATCCATTCAAACTTTGAGCAGTTGGTAATATTGATAGGTGCAGTGTGAGCGGAAATGTGCACCAATGAAGATGTTTAACGGAGAATTTGCCACCAAATTTGACGCTAAAAATTAGACAAGTAAACCACCCGAAAAACCTCAAGACCAAGTTTTTTATGTATATTGAAGGCACTACATCAGCTGTCGAACACCATCAAGTAGAAATTCAATTCAAACTTTCTGAAAATAAAGTATTATTAGGTTATGTTTTGATGTCATTGGCTTCAAAATACTCTCTACAAACCCAAGAACTTTATATATTTATAAAGATACTTTCAAAATTGTGAAGCAATCTACAGATTTGTAGTCACTACCGGTTCGCTCGATTTGTGAAAATATGTTTTAAGAAAAATGCGTGTGCAGCTTTTAGCGGTAGGTAATACAACCGTAAACTATCGTAAATGATCGGTTTGAGATTTCCTCTGACCAGGATACCATTTATTTTATTTTACAGGGTTAGAGGAGGATCCGATAAATTGAATTTGAAAATGTTGCATGGTGGCTTTACCATTTGAATTGATTTTCACTCGTTTTTTGGGGGTTTCTTGCCTTCACAGTAGTCCAAAATACCGTAGGCCGAAGCTGTGGAGTGTCTTTTGGCACACAAACAACATTATCTGTTTTATAGTAATCCTAACCAGTTTGTTAACTTGCCAGATATGATTAAGAGCAAAGTTGCCACATTCGCAAGTCGCGTGCCAAATTATTTAACGAACTTCGACAAATTCTTGTACCACGAACTCTCAGTAATGGCCAACAGAGAGGAGGAATCAGGGGCGGCGAAAAACTTTACGCCCGAGTGTGTAGAAAGCATAGGGGAGGGGTCCATTAGTAAGGATTTTTTTCCCTTTTCGCAATGCACACGTTTACACGTTCGTTTATGCAAATAGAATTGTGGTACATCGATCTTTTCAAATGTCTGTAGTGAAAGATAAATGCGTTGCTCATATAAATTTTTTGAAATGGTTCAAAATTTCGAGTGGGTACCCACTCGCTTATTTTCGAATGGGTAGTACTACCCATACTACCCACGCTTTCCGCCGGCCCTGGGAGGAATACATCAGAAAGCGGAACGATTTTGTGAGTAACTTCGTTTTACAGATTCCAAAGTTTGTTTAGGTACAGTCGAAACCATAGTGAATAGATTTCGAAGATGATTCATCGTTGTGGATAATTAGGTGAAAAGTGAGATACGCGTGTAATAGATTGCGGGAAAGATAAAATGCCAACGAACAACATTGTGTACAAACAGAATTCCAAGCAAACATAACTCGAGTCCTAAAGAACGTTGTTAGCTGTCACTTCGAATGCCAGTATGGCTAATCGATAAGGGTTTATGAGGATCGTATAGCCTGAAATTAAATATAAAAAAATTTCGATATTAGTTTGCAAAATGAAAACAGTCTTGATATTTTCTCGTCCACTATTTCCCAGAACTCAGAATATTATTCATAGATACATTTTACTTCGTAAACTGGTTCTTGACTTGTAGTATGTATATTAATCAAGTTCTTTTTTACGTAGTCGTGAAAAGGGGCATGAATTTAGAAGATATTTATTTATTCGATCTTCGGCAAATACCGTACAGATTAAGTGTAAACGACTTATAGTTATAGTGTTAAAAGTTTATAATCGCTAACTTATAACTAGATTTAGTAATATGATAGTCAAAGAGTTCGGAAGTTTCATTAAATTTGCGGCAACATCTATCTACCGGATTATTGTGGCCGTATGCTGTACGGTGCGTAGGAATCTATAAAAGCGGTCGGTTTCTTATAACACGAGGAGGAACAAACAAATTAATCCTTGAAAGAATATCGGGACAGTCAATATTGCTCGACAACATATCAAAAATGAACTTTCTTTGCAAGAAAGTACGACATGACTCCAGCGTTGGCAAATCTAGTAGCATACATCTATTATTATACGGTGGCAGACGGATAGGGTCGTTGCCATGAGTTTTCTTTAAGCAAATCGTACAAAGCTTCTTTGAACACGCTCCAATCGATTGCTTTGCACAGCTTTGTACGGCGCCCACACTTGTACAGCGTACTCCAAAATGCTACGGACCAGTACGCAGTATATAGATTTCAGAGTGTAGAAATCCTTGAAGTCAGCAGTGTTTCGTTTCAAAAAATCCAATGTTGCAAAAGTTTTAGCCGTTTTCGCTGTGATGTGGTCGACGAAGCGAAGTTTTCTGTCAAATAACACTCCCAGGTCACGGATAAATTCCACGCACTCGATGACACACGCTTGAAGGGTATATTCGCAGCGCCTTAGAGTTGTCGAGCGCCTGAAGTTTATCACCTTACATTTATCGACGTTGATCTGAATTCCATTCAGCGAGCACCACTCTTCAATATTGACTATATCCTCTTGGAGCACAGCTGAATCGAGTCCCGAAGCAATGGAGCGAAAGATTTTCAGATCATCAGCGTAGAGCAGTTTTCCAGACTTGATGCGGATGCAGAGATCGTTGATGAATAATATAAAGATAAGTGGCCCTAAGACTTCCTTGAGGGACCCCGGTTGGTATTTCAAATGCGCTTGAGCATGTGGTGCCGATTCTAACAAAAGCGGATCGTTCAGAAAGGTAAGATTGTAACCACTTGGTTACCCACAGAGGAAATCCTAATCGCTGTAGTTTCATAACCGCAATGTTGTGCCGCACCTTGTCGAATGCTTTGGCGAAATCAACTTGCTGGCACTTCTCGACGGCTGGAACTAGAAAATTTGTGTACGTCAAAAAGTTCGAAGTTGTCGAGCGTTTCTTTACAAAGCCGTGCTGACGTTCATCAATTATGTGTGAAGATGCAGCGTACATTGCATTGTAAACAAACTTTTCCAGAACTTTAGCCAAACAATTCAGAAGCGAGATCCCTCTATAGTTTTCAATATTATGTGTGTTTACTGCCTTATGGATAGGAACTATAGCAGCTTCTTTCCACACACTTGGAAAAACATTTTCCGTGATCGAGCGCTTGAAAATAATGCTTACTGGTACAGATAGCGCTCGGGCACAATGTTTTATGAACAAAGGGGGCAAACAATAGCCCTTTCAACGGGTCAACGCTGGACAAAGCTATCAAAACATCGGCATCGTTTACGTTAGGGAAGGGAAGGCTGATATTATAGGTTTGCAATGTTTCAAGGTAGTCTTGCGAAGGGTAGACCGGAGGGCTGGTAAATACATCTCGAAAGTGATCTGCAAAAAGATCCACCGATTCGGCTGTGGACTGTGAACATTTCTCTTGAAGATAAACATTTTCTGGAATTCCACCGGAGCGTCTTCTGCTATTTATAAACTTCCAGAATGTCGAGGGATTATTCCGCAGGTTGCATTGGACTTGGTTGAGATACTCACCGAATGCACTGTTTCGGGCTGTTTCATATTGCAGCTCAATTTGTCGAAGAATAACTTTGTTGTCGTCGGTTCTGTGATGTAAGAATCGCTTACGTTGCTTCCGTAGTACGTTGTGCAGCCGGCCAAGCTCAGCGTTCCACCACGGATACTTATAATCTACTTTTTATTGGTACGTTTTTTAGGAACATTGCAGAGAAGAATTCCATATATGGTCTCGTAGAACGCCGAAACAGCCGGATCAAATCATTTCCATCCAGCATATCGTGCCAATTGACTGCGCCAATGGCCGATGAGATTTCATCGAGGTTGCATCGAGTAAAATCAAAGTTGAGGTCGTCATTAGTTGTATCAGAATCGTCGCTGTCGTTAGAACACGCGTCAAATCTTAAAACGAAGGGCTTATGGTGAGGGTCTATCTTAAGTATAGATGTCGGAGACTCGATCAGTTCGAACACTTTCGTGTCGTTTACGAAGGCTAGATCGAGTGTCCGTCCGTTCACATTGCTAAGAGAGCAGATTTGATATAAACCATCAGAGACCAAAGTTTCTGTAATGGCCGTTTCTTGCACCGATGTCGCATTTTCTGGAATGTAGCACTTAAGATCGTCATCGAAAAACCACCGGAGATGAGGAAGGTTGTAATCACCAACAACTAGTACATTGTCTCGCCTGCTGACTTTGTCCGCGGAGGAGTGTACTTTATACAAGTCAGGATCACTGTTCGGCCTCAGATAAATGCAGCAAATAAATAACGACCGACCTGGCAGGGAAACGCGTACGACAAACTGTACCAAACATTCACATCCAGGCATTTTTAGTTCAGTCGCAGCAAGATTTTTCTTTATCGCAATAAGAACACCGCCTCCGCGGCGTAGATGGCTGGTAGAAGAATTACGATCGCAACGATAAATAGCGTAGTTCGTCGTAAGCTTGGAATTTAATATATCATCGTGTAGCCAGGTTTTGGTAAGAACAATAATGTCGTAATCGCAGGAAGTAAGGGCAAGCAAGAAGGTCTGAGTTTTCGTTCTCATTCCACGGACGTTCTGGTAGTAGACGGACAGGAAATCTTCAGAGGTCAAGTGTGTGATATGAATGAATCGATGAGAAACCAAGCTTACTTGGATGTTAGCGGCGTCTCTACAGTGATCAGGGGTGGAATTTGGGTGTGCGGAGGTCTCCAAAAATTCTGACCGGCTCGTCCTGTATCCTCAAATTCGCGAAACCGAATACCTAATGGCCATGTATCCGCTGACATAGCTTTTACCTTAAGACTAACTGGCATGCTCACCTTAA
This sequence comes from Topomyia yanbarensis, assembly GCF_030247195.1. NCBI lineage: Eukaryota > Metazoa > Arthropoda > Insecta > Diptera > Culicidae > Topomyia > Topomyia yanbarensis. The sequence goes on along the minus strand of NC_080671.1, from coordinate 321,133,842 downwards.
AGGATACAAAACTGCGCGTGTGCACTTTTCTGCCTCTAGGAACCAGCTTGTCAGCCTTCACGTCCTCAGAATCCAGTCTCGTACGCACCATTTGCAGTACGGTGTCGTCAGGTACCTGCGGGTCAATGCCGGAAAGATATAACCAGAACTTTGGTTCGTCGCTCGCGATAGCTCCCGGGCAGCTATATTTGGGCCAGAGTTACAATTTGCTGTTCCACACAGAAGTTTCGCCGGGCAGTGGGACGTGCTATCCTCCTCGTTGCCGGTGTCGCGCAGTCTTTTAGCTCTGAATCGCGGAACTGATTGATACATACGAGGTGTCAAAACGGGAGTTGCTGGAACAGAGTCAATTAGCGCCTTGAAATTGGTGCGAATTTCAGTCCGAATGTCTGCGAGAATGGCATCTTTGATTTCGGTTTTGAGGGAATCTATTATGTGTTCATTCGCTGCATTCACAGATACTAAAGCATTCGAAAAACGAGCTTTACTCAGGATATTTTTGCAGGCACAACACATCCAAATCAGGTGGCCGCTTGATTTCAAAGCATCGTGAATTTCCGGTTCCATCCCAGTACAACGCAAACAAACTCCAGGCGAGCAAAAACCGCCGCACTTAATAATTTCTCCTGCCACGTCGTTTGTGCATTTTTCACAGATCCCGGTGATTTTTTTTTTCTGTGTAAATGGCAACACGGCTCGAGTCATGTACGATAGCTATGAATCTCAGAGTTAGATGGCGCTGTCGTCAGAAATCATGCGATGGATGTAATACTCGAATGAAATAGATTGGTTTGGTGAGTGCGGTGAGTGATACTAACAGCAGTGAAGCGACGTAGGAGCGAAAACACTAGCCGGAGCTGTAATTGTGTGTGTTGAACGCTACACAGTTTGCATCCTTGCCTTTAATCATTTGTTCTTGTTCATAGTTGAAGCAACTCAACTCTCCATAGGTACAATGACTCTCAGAGCATGAAGACGTGTTTTTCAGTCTGTGCAGTGTAATACTACGTTCACACTACGAGTTAAAACACGTTTTAACACTCGGAATACCAAGGGGGTAAAAAAAATGGGAACGCTTACTTTGACCGGTCATATCTCAGCTGTTACATAATCGATTTTAAATCTGTCTTCACCAATATAAAGGTATGTCTTTTGAGAACACGTCGAATTAAAAAAATAGAAGAATAGAGTTGTCTACCGTAAGTTACAGTAAAAAGAGTATAACAAAGTCAGTGAGAAAAAAATGGGAACGCTTCTTTGACTTGCCATATCTTAGCTGTTTGCTCACCAATTTTAATTCTTTCTTCACCATTGGATAGGTAAATCTTTTATAAAAACAGCGAACAAAGAATGATGGAAATCAAATTTGTATATCTGAAGTAATTGTAAAAACAGTAATTGAGAGTCAGTACAGACGAAATGACTTTTTCTGTTCAAACAATCGTATCACGACCGTTTGTCAACCAATTTCAATTTTCCTTACACCAATGCAATCCTAAGAGCTTCTAGACTTGTAATATATGCAATAAATAGTAGATTTTCAAAAATTACTATACTTTTTCGAGTTTTTAGGAGATAGGATTTTTACAATGTACGTGGCATACGGTTGATTGAAATTCTTTGCGACTTGTTAGTTTTACGGTTTGAAAATTACCTGTTTACTCAATAGTTCTACATATTATACATGGATATTATTATATCAAAGTGCTTGCACGGACGTGAAGAAACACATTATTGTATGTAAGTTACTAAATAATAGAGTGTGTTAGGACGATTCAGTAAATACGAAGAAGTTCAGAATTTTAAAATATTCGTCATATAACTTTAAATTTGAAGCGATGACCTATGCATTTTAATACACCAGTCGATTGTAATTGATGGCGGCTACAATTTCTGAAAAAACACATTTTTATATTTTCTCAAAAAATAGCCAAAAGTACGTAGAAGTACAGAAATTCCATTTAGTTGGCAAATAACGTCGAGTTCAAAGTGATGGCCTATACCTTTTTATATACCAATCGATTATAATTGATTTTGGTTACAATTTCTGGAAGAACGATTTTTATATTTTCTCAAAAAATAGACAAAATTACGTAGAACTACAGTAATTTCATTTAGTTGACAAATAGCTTCAAGTATTCAAAGCTATCACCTATTCCATTTATACACCAATCGATTGTAATTGATTTTGGCTACAATTTCTTAAAGAACAAATTTTTATATATTCTCAAAAAATAGCCAAAAATACGTACAAGTACAGAAATTTCATTTAGTGGGCAAATAACGACGAATTCTAAGGGATGATTTATACGTTTTTATACACCAATCGATTGTAATTGATGGCGGCTATAATTTTTGAAAGAACACATTTTTATATTTTCTCAAATAATAGACAAAATACGTAGAAGTACGGAAATTTGATTTAGTTGGCAAATAAGGTCAAATTCAAAGTGATGACCTACACTTTTATATATATACCAATCGATTGTAATTGATTTCGGCTACAATTGTTGCAAGATAAACTTTTCATATTTTCCCAAAAAAACAACAAAAATACGTAGAAGTACAGAAATTTCGTCTGATTGGCACATAACTACAAATTTCCGTACTTCTACGTATTTTTGGCTAATGTTTGAGAAAATATAAAAAAATGTTCTATCAGAAATTGTAGCCGCCATCAATTACAATAGATTGGTGTATAAATAGTGTAGGTCATCCCTTTTAATTTGCAGTTATTTGTCAATCAAACGAAATTTCTGTACTTCTACGTATTTTTGTCGTTTTTTTAAGAAAATATAAAAAGTTTATCTTGCAACAATTGTAGCCGAAATCAATTACAATCGATTGGTATATATAAAAGTGTAGTCATCACTTTGAATTTGACCTTACTTGCCAACTAAATCAAATTTCCGTACTTCTACGTATTTTGTCTGTTTTTTGAGTAAATATAAAAATGTGTTCTTTCAGAAATTGTAGCCACCATTAATTACAATCGATTGGTGTATAAAAAAGTATAAATCATCCATTAAAATTCGACGTTATTTACCCACTAAATGAAATTTCTGTGCTTATACGTAGTTTTGGCTATTTTTTTTAGAAAATATAAAAATATGTTCTTTCAGAAATTGTAGCCAAAATCAATTACAATCGATTGGTGTATAAATGGAATAGGTGATAGCTTTGAATACTTGAAGCTATTTGTCAACTAAATGAAATTACTGCAGTTCTATGTACTTTTGACTATTTTTTGAGAAAATATAAAAATCGTTCTTCCAGAAATTGTAACCAAAATCAATTATAATCGATTGGTATATAAAAAGGTATAGGCCATCACTTTGAACTCGACGTTATTTGCCAACTAAATGGAATTTCTGTACTTCTACGTACTTTTGGCTATTTTTTGAGAAAATATAAAAATGTGTTTTTTCAGAAATTGTAGCCGCCATCAATTACAATCGACTGGTGTATTAAAATGCATAGGTCATCGCTTCAAATTTAAAGTTATATGACGAATATTTTAAAATTCTGAACTTCTTCGTATTTACTGAATCGTCCTAACACACTCTATTATTTAGTAACTTACATACAATAATGTGTTTCTCCACGTTCATGCAATCATTTTGATATAATAATATCCATGTATAATATGTAGAACTATTGAGTAAACAGGTAATTTTCAAACCGTAAATCTAACAAGTCGCAAAGAATTTCATTCAACCGTATGCTACGTACATTGTAAAAATCCTATCTCCTAAAAACTCGAAAAAGTATAGTAATTTTTGAAAATCTACTATTTATTGCATATATTACAAGTCTAGAAGCTCTAAGGATTGCATTGGTGTAAGGAAAATTGAAATTGGTTGACAAACGGTCGTGATACGATTGTTTGAACAGAAAAAGTCATTTCGTCTGTACTGACTCTCAATTACTGTTTTTACAATTACTTCAGATATACAAATTTGATTTCCATCATTCTTTGTTCACTGTTTTTATAAAAGATTTACCTATCCAATGGTGAAGAAAGAATTAAAATTGGTGAGCAAACAGCTAAGATATGGCAAGTCAAAGAAGCGTTCCCATTTTTTTCTCACTGACTTTGTTATACTCTTTTTACTGTAACTTACGGTAGACAACTCTATTCTTCTATTTTTTAATTTGACGTGTTCACAAAAGACATATCTTTCTATTGGTGAAGACAGATTTAAAATCGATTATGTAACGGCTGAGATATGACCGGTCAAAGTAAGCGTTCCCATTTTTTTAGACCCCCTTGGTAGTCCGCGTAACTTTTTACCCCCTTGGTATTCCGAGTGTTAACGGTATCTTGATGACATTTTTCTTGTTGCTAATTATTAAAACAAGTTTTAACTCTGTAGTGTGAACATGGTGTAACGCAGTAAAGCAAAGCTAACTAATCCGCTCTCAGGGTTATCCTGAGCCATCTAGGTAAGGTAAATTTTCGAGATTTTCCCTATTTCCCGTTAACAGTTATAAAAGCAACAGAGCAGTAGCAGTGTATATAATCTTGTGAGCTGCTTGGATATTGTTATAAATAAAATGTAAGTAGCGCTACTAGATTACGTTCTTCTCTCTTGGTTCTCCTACTAACGTGCACTAGGAAACAGGCCCGTGCAAACGTAAATTCCTTTGAAAATGACACACCTCAAGGTAAAATGGATGTCGAAATAAAGTAGACTCCCCGGCTCAAGGTCTATCCATGCTCGGCCACCGGGCCTTACGTGATCTTCTTCCGGGTCAAAGTGTTTGAATGTACTGAAGATTTCACGAGCTCTGACGGAACGATATTCTGCCGTGACAGAAATATCGAAAATTCACCCTGATAAGCGTGGTGATAGTGGTGGTAAATAGTTTGAATCATGCAAAATATATTGCTGGCTACGGGTCCTTTACGATGGAGTTCAGAATATATATACCAGCTAATCGGATTGAAGTCGACAGGGTCGTCGCCGATTCGAGTCTGAATTGCGAGGATCCGCTCACACATGGGGTTGGCTGTTTCAAAGACCCCTTGATCCAACCAGTAAAGATACACTCAGGTTTTTTTTTACGCGGGGGATACGAGCCGCGTAAATGAAAACCGCGTAAATGAAAACCGCGTAAATTTCAAAATCCGCGTAAATGAAAACCGCGTAAATTTCAAAATCCGCGTAAATGAAAACCGCGTAAATTTCAAAATCCGCGTAAATGAAAACCGCGTAAATTTCAAAATCCGCGTAAATGAAAACCGCGTAAATTTCAAAATCCGCGTAAATGAAGACCACTTAAATTTAAGAATCCGCGATAAAGGGAACCTCATTGATGGATACCGCGTAAATTCCAAAATCCGCGTAAATGAAAACCGCGTAAATTTCAAAAATCGCGTAAAAAAAACCGCGTAAAAAAATACCGCGCAAAAAAAAACCGCGTAAAAAAAAACTTGAGTGTATTGTAGTGCAAACGCTTGCATTCAGTATCAGTCGCAGCTGACGGAAAGAGGACATATGTCAGCTCAGACTCTTATCGGGTGACCTTCGCCGCGTCTGCTCTACCCGACTACCTTCTCTTCGAAAAGTTGCGTCTACCCGTTCGGCTTTTGTGCCACAGCTCATGAATTGTATTAATTGTAAACAACTGGGACACACAGCCTCCCATTGTAGCAACGAACGTTTGTGCAGTGGGTATCATGTGGATGATTTTTCTGGAAGGGATGTTGAAAAGTGTCTCTACTGTGGGGGAAACCCAGAAAATCTCCTAGCATGTCCCGCGTACAAACAGCACGAAGAGAAACTTAAGCATTACTTTCAGGGACGCTCTAAGCGATCTTTTGCAGGAAAGTTAAAGATAGCTACACTTCAGGACCCCACTAACATAGATATAAACTTGTTCACTGACGAAGACAACTGTGATCAACCCCAGGAAGGAACATTTTCTGCTGTGCCTAGAAGCAATAGAAAAGGGAGGAAGATTTCCTATCCCAAACTTTTTTGTAAAGGCCAAAAAGTGCCTCTTCAAGGTCTACCTAAAATAACTATTCGAGAAAATACTGGTGCAAATCCGAAGCAGGGAACTGCCAGTCTCAAAAAGCTGAGCTCAGAAAAGGAGTTCCCCGCACTTCCTGGGACATCAAAAGCCCAAGTGTTCCCATATCACGCCCAGAGAAAGAAACTAGTGGCTTCATAAATTTTTCCGACATTGCGGACCATATTTTTCAGCTTTTAATATATCTGACCTTCTTAAAAGCATATTGATAAGCTTTCTTTTCGCTGTAAAAACATTCTTGATGCAGTACACTGCAAAATGGCACCTCCTTTCAGCGATTGTATCTTTCGATAGCTAATTCATCAAACTCGGTCACGGATCCGATCACTGTTCTACAGCGTAATTTCATTATCCCGAAAATCGATTCATTAAAAATGTTTAAAATAATTTGAAATGCGATACAATATGCAAAACATTGCTTGCTTAAGAAATAGACCTCAACTTCCACGATTTTAATGTTATTCGCTTGAATCGAGAAGACTCTTACGGTGAAGCACTTTTGCGGATCAAAAAGTGCTACTCTTTCGATCGGATAGACTTCTCCTCGACATCAGCTATTGATGTTTTCGCTTGCCAAACCAGGATTAAAGGCAAAGACCTTTGCATTGCTTCCACCTACATCTCCTCTAGAGCCTTTGTTAGTCACCGACGGCTTTGCGATATTGTTGAACTCCTCGCCGCACCGAGGCTAGTTGTAGGTGATTTTAACTCCCAGGGTACGGCATGACGATAATCGATCTACCTCAATTCATGAGCTTTGCCACAACTTCAATATGACCATTTTGAACACGGGTGAAACGACATAGATTTCTGACCAACCACCTCCCCTCCCACCCCGCGTCCAAGCCCCTTAGATTTGTCCCTCTGTTCGACATCGCCGCGATTAGATTGTGTGTGGAAGGTAGTCTCAGAATCCCACGGCAGCGACTATCTGTCAATCGCAATTAATTGCTAACGGTTCATGACCACCGAATACAATCAATGTCTCGTATGGCCTCACACAAAATATTAATTGGAGGAGCTATCCGGCAAGATCGAGTTCACACAAGAGCTTTCTTCGGAGATAGAGTAAGGGTTCCTGGCAGGCTTGGTTCTCAATACTATGATTCAGGCTCAGACTAAACGCATACCAGACGTGAACTCACGCGGGCGTCCTCCCAATCCATGGTGGGACAAAGAGTGCTCAGACGTGTACGCGCAGAAGGCCGCTGTGTATAAGACCTTCCGGGACGACGGGCTGCCAGCTAGCTACCGACAGTACGCGATGGCGGAAACGCGTATGAAGAGTTTGATAAATGCCAAAAAACGTAGCTACTGGCGCCGGTTCGTCGACGGACTAACGAGAGAAACATCGATGAGCACTCTTTGGAGTACGGCCCGGCACTTACGAAACCGAAACAGTACTAACGAGAGCGTGGAATATTCAAACCGTTGGATATTCGATTTTGCCAAGAAGGTTTGTCCGGATTCCGCCCCGGCACAGAAGATCTACCGCGCCGCGTCCCCTCACGATAACGCGAACGAAACACCGTTTTCGATGGTGGAGTTCTCACTTCTCTCTTATCATGTAACAATAAAGCCCCAGGGCCAGACAGAATTAAATTTAACTTGTTAAAGAATCTGACAGACTCTGCCAAGAGACGCTTGTTGAATTTCTTGAGGCTAACATTGTCTCACACGATTTGAGACAAGTGAAGGTCAATGCCATCCAAAAACCAGGAAAATTAGCCTCCAACCACAATTCGTATCGACCGATCGCAATGTTGTCCTGTATCCGGAAGTTGTTCGAGAAATCTCGCCTCGACAATTGGATCGAAGTAAATGCCTTACTGGGGACGAACGATTGTCTGGCATCGATCAATAGAAATCAAATGGCCTACACTAGCAAAGAGCAGATGGTATCAGCTTTTCTTGGATATTCAGGGGGCTTTTGAATCAGTTTCTACAAAATTCTTTCTGAAAAGCTGCACCAACATGGTCTTTCACCGATTTTAAACAACTTTTTGCTAAACTTATCTGAAAAATACACACATTTTTCACATGGTGATAGATCATCGTGATCAAGCTACATGGGTCTTCCCCATGGCTCATGTCTTAGCCCCTTTCTCTACAACTTGACAAATGTCTTGTCAATTCCTGCACACTAAGGCAGCTGGCAAACTACGGTGTGGTCTTTATTACAGGTCTCAAAGCTGTCAATTTGCAAGGACCATTGCAAGATAACTAGAACAATTTGTCTGCTTCGGCGCTCCAGCTGGGTATCGAATTTTCCAAGGAGAAAACTGAGCTAGTCGTATTTTCAAGAAAACGTGATCCAGCGCAACTACAGTTTCAATTGATGGGTCAAACTATTGCTCAGGTTTCAACTTTCAAATATCGCGAGGTCTGGTTCGAAATGTACCTGGGGATGTCACATCAGGTGTCTAAAACAGAAGTGAGAACAAAGGATCAACATTTTCCGTACAATAACCGGAACATGGTGGGTTGCCCACCCAGAAGACCTTATCAGGTTGTACCAAACAACAATATTATCAGTGATGGAGTACGGGAGTTTCTGTTTACGCTCCACTGCGAACATACATTTCATCAAACTTGAGCGAATCCAATATTGTTGTTTGAGTTTGCATGCACTCGACACATACGATGAGTCTAGAAGTGCTGGCGGACGTCCTTCCGCTGAAAAATCGATTTTGGGACATCTCATATCAATTTTTCAACCGATGTGATATCTTGAAACCGTTAATAACTGCAAATTTTGAGAGGCTTGTCGAGCTCAATTCTCAAACCCGATTAATGTCCTTGTACTTCGATTACATGGCACAAAATATTAAAAATCCCAACAGTGTCAATCTCCCGCATCTTTTCTGATTCAACTGCATTCTTCGACACATCCATGAAAGACAAGATTCGTGGAATCCCGGATCACATACGTCCGCAAGTGATCCCAAGCATATGTCATAGTAAATTTTGAGAAGTCGATTGGAACAAGATGTTTTACACCGACGGGTCAAGCCACGACGGCTTCACTGGCTTCGGTATATTCATATCAAAACCTCACCGCCTCATTCAAACTCAATGATCCTGCTTCAGTTTACGTCACAGAACTTTCTACTATTCAGTATGTATACTCTTGGGATTATTGATACTTGGCCCACCGATCATTACATTATTTATTTCGGACAGCCTTAGCTCAATAGAATCTCTCCGTACGATAAAACCAAGCAAGCACATTCCATAATTTCTGGGGAAACTATGGAAGCTCCTGCGTGCTTTGTCTGCAAGATCGTAATAGATTGTTTTAGTTTGGGTTCCCTCGCGTCACTCCATCCTAGGCAATGAAGAATTGTACTCTTTAGCTAAGGTGGGCGCTATCTACTAATCTACGAATCTACCAAGCTGCTTCAATGCATTTTTCAATATCTTTCGTCAGAGAACGCTAGAATATTGACTGACATTTTGGAGGAATGGAAAGTTAGGACGGTGGCTACATTTTATTATTCCCATGGTATCAATGAAACCTTAGTTCAGAGGAATGGATATGGGTCGGGATATCATTCGTGTGATTCCTGGGCTCATATCTAATCACTAAACGTAAGACGCTCATCTCCGACGAACAGCGGTACTGCGCTTGAGGCGACGGTTACCACGATATCGACCATAGTGTCTGGTCATGCATCGGGTACAGTTCTGTCAGATCTCAACTATAGAATTTGCTTCGGGCTCGAGTAAGATCACCGGTTTGGTATGTACGGGTAAGGCTCTCTAAACACCATAAATATGCAGAGTAAACTACCCCTTGTATTTTTCATATAATTCTCAGATATGCTCTCCCTCGGCATGAGACTGTACCTTGATGTGGTCCGGGGGCTTTTCCACCAAAGCAGTATTACAGTAATTATATCACAGAAACTTGGGATACGATTATTTTCTTTTTAGTTGAACTACATTGTGATAAATTTTAGTACTTAATTTGGCGACCTTTATTATCCACTGCCATGGTCAAATAATATACAATGTGGGTTTAGGGCCCGATTCTCTCTGCAGGCACCCTTCTTTTGTTGCTATATTTTCAATTAGATCCATGCTAACACTCACTAACACAAATTACATATTCTCTCATATACACTAACAATCTCTCATTCCAAACGTACAAACGTGGCCTACGCTATAACACAAAGCTGGTCACAAAAACGAACGCCCGCGATCTCGCCAATATTCAAACACCCCGATTGATTAGGTGAGCATTGGAACCTAAGAACCTAAGCTCGCGCAATCATGAATCGGTCACGTCTGGAAGTCTCCGCCCAAATTCATGCCTTTAGTTGGACCAATAGAAATAAAAATTAGACAAGACGTCCACGCGCGATCATTGAAGAATACATGCTAATGGCCACACTCTTATAAAAATAATGTGTCCACGCGAAGTTACATACATACTAGCACATGCGACAAAAACGTCTACATAAAAACTCTCGAATCCTTCGCGATCATCCACGCACGACCACACCCATGATCTCGTAAAAAGTATAACACCCTGGTGACTAAGTGAATGGTTTAGCACTTTTAAATTAACAATCCCGGTCTCGAGAGTGAACCTCCAAATGCCCGTGTTCGCGCGATCATGAATCGGTTTCGTCCGGAATCCCCTATTCTCGGCCCTAGTAGCATAAGTCCAATGCCTTCAGGTGGACCAATCAAAAATATAATGCTCATATCTACTAAACTACATAAAAATCGAATGTATACACACAAAGTCACATACACACGACAAACAAATATAAAAATGCTTGAGCCCTTCGCGACCATCCACGCAACCTATACCCGCGCTCTTCCAGACATTATAACATCCCGGTGATAATATGAACGTCTCAGCACTTGTAATCACTCAAACGCAGTCTCAAGCGTGAACCTACAGTTCCCCGCACTCGCGCGATCATTAATTGTTCACGTCCGGAAGTCTCTATCCTCGATTCCAGAAGTTTAGGTCCATGCCTTCAATTGAATCAATTATATGACCGGGAATTCTAGTGATATGGAGTAACTCACTGTGTGTGATCCGTACACCGAAAACTAAATATCAGAATGACGGTCCGCGTGGCACATGCACACGAGCACACGCGACAAACACGCCAACAAACGATACTTCAGCTCATCGCGATCATCTACGCACACCTACATTCGCGATCGCAACACTCCGGTAAAAATATGAACGCTTTAGTACTTACGAAGTTACAAACGCGGTCTGAAACGCGAACCCGCAAACGCGCGCGATCATGAATCGGTCACGTCCGGAAATCTTTATCCTCCATTCTAGTAACTTAGGTCCATACATTCAGTAGTACCAATCGAAAAATAAAGCTCATATGCACAAGGTAACACGTTCCTTGGCGACATGACTGAGAACTCTAGTGATATGGAAGAACCCACTTTTTCTAGAATCTGAACCGCACAAGAAAAATGAAGTATCAGATTCACGGTCCGCGCGCGATCATTCCAGAATACACGCAAATATGCGGAAGCAAACGGCATTTATATAGAATTTATGCACGCCAAGTTATATACACGTTAGCACACGCGACATACAAAGGCACACGCGATCGAACACGTTAACGTACAAATGCTCGAGCTCCTCGCGATGATACACGCGATCGCGAGTTCCTATGCCCGCACATACCTGAACCGTACAATGAATATCACATTCAGAATCACGGCCCGCTACAATTGGCCTAAAGCAGTGTTTCAGTGGGCGACATTGCCTGTCTCGTCTGCAAATTGTAGTATGTGATTCTGATGGGGAGCCCTTCCGAGAACCTAGCTCTACAGCTCCAGTAGGATAACTCTCAAAAAAAATTCGGCGCATTATTAATACTCAATAACAATACTAACTCTTTATTTTATTTTTATTTATTTTCGGTCTCATGCGTTATATTCTTGTGTTGACCTTTTCGAGCTCATACATCCAAGAAGAGCAAAATTGCTGCCAACAATGATTCTTCTCTGCCATCAGACGTCGCCAGGTTTTAGAACAATGGAGATGTATTTTCATAATCGATGGAATCAGATAAGTAGGAACGATCGACAAACTTCAAGTAGTATATTACACATTTCTTATTTTAACCTATTATATCCTAGCGTATGAAATTTCATACGCAGAACTATCCATCGTTCAACGCGTATTTACTGCAGAATTTTGGCATCTAACTACTTTATTATTGCACTAATGGGATCATTGCACCTCATATTTCATTGTAAAACAAGACAACTGCCATTTTTTATAGTTTTGTTTACATTTTTGAAACGTGTATAGTTGGGGCAAATGGCAGTAAGTAAGCAATACATTTAATTGAATTTTATTGTTGGAATTCCTGCTAATAATTCCAATATGTGACAAAACGTTCGTACAGATGTAAAAGAAGTGTTATCTATCAGAAAATCCGAAGAAATATGTCAAACAACTTAAAATTTGTTGCTTTTATTTCAGCGCACGAATTTTTTTGCACGAGAAATTTTCATTCTCAATACCATTTTAAGCGGTGATTTTATTTTTCCCATAATCTTTGATACATTTTTTGGTGGAATTGAAGATATCACTGCATTTGGCTCACTTTTTGAAACCCCTGGGTTATAATGGGTTAACGTATAAAATATTATTAGTATTAAAATATCATTTACAGGCTCCATACATATCTCAACACACGCAAATGCACAAATGCTTGACAGGTGACTGGGCCAAGTGCATTCACTCGTAGGATCTATCATTTCGATGATCGCCTCGATTCTACGAAACCAGTGCACAAGTAAGCTGACATAAGCTAGTCTCATCTGGTGAATGCATGTAACCTCGAAACCCCAGAAACGACAGGACGAGACGGACAGACTCGACGGGGCCTAGTTCAGAGTTTTTGGGCATTCTTCAATGCACGGTTAGTGACCTGAAAAAAAGAAACACTCACATCCAAAATGCACAAACGCCCCAAACTTTCACGATAACACAAACCTGGTCAAAAACGCGAACTTACATTACAATTTCAATCATCCACACACACACACCTACGCTCGCAATTTCGCCAACATTAAAACACCCCCTTACTTAAGTGAACTTTTCAGCACCTATAACTTTACAACCGCGGTCTCAAGCATTAACCCACCACTCGCGCGATCATGGACCGGCTACGTTTGGAATTCTCTAGTCTCGATCAGCCTAGACTCATGCCTTCAGTTGGATCAATAAAAAATGACGCTCATATTCAGCAGACAACACGTTCCTCTACCATACACTAAAAATTAATTATCAGATTCACGGTCCGCACGCGATCGTTCAAGAATACACGTGAATATGCGAATGGCCACACGAATCTAAAATCGAATTTATGCATGCAAAGTTAGAGACACGTTAGTTAGCATTCAAATGCTCGAGCCTTTAGCGATCACACTATTACACAATTAGTAAACGCCCACGCTAACCCAGACAAATATGCACTCCTGGACTCGAATGTTAAAAATCACACCTTCCACGCATACACAACCCAGGACTGAACATTAGATCCATACATACAAAGCAACAAGTAATAATTACAGGTATTCGTCTGGCAACCGGGGGAAGTACATCTCAAACGCAGAACTTATCATTTCAATGATGGCCTTGGATCTGCGTTGCCTGTGTTCAAGGCACCATAGCTTTGTCCGTCAGGTCAAGGATGTATGAAACCCGCTAGCCACCACCCTCGGCCCTAGCTGCCCATAAAGGGATAAAACAATTCTCAGAAATGCTCTGTTCCTCGTTTTCCGTACACCAACGATGGTTTGAAGCAACTTCAAGGTGAAACGAAACTTCTCTGTCGACTGAGTCAATAAACACGGGACCTACAGCACAAATATCACACGCGAAACGCGGTGTGTTGCCGATCCGCAACTGGAATGGAAAAACCTAAAAAGCACTTTTGGTTTAGCAAAGAAAAGCGACCAGATAAATCTTATTGTCGATGGTAAAAAAACCAACAATAATGCAGAAGTCTGTGAGTCTTTTAATGTCTTCTTCTCTAGTATAGGGCAAAAACTGTCAAATGATATCCCCACCACCTCAAACATTTGTCCTTTAAGTAATGTTCGTCGCGTCCGTGAGTCAATATTTTTACGTCCTTCATCAACAAACGAAGTAATTATGCTGATACATAGCCTAGATAATAAGAAGAGTAGTGGCCCTGATAACATTCCTGTCAATATGTTAAAAGGAAATTCTTGCGCTTTTTCTAGAATCCTTTCTCAATGTTTCAACATAATTGTTCAATCTGGTTATTACCCTGACTGTCTCAAAGTGGCTAAAGTCATCCCTGTTTTTAAATCAGGTAACTGTTGTGATTGTAATAATTATCGTCCTATATCTACACTGTCCGTCTTCAACAAAATCCTCGAAAAACTATTTGTTGCTAGATTATTAGAATTTTTGAACAAACACAGCGTTCTCTATAGATTTCAGTATGGGTTTAGACAAGGCTCTAGCACCCAAACCGCTATAATTGAATTAGTAGATCTAATAATGAGCGAAGTGGATCGTAAAAACATTGTTGGTGCTCTATTCCTAGACCTTAAAAAAGCATTTGACACTTTGGACCACACAATACTGCTGGCCAAGCTTGAATGTTACGGTATCAGGGGCATTGCTCATTCTGTTATTCATAGTTACCTGACGAATAGAAAGCAGTTTGTATCTGTGGATGGTGAACGTAGTAGCCTTGCTCCCATTGGAATCGGTGTCCCTCAAGGTAGTAATATAGGACCTTTGTTATTTCTGTTGTATATTAATGACCTAGGTAACTTGAGGCTTACTGGAACTCCTAGACTGTTTGCTGATGGCACAGCTCTGTTTTATCCCAACAATGATGTCAATACTATTATTAACTCGATCGATAACGATCTAAGTGTTCTCGACCAATATTTCAAAGCAAATTTATTATCACTAAACCTTTCCAAAACTAAGTACATGATCTTCCGATCCATACGGAAAACTTTACCAACACATCATCATCCCAAACTTAGAGATTGTACAATTGAAAATGTGGACTGTTTCAAATATTTGGGTATACACTTAGATCCTACGTTATCCTGGACACACCATATAAAATTCATCGAAAAGCGTGTGGCATCCTCCTGTGGTATTTTGTGGAGAGTTAAAGCGTTTGTTCCCCAGCGAGCTCTATTGAACTACTACTTTGCATACATTCATTCACAACTTAACTACTTAGTATCGGTATGGGGACGAGCAGCGAGCTCTCACCTTAAAAAGCTACAAACACTACAAAACAGATCCCTGAAAATTATATTTAATAAACCACTTTTATATTCGACTTTGTTGTTATACTCTGAAAGTGCCCACAATATTTTACCCATAGCCCACTTATGTGACGTACAAACATTATTATTCATACACGACAATCTACATAACTCCATCGCGCAGCATAATATACATTTTACAACTTTAACACATTCTCGTTCAACACGTCGAAATAGTAACTTGCAACGCATTCGAGCAGCCACAAACCTTGGCCAAAAGCGCATTCTTTTTATTGGCCCTACCAAATTTAATGCACTTCCACTTGACATGCAGAGAATCGACAATCGTACCATCTTCAAGACTAGATTGAAACAGTACTTTAAACATAGGCTTAACGAAATATTTAATTAATGATATTGTTTTGTAATTTAATGTAAACATCCGTCAGAAGTATTTAACTTTAATTTAATTTATAATGTGGATCCCTTAACAGGAAATCTATTTCCACTGGGATTCCACCTTAGTTAATTATCTTAAACTAATTGCACATCAATAAATGTCTGTCTCAGCTCAGTTTGTTTTATTTGTTTTGTTTGTTTTTGTTGCCATTGTTCATGGGCTGAGACAAGTTGCGTCCACTACCAGGGGGCTCTTGTATGAGTTCTTTGGTGTGGGGGAGTGTGGTGGGCAATTAAAAAAGAAAAAAAAAAACTGAGCCGTACTATGCACTCGTCTGGATGAACATCTGCATGCTCGAGGAGGACCACCCGGCGTCCCATCACATGATGCTTCCTAATGAAGGCCGCCCGAATCTATAATCCATACCGCTGATTGCGCGATGCCGCAATATTATCCACCCCCTGCCATTTTTGTCCACCGTCTCTCCCCTGTCTTTGATATCCAGATGCAGTAATTCATACCCCTCCTGAATTTCTTCGCAAAACCCATTATCTCGTTAAGAAATGCCCAACTGTACTACTACTAATACAAATATTTCCAATTGACTCCCCTAAACATAAAAAATTCAATCACTTCTTCTAGTATATAAAACAATCTCTCATGACGTTGCAGTCTTTTCATGACCACCTCCATGGCATTTTGCGATGCTACCAGTATTATTATAACGAGTTATGGTGCAATAAACGATCGTTTGATTCACAGTAAGGAGTTTGAGCTCACGATCAATCGCTGGTTGTTATTTTCTAGCTCAATAACTCAAAATCATACAATTTCGTTTGAATTTCATGGCTGACCACTTCTTTGCTTTTAATTTAGAAAAAATGATTGTGTACGCTTGTAAACAATATTCCGACCCGTCAATCAGGGAATTTATAGACAGCCGATGCCAGTGCGAAAGCTGTGCGAACGTTACACTTCAAGTGCGGGACCCTGTACTCGATTTTACATCGTGCTACATGCGCAGAAATTGGAAGATCAATCCAGAAAAATAAATTTCGAATATATTTTCCCATACGTACTAAATCAGAATCGCTTCAATGAAAGTGAAGTACATTGTAAAATAACTTCGATTTACGGCTGATTGTGACGCGTGGAAATTCCATGGATTCGGTATTGAATATAAGTACGAGCTCCACACTGCCAGGTCGCCGATTACGGCCGAGCTATCCAACAATCAGAATTATCGTAAAATGTTAACGACGCCATGAATTTTAGCCTCCCTATTGGACGAAAATTGATTCATAATATTTCAGCCGGGTATTTTTCCACATAAATCACTCGTTAGGATTGAACAGACCATTTACAATGCCCCAAATAAGCCTTATCATTCGACTGTGGGGACAACCGAGCCAGGCTATCTCAGTCAGTAACCTCCGGTCCCCAGCCGAAACTCGTTCTCCGCAGATTTAATTCCAAATGAAATCGAGCGTATTGCAATTTAAATTTACGATTTACTCTCATTCTCGCTGTGGTTGTCGCAAAGTATCGGCAAATGACGCGCGCAAGGGTGGATCCGGGGAAATGTTTATCCTCGCTATATCGTCGCTGCTTCTTCTAGTAACCCCGACGTCGGATTGAACAAACTGTAATCTTTCTGCTTGCGGGGAGGAATATAGAGACAATGACGGTTCAAGGCAAGGATAAAAGAGCGACCGACCGTTCGGCGGCAAGTTTAAATCCAATGAGCGCGACACGACAGCTTCAAGACAAGAGTAGAAGAAGGAACTGTAAAATGGGGTCATGAATGCAAAATTATATGCAAAATTTATATTCAAATATAAACATAAAAAGTTATGCACATTATTAAATTCCATTTTTCCGAAAAATAAACCCAGCTGCTCAATCAGAATCGTTTGCTTGGCTTCGCGCTAGCACCGAGAAAACAATGAAACCCTACTCAGAATTTTCTGGACGATTTTTTAAGAGGTCGTTTCCTGACTCTCGTTCCAGGGGTCACATTTGGTGATGCTTAGTGTTTTCTAGCAAATGTTACCCACCACGCATTAGTAACTGAAACTGTGTCATATGTTGGGTTTCGTTTAGATTTCTTTTAGCTCAAGTCATGTAATTTCACTGGAAATCCTTCGGAAACCGCATATTTGTAGTGTTATGCGTAAATCTATTAATCAAGATTAGTTAATGCATCATAGGGATGTGGTGGTTAGTTAAAGTGACAAAACTATATTTGTGTACACACTATTTAGGATCCATAGTCAAGCGTCTTTCTACACATTACACAAGTAAGTTGATTCACTTTTGGCTAATGCCGAGCGGAACAATAATAATCTTGATATTGTTCTACGATATGGAACACAGCACAGAAACATTGATCATATCTCCGGAAGGAGAGAAGAATGAATACCAACCCCACAGCAAATAGATGTAATATCCGGCAATTCTTTATACGTACGTTCTGTTTTGCTATGAAATTAACTCCCCCTAGTGGAAGTATTTCCGGCAGTCGATTGTCCATGGAGGGTTTGACAAAATAGCTTACAACCATTTGTGGAGCAAATGAGTTCAGCCAGGGTTGCCTGATGTACTGATTTAGCTGTTTTTATTTGAAAAATATGTTTTGGACTGGCTTTAAAATTCCACAATTAGACTTAATTGGATAAACTATAAAAAATAATTGCCAATTATTTTTCAATTCCGTCACCAGCCACAATTTACGGAATAAACTAATACCACGAACATGAATAATTGATCGGTGTATTGAAATTGAATTGTACGCGATAATAATATCAAAACTCCAATTAACGGTCAGTTTCGAATGCGTTTGTCTCCGTGCTTTGAACGAATTTCACTTTTTGTCATAATTACTTTTATTTTTTTTTTGAGTGGTGAAGTTCATCGAATCATCCGAATCAATAATGTTTGCGAAA
This sequence comes from Topomyia yanbarensis, assembly GCF_030247195.1. NCBI lineage: Eukaryota > Metazoa > Arthropoda > Insecta > Diptera > Culicidae > Topomyia > Topomyia yanbarensis. The sequence continues at coordinate 321,115,188 of NC_080671.1, read as the reverse complement.
CACGAGGTCATGATTCTGTATAAATTAAGCATAATTGAAACATACAATTGTCGCATTTGATCAAACTAAATTAATGAACGGGAACCAACCAGTCCAGAACACTGAAAAAGACTATACGTCATAGTCAAACACTGCGCGAAATGCCTTTATAATAATTATTACTAAACTACACGCGAGTGTAAGGCTACTACCCAAATAACAATTGAAGTTTTATAGCACGCTACGAGTGCAATCTAAGATTGATTTTTGACACCATTTCGAAAAACAAGATGGCGACATCTGGTTTAATGGAGTTCTCTATATCCCAATCAACAAGAATATTTTCGACACGGTTTATATGAGTCGATGTCAAAAATCGATGCCTGATACTATTTTGAAATCCAAGATTTATTTTTTTTTTCATCTGACCTAGTTGGTCTTAATGAATATGAAGGGATGGGGAAAAGCCATTTTGAGTGAAACATTAACTATACTCAAATTGGCAAAAAACCCCATATCTTTTCAAATGAATATATAATACAGGCCAGATTCGATTAGGGGCGGCGACACACTTCACGCCCGAGCGGGTAGAAAGCATAGGGTGAGGGGTCCATTAGTAAGGATTGTTTTCCTTTTCGCAATGCACACGCTTACATCACATTCACATTAAATCACGTTCGTTTATGCAAATGGAATTGTGGTACATCGATGTTTTCAAATGTGTGTAGTGCGAAATACATGCGTTGCGCATCTAAATTTTTTGAAATGGTTCAAAATTTCGAGTGGGTAATTACCCATTCGGTTATTTTCGAGTGGGTAGTACTACCCATGCTTTCCGCCGGCCCTGGATTCGATTATCCGTAGGGTGCAGAAAAATTTCGTTTTTTTTCTTCATGAAATATATTTGTTACACTGAAAGCCATTCGATGAAGAAAATAACAAAACAAATTTTTGTTTTCCTAATTAGTTGATTTCAACAGAAAAATGAATAACGTAACTAAATTTTCTCTTAATTTTGAGAGATTCTCAAATAATAGTTATTGAAAATTATTATTGATTTTGATTCAAGACGCACATCATACGAAATGACAGCAAGTAGCTAAGATGCACACCTTACTGAAATACATCAAGGTAGCGACAGCAACTATGTTCATACACGCTGGGCATAACGGTTAAGCACGTAGGTAGTTGTCTCAGCTTGGAAAGCTTGTTTTATCCTGGACGCAACTACCTGAACCAGTACACAAAAAAAAACAGAAATTCAACTGACCTCATTTTGGTTTTACCTAGTTTTTCTTTAAAAACATTTCAATAAAGGGATGATTTTTATTGACATTTTTTTCAATACATGTGCACTGAAAATTGAAAGTATTGTCGAAAATTGTCAAAATCATTCTATTTCGGATTTAGTCGATTATATAGTAACATTTCAATTATTAACCAATGTAATATGTAATATGATAATTATTTTTCATCGTTTGAGATTCCAAACTAGATGTGGAATAAGTATGAAGTTTTTTTTGTAGTGCTGGATAGTGTTTGTGACTAAATTGAAAAAAATATACCTTTATTCTAAAATTCAAATCAATCAATTTCCAACAATCCTTAAATACCTTTGGCTATTTCGTCTCATTTAAGATTGCAGTTTATAAAAAGATAACATTATGAGAAACATAACTCTGTATTATATTTACGTGTGAATTACTGACATACGGAATTTTTCAACAATTTAATTCCATACCTTTCATCCGTCGGTCGGTGAAACAAAACGTTTGAAATATCCTATGTTGTATTTTACGATGAAGCAGTTTAATTCAACAATGAGATTAGTTGAATTCTAGTCGTTTGTGTCTTGGCTGAAAAGGTAGTGTAACGGCATATGCAATTGTGTCTGGACTAAAACAAGCGTTAGAAGCTGAGACAAGCGTTTCAAGCTTTAGCTCATGTAGCTTTTCAAGTTTTGTGCTTTAGCTTTTTAAGTTTTGTGCTAGGATGAAACGTTCGTGTCCAGACTGAAACTGACAGCATAAAACCAACAACGTTGGATTATTGTTTGCAACAAAAATTTAGTTCGCCCAAATATTAACTAGACGAAACCAAAAACTCAACTAATTTTTTAGTTGAAATTGTGATGAATCGGTTTTCCGTGTATATGTTGAAAAACAATATCTAAGCTACATGCATCAATGTTTGACCTATGGTACATGCAGTAATGTTTGACTTATGGACGAATTTCGAGCACTTTATATTCTCTTCATAAACATTAATCAGTAGTATTGTAACAATATTCTACATAAGCTGATTGATTTTTATGAGGATCTAACAAACGGTGTGGGAAACACTGCTTTTTTCGTTTTCGATTTTTGCCCATTCTCTGTGCTACCTTAAAGTATTGTGTTCGATTAATTTGGATTAATATACTTATGTTTCGGTAAATTCAGACAGAAATAACAACTGAATTTGAAATTACGCACCATAGGGTTCGCAGTACCGACCCTTTTTGGTGAGAACCGGTACTACGGTACTGAAGCCCTCAGTACCGGTAGTACCGGTAAAGTACCGGTACTCGAACATTTTTTTTTTAAATCGAAAACAGCTTCAAAGTGAAATTGAATGTTCAAATTGATGATCTTATTCTCAGATGATTGATTTGTGCTGATCAAAAAACATGTTTATTGTTTTTAATAGTTTAGGAATGACATGACTCATTTCACAGAAGATATTTTTCGTATGCGACACCTTCTTTTATTTTGAAATCTAGGCCAATTTGATATCACTAACTGCTAAGCGGTGCGACTTTCGTCGACTTCAACAGATGGTAAATGTAAAAAACCCTATTAATAACAGAAAATCAAAGCGAGAATGGAAGTAAATCCGAGCAGGTTGCTCGCATTTCCTCTCTTGCTTTTCTGTAAATTGGTTTCGATCTTTATGTAGTTTGTCTACTATTCTCTAATGCTTACCAAGGCTCCTTGCTTTCTCGTAAACTATGGAGTTTTCCTGAATTTTCCGATCACCAATAATTACAAATCGCCCCATTTGAAGCAGTTCACCAAGTCTAAAATTGTTAGCCACTAAATCGCTGTTCGTTCTTTTATAGATAATGGTTTAAGATCAAACCAAAAACAGACATGACTTAGACCATAGTCTTCCTATGCGCCACCCAGTGAATAATGGAAACCAATCAGAATGTCGCTAATAAACAAAATCATAGCAAATTTGTACGTCTCTTACGCTAGATGTGAATAATTTGAAATTTAGTGCAAGATCGTTAAAACTAAATTTCGACAAAATAGCACAGGAATTTAAACATACCGTTCAGTACGACGGGAGCTAGTAATGTTTAACTTCTAGAATTTTTATGAGGATGGCCCCATCTCATTCCCCTACAAAGGTGTTAGCTGAACGATTTATCTAGAAAGTCATCTTGCAGATCGATGTTTTGAAACAGGTCCCCCTAGAGAGCCATCATATTTTTAATAAAAAATTGTATGGTACCGAAAATACCGGTACTGGCTTTTGTTCAGTACCGGTTTTACGGTACGAAAAATGGGTTGGTATTCCCGGGATTTTCGGTACCGGTATTACCGGTACCACAACCCTACGCACCACTTGAGTGCACTGGTTTGTATACAACAGCAAAACTTTTGGAATCCTCTAAGAAAAGCAACATGCTAGATTCCACTGAAAAGCCCAAGAATTTGTTTCAAAACCATTCAACATAAATCCAATAATGGACACCTTCTGAAAGGTCTGATAGGCGTCGCCAAACGTAGGTCCAACAAAGAACTAGCATTGGAAAATTTTGAAACATGGATTTTTAGGGGGATGAATTTTGCACACGTTGCGAATATCAAAAATTCCCAACTTTTTATGCGCACGACACCAAGAAGCGTGCGTTGTTCAATCAGCAGCAGTATCATCATCGTCATCATGCACTCTAGAGATATTGTTTAGAGAGCCAATCAGAAATAGACCTTTCTCGTCCGACCTAACCCCCTTTTTTCTAATTTTTAATCGAAAGATTACACATGTTTAAGAATATTTCCGTTAAAATCAGACTCTTTAGAGCTATCGTGATTTATTATTGATTTTTTAAAGTTTGAAAAATGCAAGAATGTTGAATATTTTTTTCACCTTTGCAAGAATGGTGAGACTCAAAAAGTGTGTTTGGGCAGCACTGGTTTGTATATTATTTCTTGAGTTCTTGGCAACGCGGCAAATGAAGTGGTGAGTTGCGGTACAAAATTCATTGGCAATGTAAACAAAACAAAGTGAACCTCTCACTGTAGAGCATTGCATGAAAATGTTTAACCTCACCTATTTGACAGTTCAGAGAGTTTGTTTACATGGTATTGAAATGTTTTGTAAACTAGCTCGCTCAGTTGTAATTTGTCATCATCATGCAATGTTCCGTTAAATTTGGCACTTCGACTTTTGTTGTACATGATTCGTTGAAGTGAGCCATTGCTAGCCAAACATTTGAAAAAGGCTTACTCCAAAATGCAAGTTGATAGTTGATGCAAAAATGGAAATTAAAAGTATTTTTTTCTAATTTGATGCGAATTTGTTACACATTCCTAGCGTTGTCTGCCCCTAGTTCTGTGCTCATATTAAATCCACATTTTGTGTGCAAACCCGAACAGGGTATTTGATACAAAAACACATGCACATGTTTGCCTGTACAACCTCACCATTTCTCATTCTCACTCTCATCAAAACTAGCGTGGATTCTTTTTGCCTTGTGCGAATCGTACTCGTGTACGCACCCGGTGTACGTACACGGATGCTTGAACTAGAGTTTTTATACCGTTCGCTTGGGTTCGAGGCGAACCTGTACTTCGAGACGAAGCATGTTTAAGGTTGAACGCATGCACGAAATTTTGTACATAGTTACAAACCTGTCAATGTTCATGGGAGATCTTGTTTCAAGAGCAGATGTCCATGATAACTCTTGATAAAATTGTCTGAAACAGAAAATTTAGTAAGATTTATAAAGCTTAGACTTGTAGTTCTTCGATGAACCAAAAAAGAAAATAGAAAAAAGTTTTAATTTCGGAAAATGGCATCAAAAAAACTGGAAAGGTTATATTTTAATGTTAAATTCGCTTACTTTTCTTCAAAATAATGTGGAGAATTTTTTTAATTCAGATTTCCGTGGCTTATCGACTGGCTACACATATTATGCACTCTCATTAAAATATGAAGTCAATCAGCTGATAAGTTTTTGAGTTATCGCGTCTGCCAATTTGAAAAAATGCGGTTTTGTGAAAAATCCCTATTAAAGTCTGGTCATCAAATTAGATTTAACCTGAGACGAGACATGCAAATAGCAAAAAATCGAACGTCAAATGCAGCCAGTCTATTTAAACTATGTGAAGCAGAAAGAGGGGCTATGTGAGACGAACTATAGAATGAACAGGAAAAAGAAAACAGAAAACATCTATATGCAAGTCACGTTTCAGGATTTAACTTATTTTTTCTACCTTTTGGAGTAATATCAGGCCTTAAAAGAATTTGCTTGCGTTTGGTGTCCAAGTAGAAACAATATGCGCAATCATACGAAATAAAACTATCAATTTTTTTAATATAATGAATTTGACCAAAACTTTTTCTCAATGTTTACGTTTGGCAGTTAGACCCTCTTCAAATTTTTGGGTAGAATTTAGTTTAATTGTTGCAATCAATTTCATTTGGTTTGCTTTTTTGCTGAATCACAACGTTAGTCACAAAACATTTTGACCATCTTTGGTAATTGATGACCATTACAACCCATTCTAGGTCCGCTCCAGTTGCAGCTGTTTCGTCCCGTCCGGCACCGAGTCAACCGATAGTCTAGCCTGCGACGCGCTCGGCTGTTGCTAGGTCAATGGCAGCCACCAGCCAGGGACTTGGATTAAAGTCAAAAATATCAGGTACGCCAGGTGGTGTTGCTGCAATCGGTTTGCCGTCGGACATTCCCCTAACCAGAATATTCAGCGGTTCCGATTCGAAGGAGGCAGCCACAGAAGCACAGACTGCTTTGGTTCAGCAATACGCTCCGGCAGGACGATGCTCGTGGAAGATCACGCAGTTCCGGTCCTGTGCACAAGAACAGGCCGATTTGACCCTGTGCGAAGGTTTCAACGAGTCGCTCAGGCATTAGTAGCAGAGTCCTTGCACCTACAGCTTGTCGAGTGAGCAATTCCGACGAAACCACACCGTTCGCACCAAGTTGGATCACAATAATAAGTGCGACGTCGAGAAGAAGACTTCCCGAGAGCTACAAGCAATGCTACAAGATTAAATAGCAGGGTATTTTTAACGTGACCATGGTATAACGTAGCGGATTTAGACAGATTTATCCCGCAGAATAAGATAGCAGAATTACCCAAAAAGTAACAGCTGCTCTCGTTAGATTAAATCCCAGGCAGTATAATTTTCATTGCATTATTTAGTCAACCGAAATTGAAGTCCTCAGTCGAGAGAGAGAGAGAGAGAGAGAGAGAGAGAGAGAGAGAGAGAGACTGATAGGGTAGCAGCAGCTAGGAATTAACTTTCGAAAGCTAGCCGCGGTTTCGCGTATCCTGGCACTAACTAGAGTGTGCTAAGTTATTACAAATATCGGTTCTCAATGGTAAACTATTACAAAGTTCTGGTCGTGACCAAAACCGCCACCGATGCGGAAATCATCGCATCTATGACCAGTACGACAAGGAGGGTCTGATGACTAACAGTTTCCGAGCGGCACCACCATAACACGGCACCGGCGACACATGTATATCCACAACATACTAATGACTTATCCTTCCGAAAAAGTGAATAAAAATCTACTCTATCTAAACAACAAACGTTTTGACTATGCAGTTTATCATTCGCTGCCTAATTATTCCCTGCCAATTTGAACAAGACAACAATTGCAGATAGCTGCATTGCGGTGCCAAAATGATGCCAACTCGGGATGGAATATAACAAATAATTTCACCTTCCCAAAATTCTTCCGGAATGTACAATCCTCTCCATTCTTATCAATCCTTCAAACTCCTTATCGTCAGTACTGAGCACTGTTTTGCGCTTGCCGGCTACATCAACGGCAATGCGATAATCGGTGAAACTTTTGCTTTAATGTAACTTGAACACGAATAATAAATGGTTGAACTTGTTACCTATAAAGTTCAGGTAAACTTCATCTAAAAAATGAGTTATCAATCGGGTCATCTTGTTGGGACTTATCCCATGATCGAACAAACAACTGTGTACAAATCCTTATCCATCATCCAGAAATCAATCGTTTTATAAACCAAAGCACAGAGAACAGACGTCCATCTTCAGCATTCAACTTGTGTAAAATCTCTAACGATTTCGAAAGTAGTTGGGATATCCAAACCAGGTGCGCTACTGTCGTCATGTTTTTTGTGGCTGTGTTCGACTGAATTGACAGCGGTTATTCCTCTACTCAGTCAAACTAGTCCGGAACCGGTTCGGACTTCCAGCATGAATTCCAGCTCAAATGCCTCAACCAATAGAGTCGGAATCGGTTGTTTTCTTTGAGCAAGATTCTATACTGAATCCATTCAAAATTTCGAACCGGTTCCGGAATGGATTTGACGGATAGTTGGGATAGGTTGGTGTGGAGGCGCTAGTGTTTATCGTATATTAATTCAAATGGTTACACACATTTTTTAAATATTTTTGTTCGATCATGGATGTCTGTTCTCTGTGACCAAAGCTTGTGCTGATCTTGTGATTCAGCATATGCCAACGGGGTTTCCATCCAGCGTCGATTGGTCAGTGTATAAACCAGGTTCCCAATGTTCCAATCCTTATCCTTCTTGAGTTGATTTTCTTCAAAGAGTATCGAAAGTATTCACTCAAGTGGAATCAAAAATTTTGCAAGTCTATGTAAACAAACTCTCTGAACTGTCAGAATAGTTAGGTTATACACTTTCGTGCAGTGTTCTATGTTTTTGACAGGTATATGGATGAATTATTTTAGCATCAGTGATGCCAGGTCTATTTAAACAATAGCTTGCAGTAAAAATATAAAAGTCTGCAGATTTCCGCAAAAATCTTCAATAAATTTGACATGGAGTGTGCTGATATTTTCAATGATCAGAAACGTTGAAGGCTGGGTAAAATTAGCTGGCATAGGCTTTGTTCTGCTAAATATTCGTAAACTGCAAAAATCTGCAGCGAAACTGCAAAATCCGCAGATTTAGTAAAATATATGCAGATCTGGCATCGTTTTAGTATTTCCCACAAGAAATTCATCCAAATGGTGTAAAAATACGGGGAAACAAGGCAAGATAGGTATTTAGAATATGGGGTAAAATGAGCAGCTCGCGCAATTTTTGATTTTTTCAATAGTTAGAGGTACCAAATTATAGCGGCAATATGCAATAAGGCATCGGGGATAAAAAAGGAAGCATTCTAGCATATAAATTTTTTTGACGAGAAAGGTCTATTAGCTGAATCTATGTTCTTTGATATTTTAGCTATAAATATGCTTGTTCAAACGCAATAAATGATTCAGTTTGTTATACATCGTCGCACAGTAAACTGTTTTCTCTTGTTTGCTTGGTGGAAACATCATCCAGGATCTTCATTAGGCCATTGTTCGACAATCTACCAAGTCGCTTAACCCTTTATAAGGCCCAGAGTTTGGGGCTATTAATGGATGTTATATTAATAGAAACACGGTTTTTTCACTTAGTTTAGAATATATCTACATTTATTTCGTTGTAAAATAATGTTTTGAAAATTTACTTGGTACCGCCCGTACCGCCGTTAGAAAACGTCAGTCTTCATAATGTTTAATGAATTTCCAACGAGATTGGTGGAAATATAAAGACAAATCGAGCTGGATCAGAAATTCAGAAAGAAATTAAGATGAGTTACTGGTTTTTACCTGGATTCTGAGGATAAGTTGAAAAATGAGACCACAGATTACAGACGTTCATTTATTAATTTATTTTTTTCTTTGTAATTTTTACCACTCATAAGCCAAATTTTCGGATTAAAAATAGTTGTTTTTACAAATGTACATCACCAACTTATAGGGTCTAGAGTATTTTTTTCAAAATCGAGCTAATTTTACTATCGAAAAGGAAATCGCCGTATTTTTTTTCAAAAAACTCTTCACCAATCTTACACTTTTCACTGTATCTCAATAAAAAGTAATAAGAAGAGTTGCCAGAATCATAACAAGTAGATTTCATAAGATTGGAACACTTCTCACTTCATATTTCTACGTTATGAACGAAACGAAAAGGTGGCAATATAGTTGCCACTGCCTTATAAAGGGTTAAAGGCTGTTCAGTGCATCTACTTCGCAAAGAATTATTAGCGCTGTTCTTTTCAGAGCGGTGCACAGTACTGACTACAGTGAAGATCCTATTTTATTCGTCCACGTGTTTGTTCGCTTCCAATTTTTTTCTATAACAGAGTTTGTCAGCTTTTTGACCCGATTTTATCAACCACATTTAAGACAACGTCTTCTGATTGAATTCCCCTATGTTACACGATGAAATTAAAGCGAAAGCCTTTGCGTAAGTGTGTTAAGAATTCAAAATGCCGATATTTTTAAAATATCTAAAAAGATTCAATCTTTTTTCAAACTTATGAGATAATAGACTGATTCTGAAGAGTATTTTAGTGTTTTATTTCATACCTTAGATAGTGCCAAACAATCTGAAATCAATATGTTCAGGTTTCGTCAGTCCTAAATACACAACGGGGCTCACAAAATCAGTCATTGCATTCATTCTAAAAATTACAGAGAAAATCAAAGGCGTAAATGGAAGGAAAATATAGTTTGTAGCCCACCGATTAGGTGCTTCAAATTTTATAGCACATCGAATTGAACTTAAATATTTGTTGATTAAATGAAATTTTTTTATTTTCGCAAATTACTGTAATTTTCATGAGTTAAAACTTTTGTGCTTCCAGGAAATGTAGCTGATATCAATTTCTATTGATTTTTGTATTTAAATATTAGGATAGAAAAAAAAGTTTTTTGTTAAAAATGCGAAATTTCTGTATTTCCATGTATTTTTGTGAATATTTTGTAAGAACATAAAATTCTGGTTTTCCAAAAACTGTAGCTAGTATCAATTGTAATCGATTGGTGTACAAACATATGTAAGTCATCGCATTAAATTCAAAATTATATGCTAATTAAGTAAAACTTCTGTATTTATATGAAGATTTCATATATTTTTAGAAAATATTTATTCTTTCAGAAACTGTAGTTGGTATCAATTACAATAATAGACGTGTAATGTTGTTTTAGAAAACATAATATGCGGAAAATTGAAACAATTTCTTCGGACTACGGATAATCGAGTTACGGATAATCGAGTCTACGGATAATCAAATATGGCCTGTACAGAACTTAACAATAAATACAGAAATAAATATAACAAAAACAAACAAATACAATAAAATAAACAATGTAAAAAAGATATAAACAATAAAAATACAGATTAAAATGTCGTCAGGAAATATCTGGTAAGTCAGAAACTACTTAATAACCGGTTTTTGAAGGTAGTAGATGACACGTTGAAATCGAAATCCGCAAACATTGGATCATGGCTACCATACAGGGAGTTCCTGTGTTCCAACAGCAAAAGCTTCATTGAGTATTGAGCATATTAGGGAATTTGACACGCGGAGTAATGTGACACGTGTACATTAGAGTGACAGGAAAAAAATGACCCCATCGGCAGTCAATTCATGATACCACCAAGAGTACTTGCACCAAATTTCAGCCAAATCGGACAAATCTAGCTACCGGACCAACATGCCTGAAGTTTGTGTGGGATTTTTCGACAATTTATATGGAGAAACCCCACTAGCTCGCATTTTCGACGCTAGGTGACACTGTATGCATCGTATTATCACTGTAAATGAAAATAAGATAGATAATTTAATTGTCTACAACTTTGACGAAGACTACTAGTCAATCCGACTTTGTTAAAAGGAATTATTAAGCTTTTAGCGAAGTGATGCCTGAGTCAGTTTTGAACAGGGCCTAGACGTGCATGGTTGTGTATCAGTACTCGATTCCCACGAACTATACACTTTTGTGAAATAATGGTTATATTTAGCTCAATAGTATGTTCAGAAGAATTGTAGTAAATAATACGAATTATCGAAAATTTTAGTTTCTCCTGTGACCGCATAGAGGCGCTACCGCTACATGGTACTCCTGTTGGAACTAGGAATCGACTTTGACATGAGCTTGATAAGGGATATTTTTAGGCGGACTAACGTTGGATATATTCAATTTTAGTGATCCATACGACCTCATAAGGAAACTAAAAAGCAGATTCATACTACAAAATCACTCGAACAAGAAAGCAATAAAGTGCGCTTAGGCACAAAGGATCATCAAAGTTACGAGCAGTTTTCAAAATAAAACCTAGTTGTCGGTTAGCTTTGTCGACTGTGGTGGAATAATATATCTTGGATGTAATTTTTGAGTCAAGTAATGCTCCAAGGTCCTTCATCATGATCAACGCGATTGAGTCGCTCTCCTTGAATAGTGTATTCGTAAATTAAGAGTTTTTTGCAACGGCAATACAAAATAATGCAGTATTTGGAGTTGCAACAGCACGATCCAAGAAATCTTGGAGATATCAGCCACCAGCCTCACAATGCGTGACCAGAAACAATTTGAAATCATCATCGTAAATAAGCGAACCACCGTTGGCCCAGACAATTTTGGAAAAACAGTGTGAACAACAGAAAACCCCGATTGCTTCTTTGGGGCACGTCGATCGGCAGAGAAAACCCCGCAAATTTTGTCGAACGAACTTTTTCATTCAGTTGTACGCTGCTTAAGTATAATCTGAGCCATTCATTTATTTTTTTATTTACAATTAATATTAACAGACACAGTGTTGTACTAAAGATCATTTCTAAATATATTTAAAAAGTCAAATTGTGTCCAGGTTCTGCTCCACTTGGCCCAGCCACCTGGAACGCTGCGCTCCTCTCCGTCTTGTACCTGCCGGGTTGGAGGTGAAAATCACCTTGGTAGGGTTGTTGTCCGATATCCTCACAACATGTCCTGCCCACCGTACCCTTCCAGCTTGAGCTTCTTTCCGGATACTTGGCTCACCATAGAGTCGCACAAGTTCGTGGTTCATCCTTCTCCTCCACACGCCATCCTCCTGCATACCACCGAAGATCGTTCTCAGCCCCCTTCTTTCGAAGACTTCGCGTGCTTGCAGATCCTCCTGGAGCATTGTCCATGTTTGGTGCCCGTAGAGAACCACCGGTCTAATCAGTGTATTGAAATGGCGCATTTCTTGCGGTGGTGAAGCTTCCTGAATCTCAAAGTTTTGTGGACCCCATAGTAAGCACGACTTCCAGAGATAATATGCCTGCTGATCTCCCGGCTGGTGTTATTGTCCGAAGTCACCAATAAACATAGATAGATGAACTCGTCAGCCACCTCGTACTCGTAGCCCTCGATCGTAATACTACTGCCCAATAGACCTCTCCACATTTTGAAAAAGTTTTGAAATATACATCGGTCAGCTCAAATTTTTGTTCTAGGTGTGAATATAAGAACTTTCGCCAAAAATGGCTTAATTTGGACATGATTTAGAGGTGTCTCCAATCAAAAATCGTGTTTTTGCTATGTTACCATAGGAAGATCACTTACACTCTGATTCAATAGGCCCTACATGCCCACATATCGTCAAAGGTTGTTCCTTAGACATATCTTAACATGTTTTAACAGGTGAACATAGCTCTAATCGCAATAGAAAATTTGTTAACTGGATTTTTATTTAGAAAAGAATACCAAAACCAAGAAAAAATACTACTAATTTTCGTTGGTTTTGATATATTTTTCTATATGAAAATCCAGTTAACAAATTTTATATTGCGATTAGAGCTATGTTCACCTGTTATAATCTGTTAAGATATGTCTAAGGAACAACCTTTGACGATATGTGGGCATGTAGGGCCTATTGAATCAGAGTGTAAGGGATCTTCCTATGGAAACATAGCAAAAACACGATTTTTGATTGGAGACACCTCTAAATCATGTCAAAATTAAGCCATTTTTGACGAAATTCACACCTAGAACAAAAATTTGAGCTGACCGATGTATATTTCAAAACTTTTTCAAAATGTGGAGAGGTCTACTGCCCAAGCGTTCCCTATCGCGACTTCGTCTTAGACACATTTATCTTCCTACTCGTGCTGCTTCGCAATTCAGTCGGGTATATAGATCTGCTACCGTCTCCTTGTTTCTACCGATTATGTCCACGTCGTCAGCGAAGCACACGAACTGTCCGGACCTCGTGAAAATCGTGCCCCGCATGTTGAACCCCGCTCTTTGCATTACACCTTCTAGCGCTATATTGAACAGCAGTCACGACAACCCATCGCCTTGTCTTAGTCCTCTGCGTGTTTCAAACGGACCCGAGAGGCCGCCCGAAATTTTGACACAACACCTTACAACGTCCATCGTGGCCTTAATCAGTCTTGTCAACTTCCCAGGGAAGCCATTCGCGTCCATCATTTTCCATAGCTCCACACGGTCCACCGTGTCATATGCGGCTTTAAAGTCGATGAACAGGTGATGTGTCGGAACCTGGTATTCACGGCATTTTTTGAGGATTTGCCGTATAGTAAAGATTTGGTCGTTTGTTCATCTGTCGTTGATGAAACCGGCCTGATAACTCCCGACAAATCCATTTACCAGCGGAGATAGGCGCCAGAACAGAATCTGGGATAGCACTTTGTAAGCGGCATTTGTCACCGTCATCGCTCTGTAGTTTTCACAGTACAATTTGTCGCCTTTCTTGTATATCGGGGTGATAACCCCTTGCTTCCACTCCTCCGGTAGCTATTCCTAGTCCCAGATTCTTTCGATTATTCGGTGCATGCATTCCGTCAGTTTCTCCGGACTCACCTTGAAGAGTTCCACTCCTAGACCATCCTTACCAGCTGCCTTGTTGTTTTTGAGCTGTTGAATAGCCTCGTTAACCTCATTCATAGTGGGTGCCGGTACATACCCGTCGGCTGCGACACTGACATAATCGTCCTCCTCGAACGCCCGATTGTCCGCCTGCGCACCATTCAGATGTTCATTGTAGTGCTGCCTCCACCTTTCGACCACCTCACGTTCGTCCGTCAAGATGCCACCTTCCTTGTCTTTACACATTTCGGCCCGCGGCATAAAACCGTTGCGAGAGTCATTCAGCATCTTGAAGAACGCCCGCGTTTCCTGAGAGCGATACAGCAGCTCCATCTCCTCTCTCTCATATTCTTCCAGGCGGTGCTCTTTGTCCTGAAAAAGACGAGTCTGCTGTTTTCGCTTCCGTCGATATAACTCCACGTTCTGACGAATGGCTTGAAGCAACATCGCTGCGCGTGCTGCATTCTTCTAGTCCAACATCTCTTGGCACTCGCCATCGAACCAATCGTTCTGTCGACTCCTCTGTACGTATCCCAGGACGCTCTCCGCAGTGCTGCTTATGGCTGCTTTAGTCCTGGTCCAATAGTCCTCAAAGGGAGCATTGATGAGCTCCTCCTCCGTAGGCAGCGCTGCTTCAAGATGCTGCGTGTACGTTGTCGCGACGTTGTTTTCCCTCAGTCGGTCCAGGTTATACCGCAGCGGGCGCCGGTATCTTACACTGTTCACTACGGATAGTTTTGGACGCATGTCCTTATGTCGATAATGTCCGAGAAGTGCCGTCCATCAATCAGAACACGATCAATTTGCGTTTCTGTTTGTTGCGGTGATCTCCAGGTGTATCGGTGCAGGAGTTCCATGTTCTTGGAGGTGGCGAAATCGATTATTCTTAGGCCGTTCTCGTTCGTCTGCTGGTGGGCGCTGAACCTTCCAATTACCGGTCTGTATTCCACCTCCTGACCAACCTGAGCATTAAGGTCGCCGATGACGTTCTTGATATCATGCCTTAAGCAGCGATCGTATTCACGCTCCAGCTGCGCGTAGAATTCGTCCTTGTCGTCATAGCTACTTCCGAGGTGCACGTTAATTATGCTGATGTTGAAAAACCGGCCCTTGATCCTCTACCTGCACATTCTGTCGCTGACCGGCCACCATCCGATCACACGCTTTTGCATCCCCCCACCACCATAAAAGCTGTTCCCAGCTCGTGTGTATTGCAGCAGCTCTGGTAGATGGTGTTGTTCCCGCGTAGACCCCTTCCAACACACCTGCTGCAGCGCCACAATGTCGAATTTGCGGTATTTCACTATATCGGCAAGTATGCGAGTGCTCCCGATAAAGTAAGCGACATGCAGTTCCATGTCCCAAGTTTCCAGTCTCTTGTCCATTTCCGTTGCATACTTCTATGCCAATTTTGTCCATCCGATATTTCTTGTTGAACTTCCTGAGCATGCTATTTTTATGGGCGGCTAGCTAGGCCTGCACCAACCTTACAGTAACGCTGAAGGATCACGGGAGGAGAGAGATTTGGGCTAAGCGCTTATTTAAAGGCGGCGCTGACTCGCCTTGTCAGAGCTGCTTTAGGGCATGTGGTATTTAGGCCTAGAACGTGTAGAGCCCGTCTTTTTACTGACTTTGGGGGTACCTCTGTCATATGTAAAACATGAAACAGTTTCAAATTTGAAGTTGCTTGATCGAAGTTCTTGAGTGTAATGTACAAAACGTTCTATTTTTGGCGTAAAGTAACCCCCGATGACGGTACGTGACGATATCTCATTGACGATTGTTTCGAGACACTTTGAACCAGTTGTCAGTGATATAATGCCGCGGCATTTAGTAATGTCAGTTTTCTCGCCCTTTTTATATACAGGCAGCAAATATGATGATTTTCATATAGGACGAAATTTTGAAAGCTATAGATATTTAAAGAAAATGTTTTTTAAAGGAGAAAGAAGTATTTAAAAACACATGAACGTGCCGTTCGATACTGGATGGTAGGACCAGTCTAGCTTTTGAATCGCCATTTCAACCATCGCTGCAGAAAAGTCAAACGCTTCAAAATCTATAACATTACTTGGAGTTGAGTGCAGGACCAGTATTGTTTCCTCAGGTGTTGGGACTGTCGTGTTCGGGTGTATATATTTCGGATTTTCCATTGAGCTCAAAGCCAATCACAAGACTGCCTGTATGTTTGATAATTTTATTTCAACCTTCAATTTTCTGTTTCTCCTCTCTCGCACTTCGTTTCTCTCTCTTTCTCTCTCTCTCTCTCTTCCTCCCTCTCACAATCCCTACAGGGACATGGTCATCAGAAACGCTTACGAAGTTCTGGGAAAAGAGTTCGTATATCTGCTCCACGGTGCGAGCACTAATCTTACCTAGAGGCTTCGATTTCACTAAACTATTCTTCTTGCGTTCTGAATGCACAAAGCTCAAAAAACGTTTAAGACTCTGCCGCAGATCATCTTGTCTCTTTGTCACGTAGCTTTTATACATAAATCGATTGTATGTGCGGAAGATGTGACTAGTTTCATCGAATGGGTACTTCAGCAAAGAGAATTAACGATGACAGTATAGCTGTAACAATGTAGAACGCCACTTACGCAAGGTACGAAGATAGACATTGGACCAAGCAGATTGCCTTGGAGATCTACCGGGAAATACAGCTGGTGTAATACATTGAAGAATTCTAGTGAATGGATTTGTAGCAGTGTACATCGCAGACCCGTCAACTTCCGAAAGCAATTGATTTGAAGTATCGTAGTCACAACGACGGAAGTCCCGACCAATGGCGTCATCATGATATTGCGGGCAGACATGCAACGGTAAACGCTCGAGAAGGATGATAGCGGTTAATTGGAATGACCTCGTTTCTGGTGCCATAGTGAAGTCTTCTTTTGTCATGTTAGTATCATTGGTGAAAACTAGGTCTAAATACAGCCAAAACAATTACGGATCAAGTTGTGTTGTCGTAAGCCATGGCTACGTGTGATTGTATCAGATCGACCAAGGAGAGGTTGGTTGAAATCACCGAACAAAATGACATCTCTCCCATCGCTCCTGTTTAGATTGACTTCAAGCACTGCATCAAGATTAAACTGACTAAACGACTGAATTCAATCACCAGGAGCACCACAGATTCGATAGCGAGTTGCTTAACATTTGATCCTTGTGGAAAGCTGAACAGTCGACGATCCATACGATCCATTGGCGGCAGTCAGTACACCACCGTCGCGTCGACTTAGACTATTTGAATCGCAATGATCCACGCAAAATATAAAGTAGTCATTAACGTAAAGCTGTCCAGATTGAATATGGTCAAGTCAGGTTACCGTTGAAATACCTGGTTAGTTTTAGTTCTTAGTTCACGAACATTCTGTTAATATATTTGTAAAAATGATAGTGAAAGCTTTCAGCTGAGATAAATGCTTAGGGAGCAAACTAGCAAATTTCACAAACTCGTGAGATAGAGCGGGAATAATATACCTACAATAAATCAAGCACCAGTTCCTAGAAAAATATTTTGTTAATTTTCATCATTATTTCATTATTTTATGGGCATCAATGGTGGGTCTTTATTACACTAAATTACATTGCCTTACATTAAATTAATACATTTCTGAGTGATGTGAAATTGAGCAGGTAAAATATTAGAATCATGCCCAAAATTGCATATTTTATGATTGATATGGAAGTTGAAACATATATTACGATTTTGTCAACTTTTACTAATATAATGCACAGGATAATAGAGGAATCATGAGCCAGCTCACTAACAAGAATGCATCCACGAATAATGTTCCGTGTTCCGTGAAATAGTTCACAATTAAATATTAGGACTATTGGATTTTGTGCGGCAATTCTCACCAATGAAAACTAGAGAATCATCAAGATGTGATAAATCATGAATCAGTTCACATTGAATAATCGTACCGTAAAAAATGTTGCTAAATGTATGAATAAAAATACAAGTCAACATTTGGTTTATGAAAAACGTTTATAAAGTTGTAACCTATATTACGGGCAGAAAAACGATTTGGTGGAGCCTCAGCGGAGAGCGTGACTGATGTTCACAAAAAACTTCTTTACAAATAAAAGCATGGAATGCAACTATACACTGAAAAAATAAATTCGTGAATAAAAGTAATAAGTAATAGAAATATTCGTACTAGGCACGAATTCATTTGTCGTTTTCTGTAAGGAAGTATTTTCGTGCATTATAAATAGTAGGTCATTCTTTAATTTCGCAAACTGCAAAATTTGACGTTTCTTTAAGGGATGTTTTCGTAATTTTACATATTTAGTGTACATTGCACGAATGTTATCTTTGATAACGAAATTATTTTTTGTGAATAAAACAAACTGCTCCATTATTTTATTAATTATTTGTGTATAGTACGAACGATTTCGTTGGTCACACGAATTCATTTTCGTTCATTGAAGAAAAGTTTTTGTATTCATTTATATATTTTTTAACAACATCAATTTATTTTCATTAAAGGGATGGACCTGGCAAATTCGATTTTATTTCACACTGCTTACCACTATTGAGTGCTAGATTCATTGTGGTATTCTTCATTCGTACCATTCACGAAAAATGTCTACGAAAGTTAGATGCACTTTTGAAATAACTATTTTTTGTGAATACAGTAATGTTTCGATTATATCACGGTCGGTCTGTATTTTAGCGTGATATATTTGAAGCGTGATTTATTCAAAACAAAACAAAAAATTACATTCCGGCATTAACCCATGTATTTCTATAAACAAAAAGTAATAAAAAGTTAAAGTTAGTCAAAAAGAATAAATTATAGTAGGGTAATGAGCCTGTTTTTGCCATGTTTCTATTATCACACTACTCATTTGAAGCCGTTGGTTAGAGCAGCGTCTGCCGTCTTTGTTCAACGCGTTGGGTCAGCGATATGTCATAAGCGGATAATTTTTCCTCATACAGCTTCACTTTACCGTTTCATAAAGTTGTTGAACATCCCAAAGCTAAACTTGAAGGAATCTGGCACGTTAAGGTTTTGGACAAATATCATGACTATTAAAAACAGTGTGTGTTGATGTTGTCCTTTCAAAAGAAAAGGTATTCAATTCAAGAGAAAATGCATATCTCGGCATACCTACCATAACGTGCGTATTTTGGTTTTCTCATTATTTTGTTAGATTTTCCTGCGGATAATTAACAATTAACCGAGTAAAAAAGAAGTCGATTTGTTTACCCAATACAGCAGACAGTCCCTCAAGGACACGGTAAATAGGAATTTTAAACTATAATTGGAATCGGCCGAAAGATATTTCGGCACTCCTAGACATTGCAACAACGTTTTTGGTAAAACATGATTTCAAGATAAGTCACGTTTAAAGTTTCGCGCCACGCCCTCCGTTCATGTAAAGGGACGAGATGAACAGCGCTATAACTTTGCTTCTACTGCTTAGACCTTTATAAAAATTTCAGATACTTTCTTAAGAATCTATACTTTAAGATAAAAAAATAAAAAAGCTCGACTTTTTGACCGACCTCATCATATTAACGAAATAGTCCGAAACCCAATAATAGGCTCATTACCCTACATGTAAATAAGCAAATCAATTGTAAAAAAAATCCTAAAAGTGCCAGGACACAACATGTGGCTTAATTGGATCAAAACGTAGTGTGCCTTGTCTGTTTTTCAAAAAGCGTGATATAATCGAGACAAAACCGTGGTATAATCGAGGGTGATATAAACGAGTATTGATATAAACGCATAGTGATATAATCGAAACATTACTGTAAATATTAAATGATGTTGGCAAACAAATTCCGAATGTGAAACTTTTTGTAGTTTCATGATTTGAGTGTAGTTGTGAGGTTAATAATATTTAATGATGATTATTCCAGTATTCCATAAACTATATCTATCGCATATATCTTATTAAAACTCGTTACCGTCTTCGTCGTATTTCTTCTTCAAATGATAACTGTTCAATTTCTTCCAACGGCGAGTAACACCACCTTTCTAGCCAATGCACGGTGCAAAAAATGCTGCCTTGTTATTTACTTTCTTTGCTTTCCATGTGACAACCCCTTCCCGTTGACATAGCTCAACAACTCAGAAATATAAAATAAAATGGTAACATGATATTTATTTGCTCCCTTTTTCAAGGCAAGTGAAGTTTGTTTCATCTGGCATCGCTTCCCTGGAAAAACTGCCAGAAATGAATAGCACGGTACGAGCCGAGCAAATCTCCTTTGGTGCTACATTGCCGTTTTGTGTATTTTCCTGCCTCGATTACCTCCGTTCCTCCTGTAGCGCAACGCGTCCATCCCCGTCGACCCAGCGACACTCTTAAACCACGTTCATTGCCTACGGCTCTGCTTCCGCCTCGTCAAATCGTTGTCATCCTCATCAACATCGACAGGCTCATCGTGAAGTGGGCTCAGGCTCAGGCTCAGAACGACCGGAAGCGTATTTTCCCGGGACCCATCCCAACTGACTGTAATATATTTATACGTATATCTACAGGTATCGTGCAACGAAGAACCACATCGACATTGAACTACATAAGTTTAATTTCCAGTTGCTCCGCTCCTCGTCTGTCGGTCGGTGGTCTTTTCCACTCTCGGGAAAACTATCTCCGCACAGATTCCGCTTGGCAAAAAGGTTCACATTTCATATTCAATCAGCATTTTCATAAGGATAATCGAATGCCAAGAGACAGTCAGTGAGCGGAAGAAACAAGAATGAAAACAAATTACAAACGACCGACGGAGCAGGCCACGGAAATATTTACGACCTTTGCAATATAAACCTCTCTCGGTAACAGAGCTCTGGCGGATGGACGGTGCCTTCCTACATTTGGTTGAACCTTAATTTGTTTCAATCGCAAATTCAGTTCCGTATCAATGCCTGATTTATGTGCCGCGTAAGCTGAAACCTGGAATGGAGTCGCGAGCGAAAAACCGAAAGCAAACAGCACGCAAAATCCAGAATAAATTTAATTTACCGTATGACGTATGTCGCTAGCCGGAATGTCAATTAGTTCACTGTGTGTTATGACAATAAATCGCGAATGCGGGGTGCGTTATTGTGATTGGAATTTGTTGTCCCCTGGTTGGATGGGCGCGTATTATTCGTTATAATATGCCCACAGTATCAATTTACGCTGAGCGTTGCGGTGATGCACATTGTTGCAGGTAACGCATTCGATGGGTGTTTTTCGCGCAAAGGTCAGTGGCGTTTCTGTTTGTGAAAGGAGTATTGTTTTTGGAGATGTATTTTTGAACAAAGGTGAATAACCATGCATTGTTTCGCTGACCGTGCCGATACAAATGGGGCATTTTTATATTAGAGACTATAGTCAGCTGAATCTGCTTCATAAATTGAAATTAGTTACGAAAGTTTTGACATTATTATATCCAATTTTATACTACTTTTTCACTCAACTAATTAAGATCTGTGTTGTCACATTTCAATTGGTCAAGTTTTTTCATCTGACCCACAAAAATATGCGCGATATCTCATTTTTGAACAAAATTGCAAACTGTTCAAATTTTATGTACAGTGACGGACACAGAATTAGCCCGCACGCATATATCCCCAACGCTCAGAGAATGTATAACATATTAAAATCAAAAAGATAATTAACTAATTGTTTCAAGACATGACATGTAGAGTACTGTTAGTGGGAACAAAAAATTATTCATTTTGCGTGGTATTAGAAAAAAATTGTAATTTCATGAATAAATGAAATTACCAAAAGAGTAAAATGGGAGTTAGCCATACTATTAACCCATATTTAAACAAATGCCGGTAATTTTTATTTAGGATAATAGTTTATAGTTGTGTAATATTTAATCGGGAAACCTTTTGGATTGATTACAGTCTCTAGACAACGCGAGACGCATTAATTCAGCTGACAACATCGCTCCATCAGGATTAGTAGCTCTTTAACTTAAATTTGGAGACTATTTGGAATCTTGGAGATAAACAGATCATTCAGATTTTTGGATTTATTTGCTTTGACTTGCTTTCAGTACCATCTTTACGCATGGGAACATTAGGCCAGGGCCATTAATTCTATAGACTATATTTATAGAAAAGTTGCACTCAATTACTTTCAATTGTGTGGGTAATAATACATCGCACATTGCATATTAACCTAGGTGATCAAGATGTTCAAAGAGCATCAGAGAAGGCAGGAAACGAGGCACCGCATGACTATTGAACCAATTCAAACGTAAATCCAACATTTCGATCAAAAATTTCAATTTATTTTTAACAACAACAATGTAACGTTTGGTACAGGCACGTAGCCAGAGGGGAGGGAGGGAGCAGGGGGCTAAAGCCCCCCTCCCCCCGAAATTTTTCAAAAATAAATTTAAGAAGCAACATGTTTTTCGGTAACTCGTAAAAAAAATGTATCTTGTTTGGTTTCAACAAATTAATGGGAGAATGGTGAGGAAGATTGCTATTTCGAGCCACCGAAGACATCGGTCACGATATCTACTCAGTATGCCGAGTCTGATAACTTCCTTTCAAATTGTGTGACTCGTCGGAAGAACAAAAGAAACTGGGGTGATCCGTCGGATGATTGAATCGCAGAAGCAAGAAGTTGTGCTCAAGCCAAACGTGGAGGCTATTGACTTCCGGAATTTTTGCATCACCGAATTTCATGATGGGAAATATTTGCTGAAGGTGAAAATAGAGGTTATGTTTACGAACTTCGCCTTTAACGAGTTCTACCTTGTCAGGCATTCAGTACTTATGTTATTCAACAAATTAGCCCAGGCGAAACCAGTCATTTTGCAAGTTGTAACACGTGGTTGATTCTCATATATATGGATGATGAGAAAATCAATGTTCGGCTACAAGATCTGATACCACTTACTTAAACCGCGGGCGAACGACCAGGAGGTTAAAGCCCCAATAAACAAACTTAACTTATTTGAACCGTGGCCATTAAAAGATTCCTGTCACATTTGGAAAAAATGGAATTTATTATAAAGGACACATCTAGGAATTAGAATCTAGAACGCAATGCGATAGTATCATTATACACGTTACATCTTTGCACATCCATAGTCTCCAATACGATTACCTGAAAAACAAACAATTGCCAAATTTGTGGCTGCTGTTCACATAATATTGACGGCAAAAACTGCGTTTAGTATCTTAAAATTAACAGTCAGCATCATCATTGAGGAAGACGATTTGCGGACCCTTCGCAGACTGCGTGGCTGGCGATGCGCGGCCATGGACCGAGTGGAATGGAGGAATCTTTTGTATACGGCACAGGCCACTTCGGCCTTAATCTGTTAATAAATAAAAAAAATCATCATTGAGGAAGTCGACACTGGTGGCCCGTAAGGGGACAAAACAAAAATGAAATCAGATATTCGCGAACATGGACATGGCAGTTACCACGATAATAATACGGAAGTGTACAAGATAGATATGAACGACCACCAAGACGCGGTTGGTTATGAAAAATATTTCTCAGTCAGTAAACAGGTCAATCGCACGAGATCTGTTGGACAACCATTAGCGTTTTATCATTTCCATGGTTTACATCGTGGAAATATATTAAAGACTCAAGGCTTCATTTAGCTAATGCATTGAACCGACTCAAATAAACGAATTATAAAAAAAATTAGAAGTTTCATAGAAAAACTACAAAAACTGTCCCAAAATTAACATTTATCGCTAGTGAAGGCATCTAACAAAACTCATTTTATGCTAGATATTGGCCTGAATAAAGAAAGTTAGTTAAATCATACGCAAATTGGATTTCTATAATAGATTAGAGCACTGTACGCTTAATATAAACGTCAGGCATCTCACTCATGCGTGCTAAACAAAAACATTTCAATTAGCTGATGACATAGTTGTAGCCGAGACGACAGTTTTTTTTGCATCATGTTAATGCAATAGTATTTCTATTGACACTCAATTTAATTTTATGTGGGTAATGCGGGTCGTATTGAAACACTGTTAGTCTGGAAAACAGAACAATAAGCAAGAAAAACGTGAAAAAGTAAACAAGCCAAAAAGTGGTAAACCAGCGGTTTTCCTGAGGTGTTCATCAACCCACGAATCGTATATTACTAATTTTGTTGATATACAGAAACGTGCACAGTAGCTAACGGTAGGACTAACTGACGTGATTTTACACTTACTTTCCTTCGGATGTCAATTAATCAATTGCTAAACCACATATTAGTCAATCAACCATAATAAACTAAATGCTGCCACCACCAGCAGCATTTTAGTCGCTTTCGATGGTTTCTAATTAATGCCCTTTCTAGTTTGAAAACGACGTGTCGATAGATTGATCAGACATCAGTAGGTTATTACGGAGAGCGACTAAAATGTTGTAACTAGTTGAGTCTATAAGTCAATAAGGTGGTTTTATTGTTTCGATTTCATGTTTTCATTATATTACAGTCTTTCCTTTTATTTTATTTTGGTCTTTATGGAATAAGATGATAAGACATCACGGAGAAAAAAAGCAAAAAGGAATCAATAAATTGAAATTGAGGGGAAATAAGTGCGATGTATTCCCTTCTATGTGTCGAAATTAAGAGATGCTGAAATTATTGAGCTTGTTCACATTTATAGTTTCTAGTTATGTTGTCAGCAATGAAGCATTTAGTAAAATTTTACTTAAATTAGATGATAGTAGTGACAGTGTTCAGTGATTTTCATTCGATTTGTGGACGATTTTCTTGAATAGATTAAATTCCGGGTAGTTACCTTTAGTTGATTAAATCATTGAAATACATAGGTAATTTCACGTCAGTTTTACAACCATAATTTCAATTCATTCCAAAATGTTTTCTTACTTTCTTTAGCTAAAAATAATTGACACGTATTTTTTGGTTTGGCTAAATATTATATTTTTTCCAAGTTATTCGCTGCTTTTGAACTTTTGAAGTCTATAAAATTGAACATTTTTCGATCACTGATAACTCGGAAACGACTCAATATATGGAAAAAAATATTAAATAAAAAAGTTGCGTTTTCGAATAAGCTTGCCAATTTTTTTTGTTATATAACTTATGAAATTTATAATTACTTGAAACAAATTGAATTTTTTTAAGGTTGGGCCAAATTTTTTATTAATTATTTTCTTTAAGTATTAAAAATCATGTTAAAAAGATTGTGTAAAAATTTGGCAGTGGAATTCTTTGCGAGATATTACAATTATAAACATAAAACAAGGCAATTTTACACTAAACGCCCAGTGAAAGGCCTGTTATAACTGAAATATCTCGTAAAACACTTCGAGTTCCATTCTGAAATTTTCACATAATCTTCTTAATATAGTTATGTAATCAAAATAATTTTGAATTCGGGGGACTTTAAAAAAATATTTGCTTTTAACATTAGAATACCCCCAAAAAAATTCTTAAATTTGCAGAATGCGAGTCATTCCACGATTTAAAACTATAATTTTAGTTCCCTCCAATTTTTTTGCATTCTTTAGCTGAAAATTATAGACACGATTTTTTTACTTTGGCTGAATATGATATTTTTTTTAAGTTATGAGTTTTTTAACATTATAAAATACTAGCTAATACCCATCGTGCGTTGATGCGACTTTCAACGAAATAGGAGGAAAACACAATTTGTTCCGAAGCGCCATCTTGTAGGCAGATAATCCCCACCAATAGTACACAAACACGCTCCATAAAAAAATTCCTACTATGCATAAATTTTTATGGCCATTGGTTAAGCCGTTTGGGAGTCCATAAATCATATACATACAAACATCGTCTTTTAATAATATAGTGATTTTTTAAAGTTTTATAAATTTAATAGAATTCGACATTTTTCATTCCCTGATAACTGAGAAACTATTAGATTTCTGGAAAAAAGCATTAAATAATAAAAGCTGCGTTTTCGGAAGATCTCGGCGGATTTTTTGTAATATTTGTTTTTGTTGAATAATTTATGTATTCCGCAAATATTAGTAACAAATAATTTTTTTTTCAGGGTGGAGCCAAAAATATCTTTTTAGCTTTTTCAAATAATTTATAATTATATCGAGAAGATTGTGTACAAATTTCAGACAGAAATTCGAAGTGTTACTATGTTTTAATTGCCGTAAGGTTCTACTGTATCAATTTTGTTGGCTATTTTCGGCAAATTTGAGATTAAGAGAAACGAAAGCAATGAAATTGAAAGACGGATAGGTATTCTAGAGCGAATCAGTTATAAACTTAGAACGGAGAACTAGAACTAGGCAGGTTCATATGGGCATGATCGAAAGGAAATGTGAAGAATTTGTTGCCTTCTGCAGAGTAGGAGTTGGGCGTTGCACCCAAGTCTACCGTATGGTCTACGGTAGAACATAACTCATCATCATGTTTTACCGCCGACGCCGGCAAAAAATTCTTCACAAATCCTCGCCTAGAACGACCATGCGATCATTCTTCTCCCTTGGTCGTTCTAGGCGAGGATTTGTGAAGAATTTTTTGCCGGCGTCGGCGGTAAAACATGATGATGAGTTATGTTCTACCATAGACCATGCGGTAGACTTGGGTGCAACGCCCAACTCCTACTCTGCAGAAGGCAAAGAATTCTTCACATTTCCTTTCGATCATGCTCATATGAGCCTGCCTAGTTCTAGTTTTCCGTTCTAAGTTTATAACTGATTCGCTCTAGAATACCTATCCGTCTTTCAATTTCATTGCTTTCGTTTCTCTTAGTCTCAAATTTGCCGAAAATAGCCAACAAAATTGATACAGTAGAAATTCGAAGTATTTTACGAGATATTTCAATTACAACAGGCCTATCACTAGGCGTTTGGTGTAGAATTGCCTTGTTTTAAGTTTATAATTGTAATATCTCGCAAAGTATTTTGATATCCACTCCCAAATTTTTACACAATTATTTTAACATGATTCTTAATATTTAAAGAAAATAATAAGTAAAAAAATTGGTCCAACTTTAAAAAATTCAATTTGTTTCAAACAATTGCAAATTTCATAAGTTATATAACAAAAAGAAATTGCAATTTTTTTCAGTAAGCTCATTGAGTACACAACTTTTTTATTTAATATTTTTTTCCATATATCGAATCGTTTCCGAGTTATAAGTGATTGAAAAATGATCAATGTTATAAACTTTAAAAGTTCAAAAACTAACAGCTTGAAAAAAAATCATATTCAGCCAAAATAAAAATACGTGTCAATTATTTTTAGCTAATGAATGCAAGAAAAAAAAGTTGGAAGGAATTCAAATTTTGGTTGTAAATCAGACGTAGAATGACCCATATATTTTCATCGTATTGATCACCAAAGATCCTCCTTCCTAACTGGGGTATGCCAAAAAATTATGTTAGCATGATGAATTAGAATTGGTAATAGTTACAGGACGCCAGATTAAGAAAATAGAAGTTGAACCATCTACAATTCGTTTGCTAAATCAGAAGATTTTGTGCAAATTTCGACATTCTCTTCGATCGAATATTTTATGGATATTTTTCTACTCATTTCGATATAGCGTCTTCTACACCTTTTAAACGTGTAGCTTAGAACACTTTGCGTTTTCCAGCACCGTCAAGGATTGTCATATTCGGTTAGCGCATAAATACTGAGAATTCTAGCATATCCATTGTTGCAACGAGAGTAAATTGTAACTTGTAAATAAAAATAAATAATAAACATCAATAATTCGTTGATGTACTATAGCCTTTCTTGTGACAAAGAACATGGATTGTCTTAGATTTGGCTTTGTTTTCATTAAGAACTTTTCAAAATTTCGTTTAGTTTCTAGTGACAATATGAAGTAATTAGAACTAAAAGCTTTATGCAGGGGCGGGTAAAGTGTAGCTGGTAAATCGATTGCCTTGTACGCAGCTCATCACGGTTCGTTCATCAATCCCGCACATATAGGGTTAGAAATTTTTCTAAAGAAATTTTCTAACCCAAAAAGAGACGAATAACCTCTATAATCGAAATAAAAAAAAGCTTTATACAATAATTTTTAAGCCCCTCCCGAAATAAACTCCTGGCTACGGGCCTGGTTTGGTACGCCCTGGATACAAAATTTGGAAGGCACCAAACCTTAGCCGACCAACAAAAAAACCCTGTTTGGCAAGCGATCTTCGTATGTTGCAGAATATTTCTTCGTAACATCTAAGTCTGTCAACGAACATATCTACATGGAAGAGTGCAAAAGTGACCTCTTAACATCTCAACATCTTCTCAAAGTATGCTTCACACACATGCAGAACATTCTTGGGAATAAAATAATTTGTATTTTAAAATTTAACTTTTACTTGCTAAATTCAAACCTTTAGTTTATAGACAAATTACGAAAGCTAAGGCATATTATGCGTCGCGGAAATGTGCACTCGGCATCTTTTCTATTCCGACTGCTTTACATTACTGGCGTTGAAACGAGTTGAATCGATTATATTGATAGATTCGAGTGATTTATATGTTTCGTTTTGAAAGCAATGTTAAACGAACACAACTAAGGTATTGAACACATCTAATATCGAATAATAAAAATGTTAGTTGTTGAGACACAGAAAAAAATTTGTCGATCCAGATTGTTTTGTGCGGAAGGCACACTACCAAACTTAAAGTTAGTACTTAGCGTTTCGGATTATCCCCATCAGTAACTAGTATTATGTTGTTGCCATTTAGATGGTTTTAGCGTCCAACCAGTGCCTATGTCGGTGGTAGTCTAGATTTATCATCTAACTGGCACCAAGATGGTGCCACTTACTGATGAGGTAAACCCGAAACGCTAAAATCAAATTCCTAACTAACTAATGTTAATATTAAACATTTCATTTCCATCGGACCCTCACCGCACTGCGTTTCTATCTTCGACGATTCAATCTATATTCCCGGAACCATACAATCGATACGTACGAAACTTTATAGCCGTCTATATAGATAAAATCCCTTTCATTTGAGACAAATTGTGTGAAAATCGGCCCAACTATTTTCGAGAAATAGGTATGAGTTTGACAATCTTGAAAGATGGCCATTTTTTCGGGTTGCCGGAACCTATCATGGCGGTCAAAGTGACAAGTGAGACTTTTGATGGGAAGGGGGAAGGAGGGTTTGATGAGGGGTGCAACCAATCGCATGTAATACCTTCCATTTGGTACTTGGTTTGTGAAAATCGATAGAGTCAGACAGACTAACCGATGTGACTTTAATCCTTGATTATACCCGAGCCCCGGAATTTCCGGAATTGTCGAACTTCAAAGAATCCTTAATTGGCCATAGAGTGAAGTAATATGATGTCCATTTCAGTACATTTTAACCTATAAGGTATATGATTCTAATGGTTTATATGGGAAATTCCAATAGTCAGAGCTGAATAACATTCAATAGCAATTAATGGGAGTGTCATATCTTTCATTTTAAATCAAGTGTGTTAAAAACCGGTCAAGAATTCGCTAAAAAATAGATGGGACATTAACTTTGGAAATTTCTTCGGGGGCATCAAGAACCGTCGAAAGCGGCCAATGTATAGTCATTTTGCATACATTTTAATATGTATTACATCTTTTGGCCATCATGGTGGTACCAGTTTATATGGGAATTTGCTGTGTGACTGCACTCTTCAGCCCGTATCTCTGAAACCAGAAATCCAATTTAAATGAAATTCAATAGCGTCCTATGGTGTTTCAATTGAACATAATATTATTCAAATAGGTTCAGCTAACTCTGACAAAAATGAGTGAGTTTATTTGACACACACATACAGACATTTTCCGATGTCTACGAATCGAGTCGATTGGTATAATAGACTCGGCCATCCCAAAGAGAATAGTGAAAGAGACGCAGAGTGAAAATCAGTCAAAACGGCAACACTCCCTTTACGATGATTTCAACACTAGAATTTGGCAACCGTTTCCAAAGGCAGCACTTTAAATGACTCCTATTATATTTTGAAAACAAACCTTTTGTCGATCGTTGGATTTGTTTATCAAACGATGTGCATTTCGAAACAAAGAGATGAAATAATTCTAAAACTTGTTTTTACTCATACATAGACTCTAGAATGCACCTTACAATCACGATTGCACTAAATTCTGACGAAAATTCAATTTTTTTTATAGATTTACAATACTTATCTCCTCCAACTCAGGCATGAGTAATGTTTATTTACATTGCACGATTGGTCTGCTCAATAAGGTATTTTTGGCTTCACACTATTCGTCTCTTTTCCTATTCTCTTTGGGCCATCCAAATCTCGGTTAATACGTCGAAATTTCATAAACATTGCATTAACTTTCTATATGATAAAGGCGTAAACAAATGACGTTCCTTTTTTCAGCGAGTTTCGACCCCCCCTTCGTAGCATTTTGTCAAATTCGAACCTCCGCCTTATAAATAACTTAGCAACTCGAGGCCATGCATAAATGATGTAACATTCCGAAATGAAAAAATGGGTTCAATTTAAATTCATACAAGTTACTTTTCACACGACGCACAGTGGGACGGAATCAAAAAAGCCGGACATTGATATTTGCTACGAAACTATTGGTTATGGCACTTTGATGTCTTCGGAAAGGTTTCTTCATTTTTTAAGTAGTTTAATATAATGTTGGAAAATTTTTATTTAAGGGGGTATATACGCAGATAAAAAAAATAACTTTGCAAGTAGTTGCCAAAATTGATAGTCATGTATGGAAAGTTTGTAGACGAAATGATTTTATGAAACTTTGTTGAAGTAGCGAAATGGCTGTCTGTTAAGTGAAAAAAGTTATTGGGTGAAATTGAAGTACATGTCGGAATACCCCCTTAAAAAGTGTTTTTTCATTTTAACTTTTTGATTTTTTACAGTTTCTCGATGTTCTAGAAAGTTGTTGATGCTTTCAAAACACACCTTTTTGCGGAATACACCAACTCGCTATCTCTTCGTTTTTAGGGTGTATGTCTGTTTTTTTGGTTTTTCTGGGCTAACTTTAAGGGGCTATGGTTTGTAGAGTAGCAGGTAGTAGCAGCTAAATTTATTTTTTTGATGTTCAGCAAGAAATACCCTATTGATACATATATAAATCATAGCGGGATCTAATAGGATCCTTGGAATAATGCGGGGTAAAATAGACTAACGTTTCAATAAATTATTGGTATTGTGAAGCATGAAAAATAAACTATTATGCGAAATCAATAAACATTTGAAATAATCTAGCTCATTCCATAGCACCGGCAGTGTCGAATCTGTCGAATCCGTTCCGGCTTACACATTTGCGTCTCAGCAACCAGTTCCGGCCACAACGATGCTATCCACATCCGATAGTCCCGAGCTTTCAGTTTCCGATACCCACCTATCAAGGTGGGTACTGTGGGTTCGCCAAAGGTACTGGACTACCTCCGATGGTAACATCTACCCCGCAACCAGATCAACGAAGGTCGAACTGCGATGACGTGCCAATTACGAGAGGTCATCTTGCGGCGCGGCAGACTGTGAAAGATTTACCAAAATATGCCGGCGATTCTGAAGATTGGCCACGATTCGTCGCAGCGTACGAGAGGACTTGTTGGATGTGTGGTTTTGGAAACGATGAGTTGCTTGAAAAAAGTCTCTACGACAAAGCGTTAAGCTCTGTCAAAAGTCTGCTTCTACATCCCGACAACATTCCGGTGATCGTGCATCGATTGAAAATACTTTTCGGGAATCCGGTGTCCGTTGTGGAGATGCGGAGGTGCAGAAGGTTCGGATGATGCCTCCACTCAAGGTTGAAAAAATGGAAACGATAATCGATTTCGGTGTTGCAGTGCGACGTTCCAGGTGTGCCAGATGGATGAGCGGTTGTACAATGTCGCATTGCTACAATAATGAGTTGACAGCCTCCCACCAACCTTAAAAATGAATTTGGCGTTTTATCGGAAGGAGTGTCGTGCAACTACATTGCTGGTGTTCAACGAGTGGCTTGGACGTATGGTAGAGGCTTTAAGCGGGGTGATCCGACCAGAAGTGTGGGTCAAACCGCAGAAGCTTGAGAGACGAAACCGGAAAGAAAAAGCCTATATTCATCTAAATTCCGCGAACCCGCTTGAGGAAAACGCATGCAAAGTATGCTTGGAGTGTTCAAAGTGACGCGAAGGTCCCGACGGATGTAGTAGGTTTCTTAAGATGTCTCCGAGTGCACGGCGGGTGTTGGTGAATGAGAAGAAAATCTGTCAGAAGTGTTTGACTAAGCACTTTAAGTCCTGCGAGCGGAAAGTTCCGTGTGATCATAACGGATGTAGTTATCTTCATCATCGGTTACTGCACGATGATAGCAATGTTATCGGGTTTCAAGAATGTTGCCGGAGTTAAAGCTGATCGTATTCCCAAAAATAGCTCGATCTACAAGCTGTCGCCATTTCTCGACGGAAAAGGCGTTCGGCGCAGGCTTGGAAGTCTGCTGGTTGTAAATTCATCCAGCCGACCGCCGGCCATATCATTTTGCTACCGTCCGTTTCTACCACGAGCGCTATCATCATCTGAATCATGAGACAGTTGTCAATGAATTACGTCAGAAAACCCGAAGATGCGAAGAGTCTCCTACAAGATTCTTCAAGACTGCCAGGCTTGCAAGAATGCTAGAGCTCTTAAGCAACCGTCCGTCATGGCAGATCTTCCTACAGCGGGACTAGCAGCGTGTTCCCGGTCATTCTCGTTTACTGGGATCGATTATTTCGGTCCGATGCAGGTGGTCGTTGGCAGGCGTGTCGAGAAGAGGTGGGGTGTACTAATCATATGCGTGGTGGTACGCGCAGTACACATAGAAATAGCCCATACGCTCAATTCCAGTTCCTGTATCATGGTACTGAGGAACTTCATTACGGGGTGTGGAACGCCGTTAGATCTCTTTAGCGATCAAAATACAAATTTCGTTGGTGCTCATCGAGAGCTGAACGCTCGTTGAATCAGGAGAAGATCATTCATGACTCCAAAAACGTTCTTGTAACCGAGTAGTTCGCACATGGGTGGAAGCTGGTTTGGTGCAATCTGTGAAGAAAATCTTGAACAACTTGAAGCTTCCAAGACTACCGACAGACGGAGTTGTACGGAACACTCTATTGGAAATAGAGAATTCCATAAACGCGCGCCCGCTCACCTATGTACCAATAGAAGACGAAGAAAGTGAATCCCTTACGCTCAACCACTTTCTGTTAGGCTCATTCAGTGGTTCAAAACCACTGTAATCGTACGATAATAGGCCTGCTACACTGTCAAATACATGGAGGACATCACAAGCTCACGCTAACTTTTTCTGGAAGCGGTGGCTACAGGAGTACTTGCCGTTGATAAACCGCCGAACGAAATGGAATTTCCCCATCATCCATATTGGAGATGTTGTGGTGACCGTTGAACCAAGTCTTCCAAGGAATGGCGTGTCGTGGATGTGAAATTGAAGGTCGGCCAAGTTCTCAGCGCTACGGTGAGGACACCGTTCTACCTGGCGGTTCTAGATGTCGGCGCATTAGCGAATACACAGAAACCTGGACCCTGTGTATAGGGGGGGGGGAGTGTTACGCAACATGCGAACGCGCCTCCGTTATCAATTTACGCTGGTAAACAAACGAAAAGGATAGCATCGAAGAAGAAAGATAGGTTGACGTAGAAGAAAGATTTTAAGATTGAAGGCAGCGGTTAGATAGTTATTACAGCGAAATTAAATTAAAACTCTACTAGCTACAAGTACGATTTTTGGTTTGTTTGACGGTTGCTTATGTATAGTAGTAGGATTATCAGCTAAAAGTACGATGTCGAAGTATTATAATTAATAGAACGGCTGAGTGAATTTAAGGCTAGAGGTAAAATATGCTATAAAAATAAAATAGGAATGAATTTAACTTAAAATTTATCACAAGACTATTACAGCTAGTACGAAAATTCACAATGGACCATAAAAGGGTGCTTTATAGCAGCAAAGCATTCGATTTGTTTGTATTTCACTGAATCAACATTTTCATGAAACGGTCAATAACAACGCCGACAACGACCAATGCTGTTCTACCGGGGAAGGAGAGGAATGGTAGTTCGACCCTCGCTGTTGACAAACCGAGACTGCATCTCCTCGAGCATCACGAAAAATGAATTGGGTTAGTAGGAAAGGGAAAATATCAGGCGGTATGGCTTGGTAAACAATATGATATTAGTAATATACACGAAAGTCGCTCGCGTTCAATTTCCTAGAATTTTTATAGAACAGCTTGAACTCCGGACAGCCGGCTATCAGGAGTGATGTTTCTTATTCATACTGCAATGATCATTTCCAGATTTTTTTAGTTGGTTTGTTGTAGCTTGTGCGATCGCTCCTAGGCTCAGATCCGTTATTAATTTAGACTTGCTGTAACTGCTGAAATTGGAAGGGTAAATCACGATAAAATAACTCGTTTGAAATTTCTTTTTTCAAATATATTTTTAACGAAGGAAAACCTAGCAAAAGACAAAAAACAAAATATTAATCGAGTGTAGTAAACAAATAGAACCTTTAAAAAAATTCAAGAAAAAATTTTGAGCGGCCTAAAATAACCATTAACCGTACCGAAAGATTAATTTTGTATGACCGATACACTAGCAGCTTCACACACGCACTATTTGATTCCCTTCCTTGTCAGACAGTTCATCTTCACCAATGCCACTCCCACTCGAAACAAAACTATGTCAGGCTCCAATCCGTCAACCTGTCGAAATGAATGAACAAACAGCGGTTGGCGATGGAAACCGGGTCCTGGGTTCAAGCAAAAACGGCATAAGGTGGCTTGTTCCCCGATAGGTACCTCGGCGAGGTAGGGCGTCTTCACCAACCACACAAAGAAATGAAATCGGAAACAGTAATGAGAAAAACATGGATTTCGACGAAAAACAACTATGACCAGTGTTAAGAGGATGCTCAGTGCATTTGGAGGAAATGGCTATGGAACTCAATAAAATGAACATGGGAAAAGTTTTATATGCCTCATTTAATTCGCTGAAAGTTTGAAACAATCGATTTAATGGCTGAATTTTGACTAATCTTATCTTGTGATGCAATTTGATTCCAAACACCTTTTATCTAAATGACTGCAGTAATGAATTGGAAATATAGATCAGAGCGGCGAATGTGTGTTCCCATGTCGGTTTTCAGGGTTAGTTGGCTTTCTAGTTCCCATTTACATAATAGCATTTCTCCATCGATTAATTCGAAAATATTTAAACAAGAAAACAAGGGCTTCTCCAAACTATACCACATACGAGCAAGATAAAACACGAATAGCGATGTAGTCATCAGTGGTTTGAACATACAATATTTAGGTTACCCGTTACACACACACACATATGGTTATATATTTGAATTTTCCAATTATCCCAGATTCGCAGGCAGTCTAACTAGGAATATAAGGTTACAGCGTCGTGGCGGATAAGAGTACTTTACCGCTCCCGGTTTGACAGCTGAGATAAGAAGATACATACAGAACTGTCTGAATTACCTGTATCGCTCATGTCGAGCAGCAGCGCCAGCCAAAGGATGCAAAGTATGTACGTCTTCGTCATTGTCATTTTGAACGTGCTTATCCACTCCAGAGTGTTGTTGTTCCTTTACGTTCCGTTGCACGGTGTTCGTTGCTGTGAAGCACTTATTTAGTTGAACTTTTTTTTTTGTGTCGAGTTCGTCTTTTTTCCCTCAAAAGGAGTACTCTTCAAAAGTAGTTCAGACAACCGTTATCGCTTCCTGTTTCTGCTGAACATACTTTCACATAGCATCTATGCACACTACAGTAGTCTCACTCTCGTTCACTTGCCGTGTAACCTTGTTTGACATCAGCGGCAGCAGTCTCTGCTTGCTTTGAAAACTTGCCGATCCTTCTTCAGTCTTTTTTTTTTATTTTCTTCTATTATTTCGGGATGGAGGGAGGCAGGAAAAATTTAGCCAATGTAAAAATAATGTTGTTGCTGTGCTGTTTTGAAATAACTACTGCAAAAACCGGCCCTCCGGCAAAGGCACAGCGCCACTCGTTTGCCTCAAGGAGCTACCGGAGATAAGAACGGCACTGTCCTGCAAAACTTTAGAGATAGCGAGTGTGGATGAAAAAATAAAAGGACACGAAAGGCATATACATATTCCGAGTCCCTATTCTCAACAGTGTATGGCCGCTATGCGATTTCTATCGGGATGATGTTGCAGTCTTACGGTAGGTGTCTCTCCATATACATAGCTATAGTTTTTGTTGTGGCAAACTAAAATGCTTATTTACACTTACACCAGTACAAAAAGGGCCCTTTAGATTATGTACAAAAAAAGAAAGTGTATACAGGTCGCCAGAATGGATGCTCCTGACTTCCGTGGAGGGAGGTTGTGTGGTTGAAAAAGTTTCCTCAAAGTGGGATGATCCTACGGGTTTTTTTCCGTTCGTCGGTTTGTTCGTAAAGGGTGTAGAACCGTGTCGAGCATCCGGCGAGTAGCTAACTGAAGCACACTATGCTCTATATCGCCAACTTCCGCTGCGGTCTGGTAGGAGTGTAATCGTTTTTTCGTCGCCTCTAATCCATCTACCGATCTACCGATGCGGACGGGGGACCGGTGGGATACATTGAATTATGTACGAGAAGAAAATCACTTTCAAATTAAGATAAGTTTTTTCTTGAAGTTTTTAAGCCAAATGGGATCGGTACTAGGGCACGGAAATGGGGTTCTGTTGACATTGTCATTTTGCTGTCTCTTGGTAAACGTTTATCCTATGCTAGATCGCTGGTAGTTACATTCTATTCTTCTACTCGTGTTCTCTCGGAGCAGTATAGTACTTTTGTTGTACAGTTTTGTTATTGCTGCCCCCGTAACTCGGTGAGCATTCAACCCTGAAACTGGTCACTTTTCAACAGTTTTCAGTTCAGACATCGCATCTCCGCATCGCCGGTTGTCCTCGTTTGCAGGACAATGCCACTGAAAGCAGCAATGTGGTAGGGCATTTCACACTTGACTGATTCTTCGATAGAATTTATATCAGTTTTTTTTCCTTCTGCTGCGGCAACGGTGTGTGCAGGTTCAGCCCGTTCTATGTTCAGCGTGAAGATGGCAATTGCCGCCGATCTACAGGAGGGAAGAAAAGAGAAGAAAAACACTCCAATCAGATCAGAGTAATGACATCCACTTCCGAGTTATAGGAGAGAAAAAAAAAAACGAACACATAATTGCAATGAGATGGTATTTCCACGTACGGACGTTGACCGGACCGCACCGAGATATTTTCAAAAAGCAAATAAAACTGAAAGAAAATTAGTTTTTCATTTATTTCATTTCGTTTATGTTGTGCCGGTAGTTTCTATTTCCGGTTGGCTGCTGTGTCCAGAAGCAGTACAAAAACAATTCTTTAATTAAGCGAAATTTAGTATAAATGTATAATGTCCGCTTTTCAAGCGGGGTTAGTTTTGTTTTAAGAGTTGAGTTTAAATTATATTATCGTCAGTACAATGGCTGTATTTAGAGTGTTCGTATTTAGTAGGAGCAATGCTCGCATTAATCGTAAAGCTTGTTTTGCCTATTCTCACAGGCCCAGGTCTGTGCTACTATATTCGTAGCACAGACCTGGGCCTGTGGAAAAATAAAAAAAAAACCGGTTTTTTCTCACACCGTTGCAAAAATCTTCATGAAACTCAGTCAGTAATACTCTACCAATGCCCCGAATACATTGATTCCGAATACATTTTCTCATATAAAGTAAGGCTATGCAATCACTGAAAAAATCGACTTTTCAACGGAAGCCCGGAGGGCAGAGTGTCATATACCACTCGATTCAGTTCGTCGAGATCGGAAAATGTCTGTGTGTATGTATGTGTGTGTATGTGCGTGTGTGTATGAGATGGCTGAATCAATTTTCACAAACTTAGTTCCATCTGTAAGGTATAACGCTCCCATAAGCTGCTATTGAATTTTTATTTGATCCGAATTCCGGTTCCGGAGTTATGGGTTGAATAGTGCGGTCACATAGCAAATTCCCATATAAAGTGGTACAACCATGATGTCCAAGTGACGTAAAACATATTAAACTGGGTTCAAAATTACTCTAATTTGCGGGTCTGGATCACTAATGATAAATCAAAGCAGCTTTGACCACATTGCACAGTGTTGCAGAATGCGAATTTAGCAGGAATTTGACTTTTTGCTAAAATTAAATGACTTAGCCTTACAACATGTTTGGCAAAGTTGTTGTACTTTGCCAGGCCCTTCTTTTTGTTTAAACCGATGCTAGGGTGGTTCTAAATTTAGCAATATTTAAAATAGAACATTTTAACGGTTAGAGATAGAGCTTTACTGTCTTCGATGAAATTGTAGAGTAACACATTTTAGACAAATTTGCTGAAGACATGCAAGCTCTAGTTTTTATATTTTCCATTGCACGAGAAATTCAAATGTAAGCTTTAGGGTGTTCCTTAAAAAAACGGTTTTATTTCTATAACTTTTAAAGTTTTTATTTTACTCAAAAGTACCCTTGGACAACTTGAAGATTATTTTAGGGCGCATAATTTGCTTTAAAACACCAACTACTAAACCTTTTATCTATAACTTTCTAACGAGTGAAGCTAGAGGTTCTATATATGAAGACAAATTATTCTCCTTCAAAATATCTGAAAGTATTTATGAAGTGATCTTAACCCTCAAAAAGGCAACCGGGTCCCAGAGGCCCGGCACGTTACAATTTTTTAGTTACAAAAAAATGTGTATGCAGTATAAGCTTGGGCATGGAAATTTTGATAAGTAGCTTTGAAATCTATAACAAAAATAAAGAATTGTGAAATTTTCATCGATGGAGTGATGCGCAGCTATGTTTGAATTTTTTATGTGCACAAAAAGGCAACCCGGGCCTGGCAGGCCCGGTGTGCATGCAACATTTACTAGGAATACCACGGGTTTTATACATTAATATTTATCCAACATTTTGAAGAGTTCATCTTGATATTAGCAGGATTTTTTTCATGTTTTGATTGATTTTATCTTTTTACATTTTCTTATAAGAAAAAATCTTGAAAGTTTGAGCGAATTCTATACATTTCTTTTATAAGAAATGCAAAAATAGCATACGATAGTGACGTGTGTCATATTTTTTGGGTAAATACTTTTATGTCACCCACTGTGGTCTACTTGACAATTATTTGGATACAACATAACCTAACTCTGTCGTTATTGTCTATTCTTTGTGTTATAGTTGTCGTAATTATTCAAATTGTAGGATCTAAAAGCAACAAAAAATTTAAATGGCTATAAAACGATATGCCCATGTTTTCAATCGTCTCAAAGAATCTGAAATAATGGAAGAAATTCGAGCAAATTCAACAGCAGACGATGCCGAA
The DNA here is from genome assembly GCF_030247195.1 of Topomyia yanbarensis. NCBI lineage: Eukaryota > Metazoa > Arthropoda > Insecta > Diptera > Culicidae > Topomyia > Topomyia yanbarensis. Next base: position 321,076,011 of record NC_080671.1, on the reverse strand, counting down.
GCTGATATGCTAAGCGAGGAAGAAGATGCGAATGATATTGCTTCCGACAATGAATCTGATGCAGACTGGGAAGAAGAATCTAAATATGTACTCCGGTTATGCATCAGAAGAAATTAATAGCAACCCAGAAACATTTATTGGTCGTGTTCAAACGAAATGGAGCTCAGAACCAATCGACAGTCGACGTGATCTTCCGAGTACTCACCTTTTGGAAAAAAAATTAACCTTTTTACATCCATCGCCTTATACACTGAAATCGGGATTTGCTGCGTGTTCGTACTCATCATCCTGTAATTACGGAACCGGAAGTCGGATCAATTAGAAATTCAACAGGATCCAATGGGAATGCTGTACGTTTCATTTGAAACCAAGTTTGTAAAAATCGGTAAAGAATTCGCTGAGAAATAGGTATGACATTATTTTAGGAACTTGGTAAGTTCCCCCGGGGCATCAAGAACCGCCATTGCTGGCCAATGTGGTCGAAGTGCCTTCGGTGGGTCATTAATGATCTAGACATGCAAAGCCAAGTAATGTTGCACATATTTTAATATATATTGCATCATTTGGACATCATGGTGGTATCAGTTTCTATGGAAATTTGCAGTGTGATTGTACTCTTCAACACGTAACTCCAGAACCGAAAGTCGGATCAATAAAAAAATCAATAGCGACCGATGGGATGGCTGCACCTTTCATTTGAGACTAAATTTGTACAAATCGGTCCAGCCACCTTAGAGAAAAATCGGTGAGATTGTTTGGCACATACATACATACACGCACACATACAGACATTTTACGACCTCGACGAACTGAGTCGAATGGTATAAGAGATTTGGCCCGCGCGGGTCTCGGTTAAAAAGTCGAAATTTCGACCGATTGCATAACCTTTCTATATGAGAACGGCAAAAAGGAGCTTAAATTTAGACGGGCCTGAGAGGCCCGGCTTGCCCTTTAATGTTAGGATTTTAGCTTGCCTTCACAAGGGTTAATTAAAAATCAAAACTGCAAAAGTTATACAAAGAAACCCGTTTTTAAGAAGCACCCTAATTTTTTTGTAAATTTCTTGTAAAATGAAAAGTACACGACATAGAGTTTCAGTGCCTTCGACAAAGTTTTTTAAAATTTCATTTTGTTCGATTTTCTAGAAGACAGCGAAACTATCTCGAAGCATTAAAAAGTTAATTTTCAGATTTTAAAAAAATTAGAACTACCCTACCCACAATTTAAAATAATAGAAAAGAATTGTAAAGTGCAATATTTTATCATGAAAACGAAACTACATTTTTATATTGTTCACCGTAAAAGTAATTTAAACGTATTACAAAGAGTCAATTCATGAAAAACCAAATTTTTAATATAACTTTTTCAGTTTTCATTTTTTTCCAACATATCTTTCAGATATTTTTCAGAGTTTTTGAAGACGAAGATTTTCTTCTAATACATCAAATCTCTAGCTTTTATTGTTCAGAAGATATAAGCACTTCACATATCGAAAATAGATTTATTGTATTCGCCATTTTTTGCCAAATTATTGCTCTAATCATGACCTTGTTTTTAGTTCAAAAAGAATTATCTTTTGTCTGCCCCAAATGAGGGATATTGTTATTCCAAAAAACCACATTTTTGACGAAAAAGTGCTCATAACTCTTCAACGGAAATTGTTAGATACATGGTGCCATGAAACAAATTATTCGCCTTAAAACAATCTTAAAGTTGTCTGAAGACTACCTCAGTTTTAAATTAATATGGCAAAAGTTATTTGAATAAAACTGTATTTCTAAGAAACACCCTAAGCTCCGACTTTAAATTTGTTGTAAAATAAAAAGTATGACAGATAGAGCTTACATGTCTACGGAAAACTTTTCCAAAATTTATCGTTATACAACATCGCTGAAGGTCGTTTGGCTCTAGCTAGAATGATTAAAAAGTTAATTTTTTGATCTTGGTAAAATTAGAACCATCCTAACTGTTGTTTTAACAAAAAGAGGGGGCTCATATACTATGAAAACTTCTCCGAAGACTTAATAAGGCTAAGTTGTTTAGTTTTAGTAAAATCTCAAAATTCCTGCTAAACTTACATTCTGGACCACTGTGCATTGGTCACCTATGACGGTTCATGATGCCTCCGGGGAACTCGCCAACCCAATTACCCAGCGAATCCTCTACCGATTTTTACAAATTTGATTTCCAATGCAAGATACAGTAATGCCATTGACTGTTACACTGGAATTTCCTATACAAATCGGTACAATCGTAATACCGCAGAGGCTAAAAACTACTGAAATGATCACCAAATTGCTTCGATTCGCACGTCTAGATCACTGATTGCCAACCAAACATTCTTTGGATATATTATCCATCGACGATTCCGGAAGACCCGGATTCCCGGCATATTCCACAGTTAAAGTTACATCGGTTCTTCGGCAATAACTGAACCGTTGTTCCCAAACCAAGTCTCAAATGAAAGGCAACATTTGCGGTTGAGTATTGGGTCGCAACTCAACACCCTTGCCCTCACACCTCCCTCCTTCATCACTCCTCTCTCCTTAGACCACCCTCACATCCGCATTTCATTCATCCACCCCGTATATCGAAAGAGAATGAAGGATTTCTGACGCATCCTCCACTCCCACTATTCTAACCCTCCCCCCTCCACTACCAAACCCATTCCACCAACATTTCAAAATATAATGAAGATAACATCGAATTCGTGCTGATTAAGGTAATTAAATATTAGGGGAGCCTGGGGATAGTTGGGGGTTGGGGTAAGTTGGCGGAATCCCTTTGTCTTCGTTTCTATTAGACATATGGCGCTGCCTCTCATTGTGTACCTCAAGTTTAGTGAAACACATTATCCAATGTATTTTTGTTAAAAAAACTTTTGTTTTGTAGAAGTTGTGAGCGATATTGTGTTTTCGAGCATACCAAGTATTTTTTTTAAATTTTAAATACTTTGTGTTATTTAGGGTTATTTTAAATCTATTTCCAAATTGATCATATATTTTTCGAGAGTGTGTAAAAAGAGTTTTCAGTATCCGTATAGATATTAAATCTATCCATGAATTAAAGTTATTATTTAAATAGTTTTTTTTTTGTAAAATTGCGGTTGGGGTAAGTTGGGGTGACGCACGCGGGGCAAGTTGGCGCTACTATTTACAGTGCAAATGTAGTCATCAAATATTTTTATTTTTGAAATTCGCATCTAAGTAAATCTTTGTGTACCTCGTCAATGCAGGGGATATTTGCTTCAGCCAATCGCCTGAAGAATTTCGAAAATATTCTTTTGAATATGAAATTCGCGTCAAAGTAAAATGCCGGGGTATTGACATTGAAATATATTGACAATTGTCGGTTAATACACAATTTTATTGAAAAGACATTCAGCACGAACCTTTGATGTAATTGAATTTCCATTTCCTGGCGTATTCATACACACCACCAATTTACCCCGGGGCTGAGGTAAATTAGCGGGTTTTCAGCGTCACACAAACACTTCGATAAAATTCAAGATGTTGGCAACAGCCATATTTTGCAAGATCTATCTACATCAGAGCGGTAAAAAATGGAAACTGAAAACACCGCAAACTAGGCCCGGTCTCTCCTATACCTTTTTGTTTGAAGTGAGTCAGCGTCTACTTTTGTGGTAGTCGTGGGCACGGTGTCTTTGGTAGAAAATATTCAAACAAAAAAATCAGTATCGCCAAAATACTCACAAATCGAAAGCTTAGATGCTCTTCTTTCATCTGAGCATAACTTTGAAATGTTCTATCGGGGGGTCTAGAACATTTTTTTCAGCATTTTGATGAATTTTTAAGTAATTTTTCAATGAGTAGCTCAAAACATACATCTCCCTTTTAAGAGGTTAAATCAGTGAGCACACACTGTCAGAGGAACGGACTTGTAACGTTAATGAAATGCTTCGAAAATAACATTTAGCCAGCTTTGCATTGGTATTAAGGGGACTTGAAATTTACAAAACAAATCGTTTCCTTCATTTTTTTTTCGGAATATATTTTTGCTCGGGGTTTCTATGTAAATAACTTTTCATTCAAAATTCTAGCATTGTTCTATGGTTTCTTCGAACAATTTTAGCTCAATTTGATTTGTTTTAGTTTTTATTTCCGTGAAAATTACGAGTTTAAACACAATCGACAGACTATCTCTTTAAAACACATAGGAGCAGTGGTCCAAATTTTAGCAGAAAATTATGTTTTCGGCAAAATCATTTCATACTATTTGATTTGGAGGGGGCGAGAAAATGTTTGAAAGCAGTATGGTGTTTTTAGGGATTGTTTATTGGTTCAAAGTAGCAATTCTATTATAGCAAATATGGGAAAATTGAAATTTTAAAGCGCACTTTATCAAGTATTTTGATTTGAGTAGTCAACGAAACAAAGGATACATCAAATAAAGGTAAAATGTTCTGAGGAATCCAAAACTGATATAATTTTGAGCAAAAAAGGGTTGGAAAAGAATCCCGAGCAATAAAAATCTATTATCATACAATATAAACAAAAGGGTATTGCTTTGCAGATTTGAAGAAATTATAAAATGTTATTGTAACAGGTTTAAACCCTTTGTTGGCCAAAAACTCAATTATTTAAAATAAATAAATTTAAAAAAAAATAATTTAAATATTTTCACAACTTGGTAGATGCGAAAAATTGTAACGTTTTCTATATGGTAGCATTTTTAAAGCAAAATATAGTAATATTTTGTGCATTGATCGCAAATCTAAAAAGAAAGTATTCAAAATTTTCAGTTTCATGTCACTTACCATGGAAGTAGGAAGCGGATATTTGTAAACAGGAGGCAAATATTAGGCCAATGTACTTATAATAAGTGTACTAACAAACACTGTAATCATTGAAATTGGTGCACATCAAAATGACTTCTCGCTCAAAGGGATGAACGTTTGTGAAAAATGCTCTAAATTTAAGTATGTAAAAGCATAGCTAATTGAATTCAAAGAACACAAATAAATCATCAACTAAGAAATCATTTTCTGATACTAATTATTCATCAATTTAAAAAAAGTTAGTTTCTTATATCGACATATAAACGATTAATGAAGTGTCCCTATGTATATAAACATAGATATTTATTTTTTCATATTAAAAAAAATCTAGAACCTCAGAAAAAACAATTCAAAACTTGTCTCGCTTGAAATAGAAGCAAGTTTCCGGATAGTGAGCACATCAGTGATATTGATTTGTTTGTGGTAATATTGTTCTGCCAGAGACATAAAAATCCCCCGGGTAAATCCAAAATTATTTAAATTTTATATTTAAATCAACCCGAAATTGGCTAAATGTCGGACATTAGTGTCATTAACATAACAAGCCCCTCCTTCTGATACTGTCCAAAGATCCATCCCCATAAAAGTGATATATCTTCTGAGAGTTTTTCATTGAAACGCAATCTTCAAAAATAATCATCAAAATGTTTAAAAAAAATATTGTTCTAGACCCCCCGATAGAACATTTCAAATTTAGTTTCAGATGAAAGAGTATCTAAGAATTCAATTAGTGAATATTTCAGCGATACTGATTTTTTTGTCTAAATGTTGTTCTACCAGAGACACCGTGGTGGGATACGTGCTAAGTGAAATAAGAATGTAGTAGGCATTTGCCAGTGGCGGATCCAGGGGAAGGGTCCTGGGGGTCCGGACCCCCTCCGAAATTATTTTACGTGTTGAGAAATTTTTAATTAGTTTCAATTTTATATTAGCTTCAAACTCAAAGTTACTCCAAATCAAATTTGATCAACAAAACTGATATTCTTTTAATAAGGTTATTACGTATTACGAATTGTATAATGTTCAATATCCTACCGGCTGCCTTACGGAGGAGACCGAGAAAGCAACAGAAGGATCGGTTTCGAAAGCTGGGAAACTCCGAATCATCGGGATACCAGCAGGGATGCTTATGGGTTTAGACCTTCTTCCTCTATAAAAACACACACACATATTTTTCCCGATATTTACTTTATTTTATTATAATTGTTTTGCAATCATTCAGATATCAAAGGGAACTGTTGGATTCTATCACACTCACATCACCCACAGCTCAAATCTACATGGAATTGAACAAAATTGGAATTTGAACAATTTGAATCCTAATTTGTGTAAGTCGATTCAGTTAACACCATGAAAACAACGTGAATTTCTGCTCTCATGCGAATCAACGCATACTCAGATATTTTCTACCCAATGTCTAATGATTTCAATGATTATAACCAACAGCAATCAACCAGCGACATAAATGTCGCGGTTGTACCTCTCAAAACTAGCTTTCAGCAAAACCATCTCCGATCCACTTGCGGAAGCAATATTGATAGAATTTGTTGAAAAGATTACTTCTGTAGAAAAGAAATCTGCTGCTCCAACGAATTTACGTATTGCAAATGCAAGTCAAACTACTTAGAGGTACCATAACACGGGGGAACATTGATATCCCTTTGTAAAGTTACATATTTGTAGAAACCCATTTTTTTCGATAATTTTATATTAAGGATTTGTTTTACTGAAACATTTAATAAATCAAATTTAAATTGATCAGAACTACCCTTCTTCAAGGATACTCCATTTTACGGTATGCAGGTTAACCTATTGCAAAATCGATCTGAGATGTGGAGTGCTGACGCAATAAGGAACGACACAATTTACCATTGTGGAAGCGAGTATGTGCGGTAAGGAGGGAACTGACCGAGGTACCCCTAGTCGCTTCTTGACACTCATTTCCGGTGCGACTTTTAAAATTATTCATTCACCTTATCCTTGCATATAAATAAGCCATGAATTTTATAGTATGTATGCGTCCGTATAGTACAGTTTGCCAATCTAGTGCAAATGATTCACAGCTCGATGCAATATGGTGGGAACTATGCAAATGTGTAGGTTGAGAATATATCGCTCGTTCAACTGTGACAACTCAATTCGTTTATGGCACGTATCGAATTTGATACCTGTAGTAATTTGAAGTAAGGAAAAAAAATAACCTGTGTCGGAACCCCGGGAGACCTCGTCAATAGCACATCCCATCGGTTTCATTGCGAAATGGAATGAATGAATCTAGAGGATGGCAGTTGTGTAGATTATTTAAATTGTGACTTTCTCGTAATATAATGTTTTCGAATGGTTTTGAGCTTTTTTTCCCTTCTTCCTATTGGCACTCTACTCTTTAAAAGTCAATAGTTTTTGCTATGTCGGTCACATTAGTTCGATGAGTAGGGGAAAAATGGAAGATAGGAACAATCTTCACCCACGTGTGTAAAGGAACAATTCTTTTTGGAAATAAACAAAGATATTGAAACCAGTTTTCACGAATGCCATTGATCGTAAGTAGAGTAATTAATAGTTCGGCACCTTACCCAATAGAACCAAATAGGAATAAAGCTCCGATGTTTAGAATTGGAGTTCTTAAATTTCGTAAAGCCTGAAAGAAATTATTTTCCTTTGAAGAAAATTACTTTAACTATTACAACATTATATTTATTCTGTGCATCGCTATCTTATCCTACTATACTCCTGTTCTGTACTCTAATCAAATATGCAAAATAGTACCATATCATTGAAACGGGATGGTTTCTTTCTCAGGCGTTTTGGTTTCTCAACAACACTTTCATTTTCTGCTAAATCTTCTGGAGCATTACCCTTTGATTGTCGTGTAAAAAATATGTGGACCTGTTATTTTGATTCGCGCGCTGCATGATGGGAACCTTCTTGATATCTTGTACATTTCTTGTGTATTGCTTATCTCTGCTGCTTTGTATCACATCTATTGCCCCATCTCTGGTCAAAACCGTATACCGTTCTTCCGAAAACATTGGTGTTCCTTTTTGTTTATTATTTTGAGCACATAGTACCGTGTCTCCTACTAAAATTTCTGAATCCTTTGCGCCTCTATTCAAATCCGCTATTCTATTCAATTGTTTACTATCCAGCTTAGTTACAGCATCTTTTTCGCGAATATCCGTTCGATCAACTTGATTTGAAGCCGAAGTTTCCCACAAAAATGGAAATGTTCTTCTGAATCTCCAACCAACAAGTAGTTCAAATGGCGTAACACCAAGTCTTGACAGTGGTCGCACCTTGTTATGCAAATGCAAATATTGTTCCAAATCCAATTTCCAATTGACGTTATCCAACTTAGCAGCAGTCAAAGCGTCTTTTAGCCCTCTATTTTGACGCTCTACAGATTTATTTGACTGAGCACTTAAAGGAATTGCTTTTCTAATTTTAATGCCCTTGTTCTCCCATGTCTTGACAAATTTTTCACTTTGAAAAGGTGGGCCGTTGTCGCTGTGAATAGCAATGGGGTGTCCCCAAACCTCGAAAATTCTGCTCAAAGCAGCGTTTGTACTGTCTGTATCGGTGTTTTTCATTTCAACAACGTGTAGGTATCGTGAGTACGTATCTACCACAACCAGAAATTCGCCAGATCCACAATCCTTAAACGAGAAAAAGTCTACCTGGAGCATTTCCCATGGGCCATCAGGTAACTCACGACTAGTCAAAGGAATAGGTGGATTTTTATTTGACATACGAAAGCATGTTTCACAACCTTTCACAAATGATTCTACTTGTTTGGACATACATGGCCACCAAAAATAGTTTCGTAAAATCTATAGAACTCATGTGACCTTGATGTGCCGAGCCGATCGCTCTGTCGCGAAGAGCATAAGGTAGAATAACTCGATCGTTCATGATTCATGAATATTAGTGCCCTAAGTACTCTCATATTCTTTGCTTCTGACTCGTATCGTTTTAGAAATTTGTCCCAGTGATTAGTTTTGATTGCTTCGCGTACCAGAGTCTGTTCGGTATCTTTCTCGGCTTCAATTTCAATATCTTCCCACGTAAGTTCAATTGTACCAGTATCCAGAAAATACAGGAGATGTTTTTCATTGGATTCATCGAAAGATTCAGTAGATTGTGACTCATTTACCAATCGAGATAAAACATCGGCCGTGTTCATCTCTCCTGGGACTCGAACAACTTTGAAGTTATAGGACTGTAGCCTTAGAGCCCATGCTTCAGCTCGTGAAACTGCTCTCTTACCGATTCTGTGTAAACCTCCAAAGATAAATTCGTTGGATTCCGCATCCATTCGTATCGTGAAGGCTATGTTCAACAGATACACCGAGAACCGCTCAACCCCCCATACCATCGCAAGTGCTTCCGTCTATGTTTGTGGATATTTTTTTTCTGCCACAGTCAGAGCCTTCGATGCACAAAAAATGATTCGAGGTCTGGAACCGAAATCATACTGAACTAAAACAGCACCTAGTTCATGAGGTGAAGCATCAACGTACTACTCTTCGTTGATCCTCACATTGTGTTCCTCAAGCCTTTTCATTACTTTTTGGAGATTGCGATCGTGTTCATCCACCGTTCGTCCAAATACTAGTACATCATCCAGATAATTTACAGTTCCTTCGCATTCAGACAATATTATGGTTTGCATTACTTCCTGGAATATATCCGGTGCATTTGTAACTCCAAAGGGTAGTCTGCAGTATCTGTAGAGTTCTTCACCGGCGAAAAAATTCGTAAAATGCCTGGAATTCTTATCGAGCTCATTATGGAAGAATGCATTTTTTAAATCGATCGTGGAAAAATACTTCGCTCCGTGCAATTGCAGTAGTATAGATTCAAATGTCAGCATCTTGAATGGCGTTCTATAGATGCATTTGTTAGACCCACGCAGATTGACGACAAGCCGAATATCCGATTTACCTTTTGGAATCACTAGTAACGAGGAGCAAAAACTTCTGTCCATATCCTTTGTTGCCTTTTCAATTATACCAGTCTCCTGCAGCTCATTCAGTTTTTGACTCGTCATCTCTTTGAAAGCTGCTGGAATGTGTGTATAAACATTTATTGAAGGAGGCATGGATCTATCGTAGCTCAAAGTAACTGCAGGTACGTTAAATTTCGGAAATTCTTGTGTATAAACTGCTTGCATGTCGTATAGGGTGAATTCGCATCGCCAATCCGAATTAAAATTTCCTATAACTGATGCATCTAGGCCTATCTCCAATAAACTATATCGGATGGCTGTATTGAATCCCAAAAGCGCTCTTGATTCGCGCACGATGTAAAACTTTTCAATTGTCACAGGTCTTGCATTTGAAACAAAAAGCTCGGCCGAGAAAGTAGCAGCCACATCAATATTTCCTTGAGATGCATATGCACTAGGGTGTCCCAAAATGACATCATGTTAAAAAAGTCAGCGGGCTCACTTCTTAAATGAAAGGTTAGGGTATTAGGAGCACTTTCTTCTTCGGATTGAATTTGCTAAAATGCTCCCTACTGGTGGCGAATTTTGATTTTTTGAAAAATGGGCCTATTTTAGGTAAAATTTCAAATTTATGCCTCTTGAAGTGCTCCTGAACGACCTTAGATTTTTTTTAGTATTTTTTTATTTCCTGAAGGTCCTAATGAAGAAGTTTGGTTAGTTAGTTTGTACAAATTTTGAATTATAAGAGCGGCAGAGCCATTATAATTTAGTAAAAACTGGGTATCTACAAAATTTTAAAAGTATAGAAAACACTTTATATAGTTGAGCTGAATACAGTGGCGTAATTTTGCTGAAGAAAGTGTATAGCTACGGCCAATGGGGCATGAGTTATTTAAGTTTTGATAAATAACCTTTTCACATTGTATGATATTCATCAAAAATAACACTTTTCTACAAAATAAAACAACTTAAATGTGTTTAGTCCGCATATTATTTTTCGGAAAATAGAAGGAAAATGATGAAAAATGGCGTTTTTGCTTGTCGCTACTACATCAGAATCGGTTTTTATGAGCATTTGATTAAATTATTTTGTGTATTAATAGCCACCTAGCGGGTTTAAAAATCACTAAAATTAAACAAATATGTCGAGTTAATGACAAGTTATGGCCTATATTTGAAGGCTGAGTTGATTGGCATATTCACATTTTGTATATAAGGTCATATTTCCATGTTAGGAACTTTAAAGTGGAGAAAAATGCAGAAGAGTGAGGTGAATGTTGAAAAACTGATATTTACTGTTTAGATCACATAATTCCGAAATAGTCAAATTTGGGGCAAAACATCCTCGAAAATGTCTTATAAAAAATACAGCGCATCTTCTGACACAATTATTTTGTTTAAGATGCCTCCTAAAAGTAATTATGGAGAAATAACTCTTCAAAAAATAATTAGAGACTTGGCGTCATTAGAAAAGCTTTCATTATTTTTATAATTTAAGTTACAAAAAATCATCAGATGCTCATTAAACCTCGTCCTGACATACTAAAGACGTACAGAAAAACATCATTTTCCCTCTATATTCCGAAAAATAATGTATGGTCAAAGCATACTTGAACTGATTTACTTTTTGGAACAGCATTATTTTTGAAGAATTGCTAAAAAGGTCAAAGGTTATCTAACAAAAACTTAAATAACACATACCCCATTAGCCGTAGCTATACACTTTATTCAACAAAACTACGCCCCTGTATTCGGCTTAACTATATAAAGTGTTTTATATACTTTTGAAATTTTGTAGATATCCAGTTTTGAAGAAAAACTACTGAAAAACGCCAAACATTTGACTTTTAACTAAGTTTTAATGGCTCTGCCGGTCTTATAATTCGAAATTTGTTCAAACTAACTAACCAAACTTCTCCATTTGGGTCTCCAGCAAAATAAAAATGCTTAAAAAAAATCTAAGACTGTTCAGGACCACTTCAACGGGCATAAATTTGAAATTTTATCCATAACCGGCCCAAATCAAAATTCGCCACCAGTAGGAAGCGTTTTAGCAAATTCACTCCGAAGAAGAATGTGATCCTAATACCCTAACCTTTCATTTAAGAAGTGAGCCCGATGACTTTTTTAACATGATGTCATTTTGGGACACCCTAATATGCACGCAATGCCTTATCGGATCCGTACGATAGTTCGTATAAGTTTCGACGAGCATTTTCATCTTGAATTCTTCATTCCAGCGACGTATGCTACGATATGTGCTTGCTAATAACTGACTTTTCTTGGTCAGATAGTTTGATACCTTGATACCTGCAATAATTTCATCTTGATATCAAAACAGCCAGTCTGAGTTATAAGGCTATAAGTTATTTAGATGTGTTCAGAATTCACATTTAATTTTTTTTTTTTTGACTGGGATAGAGTTAGCATATTTTTCAAATGCCAAACCTCATTGTCGTGACCGGGGTCCATGGATCGTTGCTAAAGACGCTTGTTATGTTGCTGCTGGTTACTGAAAATAAAGTTGTTTGTATAGTTGCTCCGCAACTTCTTCTCCAAAAAGATGTGTGTGAATTGAGCAATACAATAAGCACAAGGAACAACTTGTGCTTATTATATTGCTCAATTTTTTTTAATTTAAGGTTCCGATGTTTTAGAATTGGAGTTCTTAAATTTCGTAAAGGCCGAAAGAAATTATATTCGTTTTAAGAAAATTACTTTAACTATTAAATTATATTTATTCTATGCATCGCTATACTATCGAATCACAGTTCGTAGCGAAAGTATGCGACCACTGCGTACCCGTTTTTGCCATCATCAACGAAAACATGCAGCTGGATTACAGATGTCGACGTTGTTATCGTTCGATAGCATCGCAGAACGGACCACGGTGTGTTTGGTAGAAGAATTTTATTCGAAAAAAATCGGCATCGCTAAAACTTCAGCATGTGATAGCATAGGCTTTTCCCTTTCATTTGAAAGTAAAATTAAAATATTCTGTCGGGGGCTCAAGAACAACTTTTTATTTTAATGCTTTTTTGTTTGAAAACTTAGGATTTTTAATGAAACTGGTTCACATTTTTGCCCATAGGTAGTACTTTAGACATTCAAATATTACCAAAAGTGAGAATCTGATGGATAATTTCATTGTGTACAAATTTGTAAAAACTACATCGCGATCTAAAATCGTCAGAGAAAGCTATTCAATTTTTATCAAAGTTTCTAGATTCAGACAGGGCTTATTGGTTAAGAAATTTTATTCTAAAAACATTTTCATTTGTAAAAAAATGGTTTGCCTTATTTTAACAGTGTGCTCAGAACAACCTGAATGCTAGCAAAGTCCCACGTTTAAGCGGAAAAAACATTCCAGATTCCACCGTTTTATGCGCACCAATGATATTTTAGGAGCAAGGAGATATAGAGAAGAGTAGATAAAATTTGAGCGAAATTAGTACTCTTTTGAAAGATGCTGGGTAATAAAGCAAAATGAAACAGTTTTTTTTTTCTGTCACAGATATATTTGTTTCTTCTTTTTTATTTCTTCACTCATACTGGAGTATGCTTGATGTAATCTTGAATCAACCTTTTTGTTCGTTAGCATCTTGTGGGATATATTTGGCCTAAATTTTAACATTATCTTTGATCAAACTCGATTAGATATTCAGTCATTTTATTGGATTTCGATTGAGAATCCTGATTGACAGTTTCATGAAGGATAGAAAATTGATTCGATGAGATTTATGTACAAGTTTGTTAACTTTTGGGAATCGCTGTACATTGAACAGAAATCGCAATAGTAAATGAGAAATAACGATTTTGTCTATTGTACGAAGATAGCGATCTTAATATAAAAGTAGATATAGAAAGTATCATCTTTAACCGAAAGACGTGTTGCTGTTAATGTCTCCAGATTCTGAACTGAACTGGCAACTCTGTCTTCTTGATACCTGGTCTTTGCTCTTATCCCATATTATGAGGGAAATCTTCAATTAACAGACTTGTATTACTTTGAGAATTTACTGAATGTATGGTCCATCCTGATATTTTCTTCTTCGTTTTCTGTTGTGATCCGTATTCAACGAACCGGAATTTCTTCTTAAAGGAAATTATGAAACTTGGCTTTTGTTCTTTTTTCTAAGATTATGTGAAGTGTGTTCGATTTGGTAATAAAATTTGAGGACAAGCAAAACTCTGCATCTGCAAATTCTGATGAAATGAATCTACCCCAAAAGATAACAAACATGGATCCAAAACTCAAAGAGCTTTGTTCTCTTTCAAGAAAGACGATTCTTTTAATGTTGATTCTCAGTCCAAAGTTGCAATAAAATCTTTCGTTTATTACAATGACTTGAACTGTCTACTTTCGTTCATCAAATATAAAGCTTTGAATTTAAGCCAATTGTGTTTTACCAGGTAGGATAGGATCAGGATGAAGGGTCATTCTAGTTTACATTAGCTATCTCCTAGAGCGAGAAAAGAAATGAAAAGGGTATGATAAAATCCGTTACTACATTAATCAACATCTTGAAAAGGTATAAGATTATCGAATAAATTTGGTCAACACCTTTCCACACCTCCTTGTTCAATATGTCAATATCATCCAAGAACCGGAGGAATCTGAAAATATATTTTTTTCTGCTGAGAATGGGACTTTGTAAACATTGAAATTTATCTGAATTTACTGTTCATTTAAACCCAACTTTTTTTTCTAAGTCCTTGTTAATCGACTTCTTAATCCATAGGCCCCACGCACACCTAAAAACTGATAAAGTTTTAATAATTTTTTCGGGTGATTTTATATCAATTTATAGCTTTCTACGAAGTTGTAGACAATGAGATTGTTCATCAGATTCTCACATTTAGTATTTTTTGAATGTCTATAGTACCAATTAGTAGCAAAAATGCGAAAATATTTCATTAAAAAACTTAAGTTTTCAACCAAAAAACTTTAAAATAATAAGTTGTTCCAGACCCCCCGACAGAATATTTTAATTTTACTTTCAAATGAAAGGGAAAAGTCCATACTTTCATATCCCGAAGTTTTACAGATGCCGAATTTTTTTAAATAAAGTTGTTCGAAAAAGACACCGTGGGACACTTTCTCCACGCTGAACCACGTTCTCCACTTTAAAGTTGTTGACCGAGTATCGGTTCAACCAATGTTAGAGCGCCAAATATCCTGAAGAAGGACTTTGAGGAACATCAGCACGTTTGCCAGAATTCCGAGCGTGTCGTACACCGACATGAGGGTTCCTAGTACTTCACGCTTCGTAGGGGCTTCTTCTCCGGAAAGAAACTGTTGCCTGCATCGTTTCGGGACTTTAAAGGTAAACGTATCGCTGATGGAATCCCACCACATACCCAGTACTTTCTCGGTAGCCAGCTCGCTAGACTTGTTCAAATCCTTCTGGAAAGAGACGCGTTAACCCATGGCATCTACCATCTTTTTAGAGTTGGACAGCCATCCTCGGATCTCGAAGCCACCTTCAGCATGTATGGACCTTACATCCTGCACGATCTTTACCGCCTGTCATACTGATTCCACACTACAGAGCATATCGTCAACGTATGTGCCCTTACAGATCGCCTCAACAACTTGCTGAAACTGCTGCTTAAACCCTGCTGCGTCTAAGGTTTTTCACGTATTGTGCACTGTTTGGCAAACAACTCGCACCGAACGTCATCATTTTCATGACGTAAGTCGTCGGGTTATCCCCTGGATTTCCTTAATTCCAGAGAAACATTTGGCAGTGCTGGTCTTCATTGTTGATTCGAACTTGGTAAAACACCTCGCGAATATCCCCTGAAACTGTTACACGTTTTCGCGGAACCGTTGTAAGACGTCTGTAAGTGACGTAACTTGCAGAAACGAATTCAATGAAATACGTCCCACCTTGGCTGCAGCATCCCACACAATTCTAAGTTTCCCAGGTTTGTTGGGATTGATAACCGGAAAGATCGGCAGATACCACGAGCATTCCTTGCGCATAACTTCTTCCTGCACCGAAAACTTACGAATATATCCCTTCGCCTTGTAGTTCAGAATTTTCTCGTGAAGACACTTCGCTAATTCAGGCTCCTGAGCTAAACGCTTATCAAGACACTGCTGGCGCTTCAAAACCATATTTTTACTGTCCGGTAGCCGCAACATTGTCAGGCCGCCACAAGAGACCGGTCTCGTATCCTTTCTCCAATCTCCTCGTGCCTGATTGCAGCAACATCATCGCTCGTTCGTCTTCTTTCGATAGCAGGGACTTCCCAGTAGGTTGTATTACGAGGCTATCCAGAAATAGTTTTTAATGGTCGAGTACAACGTCTCGGCTTGGCAAATGTGGTAGCCATACATGCTGTCTAACCTGGTCGTGTCAAAACAGCAGTGGGCTGTTTTGCGCTTCCTTCTCTTGATTCAAGCGGATACTCTAACCTAGTGTTGTGAACACCCAACAGGATACGAGGATTGACTCCAGTGTATGGCAGTCCAGCTAGGTGTTTGTAGTGTTTTGCGAGGTCCGAAGTCACTATGGATTGCGAGGCAAAATGTAAGGTTCGTACTGTATGCACATTCGGTAGATGAAAACGTTGAGTCGGAGTTTGCGCTCCGGTAATATCCATCGAACACTTCACCGAGTCCTAGTGATACACAAGGGTGATTTCTCACCTTTAAGGCTTAACTCTTCCCACAAGCTGTTAATCGACTTCTCTCTTCCCGTAACTCGGATGTACTTTAGCAGAACTCCGTCGAGCGAACAATGATAAGTGTTGCAGGAAACGTTTTGCTACGAACTGCTGGGAGTGCTTGCTCTCATCGTGCAGTAGCTGACGATGAAGATAACTACATCCGTTATGATCACACGGAACTTTCCGCTCGCAGGACTTGAAGTGCTTAGTCAGACACTGCCGACAGATCTTCTTCTCATTCACCAACACCCACCATGCATTCGAAGATATCTACTACATCTGTCGGGACCTGCGCATCTCTTTGAGCACGCCAAGCATACTTTGCATGCCTTTTCCTCAAGCGGGTTCGCGGAATGTAGATCAATGCAGGCTTCTTGATTCCGGTTTCCTCTCTCAAGCATTTGTGGTTTGACTCACACTTCTGGTCGGATCAACCCGCTAAAGCCTCCACCATTCGTCCAAGTCACTCGTTGAACGCCAGCAATGTAGTTACACGACACTCCTTCCAATGAAACGCCCAATTCATTTTAAGGTTGGTAGGTGGCTGTCAACTAATTCTTGTAGCAATGCGACATTGTACAATCGCTCATCCATCTGGCACATCTAGAACGTCGCACATAGATTCTGCACTGCAACGTTGAAATCGATGATCGTTTCCGTTTTGTCAACCATGGGTGGGGGCATCATCCTAGTCTTCCGCACCATCGTCTCCACAATGGACTCCGGATTGCCGAAAAGTATTTTCAATCGATACATGATCACCAAAATGTTGTTGGGATGTAGAAGCACACTTTTGACAGTAGAGGAGACTGAGGAGACTTGATCCCCGGGGAGACTTGATCCCATCATTGTAACTCAAAGGCGGATCAGAATACATTAATCAAATATACTATAAAGTTGCGCAGTTTTATCTAAACATTAAATTTCATTAACACAGAAAAAAGAAATTGGACTTTTGTGTAACCGAATTTTTACCGATTTAAAAAAAAGTCTCAGAAGAACTGAAGAAGATTTATTTTTCAAATTTACAAACTTTTATAAAATTGATCAAATCACCCACTACATACTCTACTTTTGCATACAGAATTACAGGAGAATGTCAGTTATATGAATACGCTATGATTGAGCTGATTCTTTTGTTCGACTATATTTTTACTAAAGTTTGCTGAAGTAGATGCTATGGGTTCACTTGATCCTTTCAAATTCGTGGAGATTTGATCCCCTTCGCCATACTTCATACACACCACTGAAAATAACCAAATTCACACCAGAACAATTGAAGTCATTGTTGTCATAAAAAATGTCAAAAATGAACGCTTCATCGTAAAGAAACATAACTGTAATTGTTTACTACAGTATACGTAACAACCATTCATCCCACATTTGACGTTCCTCAACCATAATAAAGACAGCTTTCAAATAATTGCACGGAGATTTGGGGAATTCGTAAAAAAATCAGGTGAGAGATGCGTAATATGTAGTAACAAAAATAACAATATCTAATCATAACAATTTAATCAATACTACAATCCATTTATAAAATTGAATGGTACCCCATTGTACTCGTTTTTGCCCTATTAAGAAGGGTACCACATTATTACTACAATAATTTTATTATTTCAGCTTCTTTGATTTGTTATTGAGGTCCATTTTTTCGATTATAGAGGTTTTAACGTTAAGGTCATTCGCCTCTTATTAAGAGCCAATATAATAACAAAATTGTCTTGAGAATGGTGAAAATCTTCTGTTTGAACGCAGCAAAATCTCTAATTGAGTACCCCCATTATCGCAATACCATTTGAGTCAATGCGTTGAGCAAAGATGGCAGACGCTGCTCTAACCAAAGGCTTCAGATGGGTAGGATGATAGTAGAAACAGGGCCAAAATAGGCTTATTACCCAAAATGCTCTTTTAAACACGTTTTCATAAAGGAATCAAGTGTCCCCAAATTAGGGATCGAGTCTCCACTAATCTAAGAATTTTCCATTTTTATGTTGTTTTCCATAAATGCTCATAGCTCATGTCCAGTATTATATTTCCATGTAATTTTTTATGATTATTAGTCATCCCTAGAAACAATATAAAACTACAAAAAAATACATAGTTTTTTATCATTCCACGGAGTTGGACTGAAAAATAAAAAAGGGGATCAAGTCTCCTCAGTCTCCCCTAAAATCAAGTTTCAGACAACATAGTCACATTTCAGTGGAAATGTACGTAGAATCAATGAATTTATCGAATAAACAATAAACCGTCGTTGCGCTTTTCCTTGATTCGCGTAAATTTGTTGCTAAGAAAGTTTTATCTACCACAACCAAATCCAGCACATATTGATTCAGTAACTATTGCGCATAGTATCTCAAAACCAACAACCAGTAACACAAACAAAAGCAAACACCTAGTAACCCATTCATGTCCATGTTGTTTGTAGACAACAACGTTTTTAATCAGCTATAACTTTTGATTGAGGCAAGATTTGCTCTCAAAAACAAGTAAAGCTAATAAATGTGACTATTGCCTTTCATTTGAGCATTAACAGTTACAAGGATCAGCCTTAGAACTGAAGTTATTGCAATTAGTCTGATTGGATTCCGATCTAGCAGAGCTGCCATAAATAGTTTACGTTAATAACGGAAAATGAATTTTTCAGAAATCTTCGTTATGGTGCAATATTTTCGAAAACTGATAAAACTTATCAATTTAGACTGTCTTTGGCTACGTTTTCCATGCAATTGAACTATTGTAAATATTCTTGGCGAATTGTATTGAGGATAGGAAGGTAAAAATTGAGTAGTTTCTAGCACTGCAAGGGAAGCACCTATCTTTATGGATCTTATTTTCGTGTATCTTGATCTCACCGTTTTCAAGGAAAAATAGTTTTGAAACACTACATGCACTAGGAAAAAGTTGGGCATTAAAGGGTTAAGACTGTTGTAGAAAAGTAACCCTGAATAACAGCACACAAGAAACAAAGCATCTGTGGAATGACAAACGGCAACAAACACAGACAAACTGACCAACTCCTCCAAGTTCCTAATGCTTCATCACCAAGAAAAGCATCCCAGCTGCGACGAACAGTTAGTAATATTAGTGTTATTTTTACATGCCATAATAACAAAAAACACGGCTCAGCAAAGAAACGCATGAAACTGTGTCAAATGAACTAACATAAAAAAGTGCATGGATTTTAATTACACGGAAATCGTACCGCTCGGTAAATGTGTCATATTACCGCAGTAGCAAAATTTACGGTGAAATAATTGCCACCAGCGCGACGAACCTGGCGTTTGTAGGAAAAAAAACCTCAATGGCAATGGGCAATGCTGGTAGATTGAAGCTGAGCAAGGTTCTGATTGGGAGAAGTTCTCCCGGAGAACACATAACGTGGTAAACGTTAAATAACGCCACTAATCGCTTCGGCAGATCACATGCACACAGATATTAAAAATTGAAAACAATTTAAAAACATTAACAAGTCTTTTCAATATAATCTCGATCAATCGATAGAAACTGTCACAATAATAATACAGTCCCTATTCCAACGTTTGAACCCATTACTGGTTCAAAACATTTGCTCCACTTCAATTATTCAGAATTTGCGGGCGTTGCAATAATGTTCCGGCAAAAAAAAAACACAGCCCGACTCTAGGCCCGTGCCAGGCCACATTGGTTTGTGGGTAGCAACAAATGACCGGTTGGAATTGATTTTTAATGCAAATTTCAGCAATAATTTATGTATGCTTCGGTGGATGTTCGTGTAAATTTTATCGAACTACATCATCCATTAGCGAGCAAGTCGAAGCACTCCGTACGGTGAACTGGAGCAAATGACCGGTCAAACCCCCTCCAGTAACTGGCCGCAACTCGTACCTACCGAGCATTTTTCGCTGCACAACTTGTCATTTGTCGGTGAATAGAATTGCATGATATGTCGGATGGATGCGTAACGAAATGTAAATGAGTGATCGTTGTCATTCGGTTTCGAATTGGTTCGGTACACTCAGCCGACGACCCGTCGCCAATCAAGTCAGTTTTATTGGTCCGGAAAATCCACCCCAGTTAGAGACAACCGGTTGATGGGATGCCGATAATCAGAGATCTGAAAGCTTTTATTCCCACACGTGTGTTAGGTACACGACAACTCGACATCAGAGAGCACTCAATCAATCTGGTCGTATGGGTAATACGGTTGAACGGATTAAGCTGCGGATACAACCCCACGTCCCAGAGGGCTTGCCGGTTCCGTACCATGTTTTGCGTTAAATATGGTGAGTTCCGCCAAAAAAAAGCGCCACCAGGGATTTGGAATTGCTGAAAGCTGTCATCCTGCCCGGTTAGAGTGATTCAAAGTTGATGAGAAAAAAATCTACTACTGTCACTAGTAAGTGGACTAATTCAGCGAATCGATGAAGAGATTTGGGAAACAGTTAACATTCTAACATGTCGCAAAAAATTGATTGATGGTTGCAAAACAATTTAAAATTTGAACCACCCTCATGAACAGTAAACGGAAGCTGTTAACGAATAAATTATCAAACGGGAAGGGGAATTGGTTCCAGTATGATTGCATCGTGTTTTTCTCCGGTAATAATTTGGTTTGATTTGGTTTTCAGTGAATCAAAAGGTGCTATTTGATTTTGCTGCTATGATGTTTAGACAATTTACTAATTTTAGTCATGTTTGTAGTGCAGTTTTGTTTATACAAATATGATATATCATTATTCAGTTCGATTATGTGATAGAGTAAATTTGCATTCGCTTGAAGGTGCCAATTTATTTATTGTACATTTTAGATTTTTTAAAACTAGGAAATTACACGCTAATTTTTTTATGATGAGACTAAGCAAATTTTATCTTAAAGCTTAGGATACATTTCGATACATAATAGGCAGATATATAATTTTATAAAGATTAGGGTCAATTGGAGATACTTTATGGAGGGATTTATTAGCAAGAAATAATATTGGAGCAATTAATTGTATTGAACTAAAGAGAACAATTTTACAATTATGATAAAACTAGGAATATTATTCGATATACTAGATGGAATTTTTTAATTTTATTGAGAGTGGGGGGTCCATTAATTAGAGATATTGTTACGAGTAGTGATACAGTTACGCAATTTTAATGCCAGTATTGAAGGCAATCAAAACCAGAAAAAAACAGTCTGCGGGAAGATGTTATGGAGCGGTGGCGGGGAGTATTCTTACATCTGTGTATCAGGAACAGGAGAAGGAGGGTGGACAATGATGACATGGAAGAATATATTGACTTTCAGTCTTGGGCAAATGGAAGATCAACGGTATCGGTTGCAGACTCGGGCGGATTTCATCAGGAGACATCATGAATTGAGATCGTGGTATCCCAAGTAGCATTTCTAGTTTTATAGCACACTACAAGTGCAATCTAAGTTTTAAAAAAGGCTTCAAGAGCACCACAAAACTTAAATTGTTACTAGGTCCCGTGTTTGTTAGTTTATACGACTGAAATGTTTTGTGTCATCTTGAAATTGTATCATACCATCGATGGTGTATGGTACAGGCAGAAGAGGGCACTTCTGAAGCAGTTAAATCCGTATATTGATGGTTTTTAGGAAAGTTTATACTAGTGACTTATGGAGGAGATCGCGACTAGTCAGTATATAACACACCGGGACGTTGGGTGATCATCCTCGGGCCCGAAGAATAAATAGTTGAGATCTGGCAGAACAATACTCGGCGCATAACCAGACAATATGTTCGATATCGTGACAACCGTCACCAAAAGCGCAAATATCACTATTCGCAAGCCAAGTACGTCGGAGAGGAGCGTCCAATGTATTTTGATTGGATACGAACCTAGAAATTAGAACAGGCAGACGAACCTTTTCAAGAAGGGGATGGATAGAACATACCCGGTGAAGATCGCTCGATAAGAGTCTGGGTAAACATAAACCCTTTTCCCGTCAGCTGCGATTGACGCTGAACTCGAACGTTTGAAGTCCAGTATCTTTACTAACAGATGCATGAGGTCTATAAAATAGCGCGCATAATTCAAGTTCGAATCGGAGACGACCCCATCTACTTCAACCCAATTAACTGGTACATATACTCTGTACTCCTTCCTTTATCCAGCAACATTTTTTGCCCACTTCCAACTATTTTGAACCACCCGAAGCTAATCTGGGCGAATTTCCGATATTTCTGTTGCGGCCGAATACCGCTCGGTTAGAACTCAAAAAATATGCAATAAATAAAATAGAATAAATAAAATAAATGGTTCGGAAAAAGATCAGAAAAGAAAGCTTAAACCGGGGAGTCAATTTTGTTTCGACCTCCATCTCACTTTAAGGGAAGTCATTTTTGCATGGGCCTAGAGTCCAGTGCAGGAAAATAAAAGAGACTAGTAAGAGGAATATAATATAAAAGCGGTACTTGATTTCACACTAGCAGCAAACCTCTTAGGTAATAATTAGTTTACGATTAAATAACAAGGAAATATGACCGTATGATAAAAAGCACTTTTTTAGAATGTAAAGGGGGAAAACCGAGAGCGAAAAAATGACAGTTCGAGAGCTCGGCGACTTCTTCGAAAAGTGACCTCGCAGTAAGCAACATATTTGGAATTCTATTAGACCAACCGATCTGAATCTTCGTAGAAATACTTCGTTCTGCCAGCCTCGCTTCAATTCCGAATGCCGATGAACTGTCGGAAACATCAGCAAGGGCGTGTGATGTAACAATATAGAGGAAAATAGAACCGAGGAACTGTCAGCGTCCGGCGTATTGGAGGAACGAAAGACTCAGCATCCTCCGTGCTACCTGCCTTAAAGCTAGAAGACGCGTTCAGATAGCAAGATCTGAAGCAGTCAGAGAAGGCAACATTTAGGGCGGCTAGGGACACTTTTAAACGCAAGATAGTGCTTAGAAAGTCCATCTGCTACAAGAAGGTGTACAGAGAAGTAGACGCTAACCCCTGTCTGGGACGTGAAGAGTTTTTCTCGAAGCACTGGTCTCCAACGACAAGCTCCTTGTAGTGGCGAAAGGGCTGAAAGCGAAGAAAGCTCCTGTTTCGAATTGTATCCTCAACGTGGCACTGAAGACCGCGATCCTGGTGCTTCCGAACATGTTCAGGATTGTTCTACAGAAATGCCTGAACGAAAGTAATTTCCCGAATACATGGAAGATCCAGAAGGTAGTGTTGCTGCCAAAACCAGAGAAGCCACCATGAGTTCCAGCATCGTATCGGTCCATATACCTGCTGGATATTCTTGATAAAAATCTGAAAAGGGCCATCCTCAACAGGTTGACGAACTACGCTGAAAGTGAGAACGGATTATCTCAGAGGCATTTCAGATTCTGGAAAGGGATCTCGATGGAGGACGCCACCCATACAGTCATCGCGAGCGCGGAGAAAGCATTGAAGCAAAAGAGAAGGGATAATCACTACTGCACCGTGGTTACGATCGACGTGAAACACGCCAGTTGGTGCTATCACCGTAGCGCTGCACAGAATACAGGTTCCGGACTACTTACTGATGACAGAACCGAGTACTGGTCTACGAGAAGAACATGGGGCAGAGGTCTAATATTGTGACACGGCTAGTGTACCACAGGGTTCCATACTCGGCCCAACGCTCTGGAATCTAATGCACAACGGAGCGTTAACGCTGGAACTGCCCAGGGGAGTCGAAGGCACCGTGGAAACCGTGATGGCTGACGCCAAATTGCAGCTGGCTCACCAGGTAGTGCTGCTCAATAGCCGTGAAAAAAACCAGCGCGTCGTGATCAGCATTGTGGGATACTCAATCTCTCCGATGCGTGCGCTGAAGCACCTTGGTGTGATGGTCGACGATCGGGTAAATTACTACAGCAATGTCGACTATGGATGTAACAAGGCTGCGAGGATAACTAACGCATTGGCAATGATCATGCCGAACAATAGAGGAGCAATATCCAGCCCAAGACGTCTCCAGGCAGGTGTCTCATCCTCAATAAACTATGGAGTACCTGCCTGGGCTGCTGCGCTGAACTCCAAGCAGAACCGGAAGAAGTTGACAAGCACGTTTCGCCAAATGGCTGTTCGTGTCCCGGATGCGTACAGAACGATATCGTCGGAGGTGGTATGTATCATTGCCGAGATGATTCCCATCTGCATCATTCTACCTGAGGATATGGAATTCTACCAGCGGAGGAATTCACAAAATACAAAGAGACAGGTCCAATTAGCCTTGTTGGCTAAGTGTCAGCAAGAGTGGAAATACGCGGAGAAAGGAAGGTGAACCCACCGACTCATCCCAAATGTGTCGGCTTGTGTGCATTCAACGCATGTAGATGTGAACTTTATTTGACAGTTTATGTCTGGGCAGGGATGCTTCTGGAAGTACCTGCATCGATGTGGGCATGCTTCGCCATCCCTTTGTCCGGAGCACGTGAACGTGCAAGAGACACCGGAACACGTGGTCTTCGAATGTACTAGGTTAGAAAAAGTTCGAAGGGGTATGTCTAGTGTGACAGTGGACAATATCGTCGAAGAGATGTGCCACGACGAGCAAATCTGGGACGCTGTCAACAGAGTAGTTACGAGTATACTCCCCAAGCTGCAAAGATACTGGCGAAGGGACTGAGAAAGTAGAATCGTCGGGTAGAAATATGCCGTGAAACCACAAATCGGCTTTCGGGAGGTGAGAGTATCCACCGCCAGGGAACTCTCCGACGATGTAGACTAGGTCCATCGCCGGGGACAATTTGAGTAGTACGCGACGTAGCACCGGGTTCCGATCGACAGGGCACCAGCGAGCTGAACATCAGGCTTCAGTGGAATCGCAGAACCGACCTCGACACCCTTCCGGTCGTTAGGTCGTGAGTAGTCTATGCTCCGCCTGGAATCGCTGGACAGATTTCAGCACCTACTGGCTGGCCCGTTGAGTAGGCTAGATCAACCGTCGGAGGCTAGATCGAAGAGATCGGGACGAAGCTGGGAGCTAAATAGCTCACAGAAACGAACATCGGTATCGAGAGAAATCTACCGCCAGGCATTTCACAGTAGGGTAGATTTCGCGGCGTGGACTATCCGACTATATTGTGACTAAAATGGGATCCAACTGGCTCATGAAACAGACATCGGTACCGAGAGAAATTCCGCTGCCGAGGAACCCTCAGTCGGAGTCTAGTAAATAATCACAGGATGGGAGCTAAAGTTGATAGTGACAAGACTGGGATCTGAATGACTCGCGGAAATAAAAGTTAAATAGCTCATCGAATCAGCATATAAACGCCTCACTGGAACGAGAGTTAAATGGCGATATAATGGATGAAGACAAGATACAAGAGAAGAGGAGACTTAAATGGGGCTCCGAGATAGAGCAGAAGAAAGAACTGTGACGAAAGCACAACGAGCCCCCCTCGAAGTAATACAGTGATGTAGTTCCGGAGGAAGAAAGGCGGGACTAGGGACTTTTTTTCACGACATAGGAGCAGAATCCAGCAAATCGATTCTTGGCTGAGTTACTTCAACCTGCCGGTTGTCACACCTCTAGACTGGTTTTGTCCGGAGAAGAGTGGTCTCAAGTGGTCTTAATGCGGCCTTGGCTGCAACGAGGTAGAAGGTAGCCTGTAAAGATGATTGAATGTTATCGGAAGAGTAATAGAAGCATATACGATTGTTTTTGTGTACCAAATGAGACCTGTGTTGCACGTTGCTCGGAGAAATCGGTTTTTTATGCGATAATCATCGGCATGCTGTGACATATGGCATATTCGTTTTTGACAGTGCACTATACCGGTGTAGTCGGTGCTACACTCATTCAAACTTGGGTGTAATCAGTCTATCTCTTTCTTTGCACTACACCGGTGTAGCACCAAGAAAAAACGAAAACGCCAATAGAAATAGCTACGTCTCGGATTCGAAACTCATTCCTCTGCAACGCTTGCTATGGTTTGCACATTCGGCAAAACAGTCAAAACCATTGAACAAAGATCAACAACATACTCTCACATAAGTACTTAGCAACCGTTGCCCTCCTAACACAACCAATGCTGAATTCGTGTCATTCACTCCAATCTGTTTTAGCAGGACTGAAACTTGATGCCCCGTCACTTGTAGAGAAAAGTTCTCGTATGGTGTTTCGCATGTGTTCCGTCACCTTCATTATCGCCAGTACCACTGGGCTTGAATAGAACACCACGATGTAACGGAGATGGGAGCATAATTTGTATGGTACAAGATAATTTCTCATTTTTCAGATGCGGTAAATTTGTACCTTCTATGCTATTCATAAAGTTGAATT
The DNA here is from genome assembly GCF_030247195.1 of Topomyia yanbarensis. Lineage (NCBI taxonomy): Eukaryota > Metazoa > Arthropoda > Insecta > Diptera > Culicidae > Topomyia > Topomyia yanbarensis. The sequence goes on along the minus strand of NC_080671.1, from coordinate 321,049,323 downwards.
GCACATCTAAGTGTCAATGTCTGGGATGAAGTGGGTCATTGACTATTCATGCGGAGAGTCCCGTTATGTAAATGTTAGTGGTTGCTCGCAACTAGTTCCACGGGTTATGTTATCCATATACACTGAGGTTTTTTACGCGGTTTTTTGCGCGGTATTTTTCACGCGATTTTCATTTACGCGGTTTTCATTTACGTTGCATGCATCCCCGCGTAAAAAACCTGAGTGAATATCTAAGTCACTGATGGACATTAAAAGTCAGTTTTACCAAATTAACCTCCATCGATGGTTCGAGAAGCCACAAAGAAATTGGATAGAGATTGTCTGATGGCACCTAACCTAGCTAATGGCAGGTATTCAGTTATATTAATATCTCAAGCTTGAACTTGTCTGCTGAAGCCAAAAATAGATAATGAGAGAAAAGAGGGTAAAACATGACATACGTCAAAATAAAGCAATGTGTATGCTGGATGGAGCAACATAGAATAATAAACTTTTATTTTGGTCACTCCAATGAACATAACTACATTGAATCAGTTCGTAGAAAGGTAAAAATGCGTCAGAAACCTGTACTGTCTCAATCCCTGTTTGGTACACAACGCGACCTATAATAATAAATTCAAGGATTATGCTTTGGAACGTCATATCGATCTGACCTTGTAGCGATGGCAATCGAGGCGCTTCGCTCGCTCTACCCCGAAGGCAAACCCGTCAGCAATAATTAATATGCAATTAAAGCGTTACGCACAAATTCTACTCCCTGCTCAGCATTATAAGCTTCCGCACCTTCGCCTGCCACTCAACCGAAGCGAGAACGAAAATATCCACGATGATGAAACTCGTGTGTTTAAGTTATGGGTCGCGAATTTTAATGAATTGTCATTGTTCCGACTGATAGACATTCGACCCGGCCAGAAAGGGCACGTACACCTAGGCGACCCGTTTGCCGTTCTGCTGGTTCAGTGTCCAGTCAGCGAAAGAGTGTCCCTCGTTCAAGTAATTAAATTTGAAACGCTATACTCTGTTCGTTGATAGAAATGTCAGCTCTTTCGTTGCTGGTATTCGAAAAGGGGAGACCCGATGCTCATACAGAAGCCTTTCATCAAATCTTTGCTTGTGCCGTTTTCTATGCCAACGCGCACTGTTTCAAAGGCGGGTGCAGCGCTCTGAAAGCATCCTCTTCAATTTTACGCGTACGTTCATTGCTGGCAGTCACGTTCTAACGGTGCGGTATCTAATGTTCCTGGATTCAGGCAGCACCGACCGTGACAATGATGGTGCAGGGTGGAGTCAGAGTTTATGCTTGATGTGCATTGTCTGAGGTTTCCGGCTGCCGGTGATGATGATGATGATTAACGATTTTATGCGTCCAATGGACACAGATTTGATTCTGCATTCGAAAGGCTTTGTTCGAGATTTATTTTGTGCGGTTGGCAAAATTGGCGGTTTTTTTACGATTTGGAAAAACGCTATGACGTGTTGACTTAATTCCCATGCTGACGTTCGTTGGGACAGAGCGACACATCAACTGATATGAATTGGTGTATTGTAGTTTTTGATAAACTAGTTCCTCTCAATCATTCACTCAAACAACACCATGCGTATTACCCCCCGAGTATAGCAATATTTCCGATGATTCAACCAACTTTTGTTGTACTAAACTGGATTCAAATCTAGAATCGTATTTTTCTCCTATTGTTCTGTGCGCACTAGAGTAGGACACGGTTATATGAAAAAAATAAAATTCCGCCCGGAGTAACTTTTTGGGTTCCATTTTGGGTCCTAGAATAACTATGCAAATTCTTAGCTCGATCGGTGAAACTATATTTTTGCGCCCACCGTTTAAAGTTTACATGGGCTTTTGTATGGGGAAATCGACTTTTACAAAATAATTCACCCAAGAGTCAACCAGTGCCTCCTGAAAATAAATCGATATGAAACTTTTATAGGAAATTTATCAAGGAAATAAAATCTCGAAGACCGCAAAACGATTTGACGACTGTAAAACAGTTATTGAGCAAAAATTTACTGTTTCTCAGAAGATTGATGAAAATTTCAATTTTCATAGCAATACTTCTACCGACACACAGTGGCGGATTTGCCTAAAAACGTGGCCTGTTTATAGAAAATGTCAATAACTTTCACGCTTTTGTAGCAGACGGTTTCAACAGACAATTTTGCTAAATTATTGAAATACTTTTTTTGTCCACGTATGTCTACTATGTTTCAAGGCAATTCGTATTCCTTGAACGTTTCTTCATTTGGAACATAATAGAATTCTTGCCCGAATTTGCCCGTTTATGAGTAATCTTTGATTAAGTGGAGGCGGAGATGGATTATAAGATTTTCAGTTTAAAACTTGGACTCGTACTTTTAATTAATGATGCACCTCCGGTTGTCATAACGAATCACACAATACTGCATTTTGATCAGGAAGAATTGTGTATTTGGTGGTGAAAATTTCATCGAGGTTCATAAACATGTTCAAAAGTTATCAAAAGTGGAACGCAAAAGACGTAAATAATTTTGGTCCTTCATATTGAAATCCAACGATGTCAACAGAAGTGATCGCCAAAGGTTCCAAATATCAAAAATCGATTATGAATACCATGATTAAACGTTGCCGGGGAACTATGACCTCTGATCATGCAAAGCAAAACAAATCTAGAGATAGAATATATGACTGGATACTACAAGCGTAAAGAGCAGAGTAGTGCAAAACAATACTGGGATCTCCGGCCGTGATTTTGCCAAATAGGTCATTTTGATGTACACTCCAGCTTGGCGAATTTGTTTGTGGGAAGGTTGACAGTCATAGCATGTCAGCAAGCATTACAACAAAACGTGGTTGCTCAAAACTATACCAGGAAGCAGTACTAGCATGTTCTGACCAAGTATAACGCATGAATTTAAATAGCCGTTTCATCGTAATAATGGACTTTGGACAAATCCTCGGTCAAATTTAATTTAAATAAAACTATGAATCTTAGTGAATTTCACTTATTTTCGTATTTTTCTCATATTCATTTTTAGTTACTGTAATTTGCAAACTTATTGTAAATTTTCACTCCATGTATTTCGTCGCAGAATCGGCTTATTTTCTGTAATTTAGAAAAATACTATTTTTCGTTCTTTGAGAAATATGTGCATCGGACAGCAGTTGAACAATAATCGTATAGAGTTTAAAAGTTTTGTAACTATGTTGCATAATATTTGAAAATACAAGTTTGAAATGACTAATAACATCAATTCTCATAATAGCTAAATTATCTAGACACCCAAACATCTTAATGCGTGCAAATCAACAAATTCTATCATTTTACTACACACTATTTAAAATTCGATACATTATAAACGTTATTGGCATACACTGGAACCATTAAATCTTCATTCGTGAAAATTTACTTATATTTAGATTAAAATGTCTCATTCGTTTTCGAGCTCTCCATCGAGACAGAGGTTGTTTTTTCTAGTCCGTAGTGCTGTGTGAGGCGATAAAGAATAGTGTTAATCCGCATTCAAGGTTATTTTGCCAGTTCGGTTCGGTCCTCAGTCTTTTGTTCGCGTGTGAGGATTAAACAATAGCCAGCTGTATAAGCTGGATCGGTTCGTCGTTTGACACCAGTTTAAAGCTAAGTGGTTTTTGTCCTTTGTAACACATTTATTGCTTTCTTCCGCCTGCGCGGGCGCTGACCCCGTGCGTTGACGTTTTCTATGGTTCCCTCTCCGGATGGTCAAATGGAAGTTGAATCGGGTTCAACTTCTAAGGCTCCCCCCCCCCGGCCCAAATGCTATCCAGAACTCTCAACTGGTCCATTTGTGGTCTTCTTTCGGCCCAAGACTAAATCACTGAATCTTCTTCAGATTTCTAGAGACCTGACGGAACGGTTCTCGGCTGTGACCGAAATTTCAAAGGTCCGCTCGGACAAGATAAGGGTGTTGCTAGCCAACTCAAAGCAGGCAAACGATATTGCTTGCTGTGAGCACTTTACGCGGGATTATAACGTGTATATTCCAGCTGTAAAAGTACAATCCGAAGGCGTCGTAACCGATGAGAGTTTGACGTGCGAGGATCTGCTGAAGTACGGGGTTGACCGTTTCAGAGACCGCTTACTTCAGCCAGTGAAAATACTTGAGTGCAAACGTTTGCACTCAGTAGTAGTTGCGGGGGATGGTTCAAAAACGTACCCCCAATCAAACTCTTATCGGGTGACCTTCGCTGGTACCGCTTTGCCAAATTTCGTCCTCTTGCACAAGGTTCGTCTGCCTGTGCGTCTGTTTGTGCCGCGGGTCATGAATTGCACAAATTGTAAACAACTGGGTCACACAGCCACCCATTGTAGCAATAAGGCCCGCTGTGGAAAATGCGGGGAGAATCATCTAGATGATTCGTGCAGTAAGCAAGCCGAAAAGTGTTCTTACTGTGCGGAGAGTCTGCATGATACTCGGCATGTCCCGCGTACAAACTACGCGGGGATAAACTGAAACGTTACCTTGCGGGACGATCCAAACATTCTTTCGCAGAAATGTTAAAGAATGCTACGCCACCATCCTCAGTAAACATCTAAACTCACTTGCCTCCTGACGAGGGCGAGGCTTGTAACCCACAAGAGGGAACATCTACTAGGGTGCCTAGAAGTTATAGGAAGAGGAGGAACATTTCCTCTCGTAAAGTTCCTTGTAAAGGCCAGAAGGTGTCCCTTGACGGGGCTCCGAAGGTGACATCTATTGGAAGTGTTGCAACCAAACCGAAGCAATTAGCTCCTGGTCTCGGAGAATTAAGCTCAGAGAAGGAGTTCCCAGCACTTCCAGGAACATAAAAAATCCCAAGTGTTCCTTTGTTTCAGTTCGAGAGTAATCACAGCACTGGAATTATAAATCTCTCGGACATAGTGGACTGGCTAATAAAAACTTTCAATATTACTGATCCTATTAAAAGTCTTATGTTAGCTTTTCTCCCTACAGTGAGAACATTTTTGAAGCAGTTGACTGCTAAATGGCCCCTCCTCTCAGCGATTGTATCCTTCGATGGCTAACTCATCGAACGAGGTCACGGATTTGATCACTGTTCTACAGTGGAATTGCAGAAGTATCATCCCGAAAATCGATTCCTTCAAAATTTTAATAAATAATTTGGGTTGCGATGCATTTGCATTATGTGAAACTTGGTTAACTTCCGACGTAGATCTCAACTTCCACGACTTAATATTATTCGCCTGGATCGAGACACCCCCTACGGAGGAGTGCTTTTGGGGATCAAAAAGTGCTATTCCTTCTACAGAATTAACCTTCCCTCGATAACAAGTATTGAAGTTGTCGCTTGTCAAGTAACAACCAAAGGCAAAAGCCTTTGCATAGCTTCCATATATATTCCCCCCAACACCGCGGTTGGGCACCGACGGCTACAAGACATCTTAGAATCCCTGCCAGCACCGCGACTAGTTTTAGGAGACTTTAACTCTCACGGTACAGCATGGGGTTGCCTCTATGATGATAGCCGGTCTTCCTTAATTCAGGATTTGCGATTTGCGATAACTTCAATTTGACAATTTTTAACACGGGTGAAATGATACGGATTCCTGCTCCTCCAGCGCGCCCGAGCGCCTTAGACTTGTCCCTTTGCTCAACATCGCTGCGGTTAAATTGCACGTGGAAGGTAATTCCTGATCCCCACGGCAGCTACCATCTGCCGATTGTAGTCTCATTCAATAACGGTTCAAGGCCATTGAAATCAATCAATATTTCGTATGAACTCACACGAAATATCGATTGGAAGAGCTGTGCTGCCGCGATATCCGACAACATCGAATCTACCCAAGAACTTCCTCCGGAGGAAGAGTACAGCTTTTTGGCTGACTTGATTCTCGACAGCGCGAATCAAGCTCAGACTAAGCCAGTACCCGGCGCCAACATACAAAAACGCTCTCCTAATCCGTGGTGGGACAAAGAGTGCTCAGACGTGTACGCGGAGAAGGCCGCCGCGTATATGACCTTCCGGGACGACGGGCTGCCAGCTAGCTACCGACAATACGCGATGGCGGAAACGCGCATGAAGAGTTTGATAAAAGCCAAAAAACGTAGCTACTGGCGCCGGTTCGTTGACGGACTAACGAGAGAAACATTGATGAGCATTCTTTGAGGCACGGCCCGGCGTTTGCGAAGCCGAAACAGTACTAACGAGAGTGCAGAATATTCAAACCGTTGGATATTCGATTTCGCCAAGAAGGTTTGTCCGGATTCCGCCCCGGCACAGAAGATTTACCGCGCCGCGTCTCCTCACGATAGCGCGAACGAAACACCTTTTTCGATGGTGGAGCTCTCACTTGCTCTCTTGTCGTGTAACAATAAAGCTCCGGGGCCAGACAGAATCAAATTCAACTTGTTGAAGAATCTGCCTGACTCTGCCAAGAGACGCTTGTTGAACTTATTTAATAAGTTTCTCGAGGCTAACATTGTCCCACTCGATTGGAGACAAGTGAAGGTCATCGCCATCCAAAAACCAGGAAAACCAGCCTCCGACCACAATTCGTATCGACCGATCGCAATGCTATCTTGTATCCGGAAGTTGTTCGAGAAAATGATCCTATTCCGCCTCGACAATTGGGTCGAAGCAAATGGCTTACTGTCAGATACACAATTTGGCTTTCGCAAAGGCAAAGGGACGAACGATTGTCTTGCGTTGCTCTCAACCGAAATTCAAATGGCCTATGCTAGTAAAGAGCAGATGGCATCAGTGTTCCTAGATATAAAGGGGGCTTTTGATTCAGTTTCTATCAACATTCTTTCAGAGAAGCTGCACCAGCATGGTCTTTCAGCGACTTTAAACAACTTTTTACTAAACTTGTTGTCGGAAAAGCACATGCATTTTTCGCATGGTGACTTATCGACATCACGATTTAGCTACATGGGCCATGTCTAAGCCCCCTGTTATACAATACAATAACCGGAACATGGTGGGGTGCCCACCCAGGAGACCTAATTAGGTTGTATCAAACAACGATACTGTCGGTAATGGAATACGGATGCTACCGCGAACATACATTTCATCAAACTCGAAAGAATTCAGTATCGATGTTTGCGTATTGCCTTAGGGTTGAAGGGATTGAAAATTTCGAAAGGCTTGTTGAGCTCAATTCTCAGACCCGTTTCATGTCCCTGTACTTTGACTACATGGCGCAGAATATTAACCCTTCTTCTTACAATCCCAACCGTGTGCATTTCATAAATACTTCTGAATCTACTGTTTTCTTCGACACATCCATGAAAGACGAGAGTAGTGGAATTCCGGACCACATACGCCCACAAGTGGTTCCAAACATTTTTTATAATAAATTCCGAGAAGTCAATTGTTCTAAGATGTTTTATACTGACGGATCAAACCTCGAAGGGTTCACTGGCTTCGGTATTTTTAATCAAAAGTTCACCGCCTCCTACAAACTCAGTGACCCCGCTTCAGTTTACGCCGCAGAACTAGCTGCTATTCAGTATACCCTTGGAGTCATTGACACATTACACGCAGACCATTACTTCATCGTCTCGGATAGTCTGAGTTCTATTGACGCTATTCGCTTGATGAAACATGAAAAGCATTCCTCGTATTTTTTGGGGGAAATACGGGAGCTACTGAGTGCTTTATCCGACAAATCTTTCCAGATTACCTTGGTGTGGGTCCCTTCTCATTGTTCCATTCCGGGCAATGAGAAGGCGGACTCCTTAGCTAAGGTGGGTGCCCTTGAAGGTGACGTTTTAGAAAGACCAATTTGCTTCCACGAATTTTTCAGTATTACTCATCAGAGAACCCTCGAAAGTTGATAAACCTCGTGGAGCAATGGGGAGCTAGGAAGGTGGCTACATTCGATAGTCGCTAAGGTATCGACGAAACCTTGGTTCAAGGGGATGGATGTGGGTCGTGACTTCATTCGTGTGATGTCCCGACTCATGGCAAACCATTACACGCTGGATGCACATCTCCGACGTATTGGGCTCGTGTATAGTGGTATCTGCGCTTGTGGCGACGGCTATCACGACATCGAGCACATTGTCTGGGCGTGCACCCAGTACAGTTCCGCCAGGTCTCGGCTAATGGATACCCTGCGGGCCCGAGGAAGGCCAACCAATGTCCCGGTTCGAGATGTGCTGGCAAGCCGCGATGTCCTCTATATGTCCCTTATATACACCTTTGTGAAAACCATCAATATACAAGTCTAACTGCCCCTTCTTATTTTCCTTATCGTTCTCAGAACCCTCTTCCACCTGTATCAAACATCTGTATAGAATGAGCCAACAAACACGGGACCTACAGTACGAACATAACACGCTTAACTCGAAATGTAGCCGAATCACATCTAAGCCGTGCTACGAAATCGTCTGGAAAAACCCCTGCCATCTTGAGGAGGACCATCCGGCGTCCCAGTACATGATTCCCCTGATGAAGGCCACCCGAGTTTGTAATCCATTCGTTGATCTCACGATGCCTGAAACTGAAATAATTTTCTCTCCCTGCCATCTTTGTCTACCCTCCCTCCCCTGACTATTATACCCAGAAGTAACACCCCTACCCCCCCCCCCCCCCAAAATCTTCACGAAGCATTTAGCTCTTCTTGTCTCTTCTAGTTTTAACTATAATATTATATAATCACGTTGAAAATGCCCATCTCTACTACCCACAAAAATAACTATAATTACGAATCTTTACAAAATTCAATCATGCCTTCTAGTTATTCCTACTTTTAAGATAGTCGTAAAAAATTGTCCCCCTTAGTTAAACATTATTTGCTCCAATAATCTCACTGATAAAAATGTCAAACCATATTGCCACAAAAACTAAATGACCCCCCTAATCTTACGAAAATAATATTATCCCCTTGTGTAGATATATAAGATAGCTATAAAATCGCATTAGTTTCATTTTAAAAAAATCAATATGTAATCCCCTAGTTTTAAGCAATTCAAAATGTAAAACAAAACAAAATTGGCACCTTTAAGCTAACGCAACGTGCCTTATCAAATAAACGATTTGAATAAAAAAAACCGATTTAATCCACCTAGCAGTGAGATGAGACATTTCTTACACATTCACACACTATTGGATTAGTTTGCAGAACTCACGAGAAGTAAGCACCAACTAGAGGTGGAATGAAAACAGTTTCTAGACTTGCACGAATACAATCTCGAATAAACTGAATAAATTATAGAAATCAACAAAACGATCGAAATAAAAAAGTAAAGCAAAAAATGAAATAATAGGTTTTTAAATTCATAAAATGAGTAGAAAAATTAATGTAAATCAAAATTATAATATACACGAATTAAATTAGATTAGGTTATTAAATAAAAATTAAGATTATATTTAGAAATAGTTATAAGATTAATAGAATAAATTGACTCATACTAACAAATTGAATGAAATAAAACGAATGACTGAACATTAAATGCATAAAATTAAAGATATGAATAAAATGCATCTAATGAATCAAATGATTTAAGTGAATCAAATGAATCAAATGAATCGAATGAATCAAATGAATCAAATGAATCAAATGAATCAAATGATTTAAATGAATCAAATGATTCAAATGATTCAAATGAATCAAATGAATAAAATGAATCAAATGAATCAAATGAATCAAATGAATCAAATGAATCAAATGAATCAAATGAATCGAATGAATAAAATGAATCAAATGAATCAAATGAATCAAATGAATCAAATGAATCAAATGAATCAAATGAATCAAATGAATCAAATGAATCAAATGAATCAAATGAATCAAATGAATCAAATGAATCAAATAAATCAAATGAATCAAATGAATCAAATGAATCAAATGAATCAAATGAATCAAATGAATCAAATGAATCAAATGAATCAAATGAATCAAATGAACCAAATGAATCAAATAAATCAAATAAATCAAATGAATCAAATGAAACAAATGAATCAATTGAATCAATTGAATCAAATGATTTAAATGAATCAAATGAATCAAATGATTCAAATTATTCAAATGAATCAAATGAATCTAATGAATCTAATGAAACAAATGAATAAAATGAATCTAATGAATCAAATGAAACAAATGAATCTAATGAATCTAATGAATCAAATGAATCAAATGAATCAAATGAATCAAATGAATCAAATAAATCAAATGAATCAAATGAATCAAATGAATCAAATGAATCAAATGAATCAAATGAATCAAATGAATCAAATGAATCAAATGAATCAAATGAATCAAATGAATCAAATGAATCAAATGAATCAAATGAATCAAATGAATCAAATGAATCAAATGAATCAAATGAATCAAATGAATCAAATGAATCAAATGAATCACACGAATCAAATAAATCAAATAAATCAAATAAATCAAATAAATCAAATGAATTAAATGAATCAAATTGATATAATTCATCCAGTGAATACAATGAATCAAATTAATGAAATGGATCAAATGAATAAAAAGAATGGATGAACAAAACGAATAAAGTAAAAAATAAATGAAATGCATAAATAAAACAAACGAATCAAATAAACAAAATGAGCTGAAGTGATAAAATGAATAAAAAGAAGAAAATGAGCAGAATTTAATGCATTGATTAAGATGAAAAATTGAACAATGGTAAAAGGTTATAAATTAATATAAAGAAATAAATTGAATCAAATAAATTATTTGGATGGAATGATTAAAACTGAAAAAGTAGTCAGATTATTAAAATGAAGAAACTGAACAAAATGAATAAACTGGAAAAAATGAATAAAATGCATACAATGAAAACAATTAATAAAATAAGTTAAATGAATGATATGAGTAAAATGCACAAAAAGAGTAAACTGATCAGAGTGAATCCAAAGAATGAAACGAATAAAATAAGTAAAATGAACGCAGATGAACAAAACGAATAAAAAGATGCGGAATGAAATAATTAATTAAAAAGAAATGGTCATATATTTGAAGCTAAAAATATTTTTGAATAAAAAAATGAATAAACCGGATTGTACGAATTTGAGAACCATTGCATCAGAAAGTTTTGAAATGTTTTTGAAAATCTCATCTTCTGAGAAAAGGCTAATAAATATGCAATGGACTTTCTAGAGCTTCCATCTTTTTCTGGTTTTATTCTTTTTGTTTTCATGCTTTTTTACTTGACGGCTTCGTTTTAAGATTATCTGGTTTTTCTACTTTATTGTTGGACCTTTATTAGTTTTCAGGAACCTGGAACGTTCAATTTGCTTTGGAATTCGAAGTTTTCTTTTTGGTCACATATTCCCGAAAAAAAGATTTATGTACAGAATAGAATTTACTGGTCTAGTATTTTAACACGCAATTGAATATAGTAAAGTGAGACAAGGCCACATGTGCTTTCAAGCCCCTTGAACAGAGAACGACAGGGAGAATGCGATTCGTGAATGAGACAGGTAGATATTTCAAAGTTTTTATTTGCATTGAAGTAAATATTGTGAAATGTCTAGGTTATGTCGATAGTACAAAAGCCGTGCATTCAGTTGATTGCAGACTGCTTTTCATTCATCCTTATAGCTTTCATATTGTTTCGTTCAAAATTCTCGTGCAGGAAATATTGATCAAAAAGTCCTATGCAGACCAATACTGTGAAAAAGAAATGGTTCAAACTACTCAGTATATCCAGATATAGACGACGATAAGTTAGAAGACACATTGTAGTTGCATCCCCCATCGAGAGTGGGTACTTTGGGGACTTCTTTTCCTGGATCTAATTTGTGGATATTTTTGGTTTTTGATCCGTTATTTTTCATGAAAGTTCGTACCAATACAACGAATGTGCAGCTGATACAACTCATGGTTCATTCGCCTGCGCCACGTTCCGTCTTCCATCTGCACGCCACCATATATGGTACGCAAAACCTTTCGTTCGAAAACTCCAAGGGCGCGTTGGTCCTCCACGAGCATAGTCCAGGTCTCGTGGCCGTAGAGGACTACCGATCTAATCAGCGTCTTGTAGATAATCAACTTCGTGCGCCGGCGAATTTTGTTCGACCGGAGCGTCCTCCGGAGTCCAAAGTAGGCATGATTTCCCGCCAAGATCGTCTCTGAGAGAGAGAGAGAGAGAGAGAGAGAGAGAGAGAGAGAGAGAGAGAGAGAGAGAGAGAGAGAGAGAGAGAGAGAGAGAGAGAGAGAGAGAGAGAGAGAGAGAGAGAGAGGGAGGGAGAGAGAGATGGGGGGGCGTGTGAGGAATGGCAAATAATGGTTAATGCAGTGACATTATTTTTATAGTATATTATGATATATTGATTTCTTACATTCTTATCATAAATAATGTAAGTAGTAATTTTTGCGCCATAACCAGTATAACCTAAATCTTGCAAAAGAGTTAAATTTTCGCTAAATTTTTGGGCTTCAAACATACAGTTGCTTTCGGTGACGCCACGAGTATAATTATATAAGAAATCTTTTATCTCACTACTAGGTGAATTACTTGTTGATCTGTGTATTGATATACAATCCAACATTTCTCTCATGATTGAACGCAATGCCTAATTCAAGGAATAAATACTAGAACTCACTGTTTCTTTATCAACACATTATTTTGTCTTTGAAGTGAACTTATATATTGATTTTTTAGAAATAGTTAATTTATTATAAAGGTAATTCACAAAATGTTCTCAACATCGAATTCCTTGAATCACGTAGATGTGTTTTCATACCCCGATATTCAAAATCGGTTTAGTTTTGCCCCTAAAACACCAGTAAAGCAATACTCTGTATGAAACAATCTCATTTTTAGTTAGGGGAAATTGGTAAGCGTGGACTAAAAATACAAAATGTTCAATATCTCCGCTGCTCAGGCACGGATTTAGACAATCTATAGCTTGTTAGAAAGGTATTTTTACAAGCTTTCTATTTATTTGTGGGACGAGATTGTATCTATTTGTGGGACGAGATTGTATTGTTTGAATGTTATTTGCAAAAAACCTGCCGTGTTTTGACAAAATCGCCCATATCTCAGAAAGTAAACAACATATCGAAAATCAAAAATAATAGTGTCAAATGGCAACATTAGGCCTTTCATTTGAAACTAATTTCATTAAGATCGGTTCAGCCATTGCTGAGATAATTACATGACATTTTGTACATACATACATACACACACATACAGACATTGTCTCAATTTGTCGAGCTGAGTCGATTGGTATATGAGACTCGGCCCTCCGGGCCTCGGAAAAAGTTTTCAAAGTTTGAGCGAATCCTATACATTTCTTTTGTAAGAAATGTAAAAATTAAAATGTCGGCCATTTTGCATCCGCCATTTTGAATTTTGGAAATCTGACATCAAAATCGTAATCTGCGCCCCAAAAAACGTGGTATGCAACTTTGCAGGTCAATCAAAACCATTTCGACTTTTGGCCAGGTTTTTGGGGAAATCCGCCACTGTGCGACGGTCGAATTATATACCGATTTTTTAGCTTTCTCTAATTTTGTACAAAAGAAGCTTCAATTTATTTCTCAAAACTCTTGGGAGACGACCAAATTGTTCAGATCATTGATTTAGGCACAATAAAAGAAAGTCAAAACAAAATTTCAATTAAATGGGCAGCCAAATGCAGTGGTGCTAGAAAAAAACAATAATCAATCGTTAGAGCATCAATCCGTTTCTGCTTAATAACTTTTTACAAGGGTCAGATCGTTTCGTGGTCTTCGAGACTCTGTTTCTTTGTTAAATTCATTATAAAAAGCATATAACGATTTATTTTTAGGAAGACATGGGTGCCTCCTGGAGAAATTATTCCGTGAAAGTCACCTTTCCCATGCGAAATCCCATGTAAACTTTAAACAGTGGGCGCAAAAATATAGTTTCGCTGATCGAGCTAAGAATTTACACAGCTGTTCTTGGACCCAAATGGTACCAAAAAAGTTGCTCGGAGCTGAAATTTAATTTTCGTCCCACCCTAGTGCGCACTCCACAAGTATCACGGGAGGATGATATTTGTTAGTAAGTATAGAAGTTGGATTCTACTTCTGCTTTACCAGCGCCAGAGAGGTGACTCCACTCTCTGGACTAGATATCGACCCATCAACTCATGGACTGGGAACCAACGGCTTTACTTTCCTTCCGAAGAAATACGTGACCACAAATTTGTTCTCCTCAGAAAAATCTTAACGATCCTCGGCTGAAATTGAACCCAGGCCAACAGGCATGAGTGGCGATCACGTTTATCACTCAACCACCAGTGCCATCATAATCATACACAGCAAAGCAAGAACAAAAATTACACTACATCACTACAGTTTAGCAGTAAATATTGTCTACTTTTGTGTTTGTGAATGGTTTCGCCGGTATAAAACACTCACTTCTCCAGCTAACCGTAAAAAATGCAAAAGCACCAGCCACTCTCACTGTGCAGGATAAGTCGAACAGTTGCGCTCTGCAGCTAACAATCAAAGAAACAGCGGCATTGCCTGTAAAGTACACTGCGGTATCTTCCGGGATTTTCGGGACTTGTAGAGAAGTATCTTAATCGCTATGGTGGAATGAAAGTATAATGCCAAATTTAACTAATGGCGAAATACTGTACTTGTTTTAGGTGCGGAATCCGAAATGTTTGTTGCAAGCATTTTAGTTAATATGAAACGTCTGTCAGACAAAATAAAATCAAACCAAAGCAGTCGTAAAAGCCCTCGTATACTTTTAAAACGAATTGCTAAGACGAAGTGAGGCCCGGAGGTCCGTAGATCTTCATCGAAAACCGAAGTCTCCCGGTCAAACCCGGGGAGGAGGAAATCTATATAACGTTCAAAATTCAAATACAGGCCTCAAACATTGACCATAGCTATAGGTTTCATGGAGGAGAAATGCACGTATAAATTTTATTGTTTATTACCAACCTGGTTACGACAGGGTTAACCCTCCTCAGTCTACCTTAATACCAAAACATGAGCGAATCCAATAAATGCCTCATCGTGAATCCGAAATAAAAACTCTTGCCCATAGTCATTGTCAATTGCGTATCACCATACATGGAGTTTTTCTCATGAAGTTGAACAAGTGCTGTGACTATATGATAAGCTGTTTTACAGGCAGTACAGCTAACTGAATTGATCACCTTCCTCAAGAGCGACACGATGCCTCTTTCCCTGAACGACATCAATTTTCCGTAACACATAAAGAACATTTTTTTCACATTGCTCGAGGCTCATGTTTATATGCTGGGCTCTTAACCTTTTCTCGAGTACGTCAGATGTTGGTTCTCGCATACCCCCAGTGAGTACATACTGAGAAAAACTCACATCGGCGCTTCATTTTGCATACGCAAATATCTTATTTCAGCAAATCCCTCTTTCACCTCTATGAAATCACCGCAAGGTTTTTTTTCACAACGGGAAAACATTGCTTAGGTGCAAAGCAGTACATACATTTCAAAGCAAGGATTTTCCAGCGTTTCCTGAGGGCATATAGTCTTACACGCCTACCGTTGACACATCGAATGTAGGCAGTTGTGGATGTGTGTGTGTGTGTGTTTGGTTTAAAATCAAATATCCCGGCACTTTAGAGAAAAATTACTCCAACGTGAGGTATTGCGATATTAAAGTCTAGCACGTTGTGAACACATTCCAACTGACTTTGAAGGAGCTGCCATGCGATGATTCTTTATAGTACACACTCAAATTGCAATTATTTCATGTTCGTTATCCGCACAAACAGTAAAATATCACCGCTTGTTGACGTTGTACGTAGAGGAACTGTGGGTAATACGGACTAGGAGCTTAGGGCGGAAACATTCCAGGGTAATTAGTTTTAAAATTGAAACCAATTTTATGTGGACCCTAGCTTTATGAATATAGTTTAAAAATTTACGAAGAAGGCAACAACTATTTTTTGCTGAATTCTAGAGCAATGCTCACATAAGTGGACCACGTTTTCGACTTTTGATCGTGAAACTGTTCAAAATAAAAATTTCCGCGATATATTCTTTAATCGAAAGGTAACTCAAAATGCTACTTTCCACTTTCATACAGTGTGTCCCATATTTTTACGTTCACCCCACTTTTTCAGAATAACTTTTTTCGATTAAATCGCCCAAAAATTTTCAAAGATTGCTTTAAAGCTTTATTAACGAAACGTTTCTCAAAATTTGAAAGCACTGGTACATTTTGTTCGTTTGTTATGGCAGTTTAAGTGAAAAAATAATATCCCACATTTCTCGACAAACATATGATTACGGCGTAAAAGCCAACTGACAAAATTCTCTTTAAAGGGGAATTCCGGCAAACCGTTACTGGTTTTCTATATTTCTGGCTTTGAGCATTCCCTAGAATGATTTGACTGCTTTCTTGAACATCGCAGCTGGCGAATACTGAATCATCATACTGGAGGCATTTTCAATCGGATCAACGTCCGGAGAAAACGGTATTTGAATGACCAGTATTCGTCAGGTGCAAATTTGAAGGGAGCAAATCGCATCGAAGGAAAAAAAATCGCCATATTTTATATATATATATATATATATATATATATATATATATATATATATATATATATATATATATATATATATATATATATATATATATATATATATATATATATATATATATATATATATATATATATATATATATATATATATATATATACAGAGAAGGCAAATTCCTTCCATAAAAATATGGGTGGGTAATTACCCTGACACCGCAAAATGGTCCTATAGAACCAAAAGGGGTTATTTTAGATTGCCTCTAAACTGTTGACTTTAGCAATGTGGTGTCTGAGAAAATTTCTTGGAATATAAAGAAATCTTCTTCTTTTCATCTAATCCAATTGATGATTAACCTCAAACGGTGACTTCAACCTGACAAGGAATTCGATAAAAACAAAAATAATTCGTATTCTGAAATGTAATTAGTTTAAGTAACCACCATTGGGGCCAAGGGGTCTGTTGGTGACGGTACAACAAATAAACAAATAAACCTTCCCCAATAGTGAGTTATGCAATTTATTTTCTTCAATAATTCAGATAGACAAATACTCTCTTCAGCAAAGTAGTAGATAAACTCGTTACAAACTTTTTATATGAAGGTTCCACTCTCTATCTTTTAAGCTTTTTGAGATATAGGGCATTTTTATAAAGGGCCCCTTAAAAACAATTTTTTCATCATTTTCTTCTAGATTTTTTCCATAAGAGTATTTCTAACAAAGAGCTGGCCAAAATTCAAGAACTAAGATTTTAATGAACCTCATGTATTTTATTGTTTTTACATTCTTAGATACTGGTAGCATAAAGTGTCGGCCATTTTGATACTTCGTCATTTTCTGCTAACTATATTTTTTCGCAAGTGGTTCGATGAAAAAAATTGAAACTCGATTTGGGAGCCAATAATGCAGGTAGGTAGAGTAAATGGATTATGTTATGTTTGAATAAATATATCAAATATGAGGATTATTGGCGGGTACACAGCAAAAAGAAAACTTGTAACTTTGCGTTTTGCCAGATGTACATAAAAGGAACGTCCCAATTCAAAAAAAAATTACATTTAATTACATGTAAAAATGTTGTTTGGCTTTTCCTAGGTCATTTAGTCTGAGTTTTACATCAAAAGAGTCACAATATTTTATCGGACGGAAAAATTCGTCGGTACGTTGTTTACGTCCAATGTAATTTTCATTTTTTCTAAGAGTGTATAGCATAGTTGGTAAATCGATTGCCTTGTACGCATTTCTGATGTATTCTGCTCTCAACCCAAAGATTTGATTTTTTAACCCGAAAAAGAAGTGAATGACCCTAAAATTAAAACCTCTATAAAAGAAACACAATAAAAACATTTGAATTTGTAACCAGATTTTATTTACAACGTTAAACGTGATTGAAATTAGTGTGAATACAACAAAAGAGCAAAGTGTATGTTGGAAAGCTATTATGTCACTGTTAGGTGAGTTTCACTGCAAAAAAACATTTGTTTAGACTATTTGACGTATAAGATGACCGAAAATCCATCAAAATAAAAACAACAACAACACACAACAAACACTGCCATCACGGGTTACAACGTTTCTTTAATCGTGTGTCCCATCTATTTGACTTTCATTTGTTCCGAAATGTGATAAGGGCAAAGTTCCTAACTTTTAATGGTGTTTTAATTAGGGTACATTATATGGGTCGTTTGTAACCTATTAGTGATCTGCTTTTCCTAAATAAATAAATAAAAGAAAAAGTAAATAAATGTATAAATAAATAAATAAACAAATAAATAAATAAATAAATAAATAAATAAATAAATAAATAAATAAATAAATAAATAAATAAATAAATAAATAAATAAATAAATAAATAAATAAATAAATAAATAAATAAATAAATAAATAAATAAATAAATAAATAAATAAATAAATAAATAAATAAATAAATAAATAAATAAATAAATAAATAAATGAATAAATAAATACATAAATAAATACATAAATAAATTAATGATTTCAGGAGCTTATTCACGATTTTTGTGCTATTTTAGACAAGAGTATTGCATTTTCGGATTTCAGGATTTTTGTCGCGAATTTCGTAATTACGCAAGGGGTGAGTCGCTTAGAACAATGTGTCATATACACTGTATCACCTACGATAACACGATATAAGATTACGATTCACGGTAATACACGCTCATTTTACTCGTTTCCACAATGTGTGGCACAATGAGGCACACTTCTGACAACTCAAAAACTGTCAACAAAGTGTAGTTAAACAGTCATAGCAACCATTGCTTTTGTATTAATGAATACCATGGCACATGGTGGCACATCGCGGCACAAGCTGCCACGCTATTTATTTGTGAGCACAATTCGATTTGCGCTAAGAGACTCACCCCTTGCATTTTCGTCATATTTTATTCTTGAATAGAGCGATTCATATTCGTGATCTCAGGATCTTAGATTTATGTTCATGATTTCAGGAACTTTGTCATAATTTTCGCATTTTCTATTCACGTTGTCGTGATATTAGAGTCACGAGTAAAAATTTATGTTTATTTATGTTCTTGATTTTATGTTTATTTGTGTTCTTGATTTCAAGATCATAGTTACGATAAATGTCACGAGTTGTATGATTTATGTTCATGATTTCAGATTATAGTCACGATTTTTTTTTTCATGGCATCGTGATATTTTATTCTAGAATTTACTTTCGGGTTTGACACGTGGAGTAATGTGACTCATGTTCATGATATCAACAGTTTTGTTCTGTGAACTATATCACGATCAGGATTCGTGGTGATCAATGGCAGATCCAGAGGAAGTGCTCTGGGGGTCCGTCCCCCTCTAATTTTTTTTAACTTTTTGAGAAGTTTTTAAATAGTTCGACCATCAAAACTGATTTTAATTAAATGAGGGTTTTACATATTACGTATTGTACAATGAACATTTCAAAATCGAAATTTCGGACCCCTTCCGAATTTTTTTTCTGGATCCGCTCCTGGTGGTGATCAATGCAGTTTTCGTTTTCTGTCATGACATAGTACTGAACATTATCAAATGAATAACGATGTTCGCGGCCCTAAGAGTTTTCTTATATCAAATGCTCGTTCGTACCTATTACTGCAACATAATTGATTCCATAAATAATACCCCAAATTTTGTGAGAGTTCACATGAAAATTTCATTACCATGTTGCATGAAATTGAAAATGATTATGTTGTGTATCGAATAATTAAAAGGCTCAGTTTAGTTTCCACCTCTTTATTCTACGACTGTCTCTCGAGAACTGACTCACGCATCGTTTACAGGAAACTTCCTTACACACTAGTTCGCTACCAACTTAACAACTAACAATAGTAATAATTTATCATATAACATTTTGTTTCAAGATAATCATAGGGTTCTGTATTAGTACACATATATATCAGATTAGAAATATATTCTAAATATTACAAGCTTACAAAATAGATAGTAAATCATGTACTAGGAGTCATAAACTAGTTCACGGATATATGAATAATACTTCATACATTTGTGAACTGTTCGAAGAGCACGAATGATCAGACGTGACTATTGTACTGGGAATCATGTACTAGTTCCCGAATACATGGAAAATATTTTATGATTTCGTGAACTATTTCACGATCACGAATGGCAAGTCTTGACTATTATAGGGAAGACCGGGGCTAGTTGGCGGTGTTTTCAGTTTTCGTTTTTTACCGCTTTGATTTTGGTAGATCTTGTAAAATAGAACACCTAGCATGAAAAAGTAGACTGTTGGCAACATCTCTGAATTTTATTAAAATGTTTGATACGTTGTCTTCATTTCTAGAGACAAAAATATGTGACGCGGAAAAGCCGCCAACTTACCCCAGCATCGGGGTAAGTTGGCGGTATGTATGGGGTAAGTTGGCGGACTGCCAGAAAACAAACAATCCAATGAAAATACAATTACATAAGTGGTCCATATGAAATTTGCCGATTGTCATTTCAATAAAACTGTATAGTATTCGACACTTTTCATTATATTTCAGTCTCAATGCCCCGTCATTTTGACTTCGACGCGTACTCCATATTCAAAAGCAAATTTTCGAAATTCTTCAGGCGATTAACTGAAATAATTGTCCCCTGACACAAGAAAAAGTTTCCTTACTGTGGAGTGAATTACAGAAATAAAAATATATGGTGACTATAAATAGTATCGCCAACTTGCCCCGTGTGCGTTACCGCCAACTTAGCCCAACCGCATATTTTATAAAAAAGGATTTAAAAAATTACTTTTGGGTATGAGTAGGTATAAAATCTATACGGACGCTGAAAGCTCTTTTCACGTACTATCGAAAAATATAATCGTTCGGGGAATAGATAGAAAACCACCTTGAATAACACAAAATGTTTAAAATCAAGAAAATTTACAAAAAATGCTCAAAAACACAATATCGTCCACAGCTTCTACAAAACATAATGTTTCGCAACAAAAACACATCGGATAATGCGTTTCACATTACTTGAGATAAACAACGAGTGACAGCGCTTTATGTGTAATAGAATCGGAGAAAAGGGGGTTCCGCCAACTTACCCCAACCGCCAACTAGCCCCGGGCTCCCCTACTAGGCATCATGAACCGCTTCACAAATGCATTAAAAATATTTCATGATCTTGTTGGATCGTGAGCAATGTATTAGGAATCATGAACCAGTTCACGAATACATTAGTAGTATTTGATGATTTTGTGAAGTATTTCATGAGCATGAATAGTAAGTCGTGACCAGGATTCATAATATAAGATTTTATGGTCACCGCAACATATTTATTTCATGGACTTGTTGACTTTTCTCGGTGAAAATGAAAACTCCAAATTTTCCCATTACCACACGTAACGTTTCGGCTTACTGCTCTTCAGCCATCGTCGGACGCATAAACTTATATCACGCATCTCCATTCACTCTCGTTCACTCTCCACCGCTAGGCGGGCGATCACTCTTCGACTGTCTGCGTTCCTCGCTATTCAAACACTGTGTTTGAATAGCGAGGAACGCAGATAGTCGAAGAGTGATCGCCCGCCTAACGGTGGAGAGTGAACGAGAGTGAATGGAGATGCGTGATATAAGTTTATGCGTCCGACGATGGCTGAAGAGCAGTAAGCCGAAACGCTACGTGTGGTAATGGGAAAATTTGGAGTTTTCATTTTCACCGAGAAAAGTCAACAAGTCCATGAAATAGGATTCATAATATTTTATAATATTTTGATTTATTTCTCGGGTAAGCATGGTCAGTCGTAACTATTTACTAGGAATCATGACACAGTTCACAAATGTATGAATTATATTTCATGATTTCGTTAACTATCTCCCGAAGACGGATACTAGATCTTGACTAATTTAATCATGAATTAGTTTACGAGGATTGAATGGAGTCATGAATAAAATTCCTAATTTCGTTAAATAGTTCACCAGAAAATATCCAGAATGTTTTAATTTTGTGAACTAATGTTGCTAAATCTATGAATAATATCATGAGTCAAACTTTCATTTTAAGAAAAAAGTTGTGATCTAGTTCACGAACAGAAAATCGATTTGTTAATGACATGCCGGAAACCGTGACTGAAATTCACAAAACAAAAACAAACATTATGGAGGCGTTACTCAATGAAAATTGAACATAATTAATTATAAAGTACAAGATTTTTGTTAATGGTCCTGTTTTCGTGACGTAAAAACGTAATTGTTCCAGAATTCATGGAGCCATTATTCACGATTTTGGAAACTACGTTTTCCGTGTAGTATTAATAAGTGTGAACAAAATGGAAAGGCACATGACACCAAAACGAACGAGAGAGCGATAGTAATGTGTATTCGCGCGACTGTGCAAAAGTATCGGTCTTTTGGAATTCATTATTCGTTTGATAGTCAAAACCCATCTAAGCTTCCAGAGTTCAGTCGCAATGGCTCTCCAGAAGCCAGCGAGGCGAGAATGTTCAAACGTGTACATTAGTTGATAAGCAGGCTAATGCTGATTAATTAGATTAGTCCATGAATGGACTCGCATTTGCAAATGACAATTTAACCATCATTCGGTGACGATAGCGATTCAAATAAAATGGATGGATTTAATTAAAGATTAAAGCTACGTTACTGATGTTGCCAAGGGTGCATTTATAATATGACTTATAAGTTTTCATAAAAAAGTTCACGTTCGAAATGATTATAACATTGGCAAACGCGATATTTGAAAATACATAATTTGCTTTAACTTTGAATTTGACCCCAAAACATAAAACCCACAGATTGAACCAAATTCACATATTACAAATATTAAGACAACATAAGACAAACAGTAATATGTTTACGGGAGCCGACTTGGAGCAGATTTGATGTCTTCGAATTTGACTGATGTGCTACTCAATTACCACAAGGCTATTTCGTAGTACTGGCATCTGCGATATTTTCCATAAACCGAACAACAATTAAAAGCGTGAGATTATTTGATCTGTTAGAACGATTTGGAATTAATTTTCAATAAGATAAGCTTCAAGTAGCTCAAGATGGGTAAAAACTGCCGTTTTACATATTCATTGCATTGGGTTTGAAAGATTATGCAACAATACAATGAAATAAAACATAAATACTTTTTTGATAAATAATATGAATACCGAGAAACAATAATTACGAAATGTAATTTTTTTTTAAATAATCTTTTGATTTTTACAATACATAAAAATAGCTGTAATCAGTCAACTTTCTACTTCTGCCCAAGTCAGACGTACAATCGAACCAACTGAACAACTACTAGCAACCTCTCGATCTAGTGTGCATTGCCTCGAGAACAAAGGAAACATTTAATTTATTCTTGCCGTCATGAGTAAAGTTGACGAAAAAACTCTGCTCCGACCCAACACAACGGTCGTTGACTTTAAATTCTGTTCAATACGATTGAGTTTTAGTGAAGTGGAATACCTGCTGAAGGTGAAGATGCAGCAGGCTCAAGGAGGTTATGTATCTACAGTATCTTCGAAATGTCGTACTCATATCATTCAACACGTTAGCACAAGCCGAACGTTTCGTTTTGCAGAACAACTTAAAGCACGTGGCTCAAAGTGATAAAGTTGGAATTAAGATTCCCGTATATATAGAAAAAGACTATGTAGATGTAAAACTACATGACCTATCACCACGTACCCCTCCTGATCTAGTTACAGAATACATGTCGCAATACGGAGAAGAAGAATCCGTTACACCTGATACGTGGAGAAATTTCTTCCCGGGTACACCTAACGGTGTTCTTGTGGTGAGGATGCGGATCGAAAGACCTATCCCCTCCCACTTGACTATAAAACCCACGAAGCTACTATTCATCAAACTACGTTATGTACCCATGAGGGGCAAACTCCTACGTGCAAGTATTGTAATCAGACAGCACACCACGGACAACCTTGCGCGGAAGATACAGAGGAGAATGCATCGCTACCGATTGCTAACAAATCCACGGAAACCCAACCCAAAAATGAGTTCTCAATACCAATACCTGAATTACAAACGGTTGCAAAATTTGTGGTAGCTGTTCAGTCCATATTGACAACTGCAAAAGCAGCATCCAACACTCCAAAAACCACTGTAAGCAATATCGGCGAAGAAGATAAAAACAATGACGACGGATTTACACTGGTCACCCGAAAGGGTAATAAGCAGGAAAGAACATCTGATCGCGAGCACCAAGATACCTTTATTGATAAAAGAGAATTACGTGATCCCCATGACGCAGTAGGCGAGCCGTGAAAGAACGTCTCCGCTAGGGTTGTGGTACCGGTAATACCGGTACCGAAAATCCCGGGAATACCGACCCATTTTTGGTACCGTAATACCGGTACTGAACAAAAGCCAGTACCGGTATTTACGGTACCATAGAATTTTTTATGACAAATGTGTTAACTCTGCAGGGTATCTGTTTCAAAATATCGGTCTGCAAGATAACGTTTAAATATATTAATTTGCCTTCTAGATAAATCGTTGAGATAACACCTTTGTGTGGGAACGAGGTGGGGCCATCATCATAATAATTCTAGAAGTTAAAGTTTTATTAGCGACATTCTGGTTGGTTTCCATTATTCACTGGGTGGCGCGTAATAAGACTATGGTCTAAGTCATGTCTGTATTTGGTTTGCTCTTAAACCTTTATCTATAATAGAACGAACAGCGATTTACTAGCTAACAGTTTTAGACTTGGTTAACTGCTTCAAATGGGGAGATTTGTAATTATTGGTGATCGGAAAATTCAGCAAAACTCCAGTTTACAGGAAAGCAAAGAGCCTGGATATGCGTTAGAGAATAGTAGGCAAACGATATAAAGTTCGAAACCAATTTTCAGAAAAGCTAGAGAGGAAATACGATTAACCTGCTCGGATTTACTGCCATTCTCGCTTTGATTTACTGTTGTTAATAGGGTTTCATACATTTACCATCTGTTCAAGTCGACGAAAGTCGCACCACTTAGCAGTTATTGATTTCAAAGTGGCCTAGATTTCGAAATAAAAGAAGGTGCCCTATACGAAAAATATCTTCTGTGAAATAAGTCTTGCCATTCCGAAGCAATTAAAAACAATAAACATGTTTTTTGATCAGCAAAAATCAATCATCTGAGAATAAGATCATCAGTTTGAGCATTCAATTTCAGTTTGAAGCTTTTTTCGAATTTTTTAAAAAAATCTTCGAGTACCGGTACTTTACCGGTACTACCGGTACTGAGGGCTTCAGTACCGTAGTACCGGTTCTCGCCAAAAAGGGTCGGTACTGCGAACCCTAGTCTCCGCTCGCAATAAAAAGTTGCGCGCACGAGATCCAACAGGTAATCAATAGTATTTGCTTTTATTGTCAACACATGAAAGATCCACGGCTCCGTTAAGCTGCCGCTATGAGTTGTGTCAAATAAACGAAATAATATAAAAAATATTAAAATAGCTGCACAGCTAATCTAGCTCACGAAATGTCAGAAATATTTCAGTAGAGCACGTTACCAAGAGAACAAGAAAGGCAAGAAACTGTCTCATTTTATTTCAAAATATTACAACTTTTCCTATTTATTTAAAGAATTGACGTTATGACTTCTGAAACGTTATTGGCCTAATCAACCCGAAAAACAACATGTGAAACTATTACATAGTGTACTAACACTTGAATTTTTTTTAGATTTTACATTTGAGTATATCCTTTACATGTCCGTCTTACCTCCAGTTCCTCTAATGTTGCAGCGCTAGTGAACTTGAAAAAAAACTGAAAACTTTCGTAGATGAAGATAAGCCCTTGCAGGTCTGGTAGCTTGGAAATGAGTTTGCACGAAAATGTATGCAGTTTGTTTACCTCGTGTGGAACGATATATTGGCGTGGATGGGTGAATTTGTTGCTAAACGAAATTGAGATTCACAGGAAACGATTGACATGCTAATTTTCTTGTCGAAGTTTTCTAAGAAATTGCACGCGTCAAAGTGATTGGAGCGAGAGATTTTAATGAACACAATGTTAACAATGTTGTTAAAAAAGTAATCATTTTAATAAAATGGAATTCAGGCTTTATCACTCGTAGCAAGTAAACCTCAAAACCTCTTAAATATTGATCACTCGTTGCAGTCAGTGGCGGATCCAGGGGGAGGGTCATGACGGTCCGGACCCCTCCCGAAAAGTTTCAACTTGTTGAGAAATTTTAAATTAGTTTGAATTTTATATTAGTTTCAAACTCAAAATCTTTTCAGACCAAATTTGTCCACCAATACCGATTTTTATTAAATGAGGTTTTTACGTATTATGTATTGTACAATGTTCATTTCAAAATCGAAATTTCGAACCCCTCCCGATTTTTTTTGTGGATCCGTCTATGGTTGAATTGTAGTCATCGCAGACTGCCGCGGCATGCCGTTGGCTACGATATTTTAAGAAGTTATACGCAGTCATGATTAACATTTGTCATAATTTGTGTAATTTTTAAATACAGAATATTGTATGCTGACGTCTTGAAATGTTTGTAAGTACACATATATTGAATGTTTAAATTTAGCAGACTCAAAACAGCGTGCTCTCTTTATCTGTTTTTACGGTCCCGATATCATGCCCAGAAGAAATTCCTTTTGAACACGAAGCTATTCAGGCACAATTTCAGTGAGCGGAACGCAACACTTCCGTAAAAATATCGATGAATCCCCATCATATATAATATATATTAGAGTGGTTCAAAATACGGTTGAGTGCCGAAACCATATTTTGAAAATATTTGCCAAAAAAAACATAGTCAACATTTTGTTTTCATTAAAATTCCAACCGTAACATAAATTTTATATTATCGTTATGAATCCTAATTGTTGATTTTGGGGGTCATATTTGATCAATGATGGACGCTAAACATACCAAAAATGGGCATGTACAGCGAATTTATAAAAATATTTAAATATCTTTCCACAAAATACCCGACATAAGCACTTTTCATCTCCTAGTAACATATAGCACCTTAAACTTCGCTATCTACAATCATTCTACGATTTACTTCTGGCACGTTTGCACAGCATATTGAGAGGAAGCAATAGTTTTTTTTATTGCTGTCACATTTCAACTTTGACAGCAATTTACTTTAACGCCATTCAGCATACACAGCGGACCCACCTGGGTAGGGTGTAGATCGAAACATACAGCTCCTGGTTGGTATGTCAGTTTTTACACGCTGGTGCTGCCAGAATTTTTTGTTGTCTCCTGCACCGAAAGAGTAATTACTAACTTTTCTGAACTCTAATACTTTTTTTTTCGGTGGAATATCGCAGCACCAGCAGCTGTTAGTGATTGACACTAGTTTTTTTTTCCTGGAAAATGCGATGCTCCGGGGAATACGATGCCGCTAAGGGATAATGAGTATGAAAAAGTTTGTCGTAGAAAACGTGGATGGATAATATTTTGCTTTATAACTAGCGATTCGGTGGTCTAGTTATCTTGCGGGTTGCGAACGTGAGATACTGAGTTCAATAATTGATTATCCATCATGTGTAACAGCGCGCTAAACAAAATTTGAAATATTGCATACTGCCAATTAATTCTGCTCATACTGGTACTAAAAAATTTTGTTCGCATAAATTTTAGAGTTTTGGAAATATTCTGAATTAAATAATTAAAGTATCTTCTACTGCACTTAATAGTCGATAGAAATTCAAGAAAACAAGAATAATTATTTTTTGCATTATAATGACAGCAGAATTGTATAAAACGTAACTGTTCCATTATGTTCCCTAAAATAAATTAATTTGACACCCATAACAGGTTGTTTTTTGCAACATCGTGGTGACCCTTGTGCATTGTTGAAAATAATTTTGCTGCAAGCATCATCACAAAAACTGTAGCTGACATCCATACTCAACTTGGCGATGAAAGTCCAGAACTTTTTCGGGATTTAAAAAACTTTTACGCTAGCCTGACATTAGTTCAATATTAATTAGTTTGATTAGATATTCCATTCGAAATCTTTTATATCCATATCACTTAGCCAGACACTAATTGAGACTAGCAACTCACCAAAGCTTTTGCTTGGTAGCGCTCACAATGTTGTGGTACGGAGTGTAGGGTAAATAAATATAATGCTCCCCCGTAAACAAAAATCAACTCTGATTTATTGCTGTGCACTCAAGATTTTCAACGCGATTTTTTGCAAGGTTTTTTCACGCAGATTTTCCTTTCGAATGCAAATATTTGGAATTTTCTTGTGGGTATTTCGTAATTTACGCATTTTCTACAAAAATATCCTTTTGAATGCAAACGATTTTTGGAAAAATTGATAAGATGGATCCTGAAGACTCCTTGGCAGTTCAGCAATATTGGTGTTTTCGGAATAGTCTTGACTATTGCTTTTGCAACTGATCGCGGCTTCTGAGTTGATAACTCCATTCTCGGTGACAAACATTTATTAGCACATGTAGTTAAATCCTATGATTACACACCAAAATAACTTAGAAAATACTTTCATTAAACAACTTACCTATCCAGTTTCCCTTCTCAACTCGCACAGAGCAGAAGCACAAAAAATCGCTTCGCTATAGGCATCAGTGAAGCAAGCAAACAATTTACCTCACATCAAGTGCTAATTATGTTCAAGGACATAATCCAAGCGGAGTCATTCGTTCCTCAGAACAATATGCAGCACACCGCTAAATCGGCAATGTTCAAATCAGCGTCCCCGTATATGTTGACAATGACTCTATAAAAGTTCGCTTACATGACTCATCTCCACACCCATGGCTGGGCGGCGACTGTACCTTGGTTTACATTCTCTTGGCATGGTTGCATCGCATACTCTTACTAATGCCGTTATAACTTCATCTGTATTAAAGTACTAGTGATTGCACTCATGTCTCAACGCTTCAACAAAGACTCTCTTGTTGAACTTCGTTGTTTTACATTTCCGCTCGTTTGATTGGGTCACACGTGCTTCCAACTGTCTATTGATTCTGAAACATTGATTGGATAAATGAGAAAGGTGCAATCGCATCACTAGGTGGATTGAAACAGGTTTTTCAATTTGGTATTACCGCGGCTTTTTCAAAAAAAAATCCGTAAACAATTGCTGGTGCTTGGATCATTTGTGCATGAAGTTTCCTTCCTAGACGTGGCGTGAACAGTACCTCATCATCCACAACCACTAGAAGATCAAGACGGCCAAACTAAACTTCAAACCGCCATTTACTGGTATTTTTTGGAAGTTTTCAACCTAAATTTAGTACTTTTGAGTTTTGCGTCTCATACAAACTTTTTAGTGTTGTCAAAAACAAAACGAGAGATTTGAGTGAACCGAGCTCTTTCGTTAAATCCGGTGCCTTTGAGTTACTTGTAGTAATCTCTATCTTCGGCAAACTTAACTTCTCGACAAACATATGATTACGGCTTAAAAGCCAACTGTCACAACGCTCTTTAAAAGGAAATTCCGGACAAACCGTTACTGGCTCAACACAGCCTATAGCAGTAAATAAAAGAAAACACTTTTCTCTTTGGTTTACGACCAACATCTGTTATTTGCGATTAACGGTTTGTCCTGAATTTCCTATCAAAGAGAATTTTGACAGTTGGCTTTTAGGCCGTAATCATATGTTTGTCGAGACTTTATTTTGAGTATGCTTAACCCGAGGTTAAGTATAAAAAACCTATTTTAATCCACCTAGCGGTGCAATTGTGCCTTTCTCAATCATTAATCACGAGAATGTGTACGTTGTTTATATTCATTAAAAGCTTTTAAATGCATATATTACATTTTATTATTGTACATCACATGACAACTATATACAGGAAAATAAATCATTATTCGAGTTCTAAAATTTTGAAAAAGAAAAAACAGCCACGGTAATATTGAACTGAAAAAAGGTGCGAAATCGGCAAAGTCCCAAAAAGTCGATTTCTAAAAAAAAAAAAAATTTCGAGATAACATAAAATCTCGACGTTTCATGCATTTTAAAGATGTTTGGCATCAAAAATACGAATTCGATTTCTGAAATTTCATGGGGTCCCCCCTTTGAAAAAAAATTTGAGTTCCGGCTTATATGGGAATTTCATGTGTGACCGGACCGTTCAGTCTATATTTCCGGAACCATATAAGCGGTCCGTGCGAAATGTTACAGACATCTGTGGGGATAATAGAGCTATCATTTGGGACTAAGTTTGTGAAAATCGGCCCAACCATTTCCGAGAAACTGATATGAGTTTGCTAGTTATGAAAGATGGCCGCTTTTCCCGGGCACTTCCGGAACCGTCTATGGTGGTCAATGTAGTCAACGAAAGTTTGTTTGGCCGTCGGTGACCTAGAACTGCAAAGTTAAGTTATTTGAGAGACATTTTAGCGAAATTTTTACCTTTTTTGCTTCCATCGGGGTATCGGTTTGAATCACAATTTGCTATGTGATCGCACGCCACAACCCGTAACTCCGGAACCGGAAGTCGGTTGGGGATAAAATTTAATAGCCATTTACGGGGACGCAACATCTTTCATTTGAGACTAAGTTTGGTTGATTCGGTCTAGCCACCTCCGAGAAACCGATGTGACTGTTAGTCAGAATTTGGATACTTCCGCCGGGGCTTCCGGAACCGATGATGGTGGCCAATGTGACCAAAGAGACTTTGAATGGCTGTTAATGACCTAGTACTACAAATCGAAGCAATTGTGGTCACATTTTGGAAAAATATTCACCATTATACATTCATTGCAGAATTTCTTAAAATCGACGTTTTCTACGTGATCGTACTCATCACCCTGTAATTCCGGAACCGGAAGTCGGATCCATTAGAAATTCAATAGCAGCCTATGGGAACGTTGCACCTTTCATTTGGGACTAAGTTTGTAAAAATCGGTTCATCCATCTCTGAGAAAAGTGAGTGAGATTGTGTTCGCGTACACACACACAGACGCACATACACACACACATACATACACACACACATACATACACACACACACAGACATTTGCCGAACTCGACGAACTGAATCGAATGGTATATGTCACTCGGCCCTCCGGGCCTCCGTTAAAAAGTCGGTTTTCAGAGCAATTGCAATACCTTTCTATTGAGAAAGGCAAAAAGGTGCGAAATCGGCAAAGTCCCAAAAAGTCGATTTTTATAAAAAAAAATTTTTCGAGATAACATAAAATCTCGACGTTTCATGCATTTTAAAGATGTTTGGCATCAAAAATACGAATTCGATTTCTGAAATTTCATGGGGTCCCCCTTTGAAAAAAAATTGAGTTCCGGCTTATATGGGAATTTCATGTGTGACCGAACCGTTCAGTCTATATTTCCGGAACCATACAAGCGATCCGTGCGAAATTTTACAGACATCTGTGGGGATAATAGAGCTATCATTTGGGACTAAGTTTGTGAAAATCGGCCCAACCATTTCAGAGAAACTGAAATGAGTTGGCTAGTTTTGAAAGATGGCCGCTTTTCCCGGGCACTTCCGGAAGCGTCTATGGTGGTCAATGTAGTCAACGAAAGTTTGTTTGGCCGTTGGTGACTTAGAACTGCATTTGTAAGTTGTTTGAGAGACATTTTAGCGAAATTTTTACCTTTTTTGCTTCCATCGGAGTATCGGTTTGAATCACAATTTGCTATGTGATCGCACGCCACAACCCGTAACTCCGGAACCGGAAGTCGGTTGGGGATAAAATTTAATAGCCATTTACGGAGACGCAACATCTTTCATTTGAGACTAAGTTTGGTTGATTCGGTCTAGCCATCTCCGAGAAACCGATGTGACTGTTAGTCTGAATTTGGATACTTCCGCCGGGGCTTCCGGAACCGATGATGGTGGCCAATGTGACCAAAGAGACTTTGAATGGCTGTTAATGACCTAGTACTACAAATCGAAGCAGTTGTGGTCACATTTTGGAAAAATTTTCACCATTATACATTCATTGCAGAATTTCTTAAAATCGACGCTTTCTGCGTGATCGTACTCATCACCCTGTAATTCCGGAACCGGAAGTCGGATCCATTAGAAATTCAATAGCAGCCTATGGGAACGTTGCACCTTTCATTTGGGACTAAGTTTGTAAAAATCGGTTCATCCATCTCTGAGAAAAGTGAGTGAGATTGTGTTCGCGTACACACACACAGACGCACATACACACACACATACATACACACACATACATACACACACAGACATTTGCCGAACTCGACGAACTGAATCGAATGGTACATGTCACTCGGCCCTCCGGGCCTCCGTTAAAAAGTCGGTTTTCAGAGCAATTGCAATACCTTTCTATTGAGAAAGGCAAAAAGGTGCAAAATCGGCAGTCCCAAAAAGTCGATTTCTAAAAAAAAAATTTCGTGATAACATAAAATCTCGACGTTTCATGCATTTTAAAGATGTTTGGCATCAAAAATACGAATTCGATTTCTGAAATTTCATGGGGTCCCCCTTTGAAAAAAGATGGGTGGGTAATGTCTGCGACATAACCGGAGAGATGTAGAATACATAAGGAACACGTTCTTCAAATATGTTGATACTCATTAGGATTTTCGGACAAAAGCTGATTTGGGCGAGGAATATTTCAAATTATTCTTTACAAAAATGATGGTGGTCCTGAAAAGGACCGGTTTTGTTGGCGTTGTTGGCCTTGGTGAGGGAGATGGCTAACGATGAAATTAATTGTTAGCATGAGGAAGTCGCGTAGTACTGGACAATGGAAGAACAGATAATAATTGATTCCTGAAAATCAATTTTTCTTTATTCATGTAAATTATACATACTTACAAATCTAACAGAAGATTCCTGATCATATTTCTGAATCATTAGTGCGAACATTGTGTAATTTGGTTAAGTACAATGAAAGTTACAAACTTTCCAAACTCGACCTTCTGTTCATTCAGAAATATTGAAATGGGGTGTCGTGGTCACAATAAAAAAGATGGGTGGGTAATGTCTGTCACATAACCGGAGCGTCGTGATTTCAATTCGAGACGTTAATTTAAAACTAATAATATTCAACAGAATCACGTTTGAATGGGAAATTTTCAAATAATTCTCTATGGTAATAATGGTGGTTCTGAAAAGAACCTTTGGTATCGGCGTTGGTGTTGATGGTGATGCGCTGGATCGTTGGATATTTTTGGCATGATAGTTACGTGCCTGGCGAACTGTTTTGTAGCCTCGAACAAAACGACAAGACTGGCTTCTTCGGGTACCATTACGGCTGAACTTTATAAGCTTAGCTCGACTTTGAAATCCTGCACAATCTCACGAATCAGACACTGGTAGGGCCATTTTGTTTGCTACTAGCACGGAGCTGCACAAAAAATCATTTAATACAGTTAGTTCACGGGGGCTGCCAAAAAGCTTGAATAGAAGCATGCGACTTCAACGTTTCTCTTAAACACATGCAACAACACATTCGTTTTGGTAATACTGATAATAACAGTAGAAAGGAATGGAAAAGCAGTGCACGAAACGAGCGAGAGGATAATTTAAATTTTTGTTCCGTGTGCAAGCTACTTCTTTCCACCCAACGTATTATGTTGCTTGTTGAAAATTTGCTACACACCTTAAAATAAAAGTTTCAGTTTAACTCTCACTAGAACACAATTGATTGGTCCTGAAAAGAACCGTTGCTTTTATTGTAATTTACGCCCACTCCCACAAACCGACCAAGTAGGCATCAGTGGCTTCATTACGGCTGAGTTTTGTAAGCGTAGCTCGACTTTGAAGTAATACACAACCTTACGAACCAGACGCTGGAATGTTAGCCAGCGGATTAGTTGCTCCGTTGCCCTTTAGTTGGGGCGAAATACTAGCATGGCGACAGTTCCTGATCGGTAGTTGGTTGCGATGGGCCACCAGTAGCTGGGGCACTTTTGCGGACCGTAATCATCGCCAACTGCTTTCCTCCGGTGGACTGGCTGCTTGCTAGTGCTTGAACGAATACGAATGATGAGAAAAACCGACCGACCAATATTCATATATGAAAACACAAGAAAGCACTACTATCGCTCTCCCGCTCGTTTTCGTGCCATTCCTGTGCCTTTCCTTTCCGTTCGGCTACCAATACTAGCATAACCAAAACGAATATTCTGTCTTTCCATCGCCTTCAATCTAGTGGCCAGTGCTAGCAAACTTGCATGTTCAGTTTTTCAATAACAACATTCCAACAATATTTTCAAAGAATGTTGCAGATTTGAAAAGAAGGAAGGAGAAGATTTTCACAAATTTAAATTCTTTTGTTTTATTTGTTAGCGCTGATAAAGGCTATTTAGTTTGCTACTAGCAAGGAGCTGGAATGTTAGCCAGCGGATTAGTTGCTCCGTTGCCCTTTAGTTGGGGCGAAATACTAGCATGGCGACAGTTCCTGATCGGTAGTTGGTTGCGATGGGCCACCAGTAGCTGGGCACTTTTGCGGACCGTCATCATCGCCAACTGCTTTCCTCCGGTGGACTGGCTGCTTGCTAGTGCTTGAACGAATACGAATGATGAGAAAAACCGACCGACCAATATTCATATATGAAAACACAAGAAAGCACTACTATCGCTCTCCCGCTCGTTTTCGTGCCATTCCTGTGCCTTTCCTTTCCGTTCGGCTACCAATACTAGCATAACCAAAACGAATATTCTGTCTTTCCATCGCCTTCAATCTAGTGGCCAGTGCTAGCAAACTTGCATGTTCAGTTTTTCAATAACAACATTCCAACAATATTTTCAAAGAATGTTGCAGATTTGAAAAGAAGGAAGGAAAAGATTTTCACAAACTTAAATTCTTTTGTTTTATTTGTTAGCGCTGATAAAGGCTATTTAGTTTGCTACTAGCAAGGAGCTGCACAAACAAATCGATTTATGCAGTTAATCAATGGAGGCTGCCAAAAAGTTCGAATAAAAGCATGCGACTAGTGTACTTTGCATGTTCTATATTTTATCAATACTAGAGAGGATCAATAAAATAATTCAAATTGTTATAGCGACATGCAATTGTGGCAACACTGGCCATGAGATGGTGGGGGAACACGCACATTCGTTTCAGTTATGATGGTAGTAGCAGCAGAAAGGAATGGAAAAGCAGTGCACGAAAACGAGCGAGAGAAGATAATTTAAATTCTCTTTCTTTCTTTCCACACATCGTATTTCTTATATTGCTTTCTGAAAATTATTTGTTATACACCATAAAATGTAAATTTCAGTTTAACTCTTATTAGAACACAATTAATTGGTCCTGTAAAGAACCGTTTATTGTTTTATTGCGGGAGCATAATTCAGACGCACTCCCCGCGGACACGGTGAGCTAGAAAGCACTATTTTGCATTCTCGAACAAACCGACCAAGTAGGCATCGTTGGCTTCTCGGGGCATCATTACGACTGAGCTTTGTAAGCGTAGCTCGACTTTGCAGTCCTGCACAATCTCACGACCCAGACGCTGGAACGATAGCCTACTCTGTTGCCCTTTAGTTGGGGCGAAATTCTTGCAGGGCGACAGTTCCTGATCGGGTTGCGATGAGTCACCAGTAGCTGGGGCACTTTTTCCGCCGTCGTCATCGCCGACTGCTTTTCTTCGGTGGACTGGCTGCTTGCTAGTGCTTGAACGAATACGAATGATGAGAAAAACCGACCGACAGATATTTATATAATCGCGCTAATATGCACTACTATCGCTTTCTCGCTCGTTCTCTTGCCGTGCATGAGCCTTTCCTTTCCGTCCGGCTTCTAATGGCCTAACCAAAGGAATATGCCGTCTTTCCCCCACCAAGTGCTCTCGTCAAGCAACCCAATGCGAATAACCATACGAACAAACATGTAATGGACCTATATATAAACTTTTCATTATTTTATTGTTCGGTTGGTCTACCATAACGACGGCTCTGTGCGGGATGGGCTGAAAATTTTCACTTTTCCGAGTCGTTTTCGAAAGATTTTTCAAAACACATTTTTTTTGTTATTAGTACATGTTATACATACTTCAATTTTTAATACAGCATAGAGGAACATATTTGCAACAAATTGGTCTAAAAATCAAATCATTCTGTTAAGTATGATAAAAGTTATTAACGTTCAAAATCTGACGCGGCGCCGCAGCCGATATTTTGAAACGGGACCCCTATATTGAAACCTTAAATGTATTCTACATTAAAAATTTTGAGTTCCGGCTTATATGGGAATTTCATGTGTGACCGGACCATTCAGTCTATATTTCCGGAACCATACAAGCGATCCGTGCGAAATGTTACAGACATCTGTGGGGATAATATAGCTATCATTTGGGACTAAGTTTGTGAAAATCGGCCCAACCATTTCCGAGAAACTGATATGAGTTTGCTAGTTATGAAAGATGGCCGCTTTTCCCGGGCACTTCCGGAACCGTCTATGGTGGTCAATGTAGTCAACGAAAGTTTGTTTGGCCGTCGGTGACCTAGAACTGCAAAGTTAAGTTATTTGAGAGACATGTTAGCGAAATTTTTACCTTTTTTGCTTCCATCGGGGTATCGGCTTGAATCACAATTTGCTATGTGATCGCACGCCACAACCCGTAACTCCGGAACCGGAAGTCGGTTGGGGATAAAATTTAATAGCCATTTACGGGGACGCAACATCTTTCATTTGAGACTAAGTTTGGTTGATTCGGTCTAGCCACCTCCGAGAAACCGATGTGACTGTTAGTCAGAATTTGGATACTTCCGCCGGGGCTTCCGGAACCGATGATGGTGGCCAATGTGACCAAAGAGACTTTGAATGGCTGTTAATGACCTAGTACTACAAATCGAAGCAATTGTGGTCACATTTTGGAAAAATATTCACCATTATACATTCATTGCAGAATTTCTTAAAATCGACGTTTTCTGCGTGATCGTACTCATCACCCTGTAATTCCGGAACCGGAAGTCGGTTCCATTAGAAATTCAATAGCAGCCTATGGGAACGTTGCACCTTTCATTTGGGACTAAGTTTGTAAAAATCGGTTCATCCATCTCTGAGAAAAGTGAGTGAGATTGTGTTCGCGTACACACACACAGACGCACATACACACACACATACATACACACACACATACATACACACACACAGACATTTGCCGAACTCGACGAACTGAATCGAATGGTATATGTCACTCGGCCCTCCGGGCCTCCGTTAAAAAGTCGGTTTTCAGAGCAATTGCAATACCTTTCTATTGAGAAAGGCAAAAAGGTGCGAAATCGGCAAAGTCCCAAAAAGTCGATTTTTATAAAAAAAAAATTTTCGAGATAACATAAAATCTCGACGTTTCATGCATTTTAAAGATGTTTGGCATCAAAAATACGAATTCGATTTTTGAAATTTCATGGGGTCCCCCTTTGAAAAAAAATTAGAGTTCCGGCTTATATGCGAATTTCATGTGTGACCGGACCATTCAGTCTATATTTCCGGAACCATACAAGCGATCCGTGCGAAATTTTACAGACATCTGTGGGGATAATAGAGCTATCATTTGGGACTAAGTTTGTGAAAATCGGCCCAACCATTTCCGAGAAACTGATATGAGTTTGCTAGTTATGAAAGATGGCCGCTTTTCCCGGGCACTTCCGGAACCGTCTATGGTGGTCAATGTAGTCAACGAAAGTTTGTTTGGCCGTCGGTGACCTAGAACTGCAAAGTTAAGTTATTTGAGAGACATGTTAGCGAAATTTTTACCTTTTTTGCTTCCATCGGGGTATCGGCTTGAATCACAATTTGCTATGTGATCGCACGCCACAACCCGTAACTCCGGAACCGGAAGTCGGTTGGGGATAAAATTTAATAGCCATTTACGGGGACGCAACATCTTTCATTTGAGACTAAGTTTGGTTGATTCGGTCTAGCCACCTCCGAGAAACCGATGTGACTGTTAGTCAGAATTTGGATACTTCCGCCGGGGCTTCCGGAACCGATGATGGTGGCCAATGTGACCAAAGAGACTTTGAATGGCTGTTAATGACCTAGTACTACAAATCGAAGCAATTGTGGTCACATTTTGGAAAAATATTCACCATTATACATTCATTGCAGAATTTCTTAAAATCGACGTTTTCTGCGTGATCGTACTCATCACCCTGTAATTCCGGAACCGGAAGTCGGTTCCATTAGAAATTCAATAGCAGCCTATGGGAACGTTGCACCTTTCATTTGGGACTAAGTTTGTAAAAATCGGTTCATCCATATCTGAGAAAAGTGAGTGAGATTGTGTTCGCGTACACACACACAGACGCACATACACACACACATACATACACACACATACATACACACACAGACATTTGCCGAACTCGACGAACTGAATCGAATGGTACATGTCACTCGGCCCTCCGGGCCTCCGTTAAAAAGTCGGTTTTCAGAGCAATTGCAATACCTTTCTATTGAGAAAGGCAAAAAGGTGCGAAATCGGCAAAGTCCCAAAAAGTCGATTTTTATAAAAAAAAAATTTTCGAGATAACATAAAATCTCGACGTTTCATGCATTTTAAAGATGTTTGGCATCAAAAATACGAATTCGATTTCTGAAATTTCATGGGGTCCCCCTTTGAAAAAAAATTGAGTTCCGGCTTATATGGGAATTTCATGTGTGACCGAACCGTTCAGTCTATATTTCCGGAACCATACAAGCGATCCGTGCGAAATTTTATAGACATCTGTGAGGATAATATAGCTATCATTTGGGACTAAGTTTGTGAAAATCGGCCCAACCATTTCAGAGAAACTGAAATGAGTTGGCTAGTTTTGAAAGATGGCCGCTTTTCCCGGGCACTTCCGGAACCGTCTATGGTGGTCAATGTAGACAACGAAAGTTTGTTTGGCCGTCGGTGACCTAGAACTGCATTTGTAAGTTATTTGAGAGACATTTTAGCGAAATTTTTACCTTTTTTGCTTCCATCGAGGTATCGGTTTGAATCACAATTTGCTATGTGATCGCACGCCACAACCCGTAACTCCGGAACCGGAAGTCGGTTGGGGATAAAATTTAATAGCCATTTACGGGGACGCAATACCTTTCATTTGAGGTCAAGTTTAGTCGAATCGGTCTAGCCATCTCCGAGAAACCGATGTGACTGTTACTCTGAATTTGGATACTTCCGCCGGGGCTTCCGGAACCGATGATGGTGGCCAATGTGACCAAAGAGACTTTGAATGGCTGTTAATGACCTAGTACTACAAATCGAAGCAGTTGTGGTCACATTTTGGAAATATTTTCACCATTATACATTCATTGCAGAATTTCTTAAAATCGACGTTTTCTGCGTGATCGTACTCATCACCCTGTAATTCCGGAACCGGAAGTCGGATCCATTAGAAATTCAATAGCAGCCTATGGGAACGTTGCACCTTTCATTTGGGACTAAGTTTGTAAAAATCGGTTCATCCATCTCTGAGAAAAGTGAGTGAGATTGTGTTCGCGTACACACACACAGACGCACATACACACACACACATACATACACACACACATACATACACACACACAGACATTTGCCGAACTCGACGAACTGAATCGAATGGTATATGTCACTCGGCCCTCCGGGCCTCCGTTAAAAAGTCGGTTTTCAGAGCAATTACAATACCTTTCTATTGAGAAAGGCAAAAACTATCAACGAGCTGTGAGTTTTGCAGTGTTTAAATAGAATCCCTAGGGGCGGGCATGGCGTAGTTGGCAATCGATTGCCTTGTACGCAGCTTAGCTGGGTTTGATTCCAAACCCCGCCGATAGAGTTAGAGATATATCTAATCCGAAAAAAGAAGCGAATTACCCGAAAATCGAAATCTGTATAATCCAAATAAAAAATGAAAGCATAAGTGGCGGGACGACAACAGGATTCTTGCTCTTTCTAATTTGTTGTACTTGAACCTGTCGATAATCTGACGACGATAAAAGACCATTCATACATTACGTAACATTTTTAGTGGTAGCGGGTATAACAAAATGTGACATGTTCTGACATATGGTGGAGGGGGAGTAAGCTAGGATGATATTTGTGACCAATTTCTACATGTGGGGAGGGGTGAGTCAATTTTTGGCAATTTTTGCATAACGTAATTTATAAATGGTACCTAAGCGATCATTGTTACCAGTGGCGATATTATGGAACAATTTCGAATCGACTTTTTCATACAAACTTGCATACAATAAGCCTTTCGTTTCGAGATGCGTAATGCCACCCCAGATTCTTTTTGCATGCATTTCACAATCACTGAAACTACTTGCATACAAAGATCGCAACCAACAAAGAATTTTGTAAATCTACAAACTATTTTATTTTTATTGTTGTCTCAGTTAATATACATCGCCATATCGCCATTAGCGACATTTGTTTAAATTACATCAAATGTTGATGTTTATAAGAAATATGCTGAAGAGCCCTTGATTAAAATGGCTCGAATGCACAGGCAGAAAGGATACCAGTGCGATGATTAGCATCCCTCAAGAGATAATGCATGAAAAAACTTGGAAATCCAGGCCCAACGACCTGTTAGGTCAAATCCCCAATAAATGGTTAACATCTATTCTGCACCAATCCTTTGCCGAATCCTTTATGTTCGTTGCTAGTTAGTTGTTGAACTGCTGTTGATATATTGCCCTTAATATTTCAAAATTTAGCTTTTGGAGCTTAAAAACCAGCACTGGATTTGTCGCTGGGATTCATAAGCACCCAGCATCTAGCTTAGGGTTGCCACCCCTCAGGGTTAGACCCGGAGACTCCGGGTTTCGGAAGCGATCTCCGGGCCTCCGAGTTCAATTTCAATTTCTCCGGGTCTGGTGAGACGACGGATAATTACAACTTCTATGGTACTGAATTGGTTTGTTTCAAACGATTTTTTCCGGGCGATTATTGCGACGAATGACCAGATGCGCCCCGCATAGAATTCCGGAAGACATCGCACTATACTTCCCGCACAGTCCACTTTCCTGCCTCTTTATACTGTTAGCTGTCGTGAGTTGCAATGCTTGTTCAGCTTATCCCGCACAGCGAGAGTGGCTAGTGTTTTTGGATTCTTTGCGGTTATGCGGGGAAGTGAATCTAACTAAACCGGCAAAACTGTCCATAAAGGCGAAGAAATTACAACCACAGAACATTACATTTACATTATGATTTGTCGAAATTAAGCTCACAACGGTGAATGTTCATCAACTTGCCAATTTTCCAATCAATTATAAATTGATACCCTGACGAGTAACAAAAAGAATAAAAGAGTTTATACTTGCAATTTTTCAGCTCACTAGTCAATAAAACCGTTCTCCGGGTGTGGGACTAATCAGAGGTGGCAGCTCTACCAACCGTAACATAAGTTCCTACTCGATTCAACCAATTCAAGTAGCATCCGATGGAAATGATTGCAGCAGTTCCTACCTATGGTAAATCAGTGGGCGAAGCAATGCGTATAAACTGTGATTGTTATGCTCTTAACAGTAACGATCCAAAACATTTCCGGCGATTTTTTTCTCTGTCGCCCACACCGAGAATCTCACAGCAGCAGCGTTTATGAGACATAAATGGCAGGGTACACCTCGTAAATTCCTGCCTGTTACGATCAGCGCATGAACATAATTTGAGCAAGCTTTCCTGAGAAGCACCTCCGCTGCGGTTTTATGTGTGAGGAAAATGGCAAGAGTCAGAAATTTGTTTCCTTCCCGCAATCGTTGTCATGTATCCATGTGTTTTTAAGGGTGTGAGCAAGAGTGTCTTCACCATATCCCTTCCTCGCCAGCATGCAACCTTGAAGTTGACCTTCCCCATGAAAAAGGTAACTTGGGTTGAAATACGCTCAAGGTTGATGCTAGTGGAGAAATATCTTCAGCATCGTTTCAAAAGGTGCCTGATTCTACTCTGTGTTTTTGCCTCGAAACTGAAAACTTCAATTTATTACCACTCTCGTGTAATGAAAATCGGTGCTTTAGTTAGTCTTAGTCAAAGCATCGACGTCAGCCCGATCATCCAATCTGAATATTGCTCAGAACCGTTATCCATTTGCGGCCAAACATTAATCCCATCCATCTAATACCTAGCGTCAACCAATAGACATAATAATACTCTAGATCCCGCATGGCACAGCAAACACTGCTATCTTGCTTCTATATATGATGGTTTGACATTTATGGGAGCTGGGTATAAACATGTGATAGTAATGAGCTATCATGCAGCTAGGGTGAGCTAGATGTTTCGACTAGAAAATACTTGGTTCAGTAGCATCATGCGTCGTCTACCATACATGTTGTTTATTGTTGAAACTCATTACCTAGCCCTACTATCAATTTATTTTACATCCCTACGCGGCAAACTCAAGGTAGAGCAAACAACTCATCCATTTCTGAGCACACACATGTACTCGGTGTTTATTTGCTTCCTATACTATAACAGCCTGTCAGCAAACAAATCCGGGATAGTCTTTTCGTTGACAGCGATGCTGGAAATATTTGAAATTTTTGTGAATAATCTACCCAAATGGAAATGTGCTGCGGAAAATGAGCCTTTCGCCATGCTTTATAGGCTCATAAGGTAAACAGTCATGGTGAAATTAAGAATCCTCACACGTCGGGGCTCATATTAAGGACGATTGGCTTATAAGACCGCCGCCGACTTGCTCTAGTACTAGGTCAACAATAGATTGTGTACCATAAGAAATGTATACATATCCAACAACATTTATGAACGACTTTTCACAAGCGCGTTGCGTTGTGCATGCATCGGCAACTAATTCTATTTGGCTGTGCCCAATTTTATTGTTAGAAACTGGGGTAATAAAATTGCTTACCACTGGGGTCAAATCTATGTAATATTAAGGACAGAATAAGCAGAAATAATGGAGAACAAACAGATGTAAAAGGACAGGAAAGACTTTAAGAAATCATAGTACAGGAATAGCAGATAGAAGCGGAAGCAAACAGGAATAAAAAAACGAACAGAATGTGCAAAAAACTAGAACAGGAATAACAGAAAGAACCGAAAGAAAAAAAGCCCAGAAAGAACAAAAAGAACAGAAGGAACAGAAATAACAGAAAAAAGAGAACAAACAGAAAGAACAGCAAGAACAGAAAAAAAAACAGAAAATAGGGAGAACAGTAAGAATGGAAATAACAGAGAGAAAGTAAACAACAGAAATTACACAAAGATTGGAAAGACACAGAAGGAATAGAAATAAAAGAAATAACAGATATAACAGAAATAAAAAAAATACAAAAATAACAGAAAGAACAAAATGAGCAGAAGAAACAGGAAGACCAGAAAGAGCATAAAGAACAACGGAACTGCAACCCAAAATTTTCATTTGCTTCCACAATATTAATCAAAGCCCCTATGCTACATTGTCACAATTTGTTTTTCAAATCGGCGGTAGTGATGTGTCACGACGGCGCTCATATATGCTTAACAGTACCAACGGAAGACGAAACAAACCCACTTTTCAAGAATATATCACACTATAGCAAAGCTTTCTGCCACTTTTGTTAACCATATTTCCTTTGCTATCAGTATGACCCAGTCAGTCGTGTAATGGTGTCTCAAATTATGATCCGATGATTGATGATATCAAATCTTTCGCTACCATGGATCACACGAATGGGGAAAGTTTCCCGAGGTGGGGCCTTTTGTATAGAAGAAAGTAAACTTTGCAACATCAAACGAAACGAGAGTCCTAAATAACTGGGCAAAATTTTCGATCAAATTAATATGACCCGGCCGGCTTGTTTGTATTTTCCTTAAGCATACAATAATTCATTAATTAGCATATTCCAGGAAGTGCTTAATAATTTTGTCGAAGAAAGCACAGTACAGGAATGTGCCTGAAATTTTATTTGTTCGATGAGATGATTTAAATACCAAATATCATATTTTTTTCAACAGAAGTCTAATTTGACTGATTTGTTGTTTGCATGAAATTAACCTTTCAAACTGGAGTTATGTTCATGTTTCTCATCTTGTCCAGTGTAGAATAGATTAATGATTTTTCTGCGTGTATCAAAAGTGCGGCCCAAAGACTTTTACTAGAGAAACTTTCGATACCTTGACAGATACCGAAAGCAAAACAACCATGCTCCGTGGCGAAAACAATGGGAACAAGAGCGACAATCCTAATCCGTATCTGTGTGTTCTGGAACATTAGCATAGAGAAATTATAGGCTTTCATTTGCTCGGTTTATACTAACAAAAGATAAAGCCGGCCAAATATTAGAAACTCAGAGATTGGCATCGTATTTTGAGCACAATGAAACTAAGAAATGCTATCGTTTTTGATTGATATTTTTCGGTTTCTGATCACCGAAAAATGTCAATCAAAAACGATAGAATTTACCAACGGTGACCAAAAATAGAAAACACGAAACTAAGAAATGTTTTGTCTGTAATTATGGTGGCCAATGTAATAGATAATTGGTTTGAAATTGACTGGATACCGCATATAATTAGTAAAATTCACAAACTCTTTTGTAAACATGTAAATTAAATGTAAAATGCTTCTACGAGATAAAAAATTCCTGAAATAGAAAACTTGCGCCATGTTTAATTGCATGCCCTAAACATTCATTTTCAGAGCTCCTGTGTCCGTTTGACATTGTAATCAGGCCCAAAAAGCATTATTTTAGTCATGTTCGACGAAATTCCCCATTTCCAGATATCTGTTGCTCATGACAATTGAACTTGAGGCCATTTT
The DNA here is from genome assembly GCF_030247195.1 of Topomyia yanbarensis. Lineage (NCBI taxonomy): Eukaryota > Metazoa > Arthropoda > Insecta > Diptera > Culicidae > Topomyia > Topomyia yanbarensis. Next base: position 321,004,755 of record NC_080671.1, on the reverse strand, counting down.
GGTGTTTTTTTGTCGAGTTGTAGTGATAAAAATTATGGCTTTTAAATACCACTCAGCCTTTCGAATCGTATTTGTTCGGTTTTACCTTTTCCCTCCAACTAGTTACGGTAATCGATCTTTTTTTTCGAAAATGGTACATGTGAAAACTTTCGAACCCTTTAAAAAATTACTCTTGAGTCAAAATAATCTTATTGACCTTGGAAAATATTTAGTCTTCCATGCCGGTGAAACGTGTAAAATTTCATCGGAATCTGAAATGGTCGGAAACGATTTTAATGATTTTCGGACGGATCTTTTTGGAAAAACTCTTCCAATTAAAAAAGTTTTCCTCACAACAACTTTCAACATATTTTTATAGTTCATATCTCTAAAATTACTACATTTTCGATTTTTGATATGAAACAACATTTAGGATCATCATATGGTCGGTGTTAAGTCAAACCGGACTATGTCGCAAAACACCAAAAACGAGATGATGATAGTATTGACTGCAGAATTTCTTCAGCTACATTTGGCTTTTACCAGATTTGAAATATGTAACAAGAAACACGAATTATGGCAAAAAGTATTTTTCAATTAGGGTGGGTGCTCCTATAGGTACAAAGAGGTGTACCAATAGTTGCAGTAGTGGGTTATACGCCTAACCAAGGTACCAACCATCAACAAATATTTTTTTTTCGATTCATTGCACTAAAATTATGCGACAATAAAACTGTTACCCTTGAAATTTGCTCAAATAATTATTAAAAAAAAACATTTTTTTTTTGAATTTTGAGCTCCCTTGCACCTATAGTTGATATAGTGTACCTATAGTTGCAAGTCCCATAAGAAATCAATGGGATTTGTAACAATAGGAACCGAAATTAGCGATTGCACCACTATTGGCACATGTGTTCCTATAGTGGTAAAAGCGGTTTTGAATACATAAATTGATTATTTAACCAACTTTATATTTTTCCTTTGAAGTAGGGTTTGCAAGCTTTCGTTTAACGTACACCCAAAACAATTTCCCAATGCAAAAAAGGCATTACATCATTTCGTGCATATTCCGAATTAGAATCATGCCTTCTTCGCATTGTAGACCAAGCATAGCTACGGCATTATACCAACACAGCTTGATTCATGATGAAATAAATTGATTGAGAATACACGCTACCATATTATCTGCCCGCATGTAAAAGTATTAGTTGGTTTTGCTTAGGGTTCGTCGCGGTTGCGGTAATTACCGCAACCGCGCGGTATTTACCGCACCCGCACCGCAAAATCTGCGGTGCAGTGAGACACTTTTTCCCGCAGATGCGGTGCGGAAAGCGCTTTTACCGCGCGGTTTTACCGCAACCGCACCGCATAAAAAAATATAAAGTGATAATTTTGATAGTTCTAAATTGATAAACAGACTGATAATCTAGCTGTGTCCGAAATATTTTGACGCTATTATTTTTACGACATATTTTGGACTAGTTATTTTAAACTTCTAAGTAAAACTTCACAAACTAACCATTTTAAATACATAAAATGCAAGATCAAAATGGAGATAAAATTATTAGATCTTTTAAAAACTATAAATTTGTACTCTTAAATCCAATTTAAAGTGCATCACATCTCCCGATTTTTGTTGGAAATCGTGGAATTATGAATCGTTTTCGATGTAAATTTTTCAACTGTGAATTTTCACTAATTTAAAGGAATTAGAGATGAACTAATTATGCTGGGACTTAAACACAACCCAAAGTAGGGTTCGTCGCGGTAGCGGTAATTACCGCAGTTTTGCTTATTATCCTACAATAGAGAAACATAAAAAAAATTTAATTGCTCTAATTTCCATAGAATTGAAAATTAATTTGAAAAGAAATCCGAATATAATCTGTATTCGACCTATCGCTACTGGATTTTTTACATTTTAGTTATTCTAATATGAAAACATACTGTTACTAAGAAGTAAAATTTATAAGCTGTGCCCAATATTATTTGGCATCATTATGTTTACGACATATTTTGAACACTATTTATTTTATCCTTCAAAGTAAAAATTTACAAACGAACCATTTCAAATACATAAAACGCACAATCCAATTGAATTGTACTGTCAAAATCCAATTTAAAAATGCATCATTTCTTCCGATTCATTTTCGATGCCATTTTCTCAGCTGTGAATTTTGATTAATTTGGAGAACTTTAAAATGAAGTAATAATATTGAGACTAAAAAACACCCCAAAGAATGTAATTATCTTCATCAAACCAAACGAATTTGGAGGAATCGGCAGTAGACAAATGTATGAAAAGCGTCCAAAATAAGGAGGTGTCCAAATTAGGTTGATTACCCATGATTATCATTCATTCTTCAACATCGTATTTCTATCTCTTGTTTTCTGTAGAAACTTACAATGAATTTTTCTGCAGTCGGTTTTATAAAGTATGCCACATAAATATTTTTTCACGTTCGTCCATTGTTCGTCCATCCAACTGGGAATATGTTCTACCAAATTTACAATTAATATTTGGTATATTTTGTAACTTTTGAAAGTAAAGCTTTCGGAGTTAGTGTTTTTACAGTGTAGGGTATTGCGATTTTTGGAAATCCTCAAAGCCTCCCTTCAAATTGCGACAAGTGTCAAAGTTAGCCCAGATACCAAGTTTCGCATAGCTTGGGCAATTTTTGATCCATGCCAACTTCAGTTGAAGTTTTCGCCATCAGTTGTTTTTAAAAAAAAATATTAGAAAATATACATAAAATGCTAGAACTTTCGAAATAGCCATTAGAAAATTACAACTCATACATTTTTTAAAGGAGCAATCTTACTATTTGCAGAAGAATGCATGCGCTTCTTGAAAAATACGAAGTTGGAGTTTTGAGGTATTTTGTAATGACATTTCTGCTATATGCTGCAAATCATACATTTTTTGCAGTTTTTCAATTTCATGTATCAAAGTCATTGCAAATATGAAAATTGAAAGAAAAAATATACAACTTCATTATTCCATTTTTTCAATTAACTGAAGGATAAATAAAGTAACAGTTTTCCTATTAATTGCTGCGGAGGAATATTTGTGTATATATAATGATGAGATACAGTGACATCCCATAGAACATAGAACATAGAACATAGAATAATTTTTCAACACAATTTTTAAAAATACATGAATTTTACCGCATTTACCGCATTACCGCGCGGTGCGGTGCGGTAAATGCAGTGCGGTTGCGGTAAGCGGTGCGGTTTTAATATTTTTTTTTGCGGTTGCGGTGCGGACTATCCATTTACCGCCCACATCCGCACCGCGACGAACCCTAGTTTTGCTTGCTGAGTCTGCCAAAAAGGTAGTGTATTCTATACATGAATACCTCTGTGGTGTTTGTAAGAACTTCTGTCTTCAAACACAGTTACGCTTTTTTGCTGCGAACAGCTCAATCCCAACTTCACTAAACGCGTGAACAGTTTGCACAACGATTTTTTGAGAATCAACGCAGAGGCAAATAATATCAGAATATAAAAATGGCGTTTTTAATTTTGATGATGTATTTTTTGGCTAATAATTGATAATAGAACATCGTGAATATATCTGAACATATTACTCTGAACAAAATGTAGCGACTAAATTGCAGAAACTCTGATAATTAAATCTGATGAAACGGGAGTTTTTATACGTAGTTACCGGTCATTGGTGCTGAATTCACGTACCTGAAAATAAATCAAATGAAACAATTAGTAGGGGAATTTCATTATGATATGTTGTATCTATAATAATCAAATAGGGCAGATATGTTGGTTTCGCCACACACAACATTTGTTCACAAAAACAAAAATCCCATTCTAAAAATTCAGAAATGAAAACATTCAAAACATATTTTTACAGGTTCTAGACAATCATCACAGATGTCGGTATCGCCTTTACCCATGGGCATAATGGGATAAGGCCAGGGACCACTGGATTTTGGGGGCCCCGAACTTAGGATGAATTTAAAACAATTCTAAAGGCTGTACTAAATTTCAAGTTATATTTTAGGTGAATGGAATTGAGCAGGCCTGACGATAACTGTCACTAAACGACAGTGTAGGAGTGTCTTCGATCATAAGGCACGTTTTGATTGTAACCGAATACCATTTAATATTGGAACATAACCTTGCTGAAAATACAATAGGTAAATGTTTTTTCACAACGCTAGTCAGAAATAACAGGTATATCATAATCGTGAAGTTTCCCTTATTACTTTGTTTGATACTAACAATTTTTCATAATAGCGAATCCGCAGGCAGACAGAGAAAAATAAAAATCAAGAACTGATCTCACATCCTTCAGAATGGCATAATTCAGTTCGAACTAGCATATCACGGTTAATTTGATTGAAATATCAGTCAGGGTTCCGCCTAGTTCGTTTCTTGAAGTAACAATTTTAGCTTGCTTTTTGAGGGTTAATTCGAAAATATTGCCGCGCCAATGGGTTCCAAAGGAACTTCCACCTTACCTACCATACTCGCCCAAAATTATTCATTTATTTAGCCATCAGTGTGTCCTTCGGCGATTGATCTACATGTTATCGTTCGTGTTGCCCAAAGATTGTGCTCGCCGGCAGCTAGTAAGGATTCTTTACGGAAAGTTGAGCTCATGGTAATGTCCTATTGTACTGTGTTCCCAATCAAAGTATGGCGAGGTGCACTCGATGTGTTTTCTATTCCGATTATTTACGAACTGACATTGGAATGAATTTTTCCGCTTATATCAATAGGTTCGAGTAATTGCGATGTTTTTAAATCATTTTTAACCAAACTACGTATCAAGGTATTGAAGATTTCTACTTTCGATGAAAAATAATATTATTACTATTAAAATTTATTTTCCGTACTCTCTTTCCGCACTGAGGCAACTCCACCATCTGAACCATAGGCTTACGACTTAACAACCAGCGTCGTCTTTGACATACTAACTTGTCTAATAGGGGAGACTGTTGATATTTCTTAAAATCTACATATTTGTTTTCCACGCCCCTCTTCCTTTAACTCTCGAACAGTTCAATATTCAAACGCTACAATATTCAATCACTTGAAGGCAAAGTAAATATTGGTTAAAAGACAAAATATGACTTCCAAACGCTGCAATGCGACTTTGTTCAGTTTCGTCATATAATGAACATAAAAATATGGAGATCAGCACTTAACGAAACTATTACAAGTTCCGTTGTCTAAGTTCTGAAATACACGTGCTTCACGATATTTTCGTGCTTGGCTCGTAAATAAAACATGTACTTACAAGTTGGTCTCAGTTTAATTACGGTGGTGTAGTCAAATGAATCTTGGACATTTTTAACTGTGCCTTAGGAGTTGATTTTAGTGATACGGTGTGTTAGGAATACTTTTTTTGTAATAAAAGCCCGGTTCGTTCGATGTATTCTGAATTGTTATTAATCCTCCTAGAATGTGGGATAGAAAAATTATTTCTTCAAAATTCGAGATAGAGTCATGTTCTCAGCGACAAAGTTTTAGAAAATTATACTACCAGAAAAGTTGCCAAACAAGTAAGCCCTCCACATTGTAATGGTGTTGGGATAAAGCGCATTGTTTGTTCATTTATTCAATTTTTTTCTGAGATTTTTTCAATTTTTTAAGCGTTCCACGAAGTTGTTGGAATTATGAAAACACAGAAATTCTCAGAAGAAGTCAACATTTTTACTGAAACTTAAGAGTTGTTGAACAAAGTAGTTAAAAAACAGCGCAATTTTAAACGACAATTACTAAAAGATGTGGAAATATGCGGAAGACATTTCGATTATATGAGAAAGATAGCGAAAATACTACAAGAAAAAATACTAGTTACAATTGGCATGCATGGGCCTGTATAAAAAAATATTTTCTTGCAATGTATGTTTTGTATTTTGTAAGAAAATAAGTAGGAATTGTTATAAACAACTTCTTGGTGTGTATTTTTATTTGTCAAATCAATTGTAGTATCAAAATACACATATAATGTGAGAACGCTGAGTTCCTATTACTTACGAATTATTCATAAAGTGACACGGTTAAAATTTGCATAACTCAAGCACGTGGAAAACATTTCGATTGTATAATTAAAGAAGTAAGAGCCACACCAAAAAGTATTAGATGCCATTTTTTCGAAATGATTATGTGGTCAGAGTTGCGATTTAGGATCAGCGCTGCCAGAAAAATTTTAGAAAAAAATTGTAACGGATATCTCAGCCAAATTTGCAACTCAATGCACATTGGATCATTCAATGCGCATTTACACATACATTTTTGAGGACTAACCCTTTCATGCCCAGCTTTTTCTAATGCATGTGGGGTTTCAAAACAATTTTTCTTTGAAAACAGTGGGGTAAAGAAGCATAAAAAGCCTTTTTAATAAAGATAGGTGCTTCCCTCGCAGTGCTAGAAGCTGCTCAATTTTTACCTTCCAATGCTCAATACAATTCACCTAGAATATTTACAGTAGTTCAATTACGTGGAAAATGTAGCCAAAGACAGTCTAAATTGTTAAGTTTTATCAGTTTTCAATAATATTGCAACTTAATGAAGATATATGATAAAATCATTTTCTGTCGTCAGCCCCAGAATGGAAACATGTACTAACACAGGCGGTATCAGATGCATTTTGCAGCGCAGAATGTTGAACGAGCTTGGCTTTCAGGATATCGGTGAGATCATTTCATGCATTCTTTATTCAAACACTAGGCACTTAGTTTTCTTATCAAACAACAATATTTCAGTGTTATGTCTTGCGGGAAAACCGTTTATTTGTTTCAACTATTTCAGCGACGTTACAGAAAACCGATGTTTGCGGAATGGCAAACCTTGTGAATGGTACCGACGCTGAATCTTTGGTGTAAGAACTTGTCATATGAATCGTGTGGTTACTAGTGATGGGCATTTTGAAAAATAAAATCGATTTTGCTACATCTATCTTTTTGATTCGAAAGAATCGATGTTGTGAAACATCGAGGCACAAAATCGATTTTTTCGAGGTAAAAGGATCGATTGTGGAAAAAATCGCGTTTTTCCAATGGAAATTTTGCAAGAAAAATCTATTTCACCAAATCGATTTTGTTGAATCAATTAAATCGATCAAGTAATCGGACAGTATCGGACTAACATTTCTTCCTTCCCAGAAGATGTGCACTCGGACGTGGCCGGTGTCAGTATTGATCAGCATGCAGGAATCAATTTAGATTGCACGATGTGGCTCATCGTGTAATTTCCAATGTTGTTCTAATAAACGTTTTGCACTTGGTTCTGGTCAATAATGAGTAAAGGCGGATTAACCTAGGCTTATTAGTCAGGGCAAGGTGTAAATACCTCTGTCCCATCCCAAAGGATCAAAGGAGTGACATTAACCTTCTTAGCTCAGTCACTCCCAACGCTTTATTATATCCCCTTCAAACTGAAACGGTCGGTACGGTTGTCCTCGTTTTTTCCTCCTTCAAGATTCAACACAATTCGTTAATTAAATTATTCATTAAATGAATAATTTAATTACCGTCTAATTTTGACACATCTTCAAATCCAACTCTGCACAGTAGGCCTGGCCGTTTTAATATTTGCGACATATCAAAAGGCAGCCCTAAGTTTGCGCCGCTAAAACAACAAAAATGATCCATAAAAAATTGAAAAACGATCCATAAAAAAGTTGTCCATGTTCCATAAAACAAAACTGAAAATCCATAAAAAAGTGTGAATGATCCATAAAAAAGGGTGATTTGATCCATAGATTATGTAAAATTGAACCATAAAATAATCGCAAAAGAGCACTAAAATAGTAATAAAAGAGCAATTAAAATGAACCAATGCCCCATAAAAATATTGGAAATGTTCCATAAAATGATACATTTTGCGCCATAAATTAACTGACATTGATCCATAGAATATTAACAATGTACATTAAAACACGTCGATATATTCCATAATATCGACAAAAGTGTTCCACGGTATTACAAAATGGAGCAATAAAATGTCAGAAAAAGTTCCATAAATTTGATGAAAATGTTTGCTAAATAATTTTTCTTGGTCCATAGAAGATGTAAAAATGAACATTAGAAATGATTCATATATCGAACGTTAAATTATGGTTCATGGATATTTACAAAACGATCCATAAGAAAATAAAATGTTAAACGATCCATTAATATGTGCTTATGCACCAGAAAAATTAAATTTAATGAATTCATGCGAAATTTTTGCTATTCGAACTAATAATAAAGTTTATTACATTTGGTTGTAATGTCAAACTACAACAAACAATGCATACATTATAGTTAAACTTCAGCTTCCGTACCCAACTAGTCAGCTAACTGACCTTAGCTAACCTGAAATCATTATGGCAACTCTTTAAACGTCAGGGTATTTATATTAGAGCGCTGAGTGTTATTAGACCACCTATACAGGCTGGCATGAGTCGCAAATACTATCTGAATAACTATCTGAAGCGAAAACGGACACTTTATACACGAACACTGACTAATGTGGCTACGCCACATCGCTTTCTTGTGCACTGTCCGACTTCGCTGCCGCTCAGTCGGCTTTTAACTAGCTATAGCCCCTATGTTTAAGTAAACCGGGCAAACGAGAGAACCACAGGTTTGCCTACAATTCCAGCTACGGGTTAATCAATGCCTCGTCCAACGGATCCTCAGCGGCTTTGCGCCGCTTCGGATCCTTGGCCTCGGATATGCGGCCAAGCCGCATCACACTAGCTCCCAGTATAAGCTCACTTGTTAAAACACTGTCACTGTTATGAGAATTATTAAGCACAACTTATTTTTTAAGTTTACCATAAAATTTCGCATGAATTCATTAAATTTATTTTTTCTAATGCATAAGCACATATTAATGGGTCGTTTTACATTTTCTTTTCTTATGGATCGTTTTGTAAATATCCATGAATCATAATTTCGTTCGATATATGAATCATTTCTAATGTTCATTTTTACATCTTCTATGGACCAAGAAAAATTATTTAGCAAACATTTTCATCAAATTTATGGAACTTTTTCTGACATTTTATTGCTCCATTTTGTAATACCGTGGAACATTTTTGTCGATATTATGGAACATATCAACGTGTTTTAATGTACATTGTTAATATTCTATGGATCAATGTCAGTTAATTTATGGCGCAAAATGTATCATTTTATGGAACATTTCCAATATTTTTATGGGGCATTGCTTCATTTTAATTGCTCTTTTATTACTATTTTAGTGCTCTTTTGAGACCATTTTATGGTTCAATTTTACCAAATCTATGGATCAAATCACCCTTTTTTATGGATCATTCTCACAGTTTTATGGATTTTCAGTTTTGTTTTATGGAACATTGACAACTTTTTTATGGATCGTTTTACAATTCTTTATGGATTATTTTAAATATTTTATATGCAAAAGTACATTTTCCCATATCAAAATATGCTTCAAATATTAATATTGACGAGAAAAACACTACAGAATCACCGCAGTGTTTTCCAGGATGCTTTTCAATATTGGCTGTGTAAGGGTTAGAATAGAATATAGCTGATCCTTGTAACTGATAATACTCAAATGAAAAGCAATAGTCACATTTATTAGCCTTACTTGTTTTTGTGAGCAAATCTTGCCTCAATCAATAGTTATAGCAGTTTTAAAACGTCGTTGTGCCTTCGTTGTTGTTGTTCTCGGAATTTTAATTGCAGTAAGTTTCTTTTTTCATGGCCGAAAACTTTAAACGGCGTTTTCTCAAAACTGTGTCTTTTAAATCGGCGTAGGCGATTACGAAAAAATACTAGTAGTTAACCAAATTTCATCCTATAGCATTTGTTCTGTAGGGTATTCAAAATTGTTCTATGTGAACATCAGAGATATAAAAAAATGTTTTTACCTTTTTTGACCCAAAATTAATCGAAATTATTTAATTAAGGCACAATATTTTATTAGAACCCAGATTTTTTTTGGTTCATCGGCGATATACAACCCTCTCAAGTTAAACAAAAATGCGTAGTACTATGATTTCAGGTTACTCATCTGAAGCGAGGGTCACTTACGCCAACTTCGATGTCAGCGGCGAGGTGATTTACAATATCGACCAGACCATTAAAAATTATCAATTTCACATTTTTCAGTAAATATTCTTTTTAAGCCTCAAACATCGCCCTAAAAATATATTATAGAAAATTGGTGTGACCTATCTTTATTTTCCCAAAATGCGATCGGCCGAAAGGGAGGGAGTACACTCTTAATTTACTAAAAACTCGTTAGTTTTAGATGACAGAAACTCCGATTTCTTGATTTATATGTGAATTTGAATACTCGCAACGGTTTTGTAGAACATATGCCATTTAGTTATTTTGAAAACATCACATTTATTATGTTAATAAATACAAAACATGCATTGCCCAAAAGTACTTTTTATATACAGACCCGTGCATGCGTGTTGTAACTATAATTTTTCCTTGAAGTATTTTTTGCTACCTTTCTCATAGAATTGAAATGTATTCCACAATGATTCTACATCTTTCAGTTATTGTTGTTCAAATTGGCGGTTATTTATAACTACTATTTTTGCCTTTCTCAATAGAAAGGTATTGCAATTGCTCTGAAAACCGACTGTTAACGGAGGCCCGGAGGGCCGAGTGACATATACCATTCGATTCAGTTCGTCGAGTTCGGCAAATGTTTGTGCGTGTGTATGTATGTGTGTATGTATTTATTTTTGCAATGGAGAAGACCTTTACGTCCTAGCCCAGTACACGTGCTATTGGTAGGGTCCAATCTACCGCACGGGGTGCACTGGGGGCGTGTCGGGCTCGAATGGTGACGCTGCCATTAATACCGACTAAGCTCCATTGGGCTCCACCATCGTTCCTCCCAGGAACTACCTCTCGGTATTACTTCTGGGGGGATGGCTGTACTTAGTGTACTCATTCACTCTCACTCACGCGTTCATACGTCCTTAATGAGGCTTACTTGGGTGCTCTCTCTATCGCACCTTGATTCACTCTCAAACACTGACATGAGGATGACTTTTGTGCTCACCTTTTTCGTTCCTTTCGAGGCTGACTTGTGTGCTCACCTTACTAATTCCTTGCTAGGCTTACTTTTGTGCTCGCCCCACCCATACCATGTGAGGCTGACTTGGGTGCTCACCCTATCACCTGATTTACTCTCGATCGTGCCACTCTATTGTACCTCTGTCACTCCCCCTGGCATCCCATGTGGGACATTTTTCTTAGGCCCCACTTGTGACATACCATGCGAGGCTGACTTGTGTGCTCACCTTTTTCATTCCTTGCTAGGCTTACTTTTGTTCTTGCCTCTACCATACCATGTGAGGCTGACTTTTGTGCTCACCCTTAACATGCCGTGTGAGACTGACTTGGATGCTCACCCTTTCACTCCTCTGCCACGCCATGAGGCATCGATAGCTAAGTCCCAACATACTACGCTACGACCCTCCCGTCTTGGCATGAGGCAGTCCACTTATACGCCTATACACTCACTCTTCTGTCTTACTTCGGGGTGGCCCCCCTTACGCGGTTGCCAGTCGCTGCGCCAAACCTGCCTCGGCATGAACAGACCATTCACTCCCTTTTTTTCGCTTGGCCTTTTTCGCTCCAGCTAACCAATCACTAGTTGGCCGTGCCCGTAGTCTGTTGCTCGGTTCGCTAGATTACCTGTAGCCTACTGGCAATCTGGATGGTAGCAGCCGAGACTGCGTTCCACTTCTCCACCGATTGACACATCCGCTGAATAAGGGTATCAGGGGCCAGTCACAGACGTCAAGCATTGCTCTTCTTTCGACGTCGAACCGATGACATACGAACAGTATGTGTTCGGCAGTTTCGTCTACACCTGGGCAGTCCGGGCAGACTGGGACCTCCGCGTGCCCGAACCTGTGGAGGTACTGTTGGAAACAGCCATGGCCTGACAGGAATTGTGTCAGGTGGAAGTGAACTTCCCCATGGGGTCTTCCCACCCAGCAGGATGCATTGTGTGATACCGTGCGGTAGGCAGATATCACTCTGAGGCACATCAGGCGGTAGGTGCCCTCCAGTTTCTGTAGGTAACTGGTTACCCTCAGTGCTCTTGACCATGACGGGCCGCCGTACTTTTGCAAAATTTTAAAACTCGAATAATGATTTCTTTTCTTGTATATTTGTCATGTCATGTATAATAATAAAATATAATATATGTATTTGAAAGCTTTTAATGAATATAAACAACGCAAACATTCTCGTGTTCATGATTGAGAAAGGCACAATTGCACCGCTAGGTGGATTAAAACAGGTTTTTCAATAACTTTTAAGTAAAATATGTTGATGGCTTCGACAAGTATATATATATAGTTTAATAATTCCAATAATGGCAAAATTTCAAAAACTAGTTATGATGAAAAAATGATTTTCGGGTGCCTTTAACGAACAACGCGCTATATCTCACACTATTACATTTTTGAAGAGTTTGCATATTTCTTGAGGGTTTTTGTCAAAAAGACTAATCTACAATGAGAGACTCTCATTCTCTTTTGTTAATAATTCGGTCGCTTTAACATTTATCCCTCAACTGTTTGCATATTATGCTAGTCAAAACCACCGGCTTTTGATATATACTATAGAATAAGTGAAAGTGCTATAGTGACGCTGTAAAAATCGAAAGAGAAAATAAACAAAGAGAGTCTATTATTGTAGATATGACGTTTTGAATAAAAGCTCTGGATTTAGCAGCTTCTCTCGTATTATAATTTTCTTTATCTTTGTCAAAGATATAATTTTTCTATCTCATTTTTAGGTGGATTAATCACAATTCCGAATACATAAAAAGAAGAGGACTTCCATACCAAAATGTATTCCTAACACACCATATCATTAAAATCATCTCGACGGTATTTCGAAAAATTTACAAAGACACCTAGTGATGGGAAACTCAAATCACATTATGGCGGTGGTCACCTATTTTCGTCCACGTCCCCCTATTTCATTCATCAACAATGCTATCTTTGAAAATGAATCACCTTGGTTACTAATGTTTTCCGATCTTTTTCTATTGCATATAATTTTATTTTATTCAGAATTACATATATTTTGTCGTATGTAATTTTAAGTGTTCTTTGATTTGAAGGCATTGTAAGGGAACGCGTATCCGTTAAGTGATGCCAATAGAGCTGACATTTCTTTGAACTGAGCAAACTAATTCCTTTATTTGTTTAGTGTTTATTTAACCAACTAAGGAACTAATGGACTGAGAATTTAATATGCGTGGGGAATACGCATGGTTTTGCCTGAGTGGAATAATTACTGTTGAACCATGTATGAGGGCTGGGAATCACCGATTCACAAGAAGAAATGAAAACCAGTTGCCAGTTTCCGGCAGTCATATCAGTACGATGAATAGTAATGTTTAATTGTCATATTCATAGGTTTACTATTAGTTCAATAAATCATCTATCAATAATATTAGCCTTAAAAAAGGCAAGGGGTCTCAGAGGCCCGGCTAGTTACAGTTCTAAAGTTTCAATGAACTTGCAATTTAAATGATCGAGCGTTTTCGGGCTTTTGATTCTCTCACTGATAAAACGACAAAATGAAGGTTTTTGTTTCCATTTCATTGAAGTCAGAATTTTGGCTTTGGCTTGTTTTAGAATAACAACCCGCGTGAGTAATGATAACAGAATCGGTATCTTATTCATTCATCAGTGGAAAATGAAATCATTACATGATTGTCATTTCATTCATTTTAATAATACCATAGTTTATATACCAGAAATAATCTTGATTGCATTGGTATAAGCACCTATATTCCCACAAATGTTGCTTTTCATTATATTGTATTGTTCTTGGAATATTGTGTATCGTCAAAATAAAGGAACAAGAAATAATAAAATCGTTCACATACTGTTTGATTCAATTAAACATAAGCATCAGTCCCTATTATCAACTGCCCGGAGCCGAAGATGCTTTTTTTGCAAACCGAGCATTTCTAAATTAAATCTACAAGCGATAAATTGATCATAAATTCTCGGCAGCCGGCTACCCAAAGCAATAAATACATGATAACTCTTCTGAGAACTGCGCAGAAAGTATCACTTATCAATGTGAATCCAGATTTGTGTTTACCCCCATCCCCAATTCTTCCCGTGGAAAACGTAGAGATGCAGAGATACACACGGTTTTTATAAAAATATTTGTTATGACTGTCAGAACGTGCGCCGTTATTGGCTTTTTAAGTATAGAACTCTCGAAACGTGCACACTATGAATGAATAGGTACTAGAGTGTCCAGAAAAATGATGAATTTTTGAAAACTCAATCGGCCCACCCCTGAGTCGATTCCTACTCTTCTCAGGAGTACTTGCTCCTAATTTGAAGCAAATCAGACAAGTCTAGCTATCGGACCAACCTGCCTGTAATTTGTATGGGATTTTTCGATAATTTACATGGAGAAAAAACACTAACTCGCATTTTCGCCGCTAGGTGGCACTGTATGCACCTAATCTCTTTCCGTTGAAAAGTTAGTGTTGGCGCCCTCTATGCGGTAAAATGTGGAACAAACATTTTCTAACCAAAACATGACTCGTATTACTTACTATAAATCTTCTGAACATACTATTGGCCTAAACCTAATGATTATTATACAAAAATGTTTAGTTCGTGCGAATCAAGTACTGATCCACAACCAAGGACTGCTAGGCCCCATGCAAAACTGACTCAGACATCACTTCGTTAAAAATTTAATAACTTCTTTTAACAAAGCCGGATTCACTAGCAGTCTTCAACAAAGTTGTAGGCAATTAAATTATCTTTCTAATTTTCACTTACAATGATAGTACGATGCATACAGTGCCACCTAGCGGCGAAAATGCGAGTTAGTGGGTTTTCTCCATGTAAATTGTCGAAAAATCCCATACAAATTTCAGGCACTTTGGTCCAATAGCTAGACTTGTCCGATTTGCTTCAAATTTGAAGCAACTACTCCTGGTGGGACTAGGAATCGACTCAGACATGGGCCAATACGTGTCATTTTTTTCCTGTCACTCTAATAGCTACTCTCAGGCCCCATTCGTTGATTTTTCTCAAATTTGGAGTGGAAATAGCAGTTCATACTTGTACAATTATATGGGGTCCTTGGCTCAGCAATGCCCAGGGGCCCCGACGGGTCCTAAGACGGCCCCTGCCCCTAGTACTGCAAATTAAATAATATTCAATATGTAAAATTTTAGCTCTACTACGAGTAATGTCCTATTCGGTTTAGTTGAATAATAGTTCAGTATTTGAATTGTTCACACTCTTAGATCCAACTCACTCACTTTTGTTTGTTACTTTTTATGCTCGTAGTTAAATAACAAACCTCTAAAGCATTAATATCAAATAGCTCCCCATTCACCCATCAACAAGAAATGTCGTGACATATCGATATAGATTATTTCTTGGGGAGCGCAAATTCGTTAACATTCAGTAACAGAGATGATAAATACTATCCATGCAGAATAATTTTCGGCATTTCAACGATACCGTGCTCCCGACAGGCAGAATTTTCGATTAACGCCTTTGAATCGCAAAGTGACGGATTAACGAGCACGTACCAAAAACTGATCCACTGATTTATTGGAAGTATAATAATTCGTAACAATGACGAATGGTGTTGCCCTTTCCAGACTACATAAACGAGAGCTCCGGGAGTTAGGTAGCTGGGGCCTACCGTACCTAGCGTGGCACATGTTCATAGATCACAATCCTCTTCAGTGATTGAAAATTGGTCCATGTCTGCACGGAACGATGGCATGGCGGATAGAGAGAGTGTACTTTCCAACCAATGTCAATATTATCGTCGTCAGCAAAAGCATCGCTGTTATCGGCAGCAATCGACGTCGTCGGTAGGAGTCAGTTTCTTTTCCGTACGCATGTGAACCTCGTTACTCATTCTGGAGAAGCTTTTAACCGCAGATGCGAAATCCGGTTGCCTGCTGATGGAAAGAGAAACCGCACCGACATTCATTGCAAAAAGCCTCACGAACGACAGATGAGGCATTTTTGGCGACATCACAATCTAATGCAGGCACGTAGCCAGAGGGGGGGCTAGGGGGCTAAAGCCCCCCCCGAAATTTTTCAAAAATAAATTTAAAAAACCGGTGACTTTTAACAAAACTTGTTGCTTATTTGATTTGAACAAATTATTGAGAAAAAGTTGAAGAAGGCTATTTCTAACCACCGAAGGCAATGGTCACGAAATTCAGTGTGCTTTATGCTTTTGCTCGAGCCAGTGCGAAGCGAACAACAAAAAAGTAACTTTTATATTGTGTCCTTGTCTGAAGAATACAAGTGACTGTTACTTTAATTGTAGCTGTAATAATCTGTCGAGATTAGTGATTAGCAAAAGCAAGAATTGGTGCTCCAGCCAAATGCGGTGATTATAAAATTATTGATCATTCGCATCCTGAAGGTGTAAATAGAGATTAGACTTTCGGAAACCGGCTCTATCCAGTTCTACCATGGCAGGCATTTAGCGCTCAACAAATTAGTGCAGACGAAACCATTCATTTCGCACAACTTAAAGCACAAGATTGTGTGTGACAATGCTATAATTAAGATCCTTCTGTATATGGACTATGAGAAAATGAATGTTCCGCTACAAGATCGGATACCGCTTACTCGCAGATTAATGTCACATTTGGGAGAAATGGAATCTATTTGGAAAAGCAATTATTGAGGGCGAAAAGCAAGGAAGATATTCGCGAACATAAAGGCAGCAACTACGATGATGACACGGAAATGTACAATAGCGAGATAGAAATGAACTACCCCCCCCCCCCCCAAGACATAGTTGGTGAGGAAAAAAATATTTCCTCGCCTCGTAAAAAGGTTTCCACGTGCAATGGCTAAGCGCTTGTGCGAGATCTGTAGGACAACCACGTAAACTCGTTATATTATTTTTATTGTTTACATAAGGAAATATATAAAAGACCCACGACCCAGTTTGTTATTTTTAAATGATAAGTTTTTGAATTGCACACAATTTTGAATTTCTGTATTAGGTCAGTGCACACTGTACACTCTGTTCTCTGTACACTACTCTGCGCTACACAAAAAGTATTTCAATTTATCTGAGAACGATTGAGACGAGAATAGAATTTTCATTTCGCGTCATTTTAACGCAATACCATTTTTATTAACGCTTCATTTCATTGTTACGAGCAATTCGTTCCGTACTAATACACTGTTAATCCGTAAATCCGTGATATCTTCGACAAACGTGGAAAAAAAAATCTTTTAAAAGTGGACCGGGCAAAAAGTGGTAAAATAATAGGCAATCACGAAGAGGGACTAAAATGTTGGGACTGATTGAATCTATAAGTCAATAAGTTGGGATAACAGTTTTGATTTCATGTCTTAAGTATGTGACAGTCTTTCGTTCCGTTTTTGCTCGTCATGGATTAAAATGAGAGAGATAATCCTAAATAAGAGAGCAAAGAGAGGAAAAAATCAACCAATCTAAATCGACTCAAGATCACTCTTCTATCTTTACTATACACTCAACACGAGTTCTTTCCGAATTGCGCTCTGATCTTCTCATTTCGTCTTCGTTGCGTTAGGTGCAACAACTTTAATTGAAACTTTTTACCAAATAGTGATAAAACAAACATGTAATCAGACAAACATTACAACTTTCTTCAAGAAATCATACATCTCTTCCAATCTTGATGATGATTGAAAAAAACCAAGAGCTAATTATTTTTATTCACAAACAAACCTATTACTAAACAGATTAGTGTTCATATTTGTTTAATGAATTGGCAAAGAGTTTTGCAAAAGTTTTACAGGAAACGGATAATTTGCTGTAATTTAAAACAGACAACTCTAAAAGAAAGCCTCGGCAAATTAGGTGCAAGTGCGATGTGTTCTCTTCCATGTGTCGGAAGCAAGTGATGCTGAAATTATTATCTATGTTTATAGTCTCTAGTTATTTTGGTGGTGTCATCAATGTTATATTTACCAAATTTTATGTAAATTAGAAGCATTGAGTAATCAGTGCTAAGTAATTTTCTTTCGATTTGTGAATAGATTCTGAGCAGTTTCGCTCAGTAGATTAAATTCTGGGTAGTTTCCATTAGTAGATTAAATCATTGAAATATATATTTGACATTGTCCAAAACCCCACGAATTCCGAAATAAAACCTTCAAATAAATAAATAAAACCAAAATGTTCAAATATAATATTTACTTAATCTAGGTAATCTTCTCAAGTTACAACGGTTTTGCAAGATTGTCAAAAGTCAATAGAGCTAAGGCATTCTTGCTTTGTAGTGAAATCAGTAGTTTTTGCACTCACTTTACATTTTGACTTTTACTATAGTTTTAGGGATCTAGGAAAATCAGTCTACGATATTTTTAATTCATAAGTACAATGATATAAAAAGTACCTAAAAAGAATCAACTTAAATAGATAAAAAGATAGTTATTCTGAGTTGCCTGATAATGTTGTCGAAGATAGTCTTTAACCCATTACCTATGAGAGTCAAATGAAAAAAAAACATGTGTTTTTTCAGGATTGTTTTGATTACGACATGATCAGTATCATTTAAATTGAAAATTTCAAATTAACGCAAACTTCGGATGAAGTCAAAGAGCTAGTAATAGTAGAAAGAAACCTGATCATGAAAATAGGAGTTGAACCTATTTTCTGCCTTATCAGAAGATTTGAAGCAAATTTCGACATTCACTTTGTTCGGACATTCTTTGCAACGGTAAACTTTGATTTCACACTGATATATTCCTATTCATGGGGACAACCTTGACGTTGGTTTCGTTCTTCTGATTAGCAAATGCGTGTAAAGTTTCATGAGACGGGTTTTTGGATATTTTTCTACTCATTCCAATTTAACGTCTTCTACAAATTGTAAAGGTGTATCGAATGTGTAGCATTTTCAAGCAGCGTAGCATGCAGCGTAGCATTTTCAAGCAGCCCTTAATACTTTGAGCTCTTGACTATTCATTTTTGTAACTAGAGAAATTTCTAACTTGTAAATCAAAAATAATCAAATTTAATTCGTCGATGCACTATAGCCTTTCTTGTAACAGGCAACATATTATTAGAGTTTTTAGTGTCTATTGTCTTATTTTTGGAATTGTTTTCACTAAGAACTTTTCATAATTACGTTCAGTTTCCAGTGATTGTTTCAAGTCATCAGAATTAATACATTTATGCAATAATTTTTAAGCCCCTCCCGAAACAAAATCCTGGCTACGGGCCTGATCTAATGGTTTTGAGACGAGAAAAAACTAGAAGTTTGCGCTATGTGGTCGATGTTGGCGGGGCCCTTGAAGACAAGCGTCTCGTTTGCATTGTGTTAGGGTGATTTATGAATCTTCGACACTTAACTGATTGCAAAGGAAAATGTGAGAACAAAAAAATTTTAGCTTCGATGCAAGAAACAAATACATGTGTGAGAACTGTTGAAATGGTGATATTACTAGGGTAAAGCAATATTTCAAAATACATTCCTCTACTCTTTATTCACTTGATGGGATCGTAATTTTCTCTGGTGGTATCTGAACTGTTTCTGAATTTGCTAAAAACATTCCCTCTGCAACGTACACTACACTTGAAATGATTTTCAATAACATGTTTTCACAAATGAGTGATACGGAACGCATGCCTCACATGGTTTGACAACCGGTGGTGGTTTGTACACTGGCGCAGGTTTGTATACAGGTTTATGCACTGGAGCCTTGACCGGCTCGTGTGTCGGACTACACGGGACTGTCGAAACCACAGGGGCACATCCTAACAGCAGATTACTTCCACACGAAACTTTTCCCCCGTGAGAAGAATAAGCAGGAGCAGCAGCATAGCTCGCCGGAGCCGGTGCGTGTCCACCGTAGCTGGGTGCACTATAAACAAGACAAAATATTAATAATTCGAAATATTAAGTTTGCCAAAACATCGCTTACGATCCTGAGCTATAACTTCTATATCCAGAGTGAGAGGCAGCGGGTTTTGCGTAGCCTTTTGATGCAGTGTGTCCCTTGCTGTAGAGGTTTCAAAAAATAAATAAGGTGGAAAATGTGAGAGTGGCATGAGCTATAATTGAGGGACATATCGTGTAAAATAATACTTAATACAACTGCTCTAACAATGTTTTAAATGTGAAGACAATCATTTTCGCATTTTCGTTTTTAACATTACGCTACATCAGTGCAGTCGATACCGAACGCAGTCGAGCTTGAGAGTGATCACCAGTCTCTCATTTTTTACTCTACACCTGTGTAATGACGTTTAAAAACAAAAATGCTGCAAACTGCAATACAAAAACCAATAATTTTTTATACCTGTAACTGTTGTGGCCTCCTTTGCCGTACCCGTGGGAAGCAGAAGCATGGGAAGCATGTCCGTGAGCAGCAGGTGCATACGCAGCAGGCGCGTGAGCAGCAGGTGCGTATCCATGAGAAGCTGAAGCGTGTCCGTGAGAAGCTTGACTATATCCAGAACTACTGTGGCCCTTGCCGTAACCATGTGTTGGTGGCTGGTAGCTGCCCGAACTATGACCTTTACTATATGCTCGCATATCTTGCCCTCCTGCATTGTGAGATTCGTGACTACCCTTCATAGGACTATGAGAATCGTGACCTCCCTTCATAGGAATATGAGATTCGTGACCTCCCTTCATAGGAGTGTGAGATTCGTGACCTCCCTGCATGTGGCTATGAGACTCGTGACCATGGGATTCATGGCTGTGAGAATCTTTTCCAATTTCATGCCGCGGTGCTTCATGAGAGTGTTGATCCTCTTTCATGTGTAAAGGATGAACACCTTCACTCTGGCCAGGCCTTCCTGGTTCTTCTTTCGAGTGCGATTCAGGCATAACGTGAACCGGATGAGTGTCACTAGCGGCCATATAAAGATCATCATCACACACAAGCTCCACTTGACCATAAGCATTTATCACATTGGTACAGTAAGTTGCTCTTTTGGATCTCGAACGGTTCACATCACTGATACCTGACTCTTCGGCGTCATTGTTAAACCTATCTATCGTATCGAACGTGTTCACCACTTGCGTATCATCTTGCGCCGATCTTTCCACTCGCACTTTTTCTTCTATCACTTCTACGCTCGCACTTTCTGCCGCTTCTTGCGAACCCACTGGCGATGCGTTCGTTGGTAGGGTGAAAATCGCGACAATCGCAAACACAGTTACGGTTAAGAACCTCATCCTTGTACGTCCGACCGAGCGATCCAAAGGTGCACTGAAAGCTGTTCTGAGAACTCAAGCACTTTTATCGCGATCGATAATTGTTGTTTTTTGGCAATTGCTGTTTGTCAGCCGAATCGCTTAAAAGTAAGTTCGGGGTTTTACAGGGTCCATCGAAACTGTGTGTTCAGGTGTTTTGCGGTTATGAATGTTGCATTTAAGGCTAGCGGTATGTTGTGCTGACATGGACAGCGCAGCAAATATTTTTGGTATAAATGTAGATAATATATTATAACCATTAAATTATATGCAATACACTGAATACTCTTTTTCAACTAAGTTGGCTATTTGTTCACAGCTTTAAATACAAGCTGTTTGATTCATCATTACGATCACTTGGAAAAATAATAGAGGATCATATTTGATAAGAAAATGTTACAGAATTTGTGATGTTAACTATTTGTCATAAAATGCATTTTTTTAATTAAGTATAATCGGGTTGGGTATATTGAAAAGCTGAGACAGTTTTTTACTCAATAATTCATTCACGTCTTCCAGTTGATAGACAGATGTGCTGTAAATTTTTTTGATAAACATAATTTTTCCATTTCTCTACATACTTAATTTTATTTGTATAATTGAACTTGTGTGTTGATGCCAATTCTTTTTAAAAAAGTGGTTTATTGACATGGGTATGCAATAGTAATGCCAACAATAATGCCAACAGGTTTGCCATATTTGAAATACTGCCCAAGACGCACGGTGCTCACCTCACATGATTTCTTGTTTGCTCTGGAGGCTGCTTTGAAAAAGTAAATTGATCGTGTGAATTAACCTAGCTTTCATGAAGTATGAACCATTGAGAAAACGGTTGTTGTAGGGTTACGGATGACAGCAAATCGTTTATTTTATTGTTTTATTGACACGTCTTTAGTCCGAATGGTCATTAAGCCGAATGGTCATTAGGCCGAATCGTCATTAGGCCGAATAGTCATTGGGCCGAATGATCATTAGGCCGAATGGTATGAGCTGTAGATATAAGATAACGTGGACGATTGCCATAATGGACGTTAGGCATAAAACATCACGTTGAATAACTTCACTTAACGGATAAGGGTGTGAAAATTTGAACACTTTATTCTGTTGTACACCCAGGTTTTTTTACGCGGGGGATACGTATCGCGTAAAAAACAGCGTTAAAAAATCGCGTTAATGGTAAAATCCGCCTAAAAACCTCGTTAATTGGAAAATGCGCGTAAAAAAATTGCTATCATTCGAAAATACGCGGAAAAAAACTCTCAGGAAAAGAAAAGGTTTCTTTGCACGGATTTCGCAATTAACGCGGTTTTAGTAAAAATATTCTAAGTCCTTTTAAATGCAAAAGACTTAGAAGATTTTCGGAAAGATGGAAGAGACGGGTCTGGAAGACCTTATGGCCTGACCCCCAACAATATGGGTATTTTTGGAATGGACTTGAAGAGTAGGTGCCAGAAATTGATTTTTGACGCCATTTTCAAATCCAAAATGGCGACTTCCGGTTTAGCGAAATCCGCTATAACCCAATCAATATGGGTATTTTCGGAATGGTCTTGACGAGTAGGTGCCAGAAATAAATAAATCTGCACCTTCCCCGAAAGGTTTTCCATGAAAAATTGATTTTTGACGACATTTGCAAATCCCAGATGGCGACTTCCGGCTTAGCGATATTCTCTACAACTCAATCAATATGAATATTTTCGGAATAGTTTTGATGAGTAGGATACAAAGGCCGAAGTTTGGCGTTTATTTTAAAATTCTAGATGGCGACTTTCGGTTTACCAAAATTTCCGTATGAAAAATCTGGGCAATCATCCAAAAAACCCTCAAATATAAGATCTAATCATAAACCAGCAAAATGCAAAATATTTTTATGTGTTCATCCAGAAGAGTACGGTGAGAATGGAAGAGAGAGAGAAGAAAGAGACGTATGTGGTGTGAGTTGGGGGTGTGAATTTATTCAAATTTAACATATTGCTTAAATTTAAGTAAATTCAACTATTTAATTAAAACTATTTGCACTACAACTTCAACTTCCAAAAATACCCATATTGATAGGGTTATAGCGAATTTCGCTTAATCGAAAATTGTAATCTTGGATTTCATACCTACTTGAAACCTACTCGTTAAGATCATTCCGAAAACACTCATATTGACTGGGTTAAAGTGAATTTGCTAACCCGGAAGTCGCCATCTTGGAATTCAAAATGGCGTCAAACAACGAAATTTGTCTCCTACTCATATTGATTGGGTTATAGCGAATTTCGCTAAAATCGGAAGTTGCCATCTTTGATTTCAAAAAGTCATCAAAAATAAATTTCTGGCTCCTATTCTTCAATACCATTCCGAAAATACCCATATCCATCTCTTCCATCTTTCCGAAAGAAAATCTTCTCTTGCAGTCAAAAGGACTATTTTTTGCAAAAATCATGTTAATTGCGAAATCCGCGCAAAATAAAAACTGCCAAAATTCTTTGCATTTAAAAGGACTTAGAATTTTTTGCAAAAACCGCGTTAATTGGAAAATTCGCGTAAAAAAACCGCGTTAATTGAAAAATCCGCGTAAAAAAACCTCGTAAAAAACCGCGTAAAAAACCTGAGTGTATATACTTGATGGAATCCTTGCTCAAATTAAAGAAACAAACCGAATGCTTGGTATGCAACAACTCAGCTTGCGTTAGTTTCTCGATGTGCAACCGATAAATTGCACATGTCTAAGATAGGCTTATTTAAAAACATTTACATATATGCATGGTGCAGTTATTCAAAAAGAAAATAAATGCCTTGAAGAACAGCTCATGAAAAAAAGAATGATGCAATTGCTACTTCCATGATGATTATCTCCCATATTATTCAGTTCAATAATTATATTCTTGAGGCCATCAAAGATAGAACTACGGGTACTGTCTGGTACGAGTGGGAGTTTTTTCGTGTACTGTGACGATTTACAACAACAAAAAAGGTATCGTCATTAAACGTAACATTCGTACAATACTGCAAGTCCCCATAAGTTCTAAAACTTAATGTTAACTCATTATTTTGCTTTATTTTTCAATATTTGGATACAATCGTATTAGTAATTAACATAATAGGGTTTAAATGTGCTTGAATTGAAATTGTTCACTTAAACAAAGAAAGCATTCAACTCATCCATGGAAAAATAAAAAATGGTTTAATTCACCTAGCAATGAGATGAGACATTTCTTATGCACATCACTGTTGGATCATTCATTAGTTTGCAGACCTCATGCGAAGGAAGTATCCAACTACAAGTGGGATGAATACAGTTTCGAGTCCTGCACTAATAAAACCTCTAGCTGAATAAATAATAAAAATTAATCAAACAAATGAAATAAAACAAGTATAAGGCAAAAAAATGAAAAAAGTTATCAACTTCATAAAATAAGTAGAATAATTAATATAAATCGAAAACAAAATCACTAAATGGAAAATTTGCCAATATTTAAAAAAAGTTATAAAATTAAACAAAATGAGTTTCAAACCAACAAATTGGTTGAAATAAATAAAAGAAATGGCTGAGCTGAAAAAATAAAATGAAGAAACTTAAAAAACGTATTGACTGTAAATGAATGAAAGAATTGTGCAAAATGAAAACAAAAAATATATGAAACGGAAAATAAATAAAATGAAACAAAAATAAATAAAATTAAATAACTAAAAAAATCAACTATATAAAAAAATGTTATAAAAAAAATAAAATAAATAAAATTGTGTGATATTAATTATTTTGATTAGAGGAATAAACTGATTGACTGAAAAAAATAGTCAGGTTGTCGAAATAAAAAACTGAGTAAAATGTATGAACTACAAAAAAATTATAAAATGCCTAAAATAAAAACGGTGCACCATAACAGTAAAATGAATGATATGAATAAAATGCACGAAACGAACAAACTGATCAGAATAAGGTTGAAACGAATAAAATGGATAAAATGAAATCAAACGAACAAAATGTACAAAAAGAAAGTAGAATGGAATAGGTTATTAGCATGAAATGATCATTTGTTTAAAATTAGTCGAATAACCAAAATGAATAAAATAAACAAGCCGAATAAAATCCGTGCAGAAAATTATGAAGTTAAGAGAAATGATTTAAATAAATAAAAACATGTGTACAAATTCGAGAATTATTGTTTCAGAAAGTACTGAAATATTTGTGAACATCCTTTTATTTGAAAAAATGCCTAATTAAAATACAAATACTATATCCTTTCTAGTGTTTCACTCTTTTTCGTTTGCCCATTTTCGTTTTCGTTCTTCTTTTCTTGACGACATCATTTAAGATTATCTGTTTTGGAATTCAATGATATCGATTTAGTCATAGATTTCTGACAGAGACAGAGAGCGAAATAGAGAGAGAGAATGCGCTTCGTGAATGAGACAGCTAGGAATTTCAAAGTACTGTCGGCTATGTTGTTGATTATTTTGTTGACAATAGCGCTAAAGCCGTGTATTCAGTCGATAACAATGCGGTCTCTTTCTAGTCATCCGTATAGCCTACAAATTGTTCCGCTCGGAATTCTCGTTCCGGAGGTATCAATTACTGAAACTTATATAAACCAATACCACGAAAAATTAAATCTATCAGAATATGTGTTTAACTTTCATTGGCCACTTGCTTTTTGACCTATAAGCTGCTTTTGAGACATGAACATTCTTAAACTATCATCTTGAAGTCATCTTTTTCGCAAAAAACGCTTTTAATCCACCTAACAGTGTGATGAGACATTTCTTATAACTCTTATCACTCTCTTCGGATATTATATCGTTTGAGAACATTTAGAACTTGATGTTTCGCGATGTTTTTGATAACACATACTACATGGGATAGTGGCAGGACTCAGAGAATCGCTCAAATCAGCATAGGACAACATCAGTGCTAGAAATCTCAAACCAAATCAATGGGAAAGCGAAAAAATGGCCCATAAAATAGACATTCCAACGAATTATTGTTAATACTCTGTTAATAAAATATCTGAATTGTGGTGGGAAAACTGAATTTTCCTAAAGGGGTTATTTATTTATCATTCGCATGTATGAAAAAAGCCTTATGTTTACATTTGTGAGTATCGCCCTTTTCACAAAAAAGCGTTGAAATGAAATCGCAGCTCCTGATATCACGTTAACTCTGAAGTGCATGCGTGCATAGTTTCAAATTTTACTTCGATATCGACTTTTTCTAAAGGTGACTTCCCAGTAGTATCCTTGATTTAAATTATTACCGCTAATCCTAATGCCAAAGAACAAATAAAAACCTTTCGAAAACGAACCGTTTGGGGAAATCATCATCATTACTGGAATTTTCATTTTCACGAAACTTTTCGATAGCCTTCCGTCACTTGCGTTAATGCACTGGGTGCACAGTGCTCCGAAAATCTAGCGAAATCGTCTTAGGGCACCAGCGGGTCTAATTCAGAGCTATCTGCGCGGCGAGTTAAACACTAAAAATTATTTTCTATTCCATAATTTTCAGTTCAGCAATTCGAGAGATCGTACTCACCGCAAGCCATGAAAAATAGACTACGTTGTGAAGCGATGGTCACTATTTATTAAAAAATCGCGGTTAAATAAAAAATTAAACTATTAAAAAATTTCAAATAGTTTATAATTTTCACAAACTTATTAGGAAAAATTGTTTAATAAGCTTTCGTAATATTGTGTAGGAAAAAAGCTGAAAATTTCAGAATTTTCTCTATCTGCAACATATAAACCCTTAAGTATACCAATTAATTGGTATACGAATTGGAATAGGTTCGCCAAATTTTGGAAGAAGTCTATAAAATAACCTCTTGAAAGCTACCTAAAAATTGTTGTAGTTCGATGCAATAAAAAAATCATATTTGGCAATTCATATTTGGCTGATACAATTGGGGTGTCAATGTATTATAATAGATATTCAGCATTCGAAGAAGTTTCTTGTGAACGAGTGTAGAACAACTTTGTTTCTACTTACTTGAAGTCAGCGGCGTAGCCAGAAATTCGGTTTGGTGGGGGTTTGGTGAAAATCGATCATACTGTCCAAACGGCATAATTCCGAAACCATAATTTTTGAAGTTTTAAAATTATGCAGAAATATTTTTTCAGAAAATAGTAACAGAGTTCGTGTCTTTAGCGAATTTGTTGAGACTTTATTGTAGTCATGAATATTAACCTGAGAAAATTCACCATAAATACTTCTTGGACGATATACCGTCAAAATTATTTTATCAAATGATGCGCTGTTTAACGTTTGTAAAAGTCATCGAAGATACTAAACCTCCGAAATTGGCGGTTTCAAAATGATGTTATCTTGACCTTAAATTACTGTTTTTAAACATTTGGCCTATACATACAATTGATCGTACAACAAAAATCAAATGCTCATCAAAATCGATCAGAACCTGCTAGAGTCGAATGGAAGTCGTCATTTTTCATAAATTTCTCTCTACATTCGGAAAGTGTTATCCTCGTTATTAATCATATTACGTTTTCGTCTCAACTCGACGCATTCCCAAAATAAAAACCTGTTTTAATCCATCTAGTGGTGCAATTGTGCTTTCTCATTTGTCCAGACTACGATTCCATGGCTGGTTATGGTTAATACAATGCACAGTGGTCCAGATCGCTAATTTAGGAGGAATTTTTACTTTCTGACAAACCTGTATAATTTAGCCGTATCATGTCTTAGGATGAATTTGTGTACTTTAGAAGATGCTTCTTTTTATTGGAATAGTTATTAGGGTGGTTCTAATTTATCTAAAATACGAAAATAAACTTTTTACTGATGAAAGATAGAGCTCCACAGTCTTCCACAAAGTTGTAAAGTAACTTATTTTGAATAAATTTGTTGAACATATTAAAGCTCTATCTCTTTTAGTTTTTGTTATACAAGAAATTTAAAAAAAAAGATTAGGGTGTTCCTGAAAAAAACGTTTTTTTAGTATAACTTTCGTATCTTTTACTTTTTGTTAACACAACCTTTGAACAGCTTATTGAAAACTTCAAGCCGAGTATTTTTCTCCAAGACACCGAAGGTCTAACTTTTTTCTTTAAAAAGTTATGGACACTTTTCGTTAAAAAAATAGCCTATTTCAAGGCTCAATATCGCTGATGCGGGCACCTAAAATTGAATTCTGTTTCCACCACATGAAAGACCATACTTATTAGTATATTTGAGCAAAAATTGGCGAATACAATATTTTTTTAAAATTTGCAATTTAGATTTAAAGTTTGTAGTTTTGCAGGTTCAACGCATTAAAGCATTTACACACATATCGTTGTATTATGAAAAAAGCCACTTTCAAATATCATTCTCTCATCGCAGCAAGCTTTGCATAAGTGAAACGAAAGTCAAAAAAAGTTTTTTTTTTTTTTCGTTTTAAATAAAACTAGTAAATATGGATATTAGTCGAAGAGAGTTGGCGAATTTGCTTATTGCTGGTAAAAAGACAGATGAACTGCTTAAGTTCATTACAAGTAGTAATCCAAATGTAAAATTGAGACTTGTTAATGTTCGAAAGAAATTTTATATTTTGTTAAAACAACCTTTGAACAGCTTTTAGAAAACTTCAATCCACGTTTTTTCATAACTCTGAAAGTCTAACTTTATACTTTCAAAAGTTATGGAAACTTTTCGCTCATAAATAGCCTTTTTTCAAATGTCATTATCTCTGATTGGGGCAAATAAAAGTAAGTTCGGATTGAACCATAGAAAAGAACATACTTTTAAGTATATTTGAGCAAAAATTGGAAAATATTATTTTTTTTAAGCATGTAATTTTAAATTTACTAACCAAAGTTTTAAATTTTATCGCATAGCGACATAAAAGAAATTGCCTAAAGCCTTTGTATTTCCTTTTCTGTTTTGCTTACATATCAACAATACAGAATGTGTTCATTAAAAATAATTTGGCTATGACAACAATTTATGATTTATATAAGGAGAATTTATTCAATGCCAATTAATTCAAAAGTAGATGCATTGCATTTTCAGGTATATCCAGCGGTGCTCGTTGAATTCGACGTTTACATTTAAGAGAAATTATAGGATCTGATGAAACAAGAAGTCTCTTGAAAACGTCATCAAGATTGACGAGTCGATCGAATTTGCGTGCGTGGAATTCTCGGAATCTGCGAATACTTTTATTCCTGGTTTCTTGAACTTCTTCACTGCACATACCTACTGGCAGCATGTTATGTTGAATAATGCTTCCTCCATGGACCAGGAGTTTATGCACGGTTGGTGAGAGAGCGTACCAACCATACAGGCGTACATAAAGCAATCGTGTATCTTCGGCGTAACTCCGGTAAGCATCCGCGTTAATTCCCAATTTGCTGTTGATGATTGTTAATAGCACATACATACGTTCTAGCAACATTTCGTCCAACCCGGTTTCTTCTGCAACGACATCTCGGTTTCTGAAAAATTTTCGAGCTGTGTTACCATCGTTAGAATTTCCGCCACCTGGCAAAGGTTCGCTAATACGAAGACCTAAACGGTCACGTAACGCTTGTCGAATTTTTATTTGTCGTTCCTTAAGCTCGCTGGTATTTTTGCCTACGCGCCAACGCGGTTTTGCTAGAGCTAAACGGTAAGCAATATTCAATAGTAACTCCATTGCTCGTATTAATGCATGTAAAGGTGAAAAAACATATAAACTATCCGGTGGATCGCTGGCTTCCAGTAAAGGATCATTCAATCGCTTTCCGGAGCGTTTGCATATATAACACGCTTGAGACGGTGTGCCTGTTACGTCATTCACTACCTTCATATCAACCATGGAAAATATGAAGCTTGAACTAATCGGAATCTTGCGCATATTAACATTTACTATAGTCGGGACTAATTCATCGATTTGCTTGTTCATCGCGGCAACTTCATCTTTTGTTAGTTCAGGATTTTCCTTCTTGAAAATTAATTTTAATGGTCGGCACTGAGATACTGAAGATGGAAAATCATTATTCCAAAGAATGCAATCTCTTGACTCATCTTTCCGGCGACTAACTACACGTAAAGGTACTATAGATAGAGCAAATATATGCGAATCGTTATACTCGAATAGTTCTCCATTTTCATCTTCGTCAACGCACATTTGCTTGTATCTATGTTCAAGTGGAAAAGAGACTGTCAGTCAAAGTTTAGAAGAAAAATAATGTTGCCTACCGGGAATGGTTGCTGCTTCCATCGCAGCCCCACTTAAAGATAACAAACGTATTATCCTCAGGATGCAGTGGTAGAACTCCAAAATTCAGAAACGAGATGAGTCGTTCCATGGTATGGTTAACAAGAGCTTGAAGGGGAACATACGCACAAGAAGGCTGAACAGAAATTCCTGAAAAAAATTGTTGATTCAGGGACGAATCTTTGAGAATAGTACATACCGATCGGATAGCATAGTTTCTTTTCTTCTACTATTTTATTATACGCGGGATAAATGTCCAAACCCTTCTGCATAACTGAGCTGCGTATGTTTTGGTACTGCGCCTTAGAAAAATCATTTTCACAAATAAATCTAAGTGCCTCCTCCGCAGTAAACGCTTCTGCAATCGGGACAGCCATAGATCCTAAATTCTCTACGGTAGATCTGACGGGACTTTTCGACAATCGTTCGATTTGTCTGCCAACTAAACGGAAACCAGTAGAATTAGCGTTGACGGCTGACGCTAAACCAAGTTCTTCCGTGGAATACTTATCGCGCAACTTTCCTAATCTTTTTATTTTGGCTCTGCGACATATTTCGGAAAATGGTTTCCTCTTTCGGCCTTTATCTTTACCTTCGACTTCGAATCTTAGCTTTCCTTCAAGCCACACAAAATTTTCCAGCTCAAACCGAATTTGCGTGCGCTTACTCCGAATCCACAACCTTCTAAATTCCAACATGAAGATTTTTATTTTCTTCCGAGCACTAACAAGTCTCAATTTTACATTTGGATTACTACTTGTAATGAACTTAAGCAGTTCATCTGTCTTTTTACCAGCAATAAGCAAATTCGCCAACTCTCTTCGACTAATATCCATATTTACTAGTTTTATTTAAAACGAAAAAAAAACAAACTTTTTTTGACTTTCGTTTCACTTATGCAAAGCTTGCTGCGATGAGAGAATGATATTTGAAAGTGGCTTTTTTCATAATACAACGATATGTGTGTAAATGCTTTAATGCGTTGAACCTGCAAAACTACAAACTTTAAATCTAAATTGCAAATTTTAAAAAAATATCGTATTCGCCAATTTTTGCTCAAATATACTAATAAGTATGGTCTTTCATGTGGTGGAAACAGAATTCAATTTTAGGTGCCCGCATCAGCGATATTGAGCCTTGAAATAGGCTATTTTTTTAACGAAAAGTGTCCATAACTTTTTAAAGAAAAAAGTTAGACCTTCGGTGTCTTGGAGAAAAATACTCGGCTTGAAGTTTTCAATAAGCTGTTCAAAGGTTGTGTTAACAAAAAGTAAAAGATACAAAAGTTATACTAAAAAAACGTTTTTTTCAGGAACACCCTAATCTTTTTTTTTAAATTTCTTGTATAACAAAAACTAAAAGAGATAGAGCTTTAATATGTTCAACAAATTTATTCAAAATAAGTTACTTTACAACTTTGTGGAAGACTGTGGAGCTCTATCTTTCATCAGTAAAAAGTTTATTTTCGTATTTTAGATAAATTAGAACCACCCTAATAACTATTCCAATAAAAAGAAGCATCTTCTAAAGTACACAAATTCATCCTAAGACATGATACGGCTAAATTATACAGGTTTGTCAGAAAGTAAAAATTCCTCCTAAATTAGCGATCTGGACCACTGTGCAATGGTGGAAATGAATATTACATGTTCAGTACGATTTGCACATACATACAATGGATCGACAGCCACGATCTTGAGATACTATGTGATACTGAAACATCGCTTGAAACCAGCGGCGGATCATGGAGAAAGATCCGGGAGGTCCAGGTCCTGCCGAAAATTTTCAACTTGTTAAGAAATTTTAAATTAGTTTTAATTTTAAAGTAGCAACCCCTCACTGCATATTCCCTCCGGGCCGGTATGATTGACGATTTTTAGAGTGATTGCATAACCTTTCTATATGAGAAAGGCAAAAATGTACCAAAGTCCAAAGAAGTCAATTTTTGTCAAACATCTCAATGTTTCATGCATTTTAAAGTCATTTGGCATCAAAAATACAAATTTGTTTTTGAAAATTTTTCATTTCAGTTTATATGAGAATTTGCTGTGTGATTGCACTCTTCAACTCGTAACTCCGGAACCGGAAGTCCAATCAATAAAAAATTCAATAGCAGCCGATGGGAAGGTTGTACCTTTCATTTGAGACTAACTTTGTGTAAATTGGTCCAGCCATCTCTGAGAAACAGAGGTCAAATTTTTTTCCACATACACACATACACACACATACATACACACACAGACATTTTCCGATCTCGACGAACTCAGTCGATTGGCATATGACACTCGGTCCTCCGGGTCGGGATTAGATTGACGAATTTTAGAGTGAATGAGAAAGCCAAAAACATTTTTGGAAAATGTTGAAAGTTATGCATATTTTGGTGAGCAGTTTTTATGTTTCATAGACATTAAATCAATTTTAACTTCGCTTCCTATTAAATAAAGACCCTTATTACAATAAATTTTACAAAAAAGAGATCAATTTGAAAATGAATCTGAGGATTATGATTGATTACAGCACTCTGGAATTTTCTATTGGAATGTTTTCAGGCAGGAATTTGATATTGATGCAATTAGACAACTGTGAAATCAAGACCAATAGATCAGTTACATATCAGGACCCCATTCCGACAATTTATCAAAAGTCCTAATGATGTTAACAACAACAGGTTATTAATCCACGGATCAGATAATTGTTATTGTAATATTGAATTAAATCAGTCAGCATCCATAAATTTTCAACTTCAATCCAATATTTTTATTTGGGTGTGTTGGGGGGGGGGGGGGGGGTTGTATTGTCTTAAACCCCGAAACCTTCTTTTGGCTACGCCGTTGCTTGGAGTTATTAAATTCGCTTTTCATTTTTCGATATGTTTCAGATCAATCCGATGGTTATAAGTTAGAAAAATTGCAGTCAGAAGGTTCGCACAAATGAACATTTTTGTACTGATAAGGTATCAAGTTCCTTCCAGACAACTTGGAAGTGTTCGGTGATTACTTCTAGCGGTTGTAGATAATAAAATGAAATACAAAAGTCGTTTTATCGAAATAATGTTTGGCTTATTTCAATGGATTATTACTATATTGAACAATAAATAGGCGACAAAGAGTAATCAACAAACAACAAGCCATAACTTTTAAAGTATTCAAAATAGATATTTAAAGTCTTTAGTAAAGTTATTCGCAAAAGTAAGATCTACAAATTTGCTGAAGACATCATTTCGATATAATCACTTCCAAGAAAATTTGTAAAAATATCTCACTCATAGGGGGATTAATGAGCAAAAGCACAATTCCAAAAGAAAGGGCATATTACCTCCATTAAATTCTCCGAAGATACTATTGACCTAAAATAAGCCGTTTTGGCGTTAATAATAGATTACATGTTTTTGGTCATATTTCTGGCAATGGGAAATGATAAAAATCTTTCGTCCGCATTTAATGTTAAATATCTCTTTTGGTAATAGTCCGATTTCTACAATCTATAGCTTGTTCGAAAGGTATTCGTTAAAGCTGTCTAAAAACATATGATTTGGTAATCTATATTGTCAATTTTGGCAGATAATTTCAAAAAACTGCAAAAAACGCCCTTTTTACGCATGTAAATATTCATATCTTGGAAACTAAACATCAGAATCAAAAACAAATTAATAGCGTTCATACTGTTTTTTAGTTCTTTCATTTAAAATTGGTTTGGATAAGATCGGTTCAGCCATTGCTGAGAAACACGAATGAGAATTTGTCCGTTACATACACACACACACAGACACACACACACACAGACATTGTCCCAAATCGTCGAGCTGAGTCGATTGGTATATAAGGCTCGGCCCTCCGGGCCTCGGAAAAAATCTTGAAAGTTTGAGCGAATTCTATACATTTCTTTTATAAGAAATGTAAAAAGATGTTTGGTCACATTAATCACGAAGAACCTGTTTTAATCTAAAGAATTGGTTAGTAAAAAAATGAAAACTGCAAAAGTTATATTAAAAATTTGGTTTTCCATGAGCCAATTCATGGAAAACCAAATGAAGGGGGGCGTCTGATGTAAAGTGCTCAAACCGAAAGTTATTTTGTTTTACGATTTTGAAGGCAAGATATCAATGGATCTTTTGTGAAATGTTAAGATTTATTCATACATTCATCGCGTACGAAAAAAAAATCAGTCGCGCAGAGCCACACATACGAGCGTCCAACCACTTCCACCTCGAGGAGCGCCGCGGAAAATACGATAACTCTTGATAAAATTGTCTGACACAGAAAATTCAATAAGATTTGTAAAGCTTACACACTCAATTCAGCTCGGCAATTTCCCAACAGCCGTGTAATCAGCGAATTTAGAAACTGATATCTCATTAACGTGAGATTTGTTAGATGATTTTCGGTGAAATATTTTCCGAGTATCAGCTTCGAAACGTCACTTTTACTGAGAAACGTCACTTTTACTCTCTGCCAAAAAATTGTTTACTGAGATCTCAGCTGTTGAGATTTCGCAAAAGATGCGAAAAAGCTGAGATTCGGCAGAAAAAATTAAGTGTGTACACTTGTGGTTATTCGATAAACCAAAAAAAATTGAAAAAGGTTCGAGTTTCGAAAAATGGCATCATGAAAACCGAAAAATCTTTTATTGTACTGTAAAATTCGCCAACTTTTCTTGAAAATAAAGGGGAGAAAAAACATTCTGTTTTCTGTACACATACTGTGAATTTTCATAAAAAAATCAATTCGATTCATTGATTAGTAATCTTGTTCGCCAATTTGAAAAAAATGCGGTTTCGAGAAAAACGCCGTTAAAGGGTGTTTCACGTCAAATTGCATCATGGAAAAAACGTTGTGGAAAATAACCCATTGGACATTTTTCAGTGTTTCAAAGTAACCACACATTTTACTCCAAGGAGCCTATTTCCAAAGCAAGGGTGGAAACCAGGGACAGGACGTGCAAAGTGAAAAAAAGTAACTGTCACCGCGAACCAGCAATGGCCTGTCATTGCGAACCGGACCTTTCTTGACGATTTTTATTTTCTTGGAATG
This sequence comes from Topomyia yanbarensis, assembly GCF_030247195.1. NCBI lineage: Eukaryota > Metazoa > Arthropoda > Insecta > Diptera > Culicidae > Topomyia > Topomyia yanbarensis. The sequence continues at coordinate 320,969,351 of NC_080671.1, read as the reverse complement.
GACATATTACATGTTGCTTAGATGCATGTAGATGCACACAAACAAATATGCAAAATGCACCGAAGGCACGTGTAATTTTATTATTCTGCTCAACAGTTATGGTTAATATTGTTTTAAACAGTTCAGACAAACGATAACATAATTCATGTCATGTTTGAGCTTTATTATTTTCGGCACAAATCAGTACCTCATTGGCAGAAATCTATGCTGCATCGGCAGAACACTATCATCGGTATTTGCTTGAAATTATTTTGCAAGCGGATTTTTTTCCTGCAAAATAACATGAATATCGGGAGGGAAAAAGAAGACCGTCTTCGCATGTCCCGTCCCAGGTGGAAACCAATCATTGTTATGCACGTTTCTGGAAGTGAGTAAAAAATCAAAGTAATCCATGTAGGTTTTGATTTTTAGGTTTTCACTCCTGGTTTTGGCTCTTCCTGGTCACTCCGGTTTGTGATTCTTGCTCTGTCGCCGCTCATAGACCGAATTTATTTTCAAACTTTGCTAACAGTTCTTTAAGACTTGTACGTTTAATTTCTCAATTATCCCAGCAGTACGTATATATTGAAGCAAGCCCTTAAGATTACAATTTAATTTTCTTTAACAAATTTAATATTATAACAATATAGTTACGGGGACTCAAATCCGGTGAAAAATCTTTCTGCTGGAGTGACGCAATCCAAAAGCTCAAATGCATATTGAAACGATGCAAAACAAGTGTACTATTTATTACTGTAAAAGCCGTGTTCGCTAACCATTCAATGCTATCTTGCGAGGTCTATCGAAAAAGAATGTTTCGCCACGAACTGTACCAAGGTTCTGTTTTCCTTTTGTACTTGATAAAATTAAAATTAAAAATCTAAATTGAGCTCAAAAGCCCGATTTTAAACTGTATGCTACAATTATAATCTAGTAACCAGTTTTCACTCCTTGGTGTGTCCACTACCCAGGAACCAAAAAAACCATGAGTGATGAAATGATGGATTTTAATGATTTGTCAAACTATGATTTTTTCAACGCATGCTGATTGGAGTGATTTTTGAAACACTGGTATTTGCTCTTGAAAATTTGGGTAGAAGTAGTTTAGAGTGAATTGTGTATACTGCATTTTTTCGCTGTAAGTTATATAATTTCATTCTCAGTGTAAAATTGTTCACTCTACAAGACTTTTCTGTATTTTTAAATGGTGGGTAATGAGGTTTTACATTTATTAAAATCAAAAGTTTGAATTTTCAATAGTTCGAGATAGAGTTTCGCAGACTTTCAGAGCTCTACGCCTTGTAAAAAATCATTTTTATGTTCTCAAAACTTTGGTACGGAAATAGTTTAGTAGTTAGTGTATACAAACAATAGAAAAAAGACAATAAAAAATGACTCCCATCGGGCCACCCCTGAATCGATTCCTAATGTACTCTAAATTTGAGCTAAATCGAACAAGCGTGCAAGTGAAAATAAGAAAAGATAATTTCATTATCAGAAATTTTGGTAAAGATTGCAAATCAATCCGACTTTCTTGGGAGAAGTAATTAAACTTTTAATGAAGTGATGTCTGTGCCAGTGTTGCATGGGGCCTAACAGCACATGGTCGCGAATTAGTAGTTGATTTACACGAACCTAATTTTTTTTCGAGCTTATGGTTGGGTTTAACTGAATAGTATGTTTTAAAGAGTTTCAGTGCATGAGTCATCTTTTAATTAGAAAAGTTTAGTTCTACATTTCAGCACACAGAAATTAGTTGTCTTCTACAAAGTTAGTGATGGCGCTCTCTATGCGGTTAAATATGGAACTAAAATTCTGTAGTCAAAGGATGACCCATACCATGTACCAAAATAGTTCCAGACGGGCTATTCACTGAAACCCAATTATTAGGATTAAAAAAAATGAAATTCGTGGGAATCGAGTACTACAACATGCGCTGTTATGCCCCATGCAAAACTGACTCAGACATCACTTCATTAAAATAATAACTTCTTCTGACTTCTTCTAAGGAATTGAACTGAATTGCAGTCTTCGACAAAGTTGTAGATAGTAAAATTACGATTCTTATTTTTACTTGCAGGGATACTTTGATGCATTCAGTGCCACCTAGCGGTGAAAATGCAGGTTAGTGGGCTTTCTCCATGTAAATTGTTGGAAGATCTCATATATGCATTTCGAACACGTTGGTCCGGTGGCTCGACTTGACCTCTCCGAAAATATACATTTTTAAAACATCAGAATCCAAAAATAAATTATTAAATCACGAACCTGTAAGCGAACTACATCGTAACCATAACATGGCAGGCCACTGTTGTACCTACCAATACATGAAGTGCTGACAATGGAAAACAATTCCATTATGCATTTTGCTGCAATTCAAAACATGACGTTGAAATTTGGAAGCAAGCAAGCGATCAACACATTACTGCTCAAAAGTAATAAATTGAGGTTAGTCCACAAATTAATATAAAAAATGACCTTAAAACGATTGTTCCAAAGAACTGAAATGCACCATTTACTGTTTACTCTGTACGTGCATTTAATACAGTAGATAACATTCGCTTCCAAGAAGCAACACTCTAACTCTGATTAGTCATGCATTCAGTTACCAAATTTCCGCACAACGGTAAGTAGTTTAATAAATTAGACAAATTATCGCCAAATCAATACCGACAGTATGTTGTCATTATGTTCATCTCATTTCATCACTTTCAATGTTCATTTGGTTGATTATTATTGTTGTTACGTTGCGCTGCGTCATCACCGAACTTGACGCGTACATCGCGGTACAGATCGGTTTGACTGCAGAGGACTCGTTCTGAAGCTGGCTGGTCCATGTTATAGGAATCGGAAATATCACTCGCAGCTGCGTTTTCTGCTATCCTAGTGCCGCGAGGAATTTTGATTAATGTTTATTTAAATGATTAATGACTACTAAGGATATGATCTATAGCTATTACGGCCCTAAATGAATAATTTATTATTGCGACAGATGGTGGAGATGGATGAAAAGTAAAAAATTCACAAATAATCTTATCCGACTTGATTGGCCTTCGATAGGCATGGGTACCTCAGGAAAAAATTCCGGCGGTTTATGATCGTCGTTTTCCAAGAAAGCAAATCGAGATTTAATCACACAATCGGTCATGATACTGTTAATATACGTAATAATAACAACATGGCAGCTTCAAACGACCGTAGGACTTCATTCTGTTAATTTGATTAGGCGTAGCGCAAACAAACACATTACATCAATCTTCGTAATGAGTTAATTTTGCTGAAAGATTTAGGGTGCACCGTCGTTCACCCGAAATCGCCGCCTTGCTTGTGAGCAATTGACTGCAACAAGTAGATATTGGTTGTAGGCAGAGATACAAGTCAATTCCCTTAATTAACCACGGCACATAGAATTCCACCGGCGGTGCCCTCCGCACTCAAACAAATGGTGATTGCCTACGGTTTACCACCAACCGCACCCTTATTGCATAATGGTTTAGTTCAGCGATTAAACGAAACAATCGTAGAACCTCATCGGCCAGAGTCACGATATCGGTCGGTGCGGTACTTTTTAATCAACGAACTAGACTCAGCAACGGATGCTCATTCTAGCGCGATGCAAATAACTGACCTGTGATCTTTTTAAACCCGGTGCTTACTTTCTATCGTGTGCCGCGTCGTCCATAAATGGTGGCGTTTCGTAGAACTCAATCAAAGTGAGAAACGTTCTGGGGAATTACGGTAGGCGGCAGGACCACTAATGTTATAATCATCCCAGTGCACACTGATTGCGTTGGGCTGTGTTGGGGTTGGATATCACATTCGTCTGTAGGCAGGGCAACAGTCGAAGAGGCGCAGGATTATTACCGTTGGAACGATTCAGCATACTCTCTGTTATGAACGGCCCTACTAATGTTATATATAGAGCTACTAATCCAATGAAATTTCATGTCGAGCTGATTTGTTTTTGCAAGAAATAAAAGGAACACATTTATTGATGTTCTTTTGCACACCGATGTTGTGTTTTTTCCACGGGCGTGATTATTTTCGCTACCTTCCTGTCATTGGAACATACTGTGCTGGGGTACTCGAAAAAGGTGTACATATCGTAGCATGAAAGTATCGGCAGCAGAAGTTCCAGAGCCACTGCGAAGAGTGGATTTTCCCCCTCATATGCCTCTCATGCTACCGTCTCTCTCTCTCTACTCGCGATAAGGTAACTGTGGCGTTACTCGTTTCAAATAGATCGCATGTGCATGACAGGAGCGGAAAATTTGATCCATCAATGGGTAATGTTGGATAGGTTTGACGGGAAGCTGAATTATATGCAGTGGAAAACTGGCAGACACATCATGTGAATACACTCAAAACGTTTTCATGCGGTATTTTAATTACCGTGTTTTAATGATCGTGTATTTAACGACCATGTGAGAACGCGTTAATTATAGAGATTAACCTGAAAATAGACTCATTTCCACGGATTTTTTGTATCGATTTGCATGGAAAAGCCAAATAGAGAACAAGTGCCGAGCCAAATGTATTGAAACAAATTTTACTCTTTCTTCGATTGTGTTAACATAATCTCTTCGGTTCGTCTCTATTGCTTTGCCTGCCTAAGCCCCCTAAGTCAAATTTCGTTTAAAAAATTATTTTTTTTTTCAAGATTGCACCAAAACTTGACGATTCATGCATTTTAAAAACATTTGGCTTCAAAAATTAAAATTCGATTTCTAAAATGCAATAATATTAATTCCAGTTTATATGAGCATTTTATGTGTGACTAAACAACTCATTCCGTATTTCCCGAAACGTAAATATGATTCGCATGAAGTTGAGCAGCAGTCTCTAGGCATAATATACTTTTCATTCGAGACTAAGTTTGTGAAAACCGGTTTGACATTCTCCGAGGAATCGATTTATTTCTTGAAAATACTCGGGGTAAAATTTCTTCTCCGATGTGATTCTCGGTGATCGAACAAAACTCACGCGATACCAGCAAGAAAACGTTCTTTAAAAGCGCGATCTTCTAACAGTACCGAACACATGCGATTTAAACCAATGCTTTATTATAACTGACCTACGTAGCGAACGAACAGACTTTTAATCTCGTGACCTTGCTCCCATTACTACTAGGACTACTGATAATACCTACTTATTATCAAGTGATCATGCCAAAGTGTACTATCGCAATCGTCAGTGAAGCTGATGATCGTTGTATGGTGGCTCTGGTGGACGAACTACCGTCGTCGGGGGTTACTTTACGCCATAAATATGACTTTCCAAAACTGTCAAACTAGTACGCTAATAAAAATCTGCTTTTATTTAGAATCAAATCCCAAAATAAGAGTAAATTTTACATCAATTATACAGACTGTGTAATATAAACTTGAGTAATGCTTGGCGTAAAGTAACCCCATTTTTAGAAAAAAATGGACAATTAGCAAACAATCAAAAATAGAGGTGTGCGCCGATGCATTTTTAATCGGCGGCGGCTAAGCGACATATTTGGCCGGCGTGTGTCGGCGTGACGAATATTGACGCCAATGTAACTAACAAAAAATTCTTGGCAGTACAATTCCTTTCCCAAATTCTCGGTTACATCTTGCAGAAAATCCACATCCAATATCCACTCCTTTATATACTTGGTATAATTCGAGATTCATGCGACGCCGCCAGATGCCGATTTCTTCTTTACCGCCGAGTATTGTTCGCAGCGCCTTACGCTCGAAGACACCGAACGCTCTACGATCAACTTCCTTTAACGTCCACGTTTCATGGCCGTACAAGGCAACCGGAACTATCAATGTCTTGTACAACGCGAATTTTGTCTTCGTCTGAAAACTATGGGACTTCAGCTAGCTACGAAGTCTGTAAAAAGCCCTATTTTCAGCTGCAAGACGCCTTTTCACCTCGCGGGTAACATCATTATCGCACGTCACTAGAGTTCCAACGTACACACATTCTTCCACTACTTCAAATTTATCACCACCAAACACCACTTCACCACCAACATCACTATTGGACCCACGTATTCTTCCAGCTATAATGATGTACTCCGTCTTGCTGGTGTTGATTGTAAGACCAATTCTTGCTGTCTCCCTTTTAAAAGACACGAATGCCTCTTCTACGGATCGGCGGTCGATTCCAATGATATCAATATCGTCCGCAAATCCTAGCGACCGAGTGACGATGGTACCGTTCCTTTCTACGCCTTCTCTCCTGATGGCACCTTCAAGAGTAATGTTGAATAGCAAGTTTGACAGTGCATCACCCTGCTTCAATCTGTCCAAGGTTACGAAGGACGTCGAAATCTCATCCGCTATCCGAACACATGATTTAGATCCATCCAGCATTGCACGAATCAGCCTAATCAATTTCGCAGGAAAACCATGTTCTACCATTATCTGCCATAACTCGTTTCTTTTCACTTTGCCGCTTTGAAATCAATAAACAGATGGTGTGTCTGCAAGATGCATTGCCGGAATTTATCTAGGATCTGTCGCAGGCTAAACATTGGATCCGTTGTTGATCGGCCTTCACGAAAACCACCTTGGTATTCGCTGACGTAAGACTCCTCCAACGGCCTCAATCTGTTGAACAGAATACATGACACAATTTTGTACGCCGAATTGAGGAGCGATATTCCTCGATAATTGGCGCACTCCAGTCTGTGTCCCCTTTTGTATAAGGGACAAATGAGGCCCTCTTGCCAGCAGGTAGTTTTTCTTTTTCCCATACCTTCAAAAGAGTACGGTGAAGTATTCCATGCAGCTGTTCACTACCGTGTTTGAAAAGTTCGGCCGGAAGCTCGTCCTTTCCAGCAACCTTACAATTTTCCAGCTCTTTGATTGCATTTTTCACCCCTTCTAGCGTCGGCGGCTTCACAGCTTGTTCATCGTCACTTATCCTTATTCTGTTCGTTGACGCACTAACATTCTCTCCATTCAACAATGTCTCGAAATGCTCTCTCCACCTGGCTGCTACCATAGTTTTATCTGTCAGCAAGTTACCTTCACGGTCATTGCACATGGCGGGAGACGGCGCTGTTTTTCTCCGTACGCCATTGACAGTTTCATAAAATTTCCGCATATCATTTTGTTCGATACTGTTTTGCGCCTTAGTAATGACGTTCTCCTCATACTGCTTTTCTTGCTGCGGTGAATTCTTTTTTCGGCTCCTCTTGCTTCCTTGTACCGCTCTCTGGTCTCCCGGGTACCAGACACTAACATCCGGCTTCTGGCAGCATTTTTCTCATCCGTCACTCTCTGGCACTCCTCATCGAACCAACCGTTTCTGGGTCGTCTCTGAGCAGTACCTATTACTTCTCGCTCTGCTGTGCGGAGCGGTGACGTGGATTGACTCCCACAGATTGTTGAGGTTGTCGTCTACGTTGATTCCCCTTATTCGCTCATCAAGCTTCTGGCGGTACTCGTCCGTCACACCTTCTGCTGAGAAGCGCTGGATACTGAAACGCAACGGCCGCTGAGTTCTTGAGTTCGCTGCGGTTGATAACCGTGCTCGAATCTTACTGACAACGAGATAGTGATCAGAGTCGATGTTTGGTCCTCTGAAGGTCCTCACATCTATAACATCCGACAAGTGTCGGCCGTCTACCAGGACATGGTCTCTTTGATTGCAAGTTTCGCCATTCGGGTGCATCTAGGTGTGCTTACGGATGTCTTTGCGTGCAAAGTAAGTGCTGCGGTTGGCCATCCCTCTAGCTGCAACGAAGGTCACTAGTCTCAGGCCGTTGTCATTGGTTATAGAGTGAAGGCTCTTCTTACCAATGATTGAACGGAAAAAGCCCTCTCTACCGACCGGAGCGCGTCCCCGATAACAATTTTCACGTCATGCTTTGGGCACTCTCCTTAGGTTTTGTCGAGACACTCGTAAAACACCTCCTTCACGTCATCGGGTTCATCGTTTGTCGGTGCATAGATGTTGATCAAGCTGTAGTTGAAGAATTTGCCCCATACTCTCAATACACAGATTCGCTCGCTAACCTGTTTCCATCTTATAACACGCTTCATCTGCTTGCCGATCACTACGAAACCGACTCCATGTTCTGCCTTTTCGTCGCCGCTATAGTAGAGTTATATTTGAAGGAAGTGTTGGCAATGGGATTCATCGCCCTGAATTCACGTTCTCCAGTTCTAGGCCACCGCACCTCCTGAATCGCAGCCACGCTAACTCCAACCATTTGCAGTTCGCGAGCCAAAAGACTCACTCGTCCGGGTTCATTAAAAGTCCTGACATTCCATGTTCCGAGTTTCCAATCATTGCCCTTATTTCGTAACCGGGTCGGTTGCCGAAAGTATCGTTCGGTTTTCTTTTCTTCTTCACTTTTCGTGGTAAGTGGGAGGGTTCGGTAGACTACTTTACCGGGGTCGCACTACCCCTACATCGCGATGGTTGGGCTGTCACCTTAGGTATAGCTGACGCGATACAGCATTTCATACTCAGCCGCTGGATGCCAGAACAGACGCTGCTTGAGACGCACCTTCTTGGTAAACAGACGCTCGGAACGTACCTCCTCAATCTACCTGAAATCAGAAGGACAACAGTGCCCAGGCTGCACTACCAGCTAAGCACACAACTCTTAGCTGGCGGTTGTTGTAATCATATGACCCGGGGAAGCATGAAGTAGGGACTTGTGAGGACCAGAGCTATGTCGGACGCTCCTTCCACGTTGTCGACTCACCGTTTTGCAGCCCGGAACTATTTTTACAGTTGTAAAATTTGAAGAACGAAATAGAATAATTGTCGATGCCGCATACTACGACTTCGCATGAAATAATGACTGCAATGGACAAATTTAAAGAATGCAAATTTAAATTTGTTTGAGGAAAACAACTCTTGTTGTCGTTTCATTGTTTTTAGTTTCTATTTAGTCTTCTTTACCGTCACTCTTTTAGAATCCCGCAAACATCAGGTACCCTAACACAAAGCGTTTTTAAAGAAATTACTGCACAGAAATAGCACTTTTAATGATCATGCAAGGACACCTTTCAAGGTAGCCACATTACTTCATTTTCCAGGCTGGCGTTTACTTTTACTTAAGTACAAAATCGCCAAGATGATAAGGCATACCATTCGTGGCACTACATTTCCTTTCAATGAAAGATTTGCATCTATCTTAAGTACAAAGTATGCTTGATTTTTTAGAATCATATAGATCTGCATCCTGACGAAACCTAAATACAGCGAAGACCCGTTTTTATCAGCCCCCTTGGTTAATTTTTGGTTGACAAAATGGGAACAATAACAAAACATATTTGTATATTTCTTTTCAATAAACCGAAGTTGTAATAATGTTCTTCTTCAATCCCAAGACATAACCTTATAACCCTGTATGGTTGATAAAATTAGGTAAAAAACCGATAAAATCGGGGGCTGATAAAAACGGGTTTTCTATGTATACAGTTACTATCATTCATAATAATTCCACGACTTGATGTTTTAGCTGTTGGAACTGATAACTAAACAAGCCTGATTGAAAATGGTCTGAGCGTATCTCTAGTTTACGTAGCACCTGCACCCCGCCGATTCCTCCAGCAGTTCCAGGGACCAACAAATTCTAATCCATTGCATACATTCGATACACCGAATCAATTAAATTACTAACATCCTGTTATGTGTTTACTCGCCGATCGGTATCGTGTTGTAACTTAAGAAATGATTGTGAACAACTCCCGCCTTGGGCACTTCGACGTGAATGAATTTCACATTTCCGGCCCATTTTGTTTGTTTTGGTTTGCATGAGATTAAAAAGACGGTAATGTTTTCGGGTGGGTGCGGAAACTAAGTAACGCATTTAACTCTGTGTCAAATTCTCTTCACTAACGCCACGCTCGCTGATATGGCGCATTTTTTTGTAATTTAAATCGACCGTTTTTTCTACGAGTGATGAAAATTCATCTCGTGTTACGTCTTAATTGTCTGTGATACCGGGCTGATGCAACTGACACTGAAAATCTTTCCTGAGTGGGGCTAGATCACACGATGAATAATTTATTGCCCATTTCATCTGTAGATATACTTTCTCACGTTAAACTGCATGGGGGACAGCAAATAAACAAACCGAACATCTTATGCACAATCCTGGAGAGGGAGTTAACCCTTAAAGGCGCAAAGCAATTTTTTTCAAATTTTCTAAAAATTGTCTCTCAGCATTAATACGCTACTCTTATAATTTTAAGATGGTTTTCGCAATGTTGTTTTAAAACAACATTGCGCATTTAAGGGTTAAATGTTGCTTTTGTTAGCCACCGCAACAACCAAATTTCAAAACCAAAGAGCAGAGCGAATAATCCATGAATAATAGTCTGAGTTTCTTGTAATTGTTTACGTAAGTATATTAAGATTATGTGGAAAATTAATTACTTCATGAACTATATCATGAACAGTTTCACGAGCTCGACTGGTGAATCGTGTCTAGTATATTAGAAATGATGAATCGGTTAAAAAATCTATGAATAGTCACTACGTTCCAGTGAAATTGATTACGTGCAAATATTAAGATCAGGCACATAATCGTAAATTTCACTTACTATATCTTGAAAGTGGAAGTGTTTTTTTGAATTTGTGGACCATTCCACGCGCACGAATGGTGAATTGTAACTTATATGCTCGCAATGATAACCAGTTGACGAAGCAAGAATGGATCCATGAATTATATTTCGAGTGTCGTGTAATGATTTTCGCGATAATATCAAGGCTTTGTTAATTTTGTGATCTAATTCACAATCACTAATACCAAATAAAGATCAATATGTGATAAATCATGAATTAGTTAATGTCGTATATTCGGACCATAGACAATGTTCCTAGATTTGTGGATAAAATTATGAGTCAACGATTTTCGAGTTCGCGAATTGTCGGCGTGAGAAAAAGGCGTTGACGGCACACCGCCGGTCTACCTTTCGGCGTCGGCGTTTGTTAAAATTTACCGGCGGCGGCAGCGTGGCGCGGCGGCACACAGGTCTAATCAAAAATACGGGCAAGAAGTACGATCACAAATAATTGCATTGCATTGTCGGGTATTGCAAAAAAAAATAATTCTCAAAGCCCCCCCCCCCCCTCTAAAATTGTGACAAATGTCAAATAAGCTCAGATGCCAAATTTCACATCATTTGGACAATTCTAGACCCCCGCCCACTTTGATAGAACTTTTTGAAATTGGTACTACGGGAAAATATGGTGGAAAAATAAATTAAATGCTAACATAACATTTGAGGTTAGTAAACGACTGGGCAATGTGTAATATAGCCTCTCTCGTCCAGTAACTCCTACCCTACTCCAAACAGAGCTGGCACGATGGTCCTACGGCAAGACAGGGGGGTGGGGAAGGCCCAACAAGCTGCCCTGTAAAACTAACCGTTACGAACAATGCAGAAGAAAATACGAATCGGTACGATCGGCACTCTGCTTTCCAGCTTTCGACAGGATAATCTACGACGAACCACACAACTTTGAAGTCGTAGCAACTTTGCTTAAAAGGACAAAAGGTATGGAATAGCGGGCATCGGGCGGTTACTTTCAACCAGAGCTGTGGCACCACCAACGATCTGGGAACCGGCTTTGTAGGACGCTTCAACGCATGATTGCGTGGACTCCGATCAACGAAAGGTTGTGTAAGTTGAGGATCAAAGGACGTTTCTTCAACTACAGCATAATCAACGTACACTGCCCATACGATGGGAGACCCGACGACGAGAAGGAAGCGTTCTATGCGAAGCTGGAGGAAGTGTACGACGGCTGTTCGTAACGGGACGTGAAAACCGTCATCGGTGATATGAACGCTCAGGTAAGACGGGAGGTAATAGACCGGTAATCGGGCCAAACAGATTGCACACCGTGTCGAATGACAACGGCCAACGATGCGTGAACTTCGCTGCCTCCCGTGGCATGGTAGTCCGAAGTACCTTCTTCCCCCGCAAAGATATCCACAAAGCCACTTGAAGATTACCTGACCAACGCACTGAAAACTAAATCGATCACGTTCTATTCGACGGGCGATTCTTCTCTGATACCACTAACGTTCGTACCTAGTGCAGTGCGAATATAGATTCGGACCATTACCTAGTTGCAGTATGCATGCGCTCAAAACTCTCGACGGTGTAAAACACTCGTCGTAGTCGGACACCAAGGCCCAACATCGCGCAACTTCGGGACGCCAGGGTTGCCCGAGCCTACGAACAGCGGCTGGAAGCAGCACTACCAACGGAAAAACAACTGGGCGCAGCTACTCTTGAAGATGGCTGGAGGGAGATCCGTTCCGCCATAGGAAGTACTGGTATAGCGGTACTAGGTACAGCGATTCCGAATCGAAGAAACGACTGGTGCGATGACGAATATAAGCAGTTAATAAAGGAGAATAATGCAGCACGGGCGAGGATGCTGCAGCACGAAACGAGACAGAATGTGGAGCGAAACAAACAAGCACGGAACAGGCAAACCTCGGTCCATCGGAGAAAGAAGCGCCAACAGGAGGAACGAGATCGCGAAGCGATGGAACAACTGTACCGCGTAAACGACACACGCCAGAAGCTGAACGTTCCGCAAGCCGATATGTGCAGGGACCTAGACGGCAACCATCTTACGAACGAGTGTGAGGTGATTGAGAGGTGGAAGCAGTACTATGACGAGCACCTCAACGGTGAAGCAGCAGAGGACGATGGCGGTATGGCAACGGATCTTGGAGCACGCGCAGAAGACGATAAGCTGCCGGCCCCTGATTTCCAAGAATTCAAGGAGGAGATCGGTCGGCTGAAAAACAACAACAGCTATCGGTGTAGATAAACTACCCAGCGAGCTATTAAAATACGGTGGCGAAACACTGGCTAGAGCGCAATGTGTAATCGCCACAATTTGGGAGGAGGAGAATCTTCCGGACGAGTGGATGGAAGGTGTCGTTTGCCCAATCTACAAAAAAGGTGACAAGTTGGATTACTGCAACTACCGCGCGATCACACTACTTAGCGCCGCCTACAAGGTCCTCTCCCAAATTCTTTGCCGCCGATTGTCACCATTTGTAAGGGAGTTCGTGGGGCACTACCAAGCGGGACTCATGGGTTTCCGCACCACCACGGACCAAATATTCGCGATTCGGCAAGTTTCTGCAGAAGTGCCGCGAATACAACGTGCCCACACATCATTTGTTTTTCGATTTCAAATCGGCATATGACACAATCGATCGAGATCAGCTATGGCAAATGATGCACGAGTACGGTTTTCCGGATAAGCTAACACGATTAGTCAAAGCGACGACAATGTGAACCTCCCATCTCGAGTTCGGATTGACGGTGACGAAATCGAGATGGTCGACGAATTCGGATCTTGGCGGGAAATCGTGCATACTTTGGATTCCGGAGGACGGAGCACGAAGTTGATTATCTATAAGACGCTGATTAGACCGGTGGATTGCCGTCAAAATTTATACACAAATCTGGAGTGCGTTCGTGTGCTATTGATTGGAGATGATCTGCTCACCAGATGGCGCTTCGGAACAAATTCTGTTTTCCTCCTATTTCGTTGAAAGTCGCAGCAACGCGCGATGGGTATTAGCTAGCTTTTAATATTTTTTCTACTCCGTGATGCAAATCATACATATTTTGCATTTTTTATAATGTGAAAAAATCTCAGAAATCGAACGGAACTGTTTTGACCTTTGTCGGATTACGACAAGTTGGGCTTATAAGGCCTTTTGTCATTCATATTCAATTTTATAATTTTCTCGTGCATCGTACCGAAACTAGCATTATGTGCAATTTTAGCTGAAAAGAAGCATGTTTTAAAAACTTTGGGTGAAGGTTGCTGTTACAATATCGATGTCCTTATCATTTAATAATATTTAGGGTAGTCTGGGGCTAGCTGGCGGAATCTTTTTTTCTCCTTTTCTATTAGACATATTCTGCGCTGATTCCAGTTCTGCACATCAAGTACTGTTTAATCCAGTCTACAATATGTTTATGTTGCATTTAATTCTATTTCGTACACATTGTAAGTGATATTGAGTTTTAGAGCGTATTAGAGTAAAGAGCCTACTTTAGTCGTATTAGGAAGAGTGCCTTACCATTTCATTACTTACTCGGAATACAATTGCTGCATTGCGTATGCGTATGCGTATGCCAATACACGGAAAATAGGCGAAAATAGGCTCATTACCCTAGGTAAAGTTTTTAAATTTCATCATTTTTGTTATTTAGGGCGAGTTCAAAGCGTGCGCCGAAATTAAAATGCAGGAGCATTGAGGCTGCAAAATAATAACAAGTATCAATTGATTCAACTTTATCATCAAAAGTGGTAAGGTAGCATCATTGTGCGTATAGTCGTACGTTGGCGAGATTTCCGCGTCACATATTTAAAATTCTGTAATTCAGCCAACAGTCCGCTCTTTTATGCAACGCATTCACTTTTACACGATCTTCTTAAAATAAAAAGATAAAACATGATAAGTGAAACCATTGCCAGCAGACCCTGGACTCCCCTACTCTAAATTTGAAGTCATTTATTAAACAACCAAAGCACTAGAGAAATATTCCTTACAGTTTAGGTATTTTGCGTTTTGATGGAGTCCAAAATATAAGCAACCATCTGTATTCACATATGTTGAAGTAACTGAAAGAAAAAAAAGTTTTTGTTTTTTATTCGCCCAGGTGCCCAACACCGTCTCTAGGCGGCCTAAATATTTTAAGGCTTTAATGAAAAATCCATTACTTTCAAGAATTTTCGTTTTTCTCATCACGAAGCTCACCTCCAAAAGTTTTTCCAAGCCAAAAAAAATTGAGAACTAGAGGGTTAAATTTAGGATATTAACTTCCCCTATATGGGTATGGACGTAGCGTAGTTGGTAAATCGATTGCCTTGTGCGCAGCGCATCTGGGTTCGAGTCCCAACCTTGCACATAGGGTTAGAAATTTTTCATAAGAGATTTTTCTATCGCGAGAAGGTGAATGACCTTAAGGTTAAAACCTCTATAATCTAAATAAAAAAACTTCCCCTATATTTAGAGGAACGAAACTTTTTTCATGTGATCCCTAAGAGTATTTTACACTAAAAATAGTAACTGAAATAAGAATTTAGTGTTAAATGAAGTAACTATGTGCGATTAAATGATAAAAATGTAAAATCGAGACTAAATGTCAGAAAATTTGTGTTTATGAATTTGTTCGGTAACGAATATATTTTTATTGCGTTCCTGAGGGTTTTTTACGTTCAACGAGGCACAGTTTATTAAAATTGACTGTGGAATAATAGAGAAATATGCACGAGAAAATGATAAAATTTAACATGAATGACAAAAGCCATATAACCTCAATTTCTCCTATTCGGACAAAGGTAAGAAAGGTTTCGTTCAATTGCTGAGATTTTTCACATTAGAAAAACTGCAAAACATGTATGGATTGCATCACGGACTAGAAAAATTATTTAATATGGGGAGATTTTGGGGACAAATTGACCCAGTACCCCCCTTTCTCGTTTTTTTTTTTTCGAGAAACAGGAAAATCTCCATTCAAATACTAAGGTTATTTCCTTTAAAAAGAGGTATTAACTGTAATTTTCTGAGTACCACTTCAAAAGATATAGCATTTAATATATTTTCCCTCTATATTTTCCCATAGTACCAAGTTCAAAAATTGCAATCGAAGTGTGCGGGGGTCTAGAATTATCCAAATGATGTGAAATTTGGCATCTGAGCTTACTTTGACATTTGTCACAATAGGAATGGGGGGGGGGGGATCTTCGAGAATCAAAAAACATTTTTTTGCAATAGACGAATTTTGCGCCAACTTGAACAAATGTTGGCAGCACTCTCTCAGATTTTAATGAAACTTGCTGCACATGAGAACTTTTTCACAAAAGCACAACTTTGCATACTATGTTTTTCCAAAAATGATGTAGAATGTCTTTTTTGCCAATTTTTTTCAAATAGCTATAGTCTAAAAATGACAAATCCCACAAAAAATGTAGTGGGAGTGATTTTCACAAAATTAGGTAAATTTTTGAATAAAAATATTGTAAAAAATCTTCATTGACTCCTACACTGAAAAAATCTTTTTGACTTGATTTGACTCTTTTCAAAAGAGATTCGGAAATTTTTGGAAAAACAAGTGGCTTTTTGTGACAAAGGTCTCATGTGCAGAAAGTTTCATTGAAATCTGAGGGAGTGCTGCCATTTTTAAATATGATTTAGCGCGAAATTCGTCTATTTTAGAACTTATGGTACTTGATTCACGATTTTGGGAACATTTTTTTCCGTGTAGTTGTGGTCAAACACTACATCATACGAACACTGCCAATCAATTTTTGAAACACCTGCCATCGTGGAGTTAGTTTGCTGCGTTCCACTCTACTTACGCGGAAGGTTTTAAGCTGCTCGACTCCATTGCCGCCGATCGAGTTGGTTGAGCGTCCGACGCCAAAGAGCCATTGTTTCGCTGTAAACCGGGCTGTTTGCGTAGGTAGGTGCTCTCCATGGGTGTATCAAACCAGTACAGATGGTGAGCGGTGCTACCATCGAGAATTCCTCCGTTCCCCTGTTATTCCA
Organism: Topomyia yanbarensis; assembly: GCF_030247195.1. Taxonomy (NCBI): domain Eukaryota; kingdom Metazoa; phylum Arthropoda; class Insecta; order Diptera; family Culicidae; genus Topomyia; species Topomyia yanbarensis. The sequence continues at coordinate 320,952,826 of NC_080671.1, read as the reverse complement.
ACAGGATTTTGAAAACATGTATTCCGAAGGAAAGTTTTGCTATAAAACTAAAATCGAATGAACTTCATCTAGTCTAAACTATTGTGATAAACAATTCATGGCCAGTTAAATTTTCCCGCAAAACTGGGTTATTCTACTAAACCTGTCAAATAAACAGGGGCTTCCTCTAAATTAAACTCATCAGCTTAATTGTGCTACGGTGAAGTATATCCTCGAAGTACATACTGAAAACACAGCTCCGGCTTTATCACCGCAATATCTATTTTGGAGCTGTTTTCTGCTTACCAATTTATTGGACCGTTTCATTGCCTGACCATCGATCGATTTTGGCAGCTGGGTGTTTTTGCTTTTGACACCTTCAGTTTACCAAAAGAGTGTACTGTTTTATCGTACGCCTACGTAAATAGAATTTTTGAAGGATTAAAATTTGACAGGCCCGAAATGAGCTTCCGGTCCAAAATTAGATTCTCTTTCAGAGTCATAAACAAAAACAACTCGTTATGATACCAGGCGAAGCTCCGAACGAGCGAAGCCGTTTCGCATGATTTAATGAAATATGCTTACAGGTACGCTTCGAAGAAGAGGAATAAATTTAATTTCCTCCGGAAAATATTTATCTATCAAACACGAGAATGAAGCCGCTTCTGGTGAACTGGAATGGGAGCTTGTTCCCCGGTTGAATTAGAAATCTCCCATAATGAGAACTAAGCACGTGTGCAATGGTTTTTTTTCTGTTGTCGCGTCCGGGATCGAGCAAGAATGCTGCATAAATACATACATTCCAGCGCTCATTTTCCATCTCTCCATCCCGGCCGGTTGGGCGAGAAAAGCTCACCCTAACGTAGGGAAGGAGTATCATTAGCATAATTTTCATTTCAGCGACGAGCACAACAAAAAAACGGTACGAGTGCTTTTCGTAGGTTCCAACCAGCCACTCAGTGACAGACCAGAACATAATACACACATGAACTGGTTGGCGCTAGGCTTTGCGGTGTGACATAAAAATTTCACGAGACGAAACCGGCGACAGAGAATCCGTATTAGTGTTAGGGTGGTTAAGTAGACACATTGTCTGCGGAACGGATGTTTTCTGGGATTGTAGCAACAGCGCCAAACTGGTTGGTTTGATATCATGGAGAAACATTATTTACTAGTAAAACGAATACAAAACAGCATACTAAAATTAAAGTCATAAAGTTACTAGTGCTCAAAAGAGTATGAAATTTTCACCCTACACTATTGGGAGTCTATTGAAAAGATACTTTGTTAGCTAAATCGATAAATTGGGCTAAATCGAAAAATTACGGTAAAACGCGAACTTTTTAGCGCAACGAATATACAAGGATCGTCAATTGATTCGAAAGTCACGTGGGAACCACCCTGTTCCGAATATTGCGCAAGCAAAGTGTCGCCACTCATCACGGTTGTCTTATAATTTTTGCATTAGCGAAGATAGGTATCGTAAGTGAAGCCGTAATTTGCCTGTGCCATCATGCAACGGATTGTTATTTGCGTGAAAATGCTCGCACCACTTCCGAAATCGCTCGGGCTCGGAACTTGAGTACAGCTCAGCGATTTACCCCTCGCTGCTGGTGCGTGAATAACATTTGGTTTCGTTGGGTTCAGTTGCGCAAACGTAGGCAAATCTGTCCTTTGTTGTGCAAATTAATGCGAAAATGTTTTGAAATTTAATCCCTGCACTGACATAACGCATTGAAATAGAGCATTATGACGTGGTTCGCAAAATGCAACAACGCATAGCAACACTTGGACGTGTTTATATCCAATTGCATGTTGAAGGAACTTTGTGCTTATCCGCTAAATTGATATTGCCCGACAGTTTTCATGTTGAGCAGTTTAGAACTGTTCTCACATGTTTATCATAACATTTTTTTCAAAAACGCATTGATGCAAGCGCAAGATTACAATGCCGAATTCTCTTTTGTTTTCGTGTTATCCTTTCATTATTATATAGCGATTTTCCATTGTTTTTTATGGTGATTTTTAGCGAATGTAAAATAAGAGAAATTATAGATATGGAAATGATGAAAAAATGGTTCGTTCTACAATCACTTTTAAACTTTGAACAGAAATATTAACTATGATATAATGCTTGTATACATATTAGAATTTTTATACGCTTTGATATTTATTTTACCATCAACTGAGAGGCGTCGAACTTAGACATCCGCTTAATTTGATATGAAGAGCATATTTGACACTTAAACACATTTTGATCTAGTTATAACCGATAACCCTGTAACTCGTCGTGTTTTTGCAACAGGTTTGCAAGATATCTCAGAGACTAATTTATCAATCAACTTGTAACAACTTCGGAAATATTCGAAAACGAACTGGTATCGTCTGACACAAGATTTTTTCAATTTAGCATTTTTATCGCTTTTTACATTTGTCACAAAAGAAATATATAGGAGTTGCTCGGACATAGAAAACTTGTTTCGAGGCCCGGAGGGCGATTCTGTTTGATAAAATTCGAGCAATGAGCGTGTGGGTGTATGTACGTACACTATTGTCATGGAATTATCTCAGCAAGGCTGAAACTATCTTAACAAAATCGGTTTCAAACGAAAGGCCTAATCTTAAATATTTGCTAATGTCCAAGTTAAGGGGGACGTCTGATGTAGAGGGTAAAAATAATCGATTTTTTTATCCGCTTGTTAGTATTGAACCTCTAGAAAGGTCTCCCGAAATCTCGGTGGCCACGCTGAACTTCTTTTGTTTTAAACAGTACTGCATTCCACGGGCGTCTTTGCTTTAACCAGTGGCGTAGTAAGTTAATTTTTCTCCGGGGGGGGGGGATATGAATATTTTTTGTACATATATGAAAAAAATTCAAAAACATTCTGAGCAAGAAAAAATGTATAATAACCAACAACCCGACCCGCTAATACAACTAATCTTCCACGGAACCTGATTCCTCCCCGGCACACAGTGGCCAGGGACCGGACAAAACCTACGTTTCAAATATTGATGTTTTTTTTATTTTTTCTGGGTTTACAATGTATATTCTCTAAACTTTGTGAGAACTGAATGAGAATTAGATTTTTATTAACAATTTAAACATCGCTGTGTCAGACAATTCTAATAAAATTTATTTTCTAAATCACAGTATCTAAGTTCACTTCAAAAACCTGCTACTCTTTCAATTTTAATCCGATTTGAGCGCAACTAGTTTTATTTTAAAGGGCATTTAAAGAATTTTGTTCATCATTTCAACATGTTTGCCAAGTCTGAATCTAATAATGTAATATTATTACAAATATATTTTAAGTGGGTTGATAACAAATTCTTTTTTCACAAATGTATGCTGTACAATCAGGCGAAACAGTTCGGTCACTTATTATACATTCGATGGTATATCATCTCTACTTTTTGAATTTTAAGGTCTCGTTTGGCCGCTTTTTTGCCCGGAGGGGTTTAAAATCCACATTTTAAAATGTTTGCTGACATGGAGGAGAATGGTGATTAGTGCAAAATAACAACTAAATAAAACGTAAACAAATACTTTTTGTAGAGATTGAAAGAAGTTTTATCCAATTATTATGTTGCTATACCTACTTTTAGTTACATCTAATCAGTAAAAAATAGGGCTACCAAATGGGCTAAGAGCAAAATAAGGACACACTGAATGTCGACCGGCCCAAACTACCCTCCCCCTTTCAGTATCAGTAGATTATATCCTAACGAAAATTAATGAACAAACGAGTAGTTAATTCTGAAAAACAATCAATTTATTATCGCCTTTAATTAGGTTTTAATATAATAAAAGAATCAATGTTCGTTTTCATGCACATATTTTTCAGTACCTACTGCTATTTTTCTCCACAAGACCTAAATTAAGTGTTTGAAACAACACGTTACTTCCTAAATCCTGCATATTTGTTCACATTGATCGATTGAAATCGTTGGTTTGGGTAGTGTTCGTCGCGGTGCGGATGTGGGCGGTAAATAGATAGTCCGCACCGCAACCGCAAAAAAATAATAAAACCGCACCGCTTACCGCAACCGCATTGCATTTACCGCACCGCACCGCGCGGTAATGCGGTAAATGCGGTAAAAATTATGCATTATAAAAATTGTGTTGAAAAATTAATCATTTGTTTTGTGTAGCCATATATAGTAAAATGTTATTCTTATTTACACGAAAATTACCTTTGACGGACTGCTCAGAATGTAACATTTATGAAAATATTCAACTTTGCAAGTTTTAGTAAGAGTGGTAAGGGTTTTGGCGTGAAAAAAACACTTTTTCTCGATTTTTTTGAAACTTTGCGTGAAGCGAACTGATCAAAACTTTTGTACATTATAGTGTATCATTTCAATAACATGCTGTAATTTTTCCATGCAAACATCTGGTATCTGGAAAAATATGATTTGCGGTGTTACCTTCCATTCAAAAACTACTTAACCGATTTCTTTAAAACTTTGTATACAGATTCTATGTAAAAATACCTAACCCCCACGTTAAAGTTTCGAGATAAATTTTCAATTAAGGCAAAAACTGTCCAGACCATGCAAAATTTGGCATCTGGGATAACTTTGACATTTGTCAGCAGACCTTGAGAAACACAACAAAAATCGCAATGCCCTACACTAACTTCGAAAGCTTTACTTTCAAAAAGTTACAAAATACTCCTAACTGAAAAAATTATTCGTTAATATGGTAGAAAATATTCCCAGTTGGACGAACGATGGACGCACGCGAAAAAAAATTCCTCCAAATTCGTTTGGTTTGATGATGATAATTACATTCTTTGGATTGTTTTTAAGTCATAGTATCATTAGTTCATTTCTAAGTTCTCCAAATTAATCAAAATTCACTGTCGAGAAAATGCCATTGAAAAGGATTCATAATTCCACGATTACCAAGAGGAATCTGGAGAAATGATGCATTTTGTAATTGGATTTGACAGAAAAATTCAATTGTTTTTCAATGATTGGATTTTGCGTTTTATGTATTTGAAAAGGTTCGTTTGTAATTTTTTTCTTTGAAGTATAAAACAAATAGTTTTCAAAATATGTCGTAAAAATAATGGTGCCAAATTATATTGGGCACAGCTTATAGATTTTATTTCTTAGTAACAGTATGTTTTATCATATTTGAATGACCAAAATGTAAAAAATCAAGTAGCGATATGTCGAATACACATTATATTCGGATTTCTTTTCAAATCATTGTCAAGACAATGGAAATTAGAGCAATTAAATGTTTATCATGTTTCTCTATTGTAGGGTAATAAATAAAAATCGAACGTTCTGAGAGAGAGAGAGAGAGAGAGAGAGAGAGAGAGAGAGAGAGAGAGAGAGATGTTCCTAATAATGAGATTGCTAAGCATTCGTTCAGAAAATAAATCTAGTTGCGTCCTTCTCAAATGGTAAAAGTCATAGTTTTAATTCACTTTTTAATGCAGACTGCATACTTCATCAATTATTTTTTGAAGCGCGGTTGCGGTAATACCGCGCGGTAAATGCTCATTTCCCGCACCGCATCCGCGGGAAAAAGTATCTCACCGCACCGCAGTTTTTGCGGTGCGGGTGCGGTAAATACCGCGCGGTTGCGGTAATTACCGCAACCGCGACGAACCCTAGGTTTGGGTTCGATTGGAACTTTTAGTTTCAGTCTTCGCGCATCTCAATATGTTTGTTATCTCTGGCCTAGACAAAGTTTCAATAGTTTATCGCTCGTCGGCGTCTATTTAAATCAGCCTAGTCGCCTTTTCGTTTACTGGGTATATACGCCTCTCCAGTAAATCCATCCCATCCAGCCAGAATACGTGCCAGAGTTCTGGCTGGCTTCTGTCGGAATTTTGGTTTATCCGCCGCAGTGAAAAACACTAACTCAAACATGAGTAAAATTTGTTAAATTTGTCAATATCAACATTGTAAAAGTAGCCATATTCATTGACAAAAAAGTCGTTGGAAAGAAGTGCAGAATGAAAATGATTGAATAGTTTAATTCTCTTGTAATAAATTTGATCTGAAAGATTTCAAATATGCCTACCACGGCTTGAGACTAAAATAAGGACATTTAAAGTAAAATAAGGACGCTTTTCAAAGTCGTAGAAAATAAGGACATGTCCTTTAAAATAAGGACGGTTGGTAACCCTATAAAAAAAGATTTTTCACAAAAATGATGTTATGCTTATAAGAAAAGATCGATAGCGATGCATGGCAAAATTTAATTCATCTTTTATTACTTTTGACATTAAAAAAGCTCAGCACCCCAAAATTAGCTTAATGTGTAATTTTCAGCCAGATTGGGCAACATTTTTGGTTTCGTCTGACTTTTATTCGAAGACCGGCCACTGTGCGGCATTACCTTACGGCATTACTTCGGGAAGAGATTTTTTTTGTGCACAGCACACACTCCTATCCAACTAGTTCTTTCAGTAGTGTTACAGCACCCATCGTCGACACACTGCTAGTTTTCGACCTTCCGCACAACGTGGCAATTCCGGTATAGTAGTAAAAAAGCTAATTGTAGGTCTAGAATTAGTGCTCTTCCCCTGCGAGGACAATCTGGGCGGCAAACTTCACTGTCTAATTTACTGAGCCCTTCATTTTTTTGTGCCATTTAGTACCACTTCCTCGTTGAGCTTTCGACTGGTTCACGAATTACTCGGTTTAGTCCCCGACGATGGATCTAGTCTACTCCAACGAAGAGTTCCCCGATGAGAGAAGTCAACCAGCCAGGTGCCGAGGTCAGTTCGGCGATTTCAGTAGAGTAGGGCGTCCAGTTTGCTGGAGCCACAGCGCGACTGGTGGTGTTTCGTCGCGGTCTTTTTAATCTAGTTCCCGGCGGTGAATCTGACTGTACGCTGACGGAGAGTTCCCCGGCGAAAGAAGTTCTCCCGATACCGATTCTTATTTGGTTTCAGTACCACAACGTATTGAGCCCTTTGGCTCCGTGACCGGTACCATTTAACACCGCTACTCCTTTAAGACATTTAGTTCTGTTTTTGGGCCATTTAGAACTACTTCCTTGATGAGCCATTCAGCTCCTCGACATGTTCGCAAACTACTCGGTCTAGTCTCCGAGAAGTTCTCCCGAAACCGAGCCAATCAACTAGATGCCAAGGTCAGTTTGGCGATTGCGGTGAATCAGGGCGTCCGATTTACTGGTGCCCCGATGACCCGCAACGGGTGGTGTCTCGTCACGGTCTACTCAGTCTAGTCCCGAGCGGTGAATCTAGCTTACTTTGACGGAGAGTTCCCTGGCGAAAAAAGTTCTCCCAATATCGATTCTTCTTTGGTGCTCGCTTTTTTTCTCTCGGGACAACCAGTGGGGTGCCGTAGTCAGTCTGGTATACTCGGTGCTCTGTTGCACTCGATTAGTATTCGGCGGTGGATCTAGCTTATTCCTGCGGAGAGTTCCCTCGCGGTGATTGCTCTCCCGAAACCGTTGCTCGATGTTCATTATACCGTTTCCGCTATAAGACGGTCATGATCTACATAATAACTCTGTTTACTGCGTTCCACCTCTTTACGTCACTTGTCATACTGTAGGCTACATTATCCGGGTTGATATCCGGTCCTCCCGCTTTATGTAGCTCCCTGCATGTCACTTCAAACCTCAGACATTAAAAGACCACATGCTCTGGTGTCTTCTCGACGTTCTCACACTCCGGGCACATTGGTGACGTTGTGTACCCGAACCTAAGAATATACTTCCTGAAGCAGTCGTGGCTTGATAGGAGCTGTTTCAGGTGGAAGGTAATCTCTCCGTGCTTTCTATTGACCCATGTCGACAGGTTTGGATGAGCCAGTAGGTCCACTTTTCTTTCTCCATATTGTCCCATTCCAGCTGCCACATCATTATCGAATCGACTTTCATCATCTTCCTCGCGTTTTTGACGTTTCATTGATTGTAGCACTTGATATCCTCCGCCAGGACGATGCAGATGGGGATCATCTTGGCGATAACGCATACTGCCTCCGGTACGCAATCGCAACTCGTACGATCACCACCCGGAATGTCCTGTTCAGCTTTTCGCGGTTCCACTTCGTTTTCAGCGCCGCACCCCAGGCAGGAGTCCCATATCTCAGTATCGATGACGAAACACTAGTTAATATACCGACATTTCGTAGGTGTAATCAACGCGGTTGTTAAAGCTCAATCAGTCGTCGATTATCACTCCCAATTGCTTCAGTACACGCTTCGATGCAATCACATGCCCTTCGACGGTGATCTGTATCTGCTGAACCGCTTTGCAGTTGCTGACCAACAACACATCCGTCTTGTGATGAGCTATTTGCAGCTTGACCCCGTCCATCCAGTTCTCCATCGCATCTATTGTCTCCGTCACCGACACCTCCATTTCTTCAAATGTCTCACTCATCACCGTTAGTGACACGTCGTACACGAAACCCACGATTTTCACTTTCCTGGGCAGCCGCAGTTTAAGACCCCATCGTACATCCCATTCCAAAGAGTTGGACATAGGATGGAGCCCTGAGGAACGCCCGCTGCGACTCGCATTGCCTTCTGCCCTTTGTTCGTCTGATACAGTAATACTCTACTCTGGAAGTAGCTCTTCAGGATCTGTCTCATTCTTCTGTGCAGCGCTGCGCCATTGGTCTATACGAGGTTGGATGGCCCGGGTACTCCCCTGACATTGGCATCAACATCAGCTTCTGTACCTTCCTCATTTCGGGGAAAATGCCATAATCTAAAGACTTCAGCAGTAGCATCCTGCACATGTCCGGATATGCCAGGATCGCAGCTTTCAACGCCACGGTTGGTATTGAGTTTTGACCTCGTCGTTAGTCGCTTGTCACTCGGCTGTGCTAACTCCTTCTTCTTCGCCGTACGGTGTCAGTGGCCAGGTAGTTAATTCGTGCTTCGGGAAGAGACCCTCAACAATTATCTTTAGCTTACCCGGGCATATTTCAGCTGGTGTCGACGGGCCCTCATCTTCGTCATGACGACTCAGTACGGATTGGCGTCTATTTCTCAGCACAGCTACTCATGGCTATTGGCTTGCTAAGCTTGATCTCCCGTTTTAAAGAGTTCCTAGCTTCTGGAAACGTCGCTTGCTCTCCTCTCTCACTCTCCGATATTGCTCTCTGAGTCCGCCTTCTGGCTTTAAGACAAGCAGCGTGTAGCGTACTGAGCTACTCATTCAACCAGTAAGCTACATGCCGTCTACTGCATGGCTCCAGTTTTCGTGGCATTGTAACGTCACAAGCCGTCACAAACGTTCCTATTAGATCACCCGCATCAACGTACTTGATTCCGCTGTTCGCCAAAGTGACTCAACAAAGAGGTTTTTGTTAAAGACTTTAATCTTCCACTTTAGCTTGCCGGTCGTCCTTCTCCGTACTGCAGCAGGGTTCCATTGGCCGTTGCGGTAGCAAATCGCCTTGTGGTCGCTATGGGGATACTTCTAGCACACTCTCCAGTCCATGTCCATGTGCATTTCGGAGGGGGGGGGGGTCGACCCCAACCCCCCCCCCTACTACGCAACTGCTTTAATACACGCAGATTTCAATCTATCGGCAACAATTTTCGAATAACTGACAACGATAAAAATACAGTGTAAACAATACACTTTAAACTACTTCTATCCAAATTTTCAAGAGAAAATACTCAATGGGTCATTTTCTACAGCATTTTTTCCATGATGCAATTTGATGTGAGACACCCTTTAAAATATTTTTTCCCGAATAAGATTTTTCAATTTTTTTTAGATTGGCGAACACGATAACTCAAAAACTAATCAACGAATTGACTTGATTTTTTTATGAGGATGCCCAATACGTTTTTTTCATTTTTTTATGAGGATGTCCAATTTTTGCTCCCTATTATTTTGAATAATAATGAGTGAATTTTACAGTAAAATATGAGATTTTTCGGTTTTCATGAAGCCATTTTCCGAAACTCGAATTTTTTTCTATTTTTTGAGGTTCATCGACTAGCTACAAGTCTATGCTTTAGTAAACTTTTTGAATTTCCCATATCAGACAATTTTATCGAGAGTTATTGTTCGCCGTGGCGCTCCTCGACTAGGAAATGGTTGGACGTCTACTCTTGGAGCGCTCATATGTATGGCTCTGTGCAACTTAATTTTTTTTTTTTCGTACGCAATGAATGTATAAAGCAATCCTAACATTACACAAAAGAGTTATTGTTGCTTTGCCTTCAAAATCGTAAAACAAAATAACATTCGTTTTGAGAACTTTAAACCAGACTCCTTAACACAAAACCATTTTTGTCCACTGTTTCCCTATATTTTTTCCATTTTAGTGTATAGCAGAGCCACTCGCGAAAACAAACGTAATATTTCAGTTTACTTGAAAAAGAAAATATTCGTGGTCGTGACAAAATTTGCCGAATATTTGTATTATGAATTTTTTTTAAGTAATTTATGTTCAGATTCTTCTTTCCCCTGGAGATGAAGAGATATCTCTTCGAAACGTTGCACTAAGGAGAGCTCTGTGACCAAAAATCGGAAACTACATCAACTCCAATTGAATTCAGTTCCATACTGGGGGTAATTCGGAAAATCCTTGGGTATCTCAGAAAATTATTCAACTAAATTGGGTAATATGTAGGTTTGAAGATGAACATTTTGAAAAGACATTCCACGTGCGTTTTTTAAACTTTTCATATCACTACTAAATTTGGAATTAATCATATGCTCAAATATGTCATTTGAATACTAAGAATATCTGTTTTGGGTTGTGTTTATATGATTTTTTTTAAATAACGGATCAAAGCCTAAAAATATCCACGGAAGAAGTCGCCCAAAGACCACCTGAACTCCTGAAGAAGGTATGATTCTTCTAATTTATAGCGAAGGCTTCAGTTGCCCATAACGGGTGTTCAATAAAAACTACAAGGGGCAGCCCTATGGGGTTGCACGAACTGTAGACGTAGGACTATACTACTTAATGTAAAATATTTATTTTCTTAGTACTTAGTGTGTGGGAAAAAAACACCCAGACCGGTGAAGAAAAATCAAATTTTAGACAATATAATCATATCTCATGTATAGACCAAGCTTTCTAGTTGCTCTCAAACAGATCCTAAAAGTTCAAACACCCATGGATAACCCCAAGTTTGTAGATGTGTTTCGATGCCACAGGATTGTAAAATGGTTAATATTACGTCATGAAAATTCAATTCTTCCGTGACAATTTTTTGCCTTTCTCATATAGAAAGGTTATGCAATCACTCTGAAAAACGTCAACCTAATCCCGGCCCGGAGGGCCGAGTGTCATATCCCATTCGACTCAGTTCGTCGAGATCGGAAAAAGTCTGTATGTGTGTGTGTATGTATGTATGTGTGTGTGTATGTGTGTGTGTATGTGTGTGTATGTGTGTGTGTATGTATGTGCGTATGTGTCAAATAATGTCACTCATTTTTCTCAGAGATGGCTGGACCGATTTGCCCAAACTTAGTCTCAAATGAAAGGTGCAACCTTCCCATCGGCTGCTATTGAATTTTGGATCGATCGGAATTCTGGTTACGGAATTACGGGTTTCAGAGTGCGGGCACACAGAAATTTCTCATATAAACTATAGGAAAAATTAAAAATAGAATTTTTATTTTTGATGCTAAATGTGTTCAAGGTGCATGAAACGTCGAGATTTGATGCAAACTCGAAAAAAAAATTTGACGACGATTCACTTTTTTGGATTTTGGCACATTTTTGCCTTTCTCATATAGAAAGGTTATGCAATCACTCTGAAAAACGTCAACCTAATCCCGGCCCGGAGGGCCGAGTGTCATATCCCATTCGACTCAGTTCGTCGAGATCGGAAAAAGTCTGTATGTGTGTGTGTATGTATGTATGTGTGTGTGTATGTGTGTGTGTATGTGTGTGTATGTGTGTGTGTGTGTGTATGTATGTGCGTATGTGTCAAATAATGTCACTCATTTTTCTCAGAGATGGCTGGACCGATTTGCCCAAACTTAGTCTCAAATGAAAGGTGCAACCTTCCCATCGGCTGCTATTGAATTTTGGATCGATCGGAATTCTGGTTACGGAATTACGGGTTTCAGAGTGCGGGCACACAGAAATTTCTCATATAAACTATAGGAAAAATTAAAAATAGAATTTTTATTTTTGATGCTAAATGTGTTCAAGGTGCATGAAACGTCGAGATTTGATGCAAACTCGAAAAAAAAATTTGACGACGATTCACTTTTTTGGATTTTGACACATTTTTGCCTTTCTCATATAGAAAGGTTATGCAATCACTCTGAAAAACGTCAACCTAATCCCGGCCAATTTTTTTTTTTCGACTCGCATAGGGTTTCTGGATTTTAACAGGGGCGTAGTTGATGGTTTACGGATGGTCCTTTAAAAATCTCCTTAAATCACCCCTCAGACCACCACCCCATCCAGCCCTCATACCCCTCCCTTTCAACCCCATCATCTTTAAACCACCACTATATCACAAAGCATACCAATTTAAGCTGGGGAGTCGTTCGTTCATGGGACTTTCGCCCTCCTCACATACCCATCCCCGCATGACAAAATGAGTTAGCAAGCAGATAACATTGATCTAATGCTGATTAGGCTAATGGAGTATGATATTTTTTTGTTTCAAGTGTTTCACCGTCGACACGTAGCTCATCAAGTTCGTGGCTGGCATGCCATTGTGTATAAGTGCAAAGTGTACTAAGAATGTAATGGACATTTCCACGATTATGTTGAACATAAAAAGCCTCCGTGCCATAGTTTAGAGAAATGAGAAAGGCACAATTGCACCGCTAGGTGGATTAAAACAGGTTTTTTGCCTGCAAAATGCTCTGTGTGTATGCAAAGCTCATGATTTGTTGGGATATTAGCATTGATCGGAAAATACTTTCCACACAGGACATTTTGTGGGTCACCAGAAACTATTCATTTTACCCACTCGCTATAAACATGTCTCATTTTTGCACATGTTTAGAAATCAAGAATCATGTTTGAAAAAATGTGTTTATGACGAAGTATTTTTACGAGATATGTACAAAACATGTCTAACAAGAAACATAAGGTGATTGTAATATCTCATTCACTTATTAGTTAGAAAATAATGACTTTGCTTAACGTGTTCATTTTACCGCCAGTTCCCCTACCTACCAACACATTCGCACCAAACATTGAACCCAAGCGTACAATGCAAAATGAGTCAACGCTGATGATGATGGATAGAGCGAAAGAGACAACTAGTACCACCACGACACTATTAGCGCATTTCACCAAAGTTCCACGCGTCCTTTCCCGATTGAAAGGAACGGCCGCGCTTAGCCCATTTGTCATAATATCGTGATTTTGCATAGCAAAGGGCTCAATGATAACACATTTTGTTCCAAAAAACAGCCCTGCGTTATGCAACACTTTGTGCAGGTTACTGGTATAATACCAGTTGCAAGTGGGGCCAAATTCACCAAGTTCCGTAAAATTCCTTTTAAATTACAGAATTGATAAAATTGCTTAGATGAGCTAAACTAATTAATCAAATCCTGTTTTAAAAACTGTCCTTGCGTTTAAACCAAAATGGGAAGCTTATTACTACCACTCCATTACTTAATTTCAAGTGCAAATAGCAAATACATGTGCTAGTTAAACCAAAAATTTACTGGCAACATTACAGCGGCATTTAGGAAGCAGTTGGAGCGGTCGCCTATTGGATGACACAGGGTAGCGTCCCTCCACATTAGACTTCTAGCTCAGCTACACTGGCTGTAAAAAACACAGCGCAGTGATCTGTTTCGCCAGCCGTTCAACAGGGAACTGAGCGTGTCTGGCCAAGTCTGTTCTTTAAATAGTCGATAATGACGTCATTCATAGAAGCGTTGCGCGCTAGGTACACCAATCCGTCGTACAGGGCTTGGGAAGCGCTATCTTCTGTGTGTTAATGCGCGATATTTTGACAAGGTTGTATATTATTTAATTTTTTAATGCTATGATATCAAAAATCTTTGGGTTTATCTATTGGAATCTATTCTTAGAAGTATTTCGGGGCGATTTGTGCAAAAAATTTGAAAATTTATCGTGAGATGGCTGAATTATATGCGTTTAAAATTGGACCACTTTTCGTTACATACCATTTTTGTAGAATTTGCAGAGTGCACCCCCATATCGAAAACAAAGACGTAGTCCTACGTCAAAATGAGAATGATTTCTGTAATTAAAGTAAAGAACGTAATTTTCTTTCTCTCCAAGAGAATAGCTCTCTGGACTCACTAGAAATGGGTGGCATGTTTTTTTTTCGCTCGAGTACTGTCAGTTTTATCGAAGATGGCGTCGAAACAGCAAGCACTCCGCGAGCGTGTTGTACAGTTTTACGAAACGCATGGTCCTCGTGGAAAAAAGTTTACGGTTTTCGAGACGAAAACGTGCCCGTGACTACAGTTTACCGGAGTGTGAAGCGGAAGGCCGGTAGCAGCCTTCCGGCGAAGGTAATGACGAAGTAGAAGAAGGAAACGTTGAGAAAGCTGTTCGACAACAAGGACGGAACGAGTTTGCTTGACGCCGGCCGAAAATATCACTGCTGCCATTCACCGAACCCTCAAGATAGAGGACATCATCTGTCGGAAGAAGGCTTGGTCCCCCGAGTACACGGACGAGAAGATAGCGATCGTGGAATCACAGTGCTGGTGGACGACGAAGATTTACCGCGGGACGTCGGTCGTGATGGACGACGAAAGTTACTTTCCGCTCTTGAAGACCCCCATTCCAGGAAATGGAAGCTGCTATTCCAGCGACAAGTAAGTAAGTAAGCACAAATTTGAAAAAAAAGTTATGCTGTACATCGCCACATCGGAGGAATTTCAAAGCCATGGCTCAAGCCGAGCGGTCTGGCCATCAATTAACAAGTGCACCAGGAAGAGTGTCTTGAAAAAACTCTTCTGTTGTTCTTAAAGGACCATTATGTGGATGGGAAGTACGTCTTCTGACTCGAGAGTGGAGATGACTGACAGAGAATCCGACTGCACGACGATGGGTGTATCTTCCAGTTTTTGGACCACGACGAGAGCGATAGCTGACGCCATCGCTGAGAAAACCGAGCATGGTGCCGGTAGGCGGAAGGAGAACCCTTCCACTATTCCGCTTACGCCTATACTGAACTTATCACCAATCTTGGAGACGTCAGTGAAAATCCGGCCATCAGACAGTTGTATTTGGCTCTGGCTTCACTACCAGCAGCGCTAGTCTTCAGTTCTGCAGACAGACTTGTGTCCAGGTTGGGTCCGCGAACGTGCCAGGTGGCAGATCCATGTCTGTGTATTCCCGGTGGATCTCGTTAGCTGTCTGGATCAGGAAGCAGTCCTCTTCGGCTGTACGTTATAAAAATCTCAATGCTCTTCTAGCAATGAAGACGGAGAATCCCGACTTTCACGGTAGCCGCCTCAGCAGGCGTGCTGGGTAGCAGACCAGAGGCAGCGCGAATTGTTCCGTGCTGTAGCGTGCCTAGAATGTTGATGAGCCCTTCCATATTGCAACAAGTCAGCTCAATCCCGTAGAATATCTTGCTGTGAACTAGGGCCTGCCTAATGTTCCGTGCAGTGTATCGATTGTAGCGCAACCGGCTCCGGGGATCGGCTTTGATACGGTGGAAGTGTGGCGCGAAAGTGAGCCGACGGTCCACGGTTATCCCCAAGATCTTCGGTTAGGGAATGACCGCCCCGTCCAGCAGAATCAGCCTCCCTGTTACACGGGACTTTTTTTGCAGCAGTGTGAATCGCGCTTTTAACGTGTGCCCTGTTAAAACCGACTGATACCGCTTATCGGCTCACCGCACTTACGGCGGATTGAAGTTCACGACGGGTTCGTCCGATGGTCCTTCCTATGGTGACCAACACAATATCGTAGGCTTGAAAGAAAAAAATATATCCCAGCCGGAATATTCGCGAACAAAGAATTCATGACCACCAGAAACAGTGTTACAGCGAGAACGGATCCCTAAGGGACTCCGTTGGCCTCCGGAAAGGCGTCGAAATATTCGGTCGGATAGGTAGTCGCTTAAGAAGCGGTCCGTGTGTCCGGTGATCCCCCAGTTGGCCAGCTTTTGCAGTACTCCATGACGCCACACGGTGTTATATGCCTTCGTAACGTCGAGTATTGCGATGTCGGTGTGCTGGCCGTCGGTTACGGATTGGCGTCTCCGAAGCTGGCGAGGTAAGCACCGGTTCCTGCCCACGTCGGAAAGCGAATCGGCGATGATCCAGCATTGGTTCACCGCTTCAGATGCAGTTAATGCTATCCAAAATCGCCCGCGAGGCTACTGACGGAGAATGTCGAAGTAGAGGGTAAACAACGTCATCCAATCCGACAAACTTGCAATGTACCGATTTTAGAGCCGTACATAGTTCGCTTCCGGTGAAAGGCTTGTTGTATACTTGACCTGAATCAGGTTCGAAACGGACGGGCCTACTCTCAGCTAATTGTTTGATTCGCAGGAATACAGTTGGGAGCGAATACTTCGGCGTGCTCTGATGGCTCTCTTGACAGCTAGACACCATTGCCTGTCGGGGAGGGTTACCACTTGTCCTGGGGATACAGGAAACAGCGGCCCGATTCAAGATTTTGGTGAGTTGGTCAGGAGTGTATGACTTGGCCAGATTTATAAGGTCGTCGATGGTCTCTTCATAGCGGGGCCATTCCGCCCAATCGTAGAACCACCGCCTTCGACGGGTTGTAACAGGTGATATCTGGGCGTACATAACTTGAATAGGGAAATGGTCACTGTTGCATGGGTCGGCAAGAACAGTCCACCCACAACATCCTTCCAGCACTTCCGAGCAGATAGTGAAATCGATGGCAGATTCTGTCTGTCTGCGGATAAATGTTGAACTGCCGTCGTTGAGAACTATGGCGTCATTGTTTTCAACTACTCTGCTGATTTCATTTCCAGTCTTATTACACAGATAAGAGCCCACGTCGTATGGTGCCCATTACCTCTCCCATGATGATGAATGGGGTTTCAACTTGGTCGATAAGCCGATGAAGGTTGCAATTCGCATTCCGAGTTCCGCCAGGAATATACAGGGTTCTGGAAATGCGATCTTTCGAGCGGCGGCTATTAGTACGGCATCCAAGGGTATCGGTCGGGTCGGTATATCGACCCGGATGGCTAGACCCACCGGTAGATGTTATCCCCGTTGGCGGCGTCCCACGAATACCGGTGTCCAAACCACGATGCTGGGTTCGACTGATCCCGGATATGTGTCTCCTGCGATGCCAGACAGATAGTCTGAGTTTTAGCAATGATCCTTTGCAGATCGCCAAGGCATCCTCGCAGGCCATTTGTGTTCTACGGGATGGCCAGTGTCGTTAAATTGATGTTGAAGGTGGTAGACTGGGGGCTAGAAGAGAGCTGGTCCATGTCCACTGCACCATTTTTGGAAGTACCTGCGAGGGATATACAAATAGTACACGGTTCCAGAGTGAGTGTATCGTACGAGCTTACTCGGGGAGAGGCCGGGTCTCCCGCAAGCATCCACCGGGGGCGCATCGCAGCTAGGCGGAACTTCCCCGGACGGGGCCAGCACGGGGAAGCGGGCACTGGTGTTTAGGCCATTCACATTTTTATTCGAGCTAGTAGGGTCATCGGTGAAGGTACCGTTGCTCCCGTATTGGTAAGGATTAGTTTGCTGCTGCTGTTGGGTAATAGACTGTTTGTTGAGTGCTTCTGGGCTGTAACCTTTTCTGGCTGCGGTACCTGTAGACGAAAATTTGCCGGCGGCTGGATCTCGATCTGGCTTGAGTTTACAGGTACTTACCTGGGATGTGACCGGGCCTACCGCACCAGCAGCCGCCGGGGAGGCATCGCTGCAAGGCGGAACGTTCCCGGTTAGGGCTAGCACGAGGAAGTGGGGGGGTAAATTTAGTAAAATAACGAAAGATTTCGTTTCAATCACGAAAAATAGTTCCGTTTTCTACGATGAATTTCGTAGAAATTACGATATTTAAATATTTACGAAAGTTCTCGTTCATCGAGTTGCCAAAATTTTAGTTCGTGAAGTGAACGAAACCAACTATTTACAATGCACAAAATAGTTCGTTGCAGACGAATGAATTCGACGATTATGCATTGTATGATAATTTTCGTGCTATTTACGAATTTATTTTATCAGTGTAGAAGCTGCTCAATTTTTGTTTTCCAGCCAGTACACATCTTCTGTAAAATTGCACACAAAAGGTAACAGAAGACAGTCTGAATTGATAACATGAAGCAAATTTTGTTTATCCCATAAATTATAGCTTTTTGAAAACGTTGTTGTTTATGAATACCCTTGAAGGGGTTAAATGGAATAGTGATCTGAAGGTGCAAATATGAAAAAGCGGTAAAGTCCATCCAAGCTTTAAACGCAAATTCGGGGACCAACCAATCGCTCCCCAAATTTGGGACCTTAAAAGTTGGCACTGAAAATTGGCATAACTACTCTAACCTGTACATTTTGCAAAAAAATTGAAGATTTCATATAAAACAGGCTCCGGTGCGATTCTCACCCGTCTTCCCCTAGATATTTGCGTTGCTAGTCTTTCGTGTATATTGACACAAAGAATCTTTCTCGCTATTGAGAACAGCGTCTTTCTCGATTCAAAAATCCCTACAGAAGTAATAAGATTACATAAATTGTACAGCAATTTCTACTCAGGGTACATCCATAAATGGAGTAACATTTTTAGCATAAATGGAGTAGCATTTTTACTGAAAATTTGAAAATAATATCATTATTAAATGACTTGTGCGAGCGGATCCGGTTGGAATTTTAACAAAAAAAATAACCCAAACACAATATTTTATTTAATATTTGTAAGAACCGGATGAGGAAAAGTTGAACAAAATTTTTTTTGACCGTTTTACGAGACACGAAATAGAAAAATGAGTGGAACTTGTTTACATTATGTGTCATTATTTTCAATATTATTTGGGTAATCTCCAATTGCCCTTTTGTTCGACACAGTACAAGTTTGTTTTCAACCAATGCCACGTTCTTAATGAATGCTACCAAACCAAGCATTCCGAAATCGAAATCAATTTCGCATTATGAAAAATTTACTCGAACACGCACCAGACGTGCTGCTAAAAGCCGATACGAATCGAGTGGCGTGTCACCCATCAACCCCACGAGTCATTTGCAGGCGTCACCAAAAATTTTCCGTCGTTTTTCATAGCTTTGCCATTTCCGTCAGCTCTGTGCAAACGTCGCCGAGCCGGAAAGGAGATCGGTTGCGGCCGGTTAAGTAGCAAGGTCCCCATAATGGTGGAGTCATATTTCACCACACTGCTTGGCAGCAGCAAACCACTGGCGCAGGGAGGGCATTCTACCAGCGCCAGACCGTACATAAATTAGGTTCCATTTCGCTGAGGTTTCACCGAGTTATTTTCTTCAATTTGGATAGCCTTAGCATTTTATTATTGGTTTAAGATGTCTATCTACACGACATGTACTGCCATAAAATACCGAAGAGGGAGTTATGTTCCATCGTTTGCTTACGGAGGAGTTGCTTCTGTTTCGGTGATTTTGCTTTCCGGTTGTCCAGCAATCAGCTGTTGTTACTGTGGTTTGTGTGGCTTGACTGTGGAACTGGAAACTTAACCTGACCATGCCGTGGACTTTGACCAATTTGTTGTTGTTGGGACGATAGACGAGTGAAAAAAAACACATTTCAGTCGTAAACCGATACTCTGGAGGAATTCAGGCAGCACCCTTTCTGAAATAATACCACTTGACAGTGACAAGGAAAAGTGAATACTTCCGAGAAATGGGATATTATTTCTAGTTACTTTGCCTCAGCATGGATGACCATGTAATGCAAGCGGGCATTTTCAGCGCCTAGGCAATATTCGATACATTTGAGCCTAGTGGTGACTTAATGTGGTACAATGTCGGTCGTTTACCAAACGACGAAGAAAGTAGCCGACATGTTTGAGCCATTTGACGCAAGTAAAACGTGAGTAATGTACTGCTTGGTTCTAGTTAAATATCTAATACCATGGAAGAAGAAAATGAAAAAAAAAATCTCCACAAAGCGTGCTTCAATATCTCACGTTTTTGTGACTCTTGCTAAATTAATACTTGCGTCAGTTTGCTTTCATGATTGCGGATTCTGTACAAAAATGAACTACTCGGTAATGTGGAACGTTTTATGTCCATTAGCCTCATTTTTCATCTAACGAACGGAACGGTTATTCATGCAGTCAATTAGATGTCAACCAGTTTATTACCACCAACATAACAAGAAATTGAATCTATAGTAGCTACGAATAGGTTGAAGTGAAATGAAATTTATTTCTGCTTATTCGCATTGGCTACCAGTGAAAGAATATTTTCGTACACCTACTTGCATTTCCGAGAAACCTATTTATTTATTTGTTCGTCTAGCTCAGCGCTTCTCAGCCATTTTTAAACCGTGAACCCCTTTGAAATCAGCCTGGGTGGTTGCGGACCCCATGATTTAATCTCGAGATTGTATGATGTCAATATACACTGTTGGAAATAAAAAAGTAAACAAGTGGCACCTTTTTTTAGTAGTGATTATTAACCGAATAAAAACAACAATGATTCTGACTTCATCATTCCTACATTATTGTATCCGAATACCTTGATGCCACAAACACAACTATACTTCGTATTTACGCATACTTCCGCTATAGTGAAGCTTGGCTGAAACTTTATAGATTTACTCTCGGAAAATAAAAAGTAAACAAGAACGTTTTAGTCAAATATATTGTGACTTGTTCCCGGAATCCGTAGTTATCCATTGTAATTTGACGCATTCGGTGTCGTAGAAGTGGTAAAAAATATCAGATGTCAATAATTTATGTAAACATTGGCTCACTTTGAGAAAAAAGTTTTATATCTAGATAATGGGTCAAAAATCAGCAGAGATTCGGAGATTGATCGTTTCTGACGAATAAAGGAACGTGAGCTACCGTGATATTGCAGTAAAATATTGAATTTCGATTGGAGCAATATCAAAAATTATAAAAAAGCATGATACGCTAGGAACCTCGTAAAACCTCAATCCACACAGATCGTGTGATTCGTCGTTTGGCCCGATCGGATCCCGACAAATCTTGCCGGGTTATTCAGGAGAACTTGAACCTTGAAGTAAGCAGCAGAACTGTGAGCAACCGACTACGAGAAGCAGGGTTACAGAGTTACTTCAAAAAGAAGAAACCATTACTGCGGAAAGCAAATATCAAGAAGCGTCTGGATTTCGCAAGGAAGTACGCTTCCCGTCCTACTGAATTTTGGAAGCAAAGTATCTGGGCCGATGAAAGTAAATATGAGCTGAAAAACACTAATAGACGTCAGCGAACGCGTTGATTGAAGTCAGAGCGCCTGCACTCCAGATTTACCCAAGCAACTGTTAAGCATGGGAGAGGATCACTGCTAGTGTGGGGCTGTTTTTCCTGGAATGGAGTTGGCAATGTTGTCAGGATTGATGCAAAAATGACTGGTGAATCCTACGTGAATATTTTGGAGGAAAATTTAAAGCCGTCGCTCAGGAAAATGAATATGAGACGATATATTATCCAGCAGGATAATGACCCCAAGCATACATCGAAGGTGGCGAAGCGCTATTTATACTCGAAAAAAGTAAAAATGCTTGAGTGGCCACCCCAGTCGCCAGATCTGAACCCCATTGAACATCTGTGGACAATCTTGGATGACAAGATTCCAATGGATTCGCGGAAAAATCTTAATCATTTTTGGGAGGGTATCCAAGCAGCATGGGATACGATTCCTCAGCAAACATTGCAAAATTTAGTCGAAAGTATGCCCAAACGACTTATGGCTGTAATAGAGAACCATGGAGATCATACTAAATATTGAGATATTATTTACTAGTATCGGTTCATTGCAGGGTTGTTAATCGATAATTAATCGTCATCGTCGATAACGATAACGATAACCACTCGTCAACGTCATCGGAAACTCCGTTAACGATAATGTATCGTCGTTTTCATCGTCATCGTCATCGTCGGTTCATCGGTTATCGCGATACATTTTGCGTTACTTTCCCGTTTATTGGGGTTGAAGTTGATGCGGTTAACCTTCAATTGTTTAGAAATAAATAACTATTGAAGGACATGTTGTTGGCAGTTGAAAATCAATGGTTTTTGACATTTTCTATGCAAATGGAATTTTTTGGCAACTTTTCGGGAGAGTTTTATATTGAAGGGAAAGTTATTGGCAGTTGACAATCAATAGTTTTGGACATTTTCAATACACAGCGGGTTCGACGATGTGTCAAAATGGATTTTTTCAACTTTTGAGGAAAGTTTGTTATATTGAAGAAGTTATTGGTTTGTTGGTTTGTCAATGGTTTGTCAATAGTTTTGGGCATTTTCAATGTAACGTCGGTGCATCAAAATAGAATTTTTTTTCAACTTTTCGCGAACTTTTTATATTGAAGGGCAGGTTGTTGGCAGTTAAAATTCGATAGTTTTGGACATTTTCAATTCACTCGAGGATCCAAATTGGAAAAAAGGTGAAAGAAATTTTTTGAACCACGAAAAACATTTTTAGTTATAGTGTCTTCAGCAAAGTTTATTTATATTTTTTTGCATTTAAAAAGTATTAGTTGGGTGATTAATCCCTCTAAAGCTGAGAAGAAAGTTTTTGCTTATGTTTATGAAAATAAAAAAAAACTTTCTTTGCCAAAGTTGTTGAGAATATCTTAAGTATTAACTTCGCTGAAGAGACTATGTGTCTATCTGTCGATTTTAATTTACATTTGTGGAGATTTTTTTGATATACCCCTGAAAATTTCTTTTTTCAAAAAACTTTTCCTGGTAATTTTGTAGAATTTCAAAATGTTCCAAGATGTTGTTCAGCATAAGAAAATACAGAATTTTTGTAATGTAAGTTTATTTGTATCTCTTACAACTTAGAAGTTATCGAATGTTTTAGTGCCCAAAAAGCGATATTTTGGTACGGAAGCCGCAAATTTCCGCAGACGAATACCAATACGAATCTGTAAAACAAACACTATCAAAATCGTTTGGTGGGCTCTAGCTTACGTTCAAGTCAAATTCGAGTAAATTCCTTCTTTAGAATATTTTTCTTATCTTAGAGATGCTAAATATACAAAAATAATAATACTGTACTGTAAGACCTCCTTAAGGGAATTTTTTACTAAATGATCAGAACGGGTTATGAGGCTTTGTCGAGGAACTAAAGAAGAATACTTTAACCACTCCGGTTTATTAAAAAGAAAGAAAAAATATATGTTAGTCCAGGTGTTTGCGTTTCGACTTCGTCTCCTTAGAACCAGAAAAAATATGTGCTGATTTTGTCAATGTCATCGTTTTATCAGCCTATAATTCGCCAAGGGGCTGATAAAAACGGGTCTTCACTGTATTCAAAAAACGAATAAAACTCTATTATGAGGCCGTACATAAATTACACTACATATTTAAGGGTAAAAGAAGGAAGCATGAAGCATCTTGTTACATAGTGGAGAGAAGAAACGGAGGAGGGGGCTAAAAGTTTCCTAACTAGAAAAGGAAATCAAACATTGGAAATATGTATGTATATTCTCCTTTTCAAAATCCGAAATCTTCTGGTTTAAATTAAAATTATAATGAAATCTGTTAATCACCACACGACTTAAATGTGTAGTATAATTTGTGAATGGCCTAATAATGGTGGTTTAGTAGTTTTTTGAATATAAGTTTTTGCGTGCTAAAAATTACTAATTGCACAATAGCTCAAAATTTGTTTTCTTCATGGTCAAAACAATATTGATCACCTTTTTACCGCTTGGAAACACTGTGCACCTGGGACTCTTCTGTGCACTAACTTACTCGAAAAGTTGAAAAAATTAAATTTTGACACATCGTCGGACCCTTTTGCGTATTGAAATGTCCAAAATTATTGATTTTCAATTGCAAACAACTTTCCCTTTCCTGAAAAGTTGAAATAATTTCATTTTGACGCATCGTCAGACCCCGCTGTGCATAGAAAATGTCCAAAACTACTGATTTTCAACTGCCAACAACATGTCCTTCAATAGGTATTTATTTCTAAAAAATTGAAAGTTAACCGCATCAACTTCAACTCCAATAAACGGGAAAGTAACGCAAAATGTATCGCGATAACCGATGAACCGACGATGACGATGAATACGACGATACAATTATCGACGATGACGATGAAGGCGACGATACATTATCGTTAACGGAGTTTCCGATGATGATACATTATCGTTAACGAGTAACGCCGATAAATTATCGTGAAAAATGTATCGCATTAACAACCTACAACATTGATAATAATTTGTTTTTAATATTGTTTGCTTTTTTATTTTTTAATCTCTATTGGTGGAAAAAACAATGAATTTGAATTAAATAAAGGAAAGAATACACTTAAAAGATTACTTGTATATAACATTACTATTGCCTGCTATGCTTTAAAAATACCTATACATATAATTTCAGCAAGGTTTCATAAAAATATGATGAAACCGTATATTGCGTTGTGCTGTTTACTTTTTTATTTCCAACAGTGTATTATTTACTGTCTGTTACGGGAAAAAAAACTTTAAAATCCAATATGTTTATCTATCTGGAAAAGATATTCTTCTTCGCTGGCCTACAACAACTTCAAGGCCCCCTAGGAGGTCGCGGACACTAGGTAGAAAATCGTTGGTCTAGCTAATGTCTAGCTACTCTGGAGCAGGGTTGTTAACGTTGAATTCAACTTTACCGCCGACAACGATGAATTTAGCGCCATTATCGGCGATGATTTTTACGTTAATTTCATCGTCATCGTCAACGCACTTCGTTGAATTCAACGTTAGCTTTATCGGAAATTTTCGCGTTGAATTATATTCAAGGTATTTTTTTTGTCAGAGAAATTCTATAATTTATTCACATGAAGTTCAAATTTATATGTAAGATATATATTTAAGAAGGTAGGTATATTTTTAATTTTATTTAATGTACAGATTTTGAGGTTAGTTATTGGGACATTCATAACGTAGGCATAGACCCAATGAAAAAAAATACAAATCGCGCGATCTCGGTGACCAGTAGATGTTTCCTTTGTGCAAGTCCACGTGCAATGCCAATCGATCATGCAACCTTCGTACCCATGTTTATCAGCTGAATAGCAGGTTGCGTCATACTATTGCGAATATACATCGGTTAGAGCCGTGTTATTTGTTTATTTATTAATTTGTTGTACCATCACCAACGGACCCCTTGGCCCCAATGGTGGTTGCTTAACCTAATTATATTTTAGAATAGACATTATTTTGGCTTTTATCGAATTCCAGGTTGAAGTCAAAAGCCGTTGCCACACTGTTAAAAGCACGCTGAAGTCCGGTTAATTGGATAATTGGTTGAACGGGACTCGCAGATTATTGCGTAGAGCTCGAACGCGAGCTTGAAGATCCAGGCATTCGAGGATTGTAGGGTAATCCCCTTTGGCAGGCAGTAAGTCCGAGACGAACAAGGCTCGAGAGCGGTCCCTTCGGATGCTTAGAGTATCGAGCTGTATTAACTGACAACGGTCGTAGCTCAGCAGCTGAAATCTATTTTGCCATGGAAGATGTCGGAGTGCAAAGCGTATGAACCACCGTTGGACGGCTTCGATTCTTTCAACGCCATTTTGGTAGTAGGGGTTCCAAACAGCAGAACAATATTCTTCTAGTGCGCAATAGAGTGATTTTAAACAGTATACATCCCTACAGTTTTACGTTGTTCGGAAAATGAACCCAAGCTGTCTTGATGCCTTATCCACAATGGATGAAGTATGTGGTTTGAAAGTTAGTGCCGAATCCATGATGACTCCCAGATCTTTGACGTGAGAGTGTCTTGGAATACTCGAGTCGAAGAAATGGTAGTTAAACTGAATCGAATGGCGTTTTCTCGTAAACGTAACGATTGAGCATTTACTCGGGTTTAAAACCATTCTGTTTAGATCACACCACGTCTAAAGCTCTCCAGTTCACTCTGAAGAAACTTGGCATAGGTTTTATCTTGCATTCATCGAAAAAAATTCATGTCGTTGGCGAAATAAAGGCGGGGTTCTTGTAATTTGATGTTGACGTCATTAAAGTAGAGGGGTGTTAAAACTACTCGGCGCTCCTGGGCACTACTGAAAAGGTGCGAAACTGCTCAATACATTCAATGATACAAATAATGATTCTTTGTTGTATAGTACCTTTTGTACGAATTGTGATTGTTACATATTTCGAATGACGTTCAATGCAGTCAAGGAGGATGTATAAAGCGACCTGAGCTATGTACGTTAAAAAAATAATAATCCTACATTTTCATAAATCGCAGGAAGAACATTCAATGCTTTTCCTTGTTAAAGTTTGTTTAAAATTTCTTTCAAAGTGAAACATGAATATTTTGCGAATCTATAAATATAAACAGCACAACTTATTTCAAGACCAATCGTGTATGAAAGAGAACCGAATATAAAATATTGTGGCCCATAATTTGCCTTAACGATTGTCGTTTATCCGTAAATTGAGATTATGAATATGGGTGAATTGAATACTATTTTAAATTCTTTACTTCGCAACATAAAAACGTTTTTAATGGTAAATTTCCCATTATTCAAAAATTCTCACGAAGAGCCTATCTCAGGAAGAGGTGTCAATATGAAGCATCATTTGAAATCCAAAGTTTTGTTGATTTCTCATATTGTTAATTATTAAATTTATAAAATATTTGCCGGTACCAAAATTCTCAACAATCTGTTTAAATGCGACGAAGCTACTGCTTCAGGAGTGTACTCAAACTAGTTTTATTGCTGTTAAAATGTTGATAGCAAAACCTTTGTTTCATTCCGTGACTATGGCAGACCACATATGTAGTGCATTTTCTTTCCAATTTAAAAAATAACAGTCAGAAGGAACGCTCTGGTGCTGATATTTTCAGGCGACAATGATAAAATTATTTCGTTTTGCAAGCCTCACCCGTATTCATTTCATTGGTGATATGGCATATTTAATTAGATTTCTTTAGAAATCTTTTAGTTGTACTCGTGTTTGGATCTTTTTGGTACTCTGGTAGACCAAGGAAAATCAAGCTGCAGCCTTGCTTTTTATATCTAACATAATTGCGACCCGGTGTGTCCATGCGTTAAGGTGGTTCAGCCTTTCGACTTTAATAGAAGTAGAGAAATTTTCAAATTAAAAATAGGCAAAATTGTCGTTAACGTTAACGTTACATTTATCGAAGTGCGTTGACGATGAACGATGAAATTAACGCCAAAATCAACGCCGTTGAATTCAACGGAAAAATTATCGATTCAACGATATCGCGTTGAAACGATAACGTTGAATTTAGCGCATTAACAACCCTGCTCTGGAGCAATGAAAATACAGATCAAAATATTACTCACGGGAAATGCTTAATTCAGTGTGCAAGAGTCAGCTTATACAACTTATGTATGAAAAATTATATTAATATATTAAGATATTTTGAATCGTCAATGATCCCGTTTCGAGAATTCCATACTATTAAATGACAAAAACGGTGCTGGCCTCGTCCTTACAGTCATCGAGCCAGGCAAGGAATGTTAGCGTATTCAACTTTGCTATGGAGACAGTGCATCTCCACTTTTTAAATGGGAAGAAGTTTTTGTTAGTAGAAGGGAGCAAAGAGTTGCACAAATCTGGATTCATCTTGATAAGTTAAGCGATCTATGCAATTTTTTGTGAAGGAATTCCACGAAGATCCGTCCGAAAATATTTAAAATCGTGACCGACATTCTTAGATTCCTACGAAACTTTACACGTTTAACCGGCATGGAAGACTAAACATTTTCCACCATCAGTAAGATTATTTTGACGCAGGAGTATTTTTTTAAAGGGTGTAAACATTTCTACGTACAATAATTTCAATTTTTTTGTTCCATTACTGTATTTTATACAGCAAAACTTTCTGAGAACGAATTTCAGGGAATAAATATTTATGTACGAAAAAAATATATACTGAAACAAATGTTCTGTCATTTTTCACAAAAACAAAAATTTGTGCTAAAAACGTAAATTGCATAAAAGCCATTTTTTCTAATTCTTTATATTTTGTCAACAATAACCTAAAGAAAAAAGAAACATTTTGAATGTGATTGTATGATGGAGAATTTATCGGTAAAAATGATTTTCTTACAATAACTTTATACATGTTTTCAAATATCATACTAATTAACATAAAAAACTGTAATTTTAATATAGCATATAATTCTAAGTCCGTTTTTAATAAAAATTCATTTAACAAAAATCTTCCAAAATTCGATAGTTTTCGAGGTATTTGGAATTTTGTTCCAACAAAAACAGTTTATTCGTGTTATTATGCCTTTTTTAAAAGTTACCTTAGTTCGCGTTACCCCATCATAAAATGTCAAAAATCAAATTTCAATTTCAGTTTAATTGGATCATGGATTAGCTTTTAATAAAAAAAAGTTTTCCTAACAACAACTTTAGACATATTTTTTAATTCATACTATTTGCAGTCAAATATACAATTTTCGTTTTGAATATGATTCTAAACGCTATTTTAAAATAAAATTGTAACAACAAAAAATTTCTGAAATTTAGTAGTTTTCGAGATATTTTAAATTTTGTTTTAGCACCACAATTTTTTTTTTGCTTTATTACGACCTTTTCAGAAGTTATTCGCGTTTCTCCATCAACAATAAGTTTTTTAAAAGGCATATAACATTTCCTGTAACTTTCTCTTTTTGGCATCAAGCTGATATTGTAAACCATTTGTAAACCAATTGTGCTGCAAAAACAAAATTTAAAATATCTCGAGAACTACTACATTTCAGAAAAATTTTGTTATCACCATTTTAATTTAAAATAGCGTTAAGAATCATATTCAAAAAGAAAATTGTATTTTTGACTGCAAATAGTATGAATTATAAAAATATTTCAAAAGTTGTTAGTAAAACTTTTTATTGAAAGCTTCTTCATGATCCAAATACACTGAAAAAGATTCTTTTACGTCTTTAAAATGATGAACATTAAATTTTTGACATTTTATGATGGAGTAACACGAATAACTTTTAAAAAGGGCATAATCACACGAATTAACTGTTTTTGCTGGAACAAAATTGCAAATATCTCGAAAACCATCGCATTTTGGAAGGTTTTTGTTAAATACATGTAACAACAGTGTTATTCCATTTTATATTTCTCAAACTCCTTTGAAAGTTAAACAGACTGCTATTGTTGTAATTTTTCATATTATAATTAACTGTTTTCGACATAAATTTTCAATTAAGGGTTTTTTTTACTCATTTTAAATGAAAATTTCAATTTTTACGAAAAATTCCGCCTTTTTATGAGTTTGCACCCCCTTACTCAAAAATTTATCACAAAAACTCAACGAACAGGTTAGGTATTTTTTATATAGAATGTGTATGCAAAGTTTGAAAGAAATCGGATAAGTAGTTTTTGAATGGCAGGTAACACCGCAAATCATGTTTTTTTTCCAGAGACGTTCTACAAAAAGCTTTGTCACCGAGTTGTTTGTCGATATTTTTGCATAGAAAAATTACAGCTTGTTATTGAAATGATACACTATAATGTACAAAAGTTTTGATCAATTCGCTTCACGAAAAGTTCTAAAAAACTACAAGGGGCAGCCCTATAGGGTTGCACGAACTGTAGACGTAGGACTATACTACTTAATGTAAAATATTTATTTTCTTAGTACTTAGTGTGTGGGAAAAAACACCCAGACCGGTGAAGAAAAATCAAATTTTAGACAATATAATCATATCTCATGTATAGACCAAGCTTTCTAGTTGCTCTCAAACAGATCCTAAAAGTTCAAACACCCATGGATAACCCCAAGTTTGTAGATGTGTTTCGATGCCACAGGATTGTAAAATGGTTAATATTACGTCATGAAAATTCAATTCTTCCGTGACAATTTTTTTTGCCTGCAAAATGCTCTGTGTGTATGCAAAGCTCATGATTTGTTGGGATATTAGCATTGATCGGAAAATACTTTCCAACGCTGCGCATTGCATACATACAGGACATTTTGTGGGTCACCAGAAACTATTCATTTTACCCACTCGCTATAAACATGTCTCATTTTTGCACATGTTTAGAAATCAAGAATCATGTTTGAAAAAATGTGTTTATGACGAAGTATTTTTACGAGATATGTACAAAACATGTCTAACAAGAAACATAAGGTGATTGTAATATCTCATTCACTTATTAGTTAGAAAATAATGACTTTGCTTAACGTGTTCATTTTACCGCCAGTTCCCCTACCTACCAACACATTCGCACCAAACATTGAACCCAAGCGTACAATGCAAAATGAGTCAACGCTGATGATGATGGATAGAGCGAAAGAGACAACTAGTACCACCACGACACTATTAGCGCATTTCACCAAAGTTCCACGCGTCCTTTCCCGATTGAAAGGAACGGCCGCGCTTAGCCCATTTGTCATAATATCGTGATTTTGCATAGCAAAGGGCTGAATGATAACACATTTTGTTCCAAAAAACAGCCCTGCGTTATGCAACACTTTGTGCAGGTTGATTATACCAGTTGCAAGTGGGGCCAAATTCACCAAGTTCCGTAAAATTCCTTTTAAATTACAGAATTGATAAAATTGCTTAGATGAGCTAAACTAATTAATCAAATCCTCTTTTAAAAACTGTCCTTGCGTTTAAACCAAAATGGGAAGCTTATTACTACCACTCCATTACTTAATTTCAAGCGCAAATAGCAAATACATGTGCTAGTTAAACCAAAAATTTACTGGCAACATTACAGCGGCATTTAGGAAGCAGTTGGAGCGGTCGCCTGTTGGACGACACAGGGTAGCGTCCCTCCACACTAGACTTCTAGCTCAGCTACACTGGCTGTAAAAAACACAGCGCAGTGATCTGTTTCGCCAGCCGTTCAACAGGGAACTGAGCGTGTCTGGCCAAGTCTGTTCTTTAAATAGTCGATGATGACATCATTCATAGAAGCGTTGGGCGCTAGGTACACCAATCCGTCGTACAGGGCTTGGGAAGCGCTATCTTCTGTGTGTTAATGCGCGATATTTTGACAAGGTTGTATATTATTTAATTTTTTAATGCTATGATATCAAAAATCTTTGGGTTTATCTATTGGAATCTATTCTTAGAAGTATTTCGGGGCGATTTGTGCAAAAAATTTGAAAATTTATCGTGAGATGGCTGAATTATATGCGTTTAAAATTGGACCACTTTTCGTTACATACCATTTTTGTAGAATTTGCAGAGTGCACCCCCATATCGAAAACAAAGACGTAGTCCTACGTCAAAAAAAATTTCAACATCTCAATGAGCTTTCAATTTACTCCCACTGATAGCAAAATTAGTTTTCTGTTTGATGTCATAGGACAATTTTGCTGCTCTCCATTTTGATCTTTTAACCGTTAAAACGACCAAAACGACAACAACCTGAGTAATAATTTGCCGAACATCATAACATCAAGTTGCGTTTTAAACTTGTTGTCAAGCTCTGCTCGGGTACCCCCTCTTAAAATAAATGGAAACTTGAACCGAAATATTTGTACGACGATTGAGTTGGTCTAATGCCATCCTGACCTTGCTGTGATACGTTTCCTGCCGCTCCTACTACTCCGCTTGGTGGTCTGATTCGCTGTGAAGGTTTAATCACATTGGAGCAATGTGCGATTCCGAACTACTCTGATATCGATTAATCGATATGAAGCATTGGGAAACTGATAAAACAATGGCAGTATAAACTTCAAATTATAAACGACTTGTGATTCAAATTTCTGCCATTTTAAAACGCACTGAAAAGTTCCCGCGGCCTAGTGTGCCCATGCGTAAAGACGGTACTGGTTTAAAACCAACCAGCATACACCACGTGGACATGGTGTATGGTGTCGCGCGTCGGTGCTCGTTGGTTGCCTCTCGCAGTAGAGACGCACCCAATGTACTGTGAACAGTTATATGAATATTGGGCTGATATTTTTATGATAGGCAAAGGCTAACTTCATTGGCGACTCCAGGGGGAGACACGAGGGCGCACGTGCCCCTATTCAACCAGAAAGTTTTTCATCCTTATAGGATTCCTTAAGGAACATATAAAATAATTTCTGAGTTTGGTTTAACAAATTTCTCGCCACATTATGCGTCTGCTAGGAAATTCGATTCCAAGATTCGAAATTTCATTTTCCATACCGTGCATCAGGCACATTATTCCAAGAAGTCGGCCCCCCCTGTACCATCCGGCTGGAGCCGCATAGGTCAAACAAAAATGTTCTACGGCTGCTTTTCGTTTGGACTGCTCATGGAAATTTTTCTAACACGCACTTTTTTCGACACTATCTTCGAAAGCGCTTTTCACATATTAACGAATTATGTATTATTAGGTAGAACAGACATTCATATCTGTGAAAAATATTGAATTTCTTGGTTGAATTTTTCAAGAGACCTATGCGTATTAGGTATTCAGATTTTATCACGAACCATATGTCCATATTTCGAGTTTATAGTAGTAGGTTATATTGAAGTTTGATGGTTTGTAGCAAAATATGTTCGTAGCATGTTTGTAGCGTAATATGTGCCTAGTTAAAGTTTTTATGGGTTACATGTCCTCAAGAGCCACAATTGTAACCCTCCGTACTTTACACACACAAAACAGCAGAAATCAAAGACAAGTTCCTGCGTTTCGTTTCAAACACTGAAATAACAACCGAATCTAAAGCTATCGACTTTGCACAATGTTAGCCTTTATACCGAGATTTGGCTTACCATAAGACCTCCCCATCCCCCTCTTTGCCTTTCTCTCGGTATTCAATGTAAGCCATGGGGACATAAAATGCTACCACGAAACTTAAAACCACCGGCAGCTACAAAACAAATGCCTGCTGAAAATGGTAATCATCAGGAATCAGGAATCAGAATATATTGGCTCAAATGGCACGTTCCCCGTACATAGTCGGGGATTTGTGCCTTGCCGTGTGTTTTCATCATTTCCTGAGTGGAAGGAAAGGACAAGGAGGAGTGGGGAAGTAGAATTGGAAGGGTGGGAAAAATAACAGCACAAAACAAAAATAAACAACAGGTAAGTTAAACTCACAAGTAGTTCAACTTGCCTGCGAATAATCCTAAAGCTCTTTACCACATTGGATAAGAAACTTTAGTATGTCTCTGAGTTTCAGTCGACCAAACATGGTTTCGTCTATATAAGGACGGCTGAAGACTCGAAATCGCAATTGCGCTAGCGCTGGACAGTTGCATATCAGATGATATGAGGTTCCGTAGTCGGATTCACAAAGATCACATGAAAAAGACTCAGTGCGCTGAATAGTTGCCATGTGATAATTGAGTTTGCAGTGGCCGGTTAAAGCCCTGGTCAGCATGCCGCAGTGGAGCTTCGAAAAATGTAAGAGATTTTTCGAAACCACTGGGCATGGTTGTTCTAGAAACGCCTTTGTTTGGCGACACGTTTGTAGATTTCTCCAATAATTGCGGTGCTCGGACAAAGCCCAGGACCGTATTTTTTCCCTTATCCAACTTGTCGAAATTGGCAGGGCGGGCTCAGGACCAACGAAGTCAATCGCTGAACCTGCCCTGGCCAATTCGTCAGCCCACTCATTTCCAGCAACACCGCAATGTCCGGGCACCCAGACAAGGTAGATAGTGTTGACAATGCTTAGTTCTTCGATTTGGGTTCGGCACGCGATCACTAGCTTGGACCGGGATTTGTCTGAGCTAAGGGCCTTGATTGCAGCCTGACTATCGGAGCAGAAGTTTATAACTCTGCCGGACAAACTCAGTTGAAGGGCCGATTGCACCCCGCACATAATCGCAAAGACCTCTGCTTGGAATACAGTACAATATCTACCTAGTGAGTGAGATTGTTCCAATCTCATTTCACGACAGTAGACACCAGCACCAGCACGTCCCTCCATCAGAGAACCGTCAGTGTAACAGACTACTTGCGTTTGTTGTTGTCTTTCCATAAAGCCAGACAACCACTCCTCTCGAGAGGGAATCTTCACATGGAATGTCCTGTAAGGAAAACTACAAGTGAGTGTAATATCGCTGGGAGCAAGAATATCTTCACCCCATGTAACCATTTGTGACCACAATCGTATATGACTGGTAGCAAGATCAACATGATTACTGTTCCAAAGCCCAGTAACCTGCAGTCTGTATGCACATGATAGTGCTTCTTGTTTTAAGTGTATGTGTAATGGTTTGATATTTAGAAGTGCCTCAAGAGCAGCAGTCGGAGTCGTGGTGAAAGCACTAGTCAACGCCATGAGCGCCATTCTTTGCAGATGGTTTAGCTTTGACTGGACTGTCACCACCTCTCCCCTCCGCCACCACACAAGGCATCCGTATGACAGTATTGGACGTACAATTGTCGTGTAAATCCAATAGATGTATTTAGGTTTGAGACCCCAGGTCTTTCCAAAAGTTCGTCTGCACTGCCCGAAGGCCATGCACGCTTTCTTGACTCTGAACTCAATGTGAGCAGACCAATTCAGTTTGGAATCCAATATGACTCCAACGTATTTGACTTGATCCGCACACAGTAGCTCAGAATCAAAGAACTGCAAGGGACGAACCCCGGTTGTTATTCGCTTCTTCGTGAAAAGAACCATTGAAGTTTTGCTTGGGTTAACTGATAGTTCAACTTGTCGACACCACTGTTCGACAGCTCTTAATGCCTGTTGCATCAAGTCAAAGATTGTTCCGATGCAAAATCCAGTAATTAGTATTTGGTAATCGTCAGCAAACCCGTAGGTTGGAAACCCAAGCTCATTGAGTTTCTTCAACAAGCCGTCAGCTACTAAGTTCCATAACAAAGGTGACAGAACGCCGCCCTGAGGACAACCGCAAACACTCAACTTCCGTATCTCAGCCTGTCGCAGTGACGAGCAAAGCATGCGGTTACTAAGCATTGCGTTTATCCAACCTGAGATACATGCAGGTATCCCATGACCGCGCGTCGCTTCCAGAATAGACTGGAAGGACACATTGTCAAAAGCACCCTCAATATCTAGGAATACACCCAAGCTAGATTGCTTGAGCGAGAAGGCTTTCTCAATGTTGTAAACAACATCGTGAAGCAGAGTGATCGTGGATTTCCCACACTGATATGCATGTTGCATTTTGTGCAGTGGATATTCAACTAAACTAACGTTCCTGATGTGATGATCGATTATCCGTTCCAAAGCTTTCAGAAGAAAAGAACTTAAGCTGATTGGCCTAAAACTCTTGGCTTCTTCATAGCTTGAGCGCCCCCCTTTGGGAATAAATCTAACAGTTATTTCTCGCCATGCTTTCGGGATATACCCGGTAGCAAGACTGGAAAGCAAAATCTTTTTCAAGACATGTTTAAGAATATCAAATCCCTTTTGCAGTAGCACGGGAAGTATCCCATCTTTTCCGGGTGATTTGTATGGAGCAAAGCTGTCAACTGCCCACTTGACCGATTCAGTGGAAACCAATGTGCGTGCTAACGCCCACGAGTCCGAATCACCAGAATGAGATCTGTGAACGTTGATCAACTCCGGATCGATACAGCCTGGAAAGTGTGTGTCGAAGAGACAATTAAGAACATCTTTTTCGTCCGTCACATAAACACCATCTCTGGTTTTCAAGGAGTTCATCTGAAAATCATTCGATTTGGAGAGAATTTTATTTAATCTGCTAGCCTCGTTCAGACTAGAGACATTAGTGCATAGGCTTTGCCAGCCAGCCCGTTCTGCAGATCTAAGACATTTCTTATATGCACTACGAGCTGACCTGAAAGCCCTGGAGTCATCACGCTGACGCCGATTCCAAGCTCTTCTCATAACTTTCTTCATTCTTTCAAGCTCAGCCCTCCACCAAGGGGTTCCCCTAGTCGATTTAACAGTACGAAGTGGACAAGCTTCTTCGTAGGATGCTAATATGAATGAGTTTGTCGTATCCACGACGTCATCTAAGTCGTCTAGTTGACTAATTGTTGGAAAATATCCATGAAATTTAGTCGCCAAGTTTTCCAAAAAGAGGTCCCAGTTTGTAGATTTAGGATTACGATAGGTCACCACATTGAAGGTGACATCAAAATGCTCGAAAAATATATATTTATGATCGGATAGAGACGGTTCAGTTTCATTTGGAACCTGCCAATTTCCCAGTTCATGCAAAATTCTATCAGAGCAAAGTGTTATGTCTAACACCTCCTCCCTCCCAGACCTCGCAAAAGTTGGTCGGTTTCCCACATTCAGAATATGGAGATTTGTACTACTTATGTACTCCATCAGTTCAGAGCCTCTCAGATTGATGTCTGAGCTGCCCCAAATGATGTGATGAGCATTCGCATCACTGCCGATAATGAGCGGAAGCCCATTTCTGCTACAATATGATACAACGCTTTTGAAATCATCAGAAGGAGATGATTCGTTATGCGGTAGGTATGCTGAACAATATATATATTTTTTGTCTACGTTTTCGACAGTCAATGTAACTGTGACAACACAGATATCGCGAGTTGTGAGCTCCGATATGAGACACGCGTCAATAGCCTTATTTGCAAGAATGCAAGCACGAGGCATTTCACGTGGGTTAGTCATGCCTGTCTTGTTGTAAGCAATGAAGGCAGTGTTAAGTAACTTTCCAAAATAGAAGTTTCCTTTATGGAAATACGGTTCTTGAACCAATGCTATGGAAGCTTTACCTTCCTGCATGAGTCGAGATAAATTCATAGTTGCTGTACGTTTATGTTGGAGATTGACTTGTGCTATTCTAACCATTTTTGATTAGAGAACTGTACATTTCATCTCCAACACAAATTGCACAACAACTAGAGGACACCAAGCGAGTTGGGATGTTAACGCATTTAGCGAGCCATATCAGATTTAAATGGGACATGATCATTTGATTCCCACGATTTGCGAAGAAAATAATGGTCCACTGTGTCAGAGATTCGCATAACACAGCAAGGGCAAAACCCAAAATGCTCCGTGCGCGACTGGCATATTTTAGACCCTCCAATCATTAAGTCCTCGGCACGGAACTACACCTTGACTTAGGGTCTCCTACTTTCAGTCGCCTCCTACGACATGGCAGCCTGTTAGCCTTTATACCGAGATTTGGCTTACCATAAGACCTCCCCATCCCCCTCTTTGCCTTTCTCTCGGTATTCAATGTAAGCCATGGGGACATAAAATGCTACCACGAAACTTAAAACCACCGGCAGCTACAAAACAAATGCCTGCTGAAAATGGTAATCATACTGCTGCCTCCCAAGACAACCGCGCTGGGTTGAATTGCAACCTTTTAGCGTTCTTCCCGAGCAGGTGTCCCACCGGGAAGAACTCACAAAGTGAAATCAACACTAATTCCTCGTAATCCGATTTTTCATTTCGAAACACCGAATATGAGTAGGGAAAGGGTTTGTATCGTGTGTCGTATTATTGCAATTCTTCGCCCTCCTCCTGGCATTGCTAGTATCGTATATTTGCGGAATAGGCGGTGTACCTCCAGATATTGGTACGACAGTTTTAAATGAGAAAAGCTGATAAAGCCGACTCACTTTCCGAAAACTTTGCCATGCTTGCTTTGCCCAGGTACGCACATAGCTTTATATATACATACATGCTAACGACGTCGAGAAAAGCTTAGACTTGATACTTTAACCTACAAACGTTTCGCTCCGTTTACTAGTCTGAACTTGGCTTCCGCAGCATTGCACTGCCATTAACCCGAGAAAACGAGCAATCTGATGATAATACATACAAGGCAAGACGATTCGGGAATTAGAGAACGAAATCCGCACTTTATCCTTATCAGCAATATATTCATTAGTGAGAGGAAATAAGCGCGGCTAAGCTGGAATTTCGGTGGCAGGCACGTATTTTCGATGGCAATACACGCACGTGGTGGCGGCGTTGCGGTTTTCGCGACATCAAGTGTGGTTACCTCGCGGGAAAATTTAAACACACCGCGTGGTAGTATTGTGTGTTATTCGATTCGAAAATTTATAGCTTGTGGTTTTGATCGATTTTTAATTGAAAGTTGAGGGCTTTCGAGCAGGTGACCGAATTGTTATCGCCTCTATGTTTGCCATGGTGTTTACGGGAGTAACCGAACTGGCGCCCCTACACAATGCTCACCTGAGTGCTGCTTGATTAATTACGCCGTCGAACCGAATGGAGGGAGTCTTGTGGTGTAACACTAATGGCTAAGTTCACGTTCCATCGTTACCGGTTGTAATTAGTGGTGGAGATATTTGGTAATGGTTACCGTTGTGTAGATTGAACGGTTTCGTGGATAACTTCAATTGAACTTGGGCAGCTTTGGGTATTAGTAGCTAGAGTTATCAATAATAGATTAATTTATTCATTACAAAATCCAATTACAGCTTTCCGTGTTTGACGGCTCAACAATGTCAGCTTGTTGGGTTCTGTATTAAAGAGTGATTATCGTGTCAACACCATCTTTTCACAGTCGTGCGCAGCCTTTTTATTATACGCGGGGAGGGAGGCTAACAGCTCAAATATTTTCAGTTTTGAAAAGCCCACATAATCGGATAGGTCGAAACAAAAATAGTTATATTACTTCTTTTTTTCAATTCTATTTTCCGGCAACCACTGTCCGCAATGAGTACCTACAACCAACGCCAGAGAGGTCACTTCATCATCTGGACACAAGATATCTGTTCAGCAACACACGGACCAACGACTTTACTTGCCTTCCGAAGGAAGACGTGACCGCAGATTATTCACCTCAAAAAAATCTCAACGACCTCGGTTAGAATTGAACTAAGGTCCATTGGGGTGAGTAGCGGTCACACTACCACTGAACCACTAGCACCGTCATCTATTTTACTTAGTTGTTGCAATTCACGTTTTTATTTACTTCCTAAATCCAGAAACTGGATCGCCAAAAAAAAGGTTGAGGTTTCAAAAATTGACTATTTTTCAATATATTCCTTGTTTGGACGTGAGTCTTTGTTTTTTCCTTTCTTAAGGATTCTTTATGAACGTGTCCACTGGAAAACAGACAGAGAAAGAATGACCGAAACAGTGAGAATGAAGAAACGGTGAAAACTCACCTTTATTGGAAACACTGAGAAAAGATATGTCCTCAAGCAGGAATCGAACCTGCGATCTCCCAGTCTCTAGTTGGGTGCGTTAAGCACTCCTCCATCGAGGAACTGTGATGATGCCATCACATGTTCCCAACAGTTTTTTGTGATCACCGCTGCAGCCTCCAATACCTCCAAATTGACCCATCGACCCCCAATGTCTCCTATAAGCAGATCGTCAATTTTTCAATCACTGATAAGTCGTAAACTATTTGATTGAATTTTTACGAGTAATAAAAGTTCTGTTTTGTATAAGCTAACCTGGAAAATTCACGTTGCACTGGGGTACAAATGTACCCCAAGCCTTCTTAGAGCCGTGTGAAGACGAGAATTCGGCATTTATCGACCTGGGACCCTAACCATAATTCAATTTAGAGTTCCTAGTAAGAGTAGGAAAAGGTGGTATAGCCAGTTTGATATAAGCTTTCGTGGGAGCAGATGTCAAAGTTGGTGTGGGGTACATTTGTACCCCAGTGTACGATTGCCGTTAAGGTGAAGATATGTGGAAGCCAGGAATGCACGCTTGTTGCTAGGCATCGACTCGCTTGTTTACATTGAGAAAAAATGGAATTCGAAGTGAAAATTCAAACGCACAAATTAGAGTTCCCGGCCATTTTCCTTCCGTCATCTGCACAGTGGCAGAAAATTTGAAGGTTTGTTTGTAAACGATTAAAGTTTCGCTGGTGTTTTATGCAGTGGTGTGTGATTAAAGTGCATTTGAAAAAGTGCAATAAAAATGGGAAGAATAAAAATAAGAGTGCTTCGAAAAGAAACCCCAAGTGAAGAGGGGTGATATTTTCGCACAAAATAAGAACTGCAGAGAGCATTCCGTCAAAAACTCGAGTTTATTGTATAGGAAAATGTTCTAGCTTCCTCAAGTAGCAGTTTCGTGGCACACCGGCAAGGTTAGTGTGCTGAAAAACATGGTTAGACAGGGGAGAGGGGTGTGTGTGACGTAGGAGCTATGTTGTGGCTCGCTTGTATAATGTCCTTAATGTTTCGTCTGTCAGTGCAAATATGGCTCGTGACAATACCAGTTTAAATACTGGTTGTTTTACTACATAAGTAACAATTAGTGTTACACAATTGTTTTTAATCATTTATTCAATTAATTTAATTTAGTTTTGAAGTAGAAAATAAATCGTTCTCATTTTTGCTGATTTTTATTGTTTTATTGTTTATTTTTTATAGTTTTTCAAAACAATGGCTCGCAAGTATAATTTGCACACAGTAACTGCTGTAACAGTAACGTTGCGTG
The DNA here is from genome assembly GCF_030247195.1 of Topomyia yanbarensis. Taxonomy (NCBI): domain Eukaryota; kingdom Metazoa; phylum Arthropoda; class Insecta; order Diptera; family Culicidae; genus Topomyia; species Topomyia yanbarensis. The sequence goes on along the minus strand of NC_080671.1, from coordinate 320,912,502 downwards.
TTACCAATGTACTACTGGTTAGAATTCTTTTTTTTTCATTTCAATTTACATCCCATTTTGTGGTATTTTCCAAAACCCGATTTTTAAACTTTCACTCTTCCAAATAATTTTACTTTTCCAATTCCAAATTCCATTTTATTGCGTTTCCAGGCCATTCTTTCAACGTTTAGAATCATTTGCAAAGTTATAGTAATTTTTGTAAAAAAAGCAAATCCGCGATTTTTTTCACTTTTTTACATTTCTTATAAAAGAAATGTATAGAATTCGCTCAAACTTTCAAGATTTTTTCCGAGGCCCGGAGGGCCAAGTCTTATATACCAATCGACTCAGCTCGACGATTTGAGACAATGTCTGTGTGTGTGTGTCTGTGTGTGTGTATGTAACGGACAAATTCTCATTCGTGTTTCTCAGCAATGGCTAAACCGATCTTATCCAAATCAATTTTAAATGAAAGAACTAAAAAACAGTATGAACGCTATTAATTTGTTTTTAATTCTGATGTTTAGTTTCCAAGATATGAATGTTTGAATGCGTAAAAATGGCGTTTTTTGCATTTTTTTCAAAATATCTGCCGAAACTGACAATATAGATTAACAATTTATATGTTTTTAGACAGCTTTAACGAATACCTTTCGAACAAGCTATAGATTGTTGAAATCGGACTATTATCAAAAGAGATATTTATAATTAAATGCGGACGAAAGATTTTTATCATTTCCAATTGCCAGAAATATGACCAAAAACATGTAATCTATTATTAACGCCAAAACGGCTAATTTTAGGTAAATAGTATCTTCGGAGAATTTAATGGAGGTAATATGCCCTTTCTTTTGGTATTGTGCTTTTGCTGATTAATCCCCCTATGAGTGAGATATTTTCACAAATTTTCTTGGAAGTGATTATATCGAAATGATGTCTTCAGCAAATTTGTAGCTCTTACTTTTGCGAATAACTTTACTGAAGACTTCAAATATCTATTTTGAATACTTTAAAAGTTATGGATTGTTGTTTGTGGATTACCTTTTGTCGCCTATTTATTGTTCAATATAGTAATAATCCATTGAAATAAGCCAAACATTATTACGATAAAACGAATTTTGTATTTCATTTTTCTATCTACAACCGCTAGAAATAATCACCGAACACTTCCAAGTTGTCTGGAAGGAACTTGATAACTTATCAGTGCAAAAATGTTCATTTGTGCGAACCTTCTGACTGCAATTTTTCTAACTTATGACCATCGGATCGATCTGAAACATATCGGAAAATGAAAAGCGAAATAAATAACTCCAAGCAACGGCGTAGCCAAGAGAAGGTTTTGGGGTTTAACACCATACAACCCCCCCCTCCACCACACCCAAAAAAAAATATTGGATTGAAGTTGAAAATTTATTGCTGCAGACTGATTTAATTCAATTTTACAATAACAATTATCTGATCCGTAGATTGATAACCTGTTGTTGTAAACATCATGAGGACTTTTGATAAATTGTCGGAATGTGATCCTGATATGTAACTGATCTATTGGTCTTGATTTCACAGTTGTCTAATTGCATCAATATCAAATTCCTGCCTGAAAACATTCCAATAGAAAATTCCAGAGTTCTGTAATCAATCATAATCCTCAGATTTATTTTAAAAATTGAGCTCGTTTTTGTAGAGATGTACTGTAATTAGGGTCTTTATTTAATAGGAAGCGAAGTTAAAATTGATTTAACGTCTATGAAACATAGAACTGCTCACCAAAAAGATGCATAACTTTCAACATTTGCTAAAAATGTTTTTGCCTTTCTCATTCACTCTAAAATTCGTCAATCTAATCCCGACACGGAGAGCCGAGTGTCATATGCAAATCGACTGAGTTCGTCGAGATCGGAAAATGTCTGTGTGTGTATGTGGAAAAAATGTGACCTCTGTTTCTCAGAGATGGCTGGACCGATTTGCACAAAGTTAGTCTCAAATGAAAGGTACAACCTTCCCATCGGCAGCTATTGATTTTTTAATTGATGGGACTTCCGGTTCCGGAGTTACGAGTTGAAGAGTGCAATCACACAGCAAATTTCCATATAAACTGAAATGAAAAATTTTCAAAATCAAATTTGTATTTTTGATGCCAAATGACTTTAAAATGCATGAAACATTGAGATGTTTGACAAAAATTGACTTTTTTGGACTTTGGTACATTTTTGTCTTTCTCATATAGAAAGGTTATGCAATCACTCTAAAAATCGTCAATCATACCGGCCCGGAGGGAGTATGCAGTGAAGGGTTGCTACTTTAAAATTAGAACTAGTTTAAAATTTCATAACAAGTTGAAAATTTTCGGCAGGACCTGGATCTCCCGGATCTTTCTCCTTGATCCGCCGCTGGTTTCAAGCGATGTTTCAGTATCACATAGTATCTCAAGATCGTGGCTGTCGATCCGTTGTATGTATGTGCAAATCGTGCTGAACATGTAATATTCATTTCCACCATTGTATTGAACATAACCAGCCATGGAATCGTAGTCTGGACAAATGAGACAAGCACAATTGCACCATTAGGTGGATTAAAACAGGTTTTTATTTTGGGAATGCGTCGAGTTGAGACGAAAACGTAATATGATTAATAACGAGGATAACAATTTCCGAATGTAGAGAGAAATTTATGAAAAATGACGCTTTCCATTCGACTCTAGCAGGTTCTGATCGATTTTGATGAGCATTTGATTTTTGTTGTATGACCAATTATATGTATAGGTAAAATATTCAAAAACAGTAATTTAAGGTCAAGATAGCATCATTTTGAAACCGCCAATTTCAGAGGTTTAGTATCTTCGATGAGTTTTACAAACATTAAACAGCGCATCATTTGATAAAATAATTTTGACGGTATATCGTCCAAGAAGTATTTATGGTGAATTTTCTCAGGTTAATATTCATGACTACAATAAAGTCTCAACAAATTCGCTAAAGGCACGAACTCTGTTACTATTGTCTGAAAAATTAATTCTGCATAATTTTAAAACTTCAAAAATTACGGTTTCGGAACTATGCCGTTTGGACAGTAAGATCGATTTTCACCAAACCCCCACCAATTGTAAAATTGGTATTGTAAAAAAACGTAAGGGCGATACTTCAATGCTGATAAGTGGGACCGAAAAAGTAAACAATCGTCAAAGGGGCGATACTATCATTTTGTCAATTTCAATAGCAAACACAAATTTTAATTTAATAATTTTAAATACTTCATAAAGTTTTGGGTTTCGATCACTGAATCATGCAATCTAGGATGTAAAAAACACAATAGTTCTTAAAAAGGAAATAAAACCAAGTCTGGAAATATTCACTGTTGATTTTCTTTGAATGGTGTCAATGCTAGTATCGCTTTTCTCAAGAAAAAGTGTTGATTTCTTAGTTCTCAGTCACGTTGGAAATTTGAGTAAAGTATAAACCTCAAGTCGATTAAAAAAAATTCGATTTTTTTGGCACAGTACAATATATAATCCCTTTAGGAAAATTCAGTTTTCCCACTACAATGCATTGATTGAAGAATTTAGATATTTTATTAACAGAGCATTAGCAATAATTCGTTTGTATGTCTAGTTTATGGGCCATTTTTTCGCTTTCCCATTGATTTGGTTTGAGATCTATCCCATGTAGTATGTGTTATCAAAAACATCGCGAAGCATCAAGTTCTAAATGTTCTCAAACGATGTAATATCCGAAGAGAGTGATAAGAGTTATAAGAAATGTCCCATCACACTGTTAGGTGGATTAAAAGCGTTTTTGGTTATTGATTCACTTTCACTTTCACTTACACAGCTGTTTTCACAATTAAAATACGAAAAAAATATTTATAAATTATAATTTATTGTAGTTTAAACATTGTAGGTTTTGTGGTTTTATCCTCTTGAATTAAAATTCGAACCTCACTTGAACCCATCAATCAATACATCCTTCTATCGGTAGTAACCAGGTGGTCGTATGCTTCATTTTAAATATCTCCTGGAAACTAATTCGCTCTATGGTTGTCCAAGCGTACATAACAATTTTGTCTAGACTTTCTCGTTGTTTTAATATTCTTCTATGGTGAGCTCGAGAAGTCACTAAGTCTCCGGGTGGCCGAGCACCCAGAGACTTCAAACATCTTAAATTGCGCGCACTACCTTTTGTGAAACCTCTATACACACTAACAAATATCCTCCTCCCGTGATACTTGTGGAGTGCGCAATAGTATATACAGACTCTAGCAAAAGCAAGTATCGGACTAACATTCCCTCCCTTCCTTCTGTGATCTACGTTCGGGCCTGGCCGACGCCGGTATTAATAAAAAATGAAGATTACCAGCAGTTTCACATTGAAATATGCTAGTCCCTAGCATAATTATGTACTGATTCCTTGAGTAACTTCAGCTAGTCCAGATCGATAACGGAACTTTGGGCTTGATACGTATCTTAAACTTCTTAACAAGTTGCTGCTCAACATCACCGGCTAGTTTTTACCAGTAGCTGGTCATTGAAATAACATCCTTTGCTTTCTTTCCGCTCTATACATTTATAGCGTGCTTATATGCCGATTGGATGGAATTCCGGGCAATTTAAGGATTTTATGCCATTTTCGGGGGCTACTGCCCAAATCTGACCAAAACTTGGTAAGGTTCAGTGATTCAATTCACGTTTGTCAAACTTTCGATAATATATAACTCAGTGATTGTTGTAAGTTGTAATGACCATCAGAGTCTGACTACCGTAACTGAAGATTCTTTGCCAGATCATCAGCTTACTGGCAAAATTGTCTTCAAAAACAACTTTATTTTTTTCTCGTGACCTTTATCAATGCAAAATATCCGTCCTGGCAGCTGCTCAAAGTCAAGTTTAAGATACGTTTCATCGTCCTTATAGATGCATCCGTTGAATTTAGTCAGTTCGAGCAAACGAAAAGCCCCCATAATCATGGTACAAATTTTCCCCATCTGCATGGTGTTTTGATAGTGTTTGGAATGGGTTCAACCCATGAAAACCACACAGCAAAAAAAATCGTGTAACTTTATGTCTTGCCAGATGCACATAAAAGGAACGTCCCAATTTACACAAATTTACATGTAATTACATGTAAAAATGTGAATTGTACGGCTTTTCTTAGATCATTCAGCCTAAGTTTTACATCAAAAGAGTCACAATATTTAATTTTACATATCATTGCATGTAAAATCCTAATATCGGATGGAAGAATACGTCGATACGTTGTTTACGTCAAATGTAATTTTCATTTTTTCTAATAGTGATGGCCCAGGAGATTACATTTAAAAAGCATGTTCTGGTGTATTTGTGGGTTTTTGAGATCATTTCATTGTGTTTTGAGGGTTGTAAAATTTAGCGCGGACTATGTTCATTGTATTTTTTTGGAGTTGCATGATGTATGAACTTATGAGAATTCGCTCGGGAGATCCAGCTTTCAGGCCCGTGGTTTTGGCCATTAAGTTTTATTTAATGAAATAATGAATAATGAAATGAAAATCAATAGAACAGTAGTATGAACTGAACTCGAAGGGGGGGAAATCCAAACCATCATGAGAAATTGGTTTTCTTTCCTGAATTTGTGCAATCAGAATCTATTTACTGTGTTCAGTACAGTTAAAGAACACACTTTGGATAAGCCTTTTATGTGCTAATCAAAGCATGAATTATCATTAATACTATTTAAGGTTCAGTTGAATAAATAGTTACTTACATTTTGCGGTATTCAATAAATTTTTCTTCCTCCAGTTTAGCGACTTTTTTGAGCTTTTTAATCAATTTCTATTCCTTCTTAACACATGTAATGCTTTATTCGTGTCTGCGTTGGTGCTATCCGTGTACGTTGACGGTATTGATGGCTCTCTGGACGGCCAAATGAATCGATTCCCAGGGCTCCCTTGCCCCCGAATCAGAAATATCTATAACTCTCAACCGGTCCTATTAATCTTTTAGAGATTTCCAAAGACCTGACAGAACGGTTCTCTGTAACCGAAATATCAAATGTCTGCCCAGACAAGATCAGAGTCGTTTTATCTAGCTCAAAGCAGCTAATCGTTATTGCTTGCTGCGAGTACTTTACACGTGACTATAATGTGTATATTCCAGCTGTAATGGTAGAGACGGAAGGTGTCGTGAACGACGAAAGTTTGACAAGCGAGGATCTGCTGCAGAACGGGGTTGACTGTTTTAGAGACCTTCAGTTGATGGAAATACTTGACTGGAAGCGTTTGCACTCCGTTTCCGTCTGCCTGTCCGTCCATTTATACCCAAGTAACCATAAGCATTAAGCCATTGCACTATATTGGCTATACATTTGCACTAATGTTGCATTGAAACTCCATTACAGCATTAACAATGCAATAAAACTCTATATTACCATCAATAATGCATAACTGCACAGCCGACATATGGCATTATCGGTTGCTCTATATGCGTATATAAAGCTGATATAACGCGTACATGCTTCAAGGATCTTTAAAGATATAATGCTATTGTAATGCTGTGGGTTTATTTGTTATGCAACTCTTCTTGAATACTATATTCGGCATATTTCATTTCAATCTAACATATGCAATATAGTCCTGGGAGCAAACGCAGCGCACTTACCGTGAAGGACGAGGCAAGGTACCTCAGTTGGAGACTTACTAAAGGTAATTTTCGTAACATTGTCATATCATGTCAGAACGAAAACCCATTAAGGATGTTCATTACATTAGTTGCATTAGAAGAGAGACAATTACGGTTTTAAACAGAACATTATTTTATTTTAATTTTTTCCCTTTTTGCTCATCATACCGAAAGGAAATATAAGAAATGGTTTTAAAACCATGGCGGACAATGACAGCCAGCTGAAGCTTTTTAATAGCATTAGTAATGCTAAAATAAGGTTTTAAAATTTGACATTTGTGCGCTGGTGCTATATAATAGCATTAGTGCTGCAGAAACGAGTTGTCAATCTCTGCACAGTAATAGCACTATATTTCGCCTTTTCTGGCATAATACCAGCATTATATAAGTAGTTAGGGCTTCACAGCGCTATAAGACTGCATTATATGTGGATCTAAAGCAGATATTAGGCTACGTTATAATGCTTATTGGTTACTTGGGTAACGCGGGTAATAAATTGCACTAAGTGTAAACAATTGAGTCTCAAATCCACCCATTGTATATTTTGATTATTTTTATTTATTTTCATTTTAGGAGCAGGAAAAAGCCTCCTGGACTGGAATTGAAAGGTGGTTATGGAAAAATGTCAAGTGGGTTTTTCTTTCGTAAAAATTAATGCTGAACACGAGTTTTGAGTTTGTTTTTCGATATTTTTGCTTTTGAAAAAAATACAGACATCAACATGAAACACGCTTGGGTGCACGATAGCTCAGCTGGTTGGGGGCACTATAGGTCACTACTGATCGTCTCACAGCTAAGCAACCACGTGAGCCGGAATGAACAACTTCAGTTACACACTCTGGCGACCTAGTCGTCCAAAGAGGTCATTCGCAGCTGCCGAAAAAACATATCTTTTCAACATTTCCTTTCGCGGTTTTTAATGATTTTTCGCATCATTTGCCACTTCTCGCTTTCTTACCTGGATGACATCAATTTAATTTTTAAATAATCTGCAGTATTAATACTCTTAAAATAACAGTTGAACCGTTGATTTTCTAGGCGCGTACAATGTTTAATTTAACCTCGAATATAGTGACCTCTCGTATCCCCAGATTTTAAAAACATCGAAAAAAGAACCTTCATCCTATTGGATTTAGCTTGAAAAATATTTAGCCAAGCATGAAACCATTATTGCTAAAACTTTTTAACGAGTGCATGTTTGTCAAAATCGGGGCAAAAATACCATCGCACGATGTCGCCAAAGAAAACTGACCTACTTGATCCCACTCTACTCTACCTGTTTCCACTATGAGCTATTTTTTTGTGGGACAGTGCTTTGGCTATTAAGGGGGTACTCTTGTATAATTGTGCAAAAAGTACCTAATGTTAGATAATTTGTTTCTGAAGAAGCAAAATGACTCAGACATGTGCGATATTCTACAAAATGTTTATTAAGGCTTCATCCATAAAATAAAAATTTTTGAATGTAAGGTGTCGAAAATGGCGTCCAAAATGGCGACTCCAGCAAAATGTGTTTTGAAAAACGACCTCCACTGTGGCACGATACAGGTCGCAATTCATCGTCTATAAGCAGCAAACCAAAACGATCTTGAAAATTACATTCCGTAGAGGCACCCCAACCTAAAAATCATGAAAAAATTTAATATATATAAACAAAATGGCGGTCATTTGAAAATGAAGTATCGTTTTTTCGCATGATTTTTCCACTTTTGCCGGCTGTAAAAAATCGTTAATAATCAAAATATTGCGATTTTGTAGGTTACAGCGCCCGAGAATGTTGTCTTCTTTTAGACGTGCAAAACCCGAAGTTGATTGGTTGAGTGGTTCAAAAACGAGAATGCCCGCAGATTCGAAAAATCTTGTTCCGAGAAAGCCGCCATTTTTAACACCTTACGCTCGAAATTTTTTATTTTATAGATGAAACCTTAATAAAAATTCTGCAGAATAGCGCACATCGTCGCTGTTGTGCTATCTTATGACAAGCGCCATTTAGCACATTTCGAGAAAAACGATTTTTAAAGTTTGAGATTGAATAACTTGAAACTTTGAAATTGTACAAAAAATTCAAAGAAGGCAATTGATGCTTCTATCTATTCTGTATTAATCTCTCAAATATTACGAAGATTGGTTGATTATGTTGCGAGTTTTCACTAAACAAAAGTCGCACTCACACGTGTCAAAGGTGTGTATTGATGACAAAATTTGTATAGCGTGTTATAATCGTGCATGGAAAATTTTCCGTAGAAAAAAATCAGCAATTATTAACTTTTATTCATATCTTTGGCTTCATTTGGTCTATAAACAATCGATGAGATGCATTTTGAAGGAAATGAGTGAGTGAATCTAGAAAAAATAGTTATTTTGGTTACAGTGTTGCCAAATATGCTACATTTCAAGTTTAAAACTTAAATTGCATTTTTCTCACAATTCGTGCATTTTTGTTTTGAAAATGATTATGCCATTTTGTTTCTTAGATAGTTTTACATATAAAAACATCTTTTACATCAAGATAATTTGAGCCAATCCCTAGATACAGTCATTTGAAGTAAAAAATTAAAAAATTCTCAGCACGTTTCTCGCTATATCTCAGTAACCAAGCAGATTGTCAAAATTCCGTAAACGCCACTTTGTAGAGATTTTTCAGACAAGTAATGAGGCATATTTAACTCAGTTTACCCCAAAATGGCGTTTGTCATAAGATAGCACAACAGCGACGACATGTCTAAGTCATTTTACCGCATCAAAAAAAATTTTTGAACATTAGTTACTTTTTGCCACAATTATATAAGAGGATCCCCTTAACGAAGTCGAGGCTGATGACCCACAAGAGGGAACATCTACTAGAAGTTATAGAAAGAGGAGGAACATTTCCTCCCCTAAACCTCCATGTAGAGGCCTAACGGTGTCCCTTGATGGGACTCCGAAAGTAACATTTCTTGGAAATGTTGCAACCAAACTGAAGCTGCTCCCGGTCTCGGATGATTAAGATCAGGAAAGGAGTTCCCGGAACAACAAACACTCGAAGTGTTCCGTTGTTTCAGTTTGAGGATAATCGCGGAACTGGAATTATCAAACTACTGGAATTATGTACTTTGTGGACTGGATAATAAAAACTTTCAATACTACTGATCCTATTAGAGGTCTGTTGTCAGCTGAAGCAGTTGACTCCTAAGTGACCCCTCCTTTCAGCAATTGCATCTTTCGATGGTTAACTCATCGAACGAGGTCACGGATGTGATAATTGTTCTACAGTGGAATTACAGAAGTATCATCCCGAAATTTGATTCCTTCAAAATTTTAATAAATAGTTTGAGTTGCGATACAATTGTATTATTTGAAAATTGGTTCAATTTCGATAGAGAGCTCAACTTTCACGCCTTTAATATTATTCGTTTGGGACGAGATACACCTTACAGAGGAGTGGTTTTGGGGATCAAAAACTAGTATTCCTTCCACAAAATGAAACTTCTCTCGATAACACGCATTGAAGTTATCGCCTGTCAAGTAAAAACCAAAGGCAAAGACCTTCGCATAGCGTCCATACATATTCCGCACAACACCGCGGTTGGGCACCGGCGGTTAAACGATCATAGAATCCCTGCCTGCACCGCGACTAGTTTTATGAGAATTTATCCTTCGCTATTGCACTACAGTCAGTCCCAATACTACTTTAATCTGATTAGCATCGATGATCACGAGTCAATAGACACAGAAAATTCGCCGCGAATCTATTCAGTTCCGTTATTGGTGATACTTCCGTGCATTAGTTTATCAATGCTTTGTATTTCCCTTTGATGGTCATTATTGTCGCTCGTACACGCGTATTCTACATACAATCCGATATAAAGAATACTTTCCTTGATCTATAACTTTTCCCGCTATTATAACTATTTGCCCATATTATGTGTTATCATTCGGTGGGTACCAACCCTTCTGCTCAATTGTTCAGATAAAACTAGCTTGACTAGGCAATACTCTCACGGCCTGCTGTCTTGAGTTCAAATAGGTTTTTTTTAGAAAATATAGGTTACTCTCGGTAGCCGGCTGCCAAGGGCATGAAAAAGTCAAAAACATCCAACTCCGTGGCGTGAGTCCGATGATTCGTCGACATTGCGTGTTGGTGAAGCATCATCACTTTTCTTCTACCGTATGCTTAATCCTTTCCCGTGACCAATACATGGAGGTGGCAGGCAATGTTAGCTACCATGCTGTTGAGGTTTTAATACAGTAGCACTTCGCAAGCATTACGCTGTTATATCTTGTCATATGTATTACACCAGTTGCTTGTCCACACTAAACCAAGTCCTGAATAAGATCCCAACCACGTCGGCGAAAATAAAAAAAGCATCGACGCAGTTTTTACGTGACTATACTGTCGAAATCATTTCACCGTTTCTAGAATTAACGCAGTCGAAAAGAATGAATTTATTTTGATATGGTTCACTTATTTTGTAATACTTTATGGTAAAGATCAGATTCGAACATCAATTCATTACACTGCGGATCGTGTTGCTGAATGCTTTACTTTGTACCATTTCTCTACGTCAATCATCGGCCGCATCAAAGCTTCCCCTTCCGGCGTCTACTTTCACAACGATGATGTTACATGCTTTGAACAAAAGCGTTTTTTCCCACCGGAACACCAATAAATGGTCTGAAAGGGGTATAACATCCAAATCGCATTTTCCACCCACCTTCTACAATTGATCTATCGGTGCAGTCAGTGATGGAAACAAACGAAACTAATTAAATTAGTTTCCTTTATCGACACGCGATCTGTTCTACTCAACCGAGTCTCGTCGGCGGTCGTTTCTGTAGGTATCCTTCGAATTTTAATTGTTTTATTGCCTTTTAAGCAGACTGGTGAAGCGATTCTTCCGTTGGTTGTTTCCACTCGACTGGCGAACCACTCAGGTACGGAAAACAATGAAAACAGCATATTGCAATGTGAAGCTTTTACTTATCTTACAAAAAAAGCACATGAAAATGATTCAACTGGGTGCAGAATTTTTCATAGATGCAGAACATTGAGTTTCATTTATCAATCGATCCAGCTTGATAAATTAGAACAATGTCTGTAAGTGTTCATATATACGTATTTAACATTCTGAAGTTATGATTGATATATTTTCATAACCCCCACTAAGCTTTTCGATTGTCTGTTTAAATAGCTGCTAATAGGATATAAATTCTGCGAGCTGTTTTCGAGTTCTTGAACCGAAGTTGTTTTTTAAGTTAATTGGACAATGCAGTAGCATGCAACTCAAGGGTGTTGCGATCAGATGTTGCTCAAACATAAACATAAAAATGGAACGAAATTAAATAATTGATTAATAGTAAAAAACTAAATAAACGAAACAAAAATAATTAGTTAATTATAAAATCCATGCAATTGCATAATAACATTAATAAGCTTCATAAATCGTATAAACTGAAGAAAATGACTTTACAAAATGACTCCATTTTAGCCATTAATGACCGGAATGACTAAGAATTGAAAAACAAATGTATATAATGACACAAAATCAACAATTGATTTTTATCGGGCCTAAAAAAGATTGAGAGCGATTAGTGACAAATTTAATTACTAAAAATACAGTTGACACATCTTTAAAAATGTGTATGCGAGAAGTATAATCATAGCGAGCACCAAGCAACTCGCTACCGTAGAGATCAACGGAACCCGGCGGTAGCGCGGAGAAGGATGACCGGCGAGCGAAAGTGAACAGGGATGACAGCTTGCGATGCCACAATACCGCGAAAACAGGAGCCACGCAGTAGACGGCGTCCAGCTTACTGGTGGAATGAGACGCTCAGTACGCTACGCATTACTTGTCTCGGAGCCAGAAGACGAGCTCAGATTGGAGGCAGATTGAGAGGATCGCAAGGCAGCGTTACGGGCCACTTTAAAACGGAAGATCAAGCTTAGCTAGTCAGATTGCCAACAGGAGCTGTGCCGAGAATCAGACGCCAATCTCTGGGGCGACGCGTACCGAGTCGTGATGGTGAAGATGAAAGGCCCGTCAACACCAGCTGAAATGTGTCCGGGTAAGCTCCCGAAACACGATCCGATTGCCTAACCATCGACGATGGACGACTAACGATGAGCTCGCATAAGCATCTAGGGAACTGCAAACAAAGAAAGTCCCCGGTCCGAATGGAATACCGAACGCGAAACTGAAAGCTATGACCCTGGCACTTCCGGATATGATCAGAATGGTGCTGCAGAAGTGTTTAGATGAAGGTAACTTCCCAGAAATATGGAAGCTGTTGCTGGCTGGTTAAGCCACCTGGCGATGTGGTCTCCAACAGGCCTATATACCTGCTGAATACACTCGGAAAACTCCTGGAAAGAATCATCCTTAGCAGGCTGACGAAATGCATGAAGGGCGATCACGGTTTATCTAAGATGCAGTTTAGATTCCGCAAAGGAGTATTGGCAGTAGAGTCGATTCGGACAGTCCTCGAAAGTGCTGAGAGGGCATCAAAACAGAAGCGAAGAGGAGAACGATACTACGGTGTTGACACGATAGATGTGAAGAATTCGTTCAACAGAGCCAGCTGGGAATCTATCGTCGCAGTGCTGCACAGAATGGAGGTCCCCGACTGTCTATGCCAGATCTTGAAGAACTACTTTCAGAACAGTGTGCTGCTGTACGCGACGAATGAAGGGCATAAGTCAATGCGAGTCACAGCGGCCGTTCCTCAGAGCTCTATTTATGGATCAACTCTATGGAACGGGCTATACAATGGGGTCCTGACACTGTCTGCCCATGAAAGAGAAGATCCTGGGCTTCGCGGACGACATATCCTTAACAGTGATGAGTGCGACATTCAAGGAAGTGGAGGCGTTCGTGACGGAGACAATAAACGCGATCGAGAGCTGAATGAATGAGATCAAGCTGCAGATAGCTCACCACAATACGGAGGTGTTGTTGATCAGCAACTACAAAGCGGTTCAGTGGGTGCAGATCTACGTCGGAGGGCACGATGTTGCAGCGAAACTTGCACTGAAGCAAATGGGAGTGATAATCGACGACCGGTTGAGCTTCAAGAATCACGTCGAGTACACCTACGAAAAGTCGGCGAAGGCAACTAACGAGAAGCAGCAGGAGATGTGTACTATCTAGCGTTTCGTCATCGATACTACAATATGGGGTTCCAACCTGGGGTGCTGCGCTGAAAACCGAGCGGAGCCGCAAAAAGCTGAACAGGACGCTCCGGCTAGTTACCGTACGAGTCACGAGAACGCACAGAACGTTGGAGGCAGTATGCGATATTGCCAGGATGATCCTCATCTGCTTCATCCTGACAGAGGATATCGAGCGCTACAATCAGAGAGACACTAGAAGCAAGAGGAAGATGGTGAGAATCGACGGACCATACGGATAAAGGAGTCCGAAGCTACTACTTCATTCCAAACGTGTCAACGTGGGACAATAGAAAACACGAAGGTGAACTTCCATCTGACACAGCTCCTGTCTGGGGACGGCTGCTTCGGGAAGTATCTTCGCCGGTGAGAAAATCGAGAAGGCACCGGAACACGTGGTTTTCGACTCAGATGGACCGAACATTAATCCGGATAATGTCGTCCACAAAATGATAAGCGATGTCAACAAGTGGAACGCGGTCAACAGAGTAGTGATGCAGATCATGAAGGATTTACAACGGAAATGGTGTGATGAACAGCGAACAACAGCTTCGGGAGAACAAGTATCGGCTGGAAACCGTCCTCCGGAGTAGGCTAGATCTTTCGCCGGGGACTAGTCGAGTTGACCGCGGCAGAGCACCGAGTATGGGTCGTTGAGGCGCCAGCTAACCAGACGCCACGTTCCACCCGGAATCGCCGGAGCAACCATGGCACCCTAAAGTTTGGATCAAGAGAAACATTGTGAAAACAGAAGAAGAATCTGTACCGGGAGAACTTCCTTCGCCAGGAAACTCTTCATTGGCATAAGCTAGAATCACCGGGGACTAGACTGAGTAGTCGGGAAACCAACGTAATCGCAGGACCGACCTCGGTATCTGACAGGTTGGCTCGGTTTCAAGAGAACTTCTTTTGCCGGAAAATTCTCCGTCGTAGAAGGCTAAGCCTATCGTCGGGGACTACACCGAATAGTTCGCGAACAAGTCGGGAACTGATTGATCAACGAGGAAGTGGTGCTAAAAGGCACGAGAAGTAATCCAAAAAGCTTAACTGAGTTGCGGTGCGGAATGGCACTGGGCAGGAAGCCAAAGAGCTTAGGAAGTTGTCGTGCTGAATAGCTCAAGGGGTCCAAAGGGCTCACAAAATTAGACAATCTATAGATTGTCGACCAGATTATCCTTGTAGTGGAAATTCACTAATTCTCGACCCACAGCTAGTTTTGGTAGAGGAGTTGTTGGTTAACCCTTACTTACTTTACCGTTCAGGCTAGAGCCTTGTTTTTTCTTGCTGTATGCAGAAGCCGTCTCCATTCCACTCGATCCATTGCTGATTGTCGCCAGCCTCGCAGTCTTCTAAGGGTGCGCAGGTCGTCCTCTATCGAAGCGATCCACCGCGCTCGCTGCGCGCCCCGGCTTCTTGTTCCTGTAGGGTCGCTCTCAAGAACCATCTTCACCGGGTCGTCGTCCGACATTCATACGACTTGTCCATCCCACCGCAAACGTCCTATTTTTGCAGTATGCGCGATGGATGGTTCTTCCAGCAGCTGATGCAACTCATGGTTCATTAACCTGCGCCACGTTCCGTCTTCCATCTGCACGCCACCTTAGATGGTACGCAACACCTTTCGTTCGAAAACTCCAAGGGTTGGTTGGTCCTCCACGAGCACAGTCCAGGTCTCGTGGTCGTAGAGAACCACCGATCTAATCAGCGTCTTGTAGATAATCAACTTCGTGCGGTGGCGAATTTTGTTCGACCGGAGCGTCCTCCAGAGTCCAAAGTAGGCACGATTTCCCGCCAAGATCCGTCTCTGAATTTCTCTGCTGGTATCATTGTCGGCGGTTACCAGTGAGTCCAAATCCGCGAATTCGTCGACCATCTCGATTTCGTCACCGTCAATCCGAACTCGGGATGGAAGGTTCACATTGTCGAACTTCTTCTTCTCATGTATTTTGTCTTCGAAACGTTGATGGCAAGTCCAATCCTGCTGACTTCAGCTTTCCGTTTGATGTACGTTTCCGACATCGCCTCATAGTTGCGTGCCATTATGTCAATGTCGTCGGCAAGGCCAAGAAGCTGGATGGACTTGCTGAAGATCGTGACACTCGTGTCTATCTCCGCTCTCCTTATTACACCTTCTAACACAACGTTGAATAGCAGGCACGATAGACCATTACCTTGCCGTAACCCTCTTCGAGATTCAAAGGGACTCGAGAGTCTCCCTGATACTCGAACAACGCACATCACCCGATCCATCGTCGCTTTGACAAAGTGCGCTTGAAGTAGTGCCCCACGAACTCCCTTGCAAATGGTGACAATCGGCGGCAAAGAATTTAGGAGAGGACCTTGTATGTGGGTTAACCAAATTGAAGTAATAAACTACGCCTTCCCGAGGTAAAGTCAAGTGGTTCTCAACTTTTTTCGTCTCGGGGACCCCTTTGTAATCACCCAGGATTGTTGTGTTCCCCCACGTCCATTTTGTGTACTATGAAATATTATTTTCAGTTTGTTAAAAAAGCTCCTTTGGGGATAAATAATTTGTTTCGCGAACCCCTAGTAACTACGTTGTGCCCCCCTAGTGGTACGCGAACCCCAGGTTGAGAATCACTGCCATAAGGTAGTGCAAGGGAGTATATCTATGGCAAAATTGGACTAGGCATGCAAAACTGACTCAGACATTACTTCGGTAAAAGTTTAATAACTTATTCTAACAAAGCCGAATTGACTAGCAGTCTTTGACAAAGTTGTAGACAATGAAATTATCTTTTTTATTTTTGCTTATAGTGATAATATGATGCATAAAGTGCCATCTAGCGGCGAAAATCCGAGCTAGTGAGTTTTCTCCATGTAAATTGTTGAAGAATTACATAGATATTTCAGGCGTTGGTCCGGTAGCTAGACTCGTCCGATTTGCTTCAAATTTGGTGCAAGTTCTCCTGATGGGACTAGGAATCAACTCAGCGGTGGGCCATTTGAGCTTTCAAAAATTCATTAATTTCTTGGCAGTCTAGTAAACATATTCCCTTAAGCCGCCTGTAAAGCTTGAAAATGAAAAATTCTGATCATAGCATCCTTTGAACGGTACTAGAAAAATTTTAATGCAAAATGTTGCGAATGTTGCTTAAACTCGTGGATGGTAATGATGTAACTAATTTGTTTGAATGAACAGGTGTCAAATGTTATCCTTTCGTATTACAGATGCTATTAATTGAGTTAAACATCTGTAGTATTTAAGCTTCATAAATACAAATCTAAATTGGCATCATTGAGATCGTCTCTAATGCGCAACGATTAGGCTACCGATTCAGCAGCGGACGGATATGAATAGCCTTCATACATGCATAAACGATGCTACTTATCTAATAGGTACTGCGAACTCAACAATTATCTTCTACAATTCTGACTTTCGTGCCTCATCTGCTCTTTGAACAGTGGACGTCTTATGACACGTTAAGGCGACATAATTTACTGTCTAGACAATATTGATTCCACGAAGCTTTCTGTGCTGAATTGTGAATAATATCTATTGCCCCTTGCAAAGAACCACTCAGGAGAACACGAGCAGACCGGGGATAGTCGATGGAACTGGAAGTGGGAGGAGAATAACATCCATATTTTGCACCGACTATGTTATGCAGATAGCAAGTGTCGTCACTGAGGGACGGAATTTGCCAACCTAGACGGCAATCGTCGGACGTTCGCTTTATTAGACCCATTCATGTTACCATTTCGAGCGTGCATCCCACCGTAATGGATGTTCCCTCCCGGACAAATTGCTGAACGATTACTTCGATCCTCGTGATGTCATCCTATGCAGCATGTGCGGACCCGAAGGCGACGGCGTGTCCGTCATTTTACCGAGTGACAACATCCGACTGCCCACTGCTATTATTTACATGACGTGCTAGCTAAGGGACCGTCCGAGAATTGTCTCTGATTGCCAACGAACCCAGTTATTAAAAATACCACGGTTAATATTTGTTCAGACCCTCAATAGGCTAACATTATTGTGTCCCCGTTGGGCAACTTTCGATATGCACATTCCCGAGGGCATCACCGTTCTACGACCTAATTTACCCTTCCTGAACAAATGCGCACAACACAGTAGCGAGATGTTTAGTTTCAAAATTTGCATAAGATTATATCTACCTAAGTGCATATTACCGTTATCTTGCTTGCATAACATAAATGAATTGATTACGTCGTGACAATATTGGAATAGATAAAGCGGAATGATTAATGTTTCCGATGGTATTCATTATATCGTCATGCGACGGTTGCTGTTCCAACACATCCACTTGTCATGTCGGATCCGCAGTTAATTCATCGTTCTAGCTCTACAGGCAGGGGTCGCTGCGGTATGGTAAGTCCATAAAAATGGTATTATTAATCTGCATTTTATTTCACTGCGAAGCTCCAAGGTTCAACCATCGGTGTTTTCATAATATGATGTAAAGATAACATCCATAATAAGCGCGAGGCGAAATCGGTGTGACCTAGTTTCGAAAGCTGCTTTGATTGCGATTGAAAGCTCAAGCTCGAGCGAAATTTAAAACAAATAATTGGATTTCGATCGAAAAGTCTGTTCATAATTAGGTTTAGCTGACATCATAGGATAGATATCAATACCCACTGGAATCAACTCGAATCGTTTGACTGGTGGAAGCGAACGGAAACCGCAACAAAATGAAATTTTATGCATTTGCTGTGACCAAATGAATATCACACAAATATATAAATTGATCAGAAATAGGTTTTATATTGGATGGTGAAATCCGCAAATTGGATTTACATTTACTTTGACTTTTGTTTTAATGATTCGGAAAATGGGAACAGGCAGTTTCTTTGGCGGAGTAATGGAAGAATTCTCCCCTTTAGGGTTCGTCGCGGTGCGGACGTGGGCGGTAAAATGATTTTCCGCATCGCAACCGACAAGAAATAGTAAAACCGCACCGCTCACCGCAGGCAGTACCGTCTTTACGCATGGGCACACTGGGCCAGGGCCAGGGGCCCCGGGCTTTTAGGGGCCCCCAACTTAGGATGAATATAGAATCATTTTGAAGGCTTAGTTCCAAAAAATAGTAGCACTTAATTGTTTATAACTCTTTAGCGTGTGGGGTAACAATAGATCAGTTGCTCGGATTCACACATTGCACCTCATCCCATGTGACGTTTAAAGAGCATCAGACAATCAAACGGAGTGATGGTAGTGGTAGGGAACGAGGCACTACATGTCTAGAATGGTATTGGACCAATTCAAATGTCAATCCAACATTTTGATTCAAGTTTCAAATCATTTTGAGCAAAAACAATGAAATGTTTTTTACAATACTAGTCTAGTCTAGTCTACACATACACAACCAATACGTGTAAGAAACCTGGAAAATTGCAGACGTTCGCCTACAATTTTTCTTGTCAGTATTAGTGTTTGTGGCACATATGGTATGTGACACAATCATTAAAGTGGCCAGGCCAACTGTGAAGCGTACAGAATGAAGATGATTCAAAATTATACGGCAATCAAATTATTCATTTAATGAAGAATTTAATCAACGAATCATTTTGGAAGAAATGTGGACAACCGTACCGACCGTTTCAATTTGATGGGGGTTTAGTAAATCGTTGGGAGTGACTTGGCTAAGAGGATTAATGTCACTCCTTTTGTCCTAAGCTTCTGAGATGGGACGGAGGTATTTAGTCCTGCCCCGGCTAATGAGCCTGGGTTATAGCGCTTTTATTCGCTCCAATGTAATATTTTCTACAACACGTATAGAAAGTTCGAAAGGCACCCAGCCGGAGCGGCAACAAAGTGGCGAAATTTGCATATTGAAGTTGTACAGAATGTACAGAAAGTGGAAGAAGAAGATGTCGAAATTCGGTACACAATCCTTGTTTGGCAAGCGATCCGCGCAGGTTGCAAATTTTAATTTCTTCATCACATCAGGAATTGTGAATCGATAAATCTTCATGAAAACCTCTAAAAATGACTCCTGGACTTCTTGAGATTTCACGATGCTTTCGCGGCCAGATTAGGCATTTTCTACTATGCCGTCGTAAACTAGTACAGAATGAATTATGTTATTTTTGTACGACACTCCGCCTTATCAGAAATATTTTAAGCCGTTAAAATCAGAAAACAGTAGTCGAAGATTTGTGTCGCACGGCAACGTGCATTCAATGTGTTTCCTATTTGGACTGTTTTACATGACTGGTATTGAAATGAATTTTTTTTAACTTAATTTTTTATACATTTATGTTTAGGTTTACATGTTGTATAATATTGCAGTCAAAGTGATATATCATGTACTTTTCGTCTTTGATGAGCTTCGTTTGGTAGATGGTTGCATTTCTGTATGTGGCTGATTATTAATGAACTGCTAATAGTTTTGGGAGTGAATTTGCTGAAATGAATTGTGTTGTTCATATTAATAGGTTCGAGTAATTTCGATGTTTCGTTATGTTTATTTGTTTACGTAACAATGAAGATATTGAAAATTTGTACTTTTGAAAGGTGAAAAGGTTAATTATTGTTATTTTGTTTTCTTTCTGTCTCTATCACCGACACCAGAGAGGCGATTCTACCATTAAAACCTTAGACTTGTCACTTAACTACCAGCGCCGTCGTAGAGAAACTAATTCGTTGAATATGAATATATTAATATTACTTATAATGTACTTGTTTGCTATCTTCGCCTCTCCGAACCGTTCACTATAAATGCACAAAACTTCTGTCAGAATATATAACAAAAATCTACCTCACCAACAATTTGTGCATGAAGAGATACTATATCAAAGAATCGTTCTATTCCTGCAGCGAAAAATGCGAATATCTAAAATGAATCACGCACTTAGGTTCGACATAATATCGGTTGATTTCAATGGTTGAAATATTCAATATTGCCATCTGTTAATGTAGTTGAATTATGATTGAAAATATGGGGCTTTTTCGTCAAGCTGGCAATTGACTTTTTCCAGCTGAATCATATCAGGAACAGTAAAAAATCGAGATCAACATTGTACGAATCAATGCAACTTTTGTAAGTCATGTAGTCGTCATCTGTTACCAAGTTGAATTTTATTAGCATATTGCTAAATATTTTTCCTAGTTGGTTATATTGTAAGGACAATTATTGAATGATTCGTCGACATTCTAGTGTTGACGTTTAACCCGCCTTACTCCATCATTCCTCATTATTGACGGAGGCACTCTTCAGCCGAATAGCCGGGAATAGCGCAGCTGGTAAGTCCATAACACTGTACGTAGCTCGCCTCGAACTCCCACAACCGCATATAGTAAGTGTGTTAGACTCTTTGCCCCTTTCGGTCAGATTGGTTAGAAATGCTAATATCTTTTTAAAATCTATTTTCCGTTTTTAGACGGTACCCGGACATTTACAATGCCACCTATAGTGATGGAAATCTAAATTTTCCTGCATATAATTTGATTTCTGCAGTATTTTTAATATTTTCATATTCTCTAAACGTGTTCTGCAAGAGTATTGGAACAATATTAACTCATTGACAATGCCTGTTTTGCGTAATTGCTTGAGTAATAGGAGTTATTCTTAGCACCTACTACATACAGTAAAAATTTGAAAAAGAAATCTCAAGGTGGTATAGATGGTTCGTGATGCTGGGGATCATTTTTGATCATCCTACTCTACATCAGTTTATACCTGTTAAATTCTAGGGCCCCTCAGCTCAGTTGTGCCCAAGGGCCCCGAGTGGTCTTAAGACAGCACTGACCGCAGGGACGGATCCAGAAAAAAATTTCGGGAGGGGTCTGAAATTTCGATTTTAAAATAAACATTCCACAATTCGAAATACTTAATAACCTTATTTAATGAATATCAGTTATGTGGACAAATTTGGCTTGGAATGATTTTGAAATAGAAACTTATATAAATTTCAAACTAATTTGAAATTTCTCAACAAGTAAAAACATTTCGGAGGGGGTCCGGATCCCCTAGACCCTCTCCCTGGATCCGCCATTGGCTCAACGCAACCGAACTGCTTTTACCGCACCGCACCGCGCGGTAATGCGATAAAATTGATATATTTATAAATTGTGTTGAAAAATTATTCATATATTTTGTATAATCATATATAATAAAATGGTAATTACATTGGAATGAAATTCAACTTTGACGGACTCGTCAGATTGTATCGTTTATACAAAAATCAATTTTTGCAATTTTTAATAATAAAATGCCATACATTTTTAGACAAATACTCTCGAACCAAGGTTAAATATTACCATTCCTCTAAACATTAGCATAGCCCAAAACCCCTTCGAAATGTACACTGATAATATAAATTCGTAAATATTATGAAATTGAACCTGAAATACACGAAATTAATTCGTCGTTTTCTGCAACGAAGTATTTTCGTGCATTGTAAATATGAACAAGAATGGCCACTTAGTGAACGAAAACTTTCGTAAATTTTACATATTTGGTATACACTGCATGAATGTTATTGTTGATATTGACATTATTTTTCGAGAATGAAACGAAATGTTTTGTTTATTTTAACCCTTGTGAAGGCAAGCGAAAATCCTAACATTAAAGGGCAAGCCGGGCCTCTCAGGCCCGTCTAAATTCAAGCTCCTTTTTGCCGTTCTCATATAGAAAGGTTATGCAATCGGTCGAAATTTCAACTTTTTAACCGAGACCCGCAGGGCCAAATCTCTTATACCATTCGACTCAGTTCGTCGAGATTGTAAAATGTCTGTAGGTATGTGTGTGTATTAGACCTCTCCACATTTTGAAAAAGTTTTGAAATATGCATGGGTCAGCGCAAATTTTGGTTCTAGGTGTGAATGTAAGAACTTTCGCCAAAAATGGCTTGATTTGGACATGATTTAGAGGTGTCTCCAATCAAAAATCGTGTTTTTGCTATGTTTCCATAGGTAGATCACTTACACTCTGATTTGATAGGTCCTATATGCCCACATATCATCAAAGGTTGTTCCTTACACATAGCTTAACATGTTTTAACAGGTGAACATAGCTCTAATCGAAATAGAAAATTTGATAATTGGATTTTTAAATAGAAAAGAATACCAAAACCAACAAAAAATACTACTAATTTTCCTTCGTTTTGATATACTTTTCAAAATGAAAATCCAGTTAACAAATTTTCTATTGTGATTAGAGCTATGTTCACCTGTTAAAATATGTTAAGATATGTGTAAAGAACAACTTTTGATGATATGTGGGCATGTAGGGCCTATCAAATCAGAGTGTAAGTGATCTTCCTATGGAAACATAGCAAAAACACGATTTTTGATTGGAGACACCTCTAAATCATGTCCAAATTAAGCCATTTTTGGCGAAAGTTCTTAAATTCACACCTAGAACAAAAATTTGAGCTGACCCATGTATATTTCAAAACTTTTTCAAAATGTGGAGAGGTCTAGTGTGTATGTATGTATGTATGTATGGATCTATGTATGTGGCAAACAATCTCACCGATATTTCTCTGAGGTGGTTGGACCGATTTGTACAAATTTAGTCTCAAATGAAAGGTGCAGCCTTCCCATCGGTCGCTATTGATTTTTTTATTGATCCGACTTACGGTTCTAAAATATGTGCAACATTACTTGGCTTTGCATGTCTAGATAATTAATAACCCACCGATGGCACTTCGACCACATTGGCCAGCTATGGCGGTTCTTGATGCCCCGGGGGAACTTACCAAGTTCCTAAGATAATGTCATACCTATTTCTCAGCGAATTCTTTACCGATTTTTACAAACTTGGTTTCAAATGAAAGGTACAGCATTCCCTTTGGCTGCGTTTGAATTTCTAATTGATCTGACTTCCGGTTCCGGAATTACAGGATGATAAGTTCGAACACGCAGCAAATCCCGATTTCAGCGTATAGGGCGATGGGTGCAAAAAGGTCAAATTTTTTTTCCAAAAAGGTGAGTACTCGGAAGATCACGTCGACTGTCGATTGGTTCTGAGCTCCGTTTTGTTTCAACACGACCAATAAATGTTTCTGGGTTGCTATTAATTTCTTCTGATGCATAACCGAAGTACATATTCATTTTTCTGCATCAGATTCATCGCCGGAAGCAATATCATTCACATCTTCTACCTCGCTTTGCAAATCAGTTTCAGAATCGTCTGCTGTTGAATTTGCTCGAATTTCTTCCATTATTTCAGATTCTTTGAGACGATTGAAAACAAGGGCATATCGTCTTATAGCCATTTCAATTTTTTATTGCTTTTAGATCCTGCAATTTGACAACAAAAATAGACAATAACGACAGAGTTAGGTTATGTTGTATCCAAATAATTGTCAAGTAGACCACAGTGGATGAAATAAAAGTATTTACACAAAAAAATATGACACGCGTCATTATCGTATGCTACTTTTACATTTCTTATAAAAGAAATGTACAGAATTCGCTCAAACTTTCAAGAATTTTTTCTTATAAGAAAAGGTAAAAAGATAAAATCAATCAAAGCATGAAAAAATTCTTGCTAATATGAAGATGAACTCATCAAAATGTTTTTTTCAGATAAATATTAATGTATAAAACCCGTGGTATTCCTAGTAAATATTGCATGCACACCGGACCTGCCAGGCCTTTTTGTGCATGTAAAAAATTCAAACATAGCTGCGCATCAATTCATAGATAAAAATTTCACAATTCTTTATTTTTGTTATAGATTTCAAAGCTACTTATCCAAATTTCAATGCCCAAGCTTATACTGCATACACATTTTTTGTAACTGAAAAATTGTAACGTGCCGGACCTCTGAGACTCGGTTGCCTTTTTAAGAGGTAATAAACGTTTGTGTATATTATGACCAATTTCGTTGGGTTCGCGAATTCATTTCGTTCATCATAGAAAAGTTTTCGTATCTATTAGCACATTACTTTTGTCATTCGATCTTTTGGGATCGATGTTTGACAACACCGATTTTTTTAATAAAAAAAAAACGATCTGGCCAAATCGATTTTATTGTGGTATGCAGAAATGGTCGAACGAAAGTTTTCGTAAATGCTACTTATTTAGTGTACATTGAACGAATGTTATCGTTGATAGCGACATTATTTTGCGTGCATGAAGTGAATAGTTTCGTTTATGTATATTACGAACTATTTCGTTGGTCACACGAATTCATTTCGTTCGTCTTAGAAAAGTTTTCGTATTTATAAGCTTATTTTTTTCATTCGATCTTTTGGGATCGATTTTTGACAACACCGATTTTTTGCCTTTCTCATATAAAGAAAGGCTATGCAATCACTGTAAAAATCGACTTTTTAACCGAGGCGCGGAGGGCCGAGTGTCATACACCATTCGATTCAGTTCGTCGAGATCGGCAAATGTCTGTGTGTGTGTATGTATGTGTGTGTGTATGTGTGTGTGTCATTTAAACTCACACAATTTTCTCAGAGATGGCTGAACCGATTTTCGCAAACTAAGTTTCATCTGAAAGGTATAACGCTCCCATAAGCTGCTATTGAATTTTTAGTTGATCCGATTTCCGGTTCCGGAGTTACGGGTTGAAGAGTGCGGTCACACAGCAAATTCCCATATAAACTGGTACCACCATGATGTTCAAAGGATGTAAAACATATTAAAATTGATGTAACATTACTCTAGTTTGCGGGTCTAGATCACTAATGATCAGTCAAAGCAGCTTTGACCACATTGGCCACCTATGACGGATCATGACACCCCCGGGGAACCCTCCAAGTTCCTAAGCTAATATCACACCCATTCCCCAACGAATTCTTTACCGATTTTTACAAACTTGATTTCAAATGAAAGATACAGTAATGCCGTTGACTGCTGCTGAATTTCGTTCGGTTCTGACTCTTGTTTCCGGAGTTACAGGGGTGTTAGTAAGGATACACTGGAATTTCCCATATAAATCGGTACAATCGTAATACCTCAGAGGCTAAAAACTATTGAAATAATCACCAAATTACTTTTAATCGCAGATCTAGATCACTGATTGCCAATCAAACATTCTTTGAATATATTGTCCACTATCGACGATTCCGGAAGTCCGGAATTCCGGGCATATTCCACAATTAAAGTCACATCGGTTCTTCGGTGATGACTGAACCGATTTTCTCAAACCAAGTCTCAAATGGAAGGCAAAATATGCAGTTGAGTATTGCGTCGCCGCCCCTCCCCCCCGCCTTGCCCTTACACCTCCCTTCTTCATTACTCCCCTCCCCTTGGACCACCCTCACGCCCGCATTTCCTTCATCCACCCCGTATACCGAAATAAGATGAAGGATTTCTGACGTATCCTCCACTCCCACTCTACAAAACCCCCATTCCCTCCACTTTCAAACCCATTCCACCAACATTTCAAAATATAATCACATGAAAATAACATTGAACTCATGCTGATTAAGCTAATTAAATATTATTCTTTTTCCTTTCTCATATAGAGAGGTTATGCAATTGCTCCAAAAACCGACTTTCTAACCGAGGCCCGGAGGGCCGAGTCTCATATAACATTCGACTCAGTTCGCCGAGATCGCAAAATATCTATGTGTATGTATGTATGTATGTGTGTATGTATGTATGTATGTATGTGTGTGTATATGCAGATTTGTTAACAAAACGTCCACATCGGTTTCTCGGAGATGGCTGAACCGATTTTTACAAACTAAGATTCAAATGAAAGGTATAATATTCCCATAGGTTGCTATTGAATTTCATTTTCAACCGACATCTTGTTCCGGATTACGAGTTGAAGAGTATGGTTACAAAACAAAATTTGTTGATTTTTCCACATCGGTTTCTCGGAATTTTCTGAACTGATTTTGACAAACTTGATTTTAAATGAAAGGTCCATCAGCTGCTGTTGAATTTTGTGTGGATCCGAGTTCTGGTTCCTGAATTACAGGGTGATACGTACGATCACGCAGCAAATCCCGATTCTAACGAATTCTGCGATGAATGTAAAAAGGTGAAATTTGTAGATCTAGGCCATCAACAGTCATTCAAAGTCTCTTTGGCCACACTGGCCACCATCGACGGATCCGGAAGCATCCAAATTCAGAATAACGGTTATATTGGTTTCTCGAAAATGGCTAGACCGATTTGATCAACTTAGTCTCAAATGAAAGGTGTTGCGTCCTCGGAAACCGATATTAAATTCCATCTCCATCCGACTTCCGGCTCCGGAGTTACGGGTTGTGGAGTGCGATCACATAGAAAACTCCGATTCAAACCGATACCGCGATGAATGCAAAAAGGTGCTCTTATATATACTTACCAAGTGTAATAAGAATGAAAGACATTTCCATAATGTTATATTGTACGAACCAGCTATTAAATCATAGTTTGGAGAAATGAGAAAGGCACAATTGCACCTCTAGGTGGATTAAAACAGGTTTTTATTTAAAAAAACCGATGCGGCAATATCGATTTTATTGTGGTAGGAAGAAATGGCCGCTTGATAAACGAAAGTTTTCGTAATATTTACTTATTTAGAATACATTGCACGATTGTTGTCGTTGGTAACGACATCATTTTGGTAAATGAAACGAAATGATTCGTTTATTTTAATAAATGTTTGCGTATAATACGGACGATTTTGTTGGTAGCACGAATTCATTTCGTTTATCTTAGAAAAGTTTTCGCATTTATTATCATATTTTTTTCAATCGTTCTTTTAAGATCACAACAATGATCCATGACAACTACGATTTTTTTTATTTTTTTAACTGGCGAAATCGATTTTATTTCAACCTGCTCCCCTCTATTGAGGACTAGAAAGATTATGGTGTGAAGTAATGGCCACTTGATTTACGAAAGTTTTCGTAAATTTTACGTATTTAGTGTACATTGCACGAATGTTATTGTTGAAAACGGCAATATTTTTTCGGAATGAAACGAAATGTTTCGTTTATTTTAATAAACGGTTGTGTATATTACGAACGATTTTGTTGGTCGCACGAATTCATTTCGCTCATCTTAGAAAAGTTTTCGTATTTAATAACATATTATTTTTACATTGCTCCAGCAGAGAAAAACTCAAACTTCTTCATACAAACCGACGAGCAGTTTGCGATGGCTCAACTGGATCCGTACTGCTCCGGATTATGGATCAGCCTGAAGCGAAAGAGGTTCGGGAAATCTTCCTGAAACCGGAGGACACGGATACGGTTACTAAATAGTCAGACCGAGATCGTCGTGATGATCAACAATTTTTGACCCATATTCTACCTCTCTTTTGACGTTGACGGTTTGACGAATGATGCTCGTAAATATTACGAAGACTTTCGTACATAGCGTTTGCCTAATGAAGCCGTTTCGTAATAAGCCAACGAAAGTCGTTTCGTGGTTTTCACGAAAAACTCGTAATAAAAGTGTTTCAATTGAACTACGAATGATTCATCATATGTACGAAAAAATTCGCATATTTTATGAAAATTGTCTGTACGAATCTAATTCGCAGCGATTTACGAATATATTCTATCTAGGGTTCGTCGCGGTTGCGGTAATTACCGCAACCGCGCGGTATTTACCGCACCCGCACCGCAAAAACTGCGGTGCGGTGAGACACTTTTTCCCGCGGATGCGGTGCGGGAAATGAGCCTTTACCGCGCGGTATTACCGCAACCGCGCTTCAAAAAATAATTGATAAAGTCTGCATTAAAAAGTGAATTAAAACTATGACTTTTACCATTAGAGAAGGACGCAACTAGATTTATTTCTTAAACGAATGCTTAGCAATGTCATTATTAGGAACATCTCTTTGTCAGAACGTTCGAGTTTTATTTATTAACCTACAATGGAGAAACATGATAAACATTTAATTGCTCTAATTTCCATTGACTTGACAATGATTTGAAAAGAAATCTGAATATAATCTTTATTCGACCTATCGCTACTTGATTTTTTACATTTTGGTCATTCTAATGTGATAAAACATACTGTTACTAAGAAAAAAAAAATCTATAAGCTGTGTCCAATATAATTTGGCACTATTATTTTTACGACTTATTTTGAAAACTATTTATTTTATACTTCAAAGAAAAAATTTACAAACGAACCTTTTCAAATACATAAAACGCAAAATTCAATCATTGAAAAACAATTGAATTTTACTGTCAAATCCAGTTACAAAATGCATCATTTCTCCTTATTCTACTTGGCAATCGTGGAATAATGAATCGTTTCCGATGACATTTTCTCAACTGTGAATTTTGATTAATTTGGAGAACTTAAAGATGAAATAATAATACTAAGACTTGAAAACAATCCAAAGAATGTCATTATCATCATCAAACCAACGACATCAAACCAAAACGAATTTGGAGGATTTTTTTTTCGCGTGCGTCCATTGTTCGTCCAACTGGGAATATTTTCTACCAAATAAACAAATAATATTTTTCAGTTAGGAGTATTTTGTAACTTTTTGAAAGTAGAGCTTTCGAAGTTAATATAGGGCATTGCGATTTTTTGTGTTTCTCAAAGTCTCCCTCAAGGTCTCCCTTCATATTGTGACAAGTGTCAAAGTTAGCCCAGATGCTAAATTTTGCATAGTTTGGACAGTTTTTGCCTTAATTAAAAATTTATCCCGAAACTAGGTATTTTTACATAGAATCTGTATACAAAGTTTAAAAGAAATCGGCTAAGTAGTTTTTGAATGGCAGGTAACACCGAAAATGATGTTTTTTCAGAGACGTTATACAAAAAGCTTCATCACCGAGTCGTTTGTCGATATTTTTGCATGGAAAAGTACATCAGTTCGCTTCACGCAAAGTTTAAAAATATCGAGAAAAAGTGTTTTTTTTTCACGCCGGAACCCTTACCGCTCTTAATATAACTTGCAAAGTTGAATATTTTCATAAATGTTCCATTCTGAGGAGTCCGTCAAAGCTAATTTTCGTGTAAATAAGAATAACATTTTACTATATGGCTATACAAAACAAATGAATAATTTTTCAGCACAATTTTTAAAATACATGATTTTTACCGCGCGGTGTGGTGCGGTAAATGCAGTGCGGTTGCGGTAAGCGGTGCGGTTTTAATACTTCTTTGCGGTTGCGGTGCGGACTATCCATTTACCGCCCACATCCGCACCGCGACGAACCCTAATTCTATCAGTGTAACTGTATTTCATCATTATACATACAAACACGTGATACAATACAGTGATATAAAAATATATTCAATTTCTTCAATACTACTACATGAGAAATGTATTTTTCAAGTAACGGATGTATTCTCATATTGAAATACTAAAATTCTTTTTTTTTTGTTGACGACCTATTGAGTCAATTTGTCAACAATTGTTACGGCTAATTAAATGCCGTAACAACTGTTGATACTAAGATTCTTCCCTTTAAAAAATGTATGAACTTTAATTTTCTAAAGTTCTCGCATTCAATGTAATTTCAGTAGTTATTTTTCCATAGTTCCAATGGAAAAACCTTCAATTGACTGGGGTCAAAAATTGTCAAAACTGTATGAAATTTGGCATCTGAGCTGACTTTGACACGGTATGAAGAGAGCTTTTGAGAATAACAAAAAATGGCATTACACTACCCTATAAAAATATTTACTTCGAATAACTTTACTTCAAAAAAGTCACAAAATACTTAAAAATATTAGGACTTAATTTGGTAGAAAATGTTTCCAGCTTTCCAATGGAAGTATGCGAGGAAAAGTTATGTAGCATGCTTTTCGACAAAGAGTCTTATAAAATGGACTGCAGATAAATTCACAATGAATTTACACAGCAATCAAAAGAGATAGAAATACAATGTTGAAGAACGAATGATAGACCTAATATGGACCCCTCCATAATTTGGACACTTTGCAGACATTAATCTACTTTACTGCCAATTAGATTACTTTCTTTGTGTTGCTTTTACATCTCAGCATCATTAGTTTATCTCTAATTGATTCAAATTTATCAAAGATTCGCAGTGAAAAAATAAACGATTCATAATTCCACGATTGCCAAGTGGAATCAAGGTGATGCATATATAAATTGGATTTAAGGTAAAATTTAATTGACCTTTAATTTTATCTCTATTTGGATTATGCATTTTTTCTATTTAAAATGATTCCTTTGTAATATTTTACTTGGAAGTATAAAATAAGTAATGTACAAATAATGTCGTAAAAATAACAGTGTTAAATTATTTTGGACATAGCTAAATTTTCTTTCATAACAGTCTGTTTATTAAGTTAGAATAACCAAAATGTAAAAAAATAAGTAGCGATAGGTCGAATGCAGATTATAATCGGAATATTTCTTCTTAAATCATTAGCAAGCCAAGGGAAATTATGACAATTCAATGTTTTTCTGTTTCTCTATTGTAAGGTTAAAAGTAAAACTCGAACGTTCTGACAGATGGATTTTCCTAATAATGCCGTTTCTAAGCATTCGCCAAGAAAATAAAAACTGTTTGTGTCCTTCTCAAATGGTAAAAGTTCTAGTTTTTATCTAATTCTTAATGCAGACGTGAGACTTTATCGATTATTCTTTCGAAGTGCGATTGCGTTAATACCGCGCGGTAAAATCCCATTTCCCGCACCACATCTGCGGGAAAAAGTGTCTCACCGCACCACAGATTACAGTAATTACCGCTACTGCGACGAACCCTACTCCCCTTTGGGACCAATCATAAATTACGGAACGCAAAAGATATCCAAAATTGACCTCACCTCCCCCTGTAACAAATTGGAGGCCATAGAGTAACAATTAAGGTTTCACGGCAGTTTTATAGCCCTTCATAAAACTTAGACTGCACTAGTAGTATCCTATAAAACTTCAATTGTTACTTGGGTTTCAGTTTTCCTAATGTCTTAAATATTACAAACGCAACTGGTTTCAATGAAGAGACAGAAGTGTCATAAAATGTTCCTCGTGTGCGATGACAGCTGCCACCTTTTACAAAACTCTTTGTATTTTGAAATACATAAATGTAAACTATTATATGTTAATTAACCATTAACATAACATTCATTAAGAGCCTTGTTCTCTGGGCCTTATAAAAGTTTAATCTGAAAAGTGATCAAAAATCGAGAAAGGATCATAAAAGTAAGTCGCTAAAAATAATAATGTTAGTATCAAGATAATAAGGTCGAGATATGACTGCCCAATCTGGCACAAGATACCAAAACGGAGACCATCGAAAATAGCTGGTCACGAAAAAGTGTTTTCAACGGTGTCGCTGTGAATTGAATAAGGCTGGCCCGACCATTTCCTTCCAACCTGGTTTCTTTAACTGAAATTCAAGCTACTACCATTAGTCAAACAGGGTGTACCCCATTAGGCACAAATACGTTAGACATACGGACGTTTGGCATACGAACGTTAGGCATAATGGATGTTAGGCATTATGGACGTTAGGCATTATGGACGATTGTCATAATGGACGATTTGCATAATGGACGTTAGGCAAAAATTATCATATTGAAGTTTCACCTAATCGAACTTATTCTTTGACGCTGACGGCAAATAAGAGCGGTGTTGGTGGTAAGAGCGTGATTGAAATTTGTTGTTGTTGTAGAATTGTTCTGGAAGCTGATCAAATTCCATCAACATTTTATTCTGCAGTATATACTTGTAAAAACCTTTCTTCAAATAAAAGAAGTAGTCTTAATGCTTGACATGAGGAAACTCAGATTGCGTCAATTTCTCGACATACAACCGACCTAAAATAGGCTAAACACTATTTTGCCTTTAAAAATATCTTACTGCACTAATTGGTACTGGGCGCCATTCTGAAAACTAAAATTTATAGATGTCACGTTTTTGCGTCACTATTTTAAGCGCTAATAGGACGAAGTACCTGTTTTCACCTTATTATGAAGGGTGCCTCACTAATTCATTAACTACTCGGCCTACCATCGATGGAATGCGTACAAATGGACATCAACAACATTGCTTCGTTCGTAAGAACCAATATAAAAACACAAATGCCATGAAAACAGGGAAAAGCTCGTGTTTGAGTGCAACGAAAACTCGAATGGAGTGCCCCCAATGTTGCCCTACCAATTGACTCAATGCGTTGAACAAAGATAGCAGACACTACTCTAGTCAGCAGCTTTAAATGGGTAGGGTGATAATAGAAACATGGCCATAAAAGGCTATTCAACCCCCCCCCCCCCCTGTTGTTTATGGATCCATCCCACCAAACAATTCGGAATCAACAGAAATTATGTTAGTTTATGTATTTCAATAGTACAGCATTGAAAAACTTAAAACACTTGCAACGTAATCCAATACCACAAGATTATACATAAAGGTGTCGTGTGTCTGTTTGAGTCAGTCGATTCTTGCATTCCAAACGAGCAACATCATAACTATATCGTCCAGACAGTACAATAAGCAACCCTCACACAGTTGAACCGTGCGCAAGTAGCACTCGTTTCCTTGCTATGTCCCTTTATCGTGCGCTACGCTAGTTGAAACTTTGTATACAAAACAAATGGAAATGCGATAGGTTCGCGTCGTGTTCACACAATGGCTAACAATGTGAGCGCGAATTGGGTAAATTAATTTATTTTTAGGTTTGTGTGTACTTTGTATCGCCGAAAACATACGGCGATTTGTGGGAATTTAGCTGTCATGTAGCTCTGCTCTATCTCACAAAACTATGCGATTCTCAGTTTCTCGGCGCTTTGTGTAAGCCGTAACGTAGATCGCGGAAGGAAAGGGAATGTTGGTCCGATACTTGCTTTTGCTAGAGGCCGTATATACTACTACGCACTCCACAAGAATCACAGGAGGATATTTTTGTTAGTAAGAATATAGAAGTTGTATCTACTTCTTCTTTCTTCTTTACCGACGCAAGAGAGGTGACCTCACTATCTGGACTAGATATCGATTCACCAAACTCATCGACCGGGGACCAACACCAACGGCTTTACTTCCCTTCCGAAAGAAGACGTGACCACAAATTTTTTCACCTCAGAAAAATCTCAGCGACCTCGGCTGGAATTGAACCCAGGCCAACTGGAATGAGTGGCGGTCACGCTTACCACTCAACCACCGGCGCCGTCTTGAAACACGTGCTTGATTGTGACGCCGCTAAAATCAAAATCCCTATGTATATGGATAATGGAAACATTGAAGTCAAATTACATGATTTGGCACCACGTACTTGCAAAGTGGCCATTAAAAGATTCATGTCGTATTTTGGAGATGTGGAATCTATTACGGAGAATGCGTGGAGGAACTACTTTCCAGGAAAATAAAAATGACATTTTGATGGTGAGAATGTGAATATATCAACCCATTCCCTCCAATATAATTTCCTGATCCACAAACGGTTACTAAATTGGTTATGGAGTTTGTGTATCGACTTCGTCTCATCGGAATCTGACACTAACTTAGTGGTAGGGGTAAGCTAGCGCCGGAAGGACAATTTTCTTCGTAACAGAGAAAAAATATTTTTTACCTAAATTGTTCTCCACTAAGATTAAATATAGCACAGTGCACAAACGGTTGCCAAATTTGTGGCTGCTGTTCAAGCAATGATGACAACTGAGAAAGCCACGTCAAGTGCCCCAAAAACTCAACAGCTAATACTACCAGTGAGAGAGCTACTAGCAATGACGGAGGGTTCACGCACTTGACCCGACAGGGAAAGATGTTAGAAAGAACACCTGATCGCGAACATCAAGGCAGTAACCCCGATGATAACCCGGACATGTGCGACGACGCAGAGATATGAATGACACCCATGATACAATTAGCTTCGATGCATATATTACCCCGACGCGAAAACGGATCTCCGCATGCAATGGCAAAGTCACGTGTACGGGATCGAATAGTTTGAAACTTTTCTTTGCAATTTTCTAATTTTTCATTTAATGACCTGATCTAACGTGATTTATTTTATTTTATTAATTAGATTTATATTAATAATTCAACACATTTTATGAATTTCATAGCTTTTTTCCATTATTTTGCTTCAACTTTTTTTTTAATTTCAACCGTTTATTGATTGAATTGACTAAAGAATAATTCAACAGTGATATGAGAAAAAATGTTTCATTTCACTGCTAGGTGGATTAGGTATTCTTTTCGTTTTTAGGAATGAATTAACTAAATTAATAGTGGAAAAATCCAATTTAGCCATTATTATATTTAGTGATGTTTATGGCTTTAGGAAAAAAATCTTAATTTGGAGAGCTTCCCACCATTTTTTTTGGTTTGGGATTGGAAACCGAACCTAGATAAGCTGCGTACAAAGTAATCGATATATCAACTACGCTTCGCCCGTCCCTTATCAATCATTTTAATAGAATACTAAAAACTAAAAAGACTGCCAGTGGAATGCTGGGACAATGACAATGGTAATTAACGAATACATAATGCGATTGACTGAGCACGAAAATATTTATGATCATATTGTATCATGATTTATTTACATAAGAATAATATTACAACTGTTCATATACCAGGTAATTTTCGCGACAAACCACCAAAATATGAACCATTTTTAGACTATTTACGTTCGGATTGAGGTAAGTTCTGCCACGATTTGTAGAATTTAGTTCGAAAAATATTCGCATTGAACAAATCAACAAAACTACATAAACTTGTATCCTAAAAAGCGATAATTTCAAATTTACAGCAGAGCCAACATTCTCCTTTTTTAGTGTAAATACAAATTACCCGTGATTATCGGGTTATAACAAACATAATTACACATTTATTTCAGTACTCTTGATTCGATTCCATTGACATAATAATCTTTAACATTTATCTCCATCACGAAAAAAAACCTTTCCTGCCTTACCGACGCCACCTTTGGCCATAAACTTCTGAGCCAAACAATCCGAATATTTTTAACACCACATCAAAACTGATTGTGAATAGTTGTCTCGCCAAACCACACCGCATACCGTGTGTCCCTTTGAAGTCATTAAACCCAAACGTCAACCACAAACAAGTCCCTTGCGCGACTCTATTCAAAGGGAAATCCGCAAACACGTACACTGTACATGTATAGAAAGCACACAAAAAGTGAGAATTGATACGATCGAATTGGAAAAGCGATAAAAATAAATGTAACAGTACGACGGCTTCAGCGGATATGACGAGCCGAACCCAGCCATGGCTCATAAAGTAGCATGAAAAACCCGAACGCCGCGCATAAAACCGGGCTCCACACCGCGATACGTTGAACGAGCGATTCGGTGCCTTACGAGGGATACACCACTTGGAGTATTAATCGTGCCCTGGAGTAAAAAGAAAGCGGGAAGCAGACTTTGGCGCGACAAAAACAACATACCCGTACAGGTCTGCCGAAACCAACAAACCAGCAAATCGAATAAATAAAAATCGTTTGCCTGCTAGCATAAAAAACGACTTTTCGACGATGTACACGACTTCAGAGTGATAAGGTGAACCGAGCTGAGTGAAACTCGCTTGAAAAAAAAAACAAATCTGGTTTTGGCCGTTTTTTCTACCAGATGTCCAACCGTGCCGCGGCTGGTGCTTGAAGGCTCACCTCATCTATGTATGTGTATGTATTCGGGCAGTTCAATGTTTGAATAAATGTATCATTAACGATAACGATATGGAATAAACATATAACAATAAACGCTGAATACGATGCAATTGGGAATGCATCGATATGAAATTGATTTCGATGTGGTTTCATTTTTTTTTGTTTGTTTGCAAATCTGTGTCACAACGATTTTTGTTTGTTTCTACTCCAGAGCGTTCTGATTCCGAGCCTCGGAATTGTGCACTTTGTGCGAACTGTTAATTGTTATAAATTTAATCCATCAAAATAAATAGTTACTCTGCACGAATTTCGCCGGCTAGGACGAATGAACGTTACAATTTTAGACTGTAGCAAACGGGAAACTTTAAGAAACGGCCTTTCACCGTACCTCCAAGCCTTGCATAAAGCTGAACTTTTCCTATTCCCATTCCAACATCAAGAATTTAATGCTCGCGTGCATTCTCCCTCGCATGCGATGCAATTTCGACTCGGGTGTGCACGCAAATCTACCCCAAAACTCCCCACATCTGGCATCCCGCTAGCATTGTTCTAGCATGCAGCGAGCGCAAGTTTTGTTGCATAAGTAAAGTTTGCAGCGAAAATTCTTACAGTTGCAGCTGGGGAAGAAAGTTTTTCCACTGCTGTGCTGGTAGTGGCACATATGGTTGGATCTAATCGATATAAATTTAGAGTTTTAATGTTCCCGCAGTTCACCGGTAACGGTGATGGTGATAATGTGAACATTTTACACAAATTGCAGCTGAAATTGACACGTTAGCGTTTAGAAACGGTCGGGCGTGGTGGGGAACAGGTAAGGAAATGTACATTACATCTCGAACTAGATTTACGGTTGGATTTTAATTGCTATCTAAATTTTGTGGTCACTTTTTTTAAAATTTGTTGGTTCAAATGACCAAGCCTCTAGATATAACTGGCTCTAGGTTTTTGAAACACAATTCAAAATCTTTGCCCTATATGGTCGAAATAGCTGGTATAATCTACTATAGAATTTAGATTTTGAAGAATGTGCGACTACTGTAGGTAAACAAATTATCGATTTTTATGAACACCTTAGAAAACAGCGTTGTTATTTCTTGAGTTGATTGCCGTCTTCTTGTGATGCATAAGCTAGTACCGTCTTTATGCATAGGCGCTAGAGCGTCATAACCGAAAGTTATCAAATTTATGTCTCACGTTGATATTTATAAATCACGGTGTTATATTTATGATACCCCGATCAGCAATACAAGCAAAATTATGTCAAAATTATATCTTCTGGTGATATCATTGGATTAATAATATGATATAAACGAATGCATATAACAAAGATATTACAGTGAGTTATGTATTCTTTCACAATTATTTTTAAACGCTAACAAATTTCGCTAAACCGGAAGGCATCTTGAAAATTAAAATGGCGTAAAGAATCAATTTTTGGCACCCACTCGTCAAGATCATTCCGAAAATAGCCACACTGATTGGGTTATAGAGAATTTCACTTAAACGAAAATTACCATCTTGAATTTCAAAATGGCGTCAAAAATCAATTTCTCGTCAAATCCATTCCGAGAATACCCATATTGTTGAAGTGCGGGCCATAGGGAGTCTTCCAGATCCGTTTCTTCGATATTTCCGAAAATCTTCTAAGTCTTTTGCGTTCAAAAGAACATAAAATATTTTTGCAATTTTGAATAGTTCCGTAATTCGTGCAAAAAAAAGAAACTTCCAAAACTTATTTTGCTGCGGGTTTTTTTACGCGAATTTTCCAATTAAGACGGTTTTCTTTTACGCGGAATTCCGGAATAACAAATTAAATTTATTAAGTTAAACCAAATAAAATTTCAATGATTCCTTTCACGATGATGCGAATAACAACTGGGATTCGTACCTTGCAGTTCTTTGATACTTTGATACTAGGCATGGCTTAGGACAGTACAGACGCACTTTTGAATACACCTGGGATCTCAAACCCAAATACATGTATTGGATTTACACGACCATTGTACGTCCAATACCGCCATACAGATGCCTTGTGTGATGCCAGAGGGAATAGGTTGTGACGGTCCAATCAAAGATAAGCCATCATACCGGCTTGAACCTTCGTTCGAATCGGTCACAAATCTTGATAGCTCCTGGTTTACCTAAAGTTTTTCAACAGCAACAGTCTTTCTCAAGGCTACCTATATTTTCGCTCGATCAGTCTTTCTCAAGACTGCCTATATTTTTTTCGACAATTAGTCATTCTCAAGACTACCTACCTTTTCTACTCAATCAGTCTTTTTGAAGACTAAAACATTTTTAATTCTTCCAACATGCCTGGGTCCTCCCAGAAAAGGGTATCTTCTCCACCCGAAAATTCAATTGACTGCAGCAACTCATTCGATGTTTTATCCGGATGTGAAGCTGATGAAATTTCCTCGAATTGCGTATAATGCCAATGAGAGGAAAACGCAATCACCTCCGCTTAGAACAGTGATGATCTCCGACTTCAAAGCCTTTCGAACTGACCTTTCGACGTTCATTCCGGTCGTGAAAGTCTATTTTCATATTGGCCTAAGAGGAGAATGTCGAGTTACAGCGGATGAATTGATTGGCCACAAACGACTACTCCAGTATCTTACGGAGAAGTTATATAAATTTTATTCATATGATTTTAAGACAGCTAGACCATTCAAGGCTGTCTTGAAAGGGCTACCACAAGGACAAGGTTTGGATGAAATATCCAACGAATTGAAAAATTTACTTGGCTTTTCTCCTTCACAAGTTATTCTTATGAAGAGAAAGGCTAGCGGCGATAACACGCCAGTACGCTCTGGAATTATCCAGGAGCTTTATGTAATGCATTTTAACCGTAATGAGGTTAATAATTTGAAATTATTTGAAAAAGCACTTTTTATGTTCCACGTGCTAGTAAAGTGGGAACATTATAGAAGACATGGGGGCAGAATTCAAAACCTGACCCAGTGTCGTAGATGCCAAGGCTTTGGGCACGGCACAAAAAATGTCATTTGCATTCCAAATGTATGATCTGTGGTGATAAATCGCACACGAAAGATAAAAAACTACAAAAAGTTTCAAATGCGCTCATTGTAGCGAAAATCATAAATCGAATTTCTAGGGTTGTCCTGTTCGAGAAAAAATTATAAATTTTCGTTTTAGACAACAAAAACAACAAATAAAAAATGTACATACTTCTTCGGGTACACTTCAACAAAACACGTCCAAACGTGTTAATCCGATTCAAAATAGATTAACAATTTCTTCTACCTCCGTCACACCATCCTACAATGGTGTGTCATCTTATGCTTCAGTGGCAGGTAATAAAGCCAAAATAACGTCTACGGAGCGATAACAACAAACGCAAGTGGCCTGTAACATTGATGAAGGGCCGTTCTGGTGCTGATATCTACTGTGTGTGTGTGTGTGTGTGTTAACCATCCTATCTCCCACTAGCTGGTAGTGATTTACAGAAAAAAGATATTTGCATGTATATAAACATTCATGCAAATAACTTGGTTCACGGATTAAGGAAGGTGTTAGCTCAATTGACTTTCCGATGACCCATTTCGTGTACAGTGCCAGACATGTTCCGAGGTCATCGTTCCATCAACTAGCCCGCCTTACTGTAATGTTTGTATCAATTGGATTGTAACAATACAGTAAAACTTTCGATTCCATTTAAGCAGGAAATCGACGCGTATTTAGTATATTGGTTCAATTTGTATATATAACATAACACATGTGTACTAGAAAACTTACCATTTTTGCAGTTTTCTACCTTCATTTCTGTCTCCCATTTATGTCTCCTTTGACTCTCATCCACATTTCTTTAATTCCTGCTTATTTAAGAAAGAAAAGTGGAAATAATAAAAAAGAACCGATAGACTCCGTGTTTTCCTCAACGCTTTCGTTTCTCTTAGTCTGGTGTCACTGCCTGTTGGACTTGTGTAAGTTGTTCCATTGGAGATCTCCAAGGGGCTGTAATTGGAGGAAGATTTGACTTCTATCCAGAAGTATCAGTTTTTCGCATTAATATATTATATGTGTGCCCTACAAAACAATCCCGTCTATAATGCAACCATTTTTTGAACATTTATATTTACATATACCACATAAACACATACACACACACACACACACACCAAAAAATAATGAAATTTATACGACATGTAAATCAATACAAATGTAAACATACACATCTTGAAACAAAAATTTGATTGACAATTAAGTTGAACTCGATGCACTCAATGGGAGCATCAAAAAGCATATGATTTTACACTTTCGTTCGTGTAATATTACATGTCATTTATTTTACAGCAATATTGAATTAAAAATACATTAAAGTGCATTGGTCGGTGTCAAGTCAGACCGGACTAAGTCGCAAAACATCAAAAAATGAGTTAATGATAGCACTGGATAAAGAATTTCTTCTGCTACATTCCACTTTTACCAGATTGGAAATATGAAACAATAAACAAGAATTATGGCAAACATTATTTTCCAACTATAATGTAAAGGATGCTGCGATTCAAAATTTGAACGCGTTTTCTCGAATTCAATGCATTGCCACTCAGTCCGGTCTGACCTAACACCGACTAAATATGTGCACGAAAATAAATGTAAAATTGCCAAATATATTTTTTTTCTGTGCATATATACATACATAGATACACACATGTATACATAAAAAATATACACATACATTCATACACACATACATATACAAATACCTACATACATATACGCATTGTAATACATGTATACATCCATACACACATATACACAATTACATACATATACTCGAGTTGAAGGAGGGCCCCCATTTAATGCATCTAGCATTATTTTCCATTTTTCGTTTCATCCAACCGAGGTTATCAAACGGTGCGGCTTGAACAATTATGATTTGAATTCCATCCAGTTCTATTTCTTCAAGACACGAGACAACGTCGTGTCTAACCTTCGACGACTTTCAGATCAACGAAAATTCCAAACCATTCCAAAAGCCACCCTCCGTGGTAAGAAAATATTTCATGAAACTGTACAGTAGGCCCACTGTACCCGTTTTTTTAGAAGAAGACCCACTGTCCACCGGGCTGGAAGAAAAGGCTTTGTAAAACTGATTGTCTCAGGCCCGCTACGCACACCCCTGAGATGGCAGACCCTGAACAAGAAACCCCGTTCAGCTTCGGCAAAAATGACAATGGTCAGACTGTGCAATTAACAATGACAGCATGTATGCATGTATAGCGAAGTAGAATGCGAGATGAAATGGAACAACATACATTCGCTCAAGGGCTCATCACACACAACCCAACGTACATGATGTGCGACCTTGAGCACACCAAAATCACATCGCATCGAGACAACCATCAATCACCCGACAAACATGAGGGATCTCCCCCGCACAACTGCAAAAAAAGTGATCCACAATGCACTTCCCCAGAGCAAGCGCTGAGATCTTCCATAGTACCTCCAAGGCGATAAAATGTACAACAAACAGCAAAGTAGAACAACAATCTGTTATCGCTGTGCCACTCGTTCGAGTTAAAAGACTACACCCTGGTAGCTACCCACACTATCAGCGAGCTATCACACTTTCCACACACTGATAAACCCATCCATTCTTGAGTCGCTGGCGACCAGAGATGCCAGATCCGCAGTCATGTCCGCAACTCGCAGACTTTCTACCTTAGCTGCAGGTACCTTCGATGACGCAGACACTTGCAGATCCTTCAGTTTGGTTGCAGATACTTGCAGATTTTTTAGTTTGGTTGCATACATTTACAGATTTTTGCATATAAAGGCTTTTGGCTACACCAGCCCTCCCGACATCCTTTGCTCTTCCCAGACTCCAAAATTATCATTGCAGACATTTGAAAAAAGTATCTGGCATCTCAGCCAGCGACACCAAGAACCAGTCAAAATTCTCCGCTAACAAAACAACAAAGTAACAAACAATCAGCTTCCGACGCTCCGCAGCTTCACCCTGCTGTGCCCAGTCACACACACACACCCACACACCAACACAGCTCACGCCTAGAAAAAAAACTTCCAGCAAGTCGCTTCCTCTCTCTCGCCGTTTCCACCAAACACCACACGAAGACTCGACTCCGAAATTTCGATTTTCTGCCCTGCTCCCGAGCTCCCCGCAACCACCCAACACACGCAAATGAAATCAACAACCGTCCGCGAACAACCACGACAGGAAAAGCAACCGAATTCATACAATTTGCACCCCGAAAAAGCGAAGGAATTTCCGTCGGTCCAGCGACGATTTTTACTTCTTCTTGCTCCGACTCGAACCGAATATGGATCGGGAAAAACAATATAATGAACTATTAACAAAATGATGAAAATAGTGCCCATTAGGGTTCGTCGCGGTTGCGGTAATTACCGCAACCGCGCGGTATTTACCGCACCCGCACCGCAAAAACTGCGGTGCGGTGAGACACTTTTTCCTGCGGATGCGGTGCGGGAAATGAGCTTTTACCGCGCGGTATTACCGCAACCGCACTTAAAAAAATAATTGATTTAGTCTGCAGTCTGCATTAAAAAGAGAATTAAAACATTTGAGAAGGACGCAACTAGATTTATTTTCTGAACGAATGCTTAGCAATGTCATTATTAGGGACATCTCTCTGTCAGAGCATTCGAGTTTTACAATTTACAATAGAGAAACATGATAAACATTTAATTGCTCTAATTTCCATAGACTTGACAATAATTTGAAAAGAAATCCGAATATAATCTGTATTCGACCTATCGCTACTTGATTTTTTTACATTTTGGTCATTCTAATATAATAAAACATATTGTTGCTAAGAAATAAAATCTATAATCTGTGTCCAATATACTTTGGCACCATTATTTTTACGACATATTTTGAAAACTATTTATTTTATACTTCAAAGAAATAAATTACAAACGAACCTTTTCAAATACATAAAACGCAAAATCCAATCATTGAAAAAAAAAATTAATTTTGCTGTCAAATCCAATTACAAAATGCATCATTTCTCCTGATTCCTCTTGGCAATCGTAGAATTATGAATCGTTTTCGATGACATTTTCTCAACTGAGAATTTTGATTGGAAATTTGGAGAGTTTAGAGATACTACGACTGAAAAACAATCTAAAGAATGTAATTATCATCATCAAACCAAACGAATTTTGAGGATTTTTTTACGTGTGCCCATTGTTCGTCCAACTGGGAATATTTTCTACCAAATTAACAAAGAAAAATTTTTCAGATGGGAGTATTTCGTAACATTTTGAAAGTAAAGCTTTCGAAGTTAGTGTAGGGCATTGCGTTTTTTGTGTTTCTCAAAGTCTCCCTCAAGGTCTTCCTTCATATTGTGACAAGTGTAAAAGTTAGCCAAGATGCCAAATTTTGCATAGTTTGGATAGATATTGCCTTAATTGAAAATTTATCTCGAAACTTTAACGTAGGGGTTAGGTATTTTTACATAGAATCTGTATACAAAGTTGAAAGAAATCGGTTAAGTAGTTTTTGAATGGCAGGTAACACCGCAAATCATGTTTTTCCAGAGACGTTCTACAAAAAGCTTCGTCACCGAGTCGTTTGTTGATATTTTTGCATGCAAAAATTGCAGCATGTTATTGAAATGATACACAATAATGCACAAAAGTTTTTATCAGTTCGCTTCACGCAAAGTTTAAAAAATCGAGAAAAAGCTTTTTTTTTCGCGACAAAACCCTTACCCCTCTTAAAAAAAAACTTGCAAAGTTGAATATTTTCATAAATGTTACATTCTGAGGAGTCCGTCAAATATAATTTTCGTGTAAATAAGAATAGCATTTTACTATATACGCCTATACAAAACAAATGAATAATTTTTCAGCACAATTTTTAAAATACATGATTTTTACCGCATTTACCGCATTACCGCGCGGTGCGGTGCGGTAAATGCAATGCGGTTGCGGAAAGCGGTGCGGTTTTATTATTTTTTTGCGGTTGCGGTGCGGACTATCCATTTACCGCCCACATCCGCACCGCGACGAACCCTAGTGCCCATAATGGAAGTGCTGAAATTGGCAATTGTGCAATGTAAGGATCAGACGCCGAACTCTTTTCAGGAAAACCCCCGTCCCTTGTTACACCGAATATCAAGTGTGATCACCAACACTACAGCACCGTCGAGTCCAATGCAACCTGAAAACTTGTATACAAGTACAAGATTGTATGAGAGCTATATTCCAGCAACGGACCGAAACACTACCACCAGTACAAAACGCAGGATCCTGCATCAATGCTGAAAGCTTAAAAAAATTAAAAATATTGCGCTCATGCTGATAATACTTCTCTCGCACACCCTAACACGATTCGAGAAACAAGTATTTAAACGTTGTATGGAT
Organism: Topomyia yanbarensis; assembly: GCF_030247195.1. NCBI lineage: Eukaryota > Metazoa > Arthropoda > Insecta > Diptera > Culicidae > Topomyia > Topomyia yanbarensis. The sequence goes on along the minus strand of NC_080671.1, from coordinate 320,867,887 downwards.
GGTGATACTTAAAAACGAAATATAAGTAATGTATTGTACTCCCTGTTAACGGCCACCGCGGCATGCTGATGGCTGGTCGATGGCCTGCCTCCACGGCTACAACGAAACATCCACTGCACAAGCCGCCATGCCACCACTATGCAGAAGCAACCTCTTCTTCTGCCACCTTTCACTAACACCAACTCGCGCAGGCCACCACAGCAAGATTCACACACACACACAGCACCAGGGGTATTCAACGCAAACCTATATCCACAAGAGCGATTACAATGTTGAAAATTGCAATCAAAATCCCTCAATTTTCTGCATTTAAGATGCATTTTTCATATCACTCACGTAACTAGGAGGGCACTACATCTTCTAGACCAACTAAAGAACACTTCCCTGGTTATCACCCGCGATGATTTCACTCAAAATCGGCTTTATTCGAAGAGCGTTATTAAAGCACGTCAACCGCTCAGCCACTCACCAAATTCTTCCTATTAGGGATATTGTAGTACTATGGTTATCCGTTCTGGTGCTGATATCTACTGTCGTGAAATGAGATTGGAACAGTCTCACTCGCTAGGTAGATATTGTAGTACTGTATTCCAAACCGAAACCCTTCGACCCTTCAACAGAGCTTTCCCGGCAAAATTATATACTTCTGCTCGGATAGTCAGACTGTAATCAAAGCCCTTAGTTCAGACAAATTATGGTCCAAGTTAGTGATCTAGTGCTGAACTCAAATCGAAGAAGTAAGCACTGTCAACACTACCTCTACCTTGTCTGGATGCTCAGGTATCCCGTTATGACTGGAAATGAATGAGCTAACGAATTGGCCACGCATTCCATTAATCGATTAAAAATTAAATACGTTTTTCATTTCAATGGTAATCAAGTTGCAGTTATACCTTCCTATTATCCGCAATATCTCCATTTAAGCAATGCATCTTACCTGGAACGATAAAGAAAATAATATTATTTTTCAATGTTATTTATTAGTTCTTAACTGTAAAATTTTGTTATTTGTGTCAACACATCTCCCTCCTAATTTTTTGATGCTTTCTTCGTTAAGATTAAAAAAGCTTCAAAAGCCTGGCCTGTAGTGTATTGGCACTGTGTGGGACTCACGACTCACGTTCGTGCCTAACCACTAAAAACATTCCTTACTTTTTACGCCCTTCTTCCCCACGGAACTACGTCATCGTATTACTTCGTGGGGGGTTCATTGCGCTTCCGTCGCACCTCTTTCTGCTGCTCTATCTGGGAGCCTCGCTTGGTTCATGGAGTGGCACGACGTATGAGCTTTGATTTAACTCTCGATTCCTCTCCTGCTTCTTGTTTCCATCCATTACGTCGCTGTTTAGTTCTCGTGGTGAGCCGTTTAGGTGCTGATTCCCTGAGCCATACAGCTCATGTTTCCGTGAGTCATTCAGCTCCCGGTCTTATCACGATCTGCTTGAATAGTGCTCAACGGCGAACTCATCCTACTCTGACCGATAGTTCCCCGACAGAGGAGTTTCCCCCGACACCGATACCCGCTCTCTTGAACCATTCAGCTCCCAGTTTTACCGCTTATCCTACTCCGATTGAGAGTTCCCCGACAACGGAATTTCTTTCGTTACCGGTGTTTGTTTCGTGAGTCAATTAGCTCCCCTTTTCGTCACGGTTCTGTCGGGTAGTTCCCGGCACGGAATCTACCCTATCGTGAATTGCCCGGCGGTAGGGTAGCCTATTTACGAGCTACCCGGTAGAGTGGCGAGGTCGGTCCGGCGATTCCGATGAAGCCTGACGTCAGATGCTACAGCGCGTATCACTCAACTGATTCCCGGCGGTGGACCCAGTCGACACCGTCGGTGAGTCGGCGGAATTTCTCCCGAAACCCTATTTGTGGTTCCACTGCGGCGCTTTAACCAATGTCGTTACTTTGTTTGTTGGTCCCTTCGCCACTTCCTTTGCAGCTCGGAGAGTATACTCGTAACAACTCTGTTGACAGCGTCCCAGATATACTCGTCGCGGCACATCTCTTCGACGATATTATCCACTGTTATATCAGGCATACCCCATCGGACATCTTCGAATCTACGGCATTCGAAGACCACGTGTTCCGGTGTCTCTTGCACGCTCCGGGCAAAGGGGTGACGAAGCATGTCCAAACCGATGTAGGTATTTCCGGAAGCATCCATGTCCGGACAAAAGCTGCGTTAGATGGAAGTTTACCTCTCCATGCTTCCTATATATCCAAGTAGACACATTTGGGATGAGTCGGTGGGTCCACCTTCCTTTCTCCGCGTTATCCCACTCTTGCTGCCACTTAGCTAACGAGTCCACTCGAACCAGTCTCCTTGCATTACGTTCATTTCTCCGCTAGTAGCATTCTACGTCTTCAGCCAGAGTGATGCAGATGGGAATCATCCCGGTAATTACGCATACCGCCTCCGACGATATCGTTCTGTACGCACTCGCGACACGAGCAGCCGTTAGGCGAAAAGTGCTTGTCAACTTCGTCCGGTTCCGCTTTGAGTTCAGTGCAGTAGCCCAGGCCGGTACGCCATATCTCAGTATTGAGGAGGAGACACCCGCCAGGAGACACCCGCCAGGAGACGTCTCGTGCTGTCTCTTGCTCCTCCGTTGTTCGGCATGATCCTTGCCAATGCGCTAGTTGTCCTCGCAGCCTTCTCACATACATAGTCGACATGGCTGTTGTAATTCAACCGATCGTCAAACAACACAGCAGGTGCTTCAGCGCGCGCATCGATGGAATGGATTGTCTCCCGACGCTGATCTCGACACGCTGGATTAGCTTACGGTTGCTGATCAGCACTACGTCGGTCTTGTGGTGAGCCAGCTGCAACTTGACGTTAGCCATCCAGGTTTCCACGATGCCTATTGTCTCTGCCGTCAGCATCTCCACCTCCTCAAGGGTCTCACCCGTTATCGTCAGGACAACATCATTTGCAAAGCCGACGATCTCCACTCCCATGGGCAGTTCCAGTGTTAACACTCCGTTGTACATAATATTCCAGTATGGAGCCCTGAGGTACTCCCGCCGTGACCCTAATCGACCTCTGCCCCATGTTCGCTTCGTAGACCAGTACTCGGTTCTGAAAGTAACTTTTCAGAACCTTGCACAGATAGTTTGGAACCCGCATTCTATGCAGCGCTACGGCGATGGCCCTCCAGCTAGCGCTGTTGAACGCGTTCTTCACGTCTATCGTTATCACGGCGCAGTAGCGATTACCCCTTCTCTTTTGCTTTAACGCTTTCACGTGTTCGCGATGACTATGCGGATGGCGTCCACCGTCGATATTCCTTTCCGGATCCCGAACTGTCTCTGCGATAGTCCGTTCTCACTTTCAGCGTAGGTCGTCAGACTGTTGAGGATAACCCTTTCCAGGAGTTTACCGAGAGCATCCAGCAGGCATATAGGCCGATACGATTCTGGATCTCATGGTGGTTTCCCTGACTTTGGCAGCAACACCATCTTCGGGATCTTCCATCTATCCGGGAAGTAGCCATCGTCCAGGCATTTCTGTAGGACTATCCTGGACATGTCCGGAAACGCCAGGATCGCAGTCTTCAGCGCGACGTTGGGGATACCATCCGGTCCGGGAACTTTCTTCGCTTTCAGCCCATTTGCCACTATAAGGAGCTCGTCGTTGGAAACTCGATTGTCACCTGCATTTCCGCCATCTGCATCAGCGTACGGTGTAGGCGGCCATGCGGTTGGGTCGTGCTTCGGGAAAAGGCCCTCCACGATAATTTTCAGTTTGTCGGCGCACATTTTGACCCTTGCTCCTGGCCATAACGACACGGTAAGCATTGCGTATGTGTGTACGTGTGTATGTATGTATGTGACCAAAAATAAGCACATCGGTTACTCAGGAATGGCTGAGCCGGTTTTTTCAAACTAAATCTCAAATGAAAGGTACAACGTTCCCATAGGCTGCTATTGAATTTCATTAAACTCCGACTTCCGGTTCCGGAGTTACGGGTTGAAGAGTGCGGACGCGCAGTAAATTCACATTTTGCCTTTCTCCCATAGGAAGGTTATGAACATCGTCTACTTGATCCCGGTATTTTTTTTGACTTGTACAGCTTTTCTGTATTTTAACAGGGACGTAATTAGTGGAATACGGTGAGGGGTACCCCCTCTCCCCCAGATCACTTGCCACCTTTTCCTAAACCGCCTCCCTACCCGAATAAAATTTTCTTAGTTCCTCTAAGTTCCTAGTCGGTCTGAAAAACCAGTGAAAAATTTGGTTTGAAATGATTTTGAGTTGAGAAACTAATTTAAAATTTCTTAACAAGTTGAAATTTTTTGGTGGGATCCAAACTCCCGAACCCTCCTCCTGGATCCGCCGCTGATTTCAAGTGTTTCAGCGTCGACACAAAGCAACTCAAGTTCGAAGCTGTCGATTTATTGTACGTATGCGTAAATCGCACTGAATATGTAATAGACATTTCCATCATTATATTAAACATACCCAGCCATGAAATCGTAGTTTGGATAAATAAGAAAGGCACAATTGCACCACATTGCACGACATTCTGATACAAACTAATGACGAATGTATGTTTTGAAAACTTAACGCCAATTCCAATTAATCCCTGTGATATCTAATGTTCAAAGCACTGGCGAAACTTCAAACTAATCAAATTCTTCATTACCACCAGATCCAAATCTTGCATCATTGGATTGGATCATGATAGAGCAAATTCGTTCACACCTCTTCGTGGTACCAACCGTTTGATGTTTCGTGTGCTCTCCGCGTCGACGACCGACGTTCTCATCGCTGTTATTTGCAGGTGAATGGTTTTTAGATTGGTGCTAATCATTTCCTCTCCTTTCCCAAAGATTGCTGGTCTCTGGGGTTGAGTTTTTCCATTTTCTCCATTGAAGCGGAAATAATAGAATGGGAAAAATCAGTATCGAGGCTATTCCTTTGTTGGGTAAATATTTTTTTGTCGTTTGATCAATGCCAAAACGTGCGATTTGGAACACCGGGAACAAGGTGTAAAACAATGATTGATTGTAGGCTTCACAGAGGGGTTTCCTTCGATTGAATTTCTGTTTACAATATTTTGCAGCAGCAGATTGTTCAATACCTTTTGGATAATTGCGCGGATCTATTTTCCGGAATAAATCGCTTTTTAGGCTTGAAAGGGCTTTTCACTTTCATCTGTACTTTTTATGTACCGAATGTCGAATTGCGCTGCTCAGAAACATGTTTTGATCTTGTAACCATTCGTGGCAACAGATTTTCTTTGTGGATTGTTGAAAATGAATATTTGCCGCCTAATTTTGTATACTTTATGATGAAAAAGACTACAACAAAGTTGATAGTTAAAGCAAAGTCGAATAGGACGCAATGAGAGCTGTATGAAGAATTTCGATGCAAAAATGTGCCACTCAATTACCAGGAGTGTCCTAGGTAGTCAGGTGCAAACGGATACAGAATTTAAAGCAATATGAAGGATAAGTTAAAATACTTAATTGAGCAAAGATAAATTCCGCGAAGATTCGTTCAAAAATCGTAATCAGCCATCTGCGATTCCAATGAAACTTTTGCGTTACACCGGCATGGAAGACTTAACATTTCATTTTTCTACATTTTGATTCAAGAGCAATTTTTAAAAAGGGCGCAGAACTTTTAGCATGTAGCATATTCAAAAGCAAAATATTCGATTATCGTATTTTATACAGCAAAATTATATGGGTAAGAGTTGCAGGGTATGAATACTTCTGCACGAATCTGTAAACTACCACCTTTAGCCGTATCAAAACCAATCCTCCCGATAATATATCTTAATACCAAAACCTGGTAAGCTTAGTCATGTTCAATGCACATGTAGTAAGCTAAACGAACGTCGCATATAATAATGCCGAAATTTGACACGCATTATATTACGCAAATGATTATCCCATTACTGTTGTCTTTTATTCCGTTCGTAAAATTGATGTACCTACTGTGCTCAGACGCAACGAAAACGTTTCAGCTTTCAGTAGCGCTGTTCGTATGGGGTACAGAAACGTTTAAAAAAATGCACATCGATGAACTGGCAATTCAGACTGCAAGAAAAACAACTGGTGCTGCTGCCGTTGGTTTTAAAGTGCTTTTACGTTTTATAGGACTTTTACGGCACTGCACGATATAAATTTGAGCATTTTTGCGCTGCTATGCCTTTTCGTTCTCGAGCAATGCTCTGCTGTAGCGAACAGGAGGGAACCACATAAATTAGGCAACACAAATTATCTTCTACTGGATATGCTGGAATCTTCTGTACGGCTAGGAACGAGTCACGTTTCTTATCTTTTGAGAAATGAGAACATTAGCAAAGCACTTTGGAGAAATACGCGCTTTCAGCATTCAGTCGCGTTACCAGGGTTTATTTCAATAGGTAGGCCCTCCCATATAGGATGCGAGGACCATTTTGCTACCATATACTCTCACTATTTATTTTCTCCATTTAAGAGTGGAGTCTTAGACAATGAAAGTTGTCTGCGGGGCCTATTGAACCACTTTCCAATGGAGTTGCAGTACGAAAAGTTTTGACGTAGGACTACACTACTATATATAAATATATTTCTCTCCAAGAGAACATCATCTGTCGGAAGAAGACTCCGTCCCCCGAGTACACGGACGAGCAGATAGCGATCGTAAAATCGCAGTGCCGGTGGATGACGTAGAACTACCACGGGACGTAGTTTGTGCTGGACGATGAGTTACTTTCTCGAAGACCCACATTCCAGGAAATAACAGCTACTATTCCAGCGACAAGTCGGCCACACCTCTCGGAGTAAAATATAAGTTTTAACATAAATTTGAAAAAAAAAAGTTATGCTGTACATCTCCATATCGGACAGAGGGATTTCAAAGCCGTGGTTCAAGCCGAGCGGTCTGGCCATCAATCAACAAGTGTACCAGGAGGAGTATCTTGAGAAAATTCTTCTGCCGTTCTTAAAGGAGCATCATGCGGATTCGAAGTACGTCTTCTGGTCGGACAAGTCGTCTTCCCCTTTACGCTAAGAAGACGCTGGAGTATCTTGAGCCGAAAAAGATACCGTACGGTCCGAAAGAAAGGAACCCGGCCAACTTGCCCCAGTGCCTTCCCATTGAGGGTTTTTTCGGCTTGCTCAGTGCTCTAGTGTACAAATAGAATATTGATGGGCCAAGGATACGAAGCAGTTGACCACCAGGATCCGAAATTGTATCCGGAAGATGGACGTCAGTGCCGTCCAGCGCTCTTGCGAGAGCATCGCGACTAAGTTGCGTCGTACAGCTGATCAGGGCCCCTTCTACAATATTCATTGACGTTCTTCTTGAAGAATTAACATTATGTTTTTAATAAAAAAATACTGAATTCGTTGAAAATTTTTTTTTGTTTATCTACATGACTGTAAAAATTCTTATTTTTTATTGAACACCCGTTAGCTCCCAGCTTTATCGGGATCAACTCGTATATTCTCCGACGTTAAACTACCCTATCCCGATTGAGAGTTTGCCGGCAGCGGAATTTCTCTCGGTACCAATATTCGTTTCTGCTAGCTATTCGACGCGGTCTATTCGTTCTAATCCCCAGAGGTGTACCTAGCCTTCTCACGAGCTACTCGCTAGGGAGTCGAGGTTGGTCTAGTAATTCCAATGAATCCTTACGTCCAGCTCACTGGCGCCGGACGACCTGAACACGCTACTACGTCACGGTGGACCTAGTCTACACCGACGGAGAGTTCCTCGACGATTCTCCCGAATCCCGTATTGTGGCTTTACGGCGGTGTTCTAGTCAAAGTTGCTACTTTGTTGGTCCCTTCGCCACTTCCTCTGCAGCCTGGATAGTATACTCGAAACAACTCTATTGACAACGTCCCAGATATACTCGTCGTAGCACACAGGCACATCGACGATGTTGTTAACTGTCACACTGTCCCTTCGCGCGTCTTCGAATATAGGGCATTCGAAGACCACGTCTTCCGGTGTCTCTTGCACGTTTACACACTTGGGCAACGAAACGTAACGAAACGTGTCCAAACCGATGCATCCGTGCCCGGACAAAAACTGCTTCAAATGGAAGTTCACCTCTCCATGCTTGCTGTGCTGCACCAAAGCAGACACATTTGTGATGAGTCAGTTGGTCCACCTTCCTTTCTCCGCGTTGTCCCACTCTTACTGCCACTTACCCAACGAGTCCGCTCGAACCAGTCTCCTTGCATTTCATACATTTCTCTACTGATAGTGTTCCACACGCTCGATTTTTTACAGTTGTTGATCAGCATGACCTCCGTCTTGTGGTGACCCAGCTGCAACTTGACGTCAGCCATCCAGGTTTTCACGATGCCAATTGTCTCCGCCGTAAACATTTTTACCTCCTGGAGGGTTTCACCGGTTATCCTCAGGACAACGTCATCTACAAAACCGACGATTTCAACTCCCCTGGGAAGCTCCATTGTTAACACTCCGTTGTATATTATTTACTAGAGCGTTGGCCCGATTACGGAGCTCTGAGGTACCCGCGCCGTGACCCTAATTGAACTCTTTTCCATGTTCGTATCGTAGACCAGTACTCGGTTTTGGAAGTAATTTTTCAGAACTTTGCACAGATAGTCCGGAACCCGCAGCGCTACGGCGATCGCCCCCCAGCTGGCATTATTTAAAGCGTTCTTCACGTCTATCGTTTACCACGGCGCAGTAACGAAAACTCCTTCTCTTTTGCATCAATGCTTTCCCTACGCTCGCGATGACTAAGCGGACGGCTTTCACCGTCGATATCCCTTTCCGGAACCCGAACTGCCTCTATGAAAGTTCTCACTTCAAGTGTAGTTCGTCAGTCTGTTGAGGATAACTCTTCCCAGAAGTTCAACAAGGGTATCCAGCAGGCAAGTAGACCGATACGATGCTGGATCTCCTGGTGGCTTTCCTGGTTTTGGCGGTAACACCAGCTTCTTCATCTTCCATATATGTGGGTAGTAGACATTATCCAGACATTTCTGTAGGACTTTCCTGAGCATGTTCGGAAGCGCCAGGATCGCCGTCTTTAGTGTCACGTTGGGGATAGTGTCCGGTCTGGGAGTTTTCTTCGCTTTCGACCACTTTGTCACTATAAAGAGCTCGTCGTTGGAGACTCGATTGTCATCAGCATTTCCACCGTCTGCATCGACATACTGTGTAGGCGGCCATGCGGTTGGGTCGTGCTTCGGGAAAAGACCCTTCACGATAATGTTCATTTTGACGGCACACATACCGACTGGCGTCTGTGAACCATTGATCCTTGTCAACACGCCACGGAAAGCATTACCCCAGGGGTTGGCGTCTACTTCTTTGCACAGCTTTTTTTTATTTCAATTATAGAGGTTTCAACCTTAAGGTCATTCGCCTCTTCGGGTTAGAAAATTCTCTTAATAAAAATTTCTAACCCTATGTGCGGGGTCGGGACTCGAACCCAGGTGCGCTGCGTACAAGGCAATCGATTTACCAATACGCTACTTTCACTCCCTCTGCACAGCTTCTCGTAGCTGGTGTACTTGCTTAGCACTATCTCGCGTTTAAAAGCTGCCATGGCCGCCCGGAATGTTACCTTACATTCTTCTCTGACTGCCTCCGGTCTTGCTCTTTGAACGCGTCTTCTGGCTTTTAGGCAGGTAACCCGGAGGTTGTTGAGCCTTTCATTCCATCAGTACGCCGGTAGTTGCTCGGTTCCATTTTCCTCGGCATTTTTACATCAAATACCCTAGCTACTGTTTCCGACAGCTCATCGGCACTTGGAATTAGAGTGACGCTGTCAGCACGAAGTGCTTCCACAAAAAGGTCATTGTCGAAGTCCTTTATTTTCGACTTCCGCTCGGCAGTCCTCACTCTCGGCGTTACCGTACAATTTCGCCGACCAATGGTATAGTAGATCGTTTGGTAGTCACTATGTGTTTATTGATCCACTAACTCGCCAATTCATGTTATCCATCAGCGACACGCTGCAGAATGTTACGTCGATGTCAAATTCACGGCCATCTTTACGGAATGTGTTAGCGGAACCTTCGCTGCACAGCTTTACGTCCAGCTTCACCAGTGCTTCCAATAGGCTGTAACATCTTGCGTTGGTCACCCTGCTACCCCACTCCACGGCTCAAGCGTTAAAATCTCCTCCTATAACAACCAGCGTCGGTTAATTCATCCAGTTTCCTGTTGTAGTATTCTGGTGTCTCCCGTGGAGGAGCATAACAGCTGCACACGAATACGCCGTTGATTCTGGTGATCACAAAATCTTCGTGTGTGCTATTCACCACCTCTTGAACAGGGAAACCTCTCATCACTTGGATTGCCGCAATTTCTCTTCTATCCACCACCCAGTTACCCTTAGCGGGAGGGACACGATATGGCTCTGAAATAATTACAACGCCGCATTTCGTTTCTGTTTTGGACTGCCGCAACAGTTGCTGTGCAATGTCGCAATGATTGAGATTAAGCTGGGTTATCTCCATCATCATTGGCCTGCCTTCGCCTTTATGTACGCAGGGCATTGAAGCCACCCGTCGTGTAATCTTTTCTGTCCTCCAGTTTGCAAATCATGCACCATTTTCTACACAGTGCAGACCTGTCTCGGCCCATGCAGTTCCTCGCGAGGTGTCCGAGGTCAAAGCATCTGAAGCATCGCTCCAACTGCTTGGAAACTCAAGAAGTGACTCACAGCAAGCACACCGACCAACCGATAGTCGAATGAACGCCGTTTGAGTTCTTCCATAGGATTTCCAAATCCGGATAGCCGCCGGTACATCCAGTTTGCCCTGCTCGATCAATGCACTCTTCAGTTCCTCAACGGTATCTAGACCAGTAACGGTATCTCATCTAGACCCTTGCACTCGACAATGGCTTCCTGGGACAGAGCTCTCACGTTCGCTTCGCGCCCCAATGATTTAGCAACGAGCTAAATCGCGGTAGGTCGAGCTCTTGACGGAAGTATCCTTTTTCAGCTCGAAGATCATCTCGCTCTTCTGAGTGCGGCTCGTTCTAACAACGTTCTTCCCCAACTCCTTCAGCTCTGGGTCCTCTCTCACTTTCTTGAGAAAAGCGGCGTAGGACGTCGTATCGTTCGCTTCGACGATCAGTGCATCTCCTTTTGGCGCCTTCTGACGAGCCGAAGGTTTTCCTTCCTTCTTTTGCTCCCCTTTTCGCTCTTCCTTCTTTTTCTGCTGTTTCCTGTGTTTCTCCTTCCGACCTACAACGGTACTCCAGTTTTCTCCCGGTTGGGTGTGGTCATTTTCTTCGGCAACAACCACAGCATCCTCGAGCGTCTGCTTTTTGGGTCCGCCTGGTCTTCCGTCTCCTGGCGATGATCTTGCCCTGTTTGGAGTCACGGAAACTGGCGTGTCTCCACACCAATCTGCTTCTCCTTACGCTGCTTGGGAGGGGCTAGGAAGATAGTAGCCTTAGCCGACGCCAGTGCTCGCTCAGCTATATCAGCCCTCCGCGTTGCCGTGTCATGCTCATTCACGGCAGACAGTAGCGCCTTTCGGATTCTGATGACCATCTCTTTAATGTCATTATAGACATTGTTTCTCGCATCCACAAACTTGTGGAGCTCCTCCACCAAGTGCTTCGCTGACACTACTTTTGGCTTCTGTAGGGTGTAATTCGTCCCGTTCCGCTCCTGCTGTTGTTGTTGCTGCTTCTCCGCCGTGCCTGCTCCGTATATATTAGTTTCTTGTTTTTTCTCCATTTAATTGGGTCCCAACTCCGGGCCGCTACCTCCTCTCGCTGCCCATAGTCGCCTCGCGTGATCCCATGATTATCTATACTATCAAAATCTTAGCAGCAGGGAGGTCACGGCAAGGGTTGACACTATCATTCATGAAGAGCAGTGTTCAGAGCCGGATTGGCGTAAATCGGGAATGCTCCAACCGAAGCTAGTACCATCAACTAAATTGTAACGAGTTTTGAACGTAACAAGTTTTGAACGGAGACCTGCCAGGGTTTTATTGTGACCGAGGCATCCGTGCTGTTAACCCACTCGCTATTTTAAGTCGATGTTACCCTTCCTTACTCAGGGAGTAGAACAACACGCCTGTCAGCCCAACGTCGCCGTCCAATACGTGATCCGAGTCCTGTCCGTTGTCGTTCGCCATGGCCAGTATGCCATAATTAGGATGTTACTGGCGTCGATCCTGATGTGCCGATTGGCAATCCGGTTGGGCCAGAGTGCTTTTATTGCTAAGATCTTAGATTATTGGAATCTTAGAATATTGGCAGAAGCGGCAGACTCGCTTCGTCGGAGCTGCTTTCGGAGTTATGGCTTTTTAGAGGTTTAGCAGAGCTCAATCCAAACCCCATCATATCCTAGCAAAACTCCCCAACTCGCATTAGGGCCGGGGGAGGAGAGGGGTTTCGTTAAGCCCCTAGACTCCTGTCCTTTCTGTCGCTTTTTTATATAGTGAGGTTATATGTATGCGCTTGTCGCAAAGATGAAACTAAATAAAAATAAATAAATAAGGTTTAAAAAACTTCAAAAGGCTGGCTTGTAGGGTATTGGCACTGTGTGGGACTCACGACTCACATTCGTGCCTAACCACTATGCCAGCTTTATCGAGATCAACTCGGATATTATCCTACTCCGACTGAGAGTTCCTCGGATAGGCATTTTTCTCGGTACCGGTGCTTGTTTCGTGAGCCAATTAGCTCCCCTTTTCGTCACGATTCTGTCGGGTAGATCGCGACGGCGAATCTACCCTACCGTGAATTTCCATTTTTTCATTTCAGTGTAGAGCAACTCACGGAAACAAACTTAGTATAACTACATTCTACTAGAAAAATAAATTATTTGTAGTCCAGACAAAATTAGTAAAAGTTTTGTATTGTTAGACAGCTATAACTAATTTATAGTTTTACTTGAAGATGAAGGGATATTTCTTCGAAATGTTGCACTATGGAGAGTGATGTGTCCAAATATCGACAACTACATCAACTCTAATTTAATTCATTACGATTCCGAGCATTTATATCTATATTATAATTAAGGGAATCGTAGGGCTTCTTAAAATGGGTAATATGGATGCATATAGATAAAAATGTGGGAAATTCATGCACGTTTTTTAAACTTTTCGTATCTCTATTGAATTTTGAATTGAATATTTGTTGAAATATGTCATTTGAAATCCAAGAATACCTGTTTTTTTAATCATTTATACACCACTCGATTGAAAAACACTTAAAGATTGTTAGTGATGTATTTTCTGTTCTGTACAAAAATTCTATCGAAAATCGGAAAAATGGATAATTTCACGAAAGTAGTAAAAAAATTTTATACATGAAGCAAACCCATCAATATAGAGTATGCAGACTGAAATATGTGAACCGAAAAATGTGGATATGCTATACTCGTACACAACTGCTCCGAGTGCAAACCTATCGGGTGCAAGTACCACGTCCTGTTTCGACAAGCGCTCTATCGAGCGCTCCTCCCTACCTTTTGCGAGTGCAAAACTTGCTCACACGAACGAGTGTGTCCTAATGCTATAGGTTCAAATAATGCATGGAATTTAAACACGATTATTTGTGATGTATTTGGTTGGTTTGGGTTTGGACTGATTGTAACTTCCAATACTGGCGCACTGTTCGTATGTGCTTGCGATGTTTGTGAGTGAGTCTACGTTGGGACTAGTTGAATAGGCCAACTAGTCTAAAGCCGAATTGATGGTGTTGGTGGACATTTATGGAGTTGCGGAAGGACATTTATTTTTTATATTTGAGCGCGCGTTGTGTCGGTGAGATGAGTGAGTGGCCGCCGGAATTTTCAAATTTATGCAGCCGCTGGCACACACGTTTGACTCTTCGGATTTGGTGGTCTAAATGCATGCTTCTGTAGGTATCTTTGAAGCACGGACAGACTTGACTGGGTCTGCGTCTCGTCAGAGCGATACACTGAAACCTCCATTTACGAACTCTTTTTTTACGTAATATTCGATTTACGTAACTTTTTTACGAACTAAATTCGAAATAACGAAGTTGACGAGTGCATGACGGAAATCTATGTCTTGAGCCATTTTGGCATCCAAGATGGCGACTTCCGGCTTAGATAAATTCTCTATAACCTCAACAATATGGGTATTTTCGGAATGGGGTTGACAAGTGCATGACGGAAATAGGACCCATAATGTTCGTTATCAAGAATATTTCTCAACTGGCAATCGTCATATTGGAGTTGGAAAAGGTTCCAATTGTTCATTTTCAGCATCTACTTGTCAAGCTTGTTCTAAAAATACCCATATTGTTGGGGTTATCTAGGATATTGCTCAACCGAAAGTCGCCATCTTGGATTTGGAAAAGGTTCCAATTGTTCATTTTCAGTATCTACTTGTCACAGGGGCGGATCCACAAATAAATTTCGGAAGGGGTCTGAAATTTCTATTTTGAAGTGTTCAATTGTACAATACGTAATATGTAATAACATAATTGAATTAAAATTAGTTTTGGTGATCGAATCTGGTGTGGTATGAACGAATTTAAAATTTCTCGACAAGTTAAAAAATTTCGGATGGGGTCCGAACCCCCAGGACTCTCCCCTTGGATCCGCAACTGACTTGTCAAGCCCGTTCCAAAAATACCCATATTGTTAGGGTTATCGAGAATATTGCTCAACCAACGAATATTAATAAGAATGTGAAGCAAACTTTTTTAAAGAACTAAATCCCAAATAACGAACACTTTTTAATCCGTCTTCAAAAATTTGCGAAAGCTAATCCAATGCGATCTTAGGCAGTCAACCAAAAGGGTACACCCTTCTGAGTAAGAGCAAGCATTTATTTATGTTTACTTCCATTAAAAGTTTGCAGACATATCCCATATTAATCAAGACCTATTATCAGATTCATACCTGTATATTTCTAATTTTGCTAATAGTCGATCAAAATTTTTAACCATCTTTAGGTGTTAACTTGTTGTAACGAATAAAGTGTTAGCGGGTCATATTGACCACAATTTCGAATTCAGTTTTAAGTAAATTTTCAGTCAAATCTATATGAACCTGTACCCAAATTAGGTGTTAGAGTTTCAATTTTCTGTTTCTGGTTGGCCAGTGGGAATCGGTGCCGAATGGGATAATGTTTGGCGTACATAGATGTATGCAGAACAGTCATCATAAATCACAGGTTTAGCGACAAAATACTAATAATAAACACAACCAAAACAAAAATATGAATATACATATCAGTTTTGTACATGATTGGACCGATCTTCAGTGTTCCGCATTACGCTTCCGATCACCAAATGGTTCCAGCCACGAGAAACAGCCTACTGAAGCAATTCCAAGAATGTTGATACCCATATTGCCAGTATTCCATTGAAATTCACAAATAGTATCCCAGCACTGGAACATGCTTCTGGAAATCCGGATTCCCGGGAACCGAATGAAGTAACTCGATTCTTTTTAACCAAGTCTAAAAGCGGATGAGTTCCTGAATCCATCCAAAAGTATCGAAATCGGCTGGAAATGGCTTTAGTTATTGGCATTTCAGTTTTGTGGATACTCGGGTACCCTCGTCGGCTTGTTGAGTAGTAAAAAATTCAGGAGCCCTTCTCCACTGCCCCCCCCCCCTTTATTATTAACCCAAAAGCTTGACTTAGTGAAGTTCTAAGATGTCACAAAGTTTCAATTTCCAGCTATGGATAAATCATTGGAATTTCATTCATTGAAACCTGACCGGGTACCGCGTCGGACACATAACGGTTAACGCAAAGTTTGTTTACAACTAAAGAAGATCGTAAGTTTTAATCTCGATGTCATGATGCACGTTCTTCGTACAAGCATATTTTAATAGGAGACCGTAAAAAACTTCTAAATAAATTAAACAGTGTGTTTGTGTGTTCAATATCAATGAGCTAAATCCGATAATCCTAACTAGTGCTTCCGTGTTGGATAGCAGATATAATAAAAATTCTATCGCAATCGAAAACTCCTGTACACACCAAGCCAAAGTTATTACCACTGGCTACAGGCCGGCTTTTGTTTCGTTTTCCCAAGGACTGCAAATCCGCTTGAGAACTTAAGAGCTACGGATAAGAAGATAAATCTCAGATCTCGAAAAACACTTGAGTTATTTCTTCTTCCCCGCTAAATACTTGCAATCCTCAACACTGCAACCCTCCGGGCACATTATTCCCATCCTCACCCTAACAGAAATGCCCAAGGCGTGTTTTTCGTCTTAGTTTATATTTATTTACTTCCTGAATCGATTGTTTTTTTTAAATCCAGCCAACGGTCATCCGCTCGGAAAAAAAGCTGAAATTAATTCAATTCGGATAATAAAAGCTTGGAGCCTATTTCTGTTGCAGTGTGGGACTACGCTTTGGCTAAATGTGTTGTCTATCATTGCGTAGGCTTTTAATTTATCTTCAAACAGTGGAAATAAATTTTCTAGGACTTAGACAGACATAGATTATTAAGTTTATCCAAGCTCTAAATCCTGACAATATTTATTTAATTTTTTTTCGGAGCTTTTTCGGCTTGATCATCGAGAGAAACTTTCGTAAATGATGGCACTAGCAGTTTTATGGTAGCATGATTGAAACCAGCCATGTGTAACTCGTGCCCACTGAAATTGCATGACCGCAATATACCATACGTGGAGGTCCTAGCTTTCATCCAGCTAGTAGTGTCGCATGAATCAACTTCGCCTCAAAGCCATACATTGCTTTCCACTTTTGCCGTTTGCATCAGAGCAATAGAGCTTTCGACGATATGTGTGGTATTTGTGAAATTCGGCTTGTGTCAACGTATAAAAGTAACTCAAACGAATAAACCGTCCTTGAAACTATAAACTCAAACAGACGCGCAGCACACGACCAGCAGTGATTTGTCGACATCGAGCTTCAGAGTTGGGTACTTGTTACGCGTACCTACGAACTTTTCAGATCGAGTTTGCAACCGTTTCAATAGAAACGATAACGAGCCGGTAGTTCCAACCGGTGCAAAACTCGGCGAAAACGCCGGCAAGCTCACTGGAGTGATATGAGAACGAAAAATGTGAATTTCAAGGACCTTTTTTCTGAAGAGGCTAAACTGAAATTGATCAAAAAAAGTACGGCGAGCGTGACACCGCGACGGTAGGAGATAAAGTTTCACTAGCTCTTTCCTCACACCTGAAGCGAGCCCCACCCGCACCGGAACGGTGGCAGTGTAACAAAGTGACGAATTCAGTTGAACTTTATTTGCTACTTCTTTTGATGCTTACTTTTAATTTTAAATCAGCTATGGTCCTATTAAAAAGTTAATTAAAATTGCTAATTAAAATTACAAAGCATCAAACCTGAATTGGCGAGCTGTGGGACAAGGTTGTTAGAAAATTTTATAGCGTTCCAACTCTGACTGAGATTTAAAGACGCTGGGCGATGCCTGTAACAGAGGTGTATATTTTTGCCAGCCATGAGCTGATCCTTGTTCTGGTTGCTATAGTCTCAAAAAGGATCAAGTGTGGGTACTTCACTGTATGTATTATATTTTGTCTTGAATAATAAAGGAATTGGGGAGCACATCAACATTCCGGCAACGCCTAAACAGATTATTTTCATTGCCGAATTAAAATTAGAATCGAAACACAATTATCTGCCATAATATACCGTGGAAGCACCATACTCGCTGGCATCTGTGAAATGATTTTTGTAATTCCGCATATCGCTTTATCTCCATGATTTTTTCTGGCAATTTCAATATTCTGATATAAGAGCAGTTTTTCGAAAGGGGGTAGACGTTTCTACGTGCAATAATTTCAAAATTCTTTTGTTCGATTACACTATTTTATACAGTAAAACTATTTGCGAACGAAATACAGGTAATGAATACTTCTGCACGAAAAAAATATACACAGAAAAAATTGTTGTGACATTTTTCGCAAAAACAAAAAATTATGATAAAAATTTAAATTACAAAAAAAATCCATTTCTTCTAATTTTTTATATTTTGTCAACAAAAATCTAAAGAGAAAGGAAACATTTCGAATGTGGTTTCATGATGGACAAATTATCAGCAAAAAAGTTTTTCTAACATGTTTTTTAAAATTTTATACTAATTGACATACAAAACTGTAATTTTATTACAGAATATAATTCTAAGTATCATTTTAAATCAAAATGCATTTCACAAATATCTTCCAAAATGCGACAGTTTTCGAGATATTTGGAATTTTGCTCAAACAAAAACAATTGATTCATGTAATTATGTCCTTTTGAAAAGTTATTCGCGTTACCCCATCATGAATTGTCAAAAGTCTAATGTTTATCATTTTAAAGACATAAAAGAAGCTTATTCAGTGTATTTGGATCATGGAGAAGCTTTTAATAAAAAGTTTTCCTATCAACAACTTTTGACAAATTTTTATAATTCATACTATTTGTAGTCAAAAGTACAATTTTATATTTGAATATGATTCTAAACGCCATTTTAAATTTAAATGCTCATAATAAAAAAAATTCTGAAATGTAGTAGTTCTCGAAATATTTTAAATTTTGTTTTAACTGCACAATTTTTTTTCTTACGACCTTTTCAGAAGTTATTCGCATTTCTCCATCGACAAAAATTAGTTTTTCGTAAGGCCCATAACATTTCCTATAACTTTCGCATTGACATCAAGGCGATATTGTAAACCGTTCGAAAGCTATACAAAAACAATCAAAATATGATTCAACCATAGGATCTGATGAATAAACTATATAGTTGAATTATATTTTGGTTACTTTTGTATAGCTTTCAAATGCTTTACAATACCGCCTTGATGTCAACGCGAAAGTTATAGGAAATGTTATTCGCCTTACGAAAAACTAATTTTTGTCGATGGAGAAACGCGAATAACTTTTGAAAAGGTCGTAATAAAACAAAATAATTGTGTTGTTATAACAAAATTAAAAATATCTCGAGAACTACTACATTTCAGAAAATTTTTGTTATAAGAATTTGATTTAAAATGGCGTTTAGAATCATATTCAAAAATCAAATTGTACTTTTGACTGCAAATAGCATGAGTTATACAAATTTGTCAAAAGTTGTTGTTAGGAAAACTTTTTTATTAAAAGCTTATCCATGATCCAAATACACTGAAAAAGCTTCTTTTATGTCTTTAAAACGATAAACATTAGACTTTTGACAATTCATGATGGGGTAACGCGAATAACTTTTCAAAAGGACATAATTACATCAATCAATTGTTTTTGTTGGAGCAAAATTCCAAGTATCTCGAAAACTGTCGCATTTTGGAAGATATTAGTTAAATGAATTTTGATTCAAAATGATACTTAGAATTATATTCTGTAATAAAATTACAGTTTTGTATGTCAATTAGTATGAAATTTAAAAAAAAACATGTATAAAGTTATTGTTAGAAAAACTTTTTTGCTGATAATTTCTCCATCATGAAACCACATTCGAAATATTTCCTTTCTCTTTTGATTTTTGTTGACAAAATAAAAAAAATTAGAAGAAATGGGTTATTTTGTAATTTAAATTTTTATCAAATTTTTTTGTTTTTGTGAAAAATGTCAACATTTTTTTTAGTGTATATTTTTTTCAGTATTCATTACCTGTAACTCGTTCTCAGATAGTTTTACTATATAAAATGGCGTAATAAAAAAAAAATTACGCTTGAGTCAAAATAATCTTATTGACTGTGGAAAATATTTAGTCTTCCATGCCGGTTGAACTTTTATCGGAATCGGCGGAGATGGTCGGTCACGATTGTAGAGATTTTCGGACGGACCTTCGTGGAATTCCTCTATATTAGAAAGCTATTATGTCACTGTTAGGTGAACATTACTGTAAATAAACATTTATTTAGACTATTTGACGTACAAGGGGACCGAAAATCCATCGAAACAATTTTGGCCACATTTTCCCATAACATACTCCTATGTGCGCCGCTTGTTTGTGTACCGATGATTCCAAAAAAGCACGAGTTATTTAAAAATAATTCATCGGCATATAGATGCAATATTTTTATAACAAAACAACACTTAACCCCCAAATATTTGTCAAAAATGAATTATCGAAAGTAAAAAATCTGAACAAGAAAATTTTCACGTGTATACTTTTTTTAGAAATTGCTCTTGTATAAAGATTGATTCGCCATTTGAGACCCACAGACCCAAAAAAAGTAGTTTCAACAATTTGTATAGGAGCTGTCAAGTTGTTCCTCCTTTGCCATTTTCGGCAACTTTAAGACTAAGAGAAACGAAAGCAATGAAATTGAAAGACAGATAGGTATTCTAGAGCGAATCAGTTATAAACTTTAAACGGAAAACTAGAACAGGGCAAACTCATATGGACTTGATCGAAAAGAAATGTGAAGAATCTTTTGCCTTCTGCTAAGTAGGTGTTGGGCGTTGCACCCAAGTCTACCGTATGGTCATTGATAGAACATAACTCATCATCATATTTTACCGCCGACGCGGGGGTAAAATACGGTTATCGAACAACTTTTTTTAAAAACAACATGTAGAAACTTTCACGCCCTTTTAAAAAATTGCTCTTGAGTCAAAATAATTTTGACCGTGGAAAATGTTTAGTCTTCCATGCCGGTGAAATGTGTAAAATTTCATCGGTAACTAAGATGGCCGATTACGATTTTAAAGATTTTCGGACGGATCTTCGTGAAATTCTTATGTGTGGTCACGGAAGTATAGATCTCAATATTGCAATAGAGAAAAGTCGCATTATTAAAATTGAAAAAAAAACTTTGTCAATTTAGTATTGGCAATCGGAAGTAGGTATCTAAGAATGTGTTCAGAGTGAAACCCCGCTAAACGAAAAGTTTATGTATTTATTGTACTCTTAAGATACAATATGCCATTTTCGATTTTCATTGCTCTCGAATGAAAATCCAAACTTTGAGCTTGATACATGTTATCACATTTTGCACAAGTTGCTGGGTAACCTCACTAGTTGCTTTTTTCAGTAACTAGCAATGGAAATAGCATCGATCCATCCTTAGCAAATTTCCGCGCTTTTTTAGTTTAGCTCTTTTTATAATTCGTTTAATTGGCACAGCTCATTGCGGCAATTTGAAGTAGCCATTGGTTTTGCGTATATTTACAATTGGTAAAAATAAAGTTCAGTAAAAACAAACATTCTTGAGTCTCCCTTGCATCTCATGCACACAACTTTCTATTCTTTTTACAGATTACAGACTTTTAGCATTTTGATAAAAATTTCACAGATTTTCACAGACTTTTAGAAATATTGTGATTTTTCACAGATTTTTTTGAAATTTGACACAGATTGTTACAGATTACTTTTGGATTTACTCTTCACAGATGGTAAAAAGATTTTCTCGATCGAAACATAGATTTCAATGTGGCATCCTCCTGGATCGCCAACTACTGGGGATCATTTACTTTTCCCTTGTCGTTTACGTAAATTGTATCAATACTGACTTGTTGCTTGCGATCGGATGTTTTTCTTTGCCTTTTGCACTTGCAGGTCACCACAACACCCGCCGTACTTGGTATTAGCTTTCTCGTTAATGACGTTGGCTATTGATGATGGGGTACTGGATGCTGTTGCCATTATAGCCTGAACAGATGCAACACATTTGGCAACCGTTTGTGTTTCAGGTGATAGTATTGAAGACTGTGTTGTGGATTGGTTTTCGATAAGTGAAGAGGAGAAACGGTTGTGATACATTCTCTTAGCTTCTTCCGCACGAGATTTTCTACAGACTGATTACAGTACTTGTGCGTACGTATGTAGCTGCCTATCATGGATGCATAGCGTGGATTGTTTGATTTTAGCTTCGTTGTATTTGAATCGTATAGTCAAGTACGATGGAATAGGGTCTTCGACACATATTTTCACCACCGTTAAGTGCACCCGGAAAACAGTTTCTTCAAAAAATAGCAGGTGTAACGGATTGTACTTGACAAAATTACACCATGTTTGCTCTAATTCACTCGCGGCGGGGGGGGGATGGTGGTTGTTAACAAATTGATAGACTCTCGACAAACATTTGATTACGGCTTAAAAGCCAACTGTAAAAATTCTCTTTGAAAAGAAATTCCGGACAAACCGTTACTGGCTAATCAAAGTTCATAGCAGTTAATGAAAGAGAAAACTTTTCTCTTTTGTTTACTACCAACATCTGTGATAGGCGAGTAATGGTTTTTCAGGAATTTCCTTTCAAAGAGAATTTTGACAGTTGGCTTTTAAGCTGTAATCATATGTTTGTCGAGAACTTACCTCTATATTGTCATTTATAGAACAATATTATGGCAAAAAATAGGCATCGCTGATTTGTTCATTATTAGATGAAAGAAACTTTTACCTTCAATTTAAAACTATTTTGGGAATAATCCACCGAGGGATCCAGAACGATTTTTTTTTTCAAGTTCAAATCTAAATATCTTGATTTATGAAACATACCATATTAGACTGTCGAAAAAAATCTATGTTTAAAAAGTCATGGTACTCAACCTTTTAATGAAAGATAAGCATATTTTAAGCACTTTTGTAGAACAAATCAAGTTTCTAAAAAATCATCTAAAGGTTCCGCAAATGCGATTTTATGGAAAATGGCCACTTTTGAGTAAAATTGTCGTATATAAGCGGTATCGCAATTTTTTCAAAGTTCGATTATCTTTAAAAAAAATCTATGGACCGTGGAGAATAAATCCCATTTAAAAGTTTTTTTTTACAAAAAGTGCTTATTTCAATGATAGAAAAAAGCGATAAATGATCAATGATTAAACAAAGCGAAAACAATATTGTTTTAGTCAATTTTGAAGAAAATCCACACAAAACAAATATCAATATTTTTTTTCATTAAACCAAACCAAAACCAACTTTCCAATACATTGAAAGTACTATTCATTACAAAAGTTTTCGTGAATAAATATTTTAAAAATTCGATCGGGGGGGAGGGGGGGGGGAGCAGAGATATAGCATTTTAGTAAATGCTTTCAAAACATGAAACTTTGCCACAATTTTTTAATTAATCAATATCTCAATCGTAACTTAACTAGTGTAGGTGTTGGGGAATATTCTAAGGTAGTTATTGAGACATTTATGGAATTGTGCATGATCACCAACTTTTTCGAATAAGAAGCGATAACTTTAATGATGTTATAAGCTGTATAATATTCTCGATTGATTAAATTTATT
Organism: Topomyia yanbarensis; assembly: GCF_030247195.1. Taxonomy (NCBI): domain Eukaryota; kingdom Metazoa; phylum Arthropoda; class Insecta; order Diptera; family Culicidae; genus Topomyia; species Topomyia yanbarensis. Next base: position 320,844,784 of record NC_080671.1, on the reverse strand, counting down.
TATTAATTTTAATGTATTGTATTTAGTAAAAAGCTCAAATTGCAACCATTTTATGTAATCGAATACATATGGCATGATTGAAGCTTTAGAAGAGTTATTTTGGCTCTTTCCGTTTCTGGCGATAGTAAGCCACCCTCATTGAATTGAAAACATAAAAAATGTTCGTTGACCCTCGGTAGATTATTTTCAAACAAGTCTTAAGTGGCGGCATACATAAATATCAGTGGTTAAAATTATCACACGGAAGATGCAAGCAAGTACTGCCAGAAGCGCACAGTACTCAGTGGCGCAAGAACGAAAATAAGCAAGAAAAAACCTCTAGCGCATTGAGAAAAACTTTTTAAAGTTGCTGTGTTCAGCGATGAATCTTGGTTTTATCTGCTTCTTATTTTGAAGATATAAATTAGTTTGGATTTTTCCTTTTTTAGGTGGCACTGGGATGCCGTTTTTTATTTCGCATCCTAAAGGTTGGGTGTCTTCGGCAAATTTTCAGAACGTTCAAAACTACGACAAGTTCTTGGAGATAGTTAAGCTCTATTTTTTCAAGTAACAAAGTTACTATTATCCAAAAGTTGGGTTTGATGGCGATTCATAATTTGTTCTTCAACATAATATTCCTATCTCTTCTCGTTTCCTTGTAATTTGACTTCTAAACTTTTCCTGTAATTGACTTGCAAGTTCTTAAAAGACTCTAATCTAAAAAATATGCTTTATATCGCTATTACCAGGACTTCATTGGAAAGCTGAGAAAATTTCCTTTCGATGTATAAACAGATATTTTTTAGTTAAGTGTACTACATGACTTTTTACTAGTTAAAAAAAAACTCAAAATTTGCGTTTTTTGTGATTTTTGTAATTATTGTTAAATTTTAAATAAATTACTGTGAAAAGATTATTTAACCTCATTAGCTGAAACATTTGAGGACATTTTTTAGTGGGAAATTTTCTCACCTATTCAATGGATCTAAAAGATTTGAAATACAAAGTATATTTTTTTGAGTTAGAGCTATTTTAAGACAACTAAGTTTTTAACACAAAAAGTTCAATAACTTAGTAACGGTTGAGATTTCATGGTATGTGTAGAACGATTTTTTTCTCCAAATACGACAGTCAATCATCCCTCGAGAGGTTCTTAACCATGAACCAAACACCCTGTATATATCCTACCAAATGTGAGAATACGCCCGATACATATTTTGAAATATTTGAGATAGGGTGATGTACCTATTATGGCAGTAGAGCCTATTGTGACCCTATTTCGTACCCCTTGGTTTCGAACCAAGCATATGAGATAATCACAATATTGATTTGGCTAAAACAGGTGTGCAAAAATAAGCTCAAGCTATATTCTTTATTTGTTGTGCACATACGTATTCAGAACTATTCACTAAATCCAACTTTTAATTAAAACAAAATCACCTTATTGAAATATCTGCTGATCCGCCTCACTCGCGTAGTGAACCGAAACAGGACGCAACGGGGCTTAGCAAAATAAACACTTTCGAGCCAGCATTTACCGCCTCATATCTCGTTATTCCGGCACAAATATATTAAATATTGCACTGATACATACCTTTATTTTAGCTGGAGAACATTTTTACGATTATTTCACTTTAAAAGCACTCGTCAAACACTAAGATATGCCTAGTGTTATAATAGGAAAATATTAAATACTGGCGTTCATAATTTTGCCATTTTTTGCCGATACACTACCACAATCAAAACAAACTTTTTTGCATCCATCGTACAGAAAAGAATCACCAGTGCGGCCAACCCAAAACATGAACTTCAAAATATATTGTAATGCAATTTCATGTATAAGTAATCAATTATTTCAAGCTATTCATCTAATTGTTGATTGCAGATATTTTTTTTTTCATCTGCACATACAATTTGGATCGGGAGGAAGTAATGTGTGATGTGAAACTTTATATTCCAGTTGTTAACTTTCGCATGGTTATTTCCTGTATGCGCAGTTCTGGGCGCTCTTCTACTAACAGCTGATTAGTTTCTTTCGTGCGCGTGATGTTTACGTTTGTTTTGATCGGCTGAAAAAAGCAGAATGATTCGTTTTACAAATCACGCGTTGGCGTCCATGATCTGGATACCTAGTTAGAATCGACGCAAATGAAATATGAGGCATTGCATTTCAACTAGATCGTTTTTCGATGAGGTGGAAATCGGCACACCCATAAGGCGATAATTTGAACGTTCAGGTGGGAATAGATGCACAGAATAGAACATTTATTTTCATTTATGCTGAAAATTGAGACAATTCTGCCAAATAAGCATTATACAGATGTTTAAGAAACAGTACACTGATACTTTATTCTGAAAAAGGTTATATATATTCTGAAAAAGGTTATATATATGGTTATATATATTTGGTAATATGGCTTCTTTTTAAGTTGTTCAAAACATAGTGCGACCCTCTCCATAATGCCAAAATAGGCTCATCACCCTACCTTGTTTTGAAATTTAGATAATTAAACGAACAGTCGCTGATGATCAAAGACGGTTTCGCTGGGGTATCTGAACATGGTAGACTCAGTAAATTCGCGCTGTTGTTTGTTTCTCATTTTCATTGGTCTCTATTGTATATCCGTTCTCTTCGGTGTTCGCTTCGTTGTTGATTGTAATGGAAGTTGGCTTGGAGTCATCGAGCGCAATTATTATTGAGTGCAGTGGCGAATCCAGGGGGAGGGTCGCGGAGGTCTGGACCCCTCCCGAAATTTTTCAACTCGTTGAGAAATTTTAAATTGGTTTGAATTTTATATTAGTTTCAAACTCAAACCTTTTCAAACCAAATTTGACCACCAATACTGATTTTCATTAAATGAGGCTACGTATTACGTATTGTGCAATGTTCATTTCAGAATCGAAATTTCGAACTCCTCCCGAATTTTTTTTTCTCGATCCGCCCATGATTGAGTGTCAGATCTGCAGGTATTGGTGTTGTAGCCGTTTAAGGTTTAGCACCATCATTATCATTACGTCAGTGGTGCGCTGTGATAAATCATGTAAGCGAACATCTATAGAGTCATTGTGTATTAGAGTGCCCAGAAAAATAATTAATTTTTGAAAATTCAATCGGCCTACCCCTGAGTCGATTCCCAGTCCCACCAGGAGTATTTGTATCAAATTTGAAGTAAATCGGACAAGTCTAGCTACTGGACCAACGTGTCTCAAGTTTGTATGGGATTTTTCGACAATTTACATGGAGAAAACTAACTAGCTCGCATTTTCGCCGCTAGGTGGCACTATATGCATCGTATTATCACTGAAAGTGAAGATAAGAAAAATAATTTAATTGTCTACAACTTGGTCGAAGACTGCTGGTCAATCCGGCTTTATTGAAAGAAGTTGTTAAACTTTTAACAAGGTGATGTCTGAGTCAATTTTGCATGGGGCCTAGCAGTGTATTGTTGCGTATCAGTACTCGATACTAAATAAAACTATTATTTCATAAAAATGTATAGTTCGTGTGAATCGAGTACTGATATGCAACAATGCACTGCTAGGCCCCATGCAAAATTGACTCAGACATCATTTCGTTAAAAATTTAATAACTTCTTTTAACAAAGCCGGATTGACTAGCAGTCTTCGACAAAGTTGTAGACAATTAAATTATTTTTCTTATTTTCACTTACAGTGATAATACGATGCATATAGTGCCACCCAGTGGCAAAAATGCGAACTAGAGAGTTTTCTTCACGTAAATTGTCGAAAAATCTCATACAAACTTCAGGCACTTTGGTCCGGTAGCTAGACTTGTCCGATTTACTTCAAATTTGGAGCAAATACTCCTGGTGGGACTGAAAATTGACTCAGGGGTGGACCGGTAGGGGTCTTTTTTTTCTTGTCACTCTATTGTGTATGTATATGAGGATATTGATTTTAACCGTTCCGCCTTCGGTAATGTGCAATGTATTGCTTCGCGAATCAAAGAACCTATTGTGCTTTTGTTCTTGGACACAATGAGTACTTTGTGTGAAATATGCTGTAGTTGTGAGGTGTCACTGCTTGTCGACAATGCATGGGTCACACACGGTTTCTCTCGCTAATAGCCCACGGATTTTCGCCTTCATAGGGGACATCATTTCGTTACGCATCAATAATTTCAAGTACTATTCGCACAAATCTCTATACCGCCAATGCCAAATCTTAAATCATTTCTTTATCCGATCACATAAATGATGCGACGAATCTCCAGTCACTCTTTCAGGTGCAAGCCTAATTCGAACAACCCACCGCGACGAATGCCCACCGCGACTCTAATCGATTTACGTCCAATGCACTCTCCATTTCAGGCCACTCATCTTCATTTTTCTCATTGATAAGATATTTAGTATTTACCCTCGCCTCGAGGATGTACAGCATATTTTTCAAAGTTGTCGGAATAGACTTACCGTTCATTAAGGAGTACAGTTTTGCCCGCACCATGCTCTTCTTCCTTGGCAACGGCAATTTGCATCGGATTCTTCATTAGCACTAGCTGCTCGTACAAACTCATCCGAAGAACCCATATCGACAGGATAAATCACACGGTCCGAGAGTTTTTGTGCACTCGGAAAACACACCGTTTTCTTGTGGGTGAATGAAGAACAGCGAGTTTAGTTATGTACGATATGCAAGCTAGGCTCGATAGTGGATCCAAGACATGTTGTGCTGAATCAAATACATTTGGAACACGACTCCTATAAAACAGTTTTCACGACGCCACCCGCGTTCTGGCTTGGTAAAGCCAAAATGGTGTTGCAGGGGATCAATTGTAATTGTTTGACGTATTTTTGATGGTCGCATCGTTAGCAGTTCGGCTAAAAAGCGGCAGACAGCCTAGATTGACTATTAGAATAGAATGCTAGCGTGCAGTGACGGTGTCAATTTCAAATTTCAGATAATTTCGTTTCAGATAGTAGGATACTGCAATACTGCACGCGGGCTCATTTTTCACTACCTAACACAGAAAATGATTGTTCAAGCTCTGAATAAATCAAATGTTTGAGTAAATAAAATCATTATGTAACTGTATAAAGAACTTGTAACATGGAAGACAAGAATAATAAGAGAAATAAACAATCTAGTAAGATCCAACCATTATAACATAATTATATGTGGAAATCAAATAAATACACTAAATACGGGTCGATTTCCTACCTTCTGTAGGGAATCAAAAGTCTTTTTTATAATGTTTAAATTCATTCGATGCAAACATTACTTTAAGGTGAGGTTGGTGGAAAGACGGCTTCTGATCACGGTTTGCCCTGTAAACTAAATAGGTAATCGAAATTCAATCGAGCTAACACCTACCCAAATCAACTAAGTTATTTACATGAATAAATACATGGAAACATCGTTTTTATGTAAACCTCTACCAGCCAGTAGGAAATGCGATGATTAAAACACATAATATGCTGTAGTTGTAGGGTATTACTTTCTGCCACGTTCAATACACCGAGAACCGAGGAATAATCTTTGACAGATATTTCGTAACTTTTTCGATGATTTGAAGTAAACCAAAATCTCTCCAGTTTTTTTAGTGCCATCTAGAGTTTCGAACGTTTACGTAGATTTGTGAAAGTCAACAAAAGTTTAAACAGAGGGGTGATCAAATAGAGTCAAAATGCTACATCTACACAGTTTATAAACGACCCGAAAAACATAATCTTTAGTTTTGTCACATTCAAGCACCCGTTCAAACCATACCTTTGAAACTTTTCTCGTCAAAGTCGGTTATGACATCCCAATACCAAAAGCCATAAATTGCGGCATCGATGCTTCTAGCACAAATTTTCTGAATCCCCTGTGCGCTCGCCATATTTTTGCCACAGCTTGCACAGGCACCTCCAATGCCTCAGCCTCTCATTCCTAGCGCGGAGCCTCCGTGTGCGGAACTATGTGTATGTGTGTTCTAGATACACACATACGCTACTAGTCCAAGTATGCCGAGCAAATATTTCACAACATTTGAGCCTAGACAAACAATAACGATGAAACCGGGCTTACTATGTTTCACGAACATCCAGGCCTGTGTCTATGGATATACTACGGCGAACGATGTACCGAAGCATAAATTAAATTGGGCAAACATCAAGGCACACAACGTGACTCTATGTTTGGGGCACCTACAGATTTCGGCTTAAAAAGTGCGCCTCCTCGAACATCACGTCACAGACTGAGGCGAGATTTTTGATCTGATTCGCCGGGATGTTTGAATAACAGCTGTGTTATAGATAATTTGATTTGAAAAAATAAACATAAAAACTTGCTGTGGAGCACGGACCCAGTTTACTCGAGTTGCCATTTTTGCAGCTTCACAATTATTTCAAGACAGCATCATATGTAACGTTAAAAAGCTAGCTATCTGAATTTTTTTAACATCTGGAGAAACTTTCAGATTATCCACTTAAAACCTTGTACTAATTCTAGCATAAATAGAGCTCTGATCTATAAAAACAGTAATTGTTTGGCAAAGCTCTATATACATTGTGAATGACTAAACTCATTAGTCATCAAACAGACTAACCCGAAGTAAATATCCTGAGCCTCCCCGTTCTCGTGTTTAATCATTCAAACAAACAGGCTGACACGATCTGGAAAACTGAACATACTTCTGTGTCTCGTCGCAGCACGTGGCACTAAAACTGACATTTTGTCAAAGCACTTCAAAGGCTTGCTATCTCTTCAGGAATGGTGTATGGTTCGAAACGAGCGCCATATTTGCAGTTCGGTATCACCGCAATTTGGCACCCGATACCTTTTCGAAACACTCCTGCCAGCTTCCTTCCCTGTCTCAGCAACAGTAGCTTGATGGTTTGATGGAAGCGTTTATTAAATTTTGCCGTTCCACAACAGTTTGTGGTTTCGGTATCTTATCATCATTCGGTACAGTCAGGACGCATCTAGTACGATTGGTAATGTAGTTACGTTCAGGTGTATATGAATAACTTTATTGACACCTTGGTGACTACAACCTTCTAGTTATGGTATTATCGGTTCTAGGTTAATTGGCTGAAAGTAATTTAGACAGATGCCGTATGTCTTGTTGCCTGTTGGTAGAATGCGATTTGACCAATAGGTACGTTGACCGAAGGTAATTTATCGATCCCACGGTTTTTCGCAGCATTGCTTTTAGACTTCAAGTCACATAATTTCCAACATAGTAAATGCAATCAAACATATAACATTTAGCTACTTTAACTTTATTTACATATTGTTTTAATATGCACTTAACGAACCCATAAGTGTCTTAGTATTTCATCGAATGGTTAATTTTCAACAAGTACAATACGCTGCTTATTTGAATTCATCTTCGGAATTGGTTATTCGGCTCGTTTTCTACACATATGTCCTCTTTTAATGAAGAAAAGGGGTTAGCTTTGATGGTTATTTACTAAATTTCGATTGCGTGGAGTTCCTGGGAGCTTGCGGGGCTCATCCTTTTTCTATTGATGCCATCGTTGCGCATTATTTTTATAGTGACAACTCATGAAATCAGACACAGATCTGCACAACACATGTTTTACAGGCAATCGTTGGTGGATAACTGTCAGTTTATATTGCTGATTGTGATAAAAATCGGAGTTTTTGATCATAGCTGCAGACTCTCAGCCAGATCAACAGATTATCAGCAAACTTGTCCGCAAAAACCAACTTATATGTCTTGGAAGCATCTCCATGAGCCCTAGCAACATAAATTTTCTGCTTCGTAAGCTGTTCAAAATTCAATTTGACATACGTTTGATCGTCCATAAGTTCCACCTGATCATGCAGCATTCGATCTCGCGTCTTGGTCGTCATATTTTACTCTGCGCCCCGCGAACAACACCAAGTTTGCTCGTCACATCCCTGTACGGAATTCATAGAAATGACAACGATCATTACGATCTGACAGAGCTTCCTATACCGTTTGGACTTCTTAATTGTATATTCCAGGAAAGAACCATATGTTCCTTGAAATATTTCTTCGTGTAGAAATTCGAAACGTGGGATTTCGCCGATCGTCATTTTGCAGAAGACCTTCTGCAAACCGTTTCACCGTCAGTAATACACTATATAATACAGTGCGGGTCTGATCTCGATACGTGAGAACACTGCACTTAAATACATGTGCCTCGAGTATCGTAAGAAGCAGACAGCATTGTATGAGCTGATGAAATTATGCAATGAACTATCAGCTAAATCGACGCGCTGTGCGATACAGTGAAAGCGTTTGATTTCAAACTTTCAAGTTCAGTTAAAGTAGTGTCAAAAGATCGAAGATCGTATTATGTCCGACAGAGGAACCCAAACAGTGGCCTCCAAGAGGGAGGGAAGGGAGAAGGCCGACATAGGTACCCAGACAGGGGCCCTCCCCTTCCCCTCCAATGGAGCAGCCAAGTCGCTCGAAGTGGCGGCTGAGTTCCCCTCGAAGGGTAAGGGCAAGGGGGTGCAAAAACCAACACCATACGGCGTGTAACCGTCACGACCAAACGCCGTCTGGTCGAGGTAAACCGGGGCGAAAATGACCCCGCCGGGCAGAGAGAAGGTACCAGCAACTCGGCGCAAGCGGGGCAGGGGGGCGTAAACCCCTGGACGCTGGTCACCAAGAAGAAGCCGACACCGACACCGGATGCACCGTGGCCAGCGAAGAAGGCCAAGGACAGAGGCGAGGCCTTGTGGTTAAAAACCGACAAGGACAAATATGCCGACATCCTAAAGTCGATGAGGGCGGCCGAAAGCCTCTCGGCCGTCGGGCAAGACGTACGCAGCGTGAGACGCACCAATACAGGCGAAATGCTATTGGTGCTGAAGCGAGGCGCACAATCCAGTGCTGTCTATAAGACCCTGGCCCAAGAGGTCCTGGGTGAAGGCGCCCAGGTGAGGTCGTTGGGGGTGGAAATGACTCTCCAGTGTAAGCATCTGGATGAGTTCACGACCGCAGACGATGTCGTCGCAGCCGTCAAGGAGCAATGCGACGTAACAATCGAGCGGGCTTCTGTGCGCTTGAGAGGGAGATTCTCCGGCACCCAAGTAGCCTACCTCAGGCTACTGAAGGCAGATGCCAAAAAGGTTACCGTGATAGGTAAACTGAGGATCGGCTGGTCAGTATGCCCAATTAGCATACCCCAGCCGCCTTCAGTGGATAGGTGCTATCGGTGCCTTGAGTCGGGCCATAAATCGTACGAATGCAAAGGTACAGACAGGAGCAAACTATGTCGTCGCTGCGGCGAGGAGGGGCATAAGGAGCGAGGCTGCACTAAGGTGCATAAATGCCTTATCTGCACCGCTAAAAAGCAAGCCCATAATCATGCTATGGGCGAACCTTCATGTCCCTTCGGTGAGGCAAATAAGAAGATGCCGTGAACGTTACACAGCTAAATCTTAACCATTGTGCAGCAGCCCAACAGTTGGTGTGGTAGTCGGTCTCGGAATCGAGGACAGATGTCGCCCTCTTATTAGACCCGTACAACATCCCTGCCGGCAACGGCAATTGGGTGTCGAACGGGCCTGGGATGGTGTCATTCTGTACAACGGGACGTTTCTTGGTTTAATAGGTAATACACTCCTCCGCCAAGGGTGTTGCGATTGCCAAGATCAATGGTGTGTTCTATTGTAGCTGCTACGCTCTACCAAGGTGGCCCATAGAACAGTTCAACCAGATGATCGACAGGCTCTCGTCAGACCTAGTGGGCCGAAAACCGGTAGTTATTGCGGGAGACTTTAACGCTTGGGCAGTAGAGTAAGGCAGCCGTTGTACAAATAGCGGGGGCCAAGCGCTAATGGAGGCGCTTGCGAAACTCGATACTGTGCTAGCTAACAATGGCTCCGCTAGCACATTCCGTAGAAACGGGGTGGAGGAATGGATTGACGTAACATTTGCCAGTCCGAGTCTGGTTCCAGGCATGGAATGGAGGGTAGACGAAGGCTACACCCATAGCGATCATTTATTTATTTATTTATTTCAAGTCGTCAATCAGATGTAGACCGGTTTCTTACAATAATTATTAAACTAACTTAACACTAGTTGAAATTTTGGTTTACTTTAAACTGCTGCTTAAGTTTTGTTTTCGACATAGTGAAGTCAATGCTTTCGCAATGTTTGTTGTAAATATTCATCATTTGGTTTAAAGGGCCAAACTTGGCATAATTAGTGCGATGGCGAATTGTACAAAAGATGCTGCGGTTACGTAGTTGTCGAGAAGGAGCATAAAAATTTAGTTTCGATAAAAGTTCGATTGAATCAATACGATGTGATACAATGTCGTTTACAAATGATACCATAGAAAATTCACGACGATCTTTCAAGGTTTGAATGTCAATTAGCATGCACCGTGCTTCATAAGATGGCAAATGTAGTCCAGTCCAACCTAGTTTACGAAGAGCGAACATCAAAAACTGCTTTTGTACTGATTCTATCCGGTTTGCATGCGTTGCTGAAAAAGGCGACCAAACTATACTACAATATTCTAGTGTTGAACGCACATAGGCTACATATAATGTTTTTATTGTGTAGGGATCTTGGAAATTATAGCTGAAGCGTTTAATAAAACCTAGTGTGCTGTTTGCTTTGTTAATTATTGTGTTATAATGATCTATGAATGTTATTTTGGAATCTATAATAACTCCTAGATCTCTTATTCTGTCACACTTTTCTACTTGTTGATTTCCCAATAAGATTCTATTGTTCTGTATATTATTCTTTCTACTCAATGTTATGGAATTACATTTTTTTACATTCAGTTTCAGCAGGCTTTTATTACACCATGTATAAAATATATTTACTTCGTTTTGAAATGTCTGAAAGTCTTCACCATTTCTTATTTCTAGAAATAGTTTCATATCATCAGCATATATAAGAACTTTTACATTTTTTAGAATGAAGGAAATGTCGTTAACAAATAAAATAAAGAATAGCGGGCCCAAATGAGACCCTTGAGGGACTCCTGATGTAACTTGAATTGGGATTGATTTTATCCCTTTAAATCTAACAGCTTGTTCACGATTTGTAAGATATGATTGTACCCATGTAAGAAGTCCTGGCTCAAACCCCATTTTTTCTAATTTAAAAAGTAGCATGGGTATGTTGATGCGATCAAATGCTTTGCTAAAATCTGTATAAAGAGCTTCAACGTGGTTTCCGTTATCCATTGCTGTTAATGTGTAGTTAATGAATTCGAGTAGGTTTGTACTTGTAGAACGCCCTTTGAAAAAATCATGTTGCACATGGGTAATTCTGTTCTTGATTTGGTGGAATAAATTTTCATTAACAATCGCCTCGAAAATCTTGGGAATGCACGAGATGATAGCTATTCCACGATAGTTACGCACATCGGATTTTTTACCATTTTTAAAAATTGGAACTAGGAAAGAGCTTTTCCATGTTTTAGGAAAACAACCTGATTCTAGAGACATGTTAAAAAGCCAAAATAAAGGAGCGGTTAGTTCTATTGACAAAGTTTTTAAAAACACCGGTGGAACGCCATCAGGTCCAGGGCTTTTAGAGCTATCCAAGTTTTTTAAGGCATCCATGATTGTATGTACTTTTATCTGTTTAATGTTAATATCTCTTGAAAGTTCTGGGAGGAATGAAAAGTATTCACGCTCTCGATCCTTCTCTGAAAATGTAGTGTAAACTTCCTGGAAGAATGTTGCAAAAAGATTGCAGAGTTCCTCTGAGTTATCGCCTACCTTTCCATCAAGATGCATTTCTGTTGGGAAATAATCCGATTTTATTTTAGTTTTTACGTAATTAAAGAAGTTTTTTGGGCAAGTTTTTATATTGCGTTCTGTTCTTGCATTGTACTCTTCAAACGCGATATCAATGGCAAGGTTCAATTGATCGCATAGATTTAAATAATTTGTTAAGTTATCTTCGCTGTTGTATTTTTTGTAGATTTTGTGTGCTTTCTGCTTACGATTTTTTTAAATTTTTGATTTCTCTATTAAACCAGATGGGATGTTTTGAGTTATAGTGACGCCTTCTTCTTTTCAATGGTATATCTTCGTGAATGACTTCAAATAATATTTTGTAGAAGATGTCTACGGCAGCTTCAACATTTTCTTCATTTCTTAAAATCATTTGCCAGTTTATTGCATTAATTTTTTGCCTCAAGCTTTCATAGTTAGCGGACTCGTAATCAAATACCTCCTCAAATTCACTATCACCAGGTCTGTCGTTAACATGCAAAAATATAGAAAACTCAATGGCTGTATGATAAGCTTCATTCTTCCATAAGGGAGTAAGTGATTCCGTTACACAGAAGTCTTCGTCTATATTCATCATTAATAAATCTAAATAGCAATGTCGCTGATTTCTTATGTGATTTATTTGATTAAGTCCTAAACTGGCAGATTTATCGCAAATGAACTGCAAAGTTTCATTTTCCCCTACAACAGAAAGTAGGATGCTCTCATTATCAGCATCTGGTATGAAATCAATACCGCGTTGATTGAAATCGCCATATATGTGAACTTTTACGTGCGGGGAAAGACTAGTGAGTTTGTGATTCGACTCCATAACTAGCTTGTTGAGGTTGATGGCTTCTTGTTGTTGTCTGTACAGTTTATCGAAATTTAACTCCATCACGAGACGCTTCTGGCACTCGTAGCATATTGGCAGCATGTATGTTAGTATTCTTTGCTCATGATTCCTCTGAGCACCAACGCATGCAGCATGGAATTTTTTCCCGCATGGTCCATGGCAGTACCACACATGTTTGTCGTCACTCACTGTACAATTATTAATCGCGCACGGCATGTTTTACTTACGTAGCAATGATAAATGAAAACAATACAAATTAAAACACGCACGGTTAAACTTTAAACGGCGCAAATGGAAACGCGACCGAACTGTAACGACGACTTGAATGCAATTTAGCAATCCGCTTTAAGATCAACTATGGTGTGCAGCATCCGAGGGCGGAAGATCCCTGTCAGGTACGCGGGTGGAAGTCCAATCACTTCGACAGCGAAGCTTTCACCGCGGCCCTGGGACTGGAGGCCAACACCGACAGTCTAAGCGGGGATGCGTTGGTAGCCGTTCTATCACGCGCGTGGGACGCCACTATGCTGAGAACCCTGCCAAGAAACGGCAGATGCCCGGTATACTGGTGGAGTGCCGACATTGCAGCTCTACGATCAGCCTGCCTCAGAGCTAGACGTAGGATGCAAAGAGCTCGCACCGAGGATGCAGGAGAGAACCGCCGTGAAGTGTTTCGAGCTGCGAAATTGGCCCTTAACAAGGCCATTAAAAGCAGCAAGAGAGCGTGTTTCGACAACCTGTATGAGAGCGCAAATGCGAATCCGTGGGGTGACGCCTACAGAATCGTGATGGCCGAGACCAAAGGGGGCTCTTCACCACCAGAACGGTCTCAGGACCGGTTGGCGATGATTATCGAAGTACCCGTCTCGAGCCACAAGCCCCTAGCCACCTGCACTACGAGACAGTGCGGGCACGGCCGAAATGGTGGCCCCGGTGACGAATGAAGAACTACTCGCAGTGGCTAATTCCCTAGCAATGAACAAAGCTCCAGGGCCAGACGGAGTTTCAAACAGTGCTATCAAGGCAGCGATCATAGTGAACCCGAACATGTTCAGGCTAGCTATGCAGAGATGCCTATGACGAGTGCCGCTTCCCCGATAGATGGAAAATGCAGAAATTGGTGTTATTGCCGAAGCCTGGGAAGCCGCCAGGCGACCCCGATTACCACCGACCCTAGGCCCGGCGCTATGGAACCTCATGCATAACGGGGTTCTGAGACTGAAGTTCCCTCCTGGGGTCAAGATCGTCGGCTTAACCTTGGAGTAACCTTGGAGGTCTACGGGAAGTCAATGAGGTAGAACTAACTGCAGACAACACGAGATCAACACGGTGGAGGAATCGATGAGCGCGAGAGGCCTGGAGCTCGCTCAGCATAAGACGGAGGTAGTTATCGTCAACAACCGCAAGTCGGCACAACATGCAGTTATGGGAGGAGTCGCCCTGAAAAAAAAATGCGGACGAACATGATCAGGCGATTTAAAAAGTTTGACCTTTGACTCAACTCGCCTGTGCTAATTGCCTCTAGGAACAAATGCAATTTGCGAATGCGATTTAAAGGCAATTTCAATACTTAGACAAATTTTCTGGCGGCTGAAATGAACTTGATTGTTTTTTGCGTTTTTCAAACATGGCGGTTCATGTTTGGCTTAAGTATAAAATTGTTTTTTTTTTAATAATTGGCCTGTTCTCGCTTGTATTTTTTTGTCTAGTGCGCTTCATTTAGCCAACGAATGTGGGAAATTGTGGAATTGTGTGTAAGTATAGTGGAGCAAGATCTCTGACCTCAACTCTTAATGAAAGTCAGATTGTGGTAAGTTTTGGTGTGGAATATCAATTTCACGATTGATTCTTTCTATAGTTTGGTGGTGATTACCTAAATATTTTTTGTGATTTTCATATTAGGCGATTAAGGGCGATTAAATGGCGCGTTCCCTGGACGATTTGGAGGCGATTTAAGGGCGGGTAGAGCGGCAAAAAATGACGGCGGCAAATCGCCCAAATGTTGCATTTGAAATAGCCCTCTAATTGCCAGCAACTTGCTGGCAAATTGAAGGGCAATTAGCGCATCCGAGTTAGCAAATAGCCCCCCGTTAGCCAGCAACTTGCCCTTTTTGACTGGGCGTGATCACCTCACAGCGGAGTCTGAAGTCTCTCGGTGTCATTATAGACGACAAGCTGACATTCGGCAGCCACGTCGACTATACATGCAAAAATGCGTCGACTGCTGTTGCGGCACTATCGAGGATTATGTCCAACAGCTCAAAGGTGTGCGCCAGTAGACGTAGGTTACTGGCAGGCGTTGCCGTATCTATCCTCAGGTACGGTGGCCTGTCATGGTCAAGAGCACTGAGGGTAACCAGTTACCTACGGAAATTGTAGAGCAGCTACCGCGTGATGCGCCTCAGAGTGATATCTGCCTACCACACGGTTTCACAACCTGCGTGATAGCGAGCAGTCAGGGCTGGTCATCCGGGAAGATGAGGAGTGCTTCGAGCTACGAGGAAATAGAGGTGCCCGCGAGCGCACCAGTGTGACCTCGGTCGCCAGATGGCAGCGTGAGTAGGATAACTCCTCGAAAGGTAGGTGGACCCACCGGCTGATACCTAACATATCGAGCTGGGTGGGTAGACACCATAGGGAAGTTCACTTCCATCTGACACAATTTCTGTCAGGCCATGGCTGCTTCCGGCAGTACCTCCACAGATTCGGGCACGCGGAGGTCCCCGCCTGCCCGGACTGCCCAGGTGTAGACGAAACTGCCGAACACATACTGTTCGTATGTCCTCGTTTCGACGCCGAAAGAAGAACAATGCTTGACGTCTGCGGCTGGGACACAACCCCTGATACCCTTATTCAGCGGATGTGTCAATCGGTGGAGAAGTGAAACGCAGTCTCGACTGCAACCACCCAGATTGCCTGTAGGCTACAGGGAATTTGGCGCACCGAGCAACAGACGACGGGCACGACTAACTAGTGATTGGTTAGTTGGAGCGAAAAAGGCCGAGCGCAGAAAAGTGAGTGAATGGTCTGTTCATGCTGAGGCAGGTTTGGCGCAGCGACTGGCTATTGCGTAAGGGGTAAACCCAGCCACCCCGAAGCAAGGCAGAAGAGCGAGTGTATAGGCGTATATGTGAAGTCCACATTGTGGACTGCATCATGCCAAGATGGGAGGGTCGTAGCGTAGTATGTTGGGACTTAGCTATCGTTGCCTCGTGGCGTGGCAGAGGAGTGAAAGGGTGAGCATCCAAGTCAGTCTCACACATGGGATGCCAGGGGGAGCGACAGGGGTGCAATAGAGTGGTACGATCGAGAGTGAACCAGGTGATAGGGTGAGCATCCAAGTCAGCCTCACATGATATGTTAGAGGCTAGCACAAAAGTAAGCCTAGTAAGGAATGAAAAAGGCGAGCACACAATTCAGCCTCGCAAGGTACAAAAAAGGTGAGCACAAAAGTCAGCCTCATGTGGAGTGTTAGAGAGTGAATCAAGGTGTGACAGAGAGAGCACCCAAGTAAGCCTCATACAGGACGTATGAACACGTGAGCGAGAGTGAATGAGTACATCAAGTACAGCCATCCCCCCAGAAGTAATACCGAGAGGTAGTCCCTGGGGGGAACAATGGCGGAGCCCAATGGAGTTTAGTCGGTATTAATGACTGCGTCACCATTCGAGCTCGACACACCCCCAGTACACCCCGTGTGGTAGCTTGGCTTCTACTAATAGCACGTGTACTGGGCTATTACGTAAATGTGAGGCTTCTCCATTGTAAAAAAGATGGTTGCCGACATCAACAACTTAAGATATACTGCAGAATGTTAGAGGACTGCGTACAAAAATTGATTACTGTTTCGTCGCTGTTGCGGATGGTGAATATGATGTTATTGTTCTTACTGAGACATGACTGAACGATGAAATCAATTCGCTTCAACTGTTCAGTCCAATGCATACGGTTCATCGCGACGATCGTGACACAACCAGTGCTGGAAAAAACGGGGTGAGGGTGTGCTCATCGCTATGTTCAATCGATTGTCGTTCAACGAAAAACCGGCATTGTCTTCAATCTTGAACAACTTTGGGTTAACATACGTATACATGATACTAGAATATGTGTGGGTGTTGTTTATCTTCCTCCCGATTCAGCAGACGACATAAGCGTTATTCAAAAGCACATTAACTCCGCACTTCACATCGCAAGCTCTCTAGATCCCCAGGCTGTTCATTTACCATTTGGAAACTACAATCAACCCGGCCTTGTTGGAGAGACACTCACTTGGGGTATGCTGTCCCCGAACCATCTGAATCGACCTTCTCGAGATCTAACGTAGCCTTACTGGATAGGATGTCTTTGTTAAACATGCAATAAATTCCAACCGTAACCATCGTAATCGAACACTGGATCTTCTGTTTGTTAACAAGGAAGCATCACCAAACTGCACTGCTTTGGAAGCACACGAACCATTAGTTGGCATTGATTCACATCACCCTCCGTTATTGGGGTCGCAGACCTGTCTACCGGAGCTTCGATTTGACGAATTGTCTGAAGACAAAGAGTTTAACTTCACTGGGCTTCTTAGCTCATTGCAGACAATTGACTGTTAGTGAGCAACATGGTGTTTTTACTGATAGCAAACTAATTTAGCTCAGTTTACTTCGCACTGCATTAAAAGTATATAAAATGGTGCGCAGGTGGACTCCATATATAATAATCTAAAAGAGACCATCTTACGTCAGATGAAAAATAAAGTGAATAACGAAATATAGATTGTAACTTTTTTGAACGACTGGGGGTGTTTTATGAGAAAGCCAATAACCAAACATAACGAAATATATAAATAAATTTATAATCCAATATGTTTCAAAAATTGTGTTCTGTTATAATCTTGTTATTTCATTCTGGTCGGGATACTCTCCCTAAAATGGTGAAAATAGGCACTTTACCCTATCTATTCAATCATGAATTGCTGTACTCCAACGTCTGTCTCATTTCTGCAAGATGCAAAACATCGTTTGAAATGGTTTAATATAACCGCAAGCTTATTAATAGTTCATTAGAGGTTGTATGTATATCTATAAAACCCATACATGTATGTTACTGTTAAACTTGACATGGAATAGGTTTGACAGAAAGCTGATTCAAATCGCACAAAATACTCCCATCACATTTACACCAAGTTCATTCAACCAAGCTGAGAACGATCTAACTGTTCAACCTTGACGGTAATGTGATACCTTCACCCTTTCCACCCCTTCCGCAAATTCAAATGACCTTGCCAACCTTGACAGCGCCCTACTACAATGATAATGGGATTATAATTTGGCAAGGGTGATTCGCGAAACCACCTTTTTGGCACTCTCTAAGTGGAATTGTTTGGAGTGTTGTTTGAGATTGATCGGTACCGGGCTAGATTCTCAACCCGCGAAGCAAAAGTTTGGCAAGATGAAAGGCAAAATGGCTATTGTGAGTTTGCTTATGAACGCAGAAAGATAGCGGCAAAACGTGGAAGTTTCCATTTCAGACTTTCGCTTGTGAAGTGGCGATTGTATGTACAGAAGATCTCGCCAGCATTGGAAAAGTTTACGAATCGCTTATAGCTTGGCACCGTTAAATTATGTATGAACAAATTATACCATTTATTTCTATTATAAGGCTTCGCTAGAATAGTAGATACAACTTTGGCGATGTGATGTTTTGCTCATGATGATTGGGAAAACGCAAAACGTAAGTCGGGATGGGCCAACTTTTTTTGAACTTATTCGAATCGATATATTCAGTCTCAAATTGGGGCTAGTTTCTTATCAGTGAATTTATTCGAACCTACGTATCGACCAAGCCGTAATCATTGTTGATCGTCATGATTTCAGGAACTTGGTCACGATTTCCGTAAATCGTTCCGTTCAAGAAATCGTGATTTTTTGTTAATGAATTTTTTTTTATTTCGATTATAGAAGTTTTAACCTTAAGGTCATTTGCCTCTTCGGGTTAGAAAAATCTCTTATGAAAAATTTCTAACCCAATGTGCGGGGTTGGGACTCGAACCGAGGTGCGCTGCGTACAAGGCAATCGATTTACCTATACGCTACGCCCACCCACTGTTAATGAATTTATGAATGGATTTATGGTTGAATTTTGTTAAAAAGGAAAAAAAGAAAATGTGATTACAAATTAGTCGAAATTAAAAAGGAAAAATGAAAAAAAAATTCAATCATATAGGATTACGGTGCGTTACACAGGGATTTATTTCAATGATCCGATAAATCCATCAGTCACGAACCGTGAGGATGCGTGAGGTGCCTTTTCATTTAATCTTGAATTGTACTCAGCCCGTGTACAAAATATATGCGCCTTTTGTTGAGCAGTCAATAAAATACCATCGTTATTGATGAGTAGAAACATATTTTGCCCACCCACGCAGAAGGTTGAGAACAAATCAATTATAGTGTCGTAGCCTGTTGCCCCTGCCAGATTATTTGCCATAGACTAGGCATATGTGAAAAACTCTTCACACGACGCTAAGCCACAAAGAATTAATTGAGTTGTAGACACGCAAAATGGGCTCCTAGCCACGAAACGATATTTTGTGGGGTTTTCACGTGAATTCCTGCTAGGTTGACTGTACAGAGAAAATCGTTATAACCTCGTGGGTGGATCATTTTTTGGCTTTGCTCTTTTTCTATGTGAATGTGGTGTTATTCGGTGGCTATGTTCATTTTTAGACCGAATTGTCGTCAGAACGAAACGCTTTTGTCCTGCGTGATGGAAAAACTACCCTTCAAAGTGTGATGTGTCGTGACGTGAATTATGTTCAAAAAATGAAACTGACTCGAAGGCCACGTCCAGTCGATATCATGGATTTAATAGTTCTAGACTTCTACTTTCCGGATCACAAAAATTAAAAAAAAAACTTAATGTAGTTTGAGTTTTTTTACGAAGCATAATGCTCAGTATGAATTGATGGGAGGCGACCCGAATAAAATTAGTTTTTATTCTAAAAAGTGTTTGTTTTTTGGTTCAGCTTCCATCAAAACTTGGCTGTTTCTGGTTTCCGGAAATTAAACACAAGTGGGACGTGCTTCCAGTTTCTTTTATCAACTATTGCTGCACTCTCTTTCAATTTCAATCAAAGCAAGATATTTCTGTCACGAGCCCGGAAAACTTATAGATATAGCTCATTTATGCGTTTGGCTCTTGATTGGACCCAAAAACTTCTTCGTCGATATTCGCCACGTATATCAACGAGGTCGCTGTGGACTGCTCAATCCTTACCCGTCTGAAAAATTGATTTTCCAACCGATAATGCATGGCTTCCTGAGAAAGGAGCCGCTCGAATCTTAAGTGTGAAGACGGTTGAAATCCCCTAAAAGCACTATTTTTCCAAGGCTTACATAAGATTTCTCTTTTCGTGCTGGCGTCTTACCAGTCTGTCTGCACACATACACATACATACGCAGAAACCCTATTTAATTTTAATTCTTTTCAGTTACACCCGACCTTTTTTCGCAAAACCCTCCACATTTATCAAATTGTTTTCTAATTCCGAGTGAGATTATTTCCCAATCGTGCTTGATTGTGTTCTCAATTTCGAGTTTCTTTTTGCGTCGTTTTCTTGGTCGCTTCTACTTCCATCCGACCTAGTTCTATTTGCTGGTGCCGGCAGGTAGTGGCGCTAAGCACGAAATAAAAGCATAGCATGGTTGTGTTCTCGTATGGCTTTCTTCTACCAAGTTATCTGCCGAAGGTTGGCCTAGACCCATGGAAAACCTTTCGTTATGCAATCACCTCGCCGGCGATTGTGCCTCCTCTTATCAGCCTGCTCGCCTGCCAATCGAGATGGGCTTTGCGTCCAATTCGGTAACCAAGCATCTCTTCTCGTCAAGCCATATCACGAGAACGAGAGCCCTTCGCTCGAAACATTTCACCCGGATAAGGCTTCGGTTTTTAGACTGTTGCTTTTAGGAAGCTGTGGCACACTATATACCTAGGTACGTAGAAGTGTTTATGTTTTCTCAAGCACAGAGCGGCAGGTACGACTAGGCCGTGTACACATTCCCTTGAATTCATCAAAAATCGATCAAAATAATGTAACGCCATGCTGTTCTATGTACGTACCTACATCACATCATTGAACAGCAGGGTGCCTATCGGTGTTTTGGTTCTTTGTTTCAGCATGACGCGAACACGTGTGGTGGTGGTATGCATATTAATATAAGAGATGTTATGTTTTCGATAGGCTCCGTCCGAAAATACCAAGTTACCAAGGGAGGCTACTTTTCGAGTACAGTCCGATTCGATAACATTTATTTACCTTTTCTGTGCTGAACACAGTGTGAAAATCGGCCGAAAAACGATTTTACATATTTAAGTTATTACTTTTTTCTCTAAAAATCTTCAAAAGATGGCGAGTACAATACAAGCGCTTTTGAACTATTTTGGAGGTTTTTTGATTGATTTCAGAATTTTTAATTTTTACCGTAACAAGCAGCATTAAGTAGCCAAAAAGGAGTACAGTCTCGAAGTTTTTCTTCAAAACATTAAAGCCCTCCAGCTGAGAGAGTTGTGGCAGTACTTTGACTTCTCGCGATAAAGTGACCGATTTCAAGGCGATAAAGGCAGTAAGATGGAAAACGCCAAATAAAACGCCAACAACCACGACAAAACGAGCAAACAAACAGTACAGGGAAAAGCCCATTGGGGTTGAACGAGCTATTGATGTAGAACTACGCTGTTGAATAGAAAATATTTTGATTACAATATTATTTTCTTTGATACAGTATTTGGATGTGTTATAAAAATTAATATATTGTTGCGTTAACTCTTTCGACAGACCGATAGATCGATGTATTCGTTCAGTCCAGTAGTCGTAGTCATTACGTTGTTGAACATTAATTAAACTATTTCACGGCAATGAAGCGCACAGAGATATTGCGTGTGGATGTATTCCTTAAGGTTCAAGTTACCTTTTTTGAGCATGTGTTAGATTTGAACGCTGGGTAGTATGGGTAGGAAAAATTGTGCTCAGCTTTGCCACCGGATTATCCATTTAAACCTATTGAAAACTCTAAAAGAAGGATATCAGTCGATTTATTAGATCACAACGGTTCAAATCATACAAAATACCTGTTGGAAAAACTATCGGTTTAGCTAAATGGTGCGTTTGAAAAAGTGGCTGTGATTTTTTGTCGCACTACCACACCGTGCTGGGTACGTGACACAACTGCGCAATGAAAAAACCACAGCCACTTTTTCAAAAGCACCATTCAGCTAAGCCGATAGTTTTTCCAGCAGGTATTTTGCATGAATTGAATCGTGATGATCTAATAAATCGACTGATATTCTTCTTTTAGAGTTTTGGAAAGGTTTTGAAGTCGGCTGCCTCAGTCTTTTGAAAAATCAAAACAAGGGTTTCTTATTACCCGACGTTTCGGCCTTTTGGTGATGGCCTTTCTCAAGGGAAATTAAGTTATTGTTTTTCGTCAAAAAGTCGCTGTCCGACCGTCCGGTGTCTGGTGTATAAATCTGGATGCCTAAATTTAACGTCCGTGTTTTGGAATAGGGTAGACGTGCCCTTATTCATCTCATTAGTCAAGATGTCACACTATTTCGCTGATAACTCGGCTTACACTGATTGGATTGCGCTTAAATAGGTATCAACATATTTGCTTCTTTCTTAAAAAGCAGATCAATAAAATATCTGGTTTGAAAAATGTAAAATACTCGCGTTTGAGCGGAACAAAAAGTCGAGTATACAATGTATCCTTATTCATCTTACCATTTGAGCTAATGCGTTGAATAGAGATAGCAGACACTGCTCTAACTAATGTGTTCAAATGGGTGGGATGAATAGAGGTACTAAGATGAATTAGGGCACAGTAACCCTATATTGATTTGATTTGACACATCAAATCAATATATTCCAAAACACGGATGTTAAATTCATGCATCCAGATTTACACATCAGACACCGGACGGTCGGACAGCGACTTTTTGACGAAAAACAATAATTTTATTTCCCTTGAGAAAGGCCATTACCAAAAGGCCGAAACGTCGGGTAATAAGAAACCCTTGTTTTGATTTTTCAAAAGACTGAGACAGCTGACTTCAAAATCTCCAACATAACAACCAGTCGTTGATCTACATAGTTTTGGAAAGGTTTAAATGGATAATCTGGTGGCAAAGCTGAATACAATTTTTCTTACGCACACTACCAAGCCTTGAGGTCGACGACTTACTAGACTGAGGCGCAAATTTATTTCGCTGATCCGCCTCCCCCCCCCCCCTTCGAGCGAAAGTTGCAAGTTTTGCTCTTCTTTCCCTGTCTCTCCCCTGTCCTTGATACAACTGCTGCTACACTGATGCGGAAATAAGCCACCCTCTGAATATCTTGACCAAGCATAAGTTTTAGTTAAAAAATTCAAATTAGTATTCTGTATTCCTAGTTTTAAGATAGCTATAATTTTTACTCTTTATTGAAACTCTTGTCCTCCATCTTGTAAATAGAATTAAATCCCTAGTTTTAAGATTTCTGTGAAGTTTCTCATAAATATTTGTTCCCCCTTTTGTGTACTTAACTATATTGTTAGTTTTAAGATAACCGTAAAATATTTCGTAAAAAACTATTACTCCCCCTCTTGTATATCAAAGTGAATCCCTTGTTTTAAATTTTTTCATAAAAAAATCTTTTGGCCCTCTCTTGTATATTGAATCTTATTTCTAGTCTTAAGATAGCTGTAAACTTTTTTTTTTCCTTTGTAAAAAAAATATTTCAACATTGTAACCTCCTAGTTTTAAGATTTCCAAAATGTAAAAACATAAGCATTTGGCACCGCCAAGCTAACGCATTTGTGCCTATCAAATAAACGAAATGAATAAAAAAAACCTGTTTTAATCCACCTAGCGGTGCAATTGTGCCTTTCTCATTTCTCTAAACTATGGCACGGAGACTTTTTATGTTCAACATAATCGTGGAAATGTCCACTACATTCTTAGTACACTTTGCACTTATACACAATGGCATGCCAGCCACGAACTTGATGAGCTACGTGTCGACGGTGAAACACTTGAAACAAAAAAATATCATACTTCATTAGCCTAATCAGCATTAGATCAATGTTATCTGCTTGCTAACTCATTTTGTCATGCGGGGGTGGGTATGTGAGGAGGGCGAAAGTCCCATGAACGAACGACTCCCCAGCTTAAATTGGTATGCTTTGTAATGTAGTGGTGGTTTAAAGATGATGGGGTTGAAAGGGAGGGGTATGAGGGCTGGTTGGGGTGGTGGTCTGAGGGGTGATTTAAGGAGATTTTTAAAGGAGGGGCGCGAACAGTAGAGGGGGGGGGTGTAACCCCTCTCCGTAAACCATCAACTACGCCCCTGTTAAAATCCAGAAACCCTAAACGAGTCGAAAAAAAAATTAGGTTGACGTTTTTCAGAGTGATTGCATAACCTTTCTATATGAGAAAGGCAAAAATGTGCCAAAATCCAAAAAAGTGCATCGTAGTCAAATTTTTTTTTTCGAGTTTGCATCAAATCTCGACGTTTCATGCACCTTGAACACATTTAGCATCAAAAATAAAAATTCAGTTTTTAATTTTTCCTATAGTTTATATGAGAAATTTCTGTGTGGCCGCACTCTGAAACCCGTAATTCCCGAACCAGAATTCCGATCGATCCAAAATTCAATAGCAGCCGATGGGAAGGTTGCACCTTTCATTTGAGACTAAGTTTGGGCAAATCGGTCCAGCCATCTCTGAGAAAAATGAGTGACATTATTTGACACATACGCACATACATACACACACACATACACACACACATACACACACATATATACATACACACGATCTCGACGAACTGAGTCGAATGGGATATGACACTCGGCCCTCCGGGCCGGGATTAGGTTGACGTTTTTCAGAGTGATTGCATAACCTTTCTATATGAGAAAGGCAAAAATCATAAAAATACTAAATTCAATTTAGGCAATATGAGCTACTATAGGTATTTTAGAGGACCCATTTGGCTACTAGAATTGCTATTTTACGTTGCTCTAGTAGTTGAGGCTTTTGAGAAAATATTTTTTTCCATCAGTGGTCCTACATTACCGGTATATGGGAGAACATTTAAAAAAATCATAAAAAATACTAAAGTCAATTTAGGCAATATGAGCTACTATAGGTATTTTAGAGGACTTATTTGGCTACTAGAATTGCTATTTTACGTTGCTCTAGTAGTTGAGGCTTTTGAGAAAATAATTTTTTCCTTCAGTGCTCCTACATTACCGGCACATGGGAGAATATTTTAAAAAAATCATAAAAAATACTAAAGTCAATTTAGGCAATATGAGCTACTATAGGTATTTTAGAGGACCTTCAGTGGTCCTACATTACCGGTATATGGGAGAACACTTAAAAAAATCATAAAAAAGTACTAAAGTCAATTAAGCTACTATAGGTATTTCAGGGGACCCATTTGGCTACTAGAATTGCTACTTTACGTTGCTCTAGTAGTTGAGGCTTTTGAGAAAATATTTTTTTCCTTCAGTGCTCCTACATTACCAGTATATGGGAGAACATTTAAAAAAATCATAAAAAATACTAAAGCCAATTGAGGCAATATGAGCTACTATAGGTATTTTAGAGGACCCATTTGGCTACTAGAACTGCTATTTTACGTTGCTTTAGTAGTTGAGGCTTTTGAGAAAATAATTGTTTCCTTCAGTGGTCCTACATTACCGGTACATGGGAGAACACTTACAAAAATCATAAAAAATACTAAAGTCAATTTAGGCAATATAAGCTACTATAGGTATTTTAGGGGACCCATTTGGCTACTAGAATTGCTATTTTACGTTGCTCTAGTAGTTGAGGCTTTTGAGAAAAAAAAATTTTCCTTCAGTGCTCCTACATTACCGGTATATGGGAGAACACTTCAAAAAATCATTAAAAATACTAAAGTCAATTTAGGCAATATGAGCTACTATAGGTATTTTAGAGGACCCATTTGGCTACTAGAATTGCTATTTTACGTTGCTCTAGTAGTTGAGGCTTTTGAGAAAAATTTTTTTTCCTTCAGTGCTCCTACATTACATTATATGAGAAATTTCTGTGTGGCCGCACTCTGAAACCCGTAATTCCGGAACCAGAATTCCGATCGATCCAAAATTCAATAGCAGCCGATGGGAAGGTTGCACCTTTCATTTGAGACTAAGTTTGGGCAAATCGGTCCAGCCATCTCTGAGAAAAATGAGTGACATTATTTGACACATACGCACATACATACACACACACACACATACACACACACATAAACACACACATACACACACATACACACATACATACACACACATACATACATACACACACACATACAGACTTTTTCCGATCTCGACGAACTGAGTCGAATGGGATATGACACTCGGCCCTCCGGGCCGGGATTAGGTTGACGTTTTTCAGAGTGATTGCATAACCTTTCTATATGAGAAAGGCAAAAAGCCTTGAGGTAACTTGAGCCTTAATGGAATGAGAGATATTCTATCCTCAATTTGAAAAGCACAACGGAATTTAACTTCAACCATCTCACTAGCATGAATTAGACTATATGAAATAGATAAAACAGCATACAGCATTATATTTTGAAAATACTTCAAATATTTATACACATTTAAAGCACGTTTTGAAAAGACCTTTTTGAGTGATTCCTTTGAGGTCCAACAGAAACAGTTGACGTGGCGAGTAAATCAAAAATATATTTCTTTACTAGTGTCACAGCCAGCTTTTCGACTACCATGCAGAAATTGCCAATCTGTGTGGATGGTGGAGAACTGATGGTGTGTCGAGGAGTGGGGCTGTTTTTTTTACAATGGAGAAGACGTTTACGTACTAACCCAGTACACGTGCTATTAGTAGGTGTCCAAGCTACCACACGGGGTGTACTGGGGGCGAGTCGGGCTCAAATGGTGACGCTGCCATTAATACCGACTAAACTCCATTGGGCTCCGCCATCGTTCCTCCCAGGGACTACCTCTCGGTATTACTTCTGGGGGGATGGCTGTACTTAATGTACTCATTCACTCTCACTCACGCGTTCATACGTCCTGTATGAGGCTTACTTGGGTGCTCTCTCTATCGCACCTTGATTAACTCTCAAACACTCCCACATGAGGCTGACTTTTGTGCTCACCTTTTCCGTTCCTTGCGAGGCTGACTTGTGTGCTCACCTTACTCATTCCTTGCTAGGCTTACTTTTGTGCTCGCCCCACCCATACCATGTGAGGCTGACTTGGATGCTCACCCTATCACCTGGTTCACTCTCAATCGTGCCACTCTATTGTACCTCTGTCACTCCCCCTGGCATCCCATGTGGGACATTTTTCTTAGGCCCCACTTCTGCCATACTTTTGTGCTCACCCTTAACATACCGTGTGAGACTGACTTGGATGCTTACCCTTTCACTCCTCTGCAACGCCACGAGGCATCGATAGCTAAGTCCCAACATACTACGCTACGACCCTCCCATCTTGGCATGAGGCAGTCCACATATACGCCTATACACTCGCTCTTCTACCTTGCTTCGGGGTGGCTGGGTTTACCCCTTACGCGGTTGCCAGTCGCTGTGCCGAACCTGCCTCAGCATGGACAGACCATTCACTCACTTTTTTGCGCTCGGCCTTTTTCGCTCCAACTAACCAAGCACTAGTTAGTCGTGCCCGTCGTCTGCTGCTCGGTTCGCCAGATTACCTGTAGCCTACAGGCAATCTGGGTGGTAGCAGCCGAGACTGCGTTCCACTTCTCCACCGATTGACACATCCGCTGAATAAGGGTATCAGGGGTTGTGTCCCAGCCACAGACGTTAAGCATTGCTCTTCTTTCGGCGTCGAACCGAGGACATACGAACAGTATGTGTTCGGCAGTTTCGTCTACACCTGGGCAGTCAGGGCAGGCTGGGACCTCCGCGTGCCCGAACCTGTGGAGGTACTGTCGGAAGCAGCCGTGGCCTGACAGGAATTGTGTCAGATGGAAGTGAACTTCCCCATGGGGTCTGCCCACCCAGCTCGATATGTTAGGTATCAGCCGATGGGTCCACCTACCTTTCGAGGAGTTATCCCACTCAGGCTGCCATCTGGCGACCGAGGTCACCCTGGTGCGCTCGCGGGCTCCTCTTTTTCCACGTAGCTCAAAGCACTCCTCATCTTCCTGAATGACCAGCCCGACTGGCATCATGCTCGCTATCACGCAGGATGCATCGTGTGATACCGTGCGGTAGGCAGATATCACTCTGAGGCACATCACGCGGTAGGTGCTCTCCAGTTTCTGTAGGTAACTGGTTACCCTCAGTGCTCTTGACCATAACGGACCGCCGTACCTGAGGATAGATACGGCAACGCCTGCCAGTAACCTACGTCTACTGGCGCACACCTTTGAGCTGTTGGACATCATCCTCGATAGTGCCGCAACAGCAGTCGACGCTCTCTTGCATGTATAGTCGACGTGGCTGCCGAAGGTCAGTGTGTCGTCTATAATTACTCCGAGAGACTTCAGACTCCGCTGTGAGGTGATCACGACTTCTCCCACATGGATAACTGCATGTTGTACTGACTTGCGGATGTTGACAATAACCACCTCCGTCTTATGCTGAGCGAGCTCCAGGCCTCCATTCCTCCGTGTTGATCGCGTGTTCCGCAGTTAGTTCTACCTTAGGGATTGAGTCCCCGTAGACCTCCAAGGTTACGTCGTCAGCAAAGCCGACGATCTTGACTCCAGGAAGGAACTTCAGTCTCAGAACCCCGTCATACATGAGGTTCCATTGCACCGGGCCTAGCATCGAGCCCTGCGGGACTCCGGCGGTAATCAGAACCCTTTTCTGACCGGCATCGATCTCGTATAGCAGTACGTAGTTCTGGAAGTAGCTTTCCAGGATCCGGTACAGACCCACCGGTAGGCTAAGCCGGTGTAACGAGAGCGCGATGGCATCCTAGCTTGCGCTGTTGAATGCGTTCTTCACGTCAAGTGTCACTAACGCACAGTATCTAATGCCTCGCCTTTTTCGTTGGATCGCTATCTCGACAGTCTTTATCACTGAGTTGAGAGCGTTCACTGTGGACTTACCCTTCCGAAAGCCAAACTGGTTGTTTGACAGTCCGTCCGTACCTTCTGCGTACGGGGTTAGCCTGTTGAGGATGATCTCCTCAAGCAATCGTGTCGTGTCGTGTCGATCAGACAGATTGGTCTGTACGCCAATGGGTCGCCTGGCGGCTTCCCGGGTGGTGCTATAACCCTACTGAAGGAACTAACTACTAAGTAGTTGAATTAGAGTGGGTGCTATACAAATAAAAACCTCTCCCCGAAGTAATGCCGTAAGGTAGTGCCAGGGAGTAATCAGGTTCTGTGCAAGATCTGTGGTTTGAGCGGGTCGGATGATGACAGCCCAAACCTGTTCGCTGAGACATTTGGGTTTTGGACATTTTTGCCCGTATCAGGGCTTTCA
This sequence comes from Topomyia yanbarensis, assembly GCF_030247195.1. Taxonomy (NCBI): domain Eukaryota; kingdom Metazoa; phylum Arthropoda; class Insecta; order Diptera; family Culicidae; genus Topomyia; species Topomyia yanbarensis. Next base: position 320,815,781 of record NC_080671.1, on the reverse strand, counting down.
TGAAAAAAAATTTAATGCTCTATAAAAAACGCAGCAGGTAGCAGGAACAGGAAGGACAGGAGTTCCGGGGCCTGACGACCACACCCGGACCTACTGCGAGTTGGGGAGCCTTGCTAGGATATGGTGGGGTTTGGATTGGACTCCGAGTTCATTCAAAACTTGTCACCATATAGTAGGTAGCAGTAGGTTCGGATGGACCATACTCCCTATGAAGGATAGTGTCAACCCTAGCAGGAGCACCCTGCTTTATAGATAATCATGGAATCAAGGCGACTATATACAACGATTGGAGGTAGCGGCCCGCTGTTGGGATCCAATACAATGGAGAAAAACAAAGAAACTCACACATACGGAGCAGGCGCGGTGAATCCGTTCACCAGAGAAAGTTTGGTGAGGTCACCACCACCAGCAGCAGCTAAAGTTATTCAGCAAGAACAGGAAGAGAGAGTAGCAGCAACAACAGCCAGAGCAGAGCGGGTACTTGGTGGAGGAGCTCCACAAATTTATGGACGCGAGAAACAATGTCCATAAGGACATTAAGGAGATGGTTCTCAGAATCTGAAAGGCATCAATGTCTGCCGTGAACGTGTATGACACGGCAATGCGGAGGGCTAATGTAGCTGAGCGAGCATTGGCGTCGGCTAAGTCTATTATCTTCCTAAGCCTCCCGAAGCAGGGGAAGTAGAGGCAGATTGGAGTGGATAACACGCCGGTTCCCATAACTCCAAAGAGTACAAGAACCTCGCCAGGAGACAGAAGACCAGGCGGGCTTAAGAGGCAGACGCTCGATGACGCTGTTGTTGCCGAAGGAAATGACGTCACCCAACAGGGAGAAAGCTGGAGTACTGTTGTAGGGCGGAAGGAGAATCACGAGAAAAAGCAAAAGTAGAAGGAAGAGCGAAAAGAGTAGGATATAAGATAAAAAGTAAAACCTTCGGCTCATCCATAGGCACCAAAGGGAGAAGCCGTGCTCGTTAAAGTCAATAACGCGGCGACGTGTGCAGCGCTGCTGGGGAAAACGTGGTAAGAAGCAGGCGTACCCAAATGGCGAGATGCTTTTCGAATTAAAGAAGTATCTCACTACTAGCAGCTCGACCTTGCAAAAGATTATACTCAAATCAATGGGAGAAAAGGCAGAAGATAAAGCCTTGAACCCGGAGTTGCTGATTGAATACAAGAACCTTGATGAAATCAAAAGCGAAGAGGAGCTGAGAGGTGCACTGAAGCAGCAGTGTAACCTGGGCGAGGTACACATAACGTTCCTGTCAAAGATGGAATACGGAGGAACTCATACAGCGATGATTCGTTTACCGGTAACCGATAACGATAAAGCGCAAGAGCAGATAGGCAAAGTTACGATTGGATGGTCGAGATGCTCATTGAGAGCCGCCCCACCAGTGAATAATCAAGCGGAGCAATGCTTCAAATGGTTGGGCATTGGGTCCCGAGAGATCCGGGATGTAAATGCGAGGAGACGGGCCATCTTGCAAGAAACTGCACGCAGAGACCGAAGTGCTTGCTTTGCACTCCAGCGAACGGAAAAGACCATCAAACGGGTGGTCTCAAATGTCATGACTACAAGAAGGCAACTGCAGGCCATCGATAGTGGAGGTAACTTACTATCCATTTCAAAGCCAGCCTCCGCCCACAACTCGTACCGGCCGATTGAAATGCTTTCCGGTATCCGAAAGTTGATTCAGCTCCGCAATACGGATTACCGAAAAGTTCATCTGGCCAATGTGAAAATAACATTAAAATTACAGAAAAACTTTAATAATATTTACTACTTCGCCCAATCTAGACAAAAAATCAAGGAAACTTATTATTCGGAAAAACTTTCAAGCAAGAATAGCATAACAATACTCTCATTTCCTTGATGTTCACTCTTTTGTGGCTCGGAGTGACAGTTTCGTTCTGGATGGCTATGACAATTCACATTTATTGAGTCTGTTTCTCCCTCCCAGGTTGCTACATTAGACTAACATTTTTGTCACTCAACCAACCCTTTTTACACGAAAACATAGCCCACTCTTTGGAACTCACTGTTCAAAAGTTCAATATAAATTGTCAAAGACACCCAATTCTCAAAGCGTAAACTCAAAATGATATTTATTCAAGTATTTATTTCGTTTCACCTTATTACAGTTGTGGCTCACTTGGAGCCTTACATGTGGAAAGTGAACAAGACCAGGATTAGTGTGGAAAACACAGAAGAATAATTTATTTATGAATTCCAGTACTTATGTGTGCCACAATTCTCTGTTGAAGTGTTTCACATTCACTGCTGAGGTAACCTTCAATTGCCTCCGCCATAAGCATCAAGTGGCAACTGAGTAGCGGTATTGTACGAATGTTTGGAAGGTAGCTATTAATTTATGGCAACACGAATAGTTTCACGCTCGTTAAAGTATACATATTGAGCTCTGCTTTCACGTTCTCACGTCTCATCTCGAACGAGCAGGCACAAATTACCGATCGTTAAAGGTACCTGCAAATATTAGGTACAACCTATTAATGGTTCTGTAGCAGATTTTCGCTTCTCTTTGCTCCAGTACTGTTTTCGCAAGTTTTTGTTCTGTTTTGGCTAATGAACACTTGAATAGAAGATGGATACACGCACCGTTCCATTTTTCGGAACTTTACAGAGCCCCCGGGGGGATGAATTTTAAATATCGATAGACTCAGTTCGGCGAATAGATTAGTACTGAATTCATAGGCAGCTTCAGCCCCTGACAAAGGAAAAGAGAGCCGTTCTTATCATCTTTTTTTACAGAAAGGTTTTAATTTTTATTTCATAAATTACTTTTTCTTTTAGGTTAAGTAAGGAATGATACCAAACCTATAAAGTATTCGGTATTAGCAAGTATTTTGCGATATTAAAATTGATGAGAGTACCTATCAAGATAGTTCCAACTTTCCATCTTCAATAAAAATCATCATGCGAAGGCCTACCTGCAATGAAAAAAGAAAAAAAATCGATTAGTCAAAAACAACCAAATAATACTCTACTAAGTTCAGAGCAAAGAACTGTTTGGCGTCTTCACTTGAAAATAACTGAGTGAATTTTTTTTTCTTCCTTGTCACAACACAACCGCACTCATCTGAAAGCATACCCTTTAACCATGGATCCTTCTTATTTAGAAGTCCTAAAACCACACATTTGCAGAAAAAAAAACTTCAACTCGCTACCAAAACAGCATCCAGTCTCGATAGCGTTCCCTTCATCCAACCCCCGTGTGTTATTCTGGGATGAATGCGAGTTCAGATTGTTATTTCAAGATTTCCTTACCGTCCTGTTTTTATTTACCGAAATCTTTCGATTCTCTAAAAGAGTAAAAATACTTTCGAATGTTATGTAGGATAGATGCTTTCTTATTTATCCTATTAGTCAAGACGTCACATTTTTTATCGATTAATCGGTCTACTATCCATAGATTAATGCTTATACCTTTGCTTTGTTCCAACAGAAACAGACACTCACATACGTCTCCCAACCTTTGAACGGAACGGATCGTTATATTTCACAGTGGTGTTCGGTGTGTAAATTTCAGTGATTCAAGGTCATCCTTTGTTCGTTCGTTAGCTGCCATTCTGCTGGTGCCGGCAGTAAATCCAGTACATTGTTTTCGCTGGTGCGGAACAATCGACGTTGTTTGCAGATAAGTTTTGCTTTTTTTTTCCTCGTTTGCTTTCTTTCCTTTTCCCTACTTTTACTCTACCTTATAATCAAATAATAAGACACATTCCCGTTTATATAACGCTCTGCCCTCGTGCTTTAATGGCCGATGGCGAAATACCATCTGATGTAATCATGGAAGTCCCTGATCCCCCTAATACTCGCATTGCTCCCCGTATAAAGCAGTACCCAGAAGGTTCCTCTGGGCCATGGGTGGTATATTTTCGGACCGGAGAGAAACCGGTTAATATTTTAAAACTTTCTCGAGATCTGACTGCTAATTACCCGGCCGTAACTCAGATAACACGTGTTCGGGCAAACAAGATACGTGTTCTAGTGAATGATCTCGGGCAGGCAAACGCGATTGCTTGCTGTGAGCGCTTTACGCGGGAATTTAAAGCGTACGTGCCTTGTGTGGCCTGTGAAATCGATGGGGTAGTGTCCGAACCGGGCCTGAAATGCGAAGAACTGTTGGAGCACGGGGTTGGCTGCTTTAAGGACCCCTCTCTTGAACAGATTAAGATCTTAGAATGCAAACAATTGTATACCGCAAACACCGAGGGAGGTAAGACTACCTACTCTCTATCAGGCTCGCTTCGGGTGACATTCGCCGGGTCCTCTCTTCCCAACTACATCCTCCTTGACAGGGTTCGCCTACCAGTTCGCCTGTTTGTACCGCGGGTCATGAGCTGCAGCAATTGCAAGCAGTTGGGCCACACAGCCACATATTGTGGAAATAAGAAACGATGCGGCAAATGCGAAGGAGAGCATGAGGATGACTCTTGCGACAAAGAAACTGAAAAGTGTATTTGCTGCGGGGGCCCTTCACATGCTCTTAAATCATGCCCTGCGTACAAGCAGCGCGGGGATAAAATTAAGCGCTCCCTTAAGGAACGCTCAAGGCGTTCTTATGCAGAAATGCTAAAGAATGCTTCGCCATCTGTCCTGTCCGAAAATCCCTATGCTGGTTTGGCTAACGTTGAGCAAGAATCTGACGACCCACGAGAGGGAACATCTTTGGTTAACCCAGGGGAATCCAGGAAGAGGAGAAATCCAGCCTCCCCTACATTGCCCCGTAAGGGTGCCAAGGTGTCGTCCACTCAGAGTGCGCCATCTACAACCAATAAATCCAACGGAAGTGATGCACAAAAGCCGAAGCAATTTGCTCCAGGACTTGGAAATATTAATTCTAACAAGGAGTACCCACCACTTCCAGGGACATCCAAAACCCCAAGTGTCCGCTTTTTTCAGATACTCAGTCCAGTAGCGGACTAATGAAATTTTCTGACATAGTGGACTTAATTTTCACAGCTTTCAATGTTACTGATCCTCTTAAAAGCCTTCTGATACGTTTTCTCCCTATAGTGCAAACATTTTTGAAGCAGTTGACTACTAAATGGCCCCTCCTTGCAGCGATCGTATCCTTCGATGGCTAAGTCATCGAACGAGGTCACCGATTCGATCACTGTTCTACAGTGGAACAGCAGAAGTATCCTCCCGAAAATCGATTCCTTTAAATTTTTACTAAATAGTTTAAAATGTGATACTTTCGCATTATGTGAAACTTGGTTAACTTCCGATATAAATCTCAACTTCCACGACTTTAATATAATTCGTCTGGATCGAGAAAACCCCTATGGAGGAGTACTTTTGGGGATTAAAAAGTGCTATTCTTTCAACCGAATTAACCTCCCTTCGACACCAGGCATTGAAATTGTCGCTTGTCAAGTTTTAATCAAAGGTAAAGACCTTTGCATTGCTTCCATCTACATTCCTCCTAGAGCCTCGGTAGGGCACCGAACGCTTTGTAATATCACGGAATCCTTACCGGCACCGCGGCTAGTTCTGGGAGACTTTAACTCGCACGGTACGGTATGGGGCTGTCTTCATGATGATAATAGATCAACATTAATCCAAGATCTTTGTGATAATTTCAACATGACCATCTTAAACACGGGAGAAATGACGCGGATTCCTACACCACCAGCACGCGCAAGCGCGTTGGATTTGTCGCTTTGCTCGACATCGCTACAGTTAGATTGCATGTGGAAGGTGATCCCTGATCCCCACGGTAGCGATCATTTGCCTATCGTGATTTCAATTGCTAACGGTTCAAGACCATCGGAAACAATCAATGTCTCATATGACCTCACACGGAACATTGATTGGAAGAGTTACGCGACCGCGATATCCGTTAAAATCGAATCCACTCAAGAACTTCCTCCGGAGGAAGAGTACAGGTTTTTGGCTGGCTTGATTCTCGACAGTGCGAATCAAGCTCAGACTAAACCAGTACCCAGCGCGAATACCCATGGACGGTCTCCCACCCTGTGGTGGGATAAAGAGTGCTCAGAGCTGTACGCGGAAAAGTCCACTGCATATAAGGCCTTCCGGGAAGACGGGTTACCCGCTAGCTATCAACAGTACGCGTCGTTAGAAAGGCGAATGAAGAGTCTAATGAAAGCCAAAAAACGCAGTTATTGGCGCCGGTTCGTCGACGGGTTAACGAGAGAAACAGCGATGAGCACTCTTTGGGGTACGGCTCGACGTATGCGTAACCGTAATAGTACCAACGAGAACGTGGAATATTCAAACCGTTGGATATTCGCTTTCGCCAAGAAGATCTGTCCGGACTCTGCCCCGGTACAGAAAACGTGTCGCGCCGCGTCTCCTCACGATACCGCGAACGAAACACCGTTTTCGATGGTGGAGTTCTCACTTGCTCTCTTATCGTGCAACAATAACGCCCCAGGGTTAGACAGAATCAAATTCAACTTGCTGAAGAATCTGCCTGACACTGCAAAAAGGCGCTTGTTGAATTTATTTAACAAGTTTCTTGAGGGTAACATTGTCCCTTATGAATGGAGGCAAGTGAAAGTCATCGCCATCCAAAAACCAGGAAAACCAGCCACCGACCACAACTCGTATCGGCCGATTGCAATGCTGTCCTGTATTCGGAAGTTATTCGAGAAAATGATCTTGTTTCGCCTCGACAATTGGGTTGAAGCAAATGGCTTACTGTCAGATACACAATTTGGCTTCCGCAAAGGCAAAGGGACGAACGATTGCCTTGCGTTGCTTTCTACAGAAATCCAAATGGCCTATGCTAACAAAGAGCAGATGGCATCAGTCTTCTTGGATATTAAGGGGGCTTTTGACTCAGTTTCTATCAACATTCTGTCAGAGAAGCTGCACCAGCATGGTCTTTCGCCAATTTTAAATAACTTTTTGCTAAACCTGTTGTCTGAAAAGCACATGCACTTTTCGCATGGCGATTTAACAACATCGCGATTTAGCTACATGGGTCTTCCCCAGGGCTCATGTCTAAGTCCCCTGCTCTACAATTTCTACGTGAATGACATTGACGATTGTCTTGCCAATTCATGCACGCTTCTTCATATACTCCCAGCCGTGTCCGTTTCCTAGATACTTCTGATTCTACTGTATTCTTCGACACATCCATGAAGGAAGAGATTCGTGGAATCCAGGACCATATACGCCCGCAGGTGATCCCCAATATATTTTATAATAAATTCCGAGAAGTCGACTGCGACAAAATGTTTTACACTGACGGATCAAATCTCGATGGGTCCACTGGCTTCGGTATCTTCAACAACACTATCACCGCTTCATTCAAGCTCAATGATCCCGCTTCAGTTTACGTCGCAGAGTTAGCTGCAATTCAGTACACCCTTGGGATCATCGACACTCTGCCCACAGATCACTACTTCATCGTTTCGGACAGCCTCAGCTCTATCGAGGCTCTTCGTGCGGTGAAGCCTAAAAAGCAATTACCGTATTTTCTGGGGAAGATACAGGAGTCCTTGTGTACGTTATCTGAAAAATCTTATCAGATTACCTTTGTTTGGGTCCCCTCTCATTGTTCTATCCCAGGCAATGAAAAGGCCGACTCATTAGCAAAGGTGGGCGCATTAAATGGTGACATATACGAAAGACCAATCTGCTTCAACGAATTTTTTAGTATTTGTCGTCAGAGGACGCTCAACAGTTGGCAAACCTCGTGGAGCAATGGGGAACTTGGACGATGGCTACATTCGATTATCCCAAAGGTATCAACGAAACCTTGGTTCGGGGAGATGGATGTGGGTCGGGATTTTATTCGTGTAATGTCCCGACTTATGTCCAATCACTACACCATGGATGCGCATTTGCGGCGTATTGGGCTTGCGGAGAGTAGTCTGTGCGCTTGTGACGAGGGCTATCACGACATCGAACACGTTGTCTGGGTATGCGCCGGGTATTGTGACGCCAGGTCTCAGTTAAAGGAATCCCTTCGGGCCCGAGGTAGACCACCCAATGTACCAGTCCGAGATATGCTGGCAACTCGTGATTTCCCCTATATGTCCCTTATTTATACCTTCATAAAAACGATAAATATCCCAATTTAGCCCCTCTCTTTTATTTCTCGTTTTTAGAGTTTCCTCCTGCCTTGTGGAACCGATCAGCTCCAGAGTGCCACTATGTAACCGCCGTCGCCCTTACCACTACGCCTGCATAGAAGGAAACTGAAGCGAGAGCGACTCGAGGTCCGATGACTTTTGAAGGATTCCCCGCGGGTCCGAAGAATACCATCCGCCAATCCGGTACTCGACGATTTACTAGACTGAGGCGCAAATTTGTTTCGCTGATCCCCCCCCCCCCCGGTTCGAGCGAAAGTTGCAAGTTTTGCTCTTCTTTCCCTGTCTCTCCCCTGTCCTTGATACAACTGCTGCTACATTGATGCGAAAATAAGCCACCCTCTGAATATTTTGACCAAGCATAAGTTTTAGTTAAAAAATTCAAATTAGTATTCTGTATTCCTAGTTTTAAGATAGCTATAATTTTTACTCTTTATTGAAACTCTTGTCCTCCATCTTGTAAATAGAATTGAATCCCTAGTTTTAAGATTTCTGTGAAATTTCTCATAAATATTTGTTCCCCCTTTTGTGTACTAAACTATATTGTTAGTTTTAAGATAACCGTAAAATATTTCGTAAAATACTATTACTCCCCCTCTTGTATATCAAAGTGAATCCCTTGTTTTAATTTTTTTCATAAAAAAATCTTTTGGCCCTCTCTTGTATATTGAATCTTATTTCTAGTCTTAAGATAGCAGTAAATTTTCTTTTCCTTTGTAAAAAAAATATTTCAACATTGTAACCTCCTAGTTTTAAGATATCCAAAATGTAAAAACAAAAGTATTTGGCACCGCCAAGCTAACGCATTTGTGCCTATCAAATAAACGAAATGAATAAAAAAAAAAGAAACAGACACTGCGCGAAGAACTTCAATTATTCGTGTTTTAGCGAAATGAAAATTCGAATTGAATATTCATCCTACCATTTGAGTCAATGCCAAAGGATCTAGCATGGATTTGAGTCCTTCTACCAGGGGCCGGGCATAGCGTAGTTGGTAAATTGATTGCCTTGTACTCAGCTCACCTAGGTTCGATCCCCAACCCAGGCACATGAGATTAAAGAATTTTTCAAAAGAGATTTTTATAACCAGTAAAGAGGCGAATTACTCGAAGGTTAGAACCTCTATAATCAACAAAAATCCTTCTACCCTAGTTTCTTGTAGGTACCTGCCAGTTCTGCTAAGTAGTGGTGCAAAACAGCAGATGAGTAACGGCAGATGGCCTTTGGCTTGAATTAGAACCATAGACGGCTCTAGCAAAATGGTAAAAGGGGCCTTCTTGGTAAAATATTTCTTATGCACGGTTTGGCAAATGGATTAAAAAAATTTGGAAATGCGTTTTCTGGCATGCGGTGGGAGTGGTTAATCATACACAGAAATTATTTAAACTGATTCTCAAGGATACTTGTTGCGGCGACAACGAGACTGGATCGAAATGAAAGAATTTATTCTGTGGTAGAATGTAAATTATGAAATTCCTACAATAGAATGAACATGTGTGTGTGTGTTAACCTTCCAAATCCCACCGGCCGGCAGTGGCATTATGAAAAAAAGTTTTCTGCATATGGTTTGGCTTCCTTATGCAAACAACTTGATTTCGGGATGTAGCTCTGCAGATTTTACAATGACCCATTTCAGAATGACAGAGACCTAGCGGTACATTCCGAGGTCATTTTCCCGTCGGCAAGCTTCGCTCAACTATAATACGTGTATCAAGTTTATACCGGTATTATTATTACACTTTCGATTCCTTGCCACGAATAAGTGTGCATTTAGTGTATCATTCATTTAAATAGTAAAACAACACAAACACGATGGATCTCACCAACACGTTAGGACACTCTACCGCCTTACACTGGCTTGGGCACCATGTTGCACTCCGGCCGTCTTCTCTGGATAATCCGCTGGAGAAACGAAAGCCTGCAACCACATTTGACCGTGGCGTGTGCAGTCTCTTCGTTCTTCATCTCCGCCTCTGACAGCCATCCAGACCGAACGAAAACGCAACTGCGATCTAGTATGGCTCCGGAACCGTTCGGGGGGCCAACACTTTTCACTGCTAGACCACGGCACACATTTAGTTTTTTTTGTTTCATTCTCAAACATCAAATGAAAACCTTTCAGAAAATTACGACAGATGAACGAAAAAACTTCCTTAAACTATTAATTTGATATTTTGGAAAAATTACGGCAACGAAGAAAATTTTTCACTTCAAACACGTAAGGCTACTTCGATCGAATCTTCCTACAACAGAATGAAGATTTAGACTTAAATTCAATAATTTCAATTGTACTACCTATTTTTATTATTAGTAATCAAATAAACCTCTCAGTCCTGTTTGTCATCTCGCTCAGTTCTGAAGCTAGAAATCGCTCCGCTGCTATAGCAGGGTAAGTAATGAAATTTTCTCGTGTGCCGCTTGCTTTATTTGCTTTTGTAAATAAATTGATTCCTTCTACCTAGTTTGTGAAACGTGAACAAACAATGAGTGACAATGCAAAGCAAGTTTATATCCGGTTGCGGGCAAACTGTGTTACTGTTGACTACTCGAAATATTCAGTAAGACCATCGATCCGGGAAGTGGAACAAATGTTGAAGGTGACCATGAAGCTGAACGTAGCAGAAATTAATGAGGTGCAATTCCACCATTTACGTCATGCGGTACTGATTACGTTCAATAACACTAGTCAAGCAGAATTATTTGCTTCTTAGAACAACTTGAAACATGCTATCAAACAACTCATGTCAAAATACGGAGAGCTGAATAGTGTTAAGGAAGATACCTGGAGCAAGTTCTTCCCAGGAATTCGCAACGGCGTTCGTCTAGTAAGAATGCGTCCCACAAAACCTATTCCCTCCTACATAACCCTCACATGCAGTGATCTGCAAGGTGTTGAATATTCGCAACGAACACTAGTCACGTACTCAGGGACGATGCCAACATTGTGATCGGCCGCTACACCACGGAAAACCTTGCGCAGAGACTGCTAAGGAAATTCCACCTGATACGAACAAAGCCGGTATACATTCGTCGTATGCTAAACCTCAAGCGGTTGGTAAACCAACGACTGCGGAGTAACAAACACCAGCACAACAACGATCGGGCCCAATATCACTAAGCCAACTGCCATTACCAACGTCAAAGTAACAACGATTATACCAAATATGTCCAAACCAACAACCAACACCACCAACAAAGAAGCAAAAACCGATGAAGAAGGATTTACAACAGCGACGCGTAAGTACAATAAACATTCTTGTTTGTTTATTCAACCGTGAGCATCATGAATACAGCACAGATGACGACATAGACGTGAACGAAAAAGCAAGAGAAAATGTACCGAATGACCCCCAACCCGATCAGAAACACATAACAGAAATATTTCAAAACTATATCTCGCATTGCTACTTGTTATAAATTTCTGTTATTTTAACTACTAACAAGACCCAATTTATAACATAATAGGTTACAAACATTGTGTTCTGTTATAATCTTGTTATTTCATTCTGATCGGGAAGGTACGGCAGACAACACACCCAATGTTTCACCACCAAGGAAGAAGATCTCACGCATGCAGCAGCAAGCTGCAACAACTAGGCCCGATAGACAGGCACAGTGAACATTAACTTTTATTTCTTACAAATTGTAAAAATCAAAAAAAAGACCCACAGCTCAGTTGTGCTAACGAATTGAGAAGTGTAAAATAAACAAAAAACTGTGTAAACATTTAAATAAAAATACGTTGAAAATCACCATCGCATACAGGCTCGAATGGATGGATCACCATTGTATCCAAGTTTGCACGCAACGCTCTTATAGCGTTTGCTGACCGATCGTAGCGCCGGCTAGTGACAAGTTGTTACTTCCTAGTGGAATTTCAAAACTACAGTTTTATTTCTTACACATATTGGAACCTTACTTGTATGTCAGTTCTCAATGCTTATAGTCGGCATAACACGAACTAATGGCAGATTCCAAAATATAAAAGATAGGTACACTAACCAATAACACTTCACTTTATATCCAATTTCTAAGCTCAAACTTACTAGTTTTAAGTCTACTAACGGGTGTTCAATAAAAAAATGAGAATGATTTCAATACCTTTTTGTAATTAAAGTAAAGAGCGCAAATTTTTTTTTTCTCCAAAAAAATTGCTCTCTGCACTTCCTCGAAATAGATGGCATGTTTCTTTTCGCTCGGGGGTTCAATCGAAGATAGCGTCAAATCAGCAAGAACTCCGCGAGCGTGTTTTACGGTTTTACGAAACGCATGGTCACGTGGAAAAAAATTTACGATAGACCACTTTCGAGACGAAAACGTGCCCGTACGTACAGTTTTCCGTATCCTGGCATCTCTGAGCGTGGAGCGGAAGGCCGGTAGCGGCCGTCCGGCAAAGTTAACTCCGAAGGAGAAGAAGAAAGCGTTGAAAAAGTTGTTCTACAACAAGGACGGAAAGAGTTTGCATGACGCCGGCTTAAAATATCACTGCTCCCATACCTCAAGATAGAGGACATCATCTGTCAGAAAAAAAATCGGTCCTCCGAGTACACGGACGAGCAGGTAGCGATAATGAAATCGCTGTGCCGGTGGATGACCAGGGATGTTATGCACCTCAGAGCGAATAACGAGAAGAATAACAAAAGCTTTTTGCACTTTTCTTGCGAACCACCGCTCTTCTCTTTCACAATAAACCTTCACTCCGCAGTATGTTGCTCCCACACGTGTATTCTACTCCTTGGCTGCACACCACAAAGACTAGAAATAAAGAGGCTCTTTAGTGTGCATCTTGGTCCCACGCGCACGTAAGTAGAGAAGGCAACAAAAAAAAACATTTTTAAAACGTTCTTCCGATCAAACTTTATCTGAATTGTAGTTTGATTCGCCTTCCTAGCTGCTTTCCAGTGAGGGTAGGCACAAAAAGTGGCTCTTCAAAGTGACTCTTTGAACGAAATTGTGAAGCTCTTGGTGCACAGATCTTACTCTTTTTCGTTTTCAAGTTTCTCTTTATGCGGTCATTCTGTACATCGCAGTGTTTTTGTGCTGCTCTATTTTTAATTGGCGTATTTCGCTCTTTGTGGCACATTGTGTGAGCAAATAACAAGCCTGTGGATGACGACGAACTACCGCGGAACGTCGTTCGTGCTGAACGACGAAAGTAACTTTCCGCTCTCGAAGACCCACATTCCAAAAAATGACAGCTACTATTCCAGCTACAAGGCGGTCACACCCCCCCCCCACCCCGAAGTAAAATATAAGTTCAAGCATTAATTTGAAAAAAAAGTTATGCTGTACCTCGCCATATCGGACAGAGGGATTTCAAAGCGGTGGTTCAAGCCGAGCGGTCTGGTCTCCAATCAACAACTGTACCAGCAGGAGTGTCTTGAGAAACTTCTCCTGCCGTTATTGAAGGAACATCATGCGGATGGGAAGTACATTTTCTGGCCGGACAAGGCGTTTTCCCATTACGCCATGAAGCCTCTGGAGTATCTTGAGCAGAAAAAGATACCGTATGTGACGAAAGAAAGGAACCCCACCAACTTGTCCCAGTGCCGTCCCATTGAGGATTTTTTCGGCTCCCTCAGTGCCCTAGTGTAGAAAAATAATAGGCGGGCCAAGGATACGAAGAAGCTTACCACCAGGATCCGGAATTGTATCCGGAAGCTGGACGTCAGAGGTAGAGCTGGCCGGGTTCAAGTTTTTGGGCCCGAAACCCCGACCCGACCCGACCCGAACCCGATGGTTTTCGGGTCGGATTCGGGTATTGTAAATTTAAACTTCTCGGGTTCGGGTCGGGTTCCGGGTTTTCAAATTTGAATTTCTCGGGTTCGGATCGTGTCCAGGTTTATGAAATTTTAAGCTTTCGGGTTCGGGTTTTTCGAATTTGGAATTTTTGGAGTCGGGTCGGGTACGGGTTTTGAACAGATCACACCCAACCAACTCTTGACGCTGTTTGCGTCTACACACAACACCCAGACTCTTTTTGTAGTATTCACTTGATTTACTTTACTTTACTTCGTGATGCGAATGGATGACACATTTAACCGTATTAAATTTTACCACCTTAAAATCGCTAGAAATCGTTATATTTTCTGATGTTCAACTATTGTTTTTTATCATGTATAAAATTTCTTCTCTTCAGATTCGCAAACTGTCCGAATTATTTTATTTTTTAAGCGAGTACTTTTAAGAGAGCATTCAACAAAAAGGGTTGCGTGTCTAAAATCTCTATGCGATTTATTTTTCATGATAATCATCAATAAACCAAGTCAATGTAAGTTTTGTCGAAAAATATATTGGTTCAAGCAAGTAGAAATCAACTGGAAGTAGAGACAATCTATCAATGATTGAACTCATATGGTAATTGCATACTATTGCCACTATCAAACCAGTGGTACATATATGAAATAATCACTTCCTGTCAGTTTGTCCCTAGGCTGAGCCGTTGCATGATCCGGATTCCTTCATGAAAATACATGAATTTTCGCGATTTTAAGGAATTGGTCGTAAAAATATTGTGTGTTCTGTTCAAGCCATGAGCGGATTTGTAGAAGTTTGGAGTCGTTCCGAGAACTCCATTGGAGATGTTGAAGCATCTCTATTGGCGCGCACAGCGTGCTAGCTAATGATGTGACATCAAGAACGCGTCAGAGAATCTTGATTGACACACTTCGACACAAGTTTAAGTTTGACCGTACCAACCAGTAACGCGGGTGACATCGTGTAAACTGTCGAATACGACTTTCCAATTGACGGTGCTTTATTTAATACATCTAATAAATTATACAAAACTACTCTTGCAGGAATGGTTTTTGATGAAAAAAAAATAGAAATTTTGGTTAGTACGACGGGCAAGGTTGTTTTAATCTGTCATCATTATGCATCTTGTTTCCCCCGCCGATTTATCCTTCTTTTCGGTTAAGATATCGATGATTTATAAATTTCTCAGAATAATACAAATGCGACGTTTAATAATAGCGAATATAAATGCCTATTCCTCTCGCCAGTAATTCGTTTTGTCATAGGCGATATAACTGGTCGCATATGGTGCTACTTCAGGTTCGAATGATTCTATAATTATTTTGGATGAGCCTTAGATGATTCTTTTGGATGAGCCTTTGATTCAGATCGGGTGCCTAAATTTAAAAATCTTTGGGATCTTTGGTAGATTCTCCGTATTAAAAAGTCCGGTTTAGATCGAATTTGTCGAATTATAAATTTTCTGGTTCGGGTCGGGTTCGGGTATTTAAATTTTGACATTATCGGGTTCGGGTTTTACAAAATTTTCATTTTCGGATTCGGGTCGGGTTCAAGTTTTGCAATTTTAAATTGCTCGGGCTCGGGTCGGGTTCGGGTTTTTAAAATTTTAATATTTCGGGCTCGGGTCGGGTTCGGGTTTTTCAATTTTAGAACTCTCGGGTTCGGGTTCGAAAAAATTGAACCCGATCATCTATAGTCAGAGGTCACGGATCCACTGCTTCCAGAATAAGTTCGCCATGATCTGTGATTGAGTTCGACAGTTCCTTCTATGTACCAGACTGTCATCGAAGTGAACCCACGAGTTGACAATGTTTTCTACCTCGATCAACGTGTTCTAATGCTATTCGACGGTAAGTAGTCTACTGGGTTGTACCTTGCTTAAATTCAGCTTCACGCTGCGGACCAGACCTTCCTATGTGGGGTGAGCACGACAAATTGAAAGTCCACAACTGGGTGCGACTTGAGGTAATTTCGCTAGTTAGTTTTCCGAAATCGAGATGCTCGATCGTCTGCTTGATCACCTTGCCTGTAGGTTTGAAGCTAGTTCCACGATCGCTTTAGGTGACAGCCAGTACTCCCCTCCTAGCAATGGTGTTTTGAGTTACCAATACACAAGAGTCGGTATCCACCTTTTCTCCGAGTGTCGTGCAAGCAAAACCAGAATCGGACCGAAAAAATTCCGACCCCATGTAGGTGAACGAGCGGCTGAAAGTGGCCAGACGATAGTGTGGAAGATCAGACATCGCTGGAGGCTGCCGATTTTCTCGATCGTTTTTGCACCACTGGTAGTCTCTCTGGATCCTATGGTAGGTGGTTTTCAAACGAGGAATACGGTAGCGTTGTAGAACTTCGTTGATGATTGCGGAATGGTTTTGGTGGTTGAAACGTTCGTGAATGTCGGCAATGATCAGTTGTTTAATGCGAAGATTACGAGGGAAAATGACGGGATCAACAAAATCGCGCTCGGCAAACGTACAGACTTTTGTTCGACCGCGGACACGAGCAACTCCATTGTCGTCTAGGAAGGCGCAATGGAACAGTGGATTGTTCTTAATCATCTTCGTCCACTCATCTTTCGCAGAGTGATTTGCGGCCAGCGCGGTGTTCCGATCGATATAGACTTCCGACTGCGCTTGGCGGAACTCGCATCCAAAAATGTGTGCATTTTCCCCTCCGCCTTGACGGTCGTTGACGTTCGGTAACATCTCGTTTCTTACACAGATCGTACCTTCCGAAAAACGACCATTTCTCGAACGGCGTATCTTCTATAAAACCATACCAGTCCACTGATGTACTCCATATTTCTTGCAGAAAAACCTTTAAAAACATCAACAGGTGCGTAATCAAACCCAATGGATCGTACAGCATCATCAATTTCGGAGAATTTTGCGTTTGGTCGACCACGACTGCCGGAGAGCAGATTTTCATCGTAACGGGTCGTCATATTCCACCACATTCCGAGCACCTTTGCTGTAGTAGATTCGTCATCGATGTTGAGGTTCTTCTCTTCAAGCGTTGTCTGTTTCAAGTTTGCCATGACCATAGCGGAGTTTGATATCCAGTTTCGAATTTCAAGTCCAGCTTGCTCGTGAATCTTTTTCACTTCCTGTGCGATCAACGTAGTGTTACTTGATGATTGCATCGACCACCTCTTCATGGTCCTGCTCGAATCGTGTTGCGTTCAGGTAGTTGATGTGTTGTGCAGTCCTCAGCATGCGCCTGAACGGCGTAAATACTGGGCTTCGACTCGTTGATACCTTTTTAGAATAAGCTCTGGCAATGTTGGTCTTCCTCTCATCCGCACTTGGTGAAACATCTGCTTTATGTCCTCGCATACTGCCACTCGGAACTCACGGAAACGGATCAGCGCCGATATTAGCTGATCTGGGCTTTTCAGGAGGACTGAGTTTAAAGAAACACCATAGACGGTGGCAACTGCGTCCCACACTAGACGAAACTTGCCCGGCTTTTTTAGGTTCACCACAACGAATATAGGTAGGTACCAAATTCGAGCACGCTTTTCTTGAAGTTCTTCCGAAGTCAGTTTTCTCACGTAACTCTTCTTGACATGTTCTTGGATGTTCTGCTCAAGAGCCTCGGCTAGTACTGGATCCTTGCTCAAACGGTTTTCGAGACATTTCCATCGGTTGAAAGCCATTGCTTCACTGCCCCCCTCCCCCCCGTGCCACCCTTGGAACCGCCAGTGATCCAGACTGTAAAGCTTTCGGGAATATTACAGCGTAACTATTAACCCATTCATGCCCATGTTGTTGGTGGACAACAACGTTTTTAAACAGCTATAACTTTTGATTGAGGCGAGATTTGCTCACAAAAACAAGTAAGGCTCATTAATGTGATTGTTGCCTTTAATTTGAGTATTAACAGTTACAAGGATCAGCTCTAGAACTGAAATTATTGCAATTAGTCTGATTGGATTCCGATGGAGCAGTGCTGCCAGGGATAGTTCACCTTGACGACGGAAAATGATTTTTTCATATATCTTCCTTATGGTGCAATATTATTGAAAACTGATAAAACTTATCAATTTAGACTGTCGTTGGCTACGTTTTCTACGTAATTGGACTATTGTAATTATTCTAGGAGAATTACATTGAGCATTAGAAGGTAAAAATTGACCAGCTTCTAGCACTGCCATGGAAGCACCTATCTTTATGAAAATAGGCTTTTCGTGTTTCTTGACCCAACCGTTTTCAAGGAAAAATAGTTTTGAAACCCTACATGCACTAGAAAAAAGTTGGACATGAAAGGGTTAAGGAACTTATTCGTTTTAATTCCATTAATGTTCTCATCCAATAGATTGCTTTTGGTTCACCTTATGTATATTGACCATATAGTGCGGTAACGCATGTACATTAGAGCGACTCGTCGAATGACACTTTTCAGCATAGCACAGCAGTCGGCGTATTTAGTAGAACAACTTTAATTAAAGAAAAAATCAGTATCTCTGAAATTTAGGCATACGAAAAAAATGACATTCCCCTTTGATTTGTGACTAACATCAAAATAATCGATCAGGAGATCCAGAGCAACTTTTTTGAAGCTTGTTTTCGTGAAAACACAAAATTTACAATGATGGTACTTTTGACATTTTAAACCACACTAAAAATAAGAATTGGATAATTTAATCGTCTATAACGTTGTGAGAAATTAGAAATCGATCTGAAAACATTCGGAAAAAATTGTTAAAATGTTAATGAAGTATAATGTCTGAGTTAGTTTCATACCAAGACTAGTGGTTTGGAAATCAATTTCCACTCAAACACAATCTATTTCCATGGTCTTGCTATTTGAATCTCGATTCAAAGACTTTAACAAGAAAATTATCTCGAAAAAATAAACTGTCGCAGGTGGCAAACTATTCAATGCTTAAATTCATTGAGAGAAACACAAATAAGCTTCTCAAATCTAATCTCCAGAAAACTATCATATTTAATAAAAATAAAATGACACAACAATAAACTTAACGGTACGAAATTTATCAATCCTATCCTCGGTAAAATTATTGTCGACATCTTAAATTGCTGCTATTGTTCCAGCCAGCCCGCGTCCGCCGCTGAAGCGGTTGAATACTGGTGGCACAAATTGTTCTGGAACGCTTTTACCAGACCAGCTGTATTCGCGGCCACCTCACCCACTCTCACGGGATGGAATCCATTGCAATGCGCTGGGATGGACGGAAAACATCAGAAGCGGAGAGGTCCAAACAAATAAATTTCTTTCCACTTCACTTCCAAACATAACACGCTATCCCCACGGATCAGATAAGACGATGCTGGGGGATGGCTCGGTTTGATCTTTTTTTCAGAAACATCCATAGGAGAGATACACGGTACGTACGTATAGGTATGTCGACAGGTACTGTACATATGCAGTTCAAAGCAGCCACATTGCTTGCCGTTTCTGGATGCGCTCGGGGGCCATTATTCCCCATCCGAAGGATGCTTTCATCGATCCATTCCCTAGAACAATGCGACTGTATGATGCACAAACAAATAAATAAAGCATACCTGGCACGCCTTGTCTGATGCGCCGTGGAAATAGGCTACATGTTAGCACGTGCATTGTGCACGAATCGATCTAGTGCCATTTCGTTTAGTGGCATAACGGTTCGAGGAAGACTATCATCAATTGAGCAGAAATTGTTGTAATTTTGTACTTCACAAAAGTAGGGTTCGTCGCGGTTGCGGTAATTACCGCAACCGCGCGGTATTTACCGCACCCGCACTGCAAAATCTGCGGTGCGGTGAGACACTTTTTCCCGCAGATGCGGTGCGGGAAAGAGCTTTTACCGCGCGGTTTTACCGCAACCGCACCGCAAAAAAATGATAAAGTGATAATTTTGATTATTCTAATTGATAATGAAAGAAAATCTAGCTGTGTCCGAAATATTTTGACGCTATTATTTTTACGACATATTTTGGACTAGTTATTTTATACTTCTAAGTAAAACTTCACAAACTAACCATTTCAAATACATAAAATGCAAGATCCAAACAGAGACAAAATTATTAGATCAATTAAAAACAATACATGTTTACTCTTAAATCCAATTTAAAAGTGAATCACTTCTCTCGATTTCTGTTGAAAATCGTGGAATTATGAATCGTTTTCGATATCAATTTGGTAAACACGTGATCAAACGTGACCACCCTAGTGAGAAATGTTGGTGTTTACCAAATTTTCCTCCTTAGGGTGAAATATAGCATAGTGCTTTCGCATAGGCCTGCTAAGCCAAGACAAGTCTCGGCTTCACTGTGTCTCATCGGCATAAACAGAACTTCTGCTCGGACGGGACATCACGTTTGATCAGTCGTTCGATTGAAACACAAAGTGTGTTTTACTTTTAATGGATTTGCTCAAGCCGGCGCTAATCTATTCCGACAAAAAGTTAGTGTCGGTTTCTGATGAGGCGAAGCCAAAACGCAACTGTGTAAGAAATAAGGATTTGTGCCCTCAAGTGCAAAGACTGGTTTTACCAACAAATTTTCACCCTAGTGAGAAATTTTGGTGTTTACCAAATTTTCCTCCTTAGGGTGAAATATAGTATAATGCTACATAACTTTTTTTCGCGTACTTCCATTCAAATTTACTATAATTTTCTACCAAATTAGGTCCTAATATTTTTCAGTCAAGACTATTTTGTAGCTTTTTTGAAGCTTTTGTTGCCAAATACCACATTGTTTGACTCCCGTTCACTGCAATTGAAGTTTTTGCCATTGGCTCTTTGGCAAAATATTAGAGGAAAATATATTAAATGCTAGAACTTTCGAACTAGCATTTAGAAGATTACACTTCATTCATTTTTAAAGCTAGCAATCTTAGTTTTTAAATGATAATACATCTATTTCTTGAAGAATGCGGAAGTTAGAGTTTTGGGATATTTTGTCCGTAAAACCACCTATTTTTAAAAATCATTTCTGCTGTATGCTACAAATCATACATTTTTTGCAGTTTTTCTAATGTTCAATAATTCTGTGCCGGTTGAGACCGGACTGCTGATTAGATGTAATGTATAGGCAATTTTTTTTCGTCAAATATGGCGTCGTTCTTATTAATGAAATACAATATATTTTATTTTTGGTGAAATTCCGTTAAGAATGAAAGGTGGTTTACTACGTAAATGCGAAAATCATCCATTTCATTTTCATATGTCAAAAACATTGAAAATATGAAAATTTAAAAATATGCAACTTCATTTCTTATTACATTTTTATTCAATATTTTTCAATTAACTGAAGGGTTGCTAAAATAAAAGTTTTCCTATTATTGCAGCAGAACGTTTTTGAATGTATAATGTTTGCCTTAAAATGTATGGAATTTTATTAATAGAAAATGCAAAAGTTGATTTTTTCATAAACATTACATTCTGAGGAGTCTCTTAAAGTTAAATTTCGTGTGAATAAGAATAACATTTTATTATATATGGTTACACAAATGTACAATTTTTCAACACCATTTTTAAAAATATAAAAATTTTACCGCATTTACCGCATTACCGCGCGGTGCGGTGCGGTAAATAAAGTGCGGTTGCGGTAAGCGGTGCGGTTTTATTATTTTTTTGCGGTTGCGGTGCGGACAATCCATTTACCGCCCACATCCGCACCGCGACGAACCCTACACAAAAGAGAGTTTGTTTTTTTCTTTTGTAGTCGGCAATGATTATGCTTACGAAATACACGTACAAGGTTCGATCACTCAAAAGCATGATACGACAAAGTTGCTAAACACACCTCGTCCACGGCTCAAGCACGTTCAATTCGAGTAGAAGGAACTAAAGTGATGCCATGTCTTTCCAATCGAGCGGAAAATGATAAACAGTCACTTTTCTGCCTTCTACATCATTCCAATACAATTGAGACCAGCACGGTTTAACGAACGGTGTAAAATCTTGCATTTTCTTTTATGGCTCGAAGAATTTCAGCTAGGAATTACGAGAGATGCCGATGCTGCACCGACCCTATTCGATATCGTTGCAACTTTGTATATGAAATCAAAGCTACGGCACAAAATAGAATCTCGCAGCATGAAATTTACCTACCGATGCGACAAACTTTGCTGTCGATAGATAAAAACCGAATTGGGAAAAATTGTCGATTCTGTACAAACTTTCTGAAATTCTCGACAAACATATGATTAGGGCTCAAAAGGCAACTGTCAAAATTCACTTTGAGGGGAAATTCCGGAGGAACCGTTATTCGTCCAGAAAAGCCATTGATAGCAAACAAAAGGAGAAAAGTTTTCTCTTTCGTTGAGTGCTATGCACTGTGCTTAGGTAATACCTCCTCAAAGTGAATTTTAAAATTTGGCTTCTGAGCCCCAATCATATGTTTCTCGAGAATTGAAGTATACTACTAAAGGGGAATTTTCAGCATTTTTAAATGAAATGTAACACACACAAATTGTTTACAGCAATGGTTTTTTGTTTATATTGGTAGCGTATGGCTTGCAATTTAATGCTTTAAAATAATTTTAGTCAAATGTCAACCGCAACTATGTTTTGCAAAACCCATTTCATAAGCCTAATTTTGGCCATTTTTTTGTGAACGACCGAAGAATTGTTTTAAATAACGCACTCTATTTTGATTTCTAGCTCATCAGTTGTTTGTTGGGTGTCGGTGTAGGACGATAGATTTGACGCAACGCCATAGAACAATTCCAAAGATCAAGCCAACTAATCGACATTATATTTTTTCGACATAACTCGTGTATCGAACATCGTATTCAATAAATCGATTGATGCAACACCCGTATGGCTTATTAACCATTTTGTTTAAACCAAAGATCTTCCAAATCTTGTGGAACAACAAGCACCCAACCCTCGACAATACCTGGATGTTGTTCGACAGTGATGTTGATGTGGTCTCCAGTATTATCTATGAAGATTACTGAGCCTCTAATACCATTCGCGTACAACACAGTCAGTATTTTAGCATGCAATTTTTTGTTTGTTTACATACCTCTTAAAGACGCTGAATCCCTCTGGCTAAAGACTCGCCATCTCTATCGTTTGTTTACTATTTACACTGACAGACTAATTCCAATTGAACACGAGACCTGTCAAAAGCACTCAATCCGAAAAAAAATCGCTTCGAATCTTTCTCGAACGAGGGTCATAGACATAAGTCTCGTGCTCGATTTGAATAACACTGACCATTTATCGTACACAAATAATTTTTTTTTGCCAAATTCTTGAATAAAGTGCCATGAATTCAGAAACAATCACGTTTTTACGTTGCGGAAACAGGACCATGAACAAAAATCATGTGTTTAATAATTATGTTCAATGTCCCTTCAGTAACTCCCGCATAACTCTACTGGAAATAAGTATTTGTTTATGTTTTGTGGAGTTCAGTTACGGTTTCTGCCATGTCAATAATAAAGCCAGCTCACAAAATCAAAACATTCTGGATATTTTCTTCTAAACCATTTCACGAAAGTCGTGATTTTATTCATGAATCCACGACTTACCATTCGAGTTTCTGAAATAGTTCACTAAATCATAAAATATTCATGTGTTCGAGAACTGGTTCATGATTGCCAGTACATTAGTCACGACTGACCATTCGTTTTCGTTAAATAGTTCTCAAACTAATAAAACAGTATTCGTGAACTGGTCACGAATCCTAGTATAATAGCCACGACTTACCATTAATGCTCGTGAAATAGTTCACAAAATCATCAAATATTATTCATGTATGTGTGAACTGGTTCATGATTCCAAATATATTAGTCACGATCTGATATCCGTGCTTGTGGAATAGACCATAAAGTCATGAAATATTATTCATGTATTCGTGAACTAGTTCATGATACCTAGTATAATAGTCAATATTAGTACAACAATCACATCTAAACATTCGTGCTCATCAAACAGCTTACAAAATCGTGAAATATTGTTCATGCATTCGTGAACTGGTTCATGATTCTTAGTACATAATTTACGATCTATTTTGCGTGCTTGTGAAGGTATTTCGTAAAATTTTTAATATCATGATAATACAATTTTCACGTGAACTGTTTCATAAAATTTGGAGTATTATTTATAAAATCATTTTTGTTACATGCACTTTTTCATGAAATGTTCAGCTGCTAGTGACCAGTAATAGACACGAGCAGTATGCATAAGAAAACCATTAGGATATCGAACGTCGTTATCCATTTGATAAGGATCAGTGTGATGTCCGGAAAGAAAACAAAAACTGCGCTAAGTACCACAAATCGTGTTCGTGGTATAGGACACACAACACGTTTGCGGTACTTTAGTCACACTTTTATTATTTAATTCAGATTGTCACGTTAATCCGAGTAAAAAACCGATGGTATCAAAAATCATAACCAAGATCCTGAAATCTCATGACCAAAATATCATGATAACCATGAACATGAATCCTGCTAGTCTGACCGAAAAATCCGAGAATAAACTTATGAATAACATAAGGCAACGTGATGATAAATCTAAAAAATCGCGAATTGGTTTCTGAAATCATAAACATTGTTTCACTGTCGATTGTGTATTCCCAAATTATGAATAAGAAGCATAACAGTAACTAAACATGTCCAGGGAACATCAACAGTAATCCAACCAAACATTCGAATGAATGTATATATTCGGGGTGAACTTGTATTTTGGAGTTTATTATTCATGATTTAGGAACTTGGTCACGGTTTTCGTAAATCCCTCAGTCCACAATGTCGTGATCTTATAAATTTATGAACTGACCTTTTTCCGTGTAAACTAAAACAAACAGCAGGTAAGCTAAACTCGCAAGTAGTTCTAATCGCCTGCGAGTAATGCTAAGGCTCTTTACCACATTGGATAAGGAACTTTAGTATGTCTCTGAGTTTCAGTCGTCCAAACACGGGATCTTTGTAAGGACGACCGAAAACTCGAAATCGCAATTGCGCTACTGCTGGGCAGTAGCATATCAGATGATATGACTATGAGGCTTCGTAGTCGGATTCACAAAGATCGTATGAAAATGACTCGGCGCACTGAATAGTTGAGTTGGAGTGGACGGTTAAAGCCCTGGTCAGAATACTGCAGGAAATTTCCGAAAAATGTAGGCACGCTTGTTCTAGAATATCCGGGCACCCAGACATGGTTGATAATGTTGACAATTCTTAGTTCTGCGATTTAGATTCGATACACGATCACTAGTTTGAATCGTGAGCTAAGGGCCTAGATTGTAGCCTGACTATCGGAACAGAAGTTTATAACTTTGCCGGACAAACTCAGTTGAAGGGTCGATTGCACCTCGCACATAATCGCAAAGATTTCTGCTTGGAATATAGTATAGTATCTACCTAGTGAGTGAGTTTGTTCCAATCTCATTTCACGACAGTAGACACCAGCACCAGCACGTCCCTCCATCAGAGAACCGTTAGTGTAACAGACCACTTGCGTTTGTTGTTGTCTTTCCATATAGCCAGACAACCAGAGAGGGAATCTTCACATGGAATGTCCTGTAAGGAAAACCACATGTGAGTGTAATATAGCTGGGAATAAGAATATCTTCACCCCATGGAACCATTTGTAGCAAGATCAACATGATGCTTGTTTCATTTAGTCAAATATTGTTCCGACTCAAAGTTCAATAATTTTGAATTTTTTTATTCATTTCGTTTATTTGATAGGCATAAATGCGTTAGCTTGGCGGCGCAAAATTCTTTTGTTTTTACATTTTGGATATCTTAAAACTAGGAGGTTGCAATGTTGAAATATTTTTATTTACAAAAGAAAAAAAAAGTTTACAACTATCTTAAGACTAGAAATAAGATTCTATATACAAGAGAGGGCCAAAAGATTTCTTTTATGAAAAAATTTAAAACAAGGGTTCAGTTTGATATACAAGAGGGGGAGTAATAGTATTTTACGAAATATTTTACAGTTATCTTAAAACTAGCAATATAGTTTAGTACACAAAAGAGGGAACAAATATTTATGAGAAATTTCACAGATATTTTAAAACTAGGGATACAATTCTATTTACAAGATGGAGGAAAAGAGTTTCAATAAAGAGTAAAAATTACAGCTATCTTAAAACTAGGAATACAGAATACAAATTTGATTTTTTAACGAAGACTTATGCTTGGTCAAGATATTCAGAGGGGGCTTATTTCAACATCAGTGTAGCAGCAGTTCTATCAAGGACAGCGAGAGAAGGCGTAGGGTGATGAGCCTATTTTCACCATACTAAGCAAGGTGCCTCACTAATGCGGTAATTTCTTGCCTTTCAATCAATGGAATGCGTAAAAATTGACATGAACCGCTTTGCTTCGTTGTTAAGAACCAATATAATAACACAAATGCATTGAAAACAGTAAAATTCTCGTGTTTGAGCACAATGAAAACTCGAATCGAGTGCTCCTATTGTTGCACTACCATTTGACACAATGCGTTGAACAAAGATGGCAGACACTGCTCTAACCAACGGCTTCAAATGGGTAGGGTGATAATAGAAACATGGTGCAAATAGGCTCATCACCCTATATGGTGGCAGGGAAAGAAGAGTAAAACTTGCAACTTTCGCGCAAATTGAGATCAGCGAAACAAATTAGCGCCTCAGTCTAGTAAGTCGTCGAGTACCGGATTGGCGGATGGTATTCTTCGGACCCGCGGGGGATCCTCAAAAGTCACCGGACCTCGAGTCGCTCTCGCTTCAGTTTCCTTCTATGCAGGCGTAGTGGTAAGGGCGACGGCGGTTACATAGTGGCACTCTGGAGCTGATCGGTTCCACAAGGCAAGAGGAAATTTCTATAAACAAGAAATGAAAACAAGAAATAAAAACAAGAAATAAAAGAATTGGGATATTTATCGTCGTCCAAATACCCGGCGCATACCCAGACAACGTGCTCGATGTCGTGATAGCCTTCGTCACAAGCGCACAGACTACTCTCCGCAAGCCCAATACGCCGCAAATGCGCATCCAAGATGTAGTGGTTGGACATAAGTCGGTACATCACACGTATGAAATCTCGACCCACATCCATCCCCCTGAACCAAGGCTTCGTTGATACCTTTGGGATAATCGAATGTAGCCATCTTCCAAGTTCCCTATTACTCCACGAGGTTTGCCAACTGTTGAGCGTCCTCTGACGACAAATACTAAAAAAATCGTTGAAACAGATTGGTCTTTCGTATATGTCACCATTTAATTAAGAATTTGGTAATCGTCAGGCAACCCGTAGGTTGGAAATCCATGCACATTGAGTTTCCTCAATAAAACCGTCGGCAACCAGGATGCATATCAAAGGTGACAGAACGGCACCTTGAGGACAATCGCAAATACTCGACTTTTTTATCTCCGCCTGCTTCAGTGACGAGCAAAGAATGCGGCGTTTATCCAAGCCGAGATAAATGCACCCAAATTTCTGGGAATTCATCCAAGCTAGATCGCTTAAGCGAAAAGACTGTCAACATTGTAAACAACATCGCGATGCAATGCGATCGTTGCTTTCCCACGCTATTATGAAATGCATGTTGCATTTTGTGCAGTGGATACTAAAATAATAACCACTAAGCCACTCTTAAAACATAGATTGCACTTGTAGTGTGCTATAAAACTTCAATTATCATTTGAATAAGCTGAAATGCCTATAACTCTTGGCTTCTTCACAGCTTGCGAATAAATCCAAGAGTTATTTATCTCCATGTTTTCGAGATATAAAGACAAGACTGGTAAGCATTATATTTTTCGAGTTATGTTTGAGAATTCCAAATCTATTTTGCAGCAGCACTAGAAAGATTTCATCTTTTCCAGGCAGGTGCGTGCCAGTCCACGAATCGGAATCACCAGAATGTAACCTGTGAACATTGTCTAGCTCCAGTTTCAATCTGGAAAGCGTCTGTCGAAGAGACAAATGAGAACATTGTTTTCGTCCGTCACATAAACACCATCTCTGTTTTAAAGAGTTAATTTGAAAATCTTTCGATTTTGAGAGAATTTTATTTAACCTGCAAGGTTCAGACTAGAGGCATTAGTGTATAGATTTTTCCATCATCATTGCTTTTGTGAAAGTGAATATGGTAACTTGTGTGAAAGAGTGCGTAAACATTAATCGGTTAAATCGTGTGAAATACTTTACCTTTCGTTGAAAACTTTGTGGGCGCCTATTGCTAATCGAAATATCATTCAGATAAGTATAGTGTGTAGTCATACAGACTATTATTGTTCTGTGATTTTCAGATTTCATTTCGCTGCGGCTGGCTTTATAAGCTTGCACGCAGTGGAAGACGCAGTGCTATATTGTTCTTTTGTATTGACCCGCTTCTCCAGCTGTAGTTTAATTTGCCTATAATGAGCGGCCTGTGTGCAAAGTGTACGAGCACGGTGAGTCTCGCCGAAGGCCTTGTTGTATGTCTTTTTTGCGGTGATAAATATCATCAAAAATGTTCCGGGTTAACAAAGGCCATGGTAAATTGGGTGGCTGATAATGCAAGTCTTTGCTACAAGTGTGCGAAGTGTTTATCAAATCAGTCTTCTGGTGTGCAGGATGTCAGTTCGATATCCATTGAGTTGAATAAGAAGATGGAACAATTCGCTTCCATTTCTGAGTCTCTCACTGATACCCGAAAAAACATCGATGCACAGATAAACATCGCAGTAGAAAACGGAATAGAAAAATTGATCAGGTCTTTCAACCTCTCTCTCGAGAGTAAATTGGCTAGCTTGGAAAACAGTGTTGCCAAAAAGTTGGAAGATTTGAAAAGTTGTTTAAATGAAAATGTTAAGCGTGAAATTGAATTAGTTGGAATGAACAGAAAGAGGAATTTTAGTAATAGGAAGGTTCATTCTGAATCTGACGGGAATCCCAGTAGAAAACGAAAAATTGTGACGAATAAAGAAGATGAACCGATGTTAATTGAAATAGACGATGATGGAAATAATGACGAGGTTTTTGATAAAAATAGTAGAATTACTTACGCGAATGTTTTGTCGGGAGCTACTGGGACGAATAAAATTAGAACTAGAAGTCAAACGAAACGTAAGGCTCGCCCGGTCATTGTAATTAAACCAGTCGAGCCGTTGCAATCGAGTGACGCCACGAGGAATGAATTAAAAAATAAATTAGATCCAAAGGTGCACAAAATTAGCAACTTTAAAAACGGTAAAGATGGCTCGATTATTGTGGAGTGTGCAACTCGGGATAATATTGAATCGGTGAAAGAAAACATTGTAAGCAATCTGGGTGAAAAGTATAATGCTGTTATACCGATACCCGGTAAACCGAAGTTGAAAATAATGGGGATGAGTGATCGATACTCTGAGGGAGTTTTCGTTGACTTATTAAAGAATCAGAATGAGGGCATTCCGGTCGATTTTGTTAAAGTTGTTGCCAATTTTGAAAATCCACGCTTCAAATATAACAAATACAATGTTATAATTGAAGTTGATAAGAACACTTATAGCGGCCTGATGTCAGCCCGTACGGTGAACATTGGTTGGGATAGGTGTTCTGTTTTAGAGGCCTTTAACGTGCTGCGCTGCTTCAACTGTGGAGAATTTGGTCATAAGAGTACGGGATGCGTTAATAAAGAAACATGCTCCAGATGTAATGGAGCACATAGAACATCTGAATGCTCGTCAACTGATTTTAAATGTGTAAATTGTATAAAAAAGAATAGTGAACGCAAAATGAATTTGGACGTAAACCATGCGGCATTTAGTAAGCAGTGTTCAGTATATCGGAGACTGCTAGAATCTAAAAAAAGCAACGTTTTGTTGAGTGAATAGCAACTAACAAACGGGAGGCTGTCTGAAATATTATGTTTAAATATAGCTGGGTTATCTACAAACTTTGTTGCAATGCGACATCTTGTAGAAAACAAACGTCCATTGTTGGTTTTTCTATCAGAAACACATATTGTTGATGCTGATGCATTTGATCAGTATAGCATTCCGGGTTATAAAGTTGCTTTTTGCCTATCTCATTCCAGACATACCGGTGGAGTTGCTATTTACGCCAAAGAATCGATTAAATTCAACGTTCGGTTAAACGAAGCAGTTGATAATAATTGGTTCTTGGGTATATCAGTTGAAAGAGGCATGCAGATGGGAAACTTTGCAGTAGTATACCATTCTCCTAATTCTAGCGATCGACGATTTTTAGAAATTTTAGAAAACTGGTGGGAGAATTTCGTTGATTTAAGCAAACTTAATGTAATTTCGGGCGATTTCAATATTGATTGGCTCAACGATCAAAATTCGAATCAGTTGAAGCAGTTGGCTGAGTTTTTCAATTTCAAGCAAACGGTTAGTGAGTTTACAAGAATTTCCAGACACAGTAGAACATTGATAGATCACGTGTATTCCAATTTTGATGGGGTTTATTCGTATGTAGAGGCCGATAGTAAAATTTCAGATCATGAGACAATTTCAATTTTACTGGAGAATGAACCAAACCGTGAGGAGGATAAAGTTAAAATTAAGTGCTGGAAAAGATATTCGAAACAAGCCATGTCTCAACTGGTTTCGAGAAGCCTGGATTTTACGGAATTGAATGGAAATTTGGATAACAAGGCAGCTGTTCTAACTAATGTGTTAAAAGAGTGTACAAATAGTTTAGTTTCTCAAAAGTATGCTAATTTTAATAACTCGAACAGCTGGTACTCTTTAGATCTTTCGCGCCTGGAACGTAAAAGGGATAAAAAGTACAAGAAATTTTGCAGAACTAATAGTGAACGTCTTTGGAATAGGTACACACACGCGCGAAATATTTATTCACGAGCTTTGAAAAAGACCAAATGTGAGTACATTCAAAGGAAGATCGATCAACATCAAAACAACAGCAAAGAGTTATGGAAAATCCTAAAGAATTTAATTAAACCTAAACCTAGTTCCTCGCAGTCCATAACTTTTAACGGGGTAGAAGAACAATCTGAGCAAATAATAGCTGAAAAATTGAACAGTTATTTCGTTAACAGTGTGCAACTGATCAATCAAAGTATTGAGCTGGTCAGTGAACCTGCGGAAATAATACAGCCGATTAATATTAACTGTAGATTTGATGGATTTCACCCAATCACTTTTGAACAATTGAAAGATATTTGTTTTTCTTTGGGAAAATCGGCTGGTATCGATAATGTAAAAGCCCAAGTGATACAGGATTGCTTTCATGTCATCGGACACGATCTGCTGGACCTTGTAAATGAATCGCTACAAACTGGGCACGTGCCGACAGTTTGGAAGGAATCACTTGTGATTCCTATTCCCAAAGTTACTGGGACGGATAAAGCCGAAGAGTACCGCCCCATTAACATGTTGCACACATTAGAGAAAATTTTAGAACTTGTTGTTAAGGGCCAGCTGATGAGTTATTTGAATAATAATAATTTGCTAATTCCGGAGCAATCGGGATACCGAGAGGGACACTCTTGCGAAACCGCTTTGAATCTAGTGTTAGCAAAATGGAAAGAGAAAATCGAGGTTAAAGAGACTATTTTTGCTGTATTTTTGGATCTGAAACGCGCTTTTGAGACAATTTCGAGACCGTTACTTTTAAAAACTTTAGAGCGATTTGGTATCGGAGGGATAGCACATAAGTGGTTTGAAAATTATTTATGTGATAGAACTCAGAAAACTAGTTTCAACGATTTTGTATCTAGTTCTCTCGGCAATCCTCTTGGAGTGCCGCAAGGTAGTGTCTTAGGTCCTATTTTATTTATTATGTATATAAATGACATGAGGCGAGTTTTACGATTTTGTGACTTAAATTTGTTTGCTGACGACACTGTTCTGTTCATTGCAGCTAAGGATATAGATGAAGCCGTGGCGCATTTGAACGAAGATTTGCATTCCCTTGCTCGTTGGTTAAAATTTAAACAATTAAAGTTAAATGTTGCTAAAACTAAATATATGATCATCTCTTCGGCTAATACTAGGTCTGACGTTAACGTTGAAATAAATGGTGAGACTATTGATCGCGTTAGTGAATTAAAATATCTTGGAATAATCATTGATGACAAGTTAACCTTTAAGTCTCACATCGACAATGTCATCAAAAAGATTGCTAAAAAGTATGGTATATTGTGTCGTCTGAAAAATGATTTAACAATTAGTAGTAAAATTTTATTATATAAATCTATTGTTTCACCACATATCGACTTCTGCCCATCCATTTTGTTTCTTGCCAATCAAACACAAATATTGAGGTTACAGCGATTACAAAATAGAATCATGCGATTAATTTTAAAATGTAACAGATACACTTCCTCTAGTTTCATGCTAAGCGCATTACAATGGCTCTCTGTGAAGCAAAGAATTTATTACTTAACAATGGTGTTCATTTTTAAAATTATTAATGGAATGCTGCCTCGATATTTGTGTGATCGAATTGAAAGAGGAAGTGATGTGCATAGGTACAACACTAGAAACGCGTCGGATGCAAGAACACCAAACTTTTTATTTAGTAGATCACAGAACTCCTTGTTGTACAAAGGAATAAGCTTTTTCAATTCGATGCCTAGGCATATTAAACGTGCAGCAACATTAGCGGAGTTCAAAACACTATGTATTTCACACGTAAAATCTGCTTTGTAGACAGATTTTTTGAATTTTTATATTTTGGAGTTATTTGAATAACTATGTAATACCACGAAGATTGTATTTTTTTTTCTCTTCTATTATTTGCATTTAGTCACACTAAGTTATTATATTCGCTATGATGATGATGGATTTTTGTTAATTGTTTATTAAAGTTATTAAAAAATAATGAGATGTCTACAAAAGTCTGAGCCACGCGCGCGTTAAGCAGATAGAGACTAACTTGAAATCGAACATGGTGACCAGCACTAAAAGCTCATCGGGTTGAATCGAAGCTTTTAGACTTTTGTTGTGATCAGGATCTGATTTGATGATGGAGTTGTTTGCTCGACAATAGAGTTAATTTCGGTTATTGCTGCGATAGTGGTAATAACGGAGTTAGCACGTTGAGTATGGGGCTTGATGACTCCTTCTGATAACTACTAGATATCGGGTTCAATTCCTGATCAATCAAGGATGTTCCCGGATAGGAGTATCCCTTAATTGCCTTGGGTTAATGGTAGGAAACTTTCAATAAAGGGGTCTGATGTGGATGATATAACTCGACCGGACTCTGCACTGCCACTAGGCTCGTCACTGCTCACCTTAGCAAGTGGTAGTACCGATGCCTTGGTCAGGCGGGAGGAGTCTTACAGAGAATTATCGGAAATGGAAGCTATTGGGTTCAATTCCCGATTCTATCAAGTATCTTCCCGGAATGGAAATTTTCTTGATGGACCCTGGTTGTTGGCGGAATATTCGAAATGTATCTGGTTACGTTCTTTTGAAGGAAAGGCTATGTCTGCAAATTGAACCAGTCCGTTTCTTTTTGTTAACTGGTTTTGTTATGGATCAAAATATTAATTATCTTTTAGATAAATCGTTCAGCTCACACCTTTGTGGGGGTATGAGGTGGGACCATCATCATCATCATCATCATCATAGTGACGCCTTTCAAGCTCAGCCCTCCACCAAGGGGTAGATTTGACAATACAAGTGGACTCGATTCATCGTAGGATGATCGAACTCTGAACGAATTTAGCATGGCCGCGTCACCATCCAAGTAGTCTCGTCGATAAATTGTTTTCCAAATTTAGGGTGACATCTAGATGATAGAATGGTAGGTATATTTTAAGAATGGAGACGGTTCAGATTCATATAGAACCTACCAATTTCCCAGCTCACGCCAAAATAATTCAGGGCAAAGCATTATGTCTAACACTTCCTCCTTCTCGCAAGAGTTGGTCGGTTTACTACATTCAGAAAGTAGACTTGTACTACTTATGTACTCCATCAGTTGAGAGTCTCTCAGATTGATGTATAAGCTGCCCCAAATGAGGTGATGAGCATTTGTAATAAGTGGAAGCCTCTTTATTACTGTTACAATGTGATACAACGTTTTATAAACCATCAGAATGTAATGGCTCGTTAAGTGGCCGATTTGCCAAAAAATACCCCCTGTCTATGTTACCAACAGTCAGAGTTACTGTGTCAGTACATATTTGAGACACACACCATTAGCCTTAGTTGCAAGAATACATGCACGAGGCATTTCACGCGGATTAGTCATGTCTACCTTGGTGTAAGCAATGAACACACTGTTTAACCTTTCTTGATTAAGTTTTTTCTACCGTTTGTAGGGTCCCAAAGATATTTTTTCTTGAAACTGTTGGGATGATTAAATACAAAAAACCAGTTTTGATCAATATATGTGCTTCTTTCGCAGTGCTACAAGCTGCTCAGTTTCCAATGATAAATCTAATCCTCCTAGAACATTTACAATACTCCAATTGCATGGAAAAGATGGATGGCTGGCTTCCAAAAGCAGTTAACCCACATTCTACATTTTTAAAGGAAATGGAAAGAACTTCCGCATTTCCAAATTACATTGTTCTTATTGTTAAAATACACGATTTCATTAGTAGTTCATTGACCCATTCTATCTAGAAAAAATAAAATCATTTAATGAACTACCTTTCAATTACCGAGCATTTTCGTAGTTTGAGGGAGTAACCCGGGGAGTACCTAGCGTCTAAAAGGGGGTAACCCACAATTTACATTATCCTTATCTTTCGTTTAGTGTTATGGTGTCTTTGGCAAAGTTGTTACATGGCATCTAAAAAAAAGGTCGAACGAAACCGCATGAATTTCTCGCCAGATACCGACGATACTTATAAAACCGACTTCACTCTGAACGAGCTGCTGTGGGCACTGGACAGAGGCTCTTTAGGTCCAGACTGCATCGGTTATCCAATGCTTCAGCGACTGCCATTGTCGGTGAAAACTGCCATATTGGAACTCTTCAATAGAATATGACGTAGAGGCGTATTCCCGCTCTGTTTGTGAACTGAAATCATCGTACCAATTCCAAAGCCAAGCACAAATGACGCAGGTTCAGCTGCATTCCGTCCAATCACCTTATCGTGCTGTACGGCGAAAGTTTTCGAGCGAATAGTCAACCAATGGTTGACCACCGAACTAGAGTCGAACGGGCGTCTCGGCAAACGACAGCATGCTTTTGGGTCCTGTCGAGGCACTGACACATACTTTGTGGAGTTGTAGAGGACAATACCCTACCGTCACGAGCACTGTCTGAAAGCGTCGCTTGACTTGTCCAAGGCTTACGATACCACCGGGTGGTATGGCATCTTACGAACACTGCAGAAATGGCAGATACGCGGTAGAATGATCAACGTGCTGAACAGTTTCCTGTCAAAAAGATCGTGCCAGGTTAATGTAGAGGGTTACTTATCGCTCGCGCATCCGCTGGAAAAATTCAGTGCTCTCGGTTAGGCTGTTTCTCGTGGCTATTCAACCCATCTTCCGCGTGGTTCCGAACACTGTGAAGATCTTGTTTTACGCCGACGATATCCTACTCGCAGTTTGGGGGAAGAAAAACCAGCCGCTTTATCGAAAGCTTCAGTGTGCATTAAAAGCCGTCCATAAATGAGCGAGAAGTGTTGGATTTACGATATCTGCGACGAAATCCAGCATCTTCATTTAGAAGATGGCCGCCGTGCACCTAGTCAAGCAATCACGATAGATTGAGTTGCTACACCGACAGAAACATGCCTGAAAACTCTCGGTGTATCGATCACTTAACTTCGTAGCACACTGTAAATTGACGAAGAAGGCATGCGAATCTAGGCTGCGCATTCTGAAGATAATCGGTGCCAAGCTACCCCGTGGTCAAAGCTCTTCTTTATTGCAAATTGGATCCGCAATTATTACTTTCCGACTTTTGCATGGCAAAAGGGTGGAGATGTTGTCATCAAAACCCTGGCCCCTGCATACAAAAAAATGATCAGATATGCATCTGGAGCATATGTCACCAGTCCGATCATGGCCATTATGACCGAAACAATTACTCTACCCCCCATCGGAATGTTGAGAAAAAGCAGGGAGAATGCTGACCTTCCCCTGGTAAGCCGAGCTTCCGAACGTCTGACAGAAATAATCGGAACGCCTCTTCCAAACTTCTACACCCCAACGCGACTATCTGATCGAAAGTGGTACGATCGCACGCCTCAGATCCTTTGGGACATTAAGAAGCGCGTAAAAGCTGGAGACCCCTCGGGAATTGTTCGTCCGGCTTTTTAAGAGCTTCTGACAAATCGTTTCAGCCGTTCAACAATCGTCTACACTGATGGCTCGAAAGACGATACCGCAGTAGGCGCGGGAATATTTGAAGAACACTTCCAACAGTCACTTGGCCTTCCGCCGCAATACAGAGTCTTCTCGGCAGTGGTATTCGCAATTGAAACAGCGCTAACAACATTCAACACGATCAGCGACTTAATGATCATGTCCGACTCGGCCAGCTGTTTATCGGCAATCGAAGCCGGCACATCCCAGCACCCGTGAATCCTGGGAATTGAAAACCTGCTACGAAATTGTCCAATCAAGGTCTGCTGGATAACAAGGAGGCAGGAGAAGCGATAAATATTGCGTCATTGGCACTATCTGTTCCGGAAGCAGACGCCGTCAAACATATCAAAACAGCAATCCGAAACCAATGGTACCGTCGGTGGTCATCGTCCACTGAAGTCAAACTGCGTGAAATCAAATTTGACACGGTGAAATGGACTGATCGTGATACACTATTTTTTAATTTTCCAAACACAAAGTACCCTATTTCGCTTGATCTTTTTTTCTCGGTCAAATTTCAATGTAGAAACAGTATTATATCGAGATCACCGATATATGAATTACAACATAACATTTACTGATGGCGAATCGATAGACTACTTTTTCTTAAAACCTCGGAAAACGAACGAGAAAACTTGAATTTCCATAAGACTCGATGTGGAGTTAGCCCCTTTTAGGACGCCAGCTAGTACTGGGGTTACATCCATGGTCAACTTTGACTGCTAACAGCAACAAATCTAAAAATTCCTTTCTAATTTCTCAAATGACAATCCACGAGGATTACTTAGAACTATTAAAAAATGCAAAAAATGTCAATTTCGGTAAAAATGTGCGTTAGCCCCTTTTGGACGCCGAAGGATAGTCGAAGTCAGTCTAAACTGATTGGCTTTATCAGTTTTCAATAATATTTGAAGACAACGAAGTTATAAAATTTAACAAAATTATGCCGATTCTCGGCGAAAAAAGTTCGGTGTGTAGAGCGAACCGCTATGAAATGCAGAAACGGCTACACACTGGGGAGTTCGCCCGGTAGTTCCCAGGCTACGTTCGTCCTTGAGAATATTTTAAACCTTCTCAATAATTTTAAGCATAGCACGGGTCGAACGATGCTATAACATTGGAGTTTCCTGCTTGGTGGGTTTTTACTAACGGAACAGGTGGTCCGTATTGTAATGCTTAGCCGGTTGAAACAACCGCTACCGACACCAGACGGCTTATCTAGACTGCTCGGAGCAAGAAGCTGACATTGATAGACAGCTTCCAAAGATGGCCGAGAAGCCGGTAAAATAAAATGACAGTGCTATAGGTAAACGGTTGCTTAGGAAAAATTTTCAACCTGAAAGAAATCGAAAACGGAAGTTGCATCTAGCTAGCTATAAAATCTATACACTGCATCGATGAACAGCAGTGGTAGTTTATTTAGCATAGACTACCGTCCTCTTTCAGATTTCAAATTTAAACATAACAACAAAACCCTGTGAATCCAGTCGGAATTAGAATCGGAGCCTGCTACTCACTAGAACCAGCTAGAATAACGGCTCATTTTCCGGCTGAACTTACTGGGGAAAAGAATTCAAACAAATAAACAGCCTTCAAGCCAACACGGTTGGCTTATCTAAATAGACACTTGTTACTGGATCAGTGAATACATGTTAGCTCGATACATTCCTATTGAATATCCTTTAATCGGTTTAATTTATCTATTACAATAAAATCCATTTGTCGAAAAAACTGTTTTCCTCAAATTCCATCTCAAGCGTATTTCATCTGTGCGAACTATATTTTTTGTTCCCGTGCCTGTTGATGTAGGTGTTCAACTAAGTGTCTTGTTGAAAAGGTAGCATCCCCACATGGCCATTATTGCATCTTTAATTTTAATAAATATTCTTTATCCGAGCAACAATCTTTTTGCCGGCTGAAACAAATGGTGGTTAATTAATTTGAAATTCGAGCATCGAGCCAGGAAATCTCTCTTCCCTGGCAGTATGATTAATCCTCACAAAACCCTTTAGTGGCGCACCGCACATTCACCGAGCAATAAAACTCGGCATGTTGATGAATTATTCCTACAGGGTTTGTGGGATGGTTCACTGGTGGCCGAAACCGGGATTTCTTTCCCTCTATCATCCCTCACACACTGTCTTGTATTTCACACCCTCGCTACGTGGCGCCTCGACACAATAGACCATCATCATTGTGCTGCCTGCCAGCCGTGCTGTGTTCCACCTACAATGGCTCCGGTTCCCATAATGACACGCCATTCGACGAGGCTGCTACTGGTCCGCTCTTTCCCGGGTGATGGCATGCCGGTAATATGAATGAAGTGTTGACGCAGAATGGGTGCGAATGAATGTCGGTCACACCCAGATGCCTCGTCTTCGTTTCTTCACCTTCAGCTTCAGCTTCGACCAGGGACTCGTTCTTCCGAACGCGGATGCAATCGTAGCAATAGGATTGCGGAAAATGCAAAATGACAGTAATGTATCGGATGAAGTTTGCTGTCCTATCGAGGTAATTTATCGTCTCGGTGGGAGTCCTTCTGACGGGATGTGGCAATAGCACAAGAAATACATCGGGCGTAAGATGCAATCAAAGCATTTGCAATGTTCATAAATATTCAGTTGCACTGCACTACAAGGAATGGGCAGAGGTGTTTGAGTGAAAGTACAATGCAAAGATTGACTGCGGATTGTGTCGGTGTACTTTTTCACTGTTGAGGAATTGCAAGAATTTAGCAGACGAGTTTTAACGCTCTTGATGCTAGTATGTTTAAATATCACTTTCGATCAGTTTTTATTATCTTTACAACAATAGACCATGTAATCGAACATCTGGATAATAAACCCACTATTAACAAAAGGACAATAAACCGTAGCATGACGTACTTAGAAGCGTGTAAACGTCAGACAACCAACAGTTTTTTAGCATATGTGTCTCCTTCTCCTGGAAGGAGATTTTCCTGGAGGATCGGACGGAAGGACTAGTATGTCCCATCTATAAAAAAGTGATAAACTGGATTGCTGCAATTACCTAGTCATCACATTGCTGAACGCCGCTATCATGAATTCTTTGTCACCGCTTGTTACCGTTAGCAGCGGATTTTGTAGGGTTATATCAAGCAGGTTTAACTGGTGCACACGTCACTACGCATCAAATATTCATGATTCAAGTCTAGCAAAATTTAGTGAATCAGCGTGCTCAGTCCTGATTAAAGATTTCAAAACCGCATATGATACAATCGTTCGAGATCAACTATGGAATATAATGCACGTATAGGGGAGACCGGAGCTAGTTGGCTAGGTGTTTTCAGTTTCCATTTTATTCGCTTTGATGTAGGTAGATCTTGCAAAATAGAACACGTGGCATGAAAGGGCAGACTGTTGGCAAAATCTCTGAATTTTATTAAAATGATTGATGCATCGTCTCCATTTGCAGAT
The DNA here is from genome assembly GCF_030247195.1 of Topomyia yanbarensis. Classification (NCBI taxonomy): domain Eukaryota; kingdom Metazoa; phylum Arthropoda; class Insecta; order Diptera; family Culicidae; genus Topomyia; species Topomyia yanbarensis. The sequence goes on along the minus strand of NC_080671.1, from coordinate 320,776,303 downwards.
TTGTAGATGGATTTGTAAAAATCCAAGCAGTTGTGGTAGCATTTTGGAAATTTTTTCACCTTTTGGAAAACAAATTTCACCTTTATTCATTAATCGTTGTATACGTTGAAATCGGAATTTACTATGTGATCGTACTCATCACCCTGTAATTCCGGAACCGGATGTCGGATCAATTAGAAATTCAATAGCAGTCAATGGGAACGCTGTAATTTGAGACCTAGTTTGTAGAAATCGGTAAAGAATTCGATGAAAAATGAATATGATGTTAACTTGGGACTTGGTTAGTTCCCCGGGGGCATCAAGAACCGTCATAGATAGCCAATGTGGTCAAAGCAATTTCGATGGGTCATTAATGATCTAGTCATGCAAATCCAAGCAATGTTGCACTCATTTCAAAATGTATAGAATTATTTGGTCATCATGGTGGTACCAGCTTATATGGGAATTTGCTTTGTGATCGTACTCTTCAACCCGTAACTCCAGAACTGGAAGTCGGATCAACAAAAAAATTCAATAGCAATCTATGGGAAGGTTATACCTTTCATTTGAGAGTTTATGCAAATCGGTCCAGCCATTTCTGAGAAAAATCGGTGAGATTGTTTGACACATACATACATACATACATACATACATACACACATACACACGAACACACATACAGACATTTTCCGATCTCGACGAACTGAGTCGAATGGTATAAGAGATTCGGTGCTGCGGGTAGGGATGCCAACGATGCCGGTAAACTACATTTTTTTCGGCATATTTACATTTGCACAAGCCGTACAGCCTGCTAAAGCGACGCATCCTTACAACTCTTGCCAGAACGGTAGCCAAACCGAGTACATAGTAGCATACGTATTTGTTTTGCTGCTGAACTCCGACTGCTCGGTGAGAGTGTAGCGTAGAAAAGTTTGTTCTCTGCATAGTCAAAGGGAGGGGCCCGCACAAGAAAGCGTTGATGCCGGTCGTGGCGTAAACGAACCGCATTCATTGTTGTCGTTTGTGATTAAAATATTGAATAGATTAAAAATATTAAAAAGTGTAAAATAAGGAAAGAGCAGCTGTACCGCTCGCGTCTGATGGCTGTACTGGGGTAGTATTTTTTTGTCATGTTACTGCTTTGCTTACAGACTGCCGTACAGCGCTGAGCGTCCTGTACTAGCGAACAACAGTAGCGTCGTATGAGATATAAGAATGTAGGGAGAAAAATTACAGCCGCAGAAAAGGTAGGCATTTTGCATTCTTGGCTGCGGGCCTCAGTTAAAAAGTCGAAATTCCCACCGATTGCATAACCTTTCTATATGAGAAAGGCAAAACATGAATAGAAAATGAAATAAATAAATCGAAGTACTTATCGCTTTCCAGCATAACTCCGCCTTTTAGCGTGTTATGGAAAATTCGTTGAAGAATATTTAAAACCCGATTGTATGTTGTCACCTTTACGAAAGCCTTTTCGTAATATTCCCATCTCTTATACGACGTTGAACGTGGAAAACGAGAAAAAAACATATTTTGTGTATGGTTGTGTAATTTGGATAAAAAAAACTATCACACTATTTGAATTGCATGCAAAATTAAAACCTGTTTCAATCCACCTAGTGGTGCAATTATGCCTTTTTAATTTATTTAAACTATGATTTAATGCCTCATTACGTTCAATATAAGATTGTGGAAATGTCTATTACATTCTTCATACTTGATAAGCATATATAAGTGCACAACTGTCACGAACCTGAGAAACAACATGTCAATACTGACACTGACATACTTGAAACAAAAATATAATATTTATATAGCTTAATCAGCGTGATTTCATTGTTGTTATCATGCTAACTTCATGGTGGAGAAGGGAAGGGATATATCTAGTGGGAGGGGTAGGATGCGTCGGAAATCATCTAAATTATTTTAGTTAACGGAATGCAGGAGGAAGGTTGGTCTCTGGGGGGGGGGGGGGTGGTGAGAGAAGGGGAAGGGGGGTTGAGAGGTAGGAGGTGGAGGAGTGGATGGTGGGTTCAACACCGAACTTCATATTATACCCAAGTCCGATGAGAGGGGGGGTCAGCCAGGGCAGTTGCCCTGGGGCCCGGGTCGTATTTGGGTGCCCGCGTTTTTACCCGGTAGATGGGCGAACACGTCCGGTATTCATAGAAGAGCAATAAAAATATCAATAGTAATTTATTTGTAATGATTCGTCTTATTAAATTATTGTATGATGGATACGTAAAAATGAAAACTTTATTTGATAGTTGACATTTGTTAAAACAAACGTTCTTAAGGGAATTGTCTACTTTGTGTACAAGTTAAAAAAGCGAGTTTTATTACTTGAATCGAGGAATACACTACGAAATATTGAGAAGCCAATTCAAAGTATGTTCGAAGAACAGAAAGCAATAGAGCGTCAAACAGGAATGCGCACGGACAAATGCATCCGTCCTCTTCTACGTTCTCTTCTTTTCTGGTTGTGCTGATTGTTGGCGTGGAGATACTGGGCGTGATTGTTGTTGAGTGAATATTTGTTCCTGTCTGAGCCGTAGATATTAATTTTGTAGCCGTTTGTGGTTTGGCATAAGATAACGGTGTACTGTTTACGGTTATAGCAGGTGGGCTTTTTGTTCTTTTGCACGAAGTTTTCCATGGTGTAGTGTCTTTTTGCAGAATTCGTGCATAGTAATCTTCCATGGGCGCATAATCATTAATCAGTGTTGTCTGATGAAATGTCCCATTTTCGGTTGATCCGCATAAAATGGTTACGTATGAAGGAGTTTGTTTGTACGGTTTATACTCACCATAAGAACAACGTTAGGGACATCCGGAAAAATGTGAAGTTTTAGCTGTTATGAAAAGCACTTCTCCGTATCTTGACATAAATTTGTTAATCACGATGTGGGTGTGTGGAGATAATTCATGTAAGCGTATCTCTGCACGTTTAGTAATTGTTTCACTTCTCGAGTAGATGATCTTACAGGACATTTCCAAAAATCAATAGCAACACAATTCGTCTGCAGTCGTTTTTACTGTGTATCTATAGCGGAACAATTTTTAGTTTCTACTCTGGGCGAGATGAGAAGATAGACTGAGCTTAACTAACCGTTGAATAAAATGGTTAATTTTTATATTTGTGTATTGTTATAGCACGTACTAGTATTTTCCCATTCCCATCCCCCAATGCATTGTGTTGAGATAGAACGGTGATTTTGGGTCTCACCAAAGATGCATGTGTTGTCTATAAGAATCCAATTATAATGTGCGAAATAAAGAAATCAAATCAGTTCAGCTCATGCGACAGCAGCAATGCTCAATTGCCTACTGTACTCACAGTTGTTTTATTTGCGTCTGATTACTGTGTTCTGTGTCTAAATTGTTGTCGCGTTCCACATATTCTCACAGCTTATTTGTGTAAATAGAAAATCTTTTTGATTTGATAATTTTAAACGAGAATTTTGAGCTGCTTCTGCTGCCTCCTCATTTTGCTAACAACAAAAGCCAAAAACTTCTCCACCGCTACCAGCAAATAAATCAATCCATGTGTCGCTTTGTCTGCACAGTAGAAGCAAAATATTTTGTTCCGAGCTACTGTGTCGAAAAAAATGAGTGACGATTACAAGCAGAAAGTGGCCTTTTGCGGTCAAAATATATTCCTATTTACTTTTCGAGGCGTACCTTGAGATCTATTGTTAAAAGTACAAATGGAGCTAAAGATGGCCAATGTTTACACCATACAATTTCACCATGTTAGACATAGCGTGCTGATTATGTATCAGACCATCAATGGAACAGAAGCGCTTGTTTCGCGAAACGAAATATATCCGCTCACTGGTAAAATACAAATTCTAAATCCTTCCGTGGGTTGGAAGTATTATTCCTGCTATTGTAGCACCTGCAGATCCTATTTTCCTTAACCCTAACATTACCACTTCCCCAATCCTTCCCATCAGGGAAATGATGAAAAAACGATTCATGGCAAGGTACAGACCTCCGATCTACATGGGGAATGTGCCATTTGAGCCAGACACTACTGATTCCTGAATACCCACAAATTTAAAAACTTGTAACTATGCGGCAATTTTACCCTATTTGAATACCGCGGAATAAGAGGCTGTCGAAATTCGCCTGTCTGGCACGCTATCTGTAGATGTGGCAATATGAGTCAACCGGAGTCTAATGGAAACCACGGACTCACGAGTTTTCCATTGCTGAAGAGATACTAAGTCATACTGCACTAGACGACTTAGGTTTAAAAGGGCCCGGCAGTAATACAAACCTTGGGGCCCAACGCGGCTCTCGACGACTCTGATTATACCATCCATTTGGGACTTGGTTAGTGAAAATTGGTTCAGTCATCACCGAAGTGGCTTCAGATCTGAAATATGCCCGGTACCCGGGACTTCCGTAATTATCGATAGTGAACAATATATTCCAATTATCTTTGATTCGCCATCAGTGATCTAGGCCTGCGAATCGAAGTAATTTGATGTTCATTTCAACAGAATTCAAACCTTTGAGGTAGTACGATTGTACCTGTTCATATGAGAAATTACTATGTGACCGCAATAACCAACTTGTAACTCTGGAACCAAAAGTTAGAACTGAATGAAATTCAATAGCAGTCATTGGGAGTATTATATCTTTCATTTGAAATCAAGTTTGTAAAAATCGGTTAAGAGTTTGCTGGAAAATAGGTGTGACATTAGCTCAGGAAATAAACGAGATCCGGGGGAATCGAGATCCGTCATAGGTGACCAATGTCGTCAAAACTATTTTGATTGGCCATCAGACCCGCAAAATCAAGTACTGTTGAACGTATTGGAATGTGTATTACATCATTCGGACATCATAGGGTTACCAGTTTATATGGCAATTTGCTGTGTGGCCGCACTCTTCAGCCCGTAACTCCGGAACCGAAAGTCCTATCAACTAAAAATTCAATGGCGTCTCATAGGAGCGTTATACCGTTCATTTGTTTGTTTGTGCAAATCGGTTCAGCCATCTCTGAGAAAATGAATCGAATGGGATATGACAATCAGCCCTCAGAGCCTCGGTTAGAAAATCGAATTTTGGAGTGATTGCCTAGCCTTTCTTTATATGAGAAAGGCAAAAAAAGGTAAGTTGTTAACTGATAATGTTCACTGTTGCTGTGAAATGCCGCTGTCAACACACTAGAAATTATTCGAATGGTGATGTTAGAAATTTTTGAGAATTAAATGAAAAATCCGTAACATTCGCGAAGAGGCAATAGGTTTTCGGTTTTCTCAGTAGCAAGCAAAACAAAAGTTTGAAGAGTTAAGAGTTGAAAAAGGAAGAGGGAAAAAGAGAAAAAAATATTTTTTCAAGTAAAAAATGTAAAGTATACAAAAACGTATCAATACTCGTATCAATATTGAAAATAGAAAGCTTTATCTAAGCTCAGAACAATGGAAACCGGAAAAATTAAAAACTAGAATAATTGAAAGTTTCAAAAAGAAACGAAACAAGAAACAACAAAACGCAAAACAAATATAAGACAAATTAAATGAATAAAACAATGACAAACTTTGGAAAAATAATCAGAACAATAAAAATAAAGGGAAAAACACAAAAACGTTATAACGATTGATTTGAAACCAATGGATGTAAATAAAAACTTCAATGAATCGAGAATAATAAAACGCTTTTAATCCACCTAACAGTGTGATGAAACATTTCTTATAACTTATCACTCTCTTCGGATATTATATCGTTTGAGAACATTTAGAACTTGATGCTTCGCGATGTTTTTTCATAACACATACTACATGGGATAGTGGCAGGACTCAGATAATCGCTCAAATCAGCATAGGACAACATCAGTGCTAGAAATCTCAAACCAAATCAACGGGAAAGCGAAAAAATGGCCCATAAAAAGACATACCAACGAATTATTGTTAATGTTCTGTTAATAAAATATCTAAATTCCTCAATCAATGCATTGTGGTGGGAAAACTGAATTTTCTTAAAGGGGTTATTTATTAATCATTCGCATGTATGAAAAAAGCCTTATGTTTACATTTGTGAGCATCGCCCTTTGCACAAAAAAGCGTTGAAATGAAATCGCAGCTACTGATATCACGCTATCTCTGAAGTGCATGCGTGCATAGTTCCAAATTTTACTTCGACATCGACTTTTTCTAAAGGTGACCCAGTAGTATCCTTGATTATTATCGCTAATCCTAATGCCAGAGAACAAATAAAAACCTCTCGAAAACGAACCGTTTGGGAAAATCATCATCATTACTGGAATTTTCATTTTCACGAATCTTTTCGATAACCTTCCGTTACTTGCGTAAATGCACTGGGTGCACAGTGCTCTGAAAATCTAGCGAAATCGTCTTAGGACACCAGCGGGTCTAATTCAGAGCCATCTGCGCGGCGAGTTAAATCTGTAAAGAACACTAAAAATTAATTTCTATTCCATAATTTTCAGTTCAGCAATTCGAGAGATCGTGCTCACCGCAAGCCATGAAAAATAGACTACGTTGTGAAGCGATGGTCACTATTTATTAAAAAATCACGGTTAAATAAAAAATTAAAGTATTAAAAAATTTCAAATAGTTTATAATTTTCACAAACTTATTAGAAAATATTGTTTAATAAGCTTTCGTAATATTGTGTAGGAAAAAAGCTGAAAATTTCAGTATTTTCTCTATCTGCAACATATAAACCCTTAAGTATACCAATTAATTGGTAAACGAATTGGAATAGGTTCGCCAAATTTTGGAAGAAGTCTATAAAATAACCCCTTGAAAGCTACCTAAAAATTGTAGTTCGATGCAATAAAAAATCATATTTGGCAATTCATATTTGGCTGATAAAATTGTGGTGCCAATGTATTATAATAGATATTCAGCATTCGAAGAAGTTTATTGTGAACGAGTGTAGAACGACTTTGTTTCTACTTACTTGAAGTCAGCAGCGTAGCCAGAAATTCGGTTTGGTGGGGGTTTGGTGAAAATCGATCTTACTGTCCAAACAGCATAATTTCAAAACCATAATTTTTGAAGTTTTAAAATTATGCAGAATTATTTTTTCAGAAAATAGTAACAGAGTTCGTGTCTTTAGCGAATTTGTTGAGACTTTATTGTAGTCATGAAACCTGAGAAAATTCACCATAAATACTTCTTGGACGATATACCGTCAACATTATTTTATCAAATGATGCACTGTTTAACGTTTGTAAAACTCATTGAAGATACTAAACTTCCGAAATTGGCGGTTTCAAAATGATGCTATCTTGGCCTTAAATTACTGTTTTTAAACATTTGACCTATACATATAATTGGTCATACAACAAAAATCACATGCTCATCAAAATAGATCAGAACCTGCTAGAGTCGAATGGAAATCGTCATTTTTCATAAATTTCTCTCTACATTTGGAAAGTGTTATCCTCGTTATTAATCATATTACGTTTTCGTCTCAACTCAACGCATTCCCAAAATATAAACCTGTTTTAATCCACCTAGTGGTGCAATTGTGCTTTTCTCATTTGTTCAGACTACGATTCCATGGCTGGTTATGTTCAATACAATGGTGGAAATGAATATTACATGTTCAGTACGATTTGCACATACATACAATGGATTGACAGCCACGATCTTGAGATATTATGTGATACTGAAACATCGCTTGAAACCAGCTGTGGATCATGGAGAAAGATCCGGGAGGTCCGGGTCCTGCCGAAAATTTTGAACTTGTTAAGAAATTTTAAACTAGTTTTGATTTTAAAGTAGCAACCCCTCACTGCATACTCCCTCCGGGCCGGTATGATTGACGATTTTTAGAGTAATTGCATAACCTTTCTATATGAGAAAGGCAAAAATGTACCAAAGTCCAAAAAAGTCAATTTTTGTCAACCATCTCAATGTTTCATGCATTTTAAAGGCATTTGGCATCAAAAATACAAATTTGATTTTGAAAATTTTTCATTTCAGTTTATATGGGAATTTGCTGTGTGATTGCTCTCTTCAACTCGTAACTCCGGAACCGGAAGTCCAATCAATAGCAGCCGATGGGAAGGTTGTACCTTCCATTTGAGACTAACTTTGTGCAAATCGATCCAGCCATCTTCGAGAAACAGAGGTCACATTTTTTCCACATACACACATACACACACAGACATTTTCTGATCTCGACGAACTGAGTCGATTGGCATATGACACTCGGCCCTCCGGGTCGGGATTAGATTGATGAATTTTAGAGTGAATGAGAAAGGCAAAAACGTTTTTAGCAAATGTTGCAAGTTATGCATTTTTTTGGTGAGCAGTTCTATGTTTCATAGACATTAAATCAATTTTAACTTCGCTTCCTATTAAATAAAGACCCTTATTACAGTACATCTCTACAAAAACGAGCTCAGTTTGAAAATAAATCTGAGGATTATGATTGATTACAGAACTCTGGAATTTTCTATTGGAATGTTTTCAGGCAGGAATTTGATATTGATGCTATTAGACAACTGTGAAATCAAGACCAATAGATCAGTTACATATCAGGACCCCATTCCGACAATTTATCAAAAGTCCTCATGATGTTTACAACAACAGGTTATCAATCTACGGATCAGATAATTGTTATTGTAATATTGAATTAAATTAGTCAGCATCAATAAATTTTCAACTTCAATCCAATTTTTTTTGTTGGATGTTGTGGGGGTGTGTTGTATGGTGGTAAACCCCAAAACCTTCTCTTGGCTACGCCGTTGCTTGTAGTTATTTTTTTCGCTTTTCTTTTTCCGATATTTTTCAGATCGATCCGATGGTTATAAGTTAGAAAAATTGCAGTCAGAAGGTTCGTACAAATGAACATTTTTGCACTGATAAGTAATCAAGTATTCCAGACAACTTGTAAGTGTTCGGTGATTATTTCTAGCGGTTGTAGATAGAAAAATGAAATACAAAATTCGTTTTATTGAAATAATGTTTGGTTTATTTCAATGGATTATTACTATATTGAACAATAAATAGGCGACAAAAAATAATCCACAAACAACAAGCCATAACTTTTAAAAATATTCAAAATAGATATTTGAAGTCTTCAGTAAAGTTATTCGCAAAAGTAAGAGCTACAAATTTGCTGAAGACATCATTTCGATATAATCACTTCCAAGAAAATTTGTAAAAATATCTCACTCATAGGGGGATTAATCAGCAAAAGCACAATAACAAAAGAAAGTACATATTGCCTTCATTAAATTCTCTGAAGATACTATTGACCTAAAATAAGCCGTTTCGGCGTTAATAATAGATTACATGTTCTTGGTCATATTTCTGGAAATGGAAAATGATAAAAATCTTTCGTCCGCATTTAATGTTAAATATCTCTTTTGATAATTGTCCGATTTCAACAATCTATAGCTTGTTCGAAAGGTATTCGTTAAAGCTGTCTAAAAACATATAAATTGGTAATCTGTTTTGTCAATTCCGGCAGATAATTTAAAAAAAACTGCAAAAAACGCCATTTTTACGCATTCAAACATTCATATCTTGGAAACTAAACATCAGAATCAAAAACAAATTAATAGCGTTCATACTGTTTTTTGGTTCTTTCATTTAAAATTGGTTTGGATAAGATCGGATCAGCCATTGCTGAGAAACCCGAATGAGAATTTGTCCGTTACATACACACACACAGACATTGTCCCAAATCGTCGAGCTGAGTCGATTGGTATATAAGACTCGGCCCTCCGGGCCTCGGAAAAAACCTTGAAAGTTTGAGCGAATCCTATGCATTTCTTTTATCAGAAATGTAAAAATGTTTAGGAGCAGACATAACGTAGTTTGTAAATCGATTACATTGTACGCAGCTCACCTGGGTTAGATTCCAACTCAGAACATAAAGATTTTTTTAAAAAGATCTAAAATGAAATTATGGAGAAATTTGTGTATTCGTGGATTGAACAAATTAAAAAAGAATCAAATAGACAAATGAAAGAAAAGAAGAGTGGAGAAAATTCAAAATAGTGTAGTGCAGGAAAAAATGAAAAGAAGGAAATGGATAAAATAGTAATAAAAATGGGAGATGGGCTAAACAATAAAAAATATTAAAAACTTGTCAAATGTAAAGTAATATATGTTGATAGACCAAGTAAAATATTGACAAAACGAAATCAAAACCATGATGAACTCTTAAAAAGCATAAGCATAAGATATCACCCGTAGTTGCTACTCCGTTATTGACCAGAACCAAATTAGATTGCAAAATGTTCATTGGAACAACATGCTTGGGAATAGCATGATGAGCCACATTGTACAATCTATTCTGATCCCTGCATGCTGATCAATACCGACGCCGGCCACGTCCGAATGCAGATCTTCTGGGAAAGGAAGGAATGTTAGTCCGATACATGTTGCTACTAGAGACCTAAGAATCCTCTGCATCTCGACATGTATCACGGGAAGGGAAGAGTTGTTAGTAAGTGTGCCAATAGTGTTATCATGTAATCATTACTCATGGGCTGCCGGCTGCCGAGAATTTAGGAAATTTATCATTTGTTGATTATTACGATTAGCAAAATAAGCAACTTGAACTCCGGACAGCCGGCTATAAGGAGCACTGATTATATTTTTTTAATAATATTCAATCACGCGACGAATTTTTTCGTAGTTTCTATCGTGTTGGTGCTGATTTTACCCGGCGATCGTTTGAATAAAATGCGCAATCTTATACAGAAGGTATTTGCCTGCGTCTTTATTTTTTTCTTGTGTCGAGTACTATTCTTGTAGATAGTTGTAATTGCACATGTATAATGATTTCGTAGTAAGAGAGGCTTTTATTAATATTAAACTTTATTAAGAAGTGTGAAAATAGGAATGCAAACTGAGTTATTTACGTTATGGCGCTGCGTTGCGTTGTGACGATGATTTATGCGAATTCACACTAACTTCGTCATGTTTGACTGATGATTATCTAATAAGAGTTGCTTAGGAAGTGGTAAGTAGGAATTCATACCGATTCGACGTATATTAAGACCTCAACAGCATGATATCCATCATTGCCGGCCGCCCCCATATCCATCGTTCAAGGGTAAGGATAAAGGATTAAGTAGACGGGAAGTGTTGATGCTCCACCTACTTAACGGAAGGACGACGATTCATCAGACTCTTCCATAGGTTTCGCGGAGTTGGTGGTTTGGAAGGGAATAGGGTCTAGGATTCGCTCCAAGCAAGCGATGCGACCTGTAAAGCATAATTTATTAGGTAGTGGTTTAGTTAATTTTCGAGAACACGATTGCTCGAAAATGAAGATATTGTTTAGTTTTTGGTTCCTTTCAAACTCTGGGCAGCCGGCCACCGAGAGCATCCTATGTCTTCTAAACAAAAGCAATTCCAACTCCACACAGCCGACCGTGGGAGTACTGCCTAGAAAAGCTAATCTTATCTGTGTAATGGGCCGGATCCCTACTTATTGTGACAGTATTTAGACAAAATTCGCTATTCCACGATATATTTTTGGGTTGCAAACCACCGAGTGACAAAACGTTATACAGACAGAGCCATGATAGCTCGAGATGTCATAAATCAACGATAGTATTTCCTGTTTTCCATATCGGATTGTTTGTGAAATACACGTATACGAACGAGTATATCGAACATATTGACCCGCGATCAGTGATACCAGTCAAATCAAAGTCCCACTGGAGTAGAGCTTCCATTTCCCGACGGTTTTCAGCTTCCCGGGATTCGGGAAATAAATAATAAATTTCCCGGGAAAAATAAAAGGAGAATGATTTTCTTAAGAAAAACAGAATAAATTGAAAAGTTTTCAAACCCGTTTGATTGCATGTATATCTGTCCTAAAAGCAGTTGTCAGAAAAAGGTGATTTGGTGTCCTACACATCATTCAATCATATGATAACTCGTCAATAAGTTTACGCAACATCAACTTCTTTTGATTTTTCTTGGCTATATGTATAACCTAAATTTTGGTAATCACGGATACGATTGGGACGATATACTAAACGCAGCTGCTGGAGTTACTGTCCAAAATTGCAATTCGTTGTTCTGATACGATGGGTCAATTCAATGTAAAGCACCTTCTTTGGTAATCCTGAATGAAAAGATTAAGCTGCTTCAGGGTATTGTGCAGTTATTTTCGATCAAATGAGAAAATGTGATATATGGAATCCATTTCTGTCGCAGTAGGATGAGCATCATTCCGAATTAAGTGTGAATCAAAATCAAGCAGATAATGGACGACCTGTGCAGCGATGGATGAAGCCTACAATCAATTTCCTGTTATGGGCGAGTATCTGGATTGCTTGATCTTATCCCTTCAAAAATCCTGCCTGCATCCTTGAAAGCGACATTGAAATAGGTTGGATGCGCATGATATTGGACAGCTACAGCGTTATGTCTTTTTTTCATACATCCAAAAATTTACAGATATTACGGTTACGGTATAACAAATTAGACGAAATATGTATTCGATGAACCGATCAAATATTTCTGCAGACGTTCTAGAAACGTTCTTTATTTTAAATAGCGTTTGCGTTAAGCATGATATCACTACAAACCACCCCAAGTTTTGAAACAAACACTCATCGAATTTTTAAGAAATTACCGCCATTTCAATTACTAATTTGATTGCATTCATTCAAGATCTAACTATTAAAATAAACTATGAAAAGAACTGTTAAAAAATCTGATCAATCGGCTCACCGGTTGCAGAGATATCGTGCGCATCACTAACGCTACTGTAAGGAAATGCTTCGGTACAACGGCCGGCAAATTAATCAATTTTGCATGAAAATATCAACATTTTTAGTAGTATTTTGAGTAAGGCTTGGACTATATACCTAAAAATCATGAAATCAGCGAGCCTAAAGATATATAGTCCAAAGATCTGCAAATCAGTTGGAAAATCATCTGAATTCACTGCTCACTCCAAATGTTTGCCGATAAAGATATTTCCTACAGAATTTCTTTCGCAGAACCTAAGCCTTTTGAAATAAATTAAAAATCTTTTTTCCCGGGATTCCCGAATCCCGGGAATGAGAAAACACAATTTCCCGGGAATCGGGAATCCCGGGAAGTCCAAAAATCCCGGGATTCCCGGGAAATAAATTCCCGGGATGGAAGCTCTACACTGGAGCCGACCTCCGAACAACTATTCACTTTTACGGCACTGTCCTCTCGGCTAGATCCGCTCGCACCCTCTCATACTGCTACTATCGGCAGAAGGCCGACAGCACCCAGTCGTCGCCGGTTCAAGGACCAAATGCCATCAATAAACCCAGACTCGCGTGGAGGCATGAGATAGAATTGAAAGCTAACCAATGAACATGACAGCAAAACACTTATACTTCGTGCTGACATAACTGAAGGTAATTGCCAACCGGTCCCCGATCCCTCTTGCGAATTGTCAATTCTCAAACCTTATATATGATTGAAGTCATCATTCCACTCGAATAAGGCCATGTGTTTTCCCTAAGCACATTGAATGCTCTGTGGATCAGTTCCCTCGTTGGTAAAACAAACCCTAAACAAACATAGGGGGGGTTTGCTCAATTCAAAAAAGTAGGCCGACCAGCGAATACGTGTTCCCTTACAGTGCCATCACATCAACGAACACCCAAAATTTACATGCAATCCCGAATATAAAATAATCAAAACCTCTATTCATTTGCAATAAAATAAGAAAGCAAAAAAACAGTTGAATATCCAAGGCGGCTCATTTTTAAAGATAGCACCGTCGATGATACACCCAATAAAAATAGGTGACAAGGGACGCGGACGAAAATAACCGAGCACCGACTGGCTGGTTTGCCACCTATTTTTCGCGAATAATTGTGGGGCGACACCTGGTAGTCTCGAGTCGCCGGTGAAACCTAAATTATTTGAAGGTGCCAATTTTTCTTATTGCCGTATTTTTTCACTTTTCGTATCGAATTTTTCTCTGAAAAACCATTTTTCGCTATTTTTAGAATGTACACTGTGTTTCTAGATGTTTTCTGTGCACTTTTATTGTCCTTGCATCGGGAATCGACAGCCCGTAATGCGGGGAATTTTTTTTTTTCATTTGCCGGAATCCGATTTTCACAAACTGTCACCACTCGCGTCAGTCGAAAATATGCCGAAAATGCGTTTATAAACCCCTTCACGTTGTGTAATCGTTAAATTGCACCGTTATTCACACTTTCGATAACCGGAAGGCAGTAAACTGTGCCGAAAATGATGAAAATTAACCGACTCGAAGGGAGCTCTACGAGAGTCAACCGCTCACGACGAAATTACACACTCGAATCCATGATTAAATCTTAAAAACTCTAAAAATTAAAAACGCTGAATATTTAAAAAAAACATGACAAGAACAATGAAATGAAGAAAAGTAAAACGAAAAATATAGAAAATAGGGAACAGAAAAATAAAGACCAACGAGGGTTGAATGGAAAAAATGAAGAAATAGAAAACATTTTGAATAATAATAGAGTAATTGAAAAAATAAATAAAACATATTAAACTAAACAACAAAACGACGGAAAATGGAAAAGAAAAAAAAAACAGAAATTAATTATCAAAAATTGCGATAGAGGGCAATTATGCAAAAATGGAAAATATGAGGAGAATGAAAAATCTAAATAGAAACAAATGGAATAAATGGAACAAATAGACAGTACAAAAATGTGAAATATTATAGTATGACGCAGTAAAATTAATGGAATAAAGACAAATAGAAGGATATAAAATTTGCAGCTGCGAATAATACTAACTAATGGGATAATATATTATTCGAATGAACATTGTGAACAGTAAGGGAAACTTCAGCCAAAAATTGAAAAGGAAAAAATAAAAAGATAACATACAAGAAAATAAAAATATGCTAACAACAAAAAATAGGTAAGAGAGCTAAATTAAAACATGGTAAATATTTCAAAAAAATGTGAAAAGCGTAGAAAACAGACTTAAATTGTTTGTAGTTAGGTTTCAAAAAAGTTTGTAGTTAGGTTGTTCTACATGCTTGTTTCAAAAAATGAAAAATTCGTGGTATTCCTGCACATTTTGGAATGTATTAGAAGAATGTAGCAATTTTGAAACAAGAGATCGCTCAGCAAGCGAAAATTATTAGGGTTCAAAATCTCACGCTCCTGCAGGAGCGAAGTATTTGGAAAAGGACTGATATATCTCTTTATCATTTTCTGATAAATTTTGGACCACCAAACACGAGAATCATTGCTTTTTCTGTTTTTTAGTTGTGGATTTTTATTTTTCTTCGGGTTTGTGGGACTATTTGGGCGTTTTGTGTTTATTTTTAGTTCTGATTAACCAACTTCGCCAGGCAGGTTTTGATAGTTTTTTACAATATTTTAATAGATATTTTTAAGGTATTTGAGAAGTAAGAGATTTTAACAAAGAGAAAGAGTCATAAGCATAACAATCGCAGGCACTATTTCCCCGAACCAGTTTGCACTGGCGGTGCACATATAGCGATTGAGAAATGGTAATATTTAGCCTTTGAACGCAAGGATGAGTGGAATTGCCTGCAAAAAGATTATCGCTGAGAGACATGCTTTTGAATTATCATCTCAGAGGTTTCAACACCCGCACTACTCATGCGCAGTAACGGTTCTGTGAACAAATCTGTGGGGTCGGTTTCCCCGTTAGCAACCTTAATAAACGGATTAACGCCAAATTCAAACAAACAATTTTTTTGGTATCCTCTCTTCTATAAATATAGTTGCTCTTATGGACTTTATCCAAATGAACGTGAAAACAATGGAATTTAGGAATTATTTAGGATTTGAGAGGCTTTCGCCTTTTTTTACGAATAGGTACTTTTAAGATAGAAGTAATTCGATATTCATTAAACAAAAAGCACGACTTATCACTAGCGTAAATCGAAGACAAATTCACCTACGCTCTGCATAATACAAAATCGCAAAATATTACGCTATAAAAACGCAAAATATTGTCCAATGATTATTTTGTAACTTCTGGTTTTGTCGGGACGATATGCGAGTTTTTGATCCCGATTTTCGCTAAAAAGCCGTTTTATTCATTGAAATTATTTTCATCTGAAGTACTGATTAAATCTTCAAGTTATATATTGCAAAGCTGCATTTGTGTCATATGAAACGTTTTTCCATTCATCGAATAGTTTAGGAGTTATCAGTGATTGGAAAATATTAAATCTATATACTTTATAGATTGTAAGTTCAAAAATCCAATTGAAATATCATGTTGGTTTTTTTCGAAACATGTGAAATTTATTGCGATTTAAAATGTTTATAGAGACATACTATCATCATACAGGTATACCTCGATAGTACGCACACCTTCGCTTCGTTTAGTGCACGTACTATCGAAACGTACGTACTATCGAATCACAAAAATAAATTTCAAAATATTACTTTTTATGTTTAATATTGCATGAAAATTGAATGAAAAAAATAAATAAAAATGCATAAAAATAAATTAATCCCCATATTAGTGATAAACTGTTCAATCACTGTGTACTTGGTTTTAGAAGAACGGTTTGCTACAACCAGAATGGTTTAAAATGGCATGTAAAAGTGTTTCCTCGGACTTATTCAGTTCCTTGACTACGTACGATTTATCTGAATTTTGCATAAAATATTCTGAATTTGTAATAAAAAACCGAAAGGAATAAGATGCCTCTGAATATCGTAGGATAATCGAGAGTTATTGATAAATTCTTTGAATTTGGTAGCATTTCCGCAAGCGCTTACCCATTCCATTCAAAACTTAGTATCTCCTAGAATGTAATGAATTCAGCACTCACAATTTAATTTGCATAATATTTGAAAATCAATTAGCAAAAATCGTGTTATCATTGCTCTAGATAGTATACCTTAAAAGTTACTAAAATCATTTTTGGTCTTCAGAAAAATATTTTTGAATTTTACCGGTCACTTCGAAGTTAGTAATACTTCTCTGATACTTGTGAGCAGAGTCTAAAATTCTCATACCTATTCAATGAACGACGAAATTCAGAGAATTCATCTTCGTTCTTTCTTTGCCTCTTTCGTCGCTAAATGTATGAAAAATAAAACAATAAAGGCGATGTCCCCTCCTCTCTCGATTCTACGAAAACGAGTAGCAGCAGCAGCGACTTTCGTTTTCCTATGACAATCCAAAATTTCAATTTCGTTTTGATGCATGCTCAGCAATTTGCGATTCTCATTCAATAAACGAAATTAATGCAATGTGCATCTAATAATGCAGCTTGGACATACTTAAAATGAGAAATATGCACACCGATCAGGCTTCCGTCTTACAATACCATCATTAGCTCGCAAATCTACAGAATCGAGCATCGACAAATAAATATCATTACTAGTGTATTCTCGTTTCGTCAGCAGTAAGCTCAATATCGAAGTTACCAATATCATTCTGAATCTCAAAGCGAAAACGAGCGTAGGGAGAGAATAATGAAAACGCTCTGCTATATGTTTGCTTTGTCGTAGCCCGTTGCCTCAATTTCGATTTCGCAAAGTGCTAGTGGTATGGAAAGAAGCTTCGTTCTTTCGTCAGTTTCGCCTGATTTTGGCAAATGAAAAAAACATTTTCCGACTCTGCTTGTGAGACACCGTACATAAAGCATGCAAAAGTTTTTGGTCAAACTTTCATAATTTTGTGAAGTTAACTGTGAGTTTTAGAAATTTACTTGAGGTTCGTTGTAATTTATTTGTTTGAAGTAATATTGCAAAGCTTGAAGACACCCCTTGATGTTCGAAATTTTTTCATAAATCCTTTAAATACCCTTGAAATTTCGTAAACTTTCCAGAAGTTCTAAAGATTTCGATCAAGATCATAATTTTTTTTGAAATTCGCAGAATTACCCCGAGTTTGGTAAAAGATGAGTGAATATCGTGAACACTCTGCTGTGTATGTAAAATGTTTGAGTGCATGAAAATTCTCTGAAGTTTGAAGTATTTTCCTAAATTTTATACAACCGGCGAATTGTCATCCTTAAAGCTCATTGAGATTCTCTGATGTTTGACAAAAAAAAAACTATGAATGATAGGAATATCGTACAAATTGTCTGTAGTTCTAAGGATTTCCTTGTAAGTTAGCAAGCTCCCAAAAATTTATAAGACATTCAAGATACTTGTAAGACGTCCCTAAAGCTCGTAGGATTCTTTTCATACTAGGTAGAATTTCATAATGCATTTATGGTTTACTTAAACTTTGGAATACTTTGCTGGAGTTTGCAGAACTACTCTGAGTAGCACAGAACCCTTGACATACCCTCTCTAAAGTATGCAGAAGTAACATGGAACTCGTGAAACTTCTATAAAATGTGTCGCATTTTGTTGAAGTTTACAAAATCAAACGAAAAAAAAAATGTTGGTAGGTGTACGTACTATCGAGGCGAAATGCACGTACTATCGAGGGTACATACTATCGAGGTATACTGTATACAGGATATTAAAATTTTAATTTTATTTTAAAATAAATTTTTGTTGGAATTACAGTTTCTGTTCAAAATCCGGGCCCCATCCAGAACTCCTGATCCGGGGGGAAACACATCGTTCCACCCCCTCACCGCCCTCTCGTTGGACCTGCCATACATTATACTGCGCAGTACCATATACCGAGCCTTTTCAAACATTTTACTTAGAAAGTCAGAATATACTTTATTATTTTCCCTTGACGGATAGTATTCAACCCAGTATCCCACTTTGGATTTTACGTTTTAGGCTCTAATGCGTGCGCTAAATTTCAAGCACCATGCTTTACGTGCACCATATTTGGCGCTTTCACGATAGTACAACAGTGGCATATGTCGCATCCTGTTCTATCTTTTTATGTTACGAAACTTACATTTCCAGCACTATTTTTCTTCTGCAAGTTACCCATCCTGCGAAAATTCTGAGCGGAACTAACCTTAGGATTGAAGGTGTTCCATTTACTGTCCATATACCTGAATTTAGGTAGGATTCGGATTACATATGGCGACATAAATCATACGCACATACGCTCTGCTACATGTTTCCAGCTGAATTTCATTCTTTCCATTGCATCCGGCTGTGCTATAAGTGAAACACCGTTTCGCCTTTTCCATTTTATTTCCCATCAGCTTCATTGCCAGCGCCCTTTTGGACCCGGGAGCTAAGATCAGAAACCAGTTTGTCATGAAGTTGCTCAAGCTTCTCAACGTACATATAGCTGTTACCTAAATTTGTCAGCAGCCATCTTACAGAGTTTATTGTGTACGGATAATGTTTGGATCTAGTGTAGGTGTGACGTTTGATGTTTCACGGGAAGAGTTTTCCGGCACAATATGTTATCAAAATGCTAATTCGTGGCCTTTTTTGCTATGTGTCCCGCAGGCAGTCTGCAGTGGAAGCGCCACTCTTCTGTCTGTTGTTGGTCTACAGTCGGGGCTTTGTGGCATTGTAGGAATGTATGCTTCCGATGCTGTCAAGTAAATATTTGAAGGTGTAAAATTGGGATTGTCTCATGATCGGAAAGAGCTGGCAGTGTGACTAACTTCAGTGGGTTGTCTTAGGATTTCACTATGAAAATGAAATATTTCAAAAATACCGTTTGTCCGAATGCTATATAAATATTAAAGTAAAATTCACTTTGATATAAATGTTTAATATTTTTATAACTCCTTTAAGACCACTGTTCTGTACAATGCTTATCAGTTGTTAAAATGTAATTGGATCTTATCCGAAATTCCCGCCACTTCAAACCATCTTCCGGAGTATATAGCAGAATGGTGACTGAGTTAACGTACAGAAATCAGAATGGAAAATCACCGCTTAACACTCGGAATACCAAGGGGGTAAAAAAAATGGGAACGCTTACTTTGACCGGTCATATCTCAACCGTTACATAATCGATTTTAAATCTGTCTTCACCAATAGAAAGATATGTCTTTTGAGAATACGTCAAATTAAAAAATAGAATAATAGAGTTGTCTACCGTAAGTTACAGTAAAAAGAGTATGACAAAGTCAGTGAGAAAAAAAATGGGAACGCTTCTTTGACTTGCCATATCTTAGCTGTTTGCTCACCAATTTTAATTCTTTCTTCACCATTGGATAGGTAAATCTTTTATAAAAACAGTGAACAAAGAATGATGGAAAACAAATTTGTGTATCTGAAGTAATTGTAAAAACAGTAATTGAGAGTCAGTACAGACGAAATGACTTTTTCTGTTCAAACAATCGTATCACGACCGTTTGTCAACCAATTTCAATTTTCCTTACACCAATGCAATCCTTAGAGCTTCTAGACTTGTAATATATGCAATAAATAGTAGATTTTCAAAAATTACTATACTTTTTCGAGTTTTTAGGAGATAGGATTTTTACAATGTACGTGGCATACGGTTCATTGAAATTCTTTGCGACTTGTTAGTTTTACGGTTTAAAAATTACCTGTTTACTCAATAGTTCTACATATTATACATGGATATTATTATATCAAAATGTTTGCACGGACGTGGAGAAACACATTATTGTATGTAAGTTACTAAATAATAGAGTGTGTTAGGACGATTCAGTAAATACGAAGAAGTTCAGAATTTTAAAATATTCGTCATATAACTTTAAATTTGAAGCGATGACCTATACATTTTAATACACCAGTCGATTGTAATTGATGGCGGCTACAATTTCTGAAAAAACACATTTTTATATTTTCTCAAAAAATAGCCAAAAGTACGTAGAAGTACAGAAATTTCATTTAGTTGGCAAAAAACGTCGAATTCAAAGCGATGGCCTATACCTTTTTATATACCAATCGATTATAATTGATTTTGGTTACAATTTCTGGAAGAACAATTTGTATATTTTCTCAAAAAAATAGACTAAAGTACGTAGAACTACAGTAATTTCATTTAGTTGACAAATAGCTTCAAGTATTCAAAGCTATCACCTATTTCATTTATACACCAATCGATTGTAATTGATTTTGGCTACAATTTCTTAAAGAACAAATTTTTATATATTCTCAAAAAATAGCCAAAAATACGTACAAGTACAGAAATTTCATTTATTGGGCAAATAACGACGAATTCTAAGGGATGATTTATACTTTTTTATACACGAATCGATTGTAATTGATGGCGGCTACAATTTTTGAAAGAACACATTTTTATATTTTCTCAAAAAATAGACAAAATGCGAAGAAGTACGGAAATTTGATGTAGTTGGCAAATAAGGTCACATTCAAAGTGATGGCCTACACTTTTATATATATAACAATCGATTGTAATTGATTTCGGCTACAATTGTTGCAAGATAAACTTTTCATATTTTCCCAAAAAAACGACAAAAATACGTAGAAGTACAGAAATTTCGTCTGATTGGCACACAACTACAAATTTCCGTACTTGTACGTATTTTTGGCTAATTTTTGAGAAAATATAAACAACTGTTCTATCAGAAATTGTAGCCGCCATCAATTACAATAGATTGGTGTATAAATAGTGTAGGTCATCCCTTTTAATTTGCAGTTATTTGTCAATCAAACGAAATTTCTGTAGTTCTACGTATTTTTGTCGTTTTTTTTAAGAAAATATAAAAAGTTTATCTTGCAACAATTGTAGCCGAAATCAATTACAATCGATTGGTATATATAAAAGTGTAGTCATCACTTTGAATTTGACCATACTTGCCAACTAAATCAAATTTCCGTACTTCTACGTATTTTGTCTATTTTTTGAGAAAATATAAAAATGTGTTCTTTCAGAAATTGTAGCCACCATTAATTACAATCGATTGGTGTATAAAAAAGTATAAATCATCCCTTAAAATTCGACGTTATTTACCCACTATATGAAATTTCTGTGCTTATACGTAGTTTTGGCTATTTTTTAGAAAATGTGTTCTTTAAGAAATTGTAGCCAAAATCAATTACAATCGATTGGTATATAAAAAGGTATAGGCCATCACTTTGAACTCGACGTTATTTGCCAACTAAATGGAATTTCTGTACTTCTACGTACTTTTGGCTATTTTTTGAGAAAATATAAAAATGTGTTTTTTTCAGAAATTGTAGCCGCCATCAATTACAATCGACTGGTGTATTAAAATGTATAGGTCATCGCTTCAAATTTAAAGTTATATGACGAATATTTCAAAATTCTGAACTTCTTCGTATTTACTGAATCGTCCTAACACACTCTATTATTTAGTAACTTACATACAATAATGTGTTTCTCCACGTCCGTGCAATCATTTTGATATAATAATATCCATGTATAATATGTAGAACTATTGAGTAAACAGGTAATTTTCAAACCGTAAAACTAACAAGTCGCAAAGAATTTCAATCAACCGTATGCCACGTACATTGTAAAAATCCTATCTCCTAAAAACTCGAAAAAGTATAGTATTTTTTGAAAATCTACTATTTATTGCATATATTACAAGTCTAGAAACTCTAAGGATTGCATTGGTGTAAGGAAAATTGAAATTGGTTAACAAACGGTCGTGATACGATTGTTTGAACAGAAAAACTCATTTCGTCTATACTGACTCTCAATTACTGTTTTTACAATTACTTCAGATACACAAATTTGTTTTCCATCATTCTTTGTTCACTGTTTTTATAAAAGATTTACCTATCCAATGGTGAAGAACGAATTAAAATTGGTGAGCAAACAGCTAAGATATGGCAAGTCAAAGAAGCGTTCCCATTTTTTTTCTCACTGACTTTGTTATACTCTTTTTACTGTAACTTACGGTAGACAACTCTATTCTTCTGTTTTTTAATTTGACGTATTCACAAAAGACATATCTTTCTATTGGTGAAGACAGATTTAAAATCGATTATGTAACGGCTGAGATATGACCGGTCAAAGTAAGCGTTCCCATTTTTTTAGACCCCCTTGGTAGTCCGCGTAACTTTTTACCCCCTTGGTATTCCGAGTGTTAATATTCTATCGTGACTGTGCGACTGGAAAGTTTTCCCCATTTCTACGCAATTCTATTTAACTTGTCTCCTTCGCAAAGGTAAGCACAATTGACAGACATTCCGTGCTGAAAATCGTTTATTTATTGACTTTTACTGCCAGATCCGGTGCTTGAAAACGTTTCCCAAAAATGATTTGCAGCGAGCAGCTAAGCGATAGCCGGTGGGGATTATTCTCTTCCTTCAATATGGTACGGGGAAAACTTTCCGAGTTCAGAAGGTTCTTCCATCGCAATGGCGAAGAGTACGTCATTGCTCAGCGCTGTTCAGATCTTGGATGAGAGTATATTAAATTTTATTGCTGCTAAATTATGAATACTATTCATTACAGTTATAGTGCTTTCGTGGATCCGGTCTTCTAATCTAAACAGTGCTGTCAGCACGAAACAGATATCGAGGTGAACGAGACGTTTAATATTAATACCAGGAACGCCAATTCAATCAGGGAATTGCAATCGAACAGTTGTATAGAGATATGTTATAATCGTATGGATTACATTCTTACAGTCACAGTGTTGCTAGACGTTGTAACAAGATGTTACTGAATAATCAAATGTATTCGGGAAAAGATATGAAAAATGGTATAAATGAATTTTAAAATTAATAAATGATTGTTAATTCGAAATATCTTAGCATCCGATAAAAATACTAGCAACACTGGGTTCGATTCGAGATTTTCTTTTTTTCTCAGCTCACATAAAACGACCGACGAAAAAACTGAATAGTGGAAATACTCATCACTAATCAAATAGCGTATAGTCCAACGAACTAAGTCCGTTGTGACATTCATGCAGCAGAGCACCCACACAGAGTGTCCATCCGATCGATCGAATCGCCAGGGAAGGATTACAGTGATGAAAATGCTAGTCTCCATTTGCTGGCTCGGAGGCCATCGCTCGGACGAATCCGTCTTATGATCTCGCCGTGTAGGAATTTATTAATGGGATTTTTTTGCGAACCATGCTGAATAATTGATAGACGGGAATATTAAAAAAAACGAGAACTCTTTCGTTCTGTGGGAACCGAACGAGGCGGACCGGTTGGTCGGATCGGTTAGGTTTCTCTGTTAGTACGGTGAACGATGTGAAATTACTTTTCTATACTTCGTTTAATGTCGTTTTATGTTCGACGCTGGATAGTGGCGTATCAAGGATGCTACCGAACACCTACTGAGCAGTGTGAAACAGTGAGTTACAAGGATGGTCGTTCATTTTCCTATTTTACTTTGTGTGTTGATATTCTATAACTCCTGAATGCCTTCATGACTGCTAAGTTTTTCAATACATTGCACTTCACTTTTACTAATATTTTATTTATATGAATTTCATCGTTTGAATGTGAAAATGAATAGCTAAAAATTGCTTCCTAGTGCCATTAGTCTACCAAAATATATGCTTTATTTTTTTAACCATAAATAAATGGAACTCTTTAACGCTTATTTCCCTATCTGAAGGCGAGAATAATATATTACAATGATATCAGATGACAGGAAAAAATTAATTTTGAGTTTACAAAAAGTAATTCATGGTGCTTTATCTTAGTCTTTGGTTCGTTTCCTCGAAACAAGTGAAACGTATTCGATATCTTTTTTTTGGCTAAATTATAGTTTCGATAATCTTCAGCACCCGACATACAACCCTTCCATCAGAGTTTCTATAGATTTACAGTACGTTTTGTGTACTTTATCACAGCAACGAACAAAGTATTGTTCATCCATGCAGTAAAATAAAATTTTATGATAGTATTCATTACACAGAGAATTCTTTACACATATCAAGGACAACTCTTACGTGCCAGTTCTGTGAACAGGCAGCACATTACGAACTATCCTTCTCAGAAACCACTCAGGAAATCTCATCTAAGGGGCGGAAATTCATTGCACCTGTTCAGGTAATATTGACAACTGCAAAAGCTGCGTCAAGTACTCCAAAATCAATAGCCAGTACCATTAGCAAGGAAGCTCACACTCGCAAGTGTCCGGCCATTAGGCCGAAGTTCACTAGGCCAAAGATCTTTCGGTCGAATAGACATTAGACCGAATGGACAGTGGACCGAATACATATTGCGTCGAATGGGCCGAAGGCAAAAAAGTCGTATACTTAACGGTTTCGTGACTTTTTCTATACGTAAACGGTTTTGTGGGGTACATTCGTACGCCAGAGCTAAAACCGCTTTAATATTCCTAGTTTTTATTGAATTTATAATTAAATTGGATAGTTTTATTCAAAAATAAGCCAAGCAAAGCAGCCTTTTCAAAAATATTCGTGATGTGTATATTTTATTATGCAATATTTCATTTTTTATAGAACAGGTCTTTAAAATACGTCAAAATTCCCTTTTTTCCTTAATATTGCTATAACTTTGTAAGTTTCTCGCCGATTTTGACAATCTATACGGCGTTGTAAAGATTATTAAATTGCCTTTTGAACAAATAGTAAATAATTAAAAAACCGACAAAAAGGTGTATTGATTCCGATGCTTGTTTGAACAACAAACGCCAATACAAACAATAAATATACAGCAAGATGCAGTAGCGAAGTTAAAACAGGAAGGCGCCGAAGACACAGGCCAGTGCTTTGTACGCTCCAGAGCCTAGGCTACAAAAAATGAGGAATTGAGTGGTGCGTAGTACATATTATATACAAATCATATACACGAATGTGTTTTGTCTCTTTTGTCCTCAAAACCAAAGAGTATGATAACGATCCAAGCGCCTTTTCTAGTTACTTTGCTCTAGTAGCTTTATTATATCAAATAACAGATTCTATTGTTCAGAAATATTGAAACCTATACAATTTCAAGCAAGTTTCTCGCTTACTATGTATCGTATTTTGCTTATAAAAGAAAAGATATAATAAATTTTCCGATTTATATACACATGACAAAACACTAACGTAAACGGTTTTGTGGGGTACATTTGTACCCCAGACAAACTTTAAGCGGGCACTGTTAGGTTGGTCAAGTGAAACAAATAGGTTGCACCTACTTTAACAAAAGTTTAATAATCAAATTGATTTATGATAAAGTTTGCTTGCAGTTAAAATAAACCATAACGGAATAACAGAGAATGCAAATAGCTCTGGGGTACAAATGTACCCCACAAAACCGTTCTAGGGTTAACAGAAAGGGGTAAAGAAGTCGAACCTTATCCTGCTTGTGGTTTTCTCGGTTATTATTTGCTTTTCTTGCTTCTCAATTATTTGCTTATGTCCTTGATTTTATCACGAGCTGTTCTTTCGAATTATATATAATTATATTTTACTAGAAATCGGTTGACTCTTAGGGACCATCCATAAATGACATAGCATTATATGGGGGAGGGGGAGTTTTGTATTTCGTAGTGATGTGTGACGACAGGGGGGTAGGGGGTCATGTCATGCTACGTAGCTTTTTTGAAGGGGAATAACTAACATCGTTTTTTTAATTTACTGGGACAAGGGGGGAGAGTTACCGTCAAGCTACGTAATTACTTTGAGGTTTGTCACGAAATGCTACGATGGGGAGGGGGTGTGAAAAATCTCTCAAAAAATGCTACGTCATTTATGGATGTTCCCTTAGTGTGTTCAAATGTTCAGTAATTTCTTTCACACGCAAAAAAAATCGAAAATACTTTTCGATTGAGCACAACTCCGGGCAGCTGTGGATGAAATCCACTTTTTTGTCACGGTATCACTGTTTCAACTAGCGGGTGTACTGACGGCTTACCAAATCTGTGCTGTTTCCCTGGTCCTTCGAGAGTCTAAATGAAAGGTATGTATTTTAAAGTGCTTGCCAAATCGTGAGTTTGTGAGCGAATTTATTGACGAAAACCAACTTGAATTTGCTGGGGACATCACTTCGTTCTGTAACCAGATAAAAGAATTCCCGGGGCTACTGCCATAACTTTTAACTTTTTCGTGATATTTCAAGTTGGCCATTTCGGATCTTCGACGTGATTGTGCAGGATCTTTTTGCCTTTCTCATATAGAAAGGTTATGCAATCACTCTGAAAAACGTCAACCTAATCCCGGCCCGGAGGGCCGAGTGTCATATCCCATTCGACTCAGTTCGTCGAGATCGGAAAAAGTCTGTATGTGTGTGTGTATGTGTGTATGTATGTGTGTGTATGTGTGTGTATGTGTGTGTGTATGTGTGTGTGTATGTATGTGCGTATGTGTCAAATAATGTCACTCATTTTTCTCAGAGATGGCTGGACCGATTTGCCCAAACTTAGTCTCAAATGAAAGGTGCAACCTTCCCATCGGCTGCTATTGAATTTTGGATCGATCGGAATTCTGGTTCCGGAATTACGGGTTTCAGAGTGCGGCCACACAGAAATTTCTCATAAAAACTATAGGAAAAATTAAAAATAGAATTTTTATTTTTGATGCTAAATGTATTCAAGGTGCATAAAACGTCGAGATTTGATGCAAACACGAAAAAAAATTGACAAAGATTCACTTTTTTGGATTTTGCACATTTTTGCCTTTCTCATATAGAAAGGTTATGCAATCACTCTGAAAAACGTCAACCTAATCCCGGCCAATTTTTTTTTCGACTCGCATAAGGTTTCTGGATTTTAACAGGGGCGTAGTTGATGGTTTACGGAGAGGGGTTACACCCCCCTCTACTGTTCACTCCCCTCCTTTAAAAATCTCCTTAAATCACCCCTCAGACCACCACCTCATACCCCTCCCTTTCAACCCCATTATCTTTAAACCACCACTATATTACAAAGCATACCAATTTAAGCTGGGGAGTCGTTCGTTCATGGGACTTTCGCCCTCCTCACATACCCATCCCCGCATGACAAAATGAGTTAGCAAGCAGATAACATTGATCTAATGCTGATTAGGCTAATGGAGTATGATATTTTTTTGTTTCAAGTGTTTCACCGTCGACACGTAGCTCATCAAGTTCGTGGCTGGCATGCCATTGTGTATAAGTGCAAAGTGTACTAAGAATCTAATGGACATTTCCACAATTATGTTGAACATAAAAAGCCTCCGTGCCATAGTTTAGAGAAATGAGAAAGGCACAATTGCACCGCTAGGTGGATTGAAACATGTTTTTTTGCCTTTCTCATATAAAGAAAGGCTATGCAATCACTGTAAAAATCGACTTTTTAACCGAGGCCCGGAGAGCCGAGTGTCATACACCATTCGATTCAGTTCGTCGAGATCGGCAAATGTCTGTGTGTGTGTATGTATGTGTGTGTGTGTGTGTGTATGTGTGTGTGTATGTGTGTGTGTCATTTAAACTCACACAATTTTCTCAGAGATGGCTGAACCGATTTTCGCAAACTTAGTTTCATCTGAAAGGTATAACGCTCCCATAAGCTGCTATTGAATTTTTAGTTGATCCGACTTCCGGTTCCGGAGTTACGGGTTGAAGAGTGCGGTCACACAGCAAATTCCCATATAAACTGGTACCACCATGATGTTCAAATGATGTAAAACATATTAAAATTGATGTAACATTACTCTAGTTTGCGGGTCTGGATCACTAATGATCAATCAAAGCAACTTTGACCACATTGGCCACCTATGACGGTTCATGACGCCCCCGGGGAACCCGCCAAGTTCCTAAGCTAATATCACACCCATTCCCCAACGAATTCTTTACCGATTTTTACAAACTTGATTTCAAATGAAAGATACAGTAATGCCATTGACTGCTGCTGAATTTCATTCTGTTCTGACTCTTGCTTCCGGAGTTACAGGGGTGTTAGTAAGGATACACTGGAATTTCCCATATAAATCGGTACAATCGTAATACCTCAGAGGCTAAAAACTATTGAAATGGTCACCAAATTACTTCTAATCGCAGATCTAGAGCACTGATTGCCAATCAAACATTCTTTGAATATATTGTCCATTATCGACGATTCCGGAAGTCCGGAATTCCGGGCATATTCCACAATTAAAGTCACATCGGTTCTTCGGTGATGACTGAACCGATTTGCTCAAACCAAGTCTCAAATGGAAGGCAAAATATGCAGTTGAGTATTACGTCGCCGCCCCTCCTACCCCCGCCTTGCCCTTACACCTCCCTCCTTCATCACTCCCCTCCCCTTGGACCACCCTCACGCCCGCATTTCCTTCATCCACCCCGTATACCGAAATAAGATGAAGGATTTCTGACGCATCCTCCACTCTCACTCTACTAACCCCCCATTCCCTCCACTTTCAAACCCATTCCACCAACATTTCAAAATATAATTACATGAAGATAACATTGAACTCATGCTGATTAAGGTAATTAAATACTATTCTTTTGCCTTTCTCATATAGAAAGGTTATGCAATTGCTCCAAAAACCGACTTTCTAACCGAGGCTCGGAGGGCCAAGTCTCATATAACATTCGACTCAGTTCGCCGAGATCACAAAATATGTGTGTATGTATGTGTGTATGTATGCATGTTTGTATGTATGTATGTATGTATGTAAAAATGTATGTATGTATGTATGTATGTATGTGTGTATGTACGGATTTGTTAACAAAATGTCCACATCGGTTTCTCGGAGATGGCTGAACCGATTTTTACAAACTAAGATTCAAATGAAAGGTATAAAATTCCCATAGGTTGCTATTGAATTTCATTTTCAACCGACATCTTTTTACGGATTACGAGTTGAAGAGTATGGATACAAAACAAAATTTGTTGATTTGTCCACATCGGTTTCTCGAAATTTTCTGAACCGATTTGGCAAACTTGAATTTAAATGAAAGGTCCATCAGCTGCTGTTGAATTTTGTGTGGATCCGAGTTCTGGTTCCTGAATTACAGGGTGATACGTACGATCACGCAGCAAATCCCGATTCTAACGAATTCTGCGATGAATGTAAAAAGGTGAATTATTTTTCCAAAATGTTAACACAACTGTTGAATTTGTAGATCTAGGTCACCAACAGTCATTCAAAGTCTCTTTGGCCACTCTGGCCACCATCGACGGATCCGGAAGCATCCAAATTCAGAAAAACGGTTATATTGGTTTCTCGAAAATGGCCAGACCGATTTGATCAACTTAGTCTCAAATGAAAGGCGTCCCCGGAAACTGATATTAAATTCCATCTCCATCCGACTTCTGGCTCCGGAGTTACGGGTTGTGGAGTGCGATCACATAGAAAACTCCGATTCAAACCGATACCGCGATGAATGCAAAAAGGTGCTCTTATATATACTTACCAAGTGTAATAAGAATGAAAGACATTTCCATAATGTTATATTGTACGAACCAGCTATTAAATCATAGTTTGGAGAAATGAGAAAGGCACAATTGCACCGCTAGGTGGATTAAAATAGGTTTTTTGTTTATCAGTTAGCACAAATTTTTAATCCTTAACGTATCGGAACGAAACTTTCACCACACATACTTTCCAAACAAATCGCTGTCAAAACATTTCAAATCCGACTACTAAAGACTCTCTTACAGAATAAATAAAGTGTTCAAAGTTTAAATGAAGTAGACTTTATACGGGCATCTTGGTATTATCATTGTCATATCCAACATCGTATCGCTGTAGGATGATTGGGAGATTAAATGAAGTCATTCGCGATTATTTTTGCCTTGCTCGTATGTAACAATTCATGTTGCTATATGTAAAAAAAAAATTAAAATCGGTCTTGAAACCAATCGTCCGTCATGTAAATAATGTTTGTAAAAAAACCCTATCGCTGAGTAGCAAAACTATAATTAGTCCAACAGACCTTAACCGTCTATAAACATATATAAATTTAGGCGTATACCAACCCACTCACTCCAACTGATACAAGATTAATTAAAAGCGGATACACCTTCCTAGCCAATCAAAATTCAGTATCCTAATTAGAATAAAACAATAGCTTGAACCGGAAACAATTTTGTAGCCAATCAGATCGTACATCAAACAATTCTGTACTGGGCTGAAGGCGCAGTACAGTTTGAGATTCCATTTCTCGATCAATTTGGTGGAGACCGTACTAGGTCGAGAGGTTTATAGAAGCGCGAGTAGTAACTTTAAAAAAAGCTGTGAGTTAATTAATTTTTAAATAGATCAAAGAAATTCTCTAATCGGTTTTCCAAATAGTGCTTAGAGTTTTGATGCGCGTTCGTGACTTGGATTGTGATAGTTTTGAACTAGAATTGGTCTGAATTAAGGTAAGCTTTATTATTCCAAAATTTTGTGAGTGCAACTTAGAATAAGAATACACGTTGAACAGGTCCGTTAACCCATTCAACGTGGGTGTTTGGTCTGGGGACCAGTGACACACGGGCGTAGCTGGAAGGCAAGCAGCTAGTTCTCCGCCAAATTTCATCCGGGAACGCAACCATCCCGTCAATATTCGTCCGGGAAAACACGAATCCCGCCTACCGGCTATCGCTACATCGGCCGAGCTGTGCGGCCTTCCAGTCCTTCCGCCCTCCGTGGTCCATGCGGTCACAGTCACACCGCCAGAATCGTTCCGGATCGTCATCCTTCAAACCGTCGCATCCGTCGTTGGAACACCGTCGTGACTGGCCAGCGATACCAAGTAAGACCGTTCCTTTTGTACTCACTAACCAGAGCTCTGGGGGGAAGAAACCAACCACTGTAAATAATGTTAAAAGCCAATGTAAATATAAAAGGCTAGATTAGATGCGATAATTTTGCGATCTTTAGTTTAGTTTTAATTTTGGTTCAGAATTACGGTTTCGGATTAAATCTCTCTACAATTTTGATTTTTTGGTATTATTATTATTTGGGAAACGTTTTAGAGAACTAGTTCGGTGTAGGGCAAAATCGGGGGACGACCTCGTTAAAACATCTGGAATTGTGCGTCGTAATGCTTGAGCGACGGGGCGTCTCCATTGAACAGATCGTTTGCTTCGCGTTTTTCGAGCAGTTGGCTTGCTGATTCAAGACTCGAACCAGTTCCCGATTTCGAAGCTTTTGGGTGATTGGGAGTGAAGTGCAGTTTGGGTGAGAATTGGGATACGTTTTACCCGCCCTAATTTAAGAGTCTTTGGCCGGACACGAACTGACCAGTGGCCTCTCTCGAGAGAGAGTGGCGCTTAAGTCACTGGTTTAAAGTAACCATCTCCCTGAAAACTCTTTTGCTGCCCTTTCCATAGTTAGCTCTCGAAGGAAGATAAAAAGTTACACGTATAGAAAGGTTATGCAATCACTCTGAAAATCGTCAACCTAATCCCGGCCTGGAGGGCCGAGTGTCATATGCCATTCGATTCAGTTCGTCGAGATCGGAAAACGTCTGTTAGTGTATGTGTGTATGTATGTATGTGGAAAAAATGTCACCTCTGTTTCTCAAAGATGATTGGACTGATTTGCACAAGCTTAGTCTCAAATGAGAGGTATAACCTTCCCTTCGGTTGCTTTTGAATTTTTTATTGATTGAACTTTCGGTTCCGGAGTTGCGGGTTGAAGAGTGCGACCACACAGCAAATTTCCATATAAACTGAACTGAAAAATACTAAAAGGGGGGGGGGGGGGGGGGGTAGTAAAGGAAAATTTCAAAATCGAATTGGTATTTTTGATGCCAAATGACTTTAAAATGCATGAAATGTCGTGATTTTATGTAATCTCGAAAAACAATTTTTTGACGAAAATTTACTTTTTTGGACTCCAAACTCCGTGTACAACTGAATGCGAGAAATATAATTATCACATCACATAAAAACAGCAGCACACGGCTTGCAAATAATGATGGTGATGATGATGGTAATGATAATCATGCTGACAGGGGACTTAATGAAAAGCGATATCATAATAATAATAATAATAATGATCATTATTGCGCAGTTCCATTCTCGTCTACAGCCTAGCCATTTTTGCCTTTCTCATATAGATTCAATCACTTAGAAAATCGTCAACCTAATAACCTAATCCTATTTTTTTACTTATATAAGTATTCTGTATTTTAACAGGGGTGTATCTAGGGGCAAGCGGTAAGAGGTAGGCCGTCTCCTCTACATTACACACCACCCTTCGCGAAACCTTCTCCCTCCCCTGCAGTCCCTCCTCCCATCAAGCAACCTCCTCTCAAAGCCTCTCAACAGATCCTCCTCGAACAATACCCTCATGCACCCTCTCCATACCCACCCCTCTCTCATCACAACCACCTCATTGAGCTAATGCTAATTGAGCTAATTAAATATTGTACCGACCCCTTAGACCATGCTCCTGAATCCGCTGATAGTTTCAAGTGTTTCAGCGTCAAAACATTGCATGTTAAGTTCGTGGCTGTCGCTCCATTGGATGTATGTGCAAATCGAACTGAATATGTTATATACATTTCCACTATTGTATTGGTCGGTAAAGGTTAGGTAATGGGTAAGACAGAGCCTCTTCCCAGCAACTCCTATTCCTACCTCCCTGTGGTACTGGCCGGGAACTACGAGCAACCTTAGGGAAGATCGGGTAATCAACCCCGGTGGGAACTTTGGTCGTAGGCTGACAGGAAAGGGGGGTTTGCTGCTGCAAGCCTGAGCGTCTGATCTACAGAAGGAACGGCTCAAAACAGTGTCTGTTCCCCATGTTTGGGGAGGCTGAACATCGTCCGAGTGCCAGTGAAGGACTCTAAGCTCAACTGTGCACTATGGTCCTCCGGAAAGTTAGGGGGTTGGTGTCAGACCCTGCGAGCCAGCCGCACAAAACCAATCCCAGCGAAAAGTTAACAAGATAAGAATGCGAACCAATTCCAATGGCGACGACCACTGCGACGCAAAGGGACTAGCGATTGGAAGCTCGGAACGTAGAACTGCAGATCTCTCAACTCCATCGGGAGCACCCGCGTACTCGCCGATGTTCTCAAGGACCGCGGGTTCGGAATCGTAGCGCTGCAGGAGGTGTGTTGGACAGGATCCATGGTGCGAACGTTTAGAGGTAATCATACCATCTACCAGAGCTGCGGCAACACACGAGCTAGGAACAGCTTTTATTGTGATGGGCGATATTGCCGATCGACGAAAGAATGTGCAGGTTGAGGATCAAGGGCCGTTTCTTCAACATCAGCATAATAAACGTGCACAGCCCTCACTCCGGAAGCACAGATGATGAAAAAGACGGTTTTTACGCGCAGCTCAAACGAGAATACGACCGCTGCCCAAGCCACGATGTCAAGATCATCATTGGGGATTTAAACGCTCAGGCCAGGAGGAGGAATTCAGACCGACGTTTGGAAAGTTCAGCACTCACCAGCTGACGAATGAGAACATGGCCATTCGTAGCACCTTCTTCCAGCACAGCCTCACTTATCGTTACACCTTGAGATCACAGTTACAGACGGAATCGCAAATCGACCACGTCCTGATCGATGGACAGCAATTCTCCGACATTATCAACGTCAGAACCTATCGTGGCGCTAACATCGACTCTGACTACTACCTGGTGATGGTTAAATTGCGCCCAAAACTATCCGTCATTAATCATGTACGGTACCGACGGCCACCTCGGTACGATCTGGAGCGACTAAAGCAACCAGATGTCGCCACTGCATACGGGCAGCACCTCGTGGCAGCGTTGCCGGACGAGGGAGAGCTCGACGTGGCCCCTCTAGAGGACTGCCGGAGAACAGTAAAAGCAGCCATCAACAACGTAGCTGAGGACATTGTCGGGTACGAGGAATGGAGACGACGGAACGATTGGTTCGACGAGGAGTGCAGAGCGGTTTTGGAGGAGAAGAATGCAACGCGAGCGGTTATGCTGCAGCATGGAACCCGACGATACAAACAGAAGCGGAAGCAGCAGACACGCCTCTTACGGGAGAAAAAACGCCGCCTGGAAGAAGCGGAGTGCGACGAAATGGAACTGCTGTGCCGTTCTCAAGATACACGGAAGTTCTACCAGAAGCTCAACGCATCCCGCAAAGACTTCGTGCCGCAACCCGAGCCAATACTCATGGGTTCAAACAGCACATAGCCCCTTGAAAAGACCTTAAACATGGTCCGTGACAAAATTCACAACCATAAAGACACCATAAAATGATCTCAATAACCCATAAATACACCAACATATGGTATTTGGTATGGGATCTACCAGACCATGGTGATGGTATTTTCATGGTTTGAACCCATTTCAAACACCCATCTCAAACCCCATGACCATAGGGATATTATGGGCTTTTCGTTTGCTCGGGAAGCCGAACTATGTAGGGATAAGGACGGGAGCCTGCTGACGGACTACCGTGAGGTGATCGAAAGATGGAAGCAACACTTCGACGAGCACCTGAACGGCGAGGAGAAAGTAGGTACAGATGACCAAGGCAACGGAGGATTTGACTACGTCAGTGCAGTTGAGGACGGGAATGAACCAATTCCCACGTTGAGGGAAGTTAAGGATGCCATCCAACAGCTCAAGAACAACAAAGTAGCTGGCAAAGATGGTATCGCAGCAGAACTCATCAAGTTGGGCCCGGAAAAGTTGGCCACTTGTCTGCACCGGTTAGTAGTCAGTATCTGGGTAACCGAACAGCTACCGGAGGAGTGGAAATAAGGGGTGATCTGCCCCATTTACAAGGAGTGTGAGAACTTCCGTGCGATCACCATTTTGAATGCCGCCTACAAAGTGCCATCCCAGATCATCTTCCGTCGTCTAGCACCTAAAGTAAATGAGTTCGTGGGAAGTTATCAAGCCAGCTTCATCGATGGCCGGTCGACAACGGATCAGATCTTCACCGTACGGCAAATCCTCCAGAAATGCCGTGAATACCAGGTCCCAACGCATCACATGTTCATGGACTTCAAGGCGGCATACGACAGTATCGACCGCGTAGAGCTATGAAAAATCATGGACATAAACAGCTTTCTCGGGAAGCTGACTCGACTGATCAAAGCAAAGATGGACGGTGTACAAAACAGCGTAAGGATTTCGGATGAACTTTTCAGCCCATTCGAATCTCGACGGGGACTGAGACAAGGTGATGGACTCTCGTGGCTACTATTCAACATCGCTCTGGAAGGTGTGATGCGACGAGCCGGGCTCAACAGCCGGGGCACGATCTTCACGAAATCCGTCAAATTTGTATGCTTCGCGGACGACATGGACATCATCGTTCGAACATCTGGAACGGTGGCAGACCTGTACACCCGCCTGAAACGCGTAGCAGCAAACGTCGGACTGGTGGTAAAAGCGTCCAAAACAAAGTATATGCTGGTAGGCGGAACCGAAAACGACAGGATCCGGCTAGGAAACAGCGTTACGATCGACGGGGATACCTTCGAGGTGGTGGCGGATTTTGTCTACCTAGGATCCTTATTAACGGCTGACAAAAACGTGAGCCACGAAATCCAAAGACGCATCATCAGCGGAAGTCGGGCTCCAGAAGAAACTGCGGTCAAAAAAGATTCACCCCCGCACCAAATGCACCATGTACAGAACGCTTATTAGATCGGTGGTTCTCTCCGGGCACAAGACTTGGACCATGTACGAGGAGGACCTGCAAGCGCTAGGAGTTTTCGAGCGACGGGTGCTAAGGACGATCTGCAGCGGTGTGCAGGAGAACGGTGTGTTTTTTTTTTGTTTTTTTTTACAATGGAGAAGACCTTTTCGTCCTATCACCTGATTCACTCTCAATCGTGCCACTCTATTGTACCTTTGCCACTCCTCCTGGCATCCCATGTGGGACATTTTTCTTAGGCCCCACTTCTGACATACCATGCGAGGCTGACTTGTGTGCTCACCTTTTTCATTCCTTGCTAGGCTGACTTTTGTGCTAGCCTCTACCATACCATGTGAGGCTGACTTTTGTGCTTACCCTTAACATGCCGTGTGAGACTGACTTGGATGCTCACCCTTTCACTCCTCTGCCACGCCATGCGGTATCGATAGCTAAGTCCCAACATACTACGCTACGACCCTCCCATCTTGGCATGAGGCAGTCCACTTATACGCCTATACACTCACTCTCCTGTCTTGCTTCGGGGTGGCTGGGTTTACCCCTTACGCGGTTGCCAGTCGCTGCGCCAATCCTGCCTCGGCATGAACAGACCATTCACTCCCATTTTTGCGCTTGGCCTTTTTCGCTCCAGCTAACCAATCACTAGTTAGCCGTGCCCGTCGTCTGTTGCTCGGTTCGCCAGATTATCTGTAGTCTACTGGTAATCTGGATGGTAGCAGCCGAGACTGCGTTCCACTTCTCCACCGTTTGACACATCCGCTGAATAAGGGTATCAGGGGTTGTGTCCCAGCCACAGACGTCAAGCATTGCTCTTCTTTCGACGTCGAACCGATGACATACGAACAGTATGTGTTCGGCAGTTTCGTCTACACCTGGGCAGTCCGGGCAGACTGGGAGCTCCGCGTGCCCGAACCTGTGGAGGTACTGTCGGAAACAGCCATGGCCTGACAGGAATTGTGTCAGGTGGAAGTGAACTTCCCCATGGGGTCTTCCCACCCAGCTCGATATGCTAGGTATCAGCCGGTGGGTCCACCTACTTTTCGAGGAGTTGTCCCACTCACGCTGCCATCTGGCGACCGAGGTCACCCTGGTGCGCTCGCGGGCTCCCCTATTTCCACGTAGCTCAAAGCACTCCTCATCTTCCCGAATGACCAGCGCGACTGGCATCATGCTCGCTATCACGCAGGATGCATCGTGTGATACCGTGCGGTAGGCAGATATCACTCTGAGGCACATCACGCGGTAGGTGCTCTCCAGTTTCTGTAGGTAACTGGTTACCCTCAGTGCTCTTGACCATGACGGGTCGCCGTACCTGAGGATAGATACGGCAACGCCTGCCAGTAACCTACGTCTACTGGCGCACACCTTTGAGCTGTTGGACATCATTCTCGATAGAGCCGCAACAGCAGTCGAAGCTCTCTGGCGCGTATAGTCGACATGGCTGCCGAAGGTCAGCTTGTCGTCTATGATGACTCCGAGAGACTTCAAACTTTGCTGTGAAGTGATCACGAGTTCTCCCACATGGATAACTGAATGTTGTGCCGACTTGCGGTTGTTGACGATAACTACCTCCGTCTTATGATGAGCGAGCTCAGGCCTCTCGCGCTCATCCATTCCTCCACCGTGCTGATCGCGTGTTCTACGGTTAGTTCTACCTCAGGAATTGACTCCCCGTAGACCTCCAAGGTTACGACGATCTTGACTCCAGGAAGGAACTTCAGTCTCAGAACCCCGTCATACATGAGGTTCCATAGCACCGGGCCTAGGATCGAGCCCTGTGAGACTCCGGCGGTAATCGGAACCCTTTTCTGACCGGCATCGGTCTCGTATAGCAGTACGCGGTACTGGAAGTAACTTTCCAGGATCCGGTACAGACCCACCGGTAGGCTAAGCCGGTGTAACGAGAGCGCGATGGCATCCCAGCTTGCGCTGTTGAATGCGTTCTTCACGTCGAGTGTCACTAACGCACAGTATCGAATACCTCGCCTTTTTCGTTGGATCGCTATCTCGGCAGTATTTATCACTGAGTTGAGAGCGTCCACTGTGGACTTACCCTTCCGAAAGCCAAACTGGTTGCTTGACAGACCGTCCGTACCTTCCGCGTACGGGGTGAACCTGTTGAGGATGATCCTCTCAAGCAGTTTGCCAATCGTGTCCATCAGACAGATTGGTCTGTACGCCGATAGGTCGCCTGGCGGCTTCCCGGGCTTCGGCAACAGCACCAATTTCTGCCTTTTCCATCTATCGGGGAAACGGCACTCGTCAAGGCATCTCTGCATAGCTAGCCTGAACATGTTCGGGTTCGCTATGATCGCTGCCTTGAGAGCGTTGTTTGGAACTCCATCCAGCTCTGGAGCTTTGTTCATTGCTAGGGATTTAGCCACTGCGAGTAGTTCTTCATTCGTCACTGGAGCCACCATTTCCACCGTGCCCGCACTGTCTCGTAGTGCAGGTGGCCAGGGGCTTGTGGCTCGAGACGGGAAGAGTACTTCGATAATCGTTGCCAACCGGTCCGGAGACCGTTCTGGGGGTGAGGAGCCCCCTTTGGTCTTGGCCATCACAATCCGGTAGGCGTCACCCCACGGATTCGCGTTGGCACTCTCACACAGGTTGTCGAAATACACTCTCTTGCTGCTTTTAATAGCCTTGTTAAGGGCCAATTTCGCAGCTCGAAACACTTCACGGCGGTTCTCTTGCATCCTCGGTGCGAGCTCTTTGCATCCTACGTCTAGCTCTGAGGCAGGCTGACCGTAGAGCTGCAATCTCGGCACTCCACCAGTATACCGGGCATCTACCGTTTCTTGGCAGTGTTTTTCTCGGCATAGTGGCGTCGCACGCGCGTGATAGAACCAGCGCATCCCCGCTTAGACTGTCGGTGTTGGCCTCCAGTCTCAGGGCCGCGGTGAAAGCTTCGCTGTCGAAGTGATTGGACTTCCACCCGCGTACCTGACAGGGATCTCCCGCCCTCGGATGCTGCACACCATAGTTGATCTTAAAGCGGATTGCTAAATGATCGCTATGGGTGTAGCCTTCGTCTACCCTCCATTCCATGCCTGGAGCCAGACTCGGGCTGGCAAATGTTAGGTCAATCCACGCCTCCACTCCGTTTGTACGGAATGTACTAGCTAGCACAGTATCGAGTTTCGCAAGCGCTTCCATTAGCGCTTGACCCCTGCTATTTGTACAGCGGCTGCCCCACTCCACTGCCCAAGCGTTAAAGTCTCCCGCTATGACTACCGGTTTCCGGCCCACTAGGTCCGACGAGAGCCTGTCGATCATCTGGTAGAACTGTTCTATTGGCCACCTTGGTGGGGCGTAGCAGCTGCAATAGAACACACCATTGATCTTGGCAATCGCCACACCCTCGGCGGAGGGGTGTATTACCTCTTGAACCGGGAACCGCTCCGTTGTACAGATTGCCACCATTCCAGACCCGTCCGACACCTAATTGCCGTTGCCGGCAGGGATGCGGTACGGGTCTGATAAGAGGGCGACATCTGTCCTCGACTCCGAGACTGACTGCCACAGCAGCTGTTGGGCTGCTGCACAATGGTTAAGATTTAGCTGTGTGACGTTCACGGCTTCTTCTTATTTAACTCACCGAAGGGACACGAAGGTCCGCCCATAGCATGTTTATGGGCTTGCTTCTTAGCGGTGCAGATAAGGCACTTATGTGCCTTAGTGCAACCCCGCTCTTTATGTCCCTCCTCGCCGCAGCGACGACATTGTTTGCTCCTATCTATGCCCTTGCACTCGTAGGCTTTGTGGCCGGACTCAAGGCACCGATAGCACCTATCCACTGAAGGCGGCTGGGGTATGCTAATAGGGCATAGGAGAACGGTGTGTAGCGGCGAAGGATGAACCACGAGCTCGCTGTATTCTATGGCGAACACAGTATCCAAAAGGTGGCCAAAGCTGGAAGGATACGGTGGACAGGGCATGTTGCAAAAATACCGGACAACAATCCTGCAATGATTGTGTTCGCTAATGATCCGGTTGGCACAAGAAGGCGAGGAGCGCAGCGAGCGCGATGGGTTGACCAGGTGAAACGTGATTTAGCGAGTGTTGGGCGTAACTAACGTTGGAGAGCTGCAGCTACAAATCGAGTATTGTGGAGACAAATTGTTGATTCAGTGTTGTCATGAAATTTCAAATTTCGTGGATGTAACAGACGAATATAATAAGTGTAATTAGATTGCGAGACATTTTCAAATTAATACTGAACGTAACGTAACGGAATCATGAAATCATAGTTTGCACAAATGAGAAAAGTGCAATTGAGCCTCCAGATGGATTCAAGTTTTTTACGCTTTAATGTATCTTGGATGACTTCAACAATTAGTTTTTGTTTGACGAACGAACGAACCTACAACAGATGTGGTTATACTTTATGGGTTGTGCGCACTACAAATCTAAATTGCTGAAATCATAACAGAAGTAAATAAGTCCATGTGACTAACGCACTCTATGTGCAAAAATAGAGCAGTGCAGCAATCGGATCTTTTCTTATTTCATAACCATAGCTGTATATAACATTTGTACAAATGTTATGCACCGAGTGCATTTTTTATCTATTAGATTAAACGTTCAGTACATGCAAGTGACTGTTATTTGATGCTACAGCTGTCCTTTCAACTGAAAATATTTACCCACTTCCATCAAACGGTGTAATAATTTGCCTTTCGAATATCCACATCAATACCAAATAGCCCACATTCAAATCATATTTTGTGATAGCATGCATAATCACTGATTGAATTAATTCAAGAAAATTGGTTTTGTTAAAAGGTACAATTTAGAACACTCTCTATACCCATTGTATTTCAATAACTGAAGATAGGACACAACCAAAACAGTTTCACAATAACAAAAATTTCTTCTATTCATTGTTCCGTTTCGAGCGGAAGGTATACGGGACTCATTGGGCTAGTGTGACTGCATGGTCTTTCTTGCGTGGTAATGAAAGGAAACACCTCGTAACCGACAACCCGTAACCGACATCAAAGTTGGGGCCACCAACCTCCTGGCACCAAAAGCGGACAAAAGGCTTGAAAGTGTACAATATCATCCCCGCCAATAGCAATACATGTGCCATCATGTTCCGTGCAACAATGGAAAAATGGCTAGGCTCTAGACGAGAATGGCACTGCGCAATAATGATCATCATTATTATTATTGTTATGATATCGCTTTTCATTAAGTCCCCTGTCAGCATTATTATCATCACCATCATCATCATCATCATCATCATTATTTGCAAGCCGTGTGCTGCTGTTTTTATGTGGTGTGATAATTATATTTCTCGCATTCCGTTGTACATGGAGTTTGGAGAATCGCACCGATTGACACCCGAACGGTCAAGTTTCCCAGGCCAACTCAGCTTACAGTTGGCGACAAGGATTTTCAAAAGAATCGCCGATTGAAAATTTAATCAGGAAAGTAACGTTCACTGCTTCACAGGGTTGATTTTGCCAACTAATTCGAGCTGCTCGAACCATGTCATTTTCGTCCTTCGCCTCTTTAATAGTCTTTATTGTGGCTCAATAGATTTCGATTGGACGGAGTTCAGAACAGGGATGGCATAACGCATCTCAAAAGGTTTATTATATGCAAACTTGTATGAAAAAGTCGATTCGAAATGGATCCATAATGTCGCCCCAATTTAGTGTGTTCATTTCTTTCGGCACAAAACCAACAAAATGAGCCACATACCACTGCTGCACGGTTTTGGGACAGTGACATGATGCAAAATAAGGCAAAAACAACGGTATTTGAACATCCCAAAAACAGTAAAAGCTGTTTTTGGAGGCACTCAGTTTTGGAAATCTCATGGTGACGTTGGTCACGAATGGTTCACTACGTTTGTCGCAAGTGCAAATGTCTTGCCAAATCAGGTACTGAGAAGTGGATTTCGACAGCATCTTCCGTTTTTTTTTCATTTCGTTAATTTGATAGGCACAAATGCGTTAGCTTGGCGGTGCCAAATTCTTTTGTTTTTACATTTTGGATATCTTAAAACTATGAGGTTACAATGTTGAAATTTTTTTTTATGAAAGAGAGAAATTTTACAGCTATTTTAAGACTAGAAATAAGATTCTATATACAAGAGAGGGGGCGAAAGATTTTTTTTTATGAAAAATTTAAAACAAGGAATTCAGTTTGATATACAAGAGGGGGAGTAGTTTTTTACGAAATATTTTACAGTTATCTTAAAACTAACAATATAGTTTGGTACAAAAAAGAGGGAACAAATATTTATGAGAAATTACACAGATGTCTTAAAACTAGGGATACAATTCTATTTACAAGATGGAGGACAATAGTTTTAACAAAGAGTAAAAATTACAGCTATTTTAAAACTAGGAATACTGAATGCAAATTTGATTTTTTTTAACGAAGACTTATGCTTGGTCAAGATATTCAGAGGGGGGCTTATTAGTATCTTCCGATTGAAATTCTTTATTCTTTATAAGTCTTCTTATTAACAGGCATACCAAAGCCCCAATGGTGTTGGTCTTAATTACAAACATATTACTAACATTCAAGTCATACACAAAAATAGTGGTTATACAATAATTCACAAAAACGGTAAAAAAGTCAAATGGCGTTAATAGATCGATTAAAATGTCTAGAAATTCGCTGAGGCAGAGTTTGTCTAGACACGTTGAAATCGAAAGCTGAAGCGGCCTGGTTGAAAATCCTTTGTCATAACCACCAGTGATGGCTCCGTGCATACTATAATTAGTGCGTCTGAACGGTAATCGAAGCATAATGTTGTTGCGTAATGTTCGTGGTGCGACGTTTATATTGATTTGTTCTAATATAGCTGGGGCATCTACATGACCTTGCAAAGTGTCGGCAATGAACAAAGCTATTGCTGTATTCCTTCGAGCATAAAGGGGTTCCAGTTGAATCAGCTGACACCGGTTTTCATAGCTAGGTAATCGGACAGGATCTCTCCACGGCAATCCACGGAGCGCGAAACGTAAAAAGCGACGCTGTACGCTTTCAATTTTCTCAACGCCGTTATTGTACTTTGGACTCCACTCTTCAGGACAATATTCTAGGATTGATCGGGATAAAGCGCGGTACAGCGATTTGAGACAATAAACGTCTGTAAAATTTTTGGCTATCCTGAAGATGCATCCTAGCGCTCTAGACGCTTTACCGACTGCATAGGAGACGTGTTGTTTGAACGTAAGTTGAGAATCCACAATCACTCCCAGGTCCTTCACGTGACTGACGCGTTCGATTTCTGTTTCTACAAGACGGTACTTAAAATAGATCGAATCCTTTTTCCGTGAAAATGATATTACCGAGCACTTCTTCGGGTTTACCTAAGACAAGACATGACAATAAAGGGGGTCGTTTTTGTTCCAATTTTACGTCAGAATGTTCCAGCTCCTGATTGGTTGATTCTGACTTTTTGCACCGTACGCAATGTTACTGCAGGGATAGCTAAATGAT
This sequence comes from Topomyia yanbarensis, assembly GCF_030247195.1. Classification (NCBI taxonomy): domain Eukaryota; kingdom Metazoa; phylum Arthropoda; class Insecta; order Diptera; family Culicidae; genus Topomyia; species Topomyia yanbarensis. The sequence goes on along the minus strand of NC_080671.1, from coordinate 320,732,580 downwards.
GTTTGGCAGTGTTGCTATATTTATAGAAAAATAATGTAATTACTTTCGACAAATAATATTATTATCGTTAAAAGAGTAAAAATGAATAAATTAATCAAAAAATTGTCAGAAAATGGTTTCATCAAACCTTACTAAACACCCATGATATGGAAAAACGGTGCCCTGGCATAAAATAAATTAACAAGAATACATTTTCATTTTAAAAAATAGCAACACTGTTCGGAAGATTTAGGCAGGGTGGAAATCTACGAAAAGAAGAATGTCGAATGAAAAATAAGAAGCCGATTGTCACGTCTTGTCTTAGGGGTTTACATACATGCGGTTCATGATACACCAGTCAGCAAAGCTGCTGTTGGAGAAATCTACAATCTTCAATTGTACGAATTATGCGAAAAATCTTGAGATTATCCGCGAAGGATAATCGGGAAGTCTTCAGAATTAGATGTACATCGTTGAAGTATATCAGAAACATCAACGGTCCCAAGTGGTATTCCTTGAGGTATTCCTGATGTAGAAGTGAATATAGGGCCCTGGCAATCTCCTATGACAACCGCTATCTCTCGGCCTGTGAGGTAAGATCGAAACCCCTGCAGAACACTACCGTTTATTCCAAATCTCTCCATTTTTGCTATTGTGATATCGTGGTTTAGCTTAACAAAAGCGGCAGATAAGTCGGTGTAAACGACGTTGATTTGAGCGCGACGTTCCATACTCTCTGTTATGTAGGATGTTAATCATAACAGGTTAGATGCAGTTGACCGCCCGGACGTGAAGCCATGTTGATCGTCACTTAGATACTGCTTACAGTGAGCCTGAAGAGGTTCCATAATCACCAGCTCGAACAACTTCGAGACAGTACTCAATGAAGTTATGCCATGGTAATTATTGACGTCTCTCTTAATGCCCTTTTTATGAACTGGGAATATGCTCTAAAGATCTGAAGAAGCAGAGCAACCAAAACTTCGATGTGCCTTTTCAGTATCGCGGAGGGGAGCCCGTCGGGTCCCGGATTGAAAGATGACTTAAGTCGAGAGGAAGCTCTGGTAATCATCGTTACATTAAAATCGATAGCACCCAGAGTGTGACCCACAAGTGGAGCTCTGCTAGCAGCGAGTTCGATTTGCTCAATAGTTAGTGCCTCATCTGTGAATACATTCGCGAATATGTCTCGATATGTGGCAGCTCCCATTGAAAGTCATAGGCGACGGCAGGCCTGATTCTTTGCGTTGCTCGTTCACATACTTCCAGAAACGTTTAGGATACGACTTGAGATTACGCTGAATATTTAGCTGATATTGATACAAACATTGTTGACTGGCTCGTTTGTACGCATGGTTGAGACTGACGTAATAGTCTCTGAGTGATATTATTCGATACTTGGTAAACCTCCGCAGGCAGCTCTCTTTATAGACTTCAGCCGTCGCGGTATACTCGTTTGCCATAGAGGGCAGGTTTGTCGATGGTGAACTTTCTTTGGAACGTGCCTGTCAATAGCGTACACCAGAACGTTTGAAATGGTTTGAACTGCGGTTTCGACATCTTCGGGGTCCAGAATATTTTCCCAATCGATGGTGGAAAGAAGATCTGCGATAGTGCGATGATCAGCTTTACGGGAATTGTAGGAGACAGAAAGCGGTAATATGTCGATGTCATGCACCACAGAGCTATCAATCGTGGCGATCAGTGGAGGATGATATCCACTGGTGTTACTAGGGGAGAGGGAGCCGTCACTATTGATGTAGCGGAAACCTGATCGCTGACAAAGCAAAGATCGAGATGGCGGCTATTCTCATTGGCAATAGGATTGATTTGTAGTAACATGGCTGAGCTATAGCTGTCGAGTAGTCTCACTGCACATGGGTGGAGAACGAAATGGTCCGAATCCAGATAAAGAAATCCATTACGGGAAGATTTCCACGAAATGCTAGGAAGATTAAAATCTCCTTGTACCATGATCTCATCAACAGCGGTAGCATCTTCGAGGATAGTAAAAACTGAGCTGCAGTGTGCTTCAACGTATTCGGTATCACAAGCGCAGTCGGTGGCACATACAAAGCACACAAGTACAACTTACGGTCGCCAAGCTCGATAATCATCCAAACCTGCTCTAGCAGTGGCGTAGTAGCTAGTTACTTCGGTGAACAACGTAATCAAGTACGTTGATGCGGCTGATCTAACAAGAAGGATTGTGACGGCTTGTGACGATACAATGTCACGAAAACTAGGGCCATGCAGTAGACGGCGTACGTGCTTCTTGTCTTAGATCCAGAAGGCGGGCTCAGATCGTAAGAACGGAGAGTGAGAGAGGAGCGCAAGCGACGTTTCGAGAAGGTAGGGACTCTTTAAAACGGGAGATCAAGCTTAGCAAGCCAATTTCCAAAAATAGCTGTGCTGAGAAATAAACGCCAATCCCTGGGGGACGCGTACTGAGTCGTCATGACGAAGACGAGGGTCCGTCGACACCAGCTGAAATATACCCGGGTAAGCTAAAGATAATCGTTGAGGGTCTCTTCCCGAATCACGATTCAACTACCTGGTCACCGACACCGTACGGCGAAGAAGAAGGAGGTAACACAGCCGAGTGGTAAGTGACTAACGACGAGCTCAAAGAAGCGTCGATGTGACTAAAATCAGAGAAAACCCCCTGTCCGGATGAAATACCTACCGTGGCGCTGAAAGCCATCCAGCCTCGAATAGACCAATGCTGCAGCGTGGCATAAAAGAATGAGCCAGATCCTGAAGAGCTACTACCAGAGTAGAGCACTGCTGTACCAGACGAACGAACGGGCAATATGCAATGCGAGTCACAGCGGGCGTTCCTCAGGGCTCCATTCTCTGTCCAACACTTTGGAATGGTATGTACGATGGGGTCTTAACACTGCGGCTTCCCAGGAAAGTGAAAATCGTTGGTTTCGTGGACGATGTGCCACTAGCGGTGAGACACTTGAAGAAATGGAGGTGTCGGTGACGGAGACAATGAAACCGCGAAAAGTTGAACAGGATGCTTCGATTGCTGGTCGTACGAGTTGCGATTGCGTACCGGAGGCAGTATGCTTTTCCGCCGAGATGATCCCCATCTGCATTACCCTGACGGAGGATATCAAGTGCTACAAACAATGAAACGCCAGAAACGTGAGGAAGATGATGAGAATCGATTCGATGGTGACGTGGCAGCAGGAATGGGACAATACGGAGAAAGGAAAGTGGACCTACCGGCTCATCCAAACCTATCGGCGTGGGTCAATAGAAAGTACGGAGAGATGACCTTCCACCTGACACAGCTCCTACCAAGCCACGGCTGCTTAAGGAGTATCTTCATCGGTGTGGGTACGCAACGTCAACACTGTGCTTGGAGTGTGAGATCGTCGAGGAGACACCGGAGCGTCTTTGAATGTCCGAGGTTTGAAGTCTTTGAATGTTCGAGGAGAGTCTTTGAATGTCCGAGGTTTGGAATAATGTGCAGGGAGCTACTTAAAACGGTCCTCACCATCATCAACCCGGATAATGTAGCCTACAGAATGACAAGCAACGTAAAGACGTGGAACGCAGTAAACAGAGATATGATGTAGATCAGTGATTCTCAACCAGGGGTCCGCGGTCCCCTAGGGGGCCACGAAGTCATTGCTGGGAGTCCGCGAAGAAAAATATATTTTCCGAGTGCATATTGAAATTTCAAGTCATGTTTCCTAACAAATTGAAAATAACATATTGATAGCATACAAAATTTATGTTTAACTATGGGGGTCCGCAGCAACCCAGTGTGATATCTAAGGAGTCATTGGTACGAAAAAGGTTGAGAACCGCTGATGTAGATCATGACCGTCTTACAACGGAATGGACATCAAACCTCCGAGGACTAGTCGAGTAGACTGCAACAGAGCAGCGAGTATGAGTCGTCGAAACGCCAGCGAACCGGACGTCACGCTCCATGCGGATTCGTCAGACCGACCACGGCACCCCACCGGTTGTTCCGATAGAAAATAGCGAAAACCAAAGAAGAATCGATATTGGGAGACCTTTTTTCGCCAGGGAACTCTCCGGTAGCGTAAGCTAGATTCACCGCTGGGGACTAGACTGAGTAGACAGCGACGAGGCACCACTAGTCACGGGTCATCGGCGCACGAGTGCACCGGACACCCTGCTTCACAAGAATCGCCGAACTGACCTTGGCACCTAGCTGATTAGCTCGATCTAGGGAGAACTTCTCGCGCCGAGGAATTCTCTGTCGGAGTAGGTCAGGTCTATCGTCGGGGAATAGACCGAGTTGTTCGCGAACAAGTTGAGGAGCTGAATGAATCATCAAGGAAGTAGTGCTAAATGGCCCAAGAAGAGAACTAAAGGGCTTAAAGGAGTTGGGGTGCTAAATGGCACCGGCCACGGAGCCAAAGGGCTCAAGAAGTTGTAGTACTGAAACCAAATAAGAATCGGTATCGGGAGAACTTCTTTCGTCTGGGACCTCTCCGTCAGCGTAGTCAGATTCACCGCCGGGAACGAGACCGCGTAGATCGCGACGATACACCACCAGCCGCGCCGGGGCTCCAGCAAACCGGATGCCCTACTCTACCGGAATCGCCGAACTGCTCGCAGCACCTGGCTCGTTGGCTTGCTTTCGAACTTCTCTCGCCGTGGAACTTTTCGTCGGAGTAGGCTAGATCTATCGTCGGGGACTAGACCGAGTAGTTCGCGAACCAGTCGGAAGCTCAACGAGGAAGTGGTACTGAATGGCACAAGGGAACTAAAGGGCTCAGTAAATTAGACAGTCTGAAGTTTGCCGCCCAGATTGTACTCGTAGGGGAAGAGCATTAATTCTATACCAACAGCTTTACTACCTTGACTACCCAAATCCGTTCCCTGAGTTGTTGGTTTTGAACATTTTTTTCCTGCTCAGAATGTTTTTGAACATTTTTTCATGTATATACAAAAAAATTTCATATCCCCCCCCCCCGAAAAATTTTATTACTACGCCACTGTGATCTAGACAAACCCAAGAAGTGTTCTCGACGATTCTTGCCTTCAAGCTGGCTTTAACCGCTATTAATACCCCGCCTCCGGTGGATTTTCGGCTGTTGCTAGGGCTCCGGTCACAGCGAAACACCTCGTATTCAGTACCGAACACCTGACTGGAAAGCGTGTCATCGGTCAACCATGTTTCGACGAAGACAATGATGTCAAAACGCTTATCGGAGACTGTAAGACGGTATTGCTCAACGATTGAATTAATACCACCAACATTTTGGTAGTATAGCAGCAGTTTAGCCCGTCGTTGACCAATGCTGGAAATCGAAGAGCTTTGAGGCAAGACCAGAACCAGGACGGCTGCTGCTCGCTGGCAGGAAGGGCTCGACTGTGGTGGGGGGACTAAGGGCTTCCTCACGGCTGGCGGCAAGTGTGCGTCCCGCGTCGAGGGCTTCCATAATACAAGCTGCGGTGCATCCCGGTATCCCATTAGCGAAATCTATCCTGCTTTGGCTGGTCGACATTAAATTCCCGAACGAGTACTCCAGTCGGCCAAGTAGACGCTTTGAGTGCAGTGTCCTTTAGTTCGCTCGGAAGCTCAACTCGGAAAGAAACGAAGTTGAGTTTCGTGAGATCGGTGTCCTTCTTGACCAACAAAATTACTTTGGGTGCATCGCTTATTCCAAGGCATTCTTAGGTCATGGCAACGATTTCCTCCACTGTATGGCTCGGATCAAGACGGCTCAAATAGACCCAAAACTGCTCCCGCTCATCCGCAACTGTTCTGATTTCCCGCTGAATGGCTCTAGTACCACAGACAGCGGCTGCAGTGGCGCGAACTTTAGCATTATTCTCGCGACATCGTTTCGGAGTGGGCAGATCCTCCGGAAGTCGCTTGACAATCAGCCCCTTTTGAGTTACAGAACCATAATTGGCCGGAAAATGATTTTCAATACGGCTCGAGAGATTTGAGACGACCGTGTTCAAATTATCTACAGCCTCACATAATTTTGTTGTGTCCACAATGGGAGCAGCGGAAACGGATTGCTGCACCCACTCGTTGAAATAGCGAGCACAATCGTCACAGAGCCAGTACAGGTTGTTGTTGAAACTAGACAACAGGTCTAGTGCAGTGGAAAATCGATCCGCAATGGCCGCGACATGCAATTTTCTTAATCTCATTAACGGGAGAGTCGCATGACTTGCAACTATAGCTCATGGCTGATTTCAACCCGCCTTTTGTCGCTTACGACCTGTTGAAAACCCACCCGAGATTTCGTGTCGCTGTGCGCAAAGTTGAAGTGTGGGGAACACTTTCCACTACTCGCGTGCAGATGGCGAAGTGAGCGCGTAAATTTTTTTGTGGGGAATTACACACAGGTTGCAGTCTCACAATTTCACCGTAGACTCACAAAGTTTTCACACGACGAAATAAAGCACTTTTGCACAAGGATTTCACTGGTGAGCAGTACACCAAACAAAACAGAATGTCCGTCAAGCGACTGGAAACGTTTTCGCCGAAAAACGGTAAGTAAAACACAGATAAAATGGAACTTTCTCCAGAGCAAAAAAAACGTAAACACGATGTAAACAAACTTTATTACTAGAAATGGTCATTCACAGCAAACTTCCCAAACGGTTTGACGAATTTCTTCGATCTCGACCGGAATGTCAATGACAGCTGCACTTAGCTTAGAGGATGTTAACAATACATTACAATACAGTGTACATTTCGGTTAAGTTTGGGAAAATTACGCATGTTTGAAAGTGTCGCAATAATTATCGACCGGCCCTTTACAAAACACTTTCAGCTCTATGAGCAATGAAACTTTTCCCAGTTGAGAAGTCCTAACACAAAGAATGATCGATTTTAGGATCTCTCCTTTCGTTGGATCATTCGATATGAATTCAATGGTACTGGAAATTTTGAAAGGCTTTTGTAATAAGTCAAATTTATGACACGGTTGATTCTTTTGTTATGCTCTTTGTACTAACTATGGCCATGAAATCTTCTTCATTGTTGTTTGTTTCTTGTTAGGCTGTGCGGTTTGTTGCTATAGAAACTAATCTAACACACAAACAACATTTGCCAGAATGACTATGTCTGCTTTCTGTCAAAAGTTACGTTGGGGGCTGCCAACCGACCACATAACCCTACTCACACTTGAATTTTCTACATGCACAAATTCTCTTTCTCTCTCGCATAGGTCTATCCCCATTTATTAAGAACGTATATAGATTGTTTCAATATCCACCAGAAACAGCTAACAATTCATACCAGTTGAAGAAGCGTGACCGATCTTATTTTGCAAACAGACCGTGATTATGAAGTGTTGTCATATATCCAAAAAAGCGACGAAAACAGTAAAAATTTCAGTCCCACTCACTTCCAAAGCGCTATTCATGTGAATCCCGTCATGCCACCATCGCCGTCGTCAGGCAGCCGGGCCGGTATTAGTGTCGAACTTTTCAAACCTTGCCAGTAAAAATTATCATTATACCCTGTTCGTGTGACGTGACCCGGCTGAGCAAAACTCCCATCGCACTCTTTCCTCATCTCATCGTTGACGTGTCGGTCGGTCGGTCGCTCGCTCGCTCTGATTTTGTTTGCTTGGCAGAACACAGAAGACAAAGCTGGAGCGAGCTACTGCAGCTGTGGGTGGCCAGCCCATTTTCCAAATGTTAGACGTGAAAGCCTTAAAACCATCATGTCATCGTATCGCACACACAGATGAAATGATAGATCCATCTGTGAGTCGGCTGTATGTATGTATCTATGTATGGCCATAATCACATTTCGTACCGAGTTTTATTCTATGGTTTAAGGTTAATTTTGATTGACATCCACTAATTGCGATGCCGCAGTGATGAGCGTCAGCTGCCGTTTGGAACGGAGTAAACGTGGCGCAAAAGTGATCTTGTTTATGTATGTGTATGTGTGTGTGAGGATGTATGTGAGAAATGTCGGTGAGGATATGTGTCGTCACATTCAGGCAGACTAAATTAATTTTGAAACTTTGATCGTACATCACATTAAACACTGGAAGTTGCCTTGGGACAGTTGCTTACTCCGCTGCTTCACTAGAGCGAAAACGATTTTTTTTATCTTTTGACCAAATACCACTTGCAAGATGTACCATACATACGCACAATGTCTATGTTGCAGATTCACTTTTTGCCCTCTAGGCAACCATTTATAAATGACGGGTGAAAGTATGAACACGAGTTTAATTATGGTTGTCTTTTTGTATGCCCTAGGCTGACTGTCGTTCCGCAATGAATTCTTTCCTTTGATTAACAAACGTTCCTGCGAAGCTTGATGTGAAGAAAGAGCTTCCCTTTTGCACTTCTAGAACAGCAGTACTTTGCCTAATTAACTTGAACTTCACAGAAAATCAAGCTGGAACTAGTTGCTTCATATCGTCACCTCGTCCTATCACTTCAATCGCTGCGAGCACCTTTGTCATGCGAAGTTCTAGGTAATTTAATTTGCTGCAGCTGATGACTGATTTCGTTGAATGGAAATGACTTCTTTCAAACGGTGAGGACCGTCAACAGTGAAACAGCCAGGAACTGTAAGGCAGACTCGGGTAAAAAAATCAGAAATTCTGATTAAACGCATGGCTAGAAAGGTTATGCAATCGATCCAAACATGGATTTTTTAACCGTGGCCTCGAATCACATATACCATTCGGATCAGTTCGACGAGATCGGAAAATGTGAGTGTGTGCATGTATATCCATGTGTATGTATGGGTGAGGCAAAACTATCATTCTGTTCTCAAAGATAGCTGGATTAAATTTTATTTGTTAATCCGACTAGCGGTTCCGGAGTTACGGGGTTAATAATGCGGTCACACAGAAAGTTCCCATATATTTATATATATATATATATATATATATATATATATATATATATATATATATATATATATATATATATATATATATATATATATATATATATATATATATATATATATATATATATATATATATATATATATATATATATATATATATATATATATATATACATGACATGAACCTGCAGGTCTAGAAAACTTATGAGCAACCAAAGTCTCTTTGACCTCATTGGAACCTACAACGATTCTTAATGCCTTAATAAAGCTGCTAAGTTCTTGAACTAATTGTACACTGATTTGTTAGCAAATCGTTGCCCGATTTATGAAATTTTTATTTAAGACGAATGCTACAATATACCCATTGACCTTTGGATAATTTCACTCCGATCTTAGCTTCCAGAGTTGGTTATTGCGATCATATAAGAATTTTCCTCAAAAAGATGTTACCATGATAATCTTTAACCCATTCATGCCCATGTTGTTTGTGGACAACAACGTTTTTAAACAGCTATAACTTTTGATTGGGGCAAGATTTGCTCACAAAAACAAGTAAGGCTAATAAACGAGACTATTGCCTTTCATTTGAGTACTAACAGTTACACGGATCATCTCTAGAACTGAAGTTATTGTAATTAGTCTGATTGGATTCCGATGGAGCAGTGCTGCCAGGGAAAGTTTACGTTGATGACGGAAAATGATTTTTTCATATATCTTCGTTATGTTGCAATATTTTTGAAAACTGATAAAACCTATCATTTTATACTGTCTTTGGCTTAATTTTCCACGCTAGTGGACTTTTGTAAATATTCTAAAAAAATTGTATTGAGCATTGGAAGGTAAAAATTGAGCGGCTTCTAGCACTGCGAGGGTAGCACCTATCTTTATGAAAAAAAAGTTTTTCGTGTCTCTTGACTACACCGTTTTCAAGGAAAAATAGTTTTGAAACCCTATCTGCACTAGAAAAAAGTTGGGCATGAAAGGGTTAAAATGTTGAAAACGTGTTAAAATGTACACTAAATTGCTTAGATTAGTAAGTCTAGGATACTGTCGAAGTCTCTTTGGCCACATCTCCAGTATAGACGATTCCAGAAACACAGGGGAAAGCGGCCACGTTTCAAAATTAACGAATTCAAAACAATTTCTCGCTGGTAGTTGGACCGATCTTCACAAAGTTACTCTTAAATGAGTACTAATGAATTTCGCACGGATCGGTTGTATGGTTCTGGAAATATAGACTATTTTGCTCAGTCACTTATTTCCATAGAACTGAAACATTTTCCAAGAGTGAGTACATGAGATTTCAGAAATAGAATAAGTACTTTTGATACCAAATAACTTTGGAAACATGAAACGTCGGGATGTGGTGTTATTTCGATTTTTTAAATAGGGCGTCCGATTAGCTGGTGCCCCGACAGCCCATACTCGGTGCTCTGTCGTAATCTACTCGACTAGTCCCCTCAGTAGATCTAGCCTACTCCGGCGGAGAGTTTCCCGGCGGTGATTGCTCTCCCGAAACCATTGCTCGCTTTTCATCACGCCATTTCTGCTGTAAGGCGGTCATAATCTGCGTCACCACTCCGTTGACCGCATTCCACGTATTTACGTGTAGACGACATTATCTGAGTTGATGTCTGTTCCACCCGTTCCAAGCATCTTTCTGCATGTCGGTGGAAGGCAAATTTAATGCCTTGTAAATATATCTGCTACTCCTCCCGAACTCGACCAGCACTGATTTGCTAGGATTAGTCAACGGTTGCAGGCTGCGTCGGCCTTGTTCAACACCGAGATTGTATGGTGTCCCAAAATGGCCGAAAATGATATGCGTCCTCAGGTATTGATTGTAATTTTGGTTTGGTGTCAAATTCTCTCGGTGAATTAGCTATGATCAGCGCGCAATATTCCGTGTCAAAAAAAAATGCGGACGAACAGGCGATTTAAAAAGTTTGACGTTTGACTCAACTCGCCTGTGCTAATTGCCCCTAGGAACAAATGCAATTTGCGAATGCTATTTAAAGGCAATTTCAATACTTAGGCAAATTTTCTGGCGGCTGAAATAGACTTGTTTGTTTTTTGCGTTTTTCAAACATGGCAGTTCATGTTTGGCTTAAGTTTAAAATTGTTTTTTTTAAACAATTGGCGTGTTTCCGCTTGTATTTTGTTTGTTTAGTGCACTTAATTTAGCCAACGAATGTGGAAAATTGTGGAATCGTGTGAAAGTATAGTGGAACAAGATCTCTGAGTCTAAATGAAAGTCAGATTGTGGTAAGTTTTGGTGTGCAATACGAATTTCACCATCGATTCTTTCTACAGGACATGACGGCGGCAAATCGCCCAAATGTTGCATATATAAATAGCCCCCTAATTGCCAGCAAATTGCTGGCAAATTATAGGGCAATTAGCGCATCCGAGTTGGCAAATAGCCCCCCGCTAGCCAGCAACTTGCCCTTTTTGACTGGGTTAGTATAGCCAGATAAAAATTTTGACCCGGTAAAAAAATTAGGGTAAATTAAATCAATGGAATCGCACTCACCTTAGTGAGGCATTGTGAATGCCTTGAATTAAAATTTTAGCAGCATGCTGTTTCACCATGGTGCGCCGCCATTCTATTTTGATACGACGCGACGAAGCTTTTGTCCGGGTAGACGGATGATTCCTATCGACGTCTATCCGGCTCGAAGGACCATATCGATAGCCGGGAAGAAGTTTGGACACTAGTCCGATAGCCGGACCGACAGTTTCTCCGCGCCGTACCTGAACCTTTGCGAGTTTCTGTGGCTGGTTCAACCAAACCAGTGAGGATGGGTACTATCAACCCTTACAGGAAAGTGATCTCGATCGCTTGAAGAATTCAGCGATTAATTGCACGTCACGTTATTACGCACACAACACATTTTAGTATCACTTTAAAATTCTACTCTATTAAATAATATATTTTACTATAACATTAATTGCGCTTAAACTAGAGGAATAAAATGGGACGCGATGTCCCTTCGATCGTAACTATGCATGCACTGATCGGTGGCGATCGTTGCCCAGTATATCGCCTCGATTGTTTCTCGATAGCGGTGAGAAACGGGTTTATCGATAGGTGAGTGAAATGTTGGCTCACATTGGCGGCGTGCCGGTAGGATCAGTTTGTAGAAGCGAGCACTCATGACTACTAATTCTTTACTTTTTCCTTTCGTTCATGCTCACATTGTAACCCGTCAGGGTAACAATTTAGCACTGGGTGGAAATATACCCTTTTTTTGCGTATACACTCCGTAGAGTGTTTTGTTTACGTAAAATTATGCTCACCGCTGTTCGGTACCGTTCACATTTAGTTGTAAATTTTTGTTCATTTTCGCGTTTGTGAACGGTTTTATTCGTACAGATAGGTTAGATAATTTTTGTTTTACGTTTGTGAATTAGTAACATAGGGCTTAAGTAGGCTACCGCTCTCCTCTTGCAAAAATAAGTGTGCGTTGGTTATGCTGCTCACCGATGACAGCTGTGCGACAAGGCGGTTGGTGGTTTGTGATATAGTCGAGTGCGGAAGGCGGCGATCGAGTTAGAAAGTGACGAACCACGAAGTTAAACAGACGTCCGTGAACAAGTTTTTTTCGGGACAGTTTCCCGCCACGTTTAACCAGTGAGGTGAAGTGCGCGCGTGCGACAGATAAAATATCTGTCGAAAAGTGCCGGCTCGTGGTTCGGGCACAGTAGTAAGTGTGGTGCTGGATCGCCGTCGGGGGAAGCTAATTACCAAGGAGCTTTCGCTTCCCCGGCTAACCGCAAAGGATCCAGACGCACCAATCCGCCCTCGCTGGGAAGGATAAGCCGAACGAGCCTTGCCCTCCTTCCCAGCTAATAGCCAAGGAGGGCGAAGCAGGGTGGACAACGGGTCCCCCTGGGAAGAACACTGCGGTGTCTTCCGGGATCGCTTGCGGCGAGCAAGTCGATCCGGCGATAATTCGCCAACGTCGCTAGGGAGGTTCCAACAAAGGAGCCAAGCTCACCTCCCTAGCTAAACGCCAAGGACCGCTGCCGGAGCAGCCAACGCCATTCCGGGAGAACTCGGCCGTTGTAGTCCCGGCCGGTCGGAAGAAACCGCCCGCCTTCCCGCCAACGGTAGCAGCAGATCGACGAGATCCAGCAGCGCACAGTACAGGAAGAAGAAGTAGAGGAATAAAAGTCGGTAAATTTGTTAATTTATTTTGTTTGTTTACCTTTTTTTTGTTGTTACGAAAATCCGAAATTCTGTAGAGGCACCTAGGCCGCCCTGAAAAGAAGGGTTCGCCGGGCAAACAAGAACCCGAGTAGTGGGCAAACCCCTACTTACAACATGAGCCTGGACAACGTTAGGCTGTGACGATTTGCTTATTAGAGATATTGGGGGTAGATGGGTCCATTGGTAGATATTGGGGCTATGGCGGTGATCACGATACTGGTGGGGGTTTGTAATTACATCATCACAGTTTCTCGATGGTGGAGTGGTTAACGCACCCAACCAGAGACAGAGAGATCGCAGGTTCGATCCCTTCTAGAGGACATATCTTTTCTCAGTGTGTCCAATAAAAGGTGAATTGTCACCGTTCCTGGCAATTCTTTTTGTGTCTATTTTCCATTGGACGCGTTCCCAAAAAACATGACTCACGTCAAATCAAGAAATATATGTAAACTCTAATTTTCCTACTGTAGTATGTTAGGTTTCCGGTTCTGCGTAATTTTTCCTGAGCGAGAAAAAAACAAAGTTTACGAAGCCAAACATAAGTTTCGATAGCCTCTCCGAATCCGAACTTCAGTTCTAACCGGACGAAAACCGTTAGCAGTCGTTTGATGGGGTAATAAGACAGGTTTGGACTTAACGTATGCACGGAAGTCATGATGGCCGCGGTATGCTGAAGAGCGAAACGTGACACGTCAAACCTAACTTACTCTAGTTTTGAGTTTTCTTTTTATAACTGATACCATGGAGAACAGCCATATAAGCTAGAACAAACTTTCCTGAAAAACCTGTGTAAACATTTAAATGAAAATATGTTGAAAATCGCCACCGCATACAGGTTTACATGCATGAATCATCATTGTATCCAAGTTTGCACGCAACGCCTGTATAACGTTTGCTGGCCGATCGTAGCGCCGGCTAGTGGTAAGTTGATGCTGGCTGGTGGCATTTCAAAAAGACAGTTTTTATTTCTTACACACATTGTAAACTTTACTTGTATGTCAGTTCTCACTACTGATACACCCTAGAATACCTTGTCCTCCTCCAATTTTCATGTCTTTTATTATTTTAAGCTATCAATTTGCCAAAAAGTAGCCGATAAAATCAAAGAATATTGTGGTTATTAAAAGATAATAACATAAAATATTAAGGTTGAACCATTTTTCATTACTCCTTCCCAAGTAACCATAAACATTAAGCCAATATGCTATATTGATTATAAATTAATGTAAATATTGTATAAAACTCCTGTTCCAGCATTAACAATGCAACCTAGCTCCATATCAGCATTATAGATGCATTAATGCGCAAATAAAATGTAGTATTTTTACTAGCTCTGTATGCGGATGTAAATCTGTTATAATGCCTATTTTCAAACCATGCATGCTTTACACTTTACACTGCTATTATAGATCAAATGTAGAGCCTACAGAATGCTAGTGTAATGATGTGATTCCATTCGTCATGCATCTCTTGTTGATTATTATATTCGAAATATTTCTTTACATACAGAGGTATACAATTTATCCTAGGCAGCAAACAAGATTTTTCAATTTTTTCTCAGTGTGCGAGGGTTGAAAAAACTGTACACATTTAACGTAGACGGTGTCTTGTACCTCTAAATCACAGTTTATAGAGAACAGTTGCGCAAACAGTGAAGTCGAAAAAAGCCTACCTATCGAGCACAATTGGAATCCATCTCTGATAACTCTGCAGCAAAGGTGGATTCTAATTTTGCTCGATGGGTAGACTTTTTTGGCTTCACTATCTGCACACTCTTTGCGTACCTTTACATTAAGGTCTTTGCTCTAAACTAACAGTCAGCATCACTAGTGAAGAATTATGCGCACAACCATAATCTGAAAACGATAGAAGCATAAAAATGCGGCCGTGCTACAGTGGCGATGCCACTGACCAGAGTTAAAAATATTCAAATTCATTGAATGAAAATTGATCATATTCAGCCGCATTCATTTTCAATATTCAGTGACGCAGCTGAAAACGTCAAACGAACAAACCGCCCAGTCATCCATGCAGATTTTCATTCGGCTCCGATTATTACACGAAGCGACCGTGCAGCAACGAATCAAACGCCCTGGCACAATATAAGTGATGATGACTGTTGTTTCATAAGCTTCATCGACATTTGAAAACATTTTTCTAGATAATTAGTGTAATGAATATATTGTACGATAATCAACTGAAGGAATAAGATGGATAGTTGAATGAATATTTTTTTCTATTCACCGCGAGTCGCAACAGGTTCATTTTCAGCCGTCAACAAAGAGCTTCGATTATTTTTAACTCTGCCACTGACCTTTACGACTGAGTTTAATTACCAGTAGGACTATTCCCGTTGATATATATTGATCACAACGTTCAGTGGAAAGCTGCGTACATCAGATCCTACGAACACAATATAGTTCTTTGTTTCAGTTTTTCAATTTTACAAATTGTAAATATAAACCCACGGTTCAGCTCAGCTAACGCATATAATCGTATCAGTTATGCGGAAGCTGTAAAGAGTAACTGATCGACCGAAAATAAGAGTCGCAAGGACAGAACATGCTTTCTAAAACCCGTTTCAAATATATGAGAACATAAAAATCGGATATAAAATTCAAGCATAAAAATCGGACTGGGACTTTCCTCTGTAAGAGTAAAAACCGGAAAGAAAATATTTCCTATTCTTAGAAGTAGTTGTTTAAGGCGACTTTTAATTTCGAATACCACGATGTACGGATGCTCTTGCGAACGAGTTATTTATTTTTAACCGATTTATATACTGGAGGTGCCGAATTTTGCGGGTGAACATTTTTTAAGCGATTCCGATTTTCATGCTTGAAGTTTATTTCCGATTTTTATATTTTAATATATTTGAAACGGGTTATACGAAGCTTGTTCTGTCCTTACGACTTTTATTTTTGGTCGCTTAACTGAATTAATAATTGAAAGAGCACTTTTCGATTCAACTATTCATTTTATTAATAATTATTGTACACTTGTGGGATGATATTTACTGTTTACGAAAATGATAATGAACATGGCATCTTTAATTTTTAAAATCGTGATTATCAAATTTTCTCATAAACCTAAATTTTGTGCGCTGACCAGGAAGGATTCCCCATATCAGTAGGATCGTTGCACTATTTTACAGTCCTCTAAGCTAAAAAAGAGTCCTATAAGATATATGCAATACTACTGTTCACATCGGAATACAGAATTGCTTTGATAGTTGCTTGCCAAAGTTGGAATTTGATTCGATTATAGAGGCTTTGACCTTAGGATCATTCGCCTCTTTTTCGGGTTAGAGAAGTTTCTTTAGAAAAACATCTAACCCTATGTGCAGGGTTAGGAATCGAACCCGGGTGAGTTGCGTTCAAGACAATCGATTTACCAACTACGCTATGGCCGCCACGTATTAGAAATTATTTTGTTCCAAAAATTTTAATTTAAAACAAATTTTTCGCCAAGTTTATTGAAATTGCCACAATTAAACTTCAACAATAAACCTTACGCCATGTTTTAAGTCTCGTGGATTATATTTAAAATGTTTTGTAGAATTTAATTGACTAAGAAGCATTTCGGCACCAATATGCTGGCCCTAATAAACATCTTATGATCCAAGAGCCTAACGACCTCACAGATAAAAATAATTTGTAATTTTAAGTTTATTTTCATGCACATATTTGGAGCATGAATATAAATGTAAAATTAAGTTTCACCACAAATACTCATGACTTGTCGTGATTTCTTCAACGAATTTTATTATAATTTTACACGTGGATTGAAAATTACAGTTTCTTTAAATGGAAAACCAATGCACTTCAATATATTTTTACTCGAATATTGTTGTAAAATGAATCACATGTAATATTAAACGAATGAAAGTGAGAAATTGTATGCTGTTTGATGCTCCAATTGATTTTAACGTAATTTTCAATCAAATTTTGTGTTCATTCGTTGTATAATTACATTCGTATTGATTTACATGTCGTTTAAATTTCATTATTTTTTGGTGTGCTGTTCAGGGTATCATCCATTCAATATGTGGAATCGTTGGACTATATGGGTTAAAGTTTGTGTATATTTTTTTATTAGGGGGGTATCAGATATTATACATGTATTCATAGAATATAAACCAACGATTCTGGTAGTTTGGCAGTCGGTGGTATGTAGTTCTCGTTGATTGATCAGTATTGTATATCACTGAAATGCAAGCTGTAACGAGAACTTGGTAAAAGGATGCTAGTGCAGACATCAGTTGATGGATTACGATGCTAAGAAGATACCAGTTCACTTCTAATAGATTAGCATTTAACCGAGAAAATTCGATACCACGGCGTGCATCGAAATTGATTCACACACCAATCAACCTGGAGAGTGTGCGATTGCCAATGAAAAACACAAAATTCTGTCCCACCACAGTCACAGTGAGCCCACCCACCTGTTGGGCTGAAATAGCCAGTCAAAGAAAAAGACTTTGCCCACGTATCACTTAACAAATTTCCATTTTGTCGCCACCGACAGTCAGCCAGCCTCCGGACCGTTGACTTTCCCCGCGATCTCTTCCTGCTGTGCGTCTGCCAGATAGCTGAATGTGCCGCTTCGCGTGGATCACATGTAGCGCCGACACTTCACCGAAGCGGACACAATCAATTAATTTTCCATTAGAGATGAGTGTGAAAATGGGGCTGGTCATCAAAAAACACTTGATGTCATGCTGTGCTAGTGAGAGGGAAGGAGTGGAAAATGAATTCAACGGAGATGAAAGTCTGATACAATCCATCCGGTTACGATGCACGCTGATGAGTGTCAGTGCTTGAACGCGTGAAAGCAGGAGGACAGTGCCTCAAAGAAAAGAGTAGGTAGGTACCTACATATTTTTCTTCTCGCTTTGTGTTGTTGACAACGAGTCGCAATGTTGCGAAGGTGGATGAGGTGGAATCTATTGACGACGCTATCTCCTCTCCATAGTAGCCGGGTTTCCCTCTAGCGTAGTGTTCTGTTTTTATCTGGGCGCCGACTACCTTTCAAGTGCTTTGTTTGTCGGGTATTTGATTGACAGTTGCTAATACATCGACGGAGTGTGACTTGTGTATGAATTGCTTTCAAATTTTGTTTTGTCCACTTGAGTCGTTTCCTGTCACCACTGATTTGATTTACCGGCAACAACGAAGTGGAAAAATGATGGCTTGTCTACGGGTAATCCAATCGGATCGGAACGTGAAAGTAATACCGAAAAAGTGGCAACTTTGAGACGGTCTTGAATTATTTTTACCAGCACCCGTCTACACCGTTCAAATCATATTTCCAATTGTGTTTGCACGAATGGATCATGGCTATTGATAGGAAAATTGTTCTTCTCCCTCTTTCTTTATCACAACAAACAACTGAAACAGTTATCTAAAACAATAAATTTTTAAATTGATTTCTGAATAATTTTAGGTGATATTGAAATCATTAATTGTTAAGAAAATCTGCTAATTAAAGATTGATTAGAGGTAAATTTGGATGTTTGTTTCAGTGCATGCTGGATAGGAAAAATCTTTTGACAGTGTTTTTTGATCTAGCTTCAAAAAGTTGAAGTTCCATCAACATTGATTAACTCGTTTAGAATTTGTAGATCAAGAAACTCGAATAAAAAAATGATCTTGCACGATTATTAAAATTATAAGCTGTGCAACAGTGTAGTCGAAGTTGAATTATCAGTTAATCAAACCAAAACTTCAATGGTTCTTCTCTTGAAGAAGCGAATAAAAACGGGGATCTTATTGTTTCCAGCAGCATAAACTCGTGGTAGCATTTATTGCACGATCACGCCGAATTTCTAACCGGTTGGTCGTTCAATCGCGGTAAAGAAGCTGCGGTTAGTTTTTTGCATGGACGACTGTTTAGTCACACTCGATTTTGACCAACGGCTGGGAATAGCACTACCCGAAATTAATAATCAAATAAATACCGCCTTTGTCTTGACGGCTTCGAACCATTTCGTCCGTCTAGTGAGGGTCGACAGATATTCGCGGACCCAGCGCCGCCAGAATTGGTCTGCCAGATAGTGCGCAAGCTTCCAGCTATCACGAAGAGTCGCTCCCTCATTCATCATTCGTTGTCGTAGGCTGCACCACGGCTCGTGGTCCGTACAGCAGAAAGTGGTTCGGGGTCAGGGCTGCTTGATCAGTGAAAGGTCAAGAGAGACGTAGGTGAGTGGTCGTGAATTGACGATAACTTCAGCTGCTAGTAGTTCAGTTTCCAGAGCCTCATTACTTGGATGACGAGGATATTCTGCGATGGTTTCCATTGCAGCTTTCACTGAGCGAACCAATCGCTACCAGGATCCAACCCATGTGAGGAGCAGATAGCGGAATTGCAGTGCCAGTGCGTTTTGGAATTAGTAAATATTTCTGCACAATCTTCATGAATTCCTTGAATCAGCCTCATCAGTAGGTTGCTGGCTTCTAGGAAACAGGTTCCAATATGTGAGTAAAACGCTTCTAAAGACCCCCTACGTGTCCCGAACCTGCAAATCGCCGTAACACAGGACTGTGTCGAGAGGCTGTGGACGATTTCAAGGTGCACTGCACGTGCAATGTGGCACGTGAAAAGCACCATCCAGTGCTTTGCTAAGCTGCGCCCCTATTTTACGAGTAATGGTCCAAAGTAATCGACGCCGAACAGTGGGACGGAATCAAAAAAAGCCGGACATTGATATTTGCTACGAAACTATTGGTTATGGCACTTTGATGTCTTCGGAAAGGTTTCTTCATTTTTTAAGTAGTTTAATAATATGTTGGAAAATTTTTATTTAAGGGGATATATACGCAGATAAAAAAAAATAACTTTGCAAGTTATTGCCAAAATTGATAGTCATGTATGGAAAGTTTGTAGACGAAATGATTTTATGAAACTTTGTTGAAGTAGCAAAATGGCTGTCTGTTAAGCGAAAAAAGTTATTTGGTGAAATCGAAGTACATGTCGGAAAACCCCCTTAAAAAGTGTTTTTTCATTATAACTTTTTTATTTGATTTTTTAGAGTTTTTCGATGTTCTAGAAAGTTGTTGATGCTTTTAAAACACACCTTTTTGCGGAATACACCAACTCGCTATCTCTTCGTTTTTAGGGTGTATGTCTGTTTTTTTGGTTTTTCTGTGCTAACTTTAAGGGGCTATGGTTTGTAGAGTAGCAGGTAGTAGCAGCTAAATTTATTTTTTTGATGTTCAGCAAGAAATACCCTATTGATACATATATAATTCATAGCGGGATCTAATAGGATCCTTGGAATAATGCGGGGTAAAATAGTTGGATGAACAAGGTAATAATATAACCGAGTATTCTAAGCAACGAAATACCTTGTTCATTCAATGACGAAGAAGATAATTGGCAGGACACTGATGACTTATGAGCATGTTAATAACAAAAAAATTAACTTTGAATTTCGGAATATATGGAATGAGCTAGATTATTTCAAATGTTTATTGATTTCGCATAATAGTTTATTTTTAATGCTTCACAATACCCAATAATTTATTGAAACGCTAGTCTATTTTACCCCGCATTATTCCAAGGATCCTATTAGATCCCGCTATGAATTATATATGTATCAATAGGTTATTTCTTGCTGAACATCAACAAATAAATTTAGCTGCTGCCACCTGCTACTCTACAAACCATAGCCCCTTAATGTTAGCACAGAAAAACCAAAAAAACAGACATACACCCTAAAAACGAAGAGATAGCGAGTTGGTGTATTCCGCAAAAAGGTGTGTTTTAAAAGCATCAACAACTTTCTAGAACATCGAGAAACTGTAAAAAATCAAATAAAAAAGTTAAAATGAAAAAACTCTTTTTAAGGGGGTATTCTAACATGTACTTCAATTTCACCTAATAACTTTTTTCGCTTAACAGACAGCCATTTTCCTACTTCAACAAAGTTTCATAAAATCATTTCGTCTACAAACTTTCCATACATGACTATCAATTTTGGCAACAACTTGTAAAGTTATTTTTTTTATCTGCGTACATACCCAAAACAAACAAAAATTTTCCAACATTATATTAAACTACTTAAAAAATGAAGAAACCTTTCCGAAGACATCAAAGTGCCATAACCAATAGTTTCGTAGCAAATATCAATGTCCGGCTTTTTTTGATTCCGTCCCACTGTGCGCCGGTATTGCTGAATGCTCGAATGTTTGGTGTCAATCGAGCTTGCGCAAGTGGCGTCATTATCGGCGGCCATAGTGTAGACTTTCGAACCTGGCAGAGTTGGCAATTCTTCGACACCCGTAGGATTAGAGGACGTAACTTCGAGATATGAAACTGCTGCCGGATCTCGTTGAACACCGTCTCACGATTCCGGTGTTTAAAGCGGCGGTGATAGCTGGCGACAAGCAGTGTTACGAGATCGCGATTTTTCGCTAATATGATAGGGTACTTAACTTCAAATGGGGCGGTAGGAGCAACCCCAATTCTGCCGTTCATCCTGATTACGCCGGCATCGTCCAAGTATGGTGATAGCTCATGTAGATGGCTATGCTTTTCAATGCTCTTCTGGTCATTTTCTGGATGAATTTTTTTAAACTCCAGCGTGCAATACTCGTCCGGAAACGCTTGAAACTGCGCCTGCCGTCAGCAAGCGGCAAATCCTCCGCCTGCAGCAGCAAGCGGTTCCAGTTCGAGAAACTGACGACGTCAATTAATGGATTCGGCATCTCTCGATGATGCTGATATACGACTCGGAGCTCTTCACTTGTGGTCCACTGCATGGTCGGTTGTTCGGGCCACTCTTGCTCCGGTAGGTAGAGAAATTGGAGACTACTGTACCAGTGGCAATTTGGGCTGATATCAGGCCCATTTCCGCACTTGGTTGCATTATCAGCCACGTTCAACTTTGATGGAACATATCGCCAGTCGTCCATGACGGAAACGTTTAATGTTTCGCTAACTCGGAACCCGACGAAAGGGTGATATCGTCGACTATCCGAACGAATCCATGAAAGAGATGTTCTGGAGTCAGTCCACATGAACCGCACCATAAAACAGGTTTACTTCAACCGACAGCGTATCAGTGCGGCTTGCAACTCAAGTCGTGGAATGGAAAGCGGCTTAAGTGGCGCTAATTTTCTCTTTGTCGCAACCAGCACACATCGCGCATTTCCATCTAATATTGCTCCCGCCAAAGAAACTGCGAGGAACTACTACTTCGCTCAGCCGATACAACAAATCTTTCCACAAAGTATGCAAACCTTCTATGATTTTCTCGTCCCAGTCTGCGACAGATCTCTGTGCTGCATGAGAATCATGCATGACAATGTGAGCAATAAATCCATACGGATCAAACAACGACATAACTAGTCTCAGTAACTGTCGCTTCGTGGGTGTATCACCTTCCTCCAACAGCTTCATCAGCTCATCCCGCAGAGAAGCATCAAAGGAAAAAACATTCATTACTGTTCCAAACCATTCCAAGAACTGTTTCCAAAGTTACTGCTTTATTAAAGTACAATGATGCTATCTGTGGATTCTGGTTCTCGCCTAGCCGATGAAACACCTCAGTTGAGTTCGACGAGAACTTCCTGATATCGAATTCCCCGAGCGAATGTACATACTTCACCTCTTTTACCAGTTGAACTGCTTCGTCCACCTACGATATCTACGCTATCTAGGTAGCCGTCAACGCAGTGACCGTTGATGATTGCACCACGACTGCCCGTTTACGGAACCATAACAGCACAGTGGACAGTGATGTCAGCACATCTGGCCCTTTCTGGAGCACATCGTTTAATGAAACACCGTTCACGCGTGCTGCAGCATCCCAGATTAATCGTATCTTCTCTGGCTTCTTTGCGTTCTTTACGATTCCGAGTGGCAAGTACCTTACGCGATCTGGATTCGTCGACTGTAGTTTCTCCTCAGTGATTCGGTGCACATATCCCTTACACTCATATTCTGAAATCTGCGCATTTATCTGTTCTCGTAGCCCTGGTTCTTTGGCGAACTTTTTTTCCCAGCGACTGCATTCTGCGTACGGTCATTGGATGGCTATTTGGGAAAACTGGCTGATCGTACTTCCACAAAAGTCCGGTTTCGAAACCGCCATTTATCCTTTGCGTTGTTTTCTCTAGGAAATCGCGGGACCGTTTATCGTCTTCCGACTCGAGTGGAGTAGCTACGACTGCTTCTTCGATGACAAAATACTGTTTCATTAACTCGTGTAATTCTTGATTCCCGATCTCTTCTGTGTGCACATGCAGTCGTTGAACAGCACTTCTGCTGTTATGTCGCTTCCCGAACACACACCAGCCTAGTCGTGTTTTCGTTGCTACTGGCTCATTACAACCTCCTTCAGCGATGTTGGAAGCTGTACATGCTCTATCCCGATAAATGTTAGATGTAACTTTCTGCTCTGACGGTATTAGGCATGAGTTGGCAAACTGGCTCGTACCAAACGAGCTCGAACCGGCGTTATCTAATCATAAGTACATCGTCTTTGATCATTTAAACGTCTCGTTAGATATCGTCACATATCGTAATCCAAAATCTACGAACTGGGACCTCTACGAAGAGGGCTTGGCGAGTAGGTTTCGTGGGTATCTTCCGACGATTGAATCTCCAAGTGACTTGAATGAGGTCGTGGATAAAACAAGCTCATTCATAGTAGCAGCATACCAAGAGGTTTGTCCGCTTCGAGTTATGCGTGCTTCTAGAGGAACACCTTGGTGGAATACCGAAGTTGTTCGACTCAAAAAGTTATGTAGAAGAGCTTGGAATCGTAAACGTAGGGACGGATCAGAGGAATTTAAGTTGGCATGCAAAGCATACAGAAATACCCTTAGATCCTCTGAGCGAAGTGGTTGGGAAAGCCTCTACACAAATGTTTCAACGAAACTAGTGGATTAAATAGGTTACTTTCGAAATCGAAAGACTTTCATGTCAGCTCAATAAGAACTACTAATGGTGAATACTTGTCTGGCGAAGATGTAGTACTCAACTAACTTTTTGACACACACTTTCCAGGCTGTACGGAGCCATCACTGACGACTAATTGTGACAACCGAATCGATGAAATGTGCGATTGAAAATTTTACTCCGTATAAGTCTCCGTGAAAGGATATGAACACCTCAAGTCTGTCAACTTCATTCCCAAAGGTGGCCGCATCAATTATGAGGAGGCAGAGAGCTTTAGACCGATCAGTCTAACCTCCTTCCTTCGTAAATCAGTGGAACGTTTAATCGACCACTACATTCGGGATGTTAGCTTGGGCGTGCACCAGCTGACTGCAATGCAACATGCATATCAGCGAGGGAAGTCTACTACCACCCTGTTACACAATGTTGTCTACAACATTGTAAAAGCTTTTCCACAAAAACAATCATGTTTAGGAATTTTTCTCGATATTGAAAACGCTGTTGACAACGTGACTTTCGAATCCATTTTGGAAGCAGCACGAGGTCATGTACTACCTTCATATATCGCGAACTGGATACACGCAATGCTTAGCAACCGAGATCTGTGCTCATCGTTAAGACAAGTATAGATAAAGAAACTGGGTGTCTGCGGATGTCCTCAAGGTGGTGGGCTGTCACCACTTGTCGCCGATGGCTAGTTTAGAAATGAGCTTGGGTTTCCGACGTGTGGTTTCGCCGATGATGATCACATAATGATCACCGGTATTTGCATTAACACACTTTTCGATGCAACAAGCCTTATATGTTGTTGAACAATGGTGTCTTTATGTTGGACTATCAGTTAATCTAAATAAAACATCAATGGTGCTTTTCACGCAACGAAGAATTACAACCGGAACTCGTCCATTGCAGTTCTTTAACTCTGAAATTATTATCGCAAATAAAGTAGGGGAGAGGTAGGAGGAGGGAAGCGCCAGAAAAACACGCTACGCTACTGATTTTTATATAGAATAAGTCAGCGTGTGACTTTTGGAAACTCAAATGATTTCAATTATTCCCATTATATTTCAACAAGAATCAGTGGCGTAGCCAGAAATTTTGCTTGGGGCAGGGTTTTGATGGAAATCGATGTTTTTTTTCGAAAAAGCTTAAATTTAATGTAAGTTGGATAAATTAGTGAAAGTTCAGAAACAAAATTAGTCTAACAGATGCCTTTTATAATTTCTTTTATAAAATAATGCAAATACAAAGTGTAATTTTTAAGTGGAATAATGTTCAAAAACTTTTTTAATGCTCAGGATCACATAATCACAAAATCATCAACTTTGAAGGTTTAGTAACTCCGAAGAAGCTTTCCAACATAAAAAGCTCATATTTTTATATAACAATTTTCGTGATGAAACAATTGATTATGGAGAAATAACTATTAAAAAATAGATAGAAAAAAATAAGAGATTTGGTATCTTCAGCAAAGTTGTTTATTTATTTATTTATTTATTTATTTATTTATTAAAATAATTCATCTGACAAAAAATAGTCTTAATGAATAGTAGGAATCAAGTCATAAAAATAGCAGACCGCGAAACTTTCTGTGCGAACTTGTGCGATGGTCCACCAAACTCGAACAAATCCTCGACCGTAGAGAAAGTTCGAATATATGCGGTTATCGGTTCGTTGAGTCTAAACGTCGTACGGTGGAATCTAAGTTGTAGTAAGCCAGATGAGCGTAGAGAACGTTGCCAGGCACGAAAATCAAGAAGGGACAGGATCTTCGGGGAGTCAATTTCAGCGTTAAAGAGCTTTGCTACGAATACTACTTGCTGAAGCTGTCTGAGTTATTCCAGTGTGTCGAGACCGATCAAGCGACATCGAGCAGGATACTGTGGAAGGTCTAGAGGATTCCGCCATGGAAGGTCTCGTAGTGCGAGTCGGACAAATCTCTTCTGCACCCTTTCAATCCGTAAGTTCCATGTAAGCTGATGGGGGATCCAAATCAAAGAAGCATTTTCCAGAAGTGGGCGAACCAGCGAACAATATAACGCCTTCATACAATGCGGGTCCTTGAAATCCCGGCCGATTTTAGAAATGAAGCCGAGTTGTCGGGTTGCTTTAGAGATTAAAGCTGAGCGATGCTGATTGAATGTTAGCTTCGCAGGTCACTGACGCAGTAAACTCTAGTGAGCCTTTGCCCATCGATTTGGTAGTCGTAACGTATCGGACTGTACATGCGGTGAAAAGTTATAACTGCATTTTGCAACGCTAATAATTAGCTAGTTTCTACGACACAAGCTAGCAAATGTGTCCAGAAGCTCTTGAAGACGGATGCAGTCGTCGATAGATCGGACTACGAGGTACAATTTCAAATCATCGGCGTAAACCAGCTTGCACCTCAAACCAAGCAGCAAAGCAGCATCGTTGAAAAATAATACAAGCATTGCTGCCTTGAGGGACTCCAGATTTGTTCGTAAATTGAGAGGTAATACAAGAGCCAAGCTGCACACGTAGGACTTTGTCACTCAAGTAAGAATTCAGCCATTCAATAAAATTCCGTGATGCACCCAGCCATAACATTTTGATTAATAATATTCGATGGTCAATTCGATCGAATGCAGCTTTAAGGTCCGTGTAAACTGCATCAATGTTGATAATATCATTTTAAAACACTTTGTAGAAAATACGAAGGCTAAATAAATGCAATATATCGAGATACAAAACAATATTTAAGAAATTTTCTTAAAGCCAGTTCTTTTCAATAAAAAGACTGTAGAGATTACCTTAAATATAATGTGAATTTTCTTCTGCTGTGTTAAAATTGATAAATTAAAGAGTTAAAACACGTTATAATAATTAGCAACAAGAAAAATGTCATCAAGATAGCGTTAGAACACGTTTTAACTCGTAATGTGAACGTAGTATAAGATCAGAATAGCTTGTTTTAAAAAGTTTTGTTTCACCATGGTCGGTGTTAAGTCAGACCGGACTAAGTAGCAAAACCTTAAAAAATTAGATGATCATAACGATGGATAATGAATTTCTTCAGCTACATTCTTTTTTTAAGCTGGTTTGAAATATGTTAAAATATGCAAGAATTATAGCAAAAATGAATCTC
The DNA here is from genome assembly GCF_030247195.1 of Topomyia yanbarensis. Classification (NCBI taxonomy): domain Eukaryota; kingdom Metazoa; phylum Arthropoda; class Insecta; order Diptera; family Culicidae; genus Topomyia; species Topomyia yanbarensis. The sequence goes on along the minus strand of NC_080671.1, from coordinate 320,705,535 downwards.
AAATTATATTATAAAGGATGCTGCGATTCAAACTTTAACCGTTGTGTGTCCGACGCGGTACCCGGGTACCTTTTTAAGTTTCAAATAATTAAATTCCTATGTTTTATCCATAGCTGGAAATTGAAACTTTGTGACATCTTAGAACTTCACTAAGTCAAGCTTTAGGGCTAATAATATTGTTGATATAGTAAGGGTGGGAGTGAGGAGGGGCTTCTGAATTTTTTTACTACATAACAGGCCGACGTAGGTACCCGGGTACCCACAAAACTAAAATGCCTATAACTAAGGTAATATCCAATCGATTTCGATACTTTTGGCCGTTTTGGATTCAGGAACTTATCCACTTTTGGACTTGGTAAAAATGAATCGGGTTGCTTAATTCGGTTCCCGGGAATCTGGGTTTCTGGAAGCATGTTCCAGTGCTGGGCTACTATTTGCGAACTTCAATGGAATACTAGCAATATGGGTATCAAAATTCTTGGAATTGCATCAGTAGGCTGTATCTCGTGGTTTTGGAACAATTTGGTGATTTTACCCCGGAACGGACATTCCGGAGCAGGTTCCCATGGGGCCGTGAGTGGCCATTCCCTTTGTCAAATTGTCATAGGGTCCCGTAACAATAAAAAACAGACTTCCGAGACAATTTGAAGAGTTTTTATACTCATATTGCTAGGACAATATTAAAATTTACAAATCATATCCATTACTCCGGAAAATCCGGATTACCAAAAACCAGATCCATCATTCCGGTTCTATTGTACAGAATCAAAAAGTGGATGAGTTCCTGAATCCAAAATATCTAAAAGTGTCCAAATCGATTAAAGGAAGCCACAGTTATGAGTATTTCAATTTGTGGGTACCCGGGTACCCTCGTTGGCCTGATAAAGGTGTTTTTTGTTGGATGTTGGACTGTTAAATTCGTTTATCTCGAAATCAATAAAATGTCACTTAGTCCGGTCTGACTTAACACCGACCATATAGTCTAATATATTTCGATATTCTGAACACACGGAGTATTTTTGTCTTCTTCCAAATTAATTGTGGAATACCTTCAAAAAAGTTTTTTTTTCATTTCGGTTGTAGAAGCGTTAACTTTAGGGTCTTACGGAAAAATTTTCAGGTTAGAAAAATTTCTTACAAATATGCCACTAACTTGAAATATTTTCAATTTTTTATTATTTTTAATCCTGCTTAAAGGCTATTTATATAATTGATTATACAACAAAAATCAAATGCTCATAAAAACCGATCCTGACGAAACGTAAAAATTATTTTTGATCATTTTCCTTCCAATTTCCAAAATAGTATTATCGTTGTCAATCACATTGAGTTTTTGTGTCAACTCTACGCATTCTCCAAAAATAAATGTTAGTAAAAAATTAAAATTATCCAATATTTCAGTAAAGAAGTTTGTGTTTATAGACAATCAACCTAATCAACCTTCGCTTCCCATTCGAAGCATTGTCTCTAATCCATATTTCGGACCAACTCTTCAAAAGAACTAATTTGACAACTATAGGACCTCGGCTAAGAGTTCAGTTACAAGATCCAATTCCCACTATTTTCCAAAAGTCCTCATGATACCTATAACAATAGGTTTTTAGTCTAGTGATCAGAGAATATACTTCCAAAATTATCATTGTACTATATTTAATTTAATTAGTCAGCATTAAGTTTTTTTTTCGATCCAAATATTTTGTCTTGAGAGGTTTTTAACCCCCAAACCACCCCCCCCCCTGGCTATGCCATTGACAAGAATATCGAGCCAATCGATGCATGTCAAGCAAAAAGGTATTTGTATAGGTTAGTTTAAATGACAACATACGCGATAAAATTTAGTTCCTCAGGAACAGATTAAAACACCATTCCTGTTTTACGTTCATCGAAAACTATTCCCATACTGCATCAACGAAGCCAGATCTAAACATCTGCCATGTTGTTCCAGACCGCGAGCGAGTATATACAGCCATAAGAAGAGCAGCTTTCCTACAGCAGTCGTGATATGTTTAAAAATTGCGGTTGTAAGCACCGTTTTGAGTATTCGCCTTATGATGAGAACGCGCGATATGGTTTGCTAACACTTGAACTGAAAGTCTGGTCCGTCCGACATAAAGGAGATAAGCTTTGCGCTCGGCAGTGGATCTGTTGTACTACGAGCGATGAATTTTTATGCGCGCCATGTGAAGATTGCTGAGAAGAGCGTTTTTCGGAGTCGTTAATTTCAATGAAGGCAATCAATGGCACATGCAGTCATAATATCGGCAAATGGAACAGTGAGCAGTTAAGGATTTAATATTTGTATGAGGAAAAAAATAGATCTGACGGTCCATATAATTTCACAAATCGGTGGTGATTGATGGTGCGATCATGAGGCGGCATAAATATGTATTGTGTCAATGAAACTAGTTTTCTATTGCTTATACTGGATACTATTCTTTGTGTAAGAGAACTAGTCCCTAGGATGAAAATAATTAGGAATTGAATTTTGAAATCCAGTGATGATTTTATCAAATTGTGTCTTATCGCTGAAAATAAATTACATCGGTCGCATATCATAAACAACGACAATTATTTCAGAAATAGAAGACGTTGAAAAGTTAGGCTTTACGATTAAAAACTGGTCAACTTTAGAGATTTTATTGGCTATTTTTGGCAAATTTTAAAATCTATTTTTATTTTGCTCCTAAAGATTTTCTACGTTCAACAAGGTACAATTTATTAAAATTGAAGAATGAATAGAGATATATGCACGAGAAAATGATAAAATTTAATATGAATGACAAAAGGCCCTATAACCCCCACTTCTCGTATTCGGACAAAGGTCAAAAAGGTTCCGTTCGATTTCTGAGATATTTTCACATCAGAACAACAGCAAAAATGTTAAAAATAGGGGATTTTGGAATATCTCCAATCAAATACTAAGGCTATTTCCTTTAAAAAGAGGTATAATTTGTAATTTTCTGATTCCTACTTCAAAAGTTATAGCATTTAATATATTTTTCCTCCATATTTTCCCATAGCACCAATTTCAAAAATTTCAAGCGAATTGTCCAAATGATGTGAAATTGAGCATCTGAGCTTACTTTCACATTTGTCACAATATGAGAAATTGAGAATCCAAAAAAAAATTTTTTGAATGCCCTACTCATCATAGATAGCCTAGTGCGGAAGATACAAAGGAAAACGCATCTCAACCGACAGCCAACTCATATACGGCAATCCAACCCAAAACAGAGTTTTAAATACCAATTCCTGAACCACAAACGGTGGCCAAATTTGTGGCTGTTCAGTCCATAATGACCACACTGTTAAATAAGTTCTTAAATAGAACGAAACTTATTATACAATGCACGAATTCATTCCTCGTTTCCTGTAGCGAAGCATTTTCGCGCATTGTTAACAGTTGGCACAGACAAACAGACGTAACACGATAAGAATTTTAATCACCCATAGCAAAAACATTCGATGTACATTATTTTTTATGTTTATTACCTTCACCAACAGACCCCTTGGTCCCAATGCTTAAACTAATTACATTTTTAAATTGCCAATATTTTCGCTTTTATCGCATTCCGCGTTCGGTTGAAGTCAAAGGCCATCGCCATACTGTTAAAAATTCGCTGGAGTCCGGTAACAGCGCTCTGGCAACCATAGTCGGTTCTCCTGAATGGAACTCGCAGAAAAGAGTTATTACGTAGAGCTCGAACGCGGGCTTGAAGATTCAGACGTCCGAGGATTGTAGGGCAATCCACTCTGGCAGAGAGTAAGTCCGAGACGAACAGGGCTCGAGAGCAGTCCTTCCGAATGCTGAGTGTATCGAGGTGTAGTAGCTGGCAACGGTTTTCATAGCTCGGCAGCTGAAATCTGTTTCGCCATGGGAGATGCCGAAGGACGAAGCGTATGAACCTGCGTTGGACAGCCTCGATTCTGTCAATCCCGTTCTGGTAGTACGAATTCCAAACAGCAGAACAATATTCTAACGTTGAGCGGACGTTATGAAAATTGCGCCATCACACCGAACGTGGCGCTAGTGAAGCGATTGTGACACAGCCAAATGCGTCAATTCGTGTCCGCACGCACCCGACAACCAAGAAGAAGAGAAAGAAAGGTTGGACCATTTGTTACTTTTGAGCGTATTGCTAATTATTAGTTTTATTCTTATACATGGCGTTCAGAATCCTGGGAGTAAACATAAATGTCTGGACGAGCATACTGATTCTTTGGCGCACGCTTAACAGAGAGAAAATGCCGAACTTCACCTCGCATCCTCCCATTCGAACTCTTTGGGATACCTTTTATCTTATTTTTTTATAACCGAACCATCACAAAACTTATGTCAACAAAAAAGCTCACTACGTCATTCGTTTATGTTTTTCGTTTGTATATCCTCTTGTTTTGTCGGGTCTGTCGAAAAAAAATGACAACCGCACTTATCCATAGAAAAAAGGAAGCCCTCTTTACCGTCTTTCCCGAAAACGTTTACGCCATTTGCATCCCACGCAAAATGGGCCGGAAACGTGAAATGTATTCCTGTCAAAGTGTTGAAGGTGGGAATTTCTCAAAATCATTTCATAGTTTCCCGCCCGATGCCAGACGGTGAGAAAATACATTTTAGGACATACCTAGAGACTTATCAATTTAAATGATTTGGTGTATCGAATCTAACCGGATGTACACAATGGACTCGAATTTGTCGGTCCCCGGAGCTGAGCTTGAGTTTGAGCTTGTGCGACCACGCCTGGCTTCTTCTCCGTTATCAATCTGGACTAGCTGAAGTTGCACAGGGAATAACTAGATAATTATGCTTGGGAGTAGCGAAACATCAATGTTCAACTCCTCGTAATTCTAAAGTGTTTATTGATCAATACCGGCGCCGGCCAGGACCGAACGTAGATCGCGGAAGGAAAGGGAAGGAATGTTAGTCCGATACTTGCGTTTGATAGAAGCCGTATATACTACTGCGCACTCTACAAGTATCACGGGAAAAGGATATTTGTTAGTAATGGGATTTTCGATTGATGTGCACCGGTGTAATGGAGTGCACTGGTTTTGCACTTTCTAGCAGAAGTGTCAATGGAACATACCCAGTTTTCTGTACTTCTGCTAGAAAGTACAAAAATGGTGCAGTTCCAGTGCAGTCCACTACACCGGTGTCAATCAATCGAAAACCCCATAAGTATAGAAGTTAGATTCTACTTCTTCTTTACCGACGCCAGAGAGGTGACTCCACACTATCTGGACTAGAGATATCGATCCATCAATTCATGGACCGGGGACCAACGGCTTTACTTCCCTTTCGAAAGAAGACGTGACCACAGATTTTTTCACCTCAGAAAAGTCTCAACGACCTCTGTTGGGATTGAACTCAGACCAACTGGAATGAGTGGCGGTCACGCTTACCACTCAACCACCGGCGTCGTCGAATCAAAATTTACCAGCAATTACAATTAAAAATTCATTAGCTGCTATATATGTTACCGCTATTTTATTTTATCTTTTCATACGCTGTAATTGAAATGGTTCCAAAGGTCCAAAACAATATTGTTACCCTCGTTTCATCCTTAACAGAGCATACATGATACACAAGAAGTAATGACCTGTTAAATACGTATTAACAGCATATAAGTCAATAAAATATAACATTCAGTAAGAGAATGACAGATTATGTTTGCACGAATCGAATGATATTACTATTCATCAGCCGTGTGGAATGTTTTTTGGCGGAGCCTAGCCCAGTGAATTTGCAAATCATTCGGCAAAGCACAAACGAAACCATCAAAGCCTTTTAACTACTGATGCGTGGGGTGAACATTTCCATTTTTGTCTGAGCTTCCAGATGAAGTGAGCAAACTGTTTCCACCAGCATCTTAAGGCAACTTATTGAAACACGTGTCTCTCACAAACTGTGCGGTAGGTTTACCGAAAGCAACAACGAACGATTTCTTGCCATAATATTGCTGCGCACGTATAGAAATTCTCGTGTTTATTCCGAAACAGATCCATTATTCATATTCAATTTAGCAAAGTTTAAGCTGCCTTTATTAAAGCCAGAAACTTTGCCGGTGCTGCTGTGTCTGCCGAAGGCAATGTTTGCGTTAATCTGTGCTCTGCAGTCGGACCATATGTACAATGTGAATATGGCATGTGGGTAAACTTTGACCGGGAATTAAAAGCAACATTGTAGCATCTCCGAGAAACTCATCCCCATCGTAGGCGTAGGAGGGAATTAATCGACCGAGCCCCGCAAGGATTGAGTGCAACCCACAGCGAGATGTGCAGTGCATAATTAATGTTGATTTGCTTGTGTTAAAAGCCCTGGTTTTATGGAATTGTTACGTACACTTTGCAAACATGAAGATCAGTTACCGTAGACGCGAACAAAAGAATGCCAGCATCTGCTTGAATCGGGGGATGTCTTAATGAAAGCAATAGCTTATAAGGCAGCATAGCGTTAGGTGGGAAGACCTTCTAATGAACCTGGGGCTTCGGAATTGTAGCATCAGCATATTATTACATCAAAGCAATTAGGAACACGTACAATTAGAGTGCAGGAATTGTTAAAGACATTGATTAAATAATTCAGTATCATTTCTTGTGATAATGATTGTGCTAGTGGTAATGGGGTTGAAGATGTCACCTTACACTCACAACTAATGTTGTAGTTGAATGAAAGATTGCCAAGAGTCGATTTAATTCTATTTGATTGTTGAGATATTTACTCTGGGCACCTCTATTTTATCACCATTCAATTTTCCGCGAATGGAGAGCTTAGTAATCTCCGAAAATGAATGGGAAAGGTTAACATATGGTCATTCAGAGCAATAGTCAAAGACAATAAATCGTTCAGCCAGGATTTAGATAACCAATTTGATTCCGTGATTTCGTTCTTTTATTTCCTATATTAAGTGCAACATGAAAGATTATCTGGGGTAGCTTTGCTCTAATCAACTGCTCTGAAATCTTTAGGTATTGTTGTCGTCAATGCAATAATCAAGTGTTTCTACAGGGAGTTATAATAGCTATAATGAATAGAATAAGGGTTAACGCATTACGCCGGAGACCCAAAAGTTGCAGGTTTCTATCCTAAATTTTTCGTACGGTTGCTCCCATTTAATTCATTAATATTTCTATCTGTCTTCTGATGAACCTTACCAAACAACTAATGAATTAGATATTCGAGAATCAACGCATTAATAATTGATTTGCCGCTAAGTACAAACTGAGATTTTTCTGGCTGATGCTCTGTCTCTTCCACTGGAATACTGATGCCTAATTCAACAACCCAAACAGATAACAACTACGCCAACGCGTGCAAGTTGTCTCAGTACACCGAAGCCTATATTTCGCGTACATTTGTTGAACGATTTTTTGCATGGGTTTGCAAAAAACACGACTTTCATGTATATATTCTTAATCACCATAATTGAGAAAGCCACAAAAGCCGCTATCTTTGAAAAATAAAAAAGAAGTATTTTGCAGGCCGTTGCACAATGGCACGACTTGGAACAAAAGGTCCAAACTTTGCCTTATCGGTAAGTTTGGTACACTGAATTCGTTTTTGATATTAAAACATTTTAAAAATTAACATTTGCTATTCATTAGGGTGTCTCAAAAATATATTTTTTTTCGAAATTCGAATTTCTTTAAATTTGTGTATATTAATTTTCGTGTGCCAAATCGTTTTTGATATTAACACTTGTAAAAAAAATTTTCATTAAACATTAGGGTGGCTCAAAAATAATTTAATTAATTAATAAATTTTGTTGTGAAGGTTCAAAAAAAATTTTAATGAAATTTTTGTGCGTTGAATTTGGGTATAAAATAGAAATTAACTTTACTACTTATTAAAGTGGCTCAAAAGTAAGTATTTTGTTTTTTATAAAGATTTTTTTCAATAGTATTCAATTAGTACAGGGGACCACGGGGCTATTCGGACCTACTTAAGCAAATCGCCCTTTTAGGTGGATAGATGTGAAAATGTGTTACCGGTCAAAAGTCCTAATTGTTTGTTTAAAACCTCAGCTACATTTTGGTGCCATAAAAGGTTCATTTGCACCACTTAATGGCAGCGCTAGGCGACGATTTGCAAACCTGTACGTTTGTCCATCCTTTTACAATGTAAGGGTAATTCGGGCCTCCCTATGGGGCAATTCAGATCGTAATTTTTCTTTAATTATTTTACAATGGAATTATGTTTACCTATGAATTAGTTACAAGAGACACTCCTTAAGAAGCAAAAAAAAATTGTTTTACAAGAACTTAATCTGGTATGTCACAGCTGTTGATTGGCCGCCCATGTATTTTCTTTGCTGTGGCGTGTGCAATGGTGTGCGCAACCGCAAGCCGCTGAACGGTGGTTGACGGAATAGGGGGTCCGAATAGCCCCGTACGCTCATATCGCACAAAAGTTGTGAGCATCTCGAAAATATCTCTGTTTTTACCCAAACAAAAATCATTCCATAAAATAGGAGCCTCAAGCTCTCCAAAACACTTACCTTTCATTTTTTCACTTTTATTTGTTGCTTTAATCACGGTTTTTTCCATCACAATGATTTTTGTTTTGAGAATGGCAAAACAACGAAACACGTTGTATCTCCTTTCTACAAAGAACAAAGAATTAACTTCAGCTCTTAAAATTAATGTTTCAGAATAGCGGTTCCACGAATATGTACGATAGTCAGAAAGTCTTACTATTTTCTGAGAAATCGAGGAGTCTGAAATACCCCCACTGTCTTAATTGCCCCGGGTTCCCCTAATATTTTTAGAAATTATTTTCTATATTGAAACGAATTGATTGACATATCATTATGGGTCTTCAGAAATTACTATTTTGATTCTACGGATCAAATAAGATGTGTTCGACTAATTTTGGAACGTTCAATTCATTAGTGGGTTACTTGAGATGAAAACTGCATTTTCTTTCATTTTCAAAACAAACATTTTGAGCGTTTTAGTGGAATGTTTAATTACATTCACTAATCAACAAGACGGTTAACAATTTCTTCGCAGGTGTGTTTTAAGTTACTTAGATTGCTTATTTCAAATCCTAAATAAAAATAAATCCTAAACCCTTTTTTCGCGTACATGGTTCATTTAAAAATGGTCTTATTTTCTTTGGATAATATCGCATACCCTTAAGCTTTATCAGTGCTGCGCAAATTCGGATCAAAATAATCTCAACAAATGACTATAACTCAAATGTGTTCACTCAATTTGACAGTTATTGCGTAAGTTAGCAAGAAATAGTTACAGAAACATTTTATGACATATTTCAGGTGGTTGAAAATATTTACTGATTCTTAAACATTCTAAATACCTATACCATCCAAAAAACTATACTTCCCCCTCGGATCGTTAGTCTTGATCACTAGTAAAACCCTTGTAGATCATGCTCTCAATGCTGTTTGAAAGTTTTGCATGTATTCTTGTCATTATTCTAGCTATAAAATCATTATTCAAATTCAATATCAGAAATAACCATGCGTCTCCATCCACCGTTTTTTAAAATTTTGATTGCTTATCGCAAGTTTTCGCAAAACTAGCTTAGACTCATTTTAAAGAGCTTTCGAATGAGTATAGTGTGATCGCTGGCATTCACGTGCGTCGTTGTTGTTGTCGCATTAGAAGTTCGAATTCAATAAAAATTCATGACAAGTTTATTCATAGTGTTTAGATAAACTAACTAAACAAACTAGCGACTTATTTTTGGCGATTTTACTATGCAATTTCAACACACGGATAATTTTGGTGAAGTAATGCAATGCATAAAATCGACTGTTTCTTTGAAAAACGAAAATAACCGTATGTAGTGCCTACGGTCAAATAAGGCAAAAAACATTTGAGTTATGTCCTTCAAAAAGCTGTCAAAAATTCATTTTTCGTTCAAATCATCTAAAATCTCGCGAAAATGTCTCTGATGGCCCAGCTGATACGAGAAAAATACTAGTGAAAATATCGCATAACCTTCATATATGGACTTAAGTCCGGGCTCGTCGTTGGCAAAATCTACAATAATTTAGACTGTCTTCAGATACATTTTCCAAGGAATTGAACTATTGTAAATAAGTAGTATTTGGCATTGGAGGAAAAAAATGAGCAGCTTCTAACACTGTGGGGGTAGTATCTCTTTCAAAACAAGTTTTTTGTATTTTTCGAACGTAACAGTTTCATGGAAAAATATTTTTGGTATCCTCTAATTCACCTGCAAAAAGCAAGAAAGGGTTAACTTAGCGAGAGTCACAAATCTGATACCACGCTGTCGATCTCAACAACGTCAGCTGAAACGTACCCGCGATATTCTTTGTTATATTATGAAGTTAAGTTTCGCTCACGCTAACAAAATTTAAAATGAAGTCATTGCTTATCTTAGCCAGTTTTGAAGATTTTTGTGCAATTAATGCGTTCGGAGAATTTTGACGTAGTATTTACGTCTCTGGGTGTAATTTAAATATTTTTTAAACAGAAGCGTTACGTAGACTTTAAACCTACAAAACGAATTGCGAATCTTGTTCCACAAATAGAAAGGAAAACCAGGGATGCATGAAGCACAGCACGAGCTGAGCAGCCGCTTTGAACGAACCAAACGCATTAAGCACTGACACCGTTCGTGCTACATACCTAGAAAAAATCGTGTAAATTTATTTCTCCTGACCCTGACATATACGAGCATCAAAAATGACTTACTTTTAATTTTTTTTTTTAATTTTGCATGACGTTGAATTTCGGAAATCATGTAATTTTACTCCACATATTGCGTTTGTTCTGAATGGCAGAAAGTGTAATTTTATGTCATTGTGCATGTAATGTATGTTTCATGTAAAATTAAACGGAGCACGGTTATATTCCGTCATTTCGTGAATTAGAGTTTGTTAAATTCTGTCATGCTTGCAATTACGTAAACAATAAAAATCATATTTTTTGGTGTGTAGGTATCCTTCGTGCTTGAGCTGTAGGACTCGAAGAGCTAGCACGGTAAGTTTGCCTGATGAGCTAGAATGATGCAGTAGAGTAAACTATGGAACGAAAGAATAGGACAAAGCAAAAAATATAAGTAGGTAAATGTGAGACATGTTGCTGCAAAAAACGATGCAAACATTGTTACTCAAACTAACGCGTTGTATTTTTGCTACCTTGCTATAGCTCGGTGGAGCGTGCTAGCTATCATCGAGCTAGTGAAAGCTTTCACTTGTTGGTGCTCGTGCTACTTGCTAGTTCAATGAACTTAGCTCTGACACATTATGAGCTAGTGCACAAGAATAGCATACGGTGCAGCACCATGCCTGAGGAAAACGTTTAACGCTTGCTACCAATACCATTTTTGCTATGTAAAACTTGTTTAAATAGCTCAAAACCTATTTTTATGTGAATCAACATAAATGCTAGAGCCTGGAAATATATGTGCAACTGCTTTCCTCAAAATCAGACGTGTGAAAGACACAGAGCAGAACACATGTGCGTACACTAGAGTTCCCAGAAAAACGATGAATTTTTGAGAACACTATAGCCCCCCCCCCCCCTGAGTCGATTCCTAGTCCCACCAGGAGTACTTGCTCCAAATTTAAAGCAAATCGGACAGGTCTAGCTACCGGACGACAATTTACAATTTACATGGAGAAAACCCACACCTCGCATTTTCGCCGCTAGGTAGCACTGTATACGTTGTACTACCACTGTAAGTGAAAATAAGAAAGATAATTTATTTGCCTACAACTTTGTCGAAGGCTGCTAGTGAATCCGGCTTTTTTAAAAAAGTTATTAAACTTTTAACGAAGGGATGTCTGAGTCAGTTTTGGCTGGGGCCTAGCAGTGCATGGTTGTGTACCAGTACTCGAATCTCGATTCCCACGAACTATACCTTTTTGTTAAATAATCGTTAGGGTTGGCTCAATGGTATGTTCAAAAGAATTATAGTACATAATACGAGTTATGTTTTGGTTAGAAAATTTTAGTTCCAACTGTGACCGCACAGAGGGCGCCAACACTAACTTTTTATAAAAGAGAGATAGAATATGGAAATGTTCAGAAGAATTATTTAAAAATGCTTTTTCTATAACTTTGTGGAAGATACCTAATCCCTATCTCTTTCTGGTGAAAAGTTAGTGTTTGCGCCCTCTATGTGGTAAAATGTGGAACTGAAATTTTCTAACCAAAATATGAATCGTATTACTTACTATAAATCTTCTGAACATACTTTTGATCTAAACCTAACCATTATTTCACAAAAATGTTTAGTTTGTGCGAATCAAGTACTGATACACAACAACCATGCACTGCTAGGCCCCATGCAAAACTGACTCAGACATCCCTTCGTTAAAAGTTTAATAACTTCTTTTAACAAAGCCGGATTCACTAGCAGTCTTAGACAAAGTTATAGGCAATTAAATTATCTTTCTTATTTTCACTTACAGTAATAAAACAACGCATACAGTGCCACCTAGCGGCGAAAATTCGACTTAGTGGGTTTTCTCCATTTAAATTGTCGAAAAATCCCATGCAAATTTCAGGCACGTTGGTCCGATTTGCTTCAAATTTGGAGCAAGTACTCCTGGTGGGACTAGAAATCGACTCAGGTATGGCCCGATAGGGGTAATTTGTTTCCTGTCACTCTAGCGTACACACAAAATTCGACGGTATTAAATTGATATTACCACAAAGGTAGTAAACGGTGGAATGACGAATTTTGGTAGCTGTACATGTATGTGCATTATGGTGGGACAAAAATTAGATTCCAGCTCCGAGCAACTTTTTAGGTACCATTTGGGTCCTAGAACAACTGTGCAAATTCTTAGCTCGATCGGTGAAACTATATTTTTGCGCCCACTGTTTAAAGTTTACATGGGATTTTGTATGGGAAAATTAACTTTTACAAAATAATTCCTCCAGGAGTCGCCCATTACTTCCTAAAAAAATCATTATTTGGCTTTTATAGAAAATTTAACAAAGAAACAAAGTCTCGAAAACCACGAAACGATCTGACGCTTGAGAAAAAAGTTATTAAGCAGAAACCGATTGATGCTCTGATGATTCATGAAATATTCATTTTTTCTAGCACCACTGCTGTTGGTTATCCAATTATACGCAATTTTGATTTAATCCTCTCTTAATGTGTCTAAATCGTTTATCTATACTATTTGGCCACTTCTCAAGGTTTTGAGGGATAAATTGAGGCTTCTTTTGTACATATTAAGAGGATGTTAAAAAATTTTGTATATAATTAGACCGTCAGAAGCAGTGATGCTAAGAAAAGTGAAATTTTCATCAATCTTAAGGGCATCAATCGGTTTTTGCTTAATAACTTTTTCCAAAATCATCAGATCGTTTTGCAATCTTCTAGACTTTTTTTTCCTTGACAAATTTCCTATAAAAATCAGCCATCTACTTATTTTTAGGAGATAACGGGCGACTCTTGGAAGAATTAATTTGCAAAAGACAATTTTCCCATACGAAATCCCATGTAAACTTTAAACCGTGGGCGCAAAAATATAGTTTCACCGATCGAGTTAAAAATTTGCAGAGTTGTTCTGGGAGCTAATTTGGACCCAAAAAGTTACTCGGAGCCAAATTTTATTTTTTTCATATAACCATGTCCCACTCTAATGTGCATCACACAATCGAACATTTTTCAGTATGTGTCAACCTCGGATCTGTTCGTATGTAGGATAATTCGGTCGATTTCTATCATAGTATTAGTATCGAGTCAAACGAACCGGAATTCTGGCAGATTTCTGCCTGAATTTAGGCTGGAATCTGCCACATTATTGTCAGAAACCAGTCGGAATAACGGATTTTTTAATTGGTAAGTTGGATAGCGAAATAAATATTTTAGGCAGTTTCCGGATGCTGCCTACCTCCTGAATCCGACACAGTTCCCGATTCGGACCGGTTCCCAAATCCGTACCTCCCAGTTCCGGATTAGTTCCCGGAACCAGAATCTGGACCAGTACCCGGATCCGAACCAGCTCATCCCTTTTTCCCCTTCCAAGTCCGGACCTGAACTAAACCCAGACTTGGTGCTTAGATCCAGACAAGTGTCTGCACCTTCCTACTAGACAATAAAACATAAAACTCACGGAACTACTATTAAATAAACTACGCTATGCACCCATGAGGGGCGAACTCCTACGTGCAAGTATTGTCATTAGACAGCAAATGATGGACAACATTGCGCGGAAGATGGAGAGGAAAATGCATCTCAATCGATTGCCAGCTCATCTGCGGCAAACTAACTCAAAATAGAGTTTTCAATACTACAAACGGTGGCCAAATTTGTGGTAGCTGTTCAGACCATAATGGCAACCGCAAAAGAAGCATCAAGCCCCCCAAAGTCCCCAATATTGGTGTTATCGCACGTATTTGGATATTGTTATAGAAAATACTGAACACAATGAGAGGGAAATTATTTTCCAAAAGACGAAATGAACATTTCAATTCATATTCATATGAGAATGGTTTCCTTAATAAGGACCGATTGTTTTGGATATTTTTACAGCTCACCGTTTCCTTGCCTGTGACGGAGCGGTTTCTTAATACATCTCGTGGCGAAGGCCATTTTGACGCTTTTCGTTGGCTACTACTAACGGGGATCGTTTGTTATAGGAACTAACAAAGTGGGTCACCGGCGGCAAAATACGTGTGGCTTCTACGACGTTCAAACGTAAACTGGAGAATTTTTTTTGCTGTAGAAAGTTGGTTTTACCTGTTTGCAAAGATACTCATCGTCAAATGGGAGGCGCTAACAATAAAATAAAATTTATCCTCGCTAGTTGAAAGGTAGACTTCCAATCAAATCTCAGCTAATGGTGGCTTTAACAAAATCATATTATCGTAATTGATGGTAATCGTATCCTCTACGGAAACTGTTACACAATTGTTTGGATTATCCCCTAGCAGATCGCGCTAAATCTATTTATACTGTTCAGAACAGCAGCAATATTTGATGTTGAAAAGTTATGGATTGGTAATTGTTGGGGTTTTTTTTGACGCAGTGCAATTATTCTGTGTACGTGAATGATATTCTCTTACCATTGAAGTGGAGCAAAGCACGACATCTTAGCTTCTTTTTTATTGCAAAATCTCGAAATACGTAAGATTACCCTGTCACGCTAAAGAAACCGAAAATAATGACAGGTAGAGCATGATTTTTGACAGATATAATGGCTGAATTGTAAACATTATTATGAGCGTTGTTGAGTTCATCTAACAGGAACATGTTGAAGTGTTGCAAGTTACCCCGTTCGACGGTAGTGTAACCTTATTTATTTAAGACCAAGAGAGATATTTTGTGAAAAACAGAAAGTTACAATTTTCACTTTTGATCAATTTTTTGTGATCTTAGGCTCAAAATTCACATAAGAATTGAATTATTTTTCCTAAATTGTTTTTTATGAAAAATCTTCCCTTTGAACATGCTTCGTAGTAAATTCATACCATGCAGGATAATTCTTTTTTATTGGTGGCGTTATCAACATATAATAATTTTGGCGTTTGTTACTATTCGAAGAGCTTGAACAACATTATACATCTGATGGGCTCCTAACTATTTTAAACATTAAGGTAGTTTTCAGTGGTGTCGCTAAGGGGGGGGGGGCGAAGGGGGCAGCCGACCCGAGCGGCAAAATTTGGGGGCGGCAAATGCTGCTCAACATAATTATCTATTAGTGATTATCATTGTTCATTAATCGCGATAAACGAAGAGTGTTGATGATCAGAAGTACGACGGATCTGACGGAACACAACAATATATATCTGAACCTGAACCTCAAACTTAACGATCTTAGCAAATCCAAGCGAAAATTGTTTTTAAAAAATTCTTTATTATTAGCTTAACTATTTTTGATAGTTAGCTTAACTATTTTTGATAGTTACAAGGAAGAATAAAGGTGAAAGTGCAGTTTGTGTCTCACAAATAAGGAACCAGAAAAATTGGATTCTTACTGCTGCAATTGAGAGTAAATTTGATGTTAATTTTTCTCTTATATTTATATTAACACTGTCTAATTGTGGCAAATATATCCCACACGCTGTACGGCGTTTTATTTAATTTCAATAACGTTTCCAAACTTTTGGGAATTTCCAACACTTACAATTGCAATTGGTTTTTGATAATGGCGAAATCTTTGCACTAACGCACCCCTTTAACTCTCTTGTTACCTACCGTACCAATACTTTGCTATATCAATATGTCGTCTCTAGCTCACTCCGTTAATTGCCGTTTGTCCCCAGCTTCGCAGAGCACGAGGACTCCTCAGGTTCCCTCCATCGTGGTCGACCTACCTTGCTCGTTGTGACTACTTGTGCCAGACTGATTATTTTCAGGAACCATTTTACCCGTTTGTCGTCCGCGACTTTGAGGACGTGCCCAACTCACCACAGCCTCGTATATTCTGCTGTGTGAACAATGGATAGTATAGTCCCAGAGCCACAACGTGATCTTCTGATGCCCTTGGAGGAGTCTCAGTGGTGTGCCCTGAACACCACTCTGACTTTCCTTTTTTGTTCGATTTTCGAACAATAATTGAGTTTGTAATTGAAAATCGCACACTTATCGTGACTTACTTTATGATTTATCTGCACTTAGTTTATAAAGTAAATCAATATATCTAAATATGAAGACTTTTATAAAAGAGCACGAAAAAAAGCACGAAAACTAGTTTTTTAGAAAATCCTTGGAAAGTGACACGGAAAATCGAAACTATCAATATTGAGTACCAACAGATTACTAAAGTTTGAAGACATGTAAAAAATAACTTCACTGCAGATTTGTTTTTCGAGGTTATGTGCTTGATGCCGAGGGCCGGAGCATTATTTAAGGAGATATTATGATGGACTGACAGCATCTAAATGTCGGTTTACATAATTGAGATCGACGGTGTCGTTACGGTTTCGATTGCGTGTGACGAAGCGGTTGGTTGTTTCAAGGACCGTTTTATCCAGTGAGTGAAGATTTTGAATGGAAATCGCACAGTAACAGTATTGCTGTGTTGGATTTGTTCTTCACAAGCTTTACCGCACGTCATGTTTTGCACTAAATAAAGGCAAATAGGCCATTTTAGTAATACAATCGCGAGTGGCAAGTACGCAGAGAATCAAAATCCAATCAATGCCGCTCTAAGCACTTTTTTACAGAAATACTGGAGAAAGCCATGTCTCACCACGACAAATCGTTGTACTCTCTTGGCTTGGGAAGAGTATGACTCTGACGATCCCCATCGTGAGATATCTGTTACTGCTCCTAAAAACTGTAGTCGAACGAGATTTATTTGTTAAAAACATTTGCTTTTAACAGCCGAATATAACAGCTACAGGAAGCGCTGAGACAAAGCCGAAGCAAACGGCTCCAGGTTTTGGAAATTTGAGAGGTTCCACCGTTTCAAGAAACATCAAAAAAAGGGGGTTATCTTCTCGCTGATCTAACTTTCTTCGTGGTCTTTGCTACAATTTTAAAGAGGTGGCCTGCTTTCCTGCCCATGATCAAATATTTGTCCCTTTTTTGTTGCTATGCAAATATGAAAACGAGCTTTAAGTTTGCACTATTTTCACTATTTTCAATTGTAAGTCATTGCAGTTCGTTATTTAATCTTCTATCAACTTTAGATTTAATTTCTTTTGATTTTTCTTTATTATTCTTCAACCATATGATTTCCTTCTGATACTCAATTAGATTCGGTGTTGGGAATCTGTCGTAAGCTGCGCGCGTCCACTATCATCGTCTACTGATTCGCCATTTTGATGTTTGTCATAATACTGTTTCTACCTATCGATCATTTCAAACATATCTCCAGTGACACATAGCCTTCGCAAGAAAGATTCGCTATCTTCCTTGTCTTATTATCGTCGTATAGCTCTATCGCCACGTTATCTGGATCTACCGTATTTTTCGTCCGAATACTGAATTTTTTTTCTGATCCGTGCTTGTTTGTATCGTTTCTCGTTCACCCTCGTATGGTGCTACATCATTCTCGCCTTTCCCGTTATCTTCTCTTTATCTCAGTAGTGCTACCTGTGGTACTTCATAAGTTGCTCCAAGAGTAGTCACATCGACCTATTCTTCCGTTGGTAATGCCGTCTCCAGCTTCTGCACGTATTTCTGCAGCACCATCGTAGCTGCCAGATGTTGAGCCTCGGCGTCCATGCTCACGAGTGTTGTACTAACGTTTCTGTGGTTGAGAAGATCACGCATCGTTGACCGTTGTCGTTTGTAACGGAGTGTAGACTGTCCGGTTCGTTCACCGGTTTGTACCTGCTGACCTATGTTGGCGTTTATGTCGCCGTAAATCAGCTTAACATCCCATCGTGAGCAGCTGTCATAGAAACGCTCCAGATCCGCCTAAAATGCATCTTTGTCTTTCGCTGGTCTCGCTTTGTGTGAGCAGTGAACGTTGAAGATACGTTAGTTGAAGAAATGGGCTTTTGATTGTCACTACACACATTCTCTTGCTGTTATTTGAGCACTATAAAACCCAGCTTGTTTGTTGTGCCACCGCTCTGGTAGAATGTGGCTGCTCGATGCTAGCCTTTTCAAACCTTCTGTCCTGCTGAGCAATGCTACGACCCCGAAGTTACGAGTTTACAGCCAGTCGTGCAAAATTCGGTCGATCCCCTGGAAGGCAAGCGGCTTACAGTTCTAAATTTCCAACAGCACTTTTTTCGTAGCATGACTTAATTGATCCTATCTGTACGCAAAAGCTGTGTTTCCAGACGGCTTATTACAGCTGCACAAAACTCCTATCTGGTCGAAGGCTTCTAATTTCACTACGATAATTCCTGGTGACGATAGCCCACAGTTTATCCGTTGTGTGTCCAACAAAAAGAAAACAGGCCGACCCGGGTACCTGCAAATTCAAAAGTTTGTAGCTTTGTCAATTTTTGATCGATTTAGGACACTTTTGGATGTTTTGAATTCAGGAAATCATCCACTTTTAGAAACAGTGAAATTGAACACGACGAATATATCTGGTTAATCCCGCCAATCCAGATTTCCGGAAGGGTATTCCAGTACTGAAAAACAATTAGGAATTATTACGAAGGGTTCTTATGACGATTTGACCTAGGAACGGTCACTCACTGGATTGGAACTTACCTCCAGAAATCCAAATAACCGTGAACCAGATGCATTTTTACAGATTCTAAAAGTGGTTGAATTCTGGAATTCAAAACATCCAAATGTTGGAGATTGGAGAAAAAATGCCATAGATACGAGTATTTCGGTTTTGGGGGTACTCGGGTACCCTGCCGGGCTGTTATGGGTTAAAAAAATCCAAAAGCTCTTCCTCAAACCCCCGATCACCGGATCATTAGTTTTTTTCCCCACAAAAGTAATGCTTGGTATTATTCTAAGATGTCACTAAGTTGCAATTTCCCGTTTGGGAAAGAGTACTGGAATTTCATGAATTAAAATCTGCAAAGTAGTTCGCTGTCGGAAACATAACGGTTAAGTGCGACCTTGTGAACAGAGTTGTAATCTCACTTTGCTCATCGTGATTAATACGCAACACTGCCGCAAAGCTACTTGGTCAAGTTCGAATACGTTTTATTCTGTTGATTCCAAATGGATAAAAAAATGTATTCATGATGAATGATTATTGAAAGTTTAATAAAAAAAATCGTTTTTAGGTGCAATATATGCACCACCGCAGAAAACTCTATTGATGAGATAGTTTGGTAAGTCAGAAATATGTAAGGGGCGGCAAATTTAACTTTTAGCCCCGAGCGGCAAAAAGCCTAGCGCCGCCACTGGTAGTTTTCAACAAGATAGGTCGAATTTATGTGCATTTCAACACAATTATTAAATTTTACAGCTTACTTTTCGAATGGTAAGTCGGTTATGTTGATCGGAAAATTTATTCCTGAGATATTGACTGATAACTGCAAAAAGTGCTCAAAATACGTTTTTTAAAAAAAAAACCCTAACTTGACTTGGGAAACACTTTTTTCCTATTTTAATGCAATCGACCCAAAATTTGTAAATTAGTGTTACGTTACTTTTATTCGCATGAGTTCATGACTTTTCTTCTAATTTATTCTTACTTATTTTATAAAGCAGATCAAAACTTCTACCCTTCTTTGACCGGTGTCCTCGGCAGGATTTAACCCAGCCAACCACGCGCCATGGGCTTGCATATAGTACCAATTATTCTGAGCCATAAACGAAATTAAACTTAGAGGTCAAATCACACATCAACCTGTCAAACCTAATCGAAACGAAGCATGGAAATGGCGGTGCTGACTAAAATATTATTACTGTTCATTTTCCACATTGTACACTGCTGAGTGACCGAGGAAATGACTCCTCGCAGGAAAATTATTGCTTTTTTTTTATCCACTATCAGGTCCGGAAAAGTTTCACTTGCTTTCCCTTCGCGGGCAGTAGTGCTATAGAAAGGCTAGTGTTGAATAATAGACGGTATAGAGCTAAAAGCATGTCATTATTGATTCTATGGTTATTAAACTTGCAGTGATTCGACGAGTCGGAGTTAATTTAGTTAGTTACTTCATTAATATGGTAATCTGTGGCCTGGCGGGTGCACAAACAGACGATAACGGGTGGATTTTTCATCCTCGGAGTGCTACCAAATTGAGTGTGTTATGCAAATCCGTAGTAGTTAATTCAGTTGTGATCTTCTGCGGCATACAAGATGTTGACATAAATTTGCCAGTTTAAATTGAGTTCGAAGTAGAACGTTCCGAAGGGGGATAAACAGTAACAAAGCAAAGCCTGGCGCTGAATGCTGTATAGGAACTTTGGAATAATTCAGCCAAATCCCAGAAAAATAATAGTCTATGTCCAACACAATATGATATTAAGACTGCTCTTTGGCGCTCACAAATTATTCAACGAAAAACAAAATATTTATTTCTTTGACGCGCAATCTACTATATTTTCTTTCATAAAAGCAATGTGTACTAACTTAAAACTACATTTATGAGCTAATGAACTAACCCCGCCAAATAGCGGTGTTGGGCAGCTGGCCGAAAAAAATTGGGTCTCCAAAGTACTTATCACTTTAAAATTTTATTTGGCTTTAATTTTCTCAATTTTCAACCGAGTTCAACTAAACTATCTGCATATTGGAACAATTATTTAAAATTTATTCACTATACTTGTTGGTGAGGTCAGAAAACACGTTCTGGCTTTACAAAAAAATTCCGTGGGGTCTGTCAGAGGGCCTTATGAGCCATGTTTATTAATCTTATAACTTCTAGTTCGAAATGTGCCTTAGCATTACCTGAGTATGAATAAAAATCATAAATATCAATCTACTGAATTAATTTGGAGACATATAAGCTGGTTTTGGGCAACCCAGAGACGATTTTTGGTTTGGAGGCTCAGAGGGTAAGGCACTGGTCTCATAAACCATTTATCGTATGTTCGAGATTCATCCATGAAGAATTTGTAGTGATCAGTAGAATCGTAGCCCAAACCCTGCAATTGTTTGTATATTAATAATCGGCTACAAAATCTGTTGCAACAGAAGGTCAAGCTCCAAAACGAAAAGAGAATATTAAAATTTTGTTTTGATAATTCATTTCTCAAATCTTTGAAAATAGCTCGTCACCAGCTAGGGGTAATCGGGCTGAAAGCGGATTACCCATCGTTGCGAATCGTTTGTCTTCACTTCATACCCTTATCTCTACCTTAAGACCTCGAAAGTTCTTCTTTTGAATTAACTCACTGTATTGTAACATTAGAACTAGACAAAGGTAGAATCAAAATAAGAGAAAAAATGGACATCTGCCAGAATGCGTCGAAGAAAATGCAATAATCAGAATAAGTCTCTTTTCCGCTACTGTTCACCTATTGAGTAAAACATCTCGAATAGAAATCACCCCGGTTATGATATAAATTCATATGTTGCTGGAAAATTTAATCAACAAACTTTTCACCGGTGCAACGGGCGATCGATTCAAAACTTTACCCGAAGTCGCGCTCAGTTTGTCACCGCTCAGCCTCGTGTCGGGAAATGTGCAAGCATGTTTTCGAGATGGTTGAAGCTCAAACCCCCGGCCCAACGTTCACCGATCCCACCACTTCCGCAGCATTGTGGTCTTGGGAGCACGTCTTAATACAACGGGTTTTCCCAGCAGTCTATGAAAAGTTTTTCAAAACTCTAATTTAAGTTTCAACTCGCATTTCTCATTTTGCTACGTTATTTTTCCGTTCTTCTTTCTTTAACCCAGCTTACGTGGAGTGGGAACTGTTGTCGTTCGCATAGTTCATCGTAAAGTGCATTCGCAGTTGAGTTTTCGTCGGTGCACTTTGCTGTTGGTCACTTTTTTTGCTTAAACCTGTCCAATTCGCGCGAAGCGATTTCTTATCTTTTCACAAGCAGCATCCCATCTGCAGCGCGCATAAAAGCTTTAGCTAAGTACTTTTATACGACGAAATAAATGAGTTTTATAATATCGTGTATTATCAGGAGAGTAGAGGGTACAAGCTACCGGTGGTCTGAAAACATTTTCCGGTCTATGATTAAAAGGAGCGGAAAAACATTGCACAAAATGCAACGGTTACGAAGGTTCCGCGGGGGAAGAAGCGAGCAAGTCAACCTCTATCACAACAACAATGACTTATTTTTCGAACTGTAAAACAAATCCTGGTGAAGATATATCAAATGTACTGCTGACTCATCTCTGGTGGGTCACCACCGGTTAGAGGTGACGACGGACCTTTCGGCTTGGCTACCAAAATAAACGTCAACGCTTGAATAAGAAACTGGGTTTCTTTCCAGTCACGTTCAGGGTACCGCAGACAATTTGAAAGTGTCATTAGTAGAAGATACTTTCTGGCAGGAATCAAAAATGGACCTGATGGAAGTTGGCACGCAACCATTTCACTGATTTCAGTGCGTGTATGCATATAATTGTGAGAAATGAACAAAGTTGGTTTCCTAGTCTTTGGGGGAATAAACTTTCCCGGAACTTTGAAGCTTTGCTGAAGTGGAATGGTTTTCTGGAATTGCTATCATCCCGATCATAGCTTAGTATTCACACTAGAGAGAGAAAAGCAACGGCAAAGAAAGTGACCGGTCCCAGTGTGCAATAAATGATATTCTATAGTGCTGGATGCATTATCCACACTCCAGCTGAGCGATAGTAGAGTATATTACATTTTGTTTTAAACGGCACATGCGATATCTTCTTAAATTATTGATCTGGTGGATCATAAGTAGCTGGACTAAACGATAACACATTGTTAAGGAGAATATACTATATATAATAGAGATGGTCGGGTTTCAATTTTTTCGAACCCGAACCCGAGAGCATGAAAATTTAAAAACCCGAACCCGACCCGAGCCCGATATTACAAAATTTGAAAAACTCGAGCCCGACCCGAGTCCGAACATTTTAAAACTTAAAAACTCGAACCCGACCCGTACCCGAGAATGAAAATTTTGTAAAACCCGAACCCGACCCGACCTTAGAATTTTAAAATTTGAAAACCCGAACTCGACCCGAACCCGAAAATTTACAATTTGAGAAGCCCGATCCGAATCCAACTTGCTAATACGAATCAACCAAAGATCTCGAAGATTTTTAATTCTATGGTACCCGAGCTGGACCCTAGGCTCATCTAAGAGAAGTAGAATCACTCGTATCTACAGTATCACCATACGCATTGAGGTATATCTACATATGGCAAAACAAATCACTGCCGAGTAGAATCCGCATTTATATTTACTATTATTGAACGTCAAATTTGTAATGTTCTGAGAAACTTATAAATCGTCGATATCTTAACCGGAAATTAAGTTAACCCATTCATGCCCATGTTGTTTGTGGACAACAACGTTTTTAAACAGCTATAACTTTTGATTGAGGCAAGATTTGTTCACAAAACCAAGTAAGGCTAATAAACCTGACTATTGCCTTTCATTTTATTACTAACAATTACCAGGATCAGTTCTAGAACTGAAGTTATTGCAATTTGTCTGTTGGATTCCAATGGAGCAGTGCTGCCAGGGCCAGTTTACGTTGACAACGAAAAATGATTTTTTATATATCTTCGTTATTATTCAATATTATTGAAAACTGATAAAACTTATCAAATTCGAGTGTCCTTGGCTACGTTTCCCACGTAAGTGGACTATTGTAAATATTCTAGGAGAATTGCATTGACCATTGAAAGGTAAAAATTGAGCAGCTTCTAGCACTTTATCAGAAACCATTCCTGCAAGGCAATTTCGTATAATTTATTACATGTATTAAATTAAGCTATGGCAATTCGCAATTCGCCTTCGACAGTTTACATGAGGTCACCCACGTTACTGGTTGGAGCGGTCAAACCTGCATCGAAGCGTATCAATCAAGATTTTCTGACGAGTTCTTGATGTCCCATCATTAGCGTTAGGATGATCTATGATAGGGTATCTAAGTTATTTCATGCTTCAGATTATACGGTAAGCACGCCAATAGTGATGCTTCGACAACTCCAATGGAGCTCTAGGAACGACTCCAAACTTTTAAAAATCCGATAATGTCTTCAACAGAACACACAAAATTTTTGCAATCAATTCCTTAAGTTCGTGGAAATTCATGTATTTTCATGAAGGAATCTTGATCATGCATCAGCTCAGCCCGGGAACAATCTGACAGAAAGTGTTTGTTTCATATATGTACCACTGATTTGATAGTGGTGCTATTATACCATCACCATATGAGTGTCATGACGGACATGAAGCTAGGTTTAGGTCTCATGGAACAAAGACAGTCTCTAGAAAATAAATTTGGCCGAAACTATCTGCTTTAAAAAAAATGTGCCCTTTTTAAATTTGAGCCGCCATAATGACACCAAAGTACCACCGAATTTGTGAGTTCAAATCCTTATTTTTCCGTTACACTTTATTTTAATTGCAAGCAATCTTCATCATAAACCAATTTGATTATTAAACTTCCGTTAAAGCAGGTACAACCTATTTGTTTCGTTTGACCAACGTAACAGTACTCGCTTAAAGTTTGTTTGGGGTACAAATGTACCCCACAAAACCGTATGCGTTAGTGTTTTGTCATGTGTACATAATTCAACAAAATTATTATATCTTTTTGAACAGCAAAATATCGATACATAGTAAGCGAAAAACTTGTGTAAAATTGTATAGGCTCCAACTCTGCCGAATAATAGTATCTGTTATTTGACATAACAAAACGCTATAGCAAAGTAACTAGAAAATGCGTTTGCATCGGTATCGTATTTTTTGCTTTTGCGGATGAAAGAGTCAAACATTCCTGTATATGATTTGTATATAGTATGCAAGACGCATCATTCGATTCGTTATCTTCTGCAGCCCAGGCTCTGGAACATACTTACTTTATATACACGTACAATGCATCGGCTCTACCTGTTCCTTCGACGCCTTCCTATTTCATCTTCATTACTGCATATTTGCTGTATTTTTAACGTTTGTAATGGCGTTTGGTTTTTAAAAAAGCATCATAATAAATTTACTTTTTGACGGGATTTTGAAAAAAAAATTGTTCAAAAGGAAATTTAATAAGCTTTACAACATCGCATATATGGTCAAATTCGATTTGAAACTACCGGAGTTATAGCAATATGAAGAAAAAAGAGAATTTTGGCGTATTTTAAAGACTTGTTCTATACAAAATGAAATATTACATAATTAAATAGTCCAAACACGAAGATTTTTATACAGGTTACTTTACGAATGATTTTAGAATAAAACTATCCAATTTAATTATAAATTTAATAAAAATTGAACATATTGAAGCGATTTTAGTTCTGGGGTACGAATGTACCCCTCAAAACCGTTTACGTAGAGAAAAAGTCGCCGCGGCCTAAGTATCGGTTTTAAAGAACCTGTCGAAATTTATATTCCATTGTAGAAAGTTGAACCGATATTTTCCGATAAATTCCTGTTGACTTGGTTTATTACTAATCCTAATGAAAAAAAAGTCGCAAAGAGATTTTAGATGTGAAACACGTATTGCTGAATGTTCTTTCATGAATGTTCGTTTAAAAAATTAAATAATTCAGGCAGTTTGCGAATTATTTAAGAAGAGAACGGAATTTTATACAAGAAGGAAAAAATACAATTTTTGAGCACCAGAAAATACGACGAATTCTGGCGATTCAGAGGTGCTAACATTTGGTACGGTTATATGTGTCATCCATTCGTATCACGAAATATAATTCACTGCTACAAAAAAGACTGCGTTTTGTGTATGGTTGGGTTGTTTTGATCAAAACCCGAACCCGACCCGACCACGATAATTTGTAATTTAAAAAACCCGAACCCTACCCGAGCCCGAAAGTTCAAATTTCAAAAACCCGGACCCGACCCGAATGCAAGAATTTCAAATTTGAAAACCCGACCCGAACCCGAGAAGCTTAAATTTACAGAACCCGAGCCGAAACCAGTCGGGTCCGTGTTTCGGATCCAAAAACCCGAACCCGACCATCTCTAATTTATAAGTCAGGTTTTATTTCATATTAAACACACTTAGAAAACATTTAAACTTCATTTGAAATAAACCGCATGGCGACAAATTTTTCTACTTGATAATAGAATTTTACTCCGAATGACATGTAAAATAAATTAATGTTGATCTTTTGATGGAAAAGTCGGTTGAATCTGTTAACGAATTACATGCGTTTACTGTTAGTAAATATAAATTCAAGTGAACTGTGAATATTCGTATTATCTATACCTTTCACAGAACAAGTCTCAGAGTATTTAACCATTGTGTGCGCGACGTTTGGCATAAATTCACACGTTAAGCATAAGTACATTAGGCATAATGAACGTTGGGCATAATGGACGATTGTCATAATATACGTTAGGCATAATGGACGGTTGGAATACTGTACGTTAGGCATAATGGACGATAGGCATAATCCACCCAAAAAATATAAAAGTAATCGCAAGGCTTCCGTTATTATAGTGATTTTAATCATACGCTTGTTTTTCGGGTTAGAAAAATACCATGTGAGATATTTATCCCTTGCAAGTGTAAAGTTTGTTTTCTATTTTTTCCGTGGACGAACTGAAAAAAGTATCCCTTCAATTGAGTGAATAGTATTGGTACAAGTACTTTTCAAGCCTATTATATGTATTACCAATGCAGTTGCATCCAAATATTTAACCCTTGTGAAGGCAAGCTAAAATCCTAACGCTAAAAGGCAAGCCGGGCCTCTGAGGCCCGGTAATATTTTTTACCCTCTCACAGTAATAGCATGAAAAATTCAAAGCATATTGGCCAATTTTATTCAGTGCTTCAATGATTTCTCTATTCGAATTTATTGGACAATGTAGAATACTCACCATTCGGATTAGCTAGGGTTAGCATTGGATGAAGCGAAAAGCTAAAATATGTAAATAAATAATTATCACTTTTCGAATGTGTGGAGCAATATCTTGTTTCGCCAGATTTCCAATCTTTATACGGTACCGAGAGAATACCCGCCCCATTCTGTAGTCATTGACTGACGGCGAACATGAACTGGAGAGTGTGCGAGAAGTAGCGACCACCAGGTGATTCACTACCGCTTCGGCTAATGGAACCCTGCTGCAGCACTCAAGGAATCAAGTACGTTGATGCGGCTGATCTAGCAAGAAGGATTGTGACGAAGATGGAGGCCCGTCGACACCAGCTGAAATATGCCCGGATAAGCTAAAGATAATCATTGAGAGTCTCTTTTCGAGCACGATCCAATTACCTGGTCATCGACACCGTACGGCGAAGAAGAAGGAGCAAACACAGCCGAGTGGCAAGCGACTAACGACAAGCTCAAAGAAGTGTCGAAGCGACTAAAATCAAAGAAAGCACTCGGTCCAGACTTAATACCAAACGTGGCGCTGAAAGCTGCGATCCTGGCATATCCGGACATGTTCAGGATGCTACGGTAGAAGCGTTTAGATGGTGGCAATTTCCCCGAAATGTGTAAGGTACATGAGCTGGTGTTGCTGCCAAAGCCAGGGAAGTCACTGGGCCATCCAGCCTCGTATAGGCCAATGCCGCAGCGCTGCACAGAAGAATGAGCCAGATATTGAAGAGCTACTTCCAGAGTATAGCACTGCTATACGATACGAACGAAGGGCAGTATTCAATGCGAGTCGCAGCGGGCGTTTCTCAGGGCTCCATTCTCGGTCCAACTCTTTGGAACGGGATGTACGATGGGGTCTTAACACTGCAGCTGCCCAGGAAACTGAAAATCGTGGGTTTTGCGGACGACGTGTCGCTAACGGTGATGCGTGAGATACTTAGAGAAGTGGAGGTGTCGGTGATGGTGACAATAGACTTGATCGAAAACTGGATAAATGGGGACAAGCTGCAAATATCTCACCACAAGCCAAATGTGTTGCTGGTCAGCAACTTTAAAGCAATTCGGTGCATTGAAGCAATTGTGAGTGACAATCGACGACCGGTTGAGCTTTAACAACCACGTTGATTACACCTGCGAAAAGTCGGTATGTTATCTAGTGTTTTGTCATCGATACTGCGATATGGGGCTCCTGCCTGCTGTGTAACGCTGAAAATCAAGCAAAATGGCGATAAGCGGAACACGACGTTCGGGCTGGTGGTCGTACGAGTTGCGATTGTGTACAGAATAATATCTTCGGAGACAGTATGCGTTATCGCCGAGATGATCCCCATCTGCATCGCACTGGCGGAGGTGCTACATTTAATGAAGAAACCAGAAACCAGAAACGTGAGGAAGATGATGAGAATCGATTCGATGGTGACAGTACGGAGAAAGGAAAGTGGACCTGCCGGTTCATCCCAAACCTGTCGACGTGGGTCAGTATAAAGCACGGAGAGATGACCTTCCACTTGAAACAGCTCCTGTCGGGCCACGGCTGCTTCAGGAAGCATCTTCATCGGTTCAGGTACGCAACGTCACCATTGTGCCCTTAGTGTGAGAACGTTGAGAAGACACCGGAGCATGTGGTCTTTGAATGTCTGAGGTTTAAAGCGACGCGCAGGGAGCTACTTAAAACGGGAGGACCGGATATCAACCCGGATAATGTAGCCTACAAAATGACAAGCGACGTAGAGACGTGAAACGCTGCCAACAGAGTTATGATGTAGATCATGACTGTCTTACAGAGGAAATGGTGTGATGAACATCGAGCAACGGTGACGGGAGAGCTATCATCGCCAACTAGATCCACCGCCGAGGCCTAGTCAAGCAGAGAGCACCAAGTATGGGTCATCAAAACGTCAGCAAACTGGACGCCACGCTCCATCCGGAATCGCCAGACTGACCACAGCACCCCATCGATTTTTCCAATAAAAATATAGTGAAAACCAAAGTAGAATCGGAACTTCTTTCGACAGGGAACTCTCCGCCAGCGTAAGCTAGATTTACCGCTGGGGACTAGACCGAATCGACTGCGACGTGACCGCACCAGTCGCCGGTCATCGGAGCACCAGTGAACCGGACGCCCTGCTTCACCGGAATCGCCGAACTGACCTCGGAACCTAACTAATTAGCTTTGGGAGAACTTCTCTCGCCTGGGAGCTCTCTGTCGGAGTAGGTCAGGTCCATCGTCAGGAAGAAATGCTAAATGGCATAAGAAGAGAACTAAAGGAGTTGCGGAGCTAAATGGCACCGGACACGGAGCCAACGAGCTGAAGAAGTTGTGAGCTGAGCTTGAGCTTGAGCTTGTGCGACCTCCCCTGGCTGCTACTCCGTTATCGATCGGGACTAGATGAAGTTACACAGGGAATCAGTAGATAATTATGCTTGGGATTGGCGAAACATCTTTCAATGTGCAAACTCCTGGTAATCCTAAAGTGTTTCTGATCAATACCGGCGCCGACCAGGCCCGAACGTAGATCGCGGAAGGAAAGGGAAGGAATTGTTAGTCCGATACTTGCTTTTGCTAGAGGCCGTATATACTACTGCACACTCCACAAGTATCACGGGAGGAGGATATTTTTGTTAGTAGAGTATAGAAGTTGGATATACTTCTTCTTTACCGACGCCAGAGAGGTGATTCCACTACCTGGACTAGATATCGATCCACCAATTTCATGGACCGGGGACCGACGGCTTTACTTTCCTTCCGAAGGAAAACGTGACCACAGATTTTGTTCACCTCAGAAAAATCTCAACGACCTCGGCTGGAATTGTACCCAGGCCAACTGGAATGAGTGGCGGTCACGCTTACCACTCAACCACCGGCGCCGTCAACGGGCTCAAGAAGTTGTGGTACTGAAACCAAAGAAGAGTAGACCCCGACGAGACACCAACAGTGCGCCGGGGCTCCAGCAAACCGCCCTACTCCACCGGAATCGCCGAACTGACCTCGGCACCAACCTGCTTCTCTCGCCGGGAAACTCTTCGTAGGAGTAGGCTAGATCCATCGTCGGGGACTAGACTGAGTAGTTCGCGAACAAGTCGGAATCTCACCGAGGAAGTGGTACTAAATGGCATAGGAGTGGAGGATAAGAGTGTGTTGTGCTCATAAGAAACCTCTTCCCAAAGTAATGCCGTAGGGTAATGCCGGGGAGAAATTAGGTTCCGTGCAAGAGTAGTTGTATTAGCGGGTGGGGTGACTACCCAAACCCGTTTCCTGAGTTGTTGGTTTTTGTACTATTTTCCTGCTCAGGTTGTTTTTGGGTATTTTTTCTGCCCTCCAAAATACATATATACATACATACATACATATATTGTGTATATATATATACATAAATATATATATATATATATATATATATATATATATATATATATATATATATATATATATATATATATATATATATATATATATATATATATATATATATATATATATATATATATATATATATATATATATATATATATATATATATATATATATATATATATATATATATATATATATATATATATATATATATATATATATATATATATATATATATATATATATATATATATATATATATATATATATATATATATATATATATATATATATATATATATATATATATATATATATATATATATATATATATATATATATATATATATATATATATATATATATATATATATATATATATATCGTAACAAAATTGTTCCCTCCCGGAAAAATTTTGTTACTACGCCACTGAATTGCGCTCGTAAGAAATAACCTTGCAAAGGCTAGCAAGTGTTAATGACTAGTTATCACATCAAACATCGTATTGACACGAGCTAAATTTTACGAGCAGATGAGAATATCTGGAAACAGTTGATTCTCTCCTGTGTACTGGACAGAAACTGACAGCTCTTATTATTCGTTTATGGCAGCCATGGCGAAATCAGTGAAGGAACTACGTTCGATGGTTTGTGATTACCGCCTGCTCCCTCCCGGAAGTCCGTCATCGTGGCGTACTTTGTATCGGCCGGATACAACCGATTGCCCATATGAAAAATCTAAGCGCTCTTAGAGAAAAGTAAGAGCATCAAGTGCAAACCAGGTTCGTCATGCGTAAGGGGATGTCGAGGTCGACCGTGTCGTAGGCGAAAACGGCCAACCACAACCAGCGGCAGAAGGTGCTTGTCAAGGATTTCTTCCCAGCGGAGGTAATGACTGGCAGGGGACCAGCTATTATATATAAAATACATTCTGTAACTATAATTCACACGATAAACCGAGTCGAGATGAAATTGTACATCAGCTCTTAGAAAATCTTTCAATAACATGTAAAGCTTCCGGAAGACGCACTAGTACGCCTCAGCGCCATTCAGAAAATCAAACGAAAGCGTCTTTTAATACCAGCGCCTACTCCTTCAGCGAGACATTCACGCGATTTCAGGAGGGCTAGACACAAAGATTTCAACAGTGTACAACTTTTGAACGTTTACTTACGGACCAGCATTTATCACCGCTTTGAAGGAACAATCCAACACATTCAGAATAATGTATGATATACATAGTTTTTACCCATAGTAAGTAATGTTATACAAAAACAGGGAAAAATAAACACAAAATCTGTCAAGCCATAGCGATTTGGTCTTTTCAGCAAAGTTGTGTAATTTGTCACAAAAAATGATCACGAGAAATCAGAAAAAAGTGATGCGATCAAAAATTTGAAATTAAGGAATTCGTCATAGAAAACGTCCCATAATTCGATAACTTTAAATGCCAGTGAAAAGATTTCTTCAGCAAAATTTATGGAAATGCTCTCCTCTACAACTTTTTTAAGACATTCATGTGGTTGTTCTTTTCGTTTGAAGGTTAGATTTTTTATAGCTTACTATGATCAATTTCTTTAAAAAGGCCTGTGTGCTTTTTCTACACATAAACATAGTAGAATATGTATATTCGCAAATATGAATACTTTTAGCTCCATCCGATTAAGTTTCTCATAAGCCTGTTTTGAACTGAACCACTGTGCATCAGGCTGTATTTTATTCTTCGGAGTGAGTTTACTAAAACGCTAACCTACTTTTGGCGACTTTTGATTTAATTTAGAAAAGACCGGTTTCTAGTAAAATTTCCAGTTTATGCCTGTTAGTACTACTAAACTTAGATTTTTTAGCACTTTCTATTTTTTTGGAGACCCAAATGGAGAGGTCTGGTGAGTTATTTTTTACAATCATGCAATTATAAGAACGGTAGTGAAATTTTTGGTTATTGTTCATTAGTTTTACTTCAAAACTGGGAAACGACATTTTTATAAGTAAAAGAAATACTATAGGTAGCTCATCCGAACATAGGATCGCAGTAGGGTTTCTATCTACGGGAGCGATTTCCTAAGAAAAAAATCCAGGTTTTTCTAAGAGTGAATTATTCACTTTTCGAGTGTCCTGAAATACTAATGTTCGTTAAAAACTGTTTTTGAATGACCGAACTTAATAATTTAATTCATTATAACGCGTTACTGGAATTACAAACATGCATATCTTCCTATTAAAAGAATGAATCTATAACAATTTAAAGCTATTTTTATAATTTATACACCATTTATCTTAATTTTTTTTACTATATATTGACTTTCTCGTTTCCCGGGAAAATGATTTCCGAGAAAATTGGAAACCCTAGAGCTAGAGCGTACTTTTGTTTAAGAATAAACTACCGCAGAAAATTTCAACGACTTCGGCTAAGATTGACCCACATCCACTGGAGTGAGAAGTGGTTACGCGTAACACGCAGAAACCCCAGCGCCGCCTACTGATTGGAACTCGTTGAAAGTTTGAATTGTTGCACAACTGCTACATTTTTTTATATTATTTTCTATTTGATTATATTGTTTTGTTTGCATTACATTTCTAATTTAGTATATTGGGTGTTCAGCCACAAGTGGTGACTTTTCATCCCTATTGTTTACATGATTCATTTAATTATTATTAAGTTATGCTTTCGCAGTTAAATATTTTTTTTAGTAGGATGTTTTAATCCTACTTGTCTTGAATAAGGAGCTAAACAAATCTTATAAACTAACTTATAAACTATAAAGAGAGCTAATCGTTACAATTGAAGATTGCAACGATTTTTGTCGGAAGTTGCTTATAATACTGTTCGTCATAATTTCTAATGTTTCTATGTTTGCAAGTCTGTGCAACTCATTTGTGCTAAACCTGGGAGGACGCATCAAAATCATTTTCAGAATTTTATTCTGAATCCTTTGAAGCGTTTTCTTACTAGTAGCATAACAACTTAACCAGATTGGAACTGCATATAGCATTGCCGGTCTAAATATTTGTTTATAAATTAATAGTTTGTTCTTTAGGCAGAGCCTAGAATTCCTATTTATAAGAGGGTACAAACATTTTATATATTCAATGTGATCCTTAAAAGTGAGTTTTTATCGTAAATCAAACCCAAGTATTTAACTTGATCTATCCATCCAAACCATTAAATTTAATAATATGGTTATTATTTGGTTGAAGAGAAGATGCTCTTGGCTTATGAGGAAAAACAATCAATTGTGGTTTTGCCGCATTAGTGGAAATTTTCCATTTTGCAGGTAATCATTGCAAATATTCAAGCTTCGTTGCAGTCGACTGCAGATAATACGAAGATTCATACCAATGGCTGAGATGCTAGTATCATCACAGAAAAGTGACTTTTTACAACCTGTAGGTAGATTTGGAAGATCAGAGGTAAAAATATTGTATAGTATTGGTGCGACGCTTGATCCTTGAGGGACGCCTGCTTTAACGGGTAGCTTATTAGATTTACAATTCTGATAAGAAACCTGCAGGGTAAGGTTAGTAAGATAATTTTTAATTATCTTTATTATGTAAATTGGAAAATTGAAATCCCACATTTTAGCAATTAAACCTTTGTGCCAAACACTGTCGAAAGCTTTTTCGATGTCTAGAAAAGCAACTCCAGTGGAATAGCCCTCTGAGATATTTGCCTTTATCATATTAGTTACTCCCACAAATTGATGAGTAGTTGAATGTCCAATATGAAATCCAAACTGCTCAGGAAGAAAAATAGAATTCTCATTGATATGTGACATCATTCTAGTTCGGATGATTTTTTCAAATAATTTACTAGTAGAAGAGAGTAAGCTAATTGGACGATAGCTAGATGCTTCTGCTAGGTTTTTATCTGGCTTCAAAATAGGAATAATCTTAGCATTTTTCCATCTTTCAGGGAAGTATGCTAATTCAAAACATTTGTTGAATATTTTGACCAAGTATCTCATGGTGATTTCGGGAAGGTTTTTAAGAAGAATGTTAAAAATTCCATCATAACCTGGAGCTTTCATATTTTTTAACTTTTTCATGATGGATTTGATCTCATCATAGTTTGTTTCAACAATATCGTTTAGAGACAATACTTGATTTGAAACGTTTTCATATTTTTGTAAGACTTCGGATTCAACAGGACTCACAACGTTCAGATTAAAATTATGGACGCTTTCAAACTGTTGAGCAAGTTTTTGAGCTTATTCTTCATTTGTAAGAAGTATGTGGTCAGCTTCCTTCAAAGCTGGAATTGGTTTCTGGGGTTTCTTAAGAACCTTAGAAAGTTTCCAGAAAGGTTTAGAATTTGGCTTGATTTGTTCAACCTTTTTCGCGAAATTTTCATTTCTTAAGAGTGTGAATCTATGCTTAATTTCTCTTGGTAGATCCTGATAGATACATTTCATAGCAGGATCACGAGAACGTTGACGTCTTCGAACATTCTTCAAGCGAATCAGAAGTTGAAGATCGTCGTCAATAATAGGTGTATTAAATTTTTTCTGTGTTGTTGGTACTGATAAATTTCTAGCATCAACTATAGATATACTTAAATTTTGTAATGCCGTATCAATGTCAGCTTTATTTTGTAAATCAAGGTCATGATTAAAATTATTCTCAATATAAGTTTTGTACCTTTCCCAATTCGCTTTGTGATAATTGAACACTGAGCTAATGGGATTGGAAACAGCTTCTTGAGAAAGTGAAAAAAGTTACTGGAAGATGATCAGAATCAAAGTCAGCATGTGTAATCAATTCGCTACAAAGGTGACTTTGATCTGTCAAAACCAAATCAATTGTTGATGGATTCCTTACAGACGAATAGCATGTAGGTCCATTCGGGAACAAAATTGAATAATAACCAGCAGAGCAATCATTAAGAAGTAGTTTACCGTTGGAATTGTTTTGAGCATTATTCCAGGCTCGGTGTTTGGCGTTAAAATCACCGATTATGAAGAATTTCGACCGATTTCTTGTAAGTTTTTGTAAGTCTCCTTTCAAGAAATTCATTTGCTCGCCAGTGCACTGAAAAGGCAAATAGGCTGCAGCAATAAAAATGATACCAAGATCAGTTTCAACTTCGATACCCAAACTCTCGATCACCTTGGTGTCAAGAGACGGCGTAACGGAATGTTTGATCCTGCGATTAACCGCTATTGCGATTCCTCCGCCGAATTCAACAATTCGATAAAATCGACGAATAACAAAATGAGAGTTACTCTTCAATTTAATATTTGGTTTCAAAAAAGTTTCGGTCACAACGGCACATTATGCACATTATGTGTCCTCAAGAAGTTGAAAAATTCGTCTTTGCACGTTTTTAATGAACGAGCATTCCAATTTAATAAATTTAAATGATTATTTAAAGTCATTGTAAAACTTCAATTTCATTACAGTTTTGTTAGCAAATTCCCAACCCGCTTGAAAAGCTTCAAACATGGGGGTAGAATTTAACATGCCAATCATCATAGGTAACATAGACTCCTGTAGGTATTTTAATTTTTCTTCCGTTACGCTACCTAGATCCATTGGACTAAAGGAAGTGTTGGGTGCAAACGAGATTGAGGGCGTGGTAGTTGTAGCCGTTATTTTGGCATTGCTACCTGCCACTGAAGCATAAGATGACACACCATTGTAGGATGGTGTGACGGAGGTAGAAGAAGTTGTTAATCTATTTTGAATCGGATTAACACGTTTGGATTTCTTGAAGTGTACCTGAAGAAGTAGGTACATTTTTTATTTGTTGTTTTTGTTGTCTAGAACGAGAATTTATAATTTTTTCTCGAACAGGACAACCCCAGAAATTCGATTTATGATTTTCGCTACAATTGGCGCATTTGAAACTTTTTGTGGTTTTTTCACCGGACAAGTATCTTTCGTGTGCGATTTATCACCACAAATCATACATTTGGAATCCAAATGACAATTTTTTGTGCCGTGCCCAAAGCCTTGGCACCTACGACACTGGGTCAGATTTTGAATTCTGCCCCATTTCGTCTATAATGTTCCTACTTTACTCGCACGTGGAACATAAAACGTGCTTTTTCAATTACTTTCAAATGATTAACCTCATTGCGGTTAAAATGAATTAAATATAGCTCCTGGATAATTCCAGAGCGTACTGGCGTGTCATCGCCGGTAGCCTTTCTCTTCATAAGAATAACTTGTGAAGGAGAAAAGCCAAGTAAATTTTTCAATTCGTTGGATATTTCATTTAAACTTTGACCTTGTGGTAGCCCTTTCAAGACAGCCTTGAATGGTCTATCTGTCTTGAAATCATATGACTAAAATTTATATAACTTCTCTGTAAGATACTGGAGTAGTCGTTTGTGGTCAATCAATTCCTCCGCTGTAACTCGACATTCTCCTCTTCGGCCAATCTGAAAAGAGACTTTTACGTCGAAAGCTCAGTTCGAAAGGCTTTGAAGTCGGAGATCATCACTGTTATAGGCGGAGGCATTATGCGCAATGCGAGGAAATTTAGAAATTTCATCAGCTTCACATTCGGATAAAACATCGAATGAGTTGCTGCAGTCAATTGAATTTTCGGGTGGAGAAGATACCCTTTTCCGTTTAGCTTTAATTTTTGGCACACGGCCTTTCTGGGAGGATCCAGGCATGTTGGAAGAATTAAATATTTCTTTAGACTGAATTGTTCTTGAAAAATGTTTTAGTCTTGAAAAAGACTGATTGAGTAGAAAAAGTAGGTAGTCTTGAAAAAGACTAATTGTCGAAAAAATATAGGTAGCCTTGAGAAAGACTGTTGCTGTTGAAAAACTCTAGGTAAACCAGGAGCTATCAAGATTTGTGACCGGTTCGAACGAAGGTTCAAGCCGGTATGGCAACTGCTACATAATATTCTTTATTGTTAGATGTATTTGAAAAGAATTTCCAACTGTGTTTTCGATTGAATATAACAAATTGCCAAGAGAAAAAGTGGTTTGGAAATTTTTTATCGAATGGCTTTCACTGCAAGAAACTAATTGAATATATTATTACATACCAAAACCAATACTAGTTCGTTTTAAAAACTGCTTACCTGAAAAGAGACAATGATAATGAATTAGTTATGACGTGTTATCTTAAATCGAGCATGGAAGTACATAGAAACAATTATAATATCTGTTACTCTAGAGTTTAACAATGAGCTACGGGCGTTAATGGAGGCAGATCATCGAGTACTGCATTTTCGGTGAACAAAAATATTATTTCCAAAAAAAAAATGTTTTTGTGATACTC
Organism: Topomyia yanbarensis; assembly: GCF_030247195.1. NCBI lineage: Eukaryota > Metazoa > Arthropoda > Insecta > Diptera > Culicidae > Topomyia > Topomyia yanbarensis. The sequence continues at coordinate 320,667,659 of NC_080671.1, read as the reverse complement.
TTAGTATTTTAGTGTAAAAAGAGATATCGACTGCGATGTAGATATTCCGGGTGTATAATTCGGCTTCGCAGTCTGCGGGGGTAGTTTTTAGAACGGAAAAGTTTTTCTTTGTCCGACTTTTCGATGGGGGCTAGTATCATCTTCAGAGGATACTATATTTAAAGACATAAAACCATTTACATCACAATTAGGGTAAAGACTTAATTTTCGCCCCATTAGGGAGGGTGCCACACTATTCTATTAATTACGCAGTCTACAGTCGATGAAATGCACATAAATTGGCATCAGTATCCTTGCTTCATTCCCAAGAACCAATTTAATACCAAAAATGTCCTGAGAATGGGGAAATACTTCTGTTTGAGCGCCACGAAAACTCGAATCGAATGCTCCTATTTTCGCACTACCATATGGGCCAATGCGTTGAACAAAGATGGCAGACGCTGCTCTAACTAACGGCTTCAAATGAGTAGGGCGATAATAGAAATAGGGCGAAAAAAGTCTCCACACCCTAGATACATCACAAACAGTAGCTCATCGCCGTTTTTCAAAGGAACGGTGCACAATCGGTGAAAATAAATTCAAATTGATTTTTTAAAAACCCTAAATTTGGTTGTTGCTTACTATCATTAATCTTATGAAAAAAAATATCTAAAATGCCATGCCAAAATTGATAGAGGGGCGGTGTTCATACGTCCTATTGAGGTGGAAGCACACACTAAAAAGAAATCTTGTAACTATACATCTTGCCAGATTCACATAAAAGGAGTGTCTCAATTCACATAAAATTACATTTAACCATTTCATGCCCAACTTTTTTCTAGTGCATGTAGGGTTTCAAAACTATTTTTACTTGAAAACGGTTGGGTCAAGAAACACGAAAGGCATATTTTCATAAAGATAACTGCTTCCATGGCAGACCTAGAAGCTGGTCAATTTTTACCTTCTAATGCTCAATACAATTCTCCTAGAATAATTACAATAGTCCAATTACGTGGAAAACGTAGCCAACGACAGTCTAATTTGATAAGTTTTATCAGTTTTCAATAATATTGCACCATAACGAAGATATATGAAAAAATCATTTTCCGTCGTCAACGTAAACTGTCCCTGGCTCCATTGGAATCCAATCAGACTAATTGCAATAACTTCAGTTCTGTAGCTGATCCTTGTAACTGTTAGTACTCAAATTAAAGGCAATAATCACATTAATGAGCCTTACTTGTTTTTGTGAGCGAATCTCGCCTCAATCAAAAGTTATAGCTGTTTAAAAACGTTGTTGTCCACAAACAACTTGGGCATGAATGGGTTAATTACATGTAAAAATATGAGTTGTTCGGCTTTTCCTAATCCAGTCAATCTAAATTTAACATCAGAAGAATCACAATATTTAATTTTACATATTAGAATAAATAGAATTAGAATTAGAAAAATATGTTGCTTCCGACGTCTAATGTAATTTTCATTTTTTCTTAGACAGCACCAAAGTGGCGATAATTCTTGATAGTTTTCGCAGATCTGATGTTATATTGCGAATATTTTATATACATTTAGGTGGAGCTGTTTTCAACTTTTGCAATCGTTATTACCTGCTGCAATACGCATAAGAGTTCAATATACTGGAGTATTTCTATATACACATAGGTGGAACGGTTATGCGCCGCACAGGCCGCACAGTGGTTCTCACATTCTGCGACTGAAACAAAGTATTATATTCTTGTGAAATTTTCCACAATCACCCGCCCAAGCAGAGCGAAACTTGCGAAATTCGCCTCCTACACCCACGACCTGTGGCTTGTGAATTCAAAACCGCACATTTTTGTTGGGTGCTTACGCCTAAATTCAATTCACACCAAACTGCCCATGTGCGTAGGTTGATCACGTGTAAGTATTAAATATTCAAATTGGTCCGCCTAACAGTCGAGTCGGACCGAAGCAATCTTTGACTGGCTTTTTATTGTTTCTCGTCTGTATCACCACTGGAACAGTCGACTCGGCTCCGATGGTGAGGGACAGACGTCGACCGTATGCTTATTTCACGTTTCGTCTAAGGGTAATCGAGAGACGTCCATCCCACATTCAGAATTGATTGTTTATACATCTGAAGAGGGCTGTTTTACGATATGAGATTACGTTACTAAATTTCCAATTTAGTAAATGAATTATTTGACATGGCGGGATGCGGTGACTAATTCGAATATATTTATTTTGTATTCAAACAAATAAATAAAAAGTAGGGAGTCTTTTAGATTCTGCGCGTGCAATCTAACAGAGGATGTAGTGTTTTAAAGAAAAGAAACTCTGTGCCCTATGATAATGGATGGGTGTCAGTTAGTCGACGTATATGCCTGTGATTTACAACCTGTAAATTATTTGCGATTATGAAACCGTCTGTTGTGTTAATTCTGTTGGATAGATCAGAGCGTTTGCTATTGAACCCAAAACACTGCGCCCCAGAGCTAGGAACAATAGCATTTCTGTTTCCATAATCCGATAGCTGTTTCAATTTATAGTTGTTTGGGATGGTTGGTGTTTGAGGGATTGTAAACAAAGTTGGAGCTCGACAAATCGAAAATATCTGTAAAAAATTTCATCAAGATAACTTTAAACGCTATTATCTCAGAATGGAGGTATTTGAAATGTACCATCACGGTGAACGTGATATCTCAAAACCTTTTCAGCCGATTTTCAAAATCTTTTCTTGCATTGCTTTTACAAGGATATATTTAAAACTTTAGACATTGTTCCTATTTGCAATCTAGTTTACTTAAACGGTTCCTTTTGCATCGAGAAATTTTCGATTCTTCGCTATGAAGTTTTGTTTCAAATTTTAAGCACCTCAAAATTTGAACTTGATTTTCAATTTTGAAAATAAATTTTATATTGAGAAACCGACCCATGCATTCACGTACACCACAATATATTCTCTTCAAGATTTTTTTGCTTGTTTTATTTCAGTTGAGCTGTTCGAATCGCAAACTCTGCGGTGGCACGAGTCTTTTTGGCGTTCGGGGCTTAAAGTTAAACTGACCCTTTAATTACGAACTTATCAATTGGATAGTTCTCAGCTTGAAGTACCGTAAACCGGGGTGACATTGATCACTTTTCGAAGTTATCATTACATATTTTTAGACGTAACACATTTTTTGCAAGTTTAATATTTTTAAACCATGCACTGATGTATGGAGAATAAGATTGGATGGTTTTACCTAAAATTGTCCGCTTACAGCTATTTTTCCAAAAATGATTTCAAGTTCAAGTCAGTTTTCGTATTCCGGGGTGACTTTGATAACCTGCATGTTCACCCACTTTAAGTTATTGATGTCAATGTTTTTCATTCAAATGTTTGTTTAAACTAATTCTGGAAAGATACTCATTGTTAAATAGATGTTAATTGGTATTTTACAAAGTATTTCAATGTACTGTAAAATTCGAGTAACCAAAATTCGTATAATTTGTGTTTATCAATGTACAAAAAGTTCCATCCATTTTAACACGTTGGAATATTGTATACTAAAAACATGTTGCGAATTTTAGCTTAAAATAATTTGAAATAATTCCCAACTAGTTTCACAAACAAAAATGTATTTAAAATAAACAAACTCTTGAAACTAAATTTGACACATCCCTATCTAAAGGAAAATAAAAACTCGCTTGTAATTTATTACTCTTGCTCAAATCTGAGATTTATTTGTTTTATAAAAAATAAACACTTTACGAAGCTTCGTAAAAATAAGGTAAAGTCAAATTTCGGTGTTTTGTAGTTTTTGTACTCAAAAACCGAACAATATACTAAATATTTTATAAGCTTAGAGTAAAAATCATTTCAAGTTAAAATGATTCGGTAGACTATTCTGGTTTAATAAGTGATCTACGAAAAAAGTTTCGAGAGATCAAAGTCACCCCGGTTTACGGTATTTGAGAATGTCTGCTTATAAAAATATGTTGATGCATATTATTAATAATATTTATACAGTCAAAATAATGGTACAGTTGCACCACAAATTCAATTTAATTCGGATTGTTTAACATTGAAAATGCTTTACTCGACTATGCGAGGCTGTGGTTTTCTGTTACCGCTTTGACTTAGGTAGATCTTGCAAAATAGAACACGTTGCATGAAAGGGTAGACTGTTGTCACAATCACCGAATTTTATTAAAATGTTTGATGTATTGTCTCCATTTTCAGAGACAAAAATATGTGACGCAGAAAAGCCGCCAACTTACGATACTTACCCAGCCCCGGGGTAAGTAGGCGGCAGGGTTACCAGAACTACAGAATAATCTGTGTTTATACAGATTTTTCAATCATTTTCAGACCAAGAATCTGTACATACAGATATACAGATTTTTGCGTGTATGTGCAGATATTTAGATTTTTTGGACATTTCATTATGTTACCAAAACTATTGTTAGAAATTTTTTTTTTCAGTTTCGGTGATAGTTCTACTCAATCTCTCGCAACTTTATATTAAAATTATCTTCACTTTGGAGATTGGTCGTCACTTTGAAAGGTGAAGGTTTGTAATACACTCAGGTAAACACCCAGCAAACGCCTGGCTGTATTCTACCCCCAGAAACGTTAATTATAATGTTCTGTTAACTTTGCTAATTGGGTTATTAAATTAAGAATAAAATTCCTATTTTATTATATAAACCAATAGAGCTCATCTTTCTAAATATAACAATATATATGTTCAAGCTTTAAAACTTCAGAATAGTTTTTAATTGGTTTTCTAAAAAAATGTAAACACGTCCACGTTTAACACTATCCGTCTTGCTTGACAGTGAATTTGGCCACATGGGCTAGCATTTTTGACAGTTATCCCGGCAAAAGGATAGGGATCAAGGTAGTTCAATGGAAGATGTGGTCGTAATAATTCAATTTTATAAAATATTTTTTATTTATTATTTTTCGAGAAGAATAACGAAAAAAAGTTTGACTACGTATCTTCACCTTCAGCTGCATCGAAAAAAAATAAAAGCATTATATGGCTTAATACCCCAATTCGCAATCTTTTGTACGAAATTTTTTCTTACTGAATATCAGCAAAATTTTGCTGAATTTTGCCCAGCTGAAATTTCAGTAATTCAAAACTTTTAAAATTTTCAGAACTGGCTGTTTGATTTACTGAAGCTCAGCAAAATTGCCATTCTTTTACTGATTGTTTCAGTAATCAAATTCTATCAATTTGCCAATTTTCGGTAAAATAATGGACTATGCTGAAAATCAGCGAAACAAAAATGGTTAAGCTGAACTCTTAACAAATCCTGTTTTGCTGGAAAAGATTTAGTAAACAATTTTGCTGAAACAAAATACAAAAAATTGGTGTGTATTTAAACAAGGGTCATTAAAAAAAGAATACAATTATTCTTCCATTGTGCACATCGCTAAAGTTCAACTTTCTGTATGTGAAAATGAAAATTGTTTGTTTGACTTATTTAAGGGGGGGTAAGGGTTCAAGTGTAAAAAAATCAGTTTCTTGTCAAATTTTATTAGTAAGATGGGTGAAGCGAATCGATCGAAACTTTTGTACATTATACTACATCATTTCAATATTATTCTGTAATTTTTTCATTCAAAAAGATTAACTAGCGACTCGGTGTCGAAGCTTTTTGTGGAACGTCTCTAGAAAAACATGATTTGCGGTGTTCACTGCCATTTAAAAACCGATTTATTTCAAATTTTGCGTATACATGTAAAAAATACCCAACCCCTACGTTGTGTTTTTGAGATAATTTTTCAGTTAAGGGGTTTTTTACTAATAAAATTGCGGAATCGCTGTTTTTCAAAAATAATTTCGTCATTTTATGACAGACGAATTGTGACCTGAATCGTGCCCGCAGATGATGTTGGTTTTCAAAACACGTTTTGATGGAGCTACAATATTGGACGCCATTTTCGACACTTTATACTTACATTACATTTTGATTTTATAAATGACACCTTAATATACATTTTGTAGAATGGCGCACATGTCTAAGTCATTTTACTTCTTCGAAAAAATATCACGAATTAGGTTCTTTTTCACAATTATTCAAAAGGGACCCCTTAATAACCCAAAAACTGTGTTTAGAAAAAAAAATCTTTGCAAAGCTACTCGGAAATGGTGAAAATTTTCAGCTAACCTCAGTCAGAGCCATTAATTTGCGGCCCAAACCGAACACTGAAATGATGAAAAGTTTTAAATATAGGTGCGCTACAGATTTGTTTCTATTATGATTCGTAATTGACAGCAGGAGAACGGAGGGCCGAACAATTCTGAGAAGGAAATATTTGTCGTGGATGAATCAGTTTGTGTCGTGCTACTAGCAGAGGCCATCATTTTCATTTCCGATAGGTGGAAGGTAACATACACGCGAAAAGAAAACGATTCGTTCGTGATTGGTTCACACTAATTTCATGTACCGAGCGACAAAATTTCAACAGCGGGAGAAAATGGGATAATTAGGATTCAACCGGCTTCGTGGACTGACTGTAATAATTAGTTTGTATAGCTCCATGTTAGTAACGAAAGCCAATTGGAACAAAAATCTTCCACCAAGACAACACGCTCTTAGAACTCTAATTAGCCCTTATCAGCGCTATAAAACAGTCAACCAAGAATTAAATTTTAACCATCTTTTCCTTCATCTACTAATATTTTTATTTCCGACGGGTTGAAATTGCCATACACACATGGAAAAATACTAATTTGGGGGGTGGGCGTAGCGTAGTTGGTAAATCGATTGCCTTGTACGCAGCGCACCTGGGTTCGAGTCCCGACCCCGCACATAGGGTTAGAAATTTTTCATAAGAGATTTTTCTAACCCGAAGAGGCGAATGACCTGAAGGTTAAAACCTCTATAATCGAAATAAAAAAAACTAATTTTAAATCATTTGACTGAAGCTCCTGATTGGTTCCCGCTAATTAGATGCACCGAGCCGCAAATCTTGAACAGTTTTGTGTTCGAACTCCTGCTCTTTGACGATGGAAGTTCATTTCATTCGATGGCCAGCCCATTTGGCTTCGAATGTAAACTAAACCAAGTACAAAAGTTGTATGCGAGTGCGGCATGATTCGTGTGTGACAGCATACTGGTTGCACCACACTTACGCTGTCTGGATGCCATAAAGGAGGAATGGTGAAGGAAACTACAACACACATACCAAAGAAACTTCTGGGGACAATGCGCACACATTTACATTTTCAACATGTTATTACAAATGTACTAGCAAAGCAGCGCCGCCCCCTGGGGCAGCATTTCCGGGTCGGTAGCGAGGACACTTTTGCGAACTTTCTGTTACGGGACATGGCATGAAAAGTTCTGCTCTGCTACTGCCTGGCTGATAGCACAACGACTGTCAAGCGAATGAGGGGGTAAACCAACCGGTGAATCGTCGCACAAATACGCCCTACTATTGCTCTCTCTCTCTCACTCGTTTGCGTACCATATGCCTTTCCATTTCTTTCTGCTGCTAATATTAGTATAACCAAAACAGACATGCGTCTTTCCCCCACCTTCCATCCAGTGACCAGTATTGCCACACTGCTTTTAACAATAAGATTCCAACAATATTTTCAACGAAAGTTGCAGATTGGAAAAGAAGGAAAAAAAACACTCTGAATTCAAAAAAATCTCATAACACTATGTATGTGAAAAAGAAGTCAAAATCACATAGATATTTTCTGTTCCATTAGAGTTCAATAAAAGAAAGTTGATGATACATATCACTCTATAATTTAAACAAAAACTACAAGGGGCAGCCCTATACGGTTGCACGAACTGTAGACGTAGGACTATACTACTTAATTTTATTTTCTTAGTACATTTGGAGTAATAATAAATCAAATATATTTCTTACGTATAGTTTAAGCACAACCAATCTACATCGAATGTTACATATTGAACCAAACCTTCTTGGTTATACGATTAAATTTATTTAAGAAGATCTGATTGTGTGTGGTAAAAAACCAGGACCGGTGAAGAAAAATCAAATTTTAGACAATATAATCACATTTCATGTATAGACCAAGCTTTCTAGTTATATTTTGAAAATATTGTAATTTTCCTAATGTACGCATACAAATGTAGCGAATGCAGTGGTCTTAATCATATAACGAATATATATATATATATATATATATATATATATATATATATATATATATATATATATATATATATATATATATATATATATATATATATATATATATATATATATATATATATATATATATATATATATATATATATATATATATATATATATATATATATATATATATATATATATATATATATATATATATATATATATATATATATATATATATATATATATATATATATATATATATATATATATATATATATATATATATATATATATATATATATATATATATATATATATATATATATATATATATATATATATATATATATATATATATATATATATATATATATATATATATATATATATATATATATATATATATATATATATATATATATATATAAGAATCGAAAACAATTTTATATATGGACTTAGATGCGTTTTTTCGAGTGGCAGTGTGTTCATTCATAGGCTTTGTAGTAGGTACCTATTAGCAGAATCAAAATAGAATAGGCTGAGTGGAAAATGAATCACGTGAAGTGGAAATGAATCAATGAATTGATCGAACGTAAGTAATAAACTTTCGTTGTACTTGCATCGATCCGCGTAAATTTGTCGCTAAGAAAGCTTTCGTCTTTGCGCAACGAAAACACAGGTTGCTATCATGCAGGTTATGTATACAACCGCTACAAATTAGATATACCTACCTACACGAGCGAAAGAGACGACTAGTACCACGACACTATGTTTACCGTGTTTGTATATGGAGCTCGAATGTACAACGGATTATGTGTACGAACAATTGTGTTCGAGATTGTACATAAAAGTGTGCTGGAAACGAGCACAACACAAAAGAAAGCATAGTGTTTGAACGAACAAGCTCAGTCGCGTCTTTGACGATACTGGGTAGCGTACCTCCACAGCCAGTGTAACGGGCTTCTAACTCAGCTACACTGGCTGTGAAAACCCACAGCACAGGGATCTACTCTGCTTGTCGTTCAACAGGCAACTGAGCTTGTCCGGCCAAATCCGTTCTTTAAATAGTCGATGATGACGTCATTCATAGAAGCGTAGCGCGTTAGGTACACAAATCTGTCGTGCTGGACTTGGGAAGCGCTATCTTCTGTGTGTAAATGCGCGATATTTTGACTAGGTAGTACATTGTTTAAAATTTTAATGCCAAAGATATCAGGGTTTTTCTATTGGAATCAATTCTTAGAAGTATTTAGGGGCGATACGTGCAAACAAATTGAAAATTTATCGTGAGATGGCTGAATTATATGCGTTTAAAATTTTCGTTACATACCATTTTTGTAGAATTTGCAAAGTGCACCCCCATATCGAAAACAAAGACGTAGTCCTACGCCAAAAAACTGCATATCTTAAGCTTTAAATATTTATCAACCATAAGCAAGAGTTCTTTGATATGTAAAATCTATCAATTTTAAAAGAAACGTATAGAAACCCTCAAACTTTGAAGATTTTTTCAGAGGCCTGGACCTAGTCCTGTGAACCAAACTGGAGGCCAAATCATCGAATATATTCACAGGGTATCTTTGGACGAATTGTTCGTATGAATATTCCCCACAACCTTTTTAAAAATTAAAATTAGGCATGGCTTACTACGATCAAATTAAAAACTTTTTAACTTTTTATACTGACGAGGTAGAAAGTTGGTGTCTTCGACAAAGTTTTAGAAATCCTCGTAATAAAGAATTTTGTTGAACTAATTGAACTTGTAGGATTTGATGTTATCGATTTGTAAAGCGTTTTCTATGGCAACACCCTCAAATTTAGTTTTTTTAAATAACTATTTCCACTGTGCCTTTTCGTGCAAACCGTGCTCCAGACAAATGTGGAAGCATTAAAACCACATAATATTGTTGAAGACTGTAAGTAAAAATACCCAAGTAAAAAATATTACAAAATGAGCTTAAAACCCTCTTACCTTTATTATGCGTAGTCCGGATATTGAAAAGAATGCCTGTACGTCCATTTTGGTTTGTACCTTTCTCTCTTATACGCAGTTGAACTTGGTGTAAAAAAATTTAAAATTCTTCAATAACTCTAAAACGAATGAGTATTTTTACAAGAGGCGTGCGCCGCGCCGCCGATTTCAGGTGAAATTTTTATATGCAGTGTTCAACAATATTTTTACATGCAGTCTTCAACAATAATTTAATTTTTACAACTAGTCTTCAACAATATAAAGTGGTTTTAATACCTCAACATTTGTCTGGAACATTGTTTGCACGAAAAGTTACGGCGAAAAAAGCTATATTAAAAAGCTAAATTTGAGGGGCTTGCCTTTGAAAACGTTTTATAAATCGATAACATTAAGTCCTAAAAGCTCAAGTTGTTCAACAAAATTCTTCATTATGAGCATTCCTAAATCTTTGTCGAAGACATGGTATCTTGGTGTCTTTCTACTTCGTCAGTATAAAAAGTTAATTTTTCTAGTTCAATCATAGTAAGCCATGCCTCAATTTAATTTTTATCAGATGGTGGGGAATATTCTTACGAACAGTTCCTCCCTGGATACCCTATGAATATATTCAATGGTTTGGCCTCTAGTGACGTTTTTGGCATTTCCGACCACTGTGCATTGCTTGCTAGCTCGTGGTGGATTCGGATTGGTTTGTAGTAGTTGTTGAGCCAACCGACTAAACTTAAACCTTTTGTATCTCGTAATCCTCATCCATCTGCAGCAACCGTTTAGTACTGCTTTAGTAAGGATTGTGTTCTTGCTTATTTTGTTTTGTGTTAATCGTCATGTTTTTATCCATAGCTACTTTTCCTTACATGCTGTCAAGCCTTCGCGATATATCTCACCTACTCAGGTCTGCTGCGAATATCGTACACTGTTGAGACATGAACCGATTCGGGGGTGTCGACCATAAGGGTTTACTTCTGTTTACAACCACCTTCGCCGGGTTTCTTATCCTTCTTAGTGCTAGTCGTTCCTATTTATCTACTAGCTGGTGCTGAGAACTTCTTGGCGGCAGTATTTCACCCTATACCGATGCCCATTTTTGCGATCCATTTCGCTGCCACTCTAACGGAATAATCATCGGCTGTAAAATTTCTCTAGACAACGATATTCCGATTTTCACCAACTTCGTGTTTTTCCTCCTTGACTGCCGTTGCTAGCCCGCTGACCGACATCTGCTGTCTACTTTGTACTACTTTTGCTAATATCGAAGCTTGTCGAAACGTTAACCGATCCTTCAGAGTAGCCGTCCAACTTCACATACATCCCTTTCCAGCCACCCTCGCAAAGTTTCGTCCTTGGTTTCTTCATTGACTTGTTTCTGGAATGACCGAACTTAAATGACATTTTATGTGTACAAACGGTTTGCAGTTTTTTTTCCTAGACAGGAAGATAATAAATTTTTAAAAGTAATTCAAAACGCTCATGGGGGGACCCCCAAACCCCTCCCCCCTCCGTGCGGTGTCTCGGGAAGCAAGCGAAGCTCTGCTTTGCTGATGAGAAAACGAAAACGAACTCAATCAAGTTGTAGAGCTGTTTGGATATATCCCGCGGCTGACCCCAAATTGGTGCTAGTTACCGATGAAATCAGGAATGATTTTCAATACATAGTTGTAAAAATATTATACAGCAAATTAGACGCATTTTTGATTGAATTAACTAACTGTCGAAACAAGAAATCGTTTCCAGTATAGTACTATCGACAATAATAATATAACAATTATCCATTTATTTATTTATTTGTTTATTTGTTTATTTGTTTATTTGTTTATTTATTTATTTATTTATTCATCTATTTATTTATTCATTTTATTTTTTTATTTATTGATTTATTTATTTGTTTATTTATTTATTTATTTATTCATTTATTTATTATTTGAAGGTGGGAAGCAAAATCATTTGTTTGCCAAAATGACAAATATCATCCGAAACATTTTCTTCCAATATTCTATTAAAACATAAAAAATCACACCAGAGGATATCTACTGAGACGACAATGTTTAAAATTAAAGGCAATTTCTTTTGTGATTGATAGAACTATTGTGTAAGTGCTTATATTAACAATTGTAAACTTAACTAAAATCAATTTCGGTTCAAATTTACCAGCATGGCGCATATTTTGCAACACCACACATCCTATATTTAGTTACATTAAACCAACCGATCTAGTAGAGCTCCCGTTTATGCACCTGCATGGTGCACGGCATGCTCAGTTTTTGCGTTACCTGAAACTTAAATTTTAAATCCTTTCGGCTCAATTTGGTGCTCAAACGGTAGCGTTGCAATAATCGGACTAGGAACACTCGCAGCGAAATCATGGCGTATCGGTTCCCAATACAAACCCTCGGTCCGGCACTGAACGGAATAAAAGCGAACGGGTGTCTGGCATCAACCAATTCCGGGGCAAAGTTCTCCGGATCGAACGTGAGCGCATTTTCACCCCAAACTTCCGTCCGCCTGTGCAAGGCAGCAATATTGACAGCGAAAACCGTTCCCTTTGGAAGACAAACTCCATCCAGCTCGATGGGGGCTGAATTCTGCCGGGCAATCAGTGGAGCCACCGGATAAAGCCGCATTGTTTCCTGGATCACCATGTCCAAATACGGAAGAGCCTTCAAAGCCTCCGGAGTTATTGGCGCGTCCAACGTCGGGAATGTATTTTTTATTTCCCGAGCTACCTGTTCCTGGATCTCCGAATGCATCGCCAACATTAGGCAGATATTGGTTAGTTGCAAAGCCGTAGTTTCGTAGCCCTATTGGGGAAAAAAAATCGTTTCAAAGCACACCAGAACCACAAACAATCTCTTACGGCCACGAGCATAGTGTAAGCATGGTTAACAATTTCCTCGTCGGTAAAACAGCGACCCTTGTGCTGAATGGTTAGCAATCGTTCCACAAAGGCTTTCGATTTGAATGCTTCCTTTGTATCTGCCAGTTCCAGCGCGTTTTGCCCGTTGAGTATATTCATCCGCATTTCCATGATTACCTGCAAAGAATTGCAACCGTAATTGATTGTTCTAAATCATTTCACGGTGTTACCACCAGGGTGCTTACATCGTTCACTGTTTCGTAGCAAACCTTCCGGGAGCGCCACTCGTCGCGGTAAATTGTGCTCATTTTGTACAAGCTTTTCACCGCGTACATTCCGTTCATAATCCGCTTGCCAAGGGAGTCCAGGATGCTGTGATGAAAATGGGAATAATGATTTCCGAGTGCAATTTACGACTGTACAAATCTGTGTGTTCTTTAGTCGGTGGTCGATTTTTTCTACTTCATCAGAGTGACACGGTGCACGGTATGAGGGGACCAGGCCTCTTGGGACAATTTGAGTTAATTAAGGTGCAATTTTACTTTGAAAATAAATTAGTCTTATGAATTAAATGGTGAAATCTACTTCTTCATGTGAGAGCAATGTTATACTGCTAAAAACTTATCGCTTCATTCATTAAATCGTGGCTGATTTGTGTAAAATATCAACCAACCCTTTTTACGTTTCTTACTTTTTGTAACAATGTTTTCGCGCACGACATTGTTTAATTACAACTCCTTACAGCACCAGTTCAGTGTGCCTTTCTAGCTCGCCCCCTCGACATAAGCAGACGCTAGATGAGATCAGCTTCCAATGTGATTTGCATAAAAAATTACATGCCACCACCAAATTTGTTCGTCACATTTTAACGGACCTATCATCCCAGCTTGAGTCACGAAATTCTAACCACAAGCCGAAGTCGCGCGACATTATGCTAAACTGTGGTAATAAATCACTGTTTAGAAAATCCCACGATCGAGAGCAAACTTGTTTTTACAATACTGGCGCATGCTTTTCAAGCGGCGAAAGTTGAAATTAAAGAATCCGTTCACCAGAAGCAATGCTATCGAAAACCTGTTTAATTTACGTATTTTTATGTTTTGCTTCGTTATGTTCGGTTTATTTTTGCATCCAAACAAGGCTAGAAGCTATTTATAGTCCTACGCAAATTAGTGCCGCGGACAAACAGATTTTGTGATCACGCTACTGACGTCACCCTAAAACAAAGCACTAGGAGAATTAGGTGAGTGATGGACGGGAGCTGATTGATCCAGTGACTTTGAATCAGTCGTTCTGAAGTCACGACAAACTCTTGAAATAAGGGACATGACTAACTTTACTCCGCGTAGGAAATGCGATGGTAAACTCAAGAATAAAATATATCGGTATCAGATAGAGCAATTACTAAAATCGTTAATAATCGTTTGCTATCATGGATTTCGTAAATAAGCTCCTATAACATGGATACGAGTCACGCTACTGTGTTTGAATATCCGATACTAAACTTATGAATAAAATATCACCACAACGCATAAAGAAATAACGAAAATCGACACTAACATCCTGTAATCATGAACATCGTTTAATTCTGTCACATTTACGTTTCCATGGCTTATGCATATATGGCCAATATTGTTCCAAAAGAAAACAATATTAAACAATTAAATTCGCTGGTTTGTGTTAATCAAAGACCATTAAATGACAAAATAGTCGTTTTCAACCGATACTCGAAAAATTTAGAAGCGATTCAGTTTTTCATTCGAATGATTTTGTTAGTGAAAATCATTTCACCGTACAATTACTGCAATAAATCGCATAATATCATGATTAGGTACCACGATAACAAATCAAATCAAATATACCCCGATTTGTGAATTATGAATAATCAACTAGTGCGCGGTCGTTTTATAGCTATTTCTCATGAATGAGCAGCAGTCTTATTGCTTACTGCGTTCAAGTACAAATATTATATTGCTTTATTGTTGTTAAAATATCCGATTTGAAACTAATTGTTTTATGTGGAAGCGTCGAGAGAAATCACCCGGAAACAGATTGGAACTATGGATTCCACTTTAAAAAGTAATAAATAAAGCGTGCTTTGAAACTTTCGAAATTCTGAACAGTTTTCAGTTTCATCGATTCAAACCAGAGATTCCTCCATCAGGAACTTTTCGGATTCGGATGATGAGTGGGAAAACATCTGCAGGCAAAAAAGGATAAAATCAAATGAAAACTGAGCCATTCCCCAAAAAAATGACAATCGACCCTAAGCTGGATGAATGCGGAAGTAAAAAAGTACAAAAAATTTGTATCAAACGATGAAGGACTGCATACATATTAGTTTCCTTCAATATATCGATTTCAAGGAAATCCGTGAATCCGACCAATCGTTCAGCCGTTAAAGACAAAGTTGTAGATAAATTCTCGGACATTCTAGATAAATGATTGTTACATATGGAGAATCACGAAAAACTTATCGAAAGGGCGATTTTTTTAAATATTCGATTTTATTGGATTAGTTTTCAAAATATTTATATATTTATATATAAATACATTTAGGAAGTTGCTTACTATGAACATTCTGATTGTACGAAACTCGAATAATCGTAAATTGTACTGTAAATTCACTTATTTTCACGAATGCAAAAATTTTTGAAAATAAGCCGAAAGTTTTTCTACAGGAAACTATTTTGTCCAATGCTGCTCCATCATTATCGAGTCATCATTTGTTGTCTTACTACTCTAATATTCTCTTGATTTTTTTTACATCGCACGGAGGAGAGAAAGGCAAATAGCAAAATTAGTTACTTTTTTAGATGTTTGGACAAAAATTTAATTCTTTTAAGCGCGTGATTTTTATAATTTTATCATCTCATTACAATTTGAATATGATTTCAATACAACGAACGGATTTTTTGAAAAAAAAAAAAAGCACATCAAAAATGCATATACCCTTTTCAAAAACTAGCCTAGGAGCAAGAGGGTTTCTAAACCGGAGATATGTAAACTATATTCCATATCCATGTCATGTCTAATGTTTTATATCTCTCAGATTTCCCCTGGAATTACTTGTTGGTATTTTAACACAGACCATACCCTTCTCCCGCTTGTTATATACATTACCGTTGAAATTCCAATAGTGCAGCCAAAGCGATGTGTTAAGTTTTGGCATGGAATTTAGAAGGAGGCACAATAATGTAAAAACTTGTACTCTATACGAGTGATAACAAGTGACTTCAATTATCCCTGATAAATGCTTAGTTAAATATTTAAGCGGGCCTGATATGCGATCACTTTCCATATGGAATTTTCTAAAAGGCTGCAATCTGGCTTGTTAGTTTTTTCACGATTTCTAGAAAAAAAACCATTAATGTTATCATATAAATATCATAAACCACGAAAATAATGACGATTGATGAAAAAATATTAAAATTTACCAAAGTAGAACACATATCATGACAATGAAGCTCATAAGTGGTGAAGACATGTTGAAGGGTGTACCCCATTAGGCCTAATTACGTTGGGCATGTGGGCGTTTGGCATACGTACGTTAGGCATAATGGACGTTAGGCATAATGGACGATTGGCATAAAGGACGTTAGGCATAAATTATGATATCGAAGTATGATTGTAAAGAAATCACTTTTGGCGTTGACGGCCTCGGGTCGTAATAGCACAAATGTTTGACATTTTTGATGTTGTTGAATTACTCTGGAAGCTGATCAAATTTGATCAACATTTTAGTCTATTGTATATATATGAAAAAATCTTCACTAATATAAAAGAGAAATAACGAATGCTTGGCATGCGGAAACTCAGCTTGCGCATTAGCGAAGAACCGAGCTTGGCGAGCAACCGAGAAATTGCACTGACAAAACGCATCAATTTGGACCGTCTTCGACCATATTTTCGTAGCAAATTTTGTTTCGGTAACTCGTCACAGTACACAAAAAAACTCTCCCTATTGAAAATTTTCTAGGAGAATTGTATTGAGCATCGGAAGGTAAATATTGAGCAGCCTCCAGCACGGATTTTCAAAACAGGTTTTTCCTGTTTTTTCTTAAACCCGATTGAAACAATTTGGGAATGAAAGGGTTAACTTAGATCAGATCCTACATACATGCATGGTGTAATTGTCCAAGAAGAAAATATATAACCTTGAAGAACAACTCATGAAAGAAAGAATGATGCATTTTATTATTCATTCAACGAATATACGAATATTACTGCTTCTATATTGAATATTTCTCTTATTATTAAGGTCAATGATTATATTCTCGAGGCCATCAAAAATAGAACTACGGAAACTGTCAGCCATGAGGGAGAGTTTTTTCGTGTGCTGTGACGAGTTGCCGAAACGAAAAAGGTATCGCCATTCGTCACAAACATAAAATCCGTACCCTAATGCTGATGCTGTACCTAACAATGCAAGTTTCCGTTGGTTCCAAAACTTAACGTTTGTTCATTATTTTTCTTTTTGAAATATTTGGATACAACTGTATTGGTAATACATCTATGAGGCTTGAAATGTGCTTGTACCAAATCTGTTCACTTAAATGAATGAATACTTGCTTCATTTCGTTCACGGAAAAAATAGAGAAAAACTCTACCTTTGCAAGGAATAAATATCTCGCCTGCTATTTTTCATTTTGGAGTCTCTTTTTTCTAACCCGAAAAAATAAGCGTAAGGTTGAAATCTCTATAATAGCGAAAGCCTTGCGATTATTTTTTTCTCTTGTGAATTATGCCAATCGTCTATTATGCCTGTCGTATTTATGCCAAACGTCGCGCCCCGGTCTAGAACGCTGTGCAATGCGATTTTTTCAGCCCGCTTTGGTTTTGTATGGCAATGAATCCCCTCAGTAAAACACTCAATTGAAACGTGCTTGGCTGTCAGATTAGGTATGGAGAAAGCTTACCGGAAGAGGTGACCCACATCTTCTACATGGACAATCTCAAGATTCGTGCTAGTTCGACGTAACGTCTGGGTGTAGTCTTAAACTAGTCGATAGTGGCGACATTGGCATGGAGTTTGGCCTAGAGAAATGCTGATCTGTTCAACTACTATCAGGGAGATTGGTGGCAATGAGATCGAGAAAAGTGAGATGATTCGGGACATGGTTCGTGGAATAAGTGTCTCGGTCTCCAGCAGCTCGTCGGGATTCGCCAAATCGACATCAAGCTTGAGCTCCAAGATAAGTTCTTGAGTCCAGTGAACTGTGTCTTGACGTCTTTGCTGAACGCGGGGAATATTGATGTCCCCTTTGTTGACCTACAGTTTCGGCGTCATCAAATGGAGCCAGACTGACCTTGAAGATTGAGGAAGGCATTCAAACAAACAGGAATGCGCCATCCTCAGTCGACGTTGAAGGAGGACAAGAAATAGTCGACAACCAGTCACTATGCATAGCGCAGGTGCGACGACTGCGAGAATACTTTGTGGAATTCGCAAAGCAACATGGAGTATATCATACAGTTTGTGCTGCGGACTGCAACTATAGCGCACTTCACTTAGCGTGGATTGCGGAAGAGAAGATTGCAGATTGCAGATTGGAGCGCGTCGACAAAACTGCAACGAACTTATGGTTCCCGAACAGGGTAATAATGACGAGGAATTGCAGGAGGCAAGTTTGGCATGAAGAAGTCGAGGATATATATGCCGGATGTATCATTCGCCGCACGCGACCATCAACCACGTTATAGCACGCTCTCGCGTAGTAGTCAACACAGCCTATACCGAGCACCACAATAGCGTTGTTAAGATTTTGAACAGGTGACAAGGGTCGACGCCAGGTTACCGTAATCGACGTCGCCGTTCCACTGGATCAAAATCTGTTTGATACTCACGGTGGAAAAATTGCTAAATATCGTCAACTGGCGGTAGACTCGAAGTACATGTTGGACGAGGTTCCGATTAGGGTTCGTAGTACCAACCAATTTTGGCGAGAACCGGTACTGTGGTATTGAAGCCCGCTGTACCGGCAGTACAGGTAAAGTACCAGAACTCGAATATTTTTTCCAAAAGGTTCGAGAAACGCTTCAAAGTGAAATTAAATGCTTAAACTGATGTCTCATTGCAGCAAAAAGTATGCGGCACCTTCTTTTATTTCGAGATCTAGGCCACTTTGAATTCAATAACTGCTAAGCGGTGTGACTTTCGTCGACTTCAAGCGATGGTAAATGTAAGAAACCCTATTATTACCAGTAAATCGAAACGAGAATGTAAATCTGTGTTCGTTGGTCACATCTCCTCTTGGCATTATCGGTTTTCTGTAATTTGGTTTCGACTTTTATGCATACCAAGGCTTCTACTTTCCTGTACACTATGGAGTTTTGTTGATTTTTCCGATCACCAAAAATTACGAATCACTCCATTCGAAGCAGTTCACCAACTCTAAAGTTTTAAGCTACTAAAACGCTGTTCGTTCTTTTACAGATAAATATTAAGGCGCAAACCAAATACAAACATGACTTAAGACACATCCTTATTAGGCGCCACCCAGTGAATAACTTGAGCCAATCAGAATGTCGCAAGTAAAAAAATCAAAACAAATTTTTACTCTTATGCTAGATGTGAATAATTTGAAACATTTTAACGACATTCAATTAGCTAGAGATTACTGGGTAGGGAAAGTTATGAAAATTAGAGCCATAGTACTCAAGTGAGAGCAAGGATGTGAAGTAAACCGATCAGAAAACTAGAAGTGGCAGGGTCATTAGAACAGGCTTAATGTCGTACGGGCTTTGTTATCAAGCCACAAACTTGATGAGCTACGTGTCGACGGTGAAACACTTGAAACAAAAAATGTCATACTTCATTAGCCTAATCAGCATTAGATCAATGTTATCTGCTTGCTAACTCATTTTGTCATGCGAGGGGGGGGGGGGTGTGAGGAAGGCAAAAGTCCCACGAACGAACGGCTCCCCAGCTTAATTTGGTATGCTTTGTGATATAGTGGTGGTTTAAAGATGATGGGGTTGAGAGGGTGGGGGGCGGTATGAGGTCTGGATGGTGTGGTGGTCTGAGGGGTGATTTAAGGGGATTTTAAAGGGAGGGGAGTGAACAGTAGAGGGGGGGGGGGGGGTAACTCCTCTCCGTATACCCTCAACTACGCCTCTGTTAAAATCCAGAGACCTTATGCCAGTCAAAAAAAAATTATTAGATTAGGTTGACGTTTTTCAGAATGATTGCATAACCTTTCTATATGAGAAAGGCAAAAATGTTCCAAAATCCAAAAAAGTGAATTTTCGTCAATTTTTTTTTTCGAGTTGGCATAAAATCTCAACGTTTCATGCACCTACAGCCCCCCTCTGAATATCTTGACCAAGCATAAGACTCCGCTAAAAAAGTCTAAATTTGTATTCTGTATTCCTAGTTTTGAGATAGTTGTAATTTTACCTCTTTGTTAAAACTATTGTCCCCCATCTTGTAAATAGAATTGTATCCCTAGTTTTAAAACACCTGTGAAATTTCTCATAGATATTTGTTCCCCCTTTTGTGTACCAAACTATATTGTTAGTTTTAAGATAACTGTAAATATTTCCTAAAAAACTATTACTAATTTTTCATAAAAAAAATCTTTTGCCCCCTCTCTTGTATATAGAATCTTATTTCTAGTCTTAAGATAGCTGTAAAAAATTTCTCTTTAAAAAAAAATATTTCAACATTGTAACCTCCTAGTATTAAAATATCCAAAACGTAAAAACAAAAGAATTTGGCACCGCCAAGCTAACGCATTTGTGCCTATCAAATAAACGAAATGAATAAAAAACGTTTCATGAACCTTAAAGACATTAAGCATCAAAATTAAAAAGTCTATTTTTGATTTTCCCTATAATTTATATGAGAAATTTCTGTATGGCCGCACTCTTAAACCCGTAATTCCGGAACCAGAATTCCGATCGATAAAAAAATTCAATAGCAGCCGATGGGAAGGTTGCACCTTTCATTTGAGACTAAGTTTGGGTAAATCCGTCCAGCAATCTCCGAGAAAAATGAGTGACATTATTTGACACATACGCACATACATACACACACACATACACACACATTTCTTCCGATCTCGACGAACTGAGTCGAATGGGATATGACAATATGGATTAGGTTGACGTTTTTTAGAGTGATTGCAATTCCTTTCTATATGAGAAAGGCAAAAAAAAACTTGTTTTTCAGCAAATGTGTCTGGTTTTGTACCCATAAATGACTTCTTCGGTGTCCACGTCGTCGCCAGAGTGTGGAATGGAAATTGTGTATGCGACTATCACTTTTGCTCTTTGGAGCATTTTTCTACATTCCTTTTTCTTCTCTTTTTCGATCATGTTTTTTTCGATTATCTACTTCAACAACACTTTTAATTATTATATTGTCAATTAACGCGAAATATCTAACGCGCTTTTATTCATGCCGAGAACTTTCCTTTCACACGAGCACGTACTGGTTTGAATGGAACCTTGAATTATTTTAGAGGCTGATGGAATACTGGCGCCATGTTGAACAGATACAATTGTATTCTTTGTGTCCTCTTCACTTCGTTTTGGCGTTTTCGCACGAAATTACGCATAATTTTCCTGTCAAAATAATTCTAATTTACATTGTAGTAATAGTGTTCCCAAAACGGTTGACCTATCGTGCCCCCAAGCATATGTTTCATGTTGATGTCCGTATTTTTTCATGAACAAAAATATCGAAAAACCAACACAGAACTGGTGTTCAGAATTAATTTTTATATAAGAAAACACTCACTAAACATTTCTTTACATTGATTAAATGTACTTTACTGAGGACAAAACATAATGCGTTTTCGCAGAACAAAATGCGAGAACATAAATGACACCGTAACTATTACAGCTGATCCACAGTACTAGCCAAAATGACAGTCGTCATCGATTTTCTCCACCGTGTATCTAATTCACGCAACATTATCGAGCTCTGCAATAACGTAACAAAGATAATGCCCTATACCTATTTGGCCCCATTCTACTCTACTCTACTTATTAGATGTAATCGAAACACACATTCCTTGAGTTACTAAGCATAGGTTTTATGCTCTTCATGCACCATATTGTTTTGAACAAATTTTCTAAATAGAGAGAAATATAATAAATATAAAATGCTTGAATGAATGAATTTGCAATAATCTAACAATTAAGTGATTTGGAGAAAAAGATGTGAAAAATTCAGGTGTAAGAATCGGAAAAAAATCAACAATAAAATTCTGATATCTCAAATTTTATCATTCGATTCTTCATGAAATACTTGAATAAAAAATTCATAGAAACATTTTCAAGTCCATGAATTTAAATATAATTTTGTGAATATTTTCACACATGATTCGAAAGGCTGTTTCAAATTTAAAGCCTTTTAAAATTCATCCGTTTCTCCATCTATCAATTTTCAACTTTTTGAATTTGATGTAAGACAATGAAACTTCGAGGAACATAGTTCACATAAGAAAACAAAACGAAATCACCATCGTTCTGAGAAATTATATGAATCCGTTTGAAATTCTAGCAGAGCAAGGAATCAAACCTCAAATTTCCAAATTAAAAAATTCACAACTTTTCTTAATACAAAAATGCTCCCTCGAAACATAGTGAAAATAATGAAAATCATACACCTGCCCCACACATCACCCAACTTACACTTCCAGATTCTTGATTAGTAAGCGATAAAGTTCATCCGATTGCCTATCGATATTGACCATGGTACCGTGTACCATTTGGGCACTGCACTGGCTGATGTACTCCATCAGGTCCACGTCCCGTCCATCCGAGACCGGATCCAGTGCGAGCATAATTTCACCGGTCGCCCTTTCGAATGTCGGAATAAAGCCGTTCAGGATTCGGGTGTTAAATAACGGACTCAGCGTTTTCCGGTGCTCCCTCCAAACGCATCCATCTGTAGTGATTATCAATGAGAAGTAAACCGCATTTCAGCCGGCACTGGCGTACATTTTGGGATAGGGTAAATGTCCTTACATCGTTCGGATAGTAATCCCGCACCGAGCTCCATATAGTCGTACGCGAACGGTTTGTCCAGGCACTCTGTTAGCACTTTTTGAATTAGCTCCGGATGCTGCACGTTGATTACCGGAACAGGACCCAGCCAGATTTTCGTCATCCGATTTGCATTTCTGAAACACTTCATGTAAGCACTACTTTGCGTAAAGAGCAATACATTTCCGATGAGAGGATAGCTGGGCTCAATTCCCGGAATAGACTTAAGGTTACGGTATCGCCATTTGGAAAGCACATAAACCGACACTAGTAGCCCCAACAGAATCCACCAGAGCATTGTTGAGAGGTCCATCTTTTTCGCTGCGTGTCACCAACCGTGTCCGTGACTAAACTGATTCTGACCGATAGGTTCTGGAAATGAAGTTGCTGTTGTAAGATTTTTGTTCTACCGTCGACCAAAAAAAAAATCTGCCTAAAAATATTGTGAAATATAGTCGAGAAACAGGTTTCCGCTGAAACGCTACTTTCTAGATCTCAATGTGGAAATTCTGTTTTAGTCAGACACAGCGCTGCTCATTGCGACGCAGTCATTCACATCCGATTGTGTTTCAACGTTCCCGCCAAGCCATAAAATGTGTGATTTGTGGCAATCCATCGCCATCGTCGCTCCCGATGACAACGCATTTTATGAATGAGTTTAAATTATTAATCCATCTTGAAGTGATGCCCGCCCCCGGCCAGTTTTTTTCCGATGAAGTGATACTTGGAAAATTGGCTTGTTGCGGTGTGAAGAAGTGCACAGTGTAGAACTTTTAATTCATTTATGCTCAACATTTTTATTAAATAAGCGTTATATAGATGTTTAAGAAACTTTCTTCTGAGAAGATATATAGATAATGCAACTTTATTTAAAACTTGTTCAAAAATTAGCATAGCACTCTTCCTAACAGAACCAAAATAGGCTAATTACCGTTGAATTTAAGAATTTTTATTGAATTAAATTTCATGTAAATAATTTTACTTCAGGCGAGCCTAGTTTGAATTCAGCCGGCCCGCCATAGACAATAACTGTCTACAAAACTACAAGTCATTCAGCGAAAATTTAATCTGAGTTACACAAACGGATACGCACATTTCTTCACTAGTAGACCCCGGTCGTCCGACTACCGATAGCGCTCCGCTGTTCTTTCTAATTAATGAGCGGCAAATTTGTGAAATGCGTAAAAATTAAAATAATTACCGAAAACGTTTCGGCATATCCATGGAACATGGAAAATTCCTTGTCGCTACTAACACCGTGTTATCCATCCTTGTGAAACCCATTAGCGTTATGTTTCGGTCATCATTCGCCAGGATAGGTCCCTCACAGTATGTTTTTCGCCTTTTCACACTCTCACTGACTATTTACGCAGAATTCCTAAAATGACAAAATCGCTGCGCTCGTTGCCTGTGCAAAGGATGGCGCAAATCTTCCCATCAGTAAAGCTTCTTGGAATGTGCTTGTCGTCGTGCAGTGGAGACGAAAATTTGCCATGATCTAGAGTTGGGGGGTGGCAATGGGTTATTCGTCGCATTTGAAAATAGATAGATGATGCTGTTCGTTGTATCGTGATAACGTTGACAATGGAATGCATCGTTAGGTTCTTCAACTTCGAGGAAAAATTGCGAACTAGGAATCGTGAGTAATGGAGATTATCTCCATTGCAGTACTGATAACGCAGAGAAATGCAATACAACACAGGAAATCTGTCACTGAGAGCTGCTGCTTTGAAACTTCCTATGGAATTCTGTTGTACATGAGTCATTCCACGCGGAGTGATCAAGGCACATGTAATCGACCTTCACGGATTTAAACTAAAATTAAAGGAATTGTTCATCTAGGGCCCATATATAAAAATCCAAATTTTCGCGTCAATTGAACCACCCCTCGGGTCATGGGAGCACCCCTCGTTTTGGCGAATTGGCAAAACCCTTGTTTTTCTTTTGATCATATCCATCGGTTCCATTTACTTTAAAATCAAACCGCAAGATGGCTTTTTAAGAAAATTATTCCAGAAATCTAGAAAAATATTAATTTTTGGCGGAAGTGCTACCAACTTTGCGACTTTTTAAGTTTGTTACGACTTGTTACGAACTACTACGGTTTACGGTACACATCAACAACACGAGGGCATTTCGGCCGTTTTCTGCGGTCTCCAGGAGAATCTCACTATGTGGGCGGACTGTCAACCCTACCGTTGGTCTCTGGGCAAATTCACAAAACTAAACAAAATAGCGGACTAAATTAACTCAAGGACATCACATAATTATAGAAAACAGCTTAAATAGACAGACCTTACATTTATTCAAACAGAAAACAAAAATACTTGCGCATAGTAAACTTTTTTCACTTTTTCGACGTAAGGAAACTCGTTGCGGTCGGGACGAACGTTGGTCGACATACTGCTTCAGGGGCATCCGGGGACTATGGCGACGATCAGGAACAACTTTCAGACCGGGTACTTCCGTCGGTCGAGAATCCAGTTTGGACGAGGTCTTGACCGTGTAACCTGTGGCCTACGTTTATATTATGGTCCGGAAATGGTGCACTTTCGCGAGCTACTTCGCGCTTTTTTTCACCAACTAGCTTGGCATCATTGGACCAACAGTGCACTTACGTCGCTTGTGGTTTTTTTTGTGGCCTTTGCCAGCGGAACACTACACTTTGACCCACTTTTGCTTGATTTGGCCAGTAACAAATGTTCGTATTGGGTTTCTGACGGATCGCGGATGTTTTACTGTACCGAGCAGAACGGGTGGAACGCACTATCCAAATCGAATGAAGGGATTTCACTCCTCGGACCTGATTTCACTAATTGATCCCTGTTTCGACGCAAGAAGCCCTTTTTATTTTCCCGTGCCCCCGAAAACCATCTCCACTCTCGATCAATGACACCTTCTTGTATATAGCGTAGCAAAGGAAAACATTTACAAACATGTATGGGTTGGTGCCACGATAAAAAGTTTATTTGAATTTTTAGATTGGATTGATGGCATGCATAATCTTTACATTGTATAATTTTACTTTTCACCAAATAAACAAAAGAACAAAAAATGCAAATAAACTATCTGACACATAATATAAATAATTGCGTAAATAAATAGTGTAAATAAAGCAATATGAAATAAATAAATAAATAACAAGCAAATAAATAAATAAATAAATAAATAAATAAATAAATGAATAAATGAAAAAATACTACAAGTGCAATCTAAATTTTATGAGTGGCTATAAAACTATCTATAGTAACTTAAGTTTGTCAATCCCAAAACTTGATAACTAATACTAGTCACGTTTAGTTGATAATAAATTTCGCCACTTTACACGCAGATTAAAGACGGAGAAAGAAACCACATAATCAATAAAATAACTAACTAAATGAAACTAATATAAACATTTTGTGAACCTAAAATGTTTTTATTAGTTTCATTTAGTCGGTAGTATACATCGCCACCTCCTCCAAGGATTCGGTAAGCAAAATTTAGCCAAAAAGTAAACCTTTTGTAATAATTATTTCGCCACTTTCGTCGTGGATTCCCGTGCTATACCGGATAGCTAATGTAGCTATAATTGTTATTCGGCCACCAGTAACCAACATTTGTACTTTTTTTGTAATTTACATTAGTTTCATTCTTCGTTATCTTCCCTGGAATTCCGAATGGCCAACAAATCAATATTGAGATACCTAGGACCCCCCCCCCCCCAGGGTTCATCGAATTCAACCAGTAACTTGTGTTTGTGAACCCTAAAACATGTATTAGTCTCGTTTAGTTGACGATAAATTTTTCCACTCCTTCGCAGCTTCCCGATCCATCGCGGATATCCTATATGACCTACGAATGCATGGCTGACTCATTTCATTTGTTTTTTTTTGTGTTTTTTGAATTGTTCAGGACGGTAAACATTAATCAGCTGATGATTCAAAGCCCAAAATAACAACCGAGGGGTTCTAAGATGTAAAGTTACTCACTTGTTAATTTTTTTCGGGCAGCAATGAAACTGCCACCTTAAGCTGGCCCAGTGACCACGTATTTGTTGTGATCAACGAAACACAGGTCACAAGTTAAATATTAAAAGTTAATTTTTCTATATATATATCTATTATATATATATATATATATATATATATATATATATATATATATATATATATATATATATATATATATATATATATATATATATATATATATATATATATATATATATATATATATATATATATATATATATATATATATATATATATATATATATATATATATATATATATATATATATATATATATATATATATATATATATATATATATATATATATATATATATATATATATATATATATATATATATATATATATATATATATATATATATATATATATATATATATATATATATATATATATATATATATATATTTTAATTTCGAAAATTCTAATGCCATCGTGTTCCTCATACATATATTACATAAAAACATATATAATCTCAATATAATTTGAGCGGATCCTTAGATACATCGTTTCGAAGGGAAAAAATCGTAATTTCCCATATAAAATCGCAAGCGCACAACACTAAAAATCCAACTTGAGCAGGGCCGGCGGAATACTTTTTCCCGAGTGGGTAGTAAGATTCGGAGTAATTTCTACTCGTATTGATGAAAGTTTAGACATGGCGTATATAATTAGAAATAAAAACTCCCTGATAATATTCAGTTGGAAACACCATTTATGTAAATATGGATTTATCTATTTACTGACACTACATAGGACATTTGTACAGCTAAGTACCAATCACTCCATTCTTTTCAATTTCGTTGCATTCCCTGTGATAATTTAGAATCTTCTTTGGTGGATATTGAAGCCCGCATGATATTATTAACTAATCGGGAGGTGTCTCCGACGACCAACAGAGAACGATTTGAATATTTCTACGATTACAAAAATAGTGCTGATAAGTCTCCTTTTCAATACAAACCATATCCATCTAATACAACCAGCCCTTGGACGGTCTGCTTCCAGACCATATCGCGTGATCTAACTAAACAACACTCGGGCGTGTACGAATAAGTATTTGTATACGTGCCCGCCCGGGAAGTAGAGATTGATGGGGTATTATCCGTGAGGGACATTAATTGCGAAATATGGGATTGGCTCCTTCCAGAACCCTTCGCTTCAGTCAGTGAAAATTCTGGTATGTAAGCAATTGCGTTAAGCAACAATCGAGGAGTATAAGAAAACAACTTTTTTTTCAATTCGTTTATTTGATAAGGCAGGTTTGCGTTAGCTTAAAGGTGCCAATTTTGTTTTGTTTTACATTTTAAATTACTTAAAACTAGGGGCTTACATATTGATTTTTGAAATTAAACTAAGGCTAATTTATAGCTATACATATACACAAGGGGGTAGTATAATTTTCGTAAGATTAGAGGGGTCATTTAGTTTTTATGGCAATACGGTTTGACATTTTTAGCAATGAGATTATTGGAGCAAATAATGTTTAACTAAGGGGGAAAATTTTATCTATCTTAAAAGTAGAAATAATTAGAGGGCGTGATTAAATTTTGTAAAGATTCGGAGACATTAATTAGAGTTATTTTATGTGGTAGTAGAGTTGGGCATTTTCAACGAGATCATATAATATAATAGTTAAAACTAGAAAAGGCAAGAAGAGCTAAATGCTTCATGAAGATATTTGGGGGGGGGGGAGAAGGGGTGTTACTTCTGTGTATAAGAGTCAGGGGAAGTAGGGTGGACAAACATGGCAGGGGGAGAACATTATTTCAGTTTCAGACTTCGGGAGATCAACGGATGGATTACAGAATCAGGGTGGTCTTCATCAGGAAGAATCATGTACTGGGACGCCGGGTGGTCGTTCTCGAGATGGCAGGGGTTTCTCCAGACGATTTCGTAGTGCGGCTCAGATGTTGATCGGCTACATTTCGAGTTGTGCGTGTGATGTTCGTGCTTTAGATCCCGTGTTTGTTGGCTCATTCGACAGGGATGTTTTGTGTCGCCTTGGAGTCGCATCAAACCATCGTGGGTGTATGGTACAGGTGGAAGAGAGCGCTTCTGAGAATGATAAGGAAAAAGGGGCAGTTAAAGTTGGATATTGATGGTTTTTATGAAGGTGTATATAAGGGACATATAGAGGACATCGCGGCTTGCCAACACATCTCGAACCGGGACGTTGGGTGGTCTTCCTCGGGCCCGGAGGGTGTCCATAAGTCGAGACCTGGCGGAACTGTACTCGGTGCACGCCCAGACTATGTGCTCTATATCGTGATAACCGTCGCCACAAGCGCAGATACCACTCTCCACGAGCCCAATACGTCGGAGATGTGCATCCAGCGTGTAATGGTTCGCCATGAGTCGGGACATCACACGAATGAAGTCACGACCCACATCCATCCCCTTGAACCAAGGTTTCGTCGATACCTTAGGGACTATCGAATGTAGCCACCTTCCTAGCTCCCCATTGCTCCACGAGGTTTGCCAACTTTCGAGGGTTCTCTGATGAGTAATACTGAAAAATTCGTGGAAGCAAATTGGTCTTTCAAAAACGTCACCTTCAATGGCACCCACCTTAGCTAAGGAGTCCGCCTTCTCATTGCCCGGAATGGAGCAATGAGAAGGGACCCACACCAAGGTAATCTGGAAAGATTTGTCAGATAAAGCACTCAGTAGCTCCCGTATTTTCCCCAAAAAATACAAGGAATGCTTTCCATGTTTCATCGAGCGAATAGCGTCAATAGAACTCAGACTATCCGAGACGATGAAGTAATGGTCTGCGGGTAATGTGTCAATGACTCCAAGGGTATACTGAATAGCAGCTAGTTCTGCGGCGTAAACTGAAGCAGGGTCACTGAGTTTGTAGGAGGCGGTGAACTTTTGATTGAAAATACCGAAGCCAGTGGACCCTTCGAGGTTTGATCCGTCAGTATAAAACATCTTAGAACAGTCGACTTCTCGGAATTTATTATAAAAAATATTTGGAACCACTTGTGGGCGTATATGGTCCGGAATTCCAATAATCTCATCTTTCATGGATGTGTCGAAGAAAACAGTAGATTCAGAAGTATTTATGAAATGCACACGGTTGGGATTGTAAGAAGAAGGGTTAATATTCTGCGCCATGTAGTCAAAGTACAGGGACATGAAACGGGTCTGAGAATTGAGCTCAACAAGCCTTTCGAAATTTTCAATCACCAACGGGTTCAAGATATCGCATCGAATGAGCAATCGATATGAGAGTTCCCAAAATCGATTTTTCAGCGGGAGAACGCCCGACAGGACTTCGAGACTCATCGTATGGGTCGACTGCATGCACCCTAAGGCGATACGCAAACAACGATACTGAATTCTTTCGAGTTTGATGAAATGTATGTTCGCGGCGGATCGAAAGCAGAAGCATCCGTATTCCAGTACCGACAGTATCGTTGTTTGATACAACCTAATTAGGTCTCCTGGGTGGGCACCCCACCACGTTCCGGTTATTGTACGAAGAAAGTTGATCCTTTGCTGGCATTTCTGTTTCAGATACCGAATATGGCATCCCCAAGTACCTTTCGCGTCGAACCAGACCCCTAGATATTTTACTGTGAAGACCTGAGCTATAGTTTGACCCATTAATAGAAGCTGTAGTTGTGCTGGTTCACGCTTCCTAGAAAATACAACTAGCTCAGTTTTCTCCGTGGAGAATTCGATACCCAGCTTAATAGCCCATGCAGACAAATTGTCCAAGGTATTCTGTAATGGTCCTTGTAGATCGACAGCTTTGGGTCCCGTAACAGACACCACGCCATCGTCTGCAAGTTGTCTTAACGTGCAGGAATTGTCAAGACATTCATCAATGTCGTTGACGTAGAAATTGTATAACAGGGGGCTTAGACATGAGCCCTGGGGAAGGCCCATGTAGCTAAATCGTGATGTCGATAAGTCACCATGCGAAAAATGCATGTGCTTTTCCGACAACAAGTTTAGTAAAAAGTTGTTTAAAGTCGCTGAAAGACCATGCTGGTGCAGCTTCTCTGAAAGAATGTTGATAGAAACTGAATCAAAAGCCCCCTTTATATCTAGGAACACTGATGCCATCTGCTCTTTACTAGCATAGGCCATTTGAATTTCGGTTGAGAGCAACGCAAGACAATCATTCGTCCCTTTGCCTTTGCGAAAGCCAAATTGTGTATCTGACAGTAAGCCATTTGCTTCGACCCAATTGTCGAGGCGGGATAGGATCATTTTCTCGAACAACTTCCGGATACAAGATAGCATTGCGATCGGTCGATACGAATTGTGGTCGGAGGCTGGTTTTCCTGGTTTTTGGATGGCGATGACCTTCACTTGCCTCCAATCGTGTGGGACAATGTTAGCCTCAAGAAACTTGTTAAATAAGTTCAACAAGCGTCTCTTGGCAGAGTCTGGCAGATTCTTCAACAAGTTGAATTTGATTCTGTCTGGCCCTGGAGCTTTATTGTTACACGACAAGAGAGCAAGTGAGAACTCCACCATCGAAAAAGGTGTTTCGTTCGCGTTATCGTGACGGGACGCGGCGCGGTAGATCTTCTGTGCCGGGGCGGAATCCGGACAAACCTTCTTGGCGAAATCGAATATCCAACGGTTTGAATATTCCACGCTCTCATTAGTACTGTTTCGATTTCGCATACGTCGGGCTGTTCCCCAAAGAGTGCTCATCGATGTTTCTCTCGTTAATCCGTCGACGAACCGGCGCCAATAACCGCGTTTTTTGGCTTTCATCAAACTTTTCATTCGCTTGTCTAACGTCGCGTACTGTCGAAAACTAGCGGGTAACCCGTCGTTCCGGAAGGTCTTAAACGCGGCGGCCTTCTCTGCGTACACGTCTGAGCACTCTTTATCCCACCAGGGATTGGGAGAACGTTTTTGTATGTTCGCGCCGGGTACTGGCTTAGTCTGAGCTTGATTCGCGCTGTCGAGAATCAAGCCAGCCAAAAAGCTGTACTCTTCCTCCGGAGGAAGTTCTTGAGTAGATTCGATGTTGTCGGATATCGCGGCAGCATAGCTCTTCCAATCGATATTTCGTGTGAGGTCATACGAAATATTGATTGTTTCCAATGGCCTTGAGCCGTTATTGATTGAGACTATGATCGGCAGATGGTCGCTACCGTGGGGATCAGGGATTACCTTCCACGCGCATTCTAACTTTAGCGAGGTCGAGCAAAGGGATAAATCTAATGCGCTTGGGCGCGCTGGTGGGGGAGGAATCCGTGTCATTTCACCCGTGTTTAGAATTGTCATGTTGAAGTTGTCGCAAATATTGTGAATTAAAGAGGAACGGTTATCATCATAAAGGCAACCCCATTCCGTACCGTGAGAGTTAAAGTCGCCTAAAACTAGTCGCGGTGCAGGCAGGGATTCTATGATGTCATGTAGCCGGCGATGCCCAATCGCGGTGTTGGGGGGAATATATATGGAAGCTATGCAAAGATCTTTGCCTTTGGTTGTTACTTGACAAGCGACAACTTCAATACCTGTTATCGAGGGAAGGTTAATTCTGTAGAAGGAATAGCGCTTTTTGATCCCCAAAAGCACTCCTCCATAGGGGGTGTCTCGATCCAGGCGAATAATATTAAAGTCGTGGAAGTTGAGATCTATGTCGGAAGTTAACCAAGTTTCACATAATGCAAATGCATCGCAACTCAAATTATTTATTAAAATTTTGAAGGAATCGATTTTCGGGATGATACTTCTGCAATTCCACTGTAGAACAGTGATCAAATCCGTGACCTCGTTCGATGAGTTAGCCATCGAGGGATACAATCGCTGAAAGGAGGGGCCATTTAGCAGTCAACTGCTTCAAAAATGTTCTTACTGTAGGGAGAAAAGCTAACATAAGACTTTTAATAGGATCAGTTATATTGAAAGTTTTTATTATCCAGTCCACAATGTCCGAGAGTTTGATAATTCCAGTGCCGCGATTATTCTCGAACTGAAACAGAGGAACACTTGGGATTTTTGATGTTCCGGGAAGTGCTGGGAACTCCTTCTCTGAGTTTAATCCTCCGAGACCAGGAGCTAATTGCTTCGGTTTGGTTGCAACACTTCCAATAGATGTAACTTTCTGAGTCCCGTCAAGGGATACCTTCTGGCCTTTACAACGAACTTTAGGAGAGGAAATGTTCCTCCTCTTCCTATAACTTCTAGGCGCCCTAGTAGATGTTCCCTCTTGTGGGTCATCAGCCTCGCCCTCGTTAGGAGGCAAGTGAGCATAGATGTTTGTTGAGGTTGGTGGTGTAGCTTTCTTTAGCATTTCTGCAAAAGAACGTTCGGATCGTCCAGCAAGGGAACGTTTTAGTTTATCCCCGCGTAGTTTGTACGCGGGACATGCCGAGATATCATGCAGATTCTCTGCACAGTAAGGACACTTCTCAGCATTCTTACTGCATGAATCATCTAGATGATTCTCCCCGCATTTTCCACAGCGGGCCTTATTGCTACAATGGGTGGCTGTGTGACCCAATTGTTTACACTTTGTGCAATTCATGACCCGCGGCACAAACAGACGCACAGGCAGACGAACCTTGTGCAAGAGGACGTAATTTGGCAAAGCGGTACCAGCGAAGGTCAACCGATAAGAGTTTGATTGGGGGTACGTTTTTGAACCATCCCCCGCAACTACTACTGAGTGCAAACGCTTGCACTCGAGTATTTTCACTGGCTGAAGTAAGCGGTCTCTGAAACGGCCAACCCCGTACTGCAGCAGATCCTCGCATGTCAAACTGTCATCGGTGACAACGCCTTCAGACTGTACTTTCACAGCTGGAATATACACGTGATAGTCCTTCGTAAAGTGCTCGCAGCAAGCAATATCGTTTGCCTGCTTTGAGTTAGTCAGCACGACCCTTAGCCTGTCTGAGCGGACCTTTTTTATTTCGATCACAGCCGAGAACCGTTCCGTTAGGTCTTTTGAAATCTGTAATAGATTCAGCGATTTTGTTTTGGGCCGAAAGAAGACCACAAAGGGACCGGTCGAGAGCTCTGGATATTGTTTGGGTCGGGGGAGAGCCTTAGGAGTCGACTCGATCTCCATTTGGCCATCCGGGGAGGAAGCCATCGACACCGTCAACGCACGGGGTCAGCACCCGCGCAGACGGGAAAAAGCCGTAAATGTATCAAAAAGGTAGATTTCACTTATCTGTATACTCGTTTCCCACGACGCACCAGTCCAGCTTAAATAGCTGGTTATTGTTCAATCCTCGCTTTACGAACAAAAGGTTGAGGAATGTGGCCTAACGGTTAACACACGCACAAAAGAAAATAAAAGTCCAAACCGAAGAGGTAGAGAATGGCAAAATAACCTTGAACGCGGATTACTGCACTGTTCTTTTTCCAACAGACCGAAAACAAAACACTTCTATCTCGATCGAGCGATGCGTAGAGACTGAGAAGAAAACAACTTATTTTCCATTGGACTCATTTCGAGCTTTTCGCCGGATCTGTTCTTCCAAGCTTTGTTCTTATCAACGGGGTTCGTCTAGCTGTTCTTCTTTTTGTGCATTATCTACCGACGTTGCAAACAATAGGGTTATATAGTTACCCATTGTAGAAACAAGGCACGGAGCGGAAAATGCGGAGAGAATCGTGAAAAATTTTCCTTCTGTGGAGGCATGAACTGTTGACATATCTCACATATAAATTAGACGGGGAAACAAGCATTCTTTTGAAGTCAACTCCGAGAAGAAATGCTAAAAAAGGCCATGCCACCGGCCACAACTAATTTCTACGTTCACTAAAGAGTAAGATTCTGACAACCCCATTGAGGGAAGAACTTGTAATGTGCCTATAAATTTTCGAAACAGGATAATCATTTCCAACCGAAGTGAGTGCGTCACGAATATTATTTTCTTAAGTTTTACATAATATATTTACACTATAGAAAACTTAGTTAACTTTCGACGTAGATCTTCTACAATTTTAACATCACTCGTCCGAAAAAACACTATGTAAGAGCGATTTAGGGATCAAAATGTGCTCTTATTTCAATCGGATTGGCCTTTGTTCGGTACTGGGTATTAAAGTTGTCGCTTGTCAAATCCGAATCAAAGGCAGACTTATTGGTATTGTTTCCATACTCATCGCACTTCAGCTGGTTCTAGAGGACTTCAACTTCCACGGTATGCCATAGGCTTGTCTTCACGATGATAACCTGTCTATCTTAATGTATGATATTCACGACAATTTCAATATGACCATATTGACTAAGATGGAAATAACACGAACGCAAACTCCACCAGTTCGACCTTGCGCTTTAGATTTATCATTGTACTTGAACTCGCTACATTTAGTGTGCCCATTGATTCAAAGGGTTACGCGTCCACTAAAGGGCGAACACGAAATTATTGCGACACAGTCAACAGGGCATAACTTTTTTACCATTGGGTAAAAATCAACCAAATTTTGCTCACTTTCTCATTGATGTGTATTGTTTACATGCTGTCAAACTCGAAGTCGAAGTTCCTGACCTGTCGCACCGGCAGTTGGGAAAATGTTGAACATTCACCATTCAACTGTCTCCAGAGTGTTGAAGCGGTTGACGTTGGACCACGGCAAAGAAGCTGGAAGAAAACCGGGACCGGAGAACAAAAAGACGGAGGGAAAAGTGAAGCGGATGATTAAAGCAAATCCCAACGTCTCAAGCCGTGATTTGGCTAAAAAGATCGGCATGTCACAGAGCTACGTCCAGAATGCAAAGAAGAGAGCCAGACTACATACATACAAGGTACAGAACTTCCCAAACCGCGATGAGCGGCAACAATCGACGGCTAAAACTCGGGCACGGAAGCTCTACGAGAAGATGCTGACAAAATATGGCTGCTGTGTGATGGACGACGAAACGTATATAAAAGCCGATTTTAAGAAAATTCCGGGGTTGGAATTTTTCACCAGCAAGAGCAAGTTCTATGTGGACGACAAATTTAAGAAGAAGAAAATGTCGAAGTTCGCCTCCAAATATCTCATTTGGCAGGCCATCTGCTCTTGCGGACTGAGAAGTGAGCCTTTCGTGACAAAGGGCACAGTAAATGGCGAGATCTACAAATCTGAGTGCCTCGAGAAGCGCCTTTTGCCGTTCTTGCAGTAGCACGACAAAGCTCCGCTAT
This sequence comes from Topomyia yanbarensis, assembly GCF_030247195.1. Taxonomy (NCBI): domain Eukaryota; kingdom Metazoa; phylum Arthropoda; class Insecta; order Diptera; family Culicidae; genus Topomyia; species Topomyia yanbarensis. Next base: position 320,631,624 of record NC_080671.1, on the reverse strand, counting down.
TTTGGCCAGATTTGGCATCATGCCACTATTCTAAAAGTGTCCTAGAGTGGTATGAGGCCAATTCTGTCCATTTTGTTCCAAAGGACATGAATCCGCCAAACTGTCCGGAGCTGTACCCGGTGGAGCAGTACTGGGCAATGATGAAGCGGGAACTTCGGAAAAACAAGAAGACAGTCAAAGACGAGAAGGACATGTTAAGAAAATGGAAAAAAACTGAGAAACTGGTACCGGATGACACTGTAAAGACTTTGATGGAGGGCATCAAGCGAAAATGCGTTCAATTTTACACTCAAGGCTCCATCGATTAACTTTTCTTTTGATTTTTGAAGTAAATATATGTAGAAAACTACCCTAAAATTTTGGTTTGATTTTAAACATTATAAGAAAATTGGCATGACATTTTCGGTGTCGCAATAATTTCGTGTTCGCCCTTTATATCCGAAACAATCGAATCAAAACAAGAAATTCCTCCGATGAAAGCGTACAACGTTTTGACTGGCTTGATTCAGACGAAACGTACCAGATTACCAGATACAAATATAAGTTTGAGTTCTTTCACATTGCTTCATTCCGGGTAATGAGAAGACGGACGCTTAGACATTAGAAGGAGATATTTATGAAAGATCGCGTAGCTTCAACGATTTTTTCGGTATATATTGTCCGAAGACGCTAGAAAATTTATCAAATTTCGTGGGAAATTAAAGTTTTGGAATCCGAAAGGTATCAGCAAACTTTGGTTAAAGAGGTTGGATGAAGGTCGTGATTTCCTTTGGGTGATATATCGGGTCATGTCCAATCATGGTACGTTGCATGCGCATCTTCGGAGTATTGACGTCGGGGAAAACGGTCTCTGCGCTTGTGGTGACGGTTATCGCAACATTAAACATGTTGTCTGGTCGCGCGCCTAGTGTTCTAGCGCCAATTATCCTATCCTGTATTTCTCTCATAAACATGTTTTTTTCGAGATATCCGAATTTATTTGTCTCTTCTCTTTTGGTTGACATGCTAACAGCTACCTAGAAATCTGATCCCAAGAGTTCCCGGCGGATCCAAGGAGACCAGTTGGCGATCCGGTCTATGATGTCCGGACAGTGATTTTCTGTTTGTCAAAAAACTGCAAGTTTAATATGAAATTGTTGTACATCGCGAATTTCAGACCCATCCATTTTGTGCGCGAGACACTACGTGATTAATTTCAGGTTGTGGATTGTTCCAAATTTCGAGTGGGTAATTGCTCCTCGGTAATTTTCGAGTGGGTAGTACTACCCGTACTACCCACGCATTCCGCCGGCGCTGAACTTGAGTATTCTGAGTTCAAACATATTTTTTGTGAAGTAGTCGAAAAATGATTAAAAACCACGTTTTTGGTTTGCTTCTAGCAGATCAGGGTCGACGTTTATGACCGTTTGGAGATTTTCTCAACTTTGGCAAATAAAAATGGAATTCTTAGAAAATCAAGGCTGTGTGTTTACATGATAAACTAATACACCTTCACATATTACCCGTGGAAAACATAACAATAGGAAGAGATACCGTATGTAGCAAGAGTTTATTATTTAGTAATATTATATTGTAGTTCATGCCAAACTGCAAACAAAATTTAAACCAAAGACTAAGACGGTCCGGAGGATACAATTTAGCGCATATTTGTCTCAGAGACTGTGATGTCTGTTCTCTAATTTATCTACTCCTATAAAACGATCTTCTGCCAGGGCGCTTTAGTCATTACCAAACAAACGTCTTGTTCCTGTTCTATTTAGTTAACTCCTATGTCATCCAAGCGGATCATTTCATTCACCTTTAGGTAGGAACACACCAACAAGTCGAGTTTGAACCAACGAAAATGGGTCAGGACAGTCGAAAGCCAAAGACCCAGGCTCAAACCGCCCATCTCCATAAAAATATGTGTGCAAATTCCAAACTCTTTGATATCTGATACGGAATATTGTTTGAAAACCTATAAAAATATCAAAACTGTTTGTCCCATTGTTGAAATTCTACGCATAACTGTCCCACTAATAAAATAACCAAAATGTAAACATAAAGTTTGTGAAAAGGTAAAACTCCATTAACTAAGAGATGGATACGATATTAATAACTACAATAATGATATCGATCTTGTAAAACTATTCATCACTGTCGTCACTTCCAAAACTTAAAACATGCCGAACTCATCCATTTCCGATTTTAGTGAAACTTGAAGTTGTCCGCATAACAAGAAAGCTCTTAGTGCACACTTTCGCAGACAAAGTGAATAGACATCATTTGTGTGGGTAGTCTGAACCAATATGCTCAGACTGATTTCTATTAGATTTTCCTTCTGAGTATTTTTCGTAAAAGCTTCCGTAAATTGAAAAGGGTTGTATCATACTGTGGCAGAAATGGGTTTCCTCTCATAATCGGCAGTGATGCAAATTGCCACCACATAATTTGGGGCAGCTCTGATTTTAATTGGAGATGCACCGAATTGATGGAATACTTAAGTAGTACAAATCTGCACATTCTTAATGCAGGAAACCGCCCAACTTTTGCACGAGCTGGCAGAGAAGAGGTGTTAGATGTAACTATCTGCTCTGACAGTATTACGCATGAGTTGACAAATTGGCTCGTACCAAACGAGCTCGAACCGTCGTTATCTGATCATAAGTACATCGTCTTTGATCATTAAAACGTCTCGCTAGATATCGTCACCTATCGTAATCCCAAATCTACGAACTGGGACCTCTACGAAGAGGGCTTGGCGACTAGGTTTCATGGGTATCTTCCGACGATTGAATCTCCAAGTGATTTGGATGAGGTCGTGGATAAAACAAGCTCACTCATAGAAGCAGCATATCAAGAGGCTTGTCCGCTTCGAGTTATGCGTGCTTCTAGAGGAACACCTTGGTGGAATACCGAACTTGTTCGACTCAAAAAGTTATGTAGGAGAGCTCGGAATCGCTGACGCAGGGACGGGTCGGAGGCATTTAAGTTGGCTCGCAAAGCATACAGAAATGCCCTTCGATCCTCTGAGCGAAGTGGTTGGAAAAGCCTCTGCACAAATGTCTCAAGTCTCAACGAGACTAGTAGATTAAATAAGTTACTTTCGAAATCGAAAGACTTTCATCTCAGTTCCATTAGAACTGCTAATGGTGAATACTCGTCTGACGAAGATGTAGTACTCAACTGTCTTTTTGACACACACTTTCCAGGTTGTACGGAGCCATCACTGACGACTGCCCCTGAGTTCTTTTCAGGCAGTTCTGATTCTTGGACATTTGCTCGTAGAATTGTGACAACCGAATCGATAAAATGGGCTATTGAAAGTTTTGCTCCGTATAAGTCTCCGGGAAAGGACGGAATTATTCCAGTTCTACTACAAAAAGGATATGAACACTTCAAGCATATTTTGAAAAAGGTTCTTACTTGCAGTCTTGCAACAGGATACATTCCATTAGCGTGGCGGGAAATAACTGTCAAATTCATTCCCAAAGTTGGCCGCGTCACTTATGAGGAGGCAAAGAGCTTTAGATCGATCATTCTGACCTTCTTCCTTCTCAAATCAGTGGAACGTTTAATCGACCACTACAATCGGGATGGTAGCTTGGGCGAGCACCCGCTGCATGCAATGCAACATGCATATCAGCGGGGGAAGTCTACTACCACCCTGTTACACAATGTTGTCTACAACATTGAAAAAGCTTTTTCACAAAAGCAATCAAGTTTAGGAGTTTTTCTCGATATTGAAGGTGCTTTTGACAACGTGTCTTTCGAATACATTTTGGAAGCAGCACGAGATCATGGAGTACCTTCATATATCACGAACTGGATACACGCAATGCTCAGCAACCGACATCTGTGCTCATCGTTAAGACAAGTAGAGATGAGGAAACTGAGTGTCTGCGGATGTTCTCACGGTGGTTTGCTGTCACCACTTCTATGGAACCTTGTCGCCGATAGCTTGTTGAGAAAACTAAATGAGCTTTGGTTTCCGACGTATGGTTTCGCCGATGATTATCATATAATGATCACCGGTATTTGCATTAACACACTTTTTGATTTGATGCAACAAACCTTATGTGTTGTTGAGCGGTGGTGTCTTCATGTTGGACTATCAGTTAATCCAAATAAAACCTCAATGGTGCTTTTCACGCAACGAAGGATTACAACCGGAGTTCGTCCATTGCAGTTTGTTGACTCTGAAATTATTGTCGAAGATCAAGTTAAGTACGTTGCGGTAATTCTCGACTCAAAACTTAATTGGACAGCTCACATCGATTTCAGGATCAAGAAAGCTTGCATGGCCTTTGGCCAATGTAGACGGGCTTTCGGCAAATCTTGGGGACTCAAACCCAAGTACATTCAGTGGATCTACACAACAATTTTTAGACCAATACTGGCATACAGGTGCCTTGTTTGGTGTCAGAAGGGAGAAGTCATGACAATCCAATCAAAGTTAAACCATCTTCAGAGGATGGTCTTGATGGCGACGACTGGTGCGTTCTCGACAACACCTACTGCTGATCTCGAGGCACTCTTGAACATAAAACCACTAAATGTGTTTCTGAAACAAGAAGCACTTTCTTGTGCATACCGTCTTAAGGTGACTGGTCTCTGGAACAGTAACCCAATAGATCGTGTAACTAGCCACACAAGACTGTGGCCCCAAATGGTTACTTGGGATGAATATACACTTGCTCCCAGTGACCTTACACTCACATGTAGTTTTCCTTCTAAAACTTTCAATGTGAGAATTTCTCTTCGTGAGGAATGGCTGTCTGGCTGGATGGAGCGACAACTTGAAGAATACGTAGTTTGTTATACGGACGGTTCTTTGTTGGAGGGCCGAGCCGGTGCTGGTGTCTATTGTCATGAGATGAGATTAAACCAATTTCATTCGCTTGGTAGATACTGTACCGCATTCCAAGCAGAAATCTTTGCGATTCTGTGTGGCGTACAATCCGCACTTCAACAGGGAATTTGCGGTAAAAGAATCTATTTTGCTCGGACAGTCAGTCTGCCCTGAAAGCACTTAGTGTGGCAGATTCGAGATCGAAATTAGTAATCGCATGTCGAACTCAAATCGAAGAACTTAGCATTTCAAATGCTGTCTACCTTCTATGGGTACCCGGTCATTCCGGTATTACTGGAAATGAATGGGCGGACGAATTGGCTAGAGCTGGCGCTGCGACTGATTTCGTTGGTCCAGAACCAGTTCTACCACTGTCAATAAGTTGGATAAAGCACAAGATTCGCTCTTGGGCTGCATTCGAACATGCCAACCATTGGCGTAGCTTGCAAACTTGTGTTCAAACAAAGGCTTTTCTGCTGGATGTGAGTCCGACAATGTCAAGAAATTTGTTGCATTTTTCCAAGCCAACTGCAGTATTCTGGTCAGGACACTGACTGGACATTGCAAACTCAATTATCACATGACTACTATTCAGCGCGCTGAGTATTATTCATGTGATCTTTGTGAATCCGATTACGGAACATCATATCATTTGATATGCAATTGCCCTGTATTAATGCAATTACGCATCCGGATTTGTGGTTCTCCATACATAGATGAACCTATGTACAGAGAGCTGAAATTTAAGGATATCCTTTTGTTCCTCACCCAGTGTGGTAAAGAGCTATAGTTTTTTTAGCCGTATTTGAATGACAATATCTCTTCGGGGGTGTTGTCGTTCTGTTATCTCAATATCCCTTCAGGGGTGTTGATATATCCGCTCACTGTTTGAGTAGAGGTTCTAAATCCCTCCGGGGGTTGGAAGTTTTTATTCCTGCTGTTGTAGCACCTGCAGATCGTTCAGCATCACTCCGGGGTGCAGAATGCTCTGTTTTAATTGTTCTGTGTCGTTGTTTTCCTTACCCCTAACCTTACCACTTCCCCAATCCTTCCCATCAGGAAAATGAATATGAACATAATTTTACACTGTAAAACTTTATTTGGTCTACCGTTTCGCTCCAGATCACCTATTCAATTTCGCGTTTTTCTTAGTTGTCAGTTTTGGAACAAGGGCGTAGAATGCCAGTGAACTACCAACGCTGTGTGTCTAATTAAACAAATAATAATTTCTAAAGCGCGCGTTTAGAAAGATTGACTTTTAAATTTCGTAGACAGAATACATTGTCATTCATAATCGGTCTATCTACAAAATTTCAGATCGATTCTATGCTTGGAAGTTGGATTAGACAACTGTTGGATGGTTCGGTTAATTACGATTTTTTAAACTGATAGGGCATTAGGTCTAATTTTTCTGGAAACTAACAACTTGCTATAATCCGCTAGTTGCTTCTAATTATGTAGGGTGGAAAATGGAAGTTAAAAAAAATTCCCAATTTTATCTATTTCCCCGTTTTATCAACCAAAATTTTTCGGTTGGTTGATAAAAACGGTTCATTACTGTATATGTATTTAGAGAAAAATTAACTTTTAACATTTAATTTAAAAAAATCGCATAGTTGGCAGCACTGTCGCCAAAAATAGTTATTTTTTCTAGACTCCTTGAACATTTTTTTCAAAAGCCATCTTGCGGTTTGATTTTAGAGTAAATGAAACCGGAGATATGATCAAAAGAAAATTAAGTGTTTTGACAATTTGTCAAAACGGGGGGTGCTCTCATGACCCAAGGGGTGGTCCAATTCACACAAAAGTTTGGGTTTTTATACTTTGGCCCTAGATGAACAATTCCTCCAACTCCAAGTTTGATTCAAATCCGTGAAGGTCGATTTCAAGTTTGCATCTTTTTTTGATCACTTCGCGTGGAATTACCCATATACTAATATCTAGCACCTGGTGGTGATGGAAGCTTGAGACGAATTTGAACCCAGCGAAATATTCCTTAATAGACTTGTGAATCATTGATTTTTGGTAACAGAAGGCAAGGCGCAGAACATTTTTTTTACTCCTCGTGGCCTAGTGCTTTAATTTCGTTCAACACATAAGACATCTAAATTACGCGTTCGTTGTAAGGAAGAAGCAATTACGGGCTGTTTAGTAAATCCTATCCGGCCCACTGGAACAAAATGTTACGGAACGATGCGAAACATTATCATAAATCTTGGATTCGTAATTCAGCTCTACACTGCGTCCGGAGGCTCGCGGATTCTGATAAGGCAAGGCAAGGGCAGCGGGGAAGTAAAGTTCATCTTGACTGACAAAAAGTAGCATAACAAGCGATACAAGTCCTACCAATGAGAATGGGATCAAAAGCATAACCAAATGATTTTATGTAAATGAGTGAACAGAATTCGTTATATTTCGCTGTATTTTTTGTAGAGTTTCTTCACTCTTCGATGTTCTGTTTTTCCTTCCCTTTTCATACACTGTCAAAAAACAGCGCTTGAGCTTTTCCTTGCCGAAAAGAGTGAGTTTTTCTGCCGAAGTCGTCCTTTTTGTGTCGTCTTTTTGTTGCAGTATTTATCTGTAAAGTATTGCCGGTTCCAATTTATTCCCGACTGAGAGACAATGCAATGGCGTAAGTTGCAAGGGGGTGGTGGAAAAGGATGGTGGCAGAGTAACTGAATAAAAGGGAAAATTAAATTGCTCGCCGAGAACTGGGGGAGTGAAATGATTTGTTTGATTTTTTTGAGCGGGTTAAACTTTCCTTTCAGGCGCGATTGCATGATGTTTGGCTGGGTCTAAATGATCGAACAAGCAGAGAAGAAGTGCGTGCACGGTTCTGTTCGGGTTAATTTCACTGATTTATTTAGTGCCCCAAAATAATTCACTGCGAAGTTCAAATTGACCTGCTAGAATTACCATATTTAATTCATTAACTGGAGAGTAAATACTGTTTGCTATTGAAAGGTGTTTAAGTATTCTGTAAAAATGCAATCACTATTAAACTCCAGTGCGATTTGCAAATTCACTGGAGCCTCCATTTCCGAACCAAACCGGGGGTTCCTAAATTGAATTAGTTCGTGTTCGTTAGTGTTCGTTATTTTGGGATTTACACAGTTGGTAGAAAAAGTTCGTTTCACATTCTTATTTCAATTCGTTTCGTTAAAGCAGTTTACAAAATTTAATGATTGTAATAAACCAATATGGATATTTTTAGAACGCGCTTGACGAGTATATGGTGAAAATGGATATTTGGAACCTGTTTGAAATCCAAGATGACTACTTCCGGTTGAGCAATATTCTCTATAATCATAACAATATGTGTATTTTTGAAACGCTTGAAGAGTAGATGATGGAAACGGATGTTTGACGCCATTTAAAAATCAAAAATGTAGAACTTCGATATAGTGAAGATTGATGTCCAAATTACATGAACCATCTAGCTCCTGTTTTTCGCGATCCATTTAGTTCCCAGCTTCGTCACGATCTGCTAGGATAGTCCCCGTGTGGTGAGCTCACCCTACTACGAGTGAGATTGTCTCTGGCGGTAGATTTTCTTCCGAAACCAACATCCGTTTCCTTGAGCTATTAACTCGCAGCTTTATCGGGATATACTAAAATATTTCCCGACGGTAAAACTACCCTACTTCAACTTTAAAGTCCTCTCCTTCCAGAATCGCTCTCGGTACCGATGTCCGTTTCGTGAGCTAATTAGCTCCCAGAGCTACCCGCTACCAAGCTACCACAAGCTACCCGGCAGGATGTCAATTCTTCGATTCCAGATGGAGGTGCATCGACGCGTACTACTCGAGCTAGTCCCCGGCAGTAACCTACTCCACGGCGACCGGTAAGGTGCATTTATTCGACCTATCGGCTCTGGCTCTAGGTTCGTTGATCTCTTCTCCATTCTCTCTGCAGCTGCATTAGTATTTGTGCGATTATTCTACTCACAGTTCTCCACGTTTTTTTCCACACATCTTTTGTACGATATTCTCTGCGCTGAGGTGGCAATTCGCTTCACACTTCCTCGAATCACGCGCTCTAAGCTTCCCATACCTGGTGTGCAGCATCCGAGGGCGTGAGATCCCTGTCAGGTACGCGGGTGGAAGTCCAATCACTTCGACAGCGAAGCTTTCACCGCGGCCCTGGTATTGGAGGCCAACACCGACAGTCTAAGCGGGGATGCGCTGGTAGCTGTTCTACAACGCGCGTGCGACGCCACTATGCCGAGAAAAACACTGCCGAGAAACGGCAGATGCCCGGTATACTGGTGGAGTGCCGAGATTGCAGCTCTACGGTCAGCCTGCTTCAGAGCTAGACGTAGGATGCAAAGAGCTCGCACCGAGGATGCAAGAGAGAACTGCCGTGAAGTGTTTCGAGCTGCGAAATTGGCCCTTAACAAGGCCATTAAAAGCAGCAAGAGAGCGTGTTTCGACAACCTGTGTGAGAGTGCTAACGCGAATCCGTGGGGTGACGCCTACAGGATTGAGATGGCCAAGACCAAAGGGGGCTCCTCACCCCCAGAACGGTCTCCGGACCGGTTGGCAACGATTATCGAAGTACTCTTCCCGTCTCGAGCCACAAGCCCCTGGCCACCTGCACTACGAGACAGTGCGGGCACGGCCGAAATGGTGGCTCCAGCGACGGCTAAATCCCTAGCAATGAACAAAGCTCCAGGGCCGGATGGAGTTCCAAACAACGCTCTCAAGGCAGCGATCATAGCGAACCCGAACATGTTCAGGCTAGCTATGCAGAGATGCCTTGACGAGTGCCGTTTCCCCGATAGATGGAAAAGGCAGAAATTGGTGCTGTTGCCGAAGCCTGGGAAGCCGCCAGGCGACCCATCGGCGTACAGACCAATCTGTCTGATCGACACGACTGGCAAACTGCTTGAGAGGATCATCCTCAACCGGCTAACCCCGTACGCGGAAGGTACGGACGGTCTGTCAAGCAACCAGTTTGGCTTTCGGAAGGGTAAGTCTACAGTGGACGCTCTCAACTCAGTGATAAATACTGCCGAGATAGCGATCCAACGAAAAAAGCGAGGTATTCGATACTGTGCGTTAGTGACACTTGACGTGAAGAACGCATTCAACAGCGCAAGCTGGGATGCCATCACGCTCTCGTTACACCGGCTTAGCCTACCGGTGGGTCTGTACCGGATCCTGGAAAGTTACTTCCAAAACCGCGTACTGCTATATGAGACCGATGCCGGTCAGAAAAGGGTTCCGATTACCGCCGGAGTCCCGCAGGGCTCGATCCTAGGCCCGGTGCTATGGAACCTCATGTATGACGGGGTTCTGAGACTGAAGTTCCCTCCTGGGGTCAAGATCGTCAAGGCTTTGCCGACGACCTAACCTTGGAGGTCTACGGGGAGTCAATTCCTGAGGTAGAACTAACCGCAGAACACGCGATCAGCACGGTGGAGGAATGGATGAGCACGAGAGGCCTGGAGCTCGCTCATCATAAGACGGAGGTAGTTATCGTCAACAACCGCAAGTCGGCACAACATGCAGTTATCCATGTGGGAGAAGTCACGATCACTTCACAGCGAAGACTGAATTCTCTCGGAGTCATTATAGACGACAAGCTGACCTTCGGCAGCCATGTCGATTATACATGCAAGAGAGCGTCGACTGCTGTTGCGGCTCTATCGAGAATGATGTCCAACAGCTCAAAGGTGTGCGCCAGTAGACGTAGGTTACTGGCAGGCGTTGCCGTATCTATCCTCAGGTACGGCGGCCCGTCATGGTCAAGAGCACTGAGGGTAACCAGTTACCTACAGAAACTGGAGAGCACCTACCGCGTGATGTGCCTCAGAGTGATATCTGCCTATCGCACGGTATCACACGATGCATCCTGCGTGATAGCGAGCATGATGCCAGTCGGGCTGGTCATTCGGGAAGATGAGGAGTGCTTCGAGCTACGTGGAAATAGGGGAGCCCACGAGCGCACCAGGGTGACCTCCGTCGCCAGATGGCAGCGTGAGTGGGACAACTCCTCGAAAGGTAGGTGGACCCACCGGCTGATACCTAGCATATCGAGCTGGGTGGGAAGACCCCATGGGGAAGTTCACTTCCACCTGACACAATTCCTGTCAGGCCATGGCTGTTTCCGACAGTACCTCCACAGGTTCGGGCACGCGGAGGTCCCTGTCTGCCCGGACTGCCCAGGTGTAGACGAAACTGCCGAACACATACTGTTCGTATGTCATTCGTTCGACGTCGAAAGAAGAGCAATGCTTGACGTCTGTGGCTGGGACACAACCCCTGATACCCTTATTCAGCGGATATGTCAATCGGTGGAGAAGTGGAACGCAGTCTCGGCTGCTACCATCCAGATTGCCTGTAGGCTACAGGTAATCTGGCGAACCGAGCAACAGACGACGGGCACGGCTAACCAGTGATTGGTTAGCTGGAGCGAAAAAGGCCAAGCGCAAAAAAGGGAGTGAATGGTCTGTTCATGCCGAGGCAGGTTTGGCGCAGCGACTGGCAACCGCGTAAGGGGTAAACCCATCCACCCCGAAGCAAGACAGAAGAGTGAGTGTATAGGCATATAAGTGGACTGCCTCATGCCAAGACGGGAGGGTCGTAGCGTAGTATGTTGGGACTTAGCTATCGATGCCTCATGGCGTGGCAGAGGAGTGAAAGGGTGAGCATCCAAGTCAGTCTCACACGGCATGTTAAGGGTGAGCACAAAAGTCAGCCTCACATGGTATGGTAGAGGCTAGCACAAAAGTCAGCCTAGCAAGGAATGAAAAAGGTGAGCACCCAAGTCAGCCTCACATGGTATGGGTGGGGCGAGCACAAAAGTAAGCCTAGCAAGGAATGAGTAAGGTGAGCACACAAGTCAGCCTCGCAAGGAACGAAAAAGGTGAGCACAAAAGTCAGCCTCATGTGGGAGTGTTTGAGAGTGAAACAAAGTGCGATTGAGAGAGCACCCAAGTAAGCCTCATAGAGGGCGTATGAACGAGTGAGTGAGAGTGAATGAGTACATTTAGTACAGCCATCCCCCCAGAAGTAATACCGAGAGGTAGTTCCTGGGAGGAATGATGGCGGAGCCCAATGGAGTTTAGTCGGTATTAATGGCAGCGTCACCATTCGAGCCCGACACGCCCCCAGTGCACCCCGTGTGGTAGATTGGACCCTACCAATAGCACGTGTACTGGGCTAGGACGTAAAGGTCTTCTCCATTGTTAAAAAAAGCTTCCCATACCTTCTCGCACTCCGGGCAGTAGGGTGAAGTTGTTTGACCGAACCGGTGGGCTTACTTCCTGAAGCAGTTGCGACCTTATAAAAACTGCCATCGAGTCAGCTCTTGCCAACCTTGGTGCGCCTCTCGTAACCCTCCGTTGATAACACTCGATAGCGCAGCTTCTCATACTGGAATACCGTACCTCAGTATCGAAGATGACACACCGGCTAAAAGACGCTTCCTATTACTCCCTGAACCACAAATATTTGGCAATATTCTAGTCCCCGCGTTGATTTCATTCTCTGCCTTTTTCTATTTAATTTATTGGGCTTTAACCGCAGAGGGTCATTCGTCATAAGAATGGAGATAGTTGCAATTCATTTTACAGATTTTGGTTTATCTTCCTCGAGTCACGCAGTTGTCTGTTAGCTCGTTGACATGTTTGAGAGTTTCGAAATGAAAGCAGCTAGCCAGTACTGCGGGGGTACCTCCCCACCACCCGGTCTTGGTGTGTCGGTGGACCCGCTCCCCAGCATCCGGTCAAGATGTGGTGGAAATCCCGCTGAGCGTTCATGATTGATGGGGTAGCAGATTTTGGCAATCGAAGGGCCGCGGGAGAACCTCCTTAGTATCTGTTCCGGGTTTGGCGGAGGGCCCCGCTGGGCGTTGGTTATAGTTGGGCTGACGGATTGCGGTGGTATAAGGGCCGCAGGAGAACCTCCTCAGCACCTGGTCCGGGTATGGCGGAGGGCCCGCTGAGTAGTAGTGATAGGTAGATGGTGTGAAGTCAGTCGGTTCTCGGTGTGCCTTAGCTGGATTCGAGAAGATTGGCATCTTTCAAGAAGGCAAGTAGTGCCTCTTCGTGTACTGGATCGTTTGTCAGTGTTTCCCGAATCCCGAGTAAGGGCTCCGCTGTGAGTCTTGTGCTGCAAGCTGTGCATATTAGAAGGTCGACGCGGGTTGAATGCCACACCAAGGATTTTGGCTCTTTCCGAAATGGTATTACTGTTCCAGCGAGTTCGACCGGCCGGCCGGTGGGTAAGCAGTGGGAGTTGCAACAGTGTGAAATGGCGCATTTTGGGGCTGAGATGCTGAATCCAACCGAGTTAGCCCACCGGCCAACGGCGTTTACGGCAGCCTACAGCTTCAGTCTAGTGCGGATGGTCGTTTTCTTGATCGTTATAAGAATTACGCCATCAACGTAGATAAACACGAATATGTCTTTCGGGAGCCTGGCGAAGAGCGACTTCATGCTGATTAGGAATAGTGTAACTGTGTTTATGCCTTGGCGAGATATAGGATGGCGATGTTCGCATGCAGGTCATTGGCTATGGTGTCGCTTGAAATTTTTCCGAAGCAGCCGAGGCAGCCCAGGAATACAAGTACCGAGTCCTTTATAGAAAACGAAATGCCGACATTCAAGCAGATCCTGTTCCTAGAGGAGGGTTAACAGGTGTCTGTTCACCATTTTTCCATCATTTTCCCAATGCAAGGGAGGAGACTGATGAGTCGGAAGGCATTCGGGCTTCTGGTCCCCTCACATTTCTTCGGGATGGAGATAATGAGGGTGGTTTTCTAGTTGTCTGGTAGAGGCTCGTTAAATGTCTTTAAAGGGGATGACCGACGTCATCGAGTCCGGCAGAGTTGCCTTTTGCTGTATTTAGCCCAGTGGCTAGTTCCGCACCGGAGAAAGGTATGATGTAATTCTGACTCGCATATGGCGTAAAGATTGCTTCTGTAGTCCTCTTCGTTCTGAGAAAGGAGGGTGGGAGGGAGGAGTCCCCTGAGATCAAGGTGAAGTGTTTCCCGATTTTGTTTGCAATTTCGGAGGGTTCAACTGTCGTGGTACCGTTGAGCGTTAGTGCAAAGCCGTTTTGTCTTCTTTTGTCACTGGATGATTGGCAGGAGGGATATTTTTATGAGCTCGAAGAGCTTTTCGTCGGTCTTTAATTGCCTTCGATACTTCCTTCGCTGCCTTCTCACAGGCACAATCAACGTGATTATTGAAGTTCCGTCGGCCGTCCCAACTGATTCAGTACGCGATTCGATGCTATTGTGATTGCTGACTATCATCACCTCTGTTTTGTGGTGGGATAGTTTTAACATGACTCTATTCTTCCACTTTTCGATTGGAGTTCTCAATTTTTCAACATTTTACCTCTTCTAGCGTATCGTCTGTTGTCGTTACGACGTTACCCGCAAATCCAATGATCTCGACTCCTATGAGCAACTTTATCGTTAGAACACCATTATACATGATGTTTCAAAGCGTTGTGACAAGTATGGAGACTCCCACCGTGATACTCGTCAACTTGCGCCCCAAATTCATTTCATGGACTAGCTCTCGGTTTAGTTGCTTTTCAGAATGATATTGTTATTGTTGGGGACTAATATTTTGCGCCACGATGCTGCTATAGCCACTATAGCCACTGTTAAACGCATCCTTGATGTCAATTACCTTTTCTCTTCTGCTTGGGCCCTCTCTCTCTCGCTGCGATATGGGATTTCGGCCTGTGGAGCAGCGCTCAAAATCAAGCGAAACCAGGAAAAGCTGTATAGGACGTCCCGGCTGGTGGCAGTACGAGTCGGAAGCGCGTACAGAATAACATCTTCGGAGGCAGTATGTGATATAGCCGGGACAATCCCCATCTGCATCACTCTGGCGGAGCATATCGAGTTGTACAATCGGAGAAACAGCAGAAACACGAGGTGGCTGCAGGGATGAGACAATACGGGCAAAAGTGGACCGACCGCCTTATCCTAAACCGGTTGACGTGGTTCAATAGAAAGCACGTAGAGGTAAACATCCACCTGACACAACTCCTGTCGGGCTACGTCTGCATCACAAATATCTTCATCGGATTGATCACGCAACGTTACAACATCGAGGATCTTCGAATATCCGAGATTCGAAACGATACCTAGGGAGATGCTTGAAATGGGAGGGCCGGACTTCAACCCTGATATTGTTGTCCACAAAAATATAAGCGACGTATTCACGTGGAACGAGGTTAACAAAGTGAAGAGGAATCGGGTCTACTGGGGAACTCTCAGTCGGCGTAATCTAAATTCACTGCCAGGGCCTGACTGTGTAGTTTGCTACAAGACACCACCAGTCGCGGGTCGTAGGGGCACCAGTGAACCGGATGCCCTGCTTCACTGGAATAACCGGACCTACCTCGGAACCTGGCTCTTAGGCTCGGTTTCTGGAGAACTTTTCTCGCCAGGGAATTCTCGTCGGAATAAGCTAGGTCCATCTTCCGGGACTATACTAAGTAGTTCGCGAATAAGTCGAGAACTCAACGAGGAAGTGGTACTAAATGGCACAAGAAGAGATCCAACAGGCCTAAACGAGTTGCGGTGCTAAATGACACAAGGGAGCCGTTGGGCTTAGTAAATTAGACAGTCTGGAGTTTGCCGCTCAGATTGTCCTCGTAGGGGAAGAGCACTAATTCTCTACCCACAACTAGCTTTCCAACTGCCATACAAGAATTGCCATCCACGTGTGTGGATGGAGGAAACTGGTAGAGTGTCGAAGAGTGGTGCTGTAACCCTACTGAAGGAGCAAACTACTAAGCAGTTGGATTAGAGTGTGTGCTATGCACATAAAAAACCCACCTCGAAGTAATGCCGTAAGGTAGTTCCGGAAGAAATCAGGCTCAGTGCAAGAGTAGTTGCTTTACCGGGTCGGGTGGCTGCCCAAACCAGTTTTCGTACATTTTGTTCCTGCACAGAACATTTTTTCTGCTCTCTAAAATAAGTACATACATACATACAAATATTGTATTCATATACACCAAATATACATATCATCCCAACCCGAATAATAGTCTTACTACGAAACTGTGTATTTCGTTGTTCTTTTCATGAACCAGTTCACAAATACATGAATAATATTTCATGATTTCGTGAACTATTTCACGAGCACGGATATTGGATCGTGACTAATATATTAGGTATAGTTCACGAGGATTGAATGAAATCATGAATAAAAATCCGAATTTCGTGAAATAATTCACCAAAAAATTGCCAGAAAATTTTGATTTTGTGAACTGATGTTCCTATATCTAAGAAAAAAGTCATGAATCAACCTTTGGTTTTATGAATAATGTTCATAAAGCTGTGAACTAGTTCGCGTACTGAGAATCGAATTAGAAATAACTTGTCGGAAATTGTGACTGAAGTCCACAGAAATAAATATTTCCACTAATGAAAGCGTTATGTGGGCGTTACTGACAGGAAATTGAACAAAATTATAAAATCCATGATTTTTGTTCGTGGTCCTGTTTTCGTAACGTAAAAACGTTATTGTTCCAGAATTCATGCCACTTTATTCACGATTTTGGGACCAATTTTTTCCGTGTAGCATCAAGGCATACTGCTGCACTGTTCATCCAGGTGATAAGTTTATTAAATATAGGGTTATTTGATATGGCATAATGCGTTAGCACAACTGAGCCTTGTATCTTTTGTTTTTACAATAAGTAACAATAAAAAAACAACTAAACGTGCTGGGTCTTATTCACGCAGTGGGTTTATGCCTGTTGAGATCCTCTTCCTTGGTGGAGAAGGGTTAGTTGCATTATTCGCCGCAGAATGGGGTTCAGTCAGTCTGTCTGCCTTCGCCTTGTCGTTCAACCCCATGTCATCATGGGTGCTGCTTTCTTATTGCTCACGATCAGATGTTGTTATTTGGCTCTTGTTCTTATGCATCGTTATTGGAAATATGTCTTCATCGTCACTTGCTCCTTTATTGGTGATGCTGGCTGTTGGTTTGGAAGTACTTGGTGTAGTCCCTTCGCTATTGGCTGCTTGTAAGACTTGTCTGTAGTAGATGAGTTCTGACTAATTGCTTCGGCGCATGTTTTTCCGTGGTGGGCTTTCTGATTACAGAACTTGCGAATCGAGGTCTGCCCGAGACATGTGATCAGCGTTATTTGCTTATGGGTTACGCCATCCCTCGTTGATTTGCATTCGATAGTCCTATAAGAAGAAACCGGTTTAGTCTTTCGCATTCCAACACTAACCCCGTTCTGAATATCGCCGAAAAAGTTTGTCTTAGTACGCGGTGTAAAGTCATGTATACAAGCATATACCGTATCATTGTCCATATACACGGAAATTTTAGATTTAATATTGTATTCTATGTTGTGGTGCAAGTTGTTCTTCCACAATTAAGTTTTCTGTCAGGGTTAAATTTCTAGATGTAATCAACAAACGATTTTAACGTGGTGTAGCTGAATCGAAGTTACTTTCGCGAGAATTAGCTCCATTGTAGCTTTTACTAGTTGTTCCACCTCCATACACGAGTTTCCTAAAAGTCATCCAAAATTGTATTATCCCATCCCATAGTACGGAAACTTTGATTTCCTTTAACAGACTCATCTCACCTTTCCGAGTGCGCCTGGTTCCTACAACGTTCATTCCAGCTTTTTCACCTTAGGATGCTCTCTCACCTTTTCGAGGATCGCTGTGTACGTCGCCCCGTCGGTTGCTTTAATGACTAGAGCATCTTCCCTATGTCTCGCCTGGTGCAGCCGAAGGCCATACCTCTACGTTTATTCCATTTCCTCCTTCCTTCTACCGTTTCTACGATTTTCCAGCCAGATCCTATTTGTCGGCCGTTTCGCTGTCCTTTACCAACCTTCTTAAGTACCTTCGGTTCCTTATCCGCACCTGGTGTTTCCCACACTAAATTAGTTTTGCTTTTGGAATTTGTGTTTCAATTTCGTCTCATCAGAATCCGACACTAGGTTAATGTCAGAAATAAGTTAAATAACTAAATTAGTTATAGAGTTTGCGTTTCGATGTCGTCTCATCATCATGTCATGATGAGTTATAAGAAGTACATCTTATTGGTTGAAATGCAATGATAACCAGGATTTTGGTAGTATAGTAGTTTAGTCATAGATTAAACAAATGTTTCCAACTCATTTCGCATTTTTCTTGACTGGATTATTTGAAACAAGGAACAGATATGATTAGAACGGCAGTGCAATGCTCACGATATCTAGATCTGTATTCACCTTACTTACTTACAAAGACACCCCTTCCACTTCCAACACTTGTTGATGTCTTGGACTACTGACCTTCGGCGGACAAAACAAACGAACTTTTACTTACCAAATTAAAAGTTAATCCCCTGTAAGCCTCATCGTCGTCGTTTGTCGCCCCTGTCACATCCGACAGTTTTGATGCTTTAAGTACATCAACATTGAAACTTATTGGCGCCAGGGGAAATCTCGAAATCACACTTCCGAGGCGGACACCGATCGGTTCTCTCCCATGAAAGACAAGCGATACGAGATAAATATCGTTAGAAAAGTTACGCCCGGAAATTGGGCACACTTTCGACGATAAAAATCATCTGCGCTCCCCGGGGAACGAGATTTGATACAGCCCAATAAATCTGCTCGTAAAATTATGTAGCTTATTTCAACGAGTGAGGAGGGTAGAAAACCTCCACCGCAGCATCTCTCGGTCAGCATTGGTGGGTGCGGGCTATTAGCATATATTGGCAAATACCGATAAAAGCGATAACACCATTGAATCCCTTTACGTTCGGGGGGGAGTTTACAGCAGATCCTTCGGAAATTTGCCTTGCTTGCTACCAGCTTTCTTTACAGAACGTCATCCGCATGAAAGCGTAAACGAATTTCACTGGAGCATCCGACAAAAGAAGGAAGTCGATGAAGCTTGCTGAAAATAACATCAAAGATGAAAAATATCGAATCCTTATTTTCGCTCTCATTTTTTCCGAACTTTGTCTGATGCTGCGAGGTGCTATCATAAACATTCCCAATTTATTTATTCTTGACTGGTACGCGCGTACAGTCAGAGGCTTCTGCGGTGGATAAATGTGTAGGACTAGACTCAAATTTTTCATTCATTTTCTTATGGTTTTTCCATAAATTCGTTTCGTTTTTACGTTTCTGTCTGTATGTATGGTTGTGGTCTGCGTTAGCCTTTGAGCTAGAGAACAGAAACTACGCGACGCATGATGGGTCGTCACTGTTCAGAAGGCAAGAGAAATGGATCACATTTGGGAAAAGGTGTTTGGAGCACCTCCTGCTTGCGCATGTTTGCTTTTTTCCCTGTTACTGCTATCGATAAAGAGAACCGATTGCTATAAAGGACGTTACTCTACCTACACACACATATTTGTGCAACGAAATCGTGAAATAAGTTCAACCTTTTTTTCTCTGCCAATTCAAAGATTCTTAAATTTTGTACTGATGAAAAAATCCAATAAGCGTTCGATACTCCGTTCCGGTCAATGCGGATGAATGATTTTCGGAGCCCAGTGAATCTATAGTCGCTAGACAAGTCGATTCCCTTACTTTACATAATTGAAACAGCGAGAAGTGGGAACCGAAATACTGGATAATTGGTATCTGGCTCTGAAGTTAGATATAGGACAGCAAGTCTAAACTCGTAGGACCAGCGAGAAACGAAAAAAAAATTGGATGACAATAGCGCTGACAGCCCTTCGATTCGCAGTTATGCTTTCCTATCAAGTTTGGTGGCTGCTCAAACGTTGGTGGAAAATTGTGTTGTCATACACTGATTAAAATTATCATATTCAGGATCTGTGGCACCCGTGATTACCATAAAATACCTCTGTTGAGTATTGAGTGGGGGTTTGGGACTGGGTATATACTAATTGCAAAAAGTACCCTAGCAAACATAAGTAATTTGTGGTTGCTTAATTTTTAGAAATTTGTCCATCTGTCGCTTCACACTCCTATTATGTTTTTTTTTTTGTAATTTGACAATGTGACACCTACCTGGCTCTTGGTATCTAGCATTTGGAACATGGCATTTGACATTTGGCTATACTTGGCATTACAAGAAACAATGAAAAGAACTAATTTGGTGTACGAGCGCTGGCATTTTCGTTTATGACAGTGCTCTACCCCAGTGTTTTCGGTTCTTCGCTCATTCCAACTTGGTTGTAATCATCCTGTCTCTTTTTTGCATTACACTCTGTGAGCTTAAAATGATTTACACCGCATTGGGTATCAAGTTTTTGCTTTTCGTTTTTGAGGTTTGCAATGATAAATCCACCTTCTTTCTTGCTGGGGGTGTCAGTAATGGCAATTGATTTAATGATGAGTACAATTCACATGCTCATCTTAAAACCTAGGTTTCCCAGGACATGCCTAGGTTTTCAACTGACTGTGTTGGCGTGGATATGTCTAAGAAAATGTTTGATTTGTCTTAATTTTCTCTTCTACATCAAACAAAATATTTTCGTTGAGTCTTCGCTTGATTCATTGTGGTCACACCGTAAATAAATCTAACCGGTTTTGGTCATGGACGAAACTCTGGACGCTAGCGATGTTGATGAAACAATAATTACCTGAGGTTGCTCTTGGTTTATATCCTCTTTCAAGCCTGAACCCAACGAATTTGCTCTGCAACTTTTGGAAAGTCACATCTATGTTTTGGTGACCCCGCTTTATCCCATCTTTCGAGTATCTCTTGCCAGTAGAATATGTTCATCTTGCAGGAAATCCATGGACTTGTTTCCAGTCCATTAAAAAGGAGATAGGCGAGAAGTCAATAACTATCGTGGAATAACTTTATTGAGCGCTATCTCGTAGTTTTTCAACCTGGTCATTATGGAACCTTTTAAGACTCACTGCCAGCAATACCTTGGTGAAAATCAACATGGCTTCACGTGTAGACGTTTGACAGCGACTAGCCTTCTGTGTCTAGCATCCCATAATTGAGTTCTACAAGATGACGACACGAATGAACTCATGATGAATGAAGTTCATGTTTGACAATTCTCGGTGGTTTGTTTACTTCGTCAGCTGCGTGAGTACGAGTGCAACGGTTGCTCATCTGTTACATTCGAACTCACATAATTCCCATGTAAACAAACCACCGAGAATTGTCAAACGAAGTTCATCCGGCTTGTTTTGCGGGGTTATGTCCGTTTGGTGTAAAACCTAATATCCTACACATAGGCGGCTCCAGCCGGTTGGCAAAGGGGGGTACTATATTCCATTTCGCTATTGATTTTGTTAACATAAACAACACGTAGTAAATGTTTTTTTTTCCAGTTAGTCAAGTCCAATTTTACACAACTAAGTTTTCAATTTACTTTCACTGATTACACAAATTGAAATTCTGTTTGATGTCATAGGGCAATTTTGCTGACCCAACACTATATACAAATTTTTCAACCTTGAATAACAGCGTCTACAGTAATGTACTCATATTGCTTCCTTGTGTGACTCCTGATTTAGCAACTGAGAAGAAACACGAAGATCTAGTTACCACTTTTTCAAACAAATAAATTCGGCCGAAGTCATCCTTTAAATTGACATCCTTTGCATTTCACTGATTCAGACGAGTCCCTCGTTCCACAAAAAGCTGATTTCCGCAAAACCAACCAGAGACCGACTAGCCACATTCAATAGAGTTCAGTATGTTGAGAAGCCTTATTTCTCACTCGTTGACATTGATTGAAATCCAATATATTAACGCAGGCTTTGAAGGGCTGGTAGCTCTGGCTTAATCTTAGTTGAAATGCCGATAGGTTTCACACAAGGAAGTCACTTAGGACAATTGATGTTTGGTTTATTTGTTAAAAATCTATGCTATTAAGGCGAAAAAACTGAACATTGAACTGTGTGGCGAATCCGTTTTTGAGAAGGCTACAAATGTCACGGAGAAAATAAACAACCTAACAGTAGCCCCAAACAACATAAACCGGTCCGAACTCGGGACCGTTAGCTGTACGGCCAGGTGCTGACGAAATTTGATGGATGTGTCCTGATCGACGATGGAACTTATGCGAAAACCAAATTGAAATTAATGCAGGTGCTCGAATTTTACCAGGCTACTGCTCACGATTTCTAGCAGAACAAAGTTTGTTTTCGGTTTGGCAAGGGAACTGTTCCTGTGGCAAGAAAATCAGTGTCAACAGTCCAATGATGACCCAATTACGTTATGACAAAATATAGCCAGCTGTCAGAACAGCAAGGACATACTTCAATGGTTATCAATGGGGTTCAATTGTGTGTGTTTTTTTTACTTGGTGGTAAAGCTTTTATGGCGACCCAGTACACGTTCAATATTTACACTATAGTCTTCCATTTCGAATGATTTCATCCATCGTGTACCAGACTCTGGACAGAAGAGAACTCTAAACCCTACTCCTCTAACCTCCACAAAGGAGTCCGACATTTGCCTGATCCCCTGGATTCCATTTGAAATTACTACTTTGGGAGGAGGCTGTATTCATGCACTTCACTGATTCGTGCTAGTACGCTGGTCTCATAAACGCCATATCAGTTCTGCACGGCATAATATTCTTCATGCGCTACTCTCTGCGTTGACCAATTGGATGCCGTGACCGATCCAGCGATTCCAGTGGCTTCTGATTCACTGGTGCCCCGACGACCCTATATTGGTGGTTTGTCGCATTCGGTGCTACTCGGAATAGTCCCCGACGGTGGAGCTAGCCTACCTCGGCGTTATTCTTCCTTCGATGCAGTCCGGCAGAATGCCGAGGTCAGTCCAGCGATTCCGGGTGGAGGATTGCGTATGGTTCACCGACGATTCAAGCTGGCGATTCGCTACGAGCTACTCAGAAATGTCCCCGACGGTGGATCTTTCCTATTCCAACGAAGAGTTCCCCGGCAGTGGAACATCTTCTGAAACCGATGCTACCCGGACAGATGCCGATGTCGGTCCTGTGATTCCGAGTGAAGGGTTGATTACCAGTTCACATGCACCCTGACGACTATTTGCCAGTGCTACTTCACGATCTACTCGAACTAGTCCCAGGCGTAGCCCGGCGTGTGTAGCCTACTCCACCGTAGAAATTTCCCGACGTCGATAGTTCACTCGTAACCGTTATCACGATGCTGGTCGTTTAGATGCCGAGGTCAGTCCTGCGATTCCGGGAGCAGGATCTAGCCTACTCCAATTTCACCTGTTGGTCTACTTTATATCTCTTCAGCAGACTGAATAGTCTAGTGCCAATGTCGGTCCGGCGATTCCGGTTGGAATGTAACTTCCGGTTAATCGATGCCTCGACGATTTGAAGCCATGTACTGCTACGCTGCTGGTCGATGCTCGTCTCGCCATCTTCGTTGCAACGCAGACATGATCTGATGAACTTTTCTGTTCATCGCGTCCAATTTTTGTTTGTCCGTGCACATTCTTTGGACAATATTGTTCATGTTAACGTTCTCACCGACAACGGTTCTCATTTCGTTTTGCTCGTGCTTCAATCAAGGGCATTCGAAGACCATGTGCTCAGACATTTACTCTACATCACCGCACGCGATGCAGAACGGTGATGTTGCGTGGCCGAACCTATTCAGATACATTTTAAAAAAGCCATGCCCGGTCAAGAACTGTGGCATGTGGAAGTTCACTTCTCCGTACGTTTTGTTCACCCAAACCGACAGGCATGGAATTAGTCGATGGGTCAATCCGCTGTTTACAGCGTTATCCCACTAATGTTACCACTTGCTGAAGGTATCAGCTCGAATTTGTTAACGGATTCCTCTCGTGCCTCGATTCCTACAACACTCGCTATCTTCTTCGAGTAGAAGGTTAAAGGGAATCGTTTCAGCTATCGCGTAGACTGCCTCTGATGAAAAAGTTCGATACGCGCTAGCCACCCGTATGGCCATCAGCCTAAACGTGCTGTTGAGCCGATATGTGTTATGAGATATTGCCGAGATCACTTTCACGACACCCCCCCCCCCCCCCCCCAAGCGTGTTCAATATGGCTATTAAAGCGTATCCGATCGTCTACGATTACTCTCAGTTGTCTAACTTCCCGCTTTGAGTTGATGATACACTTTCCGACCGAAATTCTCGCCTGCTGCACTGTCTTTCGGTTGCTTATCAAAACCATCTCAGTTTTGTGATGAGGCGCCAGCTTCTTCTCGTTTATCTAGTCCACAACATCCACCTCCTCTGTTGAGAGTATTTCTACTTCCTTTAGTGATTCGTCTTCACGCCCCTGGGAAGGCTCAACTTCACTACTCCGTCATACATAGCATTCCAAAGCGTTGGGCCGAGTATGGGACCCAGCGGAACACGTCCAGTGTAACCATTATGTTTACTTATACTGTGTCCTTCTACTGATGTGTGTGTGTGTGTCATTTAGCTTCAGTTATCACCGAATAGATTTCTGGAGGCGTCTTAATTCTCGTCAAGTTTTAACTCTAGGCTATATTCTATAGAAACGGGACGCACGCGAGACAGGGCACGGTGTCCTGTAGATGGGCAACAATGAGCCCGTCGGGATTCCCGGATTTTATTACCGTTAGCACAACCCTTTGCTTGTTACGAACAAAAATTCGAAATTACTTTTGTTACCAAATTTAATTAACTGTGGTTTACTTGGTTAAAAAAAGTGTTCCAAAGAACAAAACAAACTGATCCCCTTGTCGATCACTTCAAAAATATTAGCATGTTGAAGCAGGAAAATCTTTTTACCAAAACAGCTTCTTGTCGAATAGGGCACGTGCCCCCCGTGCTCCTCCCTAGAGCCACCAGTGATCCTACATATTAAAGCAGTGATTCTCAATCTGGGGTCCGCGGACCCCAATGAGGCCGTGAGACGGTTTCTGGGGGTCCGCGAAGATAAATATCTTTTCCGAAGAGCTATTGAAATTTCAAGATATTTTTCGCAACAAACTGAAAATAATATATTAATAGCAACCGAAATTGATCCTCACAAACAGTGCGCAGTGAAATGCCAGCCACAGAAAAGTGGAAAATATAATCTCGATTCGCTTCAAATAAAATCGTCTTTGCTATAGGTCAAAATACAAGACTGTGATTAAAAATGAAAACGATAGTAATCTCAAGGAAGTGACATACATACAGTTACACCACGTGAGAAACTGTGTATAGATAACGTTTAAAAGTTTAGCCCAATTAGAAAACTGCATTGCGAAGAACAATATGCAACACGGCGTCGAATATAACAACGTTAAAACCAAGATCCTGTATATAAGGATGACGACAAAATTGAGATACGCGTACACGACCTAGAGCCGCGCATTAGACCAAAGCACATCACAACATATATGTCAAAAGACAGGGACGTGCAATCCGTTACAAACGATGTGGAAGCCACGTTGCTAGGCACCGACTCGCTTGTTTACATTGAGAAAAACTGAAATCTGAAGTGAAAATTCAAACGCACAAATGAGAGTTTCCGAAGATATTTCTTTGGTCATCTGCACATTGGCAGAAAATTTGAAGTTTTGTTAGTAAACGATTAAAGTTTCGCGGGTGTTTTTGCAGTGGTGTGTGAATAAAGTACATTTGAAAAAGTGCAATGAAAACGAGAAGAAGAAAAATAAGAGTGTTTCGAAAAGAAACCCCAAGTGAAGAAGGGTGATATTTTCGCACAAAATAGGAGCTACAGATGGCATTCCGTCAAAAACTCGGATTGATTGTATAGGAAAATGCTATAGCTTCCTTAAGTAGCAGTTTCGTGGCACACCAGCAAAGTTAGTGTGTTGAAAAACGTACTTTTATATTTGCTCATGTCAGATACATGGTTAGGCAGGGGAGAGGGGTGTGTGCGGCGTAGCAGCTATGTTGTGACTCGCATGTATAATGTCCTTAAAAGAGGCCATTGTAGACTGTTTTTTGTAATGAGGAAGCCGAAAATTATATTGCCAGCTCACGAAAGCTACGGATTTTTCAATTAACCCTCAAAAATGTCCAATAAGGCCATTTTACGAGTCAAGATTTTCTTTCTAATAACTTCTATATCCGCATCGTCCACAACCTAATTTTACAGCAACAGAGAAGTACTACAAGCTTTATTTTATTTTCTCCAAAAATTTAAAAAGGCATAAACATTTTGACGTAGGACTACGTCTTTGTTTACGATATGGGGGTGCACTCTGCAAATTCTACAAAAATGGTATGTAACAAAAAGTGGTCCAATTTTAAACGCGTATAATTCAGTTATCTCACGATAAATTTTCAAGTTTTTTGCACATATCGCCCCGAAATACTTCTAAGAATAGATTCTAATAGATAATAGGCATTAAAAATTTAAATAATGTGCAACCTAGTCAAAATATCGCGCATTTACACACGGAAGATAGCGCTTCCCAAGTCCGGCACGACAGAATTGTGTAGCTAGCGCGCTACCCTTCTATGAATGACGTCATCATCGACTATTTAAAGAACGGATTTGGCCGGACAAGCTCAGTTGCCTGTTGAACGGCAGGCGGAGCAGATCACAGCGTATGTTTTCAAAGTCAGTGTAGCTGAGTTAGAAGTACGTTACACTGGCTGTGGAGGTACGCTACCCAGTGCCGTCAAACACGCGACTGAGGGAGGGTAGTAGGGTTACCATATGCACAGATTTTTTTTCACAATTTTTGATCACAGATTCTTTTTCACAGATGGCAGATTTTTGGGATTTTGATGAAAATTTCACAGATATTTCGGAAATTTATCACAGATTTTCATAGATTTTTTTCATGTTTCAGTTATCACAGATGGTAAAAAGATATTTTTGGCCGAAACACAGATTTCAATGTGGCATCCCTGTTTGTTAGCGGTTGCATGTGTAACCTCCATGACCAGCATGCTCTTCACCGTTTTTTACCACACACAATCGAAAAGTTTTTACAATTTTGAAAAGCTGATCTTGCTGCTTTAAAGATTTAGTTCCAGATATTAGTTCGGTTACGGTTTTCTGTCTTCTTTCTTCAGATCATCTCAAAATAAGTTTAGTCGGATTCGATCATCTACTACAAATGAAATGACCTGATAATCAAGAAGGTTTGGTTCAATATGTAATATTCGATGTTGATTGGTTGTGCTTAAACTATACGTAAGAAATATATTTGATTAATTATAACTCTAAATGTACTAAGAAAATAAATATTTTACATTAAGTAGTATAGTCCTACGTCTACAGTTCGTGCAACCCCATAGGACTACCCCTTGTAGTCTTTTAACTAAATTACACTGCCATACACAAAACAGTTTTTTCTCGTTTTCCTCAAATTTTCAACATTCAACGTTGAATGTATAGTGATTTCAAAATACAAACAATGTGTTTGTATGATTAAAGGGAATGTTGTGAAGAGGTTTTCATAGTTGTGACAACATACAATCATGTTTTGAATATTCTGCAGCGATTTTCCCGTAACCCGGGTTGGGCGGCAGAGGGTTAGCCGCAATCAATTAGCCAACCTATAACTGATGCGCTTCATATATCGAAACTAATTTCCTGTATCAACAACGAAATAACAACGATCGGTCTAGTGTCTCCAAACCAATAACCAGCACAATATTCGCCGATAAAGGCGAGCTTACAATAAGAACCCGTACGAGCAAGAAACTAACAAGAATGTCCGACTGCAAACATCATGAAAAGCTGTTCCAATGATGACATGGACGTGAACGATAATGATAACACTTACACATTTTCCTATCTTGACAAACTGAATCGAATGGTATTTGATACTCAGGTTGATGATTTTCAGAGTGATTGTAAATACTTTCTATACGAAAAAGGCCAATAGTTATATTTGATAAAAATTTGGGAGTGATGCCACGGTATTTTGTATCCAAAATAATTGGCCATAAAACCTCGGTAAAGTTCTTTTTTTATATAATTATAAAATTTTGACGAACCATCCATTTTTGTTTTCGAGCAAAGAGTTAAAAATAATAATATTTTTATCACATTTATTTATTCTGACATCAAACAAAATTTTTTTTGGAGATTTAATATGTCCAAAAATACGCAAGAGATAATTTGTTTTCATGTTCAAAGAACCCACAAAAACATTATTTTTAAGTGTCACTGATGTGGAGACCCCCTTAACCCATACCAGATTTTAATTTTATTCAGATTGTTGGGAACTAAGGGACCATTCATAAATTACGTAACGCTTTTTAGGGGGGAGGGGGTACAACAAGTTGTGACATGTTGTGACATAGGGGGGATTGGGAGTTAGCTGGATCGTTACGTAACATATTTTCACCGAAGAAAAAAAAATTTTTCTAGGAATTTGTTACGTAACAGGGGAGGGGTGGATGAAGAAATTTGTGATAATTTGTTACATGGGGGAGGGGGGAGTCAATTTTGGGCAATTTTTGCGTTACGTAATTTATGAATGGTCCCTAACAATAACAATTCTTCCATTCTTCCAAAGACACCCTGTGAATTTAATCAATAATTTGGTCGTTTTCCCTCACTATGTGTCCGGGTCATGGAATCGCAGGAGGAAAATAAATTATAGTCTAATTTTTTACAGCGGCTCATTTTCAGACCCCCACCCCCTCCACATACTATGGTACGGAATATGGTATTAGGCTGTGATGGTGATGATAATGATGACAATGATGAAGCCAATGTGAATCCTTATCGCAACTCATTCAAATGCAACGCGTTACCTTTTTCCCTCTGCCAGACACCATTATGTATTACCGCCTCAGCCCGGTGGTGATGTGGGAGCGAGTGTGTGTGCGCGTGTGCCTGTGAATGCGTATACGCATGGTCAGGTTAGGCTGTTGAAAGCTAACCGCTATGGAACCGGGATTTAAGACAATGATTTGATTGATTGAAGCACTTTTTCCACACCCATCTGCAGGCTCGTGTGTTTTTTCCGGATAATCTCGAGGTCGCCGGATTTAGTTAATGCGAGAAGGGGAAGCGGGACTAAATTGATGATGCTGATTCATTACAGCGTGTAAACATCTGTAATCACTTGAATGATTGTGGGTATGAAAATCAAATTAAAGCCATTCATTACAGGCAACGGTTGGCAGGGTTTAGCTAAATAATAGTGCCTAGATGCGTGACCACCACCCACCACGGTAATGGTCAGCCGTTGGAAGCAATAACCTTGCGGTGAAATGTTTTGACCTGCAATGGAAGCGATGAACTTTTAAAACATCAGTTCACTGAGGGTGAAAATGTGAAATATCGATGACGGTGGGCAAATTTAATAGTTACAGTGAATCAAATCTATATTTGTACAAAGAGTTTCGACCTCCGCCGGTGAGACTTTGACCCGGAGGTTTTTACTGGCAAGGAGAATCTGAAACCGATTGAGGCGGGATCACGTATTGCACTTGAACCAGAACATTCCAAAACTATAAAACTATTTTCGGGATTGGTTAAAAACGAGGAGGGGGAGGTATTATTTTAATAGTTTGCTTTGGCTATACATTTCTATTTTCATTGCAAAATGATGGAAATCTAGAGAGCAAAAGTTAATCTTCGGAGGCTCAAGAAATGTTCCCAAATCCATGAAGGATTTGCCATAAATTCTGTAACAATTGTAAAGCCTGCATAAAGCGTTAATCTGTGAAGTTATTTGATTTTGTGCGCTTCAGCCATGATTTCCACTACGTCATTACCAATTTGTTTTTTTTCTGTCCGTGATCTAATTCCCAACCTTGTGAGCTTCATCATATATCAAATCTTCATTCCCGATTTTGTTCATAGATTTAGGAACATTATTTGCGGTCCGAATATACACAGTTAACTTACTCACGATAAATTTATCATGAATGTGTTCAAATAAACAATAATCTTCGCATTTTCTCGTGAACTATTGCATGAAATGGAGAATATTGACTATAAATTCATAAATGGTTTTAATAATTGCCAGAGGAAAATTTCAGAAATACACACCTAGAAAAAAATCGTGTAAATTTACGTCTCCTGATCCTGACATATACGAGCATCAAAAATGGCTTACTTTTAAGTGTGATTTTAATTTTACATGACGTTGAATTTCATAATTCAAGTAATTTTACTCCACATATGGTGTTTGTTCTGAATGGCAGTAAGTGTAATTTTATGTCATTGCGCTCGTAATGTATATGTTTCATGTAAAATTAAACTTAGCACTGTTATATTTCGTCATTTCGTGAATTACGGTTTGTTAAATTTTATCATACTTGCAATTACGTCAACGATAAAATTCATATTTTTTTTGGTGTGTAGATTAAAATTTATCCTTTTAAGACCGATGTCAACCGTTCAATTCTACTATACTGATAATATTGAACTGAACTTGCATTTCACTGTCAAAACAGAAACAAGTTTTTCGACTGCGATCTATATTACCGTTATTCTCATAATTGTCCCATGTTCTTTGGGATTGCCTGTATGCATGGGAAAATTATGCGTAGAACGACAGAATAGTCTTCTTTAGCGATCATATCAGCGTGATCACCAAAAGCCTCATCAAAAAAGAGGGTTTCGGGAAAAGGGCCAACTATTAATAATCTTTATAAACTGTTATACATATTGATTGTAACATTGATGTAATAAAATTCTTGCCACACCTTTCTTATATTAGACCTGTGCGCCACCGCGCCACGCCGCACAGTGGCGAGTCTTCGAACAAAAGTCGAACAAAACCCAAAATGTTCCCCCATCTGGCTGAAAAATTACATGTTAAGGTGATTCTGGGGTACTCATCGTATTTCTTATGTTAAAAGTTATAAAAGATAAGATAAATTTTCCCATACAGTGTTATCGAACCTTTCTTATTAGCGTAATACCATTTTTATGATAAATCTTTTGTACTAATTAGGTATAACTAAAACTAGGTATAACAACATGATAATTGAATAAAACTACTTACAATCTCTGCAAAAAATGTTTCTTTACGTTTTATTCAGTTGTCTTTTTTCACTAATCACCATGCTCCTCCATGTCAGCAAGCATTTAAAAATGTCGGTTTTGTATCCCTCCGGGCAAAAAGAGTTCAAACGAGACCTAGAAATTCGAAAAGTAGAGATGGTTTCCCATAGAATGTATAATAAGTGACCGTTTCGAACTGTTTCACCTGATTATACAGAATATATTTATGGAAAAAGAATTTTCGATCAAATAACTTAAGATATCTTTGTAATAATATTACATAGTTTGAATCGAAACATGTTGCAAACATCGAAATTGCAAACATGTTGAAATGGTCAAAAAAAAGTTCTTTAAATACCGTTTAAAATGAAACTAGTTGTGCTCAAATTGGATCAAAATTGAAAGAGCAACATGTTTTTGAAGTGAAGATAGATACTGTGATTTCGAAAATGAATTGGTCAAGTCAGACCGGACTAAGTCGCGAAATCTTAAAAAAAAAAAAGTGAGAAAATGATAGCACTGGATAAATAATTTCTTTAGCTACATTCGACTTTTGCCAGAATTGCAATATGTTGCAATTTGCATGAATTATGGCAAAAATAAATTTCGAATTCCAATGTAAAGGATGCTACGATTGAATTTTTAACTTGTTTTTCTCGAAATCAACACGACTTCACTTAGTCCGGTCTGATGTAATAATCGACACTTCATTGATTTCTAGAACATACAAAAAAAACTGTGTTTCCAAACTCCAGTCCCATTTCCATTCAAAAAGATTCCTTATACCACAAAGATATTTTTTCAAGATTATACCAGATCTCGTCGCTTCATGACATTGTTTTTTGATTGCGCTCAAATTTTGCATAGGTTCTTTTTTCGAGGTACCAATACTTTTGAGATGCGTCCGATTTGAAATTTCAGCGGGATCATAAATATTAGCATTCTACCGTATATTAAGTGTCCTCCTAAATTGACCCAAATGATCCTAAAATGGATATCTAACAAGATATGTCCCCAATGAACCGAGCTTCCATTTAAAATCAAACATATTGAAGTGAGTTCGACCGTATCCGATCTTCTTGCGAGTCAAAGATGGTCCGCGAAGTATTCTAATATTCCGCAAGTCCGCAGAAATATTCAGCTGTGCCAGATATCTCGAAAGATCGCCTAGATAAGCTCATGATTTTGATATATTGTTTAAAGCAAACAAATGGCGTTACTGGCGACAAAACTGTCATGAAGAACTAACGCGTTTACATGCCCTCTCAAAAAGTTGAAAACGATGGTGTAGTTATCGATTCGAATTTGGCAAGCGTGGATCTACTGAAGGACGGGATTGTCTGTTTCCATGACCTTGCTCCAGTGAGCGAAGATTTTGAGTGACAATCGCACCGGACCTTCAAACTAGTGTCGGGTGGCCTTTTGGCGAGACTGCTTTTCGTTTTCTTTGACAAGGATCGTCTTCATGATCGGTTGCTCGTATTGCACTAATTACAAGCAAATGAGTCTTCGTAACAGGTCCTGCGTACCTTAACACCGATGTGGAGGCTCCAGTAGTCGGTGTTTACTGCTGCTGATCGCCGAATTGCTGAACATAATCCGAATTGGCTTAACCGGTCGTCTATCATCACTCCCAGTAGTTTAACTTCCCGCTTTGAGTCTCCGACCGAAATTCTCACCTGCTGCCTTGCCTTTCGGTTGCTTATCAAAACCATCTCGGTTTTGTTATGAGCTAACACTAGCTTCTTCTCGCTCATCCAGCTTTCCACAGCGTCTATCGCCTTCGTGGCGAGTACTTCCACTTCCTCCAATGATTCGCCGATTGCTAGGGGCACCACGTTTCCACGATCATCCGTATAGTATCTACAGTGCATCTATCTTTACGGAAGCCGAACTGAAAGCTGGATAAGCCATTCTCTCCCCTTTGCATGTTGTAAGTCTATTGAGGATTACTCTTTCAAGCACCTAGCCGACTGTATCCAACAGGCATAAGGGCCAGTATGCTTTAGGGTCTTCAGGGGTCTTGCCTGGATTAGGCAACAATACCAGCTTTTGTCGCTTCCAGAGTGTCAGGGAAGTTATCATCACCGAACAATTTTTGCAACGTGATCCTAATCATGCCAGGGTTTGCTAGGATTGCAGTTTTCAGAGCCACGTGGTGGCACCAGGGTCTTCTTGGTTTTCAAAGATTTCGTCACCGCTGTTGGCTCCTTGTTTGTTACTCAAGCTGCTTCTTCGTGATCATCTTGCGTGTGTTTGTTTGTATGTGTGCTTGTGTTTTTTCTGTTGTAAAGTTTAAAAGCTTGAAAAGATTCGCCTGCAGTTTGTTGGCACTGCATGGGACATACTTTCGAGCCCAACCGTTAAATACACACCTTACTCTTCTTCAGCCCTTTTCCTCACGGAACTACATCAAAGTAGTTCATGAGATACAGGTTGTGTTTTGTCGCACCTCTTTCTTTGCTCACGAATTTTCACAGTAAACTCGGAGCATCGCTTGATTCATGAAATTGCTCAACCTTAGAACCGACACACGTTAGATACTCGCGCTAGCTCCCGTCGCAAAGTTTAGATCCTCTGCGTACTTCAGCCATTCAGCTCCACGTTCTATTCGAATTTTCTCCAGTGATAAATTTCCGCAAGACATTAAGATCCTGTTTTCATGAGCAAATAACCTCTCGTCTCAATGAGTCATTAAACTACTAATTTCATGAGCCATTCAGATACCGTTTCCGAACACCCTTTTGCTCTCAGATTTGTCATGATCTAATCGCATATTCCTCAGCGGTTAAATTACCCTGTTCCAACATCGAACATTCCCGACTGTGGAATTTTTGCCAAAACTGCTGCCCGTTTTCGCGAGCCATTACCCTCCGCTTCGTCGCGATCTTGTCGGTCTAGTATTCGGGAGTAGACCTTGCCTACTCAACGAACTACCCGAGCAAACGAAAAGCCCATGATACCCCCATGCTCATGGGGTTTGTCATGGGTGTTTGAAATTGGTTCAACCCATGAAAACACCATCACCATGGTCCGGTAGATCCCATATATAATACCATATGTTGGTGTATTTATGGGTTATTGAGACCATTTTATGGTGTCTTGATGGTTGTGAATTTTGGCACGGACCACGTTTAAGGTCTTTTCAATGGGATATGTGGTGTTTGAACCCATGAGTATTTGCTCGGGTAATTGGTAGATGCCAACTTCTGTCGGTCGTCAACGTCGAATCCGGGTAGAGCGTTTCTTCCGGTTCGCTGGCGCCCCTTCGACCCGAAACTGGTAGTTCTACGCTATCTACTTGATCTAGTGTAGTCACAAACTACCTGGAAGGGTTCAGCGATTCCAAGGGAGCGTGGGGTCCGGTACTCCGTCGCCTCGAAGACCTATAACTGGTGCATTGACACGAACTACTCGGCGGTTAATCTATCCACGGCGACCAGTAGAGTGCACTTATTCGAACTGCCAGCTGTGGTCACTAGTTCGCTGATCTCTTCTCCAGTTTCTCTGCTGCTCCACTAGTATTGGAGCGATTACTACACTGAAGGTATGCTACGTCTATCCTTCTTTATACATGCCTTGTACGATATTTTCCGAGCTTAGAGCCGACAACTCGCTTAGCACTGCTTCGGACTCAGGGGCAGTAAGAGACCACGCTCTAGCGTTTCTACAGACAGAAAGGGTATGCATCCGCGATCTGATAGGAACTGCGTTAGATAAAAATTTAACAATCCGTGCGCTCTGTTAATAGCGCACGCAGCAGTTTACGCAGCGGAACGTTCACTCTACGCACTTACGTCACCGACTATCCGCTTAATTTTGCCGAATTTTTGTTGTCTGGGGGTTTGCTGAGACTCTCGGCTGATGGTAGTTCGGTGAAGTTTTGCTGAGTTTAGATTATCAAATTTCGATGTGTACAGATGAACCTGCCCAGAGGCCGTGTGGTACCCGGCCAAGAATTGAGCCACTGGAGTCCTGCTGCCATGTCGTAGGAGGCGACTGAAAGTAGGAGACCCTAAGTCAAGGCGTAGTTCCATGTCGAAGACTTGATGACTGGAGGGTCTAAAATATGCCAGTCGCGCACGGATCATTTTGAGTTTTGCCCTTACTGTGTTATGCGAATCTCTGACACAGTAGACCATTATTTTCTTCGCAAATCGTGGGAATCAAATGATCGTGTCCCATTTAAACCTGCGTTAACATCCCAACTCGCTTGGTGGCCTCTAGTTTTTGAGCAATTTATGTTGGAAATGAAATGTACAGTTCTCTAATCAACAATGGTTAAAATATCACAAATCAATCTCCAGCATAAACGTACAGCACTAAGAATTTATCTCGACTCATGCAGGAAGGTAAAGTTCCCATAGCATTGGTCCAAGTACCGTATATCCATAAAGAAATCTTCTATTTTGGAAAGTTACTTAACACTGCATTCATTGCTTACAACAAGACAGGCATGACAAACCCATGTGAAATGCCTCATGCTTGCATTCTTGCAAATATTTAAGGCTATTGACACGTGTCTCACATCGGAGCTCACAACTCGCGATATCTGTGTTATTACAGTTACACTGACTGTCTGTAACATAGTCAAAAAATATATTTATTGTTCAGCATATCTACCGCATAACGAGTCATCTCCTTCTGATGATTTCAAAAGCGTTGTATCATATTGTAGCAGAAATGGGCTTCCGCACTGATTCTGAGCTACTGTGTGCAGATCAAGTCAATTACGTTTGAGTTATATTTGATTCCAAACTGAATTGGTCTGCTCACATTGAGTTCAGAGTCAAGAAAGCGTGCATAGCCTTCGGGAAGTACAGACGAACTTTTGGAAGGACCTGGGGTCTCAAACCTAAATGCATCTATTGGATTTACACGACAATTGTACGTCCAATACTGTCATACAGATGCCTTGTGTGGTGGCAGAGGGGAGAGGTGATGACAGCTCAGTCAAAGCTAAACCATCTGCAAAGAATGGCGCTCATGGCGTTAACTGGTGCTTTCACCACAACTCCGACTGCTGCTCTTGAGGCACTTCTAAATATCAACCATTACACATACACCTCAAACACGAAGCACTGTCATGTACATACAGACTGCAGGTTACTGGGCTTTGGAACAGTAACCATGTTGATCTTGCTACCAGCCATACTCGATTGTGGTCATAAATGGTTACATAGGGTGAAGATATTCTTGATCCCAGCGATATTACACTCTCATGTAGTTTTCCTTACAGGACATTCCATGTGAAGATTCCCTCTCGAGAGGAGTGGTTGTCTGGCTATATGGAAGGACAACAACAAACGCAAGTGGTCTGTTACACTAACGGTTCTCTGATGGAGGGACGTGCTGGTGCTGGTGTCTACTGTCGTGAAATGAGATTGTAACAATCTCACTCACTAGGTAAATACTGTACTGTTTTCTTAGCAGAAATCTTTGCGATTATGTACGGGGTACAATCGGCCCTTCAACTGAGTTTGTCCGGCAGAGTTATAAACTTATGCTCCGATAGTCAGGATTCAATCAAGGCCCTTAGCTCAGACAAATCACGGTCCAAGCTAGTTTTCGCGTGCCGAGTCCAAGTCGAAGAACTAAGCATTGTCAACACTATCTACCTTGTCTGGGTCCCGGACATTTCGGTATTACTGGAGATGAATGGGCTGACGAATTGGACAGGGCAGGTTCAGCGATTGAATTCTTTGGTCCTGAGTCCGCCCTTCCAATTTCAACAAGTTGGATAAGGGAAAAAACGGTAGGCTTCGTCCGAGCACCGCAATTATTGGAGAAATCTACAAACGTGTCGCCAAACAAAGGCGTTTCTAGAACAACCATGCCCAGTGGTTTCGAAAAATCTCTTACATTTTTTGAAGCTCCACTGCGGCATGCTGACCAGGGCTTTAACCGGCCACTGCAAACTCAATTATCACATGGCAACTATTCAGCGCGCTGAGTCTTTTTCATGTGATCTTTGTGAACAACACCTCCTTGTCCTTTTCTACTGCTCAGGAAATGATGAAAACACACGGCAAGACACAAATCCCCGACTACATACGGAGAACGGGCCATTTAAGCCAATATATTCTGCTCCTGATTTCTAAAGGGTCCGCGATCAGATAGGAACTGCGTTAGATAAAAATCTAACCATCCGTAAGCTCTGTTTACCCACAAAGATAAATTCGGGATTAGCCGATGGGTATATCTTACGTTCTCCGCGTTATCCCAATATTATTACCACTTGGCCATCGAGTCAGTTCTCGCCAACCTATTCGCATCTCCCGTACCCCTTCGTCGATAACACTCGATAACATCGACAAAAGTAATACAAATGCGGTAAAACGAACTAGCACACCACAATCACGGGGAATATCGCACTACAAATAAAGAATTTCTTTCCAGGGTTACATTAACCCTCCGGAAGTCGCGCATATGGCTTACCGAACGAGCAGCCGCTGGTCCCCTAAGACGATTTCGCTAGATTTTCAGAGCAGCGTGCATTCAGTGCACTAGCGCGACTTCCGGAAGGTTAAATAGCCTAAGCTGAAGTATAAAATTATTAGAGCCAGAAAAATTATACCAGCAGAACACATAATTGTTCTTCGCAATTTCATTACATTATGCTGTATTTGATATGATATTTTATCCCGTCTACCCCTAATTAAAATTACTCTCGCCATATGGTTTTCTGATCTTCACGCAAAACCTTCAATGATCAATCCCCTTGACACTTTAAACGCAATTATTCGCAGCTCACGGTGGCTCTTAATCAGCATTAATGATAATGAAGTCAAATACCGAGGTCCACAAGACGTCAGTCTCCAACAGTCGATGAACAATGGGATCCCATTTATATTCTGTGCAACTTTGTTCGACCAATGATAAGCACTTGAGAAATTTAATATATCATAAGAGCGAATCATGATTTTTTTTTTCGTTTTGGGAAAATTCTTCAACCTCAGAAATGGAATCGGAATGCTAAACCATCCGCAGTGTGTTTGGGTTGGCCTACTGAAAGCCTGCCAGCTACGATAAACATAGAAGAAGTTACCGAAGGAGAAGGTATGTATAGCGAGGTAAAATCCGATGGAATGAATGGAATTCTCCAGCGTGGTAGATGATAAGCATTTTTACCATTCGCCGTTCATCGTACACTTTACAGAGTTGCGGTGTATATTTCTGTTATTTTTTACCTGGTGGGATATTCTGACTTTTTGACCCGAAACCGAAGCGGCCGTAACATTGTTGGCTCAAGAGAGCCGTTTGGGATCATTCGGGGCGTTTCGAAATACATGGAATCCTCCTTTTGCGGTAGCTCCCAACCGGTTCTAGTGCAGTGTTCACTTTGGCGGAAGTTGGGAAAATTGGTTCAGTGTTGAAAATTCGTTTCTTTCAGCGCCACCACCACCACCACAACACATACAGCAACGGCTAGCGGAAGTTGTGCTGACGTGAAAAATAGTCGGCAAAAGTTCTTCTGCCATCATTCGCCTGTTTTATTACGGTTCAACTTCGGGCGAAAAGTTTTTCTTTTCGCATAATCGGTGGCCTCCATTTGATCAGGACTGTGGTTTATGTGTGTATAAATGAACGTGATAATGTTCGAGTTTCCATCGCTGCTAACCAGAAGAAAAGCAAGTCTTGCGTGCAGTAATAAACCTTGGATTTTTCGCGCCCGACACGCTGCTGCTGCCTCTCGCGTTCCCACCAAATTCAATTTACGCAAGGTGAAAGTTTAACGATATTTGATTGATCGACGTGCATTGAAATTGGCGCGAATGTGTATAAGTTTCGCTTGGTGTTCTGCTGCCAATACCTGATGTGCATTAAAATCATGATGGACGCTTGCAAGGTACAAGTGAGTGATTTGAGATCGATGGGAAAAGGAAACAAAACAATCAATTGGATTGACGCCAACTAGCATTACTGACAGTAGTGAGGCACGAGCTGGATCTGATTTTTATCGCTAGTCTACTGCAGAGTTCATTATACTGTGGAAATTTTGTTATTGTGTAGACGTTTTCGGGTTATTGTATGTATCTACATGATTCATAAAATATCTAGTGGAAAACATTTACTGTTATGATACGGAAGAGTAGTACGAAGCTGCTCATACGAAATATGCTTTGAACATTACCTTTGAACACATTAACTAGCAGCGATGCTACATGTTATTCTGGCGTTTTAATTAAATGAAATTTCCTGAAAAATCCTCCCAAACACCACTACCCGAAACAAACCTTCCTCGTCATGTTGATAAATTATTTTCAATTGCTACTTTACAACTGACGACAACCGGTTCTATTACTGGGAACTAAAACACCACATGACAAAGTTGACCACCAATGGCAGATCATCCATATAAATAGGTCCGGTTTGTCCATGCGAATAATTTACAATTCAAAAAGTCGCTCATTGGATGTCCATGTCCACTGTCAACCATACGTTCATGTTATTTCCCCCAACGAACTGCACCAAAACAATATATTAGTGCCAGGAACGAACATTCATAGGATGGTCTCCCGGCACACTTGCGCTGTTGGGGACGATAAATTGCATTGCGGCCGGCGCACGATCCTCACCAAAACTGCACGGATGCGAAAGCGCATCCGAATGGAAACATTCGCAGAGAGATTAAGGGTCCAGAATTAGCGTCACGGAAGAGAAGTGGCGTGACAGCGACACGATGACGTTGCGGATTATCGGCCCTCGAGTGCTGAAGAGGTTGGATTGAAACAGAATTTAAATTGTTTAGAAACAAAATTAAAATTATTTGCATACGCCCATTTAGCCTTTCCAGGCAGTTGTAGTTCACTGTACCGCTGGCTTTGGAAAACACTGTCGGGATGTCAAAAAACAATGAAGCAAGGGTTGATGGTTCCTTTTTCATAACTTTGATGCCATACCTACAATTATATTCATTGAATGGTCTGCAATCGATGGGTTACGAAAAATTAGTGTCAATTTCTTTGCTTCCATGCTCAGAAGTAGTGCAGTAACAATGCAAATAACTCATGTATAGATGAGGTGAAAATTCAAATCAAACACCCCTCGCTTTATTTGTCACTCAAGCCTATATGCGTTGAACAGATATTGCAGACGCCACTCTAACTAATGTGTTCAAATTGGTAGGATGCATAGAGATGATAAGACGAATTAATATTTGCTTTATTATTATTGGAATTTTGAGCTGTGTTGACAAAACATGTAATAGTACGGAACTTCATATTTTGATTTTCTTATTGTTACAGCGTTCATCACCATAAAACAATATTACAAATAACCGAAAATCTCTAAAAATTTAAATAAAATCACCTTCTTAAAATTATCTGCTAAATCGCCTCATTCTGCTCATAGTAAACAGAATAAGGCGAAACAAAACTATGTGCTAAAGGGTGTTCCACATCAAATTACATCACTTAAAAATGCTGTAGAAAATTACCTAGTGGATTGGTCCTTTTCAAACTCTCAGACAATAAAATATAGCTGATTAGTATGCTTTTGGCATATTTATTTCATCCCCCCAACCCCGAAATGTTCTGAAAATAATTTAAAAATCACGATTATCGGAGACTTTTAACAATTTTTAGCTCTTTCGGTGTTAACAAATTATTGAGAAAAAGTTAAAGAAGATTGCTTTTTCCAACAACCAAAAACAATGGTCTCGAAACTCAGTGTGGATTATGCTTCTGTCCGAGCCAGTGCAAAGCGAACGATAATTATGGTTACTTCTATATTGTGTGCCTTCTCTGAAAAACAAAGGAAACTGCTACTATACTTCTTGCCCTAGTAATCTGTCGGGATGAGTGAGTCGCAGAAGTAAGAAGTGGTGCTCCGGCCAAATATTGTGATTATTGATGACTCGCATAGGACCGAGTATTCGTGATGAGGAACAGTTTCTGAAGAAGAAAATGGAGGTTAGATATACGATAGTCACCTTTATCTAGTTCTACCAGATCATGTATTCAGCACTCACAACGTTCAACGCATTTCATTTTGAATAATTTAAAATACATGGTTGTGTGCGAAAATTCAATAATGAAGGGCTTCGAAAATATGGACGGTGAGAAAATCAATGTTTGGATACAAGATCGGATACCGCTTACTTGCAGATACATGTCACATTTGGGAGAAATGCAGTACAAAACATAATGCGATAGCACAATTACACATAGTATTCTTTTCACTTATCAAGGACAAACTAGTACGTTCTAGCTCTGTAAAAACGGCACATTACGGTTTACCCTGATCAGAAACCGCTGAACACAATTACCAAATTAGTGGCACCTGTTCAGGTAGTATTGACAACGGTAAAAGCTGCGTCAAGTATCTCAAAATCTACAGCCAGCACAATCATTGAGGAAATTCACACTCATAAAAGGCAACATACAAGGAAGAAATTAGATGTTCGCAAATATAAAGGCAGCAACCACGATGATGACACGGAAGTGTTCAATAGCTCTATCTCACTGAACACTATCTGAACGACCCCCGCATGATAGGCTGTTGGGGAGAAATAAATATTTCCCCGCCACGTAAACAGGTATCCACGTTCAATGGCTGAATTTGCACAAGATCTGTTGGATAAGCATTGAAACTCGTTTTATTATTATTTTTTATAGAAAAAGATAAAAGATTCACAACTGCGATTGGCTAAAGCTTTGAACCGAGTCCTCTAAACGAATTATTTAAAAAAGTAGAAGTTTTATGGACGATTGAGCACTAAAACTCTTCAATTGTGAACGCTTCATCGCAATCGATTGTCACTTTTGACTAAACTCAGATGTTGTACTCATTATTGGCAACTCTATTTTAAATTTTAAAGCCAAGTTTTTGAATGGTACCCAACTTTCATTACTGTATTAGGTCTGTGCACTCTGTACTCTTAATATAAATACTAGGCATCACGTCCGAGCGTACTAGGCAAAATAATATTTCAATTTATTAAGAACGATATAGCCGAGACAACAGTTTTAGTTTTCGCGTTATTTTAACGCAAATATCATTTTCATTGGCACTTAATTTCATTTTCATGCGAAGAATTCGTTCCGTTTTAAAATACTGTTGCGACTAAAATGTTGTGACTGGTCGAATCTATGAGCCCAATAATTTCGATCTGATGTCTTCAGTATATGGCAGTTTCTTGGTTTGTTTTTTGTTCGTTTTGGAATTTAACGAGAGATGATCAGAAATCACTGAGGAGGAAAAAAGAGCCATCTTATCTAAGTCACCTCAAGAGCATCTCTTCTATATTTCTATGCACTCAAAACGAGTGCTTTCGAAATTGCGTTCCAATTCTCTCAACTCAGAATGAATAAATCGATATTTTTGAAAGTCTTCTTACCCGCACAACGTTCAACGTTAGGTGCAACAACTTTAATTGAAATTGTTTCCCAAATTTTGGTTAAATAATCTGTAATCAAAGAGCTACAGCTTTCTTAAAGAACTAATGCATCACTCCCAATTTCGATGATGATTGTAAAAAAACATGTGTTAATAAAAAACGAACCAATTACAGAGCAGATTAGTGTCAACATGTTTGAATTGAGTTAGAAAGTGTAACTGCAAGCATCATAGCCATGTACACTGCAGCTGACAAA
The DNA here is from genome assembly GCF_030247195.1 of Topomyia yanbarensis. Taxonomy (NCBI): domain Eukaryota; kingdom Metazoa; phylum Arthropoda; class Insecta; order Diptera; family Culicidae; genus Topomyia; species Topomyia yanbarensis. The sequence continues at coordinate 320,589,380 of NC_080671.1, read as the reverse complement.
AAAATTTCAAAAGATTCACAGGAATCGGATAAATTGCAGTAATTTAAAAACGGAGAAATCTAAAAGAAAGTCTCTTCGGCACAGGAGAAGCAAGTGCGATTTGATTTGTCGGAAGCAATCGGAACTCATCCATATTTATAGTTTCTAGTTGTTTTAGTGGTGTCATCAATGTTACATTTAACAAAATTTAGGTAACTTAGAAGATAACAGTAATCAGTACTAAAGGGATTTCCTTTCGATTAGTGAACAGTCCTTCAGTTGATCAAATTCCGGTTAGTTTAGTAAATTAATTCACTGAAACATATCCTTTGTCCAAAAATCCATGTATTCGGAAATAAACTCTATAAGCTTAGTGTGCTCCAATATAACATTTGCTTAATCTAGATAATCTTATCGAGTTCCAAGATCTTGTTTATGCTTTGAAAAGAAATCAGTAGTTTTTCATTGCACACACTTTACATGTTAACAAGAAAATTACTGGTCTGCCTTTTCCATAGTTTCAAAGATCTAGTAGAAGAATTGCCTAGAAAAATCGGCTTGTCTAATTATATAAAAAGTGTCAATTTCTTATAAAATAGGATCTGTGAAAAAATCTGAATACATAAATAGATAAATAATTAGTTACTCCCACTTGTTTGATAATATTGCCAAAAATAGTTTTTAATGTATTATCATTTAAATTGAAAATATTATAAATTTGATTTAAATAGGAGTTGAACCTGTTGTCCGCATCTACAAATCGCCTGCATGATCAGAACGCTTGTTGCGAATTTCGACAATCTCTTGTATTTGTATTTGAATAATTGAAGTACAAATGACACTGAGTTTTAATAAACTAAACTTAAAATAAATTACTTAAAGTGGCAACAAACGGTTACGAAACTGTGCACCAATAACGAAGTCGAAGATGTCGCTATAATCGTTGAAGCAACGGGAATTTCTAATATCGGTCTGTTGGCAGCGTAGTGAGTGTTGCGCATTTCAGTCTGCAGCAGTGTTCGAGGACGAAGGACACAGGTTGGTGCGTGCAGGTTAATTTGTGATAGAAGATCGGGAGATATTCAGCCAGAAGAGGGAAGCCCATGCATAGCTTATGGAATCTTCCGTGATGCCAGTCAATTTTCATGGTTGCTATTTTTACTGTTTTTGTCTACACAAGTCTTTGTGTAAACTGTTTGTAGTCCGAATAATCGACAACGGTATTCGAATGGTGGCAGGTTCAGTGGATCTTTCGAAGGCAATTGATGTAACGCACATCGTATGAAACTGCGCTGGACACCTTCAATTCATTGGCTCCAAGTTGCATGATAGAGGCACACACCAGACGACGTTTGCAAATTCCAACGGCAAAAAATGTAACTTGTAAATTAATAGTAAAAATCAAATTCAAAAGCAATAATTCGTCAATGTACTATAGCCTTTCTTGTATCAGATAACATATTGTATATTGCCTTAGTTTTGGAACTGTTTTCGCTAGGAACTTTTCAAAATTGCATTCAGTTTCCAGTAGATTGCCCAGAAAAATAATGATTTTTTGAAAACTTAATCGGCCCCCTGAGTCGATTCCAAGTCCCACCAGGAGTACTTGCTCCAAATTTGAAGCAAATCGGACAAGTCTAGCTACCGGACCAACGTGCCTGAAGTTTGTATGGGATTTTTCGACAATTTACATGGAGAAAACCGACTAGCTTTCATTTTCATCGCTAGGGGACACTGTATTCATCATATTGTCACTGCAAGTGAAACTGCAAGTGCAATTTAATTGTCTACAACTTTGTTGAAGACTGCCAGTAAATCCGGCTTTGTTGAAAGAAGTTATTAAACTTTTAACGAAATGATGTCTGAGTCAGTTTTGCATGGGACGTATCAGCGCTTGGTTGTGTATCAGTACGCGAATTCCACGAACTATACATTTTTGTGAAATATTGGTTAGATTTAGCTGAATAGTATGTTCAGAAGAATTGTAGTAAATGATACGTGTTATGGTTTGGTTAGAAAATTTTAGTTTCACCTGTGGCCACATAGAGGGCGCTAACATTAACCTATTTTGGAAGAGAGATAGAATATTGAGATGTTCGGAAGAATTACTGCAAATTGCCTGCCCTACAAATTTTTAGAAGACACCTAATTTCTATCTCTACCCGTTGAAAAGTTAGTGTTAGCGCCCTCTATGATGTAACAGGTGGAACTAAAATTTTCTAACCAAAACATTACTCGTATTATTTGCTATAATTCCTCTGAACATGCTATTGAGCAAAACCTAACCACTATTTCACAAAAATGTTTAGTTCGTGGTAATCGAGTACTGATACACAATACACTCCTAGGCCCCATGCAAAGCTGACTCAGACGTCACTTCACTAAAAGGTTAATAACTTCTTTTAACAAAGTCGGATTGACTAACAATCTTCGACAAAGTTGTAGAGAATTAAATTATCTCTCTTATTTTCACTTATAGTGATAATATGATGCATGCAGTGCCACCTAGTAGCAAAAATGCGAGCTAGTGGATTTTCTCCATATAAATTGTCGAAAAATCTCACGCAAACTTCAGGCACGTTGGTCCGGTAGCTAGACTTGTCCGATTTGGAGCAAGCACTACTGATGGGACTAGGAATCGACTCAGGGGTGGGCCGATAGGGGTCATTTTTTCTTGTCACTCTAGTTTCCAGTGACTATATCAGATATATCGGCTAGATCCGGCCAAAATATCGTAGGGCCCTCATATTGCTTCAAAAGAGGAAGCAGATGCTACTGTAGACACTCTTTGAGGTAGTTCTCCCCTTTTGCAGTCCCGTTAATCACGAACAGCGCACTTCGTTTTCCACAGGAGCAGATCGCTTGCCACATCATGTATTTATTGGTAAACTTTGAAATTTTCTGCTTCCTTAATTCCTCTGAAACATAAAACTTGTGGTGCGCGGTGAAGAACAGTAACCACGGAAGCTGTCAGCAGTAAGCCTTGACGTAACTCTCATCATCCATGATGAGACAATGAGGCTTCGTCAGCATCTGGGTATACCGTTTTTGGACCCGTGATTTTCCACTGTATTTTGTCTTTCTTCACGATTTGGAGCCTTCTGCACTTTGTATGCATGCAGTTCCTTCCTGGTCCTTGGCTATCTAAATGAAAGACACATTCAACTTTTGGCCACATCCCTGACCGAAGCATTGGGATTCCGCTTAAATGCTTTCATTACACACTTGTGATCCTGATCACTAATAGAACATCCATTCTGACCGCAATTCTCCTTCCGTTCGTTGATCAAAGTTTGGTAGGAACGTTTAATCGCACGACTCACCGTTGGCTGCACGATTCCGAATTGTTTTCCGATGTCCCGATGGGAGAGTTGAGGATTTTCCAAGTGCTTGTGCAAAATCAGTTCGCGAAGTTTCTTTTCGGTTGACGCCATTTGTAATTTTCCAAAAATTGACAGCGATAAAAATGCAGTGTGAACAATGCACTCTAAACTACTTCTACCCAAATTCACAAGAGAATATTCCTTATTTTCTACAGCGTTTTTTCCGTGATGCAATTTGAGCGCCCCAAGACCCTACTAGGCAGCCATTTTGTTCTAGCCAACAGCTGCCTTTATTAAAATAAGAACATCCCAATGCTATTGCACGGGCAACATGGGCCTAGAAGCAGCTAGGCCCATGATATGTTGACTACTGTCAAAATACAGATATCTACATAGCGGATGACAGGAATAACACCCCCTGGAGCTCTCTTTATGAGCCGGCAGTTACCGTCTCATATCTCGTAATTCCGTCAGGAATATGATAAACAATGCAGTGATACTGTTCTGGCAGCACTGTGTCACTTGCTAAATTGAAATTCGAACGTTAGGATCAACCCTGAGCGCCAATCGACGTGAAGTACTCACCGATGTGACAAACCTCAATGCAGCGGAAACCCGAGTCGTGAGGTGCTAAAACGTCAAAGCTACAGGAAATCAATCGTGAATTTGTTCGGATGTGGAGAGGATTTGTTCGCGTTGAAAGGAAACTAAATGTACGATTATTATGTAATTTGAATTCGATGTATTTATATAATTACATACCATTTCTCAGTTTTGAGCTGTTGCTAAAATCCAAACGTCACTGGAGAAACATCGTCGTGAGGAGCGGAAGAACGCTTATTAGAAGTGGGCAGGTTGGAGGAAGAGCGCCTTCAGGTGGAGGAAGAAAAAATCCAGAAGAAGAAGGAGCGGGGGAACTTAGAGCCAAGGAGATAGAAGCCCATGCATAGCTCCTCAGGGAAAAACTGGAACTGGAAGAACGACCGGACGTCGTAGACGGAGGTTCTCAAATCAATGTCTCAAGCGGAACTAGCAAAGCCAAGGCCAGGACATAAAATCAGCGCCGGCTGGGACTTGCCAATTTATCCCAAAACCTCACAAGCCGGTGGTAGTCGATGAATTTGTGATACAGTCAGAAGCCGGAATAGCAGACGCCGAAAAAGTCAAGCTGGTGGGATTAACTACAAATAAGCTGGCTGCGCGGCAAATTTGGCCGAGAAAGCTGCCCACATTTTCTGGTGAGCCCGATGAGTGGTCGATATTTTGCAGTTTCGAAACCGCAAACATAACGTGCAAGTTTTCAGGCGTTGAAAATATAATTCGTCTGCGAGAATGCCTGCGAGGACCGGCGCAAGACGCAGTTGTGACAAAACTTATGTTTCCGCACAGCGTCGCAACGAATATGGAAACATTATGACGTTTGTATGGCAGGCAAGAGGTGCTTGTTAAAAATCTATTAGCAAAAGTTCGTCGCTCAGAAGCACCGAAACCAGAGAGACTGGATACGCTGATGGATTTTGGGATTACACTGCAACAGTTGTGTGACCATTTAGAAGCAGCATACATACAGAGCCATCTGTCCAAACCCAACACTGCTAGAAGAGCTAGTGGAAAGGCTGCCGGCTGCAATTAAGCTAAACTGGGTAAGTTTCAAGCAGGCCTATCCTAAAACAACACTGAAGGAGTTTGGCCAATTTATGGGGAGACTGGCCGCAAATGCTAGTCAAGTTACGACTCTAATAAAGTCGAAAGCGCACACTTTAAAATACTAGAAGGAAAAGCAACGAGAAAAGGGACATTTTTACACCCATATCCAAATCGAAGCTTTGAAGACAGACAGCGGCAGAGAGACAACCCTGTTCAATTTGCGGAAGAGTGGACCATCTCTGCTTCATCGAATATTTAAGAGTTAAGAGTGGTACCGGTGACACGTTTCGATACTTACGCTTTTCTTGACGAAGGCTCTTCGCCTACGTTGATCGAAGAAAGTACTGCGTGCAGTATTGGGCTTGATGGTCATCCAGAGCCTTTGGAGCTACAGTGGATTTCCCACATCGTGCGAAGCGAAAAAACTTGAGGCAGGTGACCGTACAGATCACAGCGAGAAGTCAGCAGCAGCGTTACGCTCTGGAAGCGGAGAATACCATCAACAATGTAAACCTTGCCCTGCGAGGTCGCTATGCTCACCTACGGATGATTTCGGTTTCATCGTACTCTGAAGCAGAACCGAAGGTGTTAATCGGATTGCAAAATCTGGAACTATTTACTCCCCTTGAAAAGGTCAACCTGGTGACCCAATCGCGGTAAGCAGTGTCCTAGCTTGGGCTGTGTACTGACCGAAAGATGTAGAAACGAAAGCCCAACATTTCATAAATCCAGAGGAGGATGCGGGAGTTTCTTCAGCATCGCTGCTGCAACCCGTAGAGGTGAAGACAGCACGAGACATGCTAATAGTGACAGATTATGAGGTGCTCATCCCTAACCACTTCTTTCTGAGAAACTCGTCCGGTGCTTACGAAGCGTTGAAATTGCCAACTAATTTCTGTGAAGTCCTCAGAAGCAGCTACAAGCGATCACAGTATTTAGCAGATACAGTTTGGGATCGATTTGGGTACAAGGGAGGATCGAGGAGGTATTGTCTTCGAAGGACAGCAGAGTATGACAGGCGTACTATACGAACGTCATTTGGGAAACTGAAATGACCAGTTGTATAGCTAGCGGTGATGGAAGTAGGTACTGGCAGTAAACCTGGAATAGAAGTGGTGGAGGACCTCCAGGATTGACGGGGGGCGATGTTGCTAAATTGACATTCGAAAACTAGGATCAACCCTTAATACCAATCGACGTGAGGTTCTCGCCGATTTGCCAAACGTCAATGCAGCGGAAATATGAGTCGCGAGGTACTAAAACGTCAAAACTACAGGAAACCATTCGTGGATGTGTTCAGATGTAATGTAAGATTATTATGTAATTTGAATTCGATGTATTTACCATTGTTCAGTTTTGAGCTGTTGCTAAAATCGGCACTACTGCAAGAAACCTTTTTGTAGTCCAAACATCCGAACAGATACATAGAGTAAAGTCACCATATTGAGGAGGCGCCTCACTACTTCATTAATTACTTGACCTACAATTGATGGAATGCGTACAAATTGCTATCAACAGCTTTGCTTCGTTGTTAAGAACCTAGATAATAACACAAATGCCCTGAAAATGGTGGAATGCTCGTATTGAAGTGTAACGAAAACTCGAATCGAATGCATTGTTGCACTACCATTTGACTCAATGTGTTAAACAAAGATGGCAGACGCTGCTCGAACCAATGTGTTCATATGGGTAGGGTGATAATAGAAACATGGCGAAAAAAGGCTCATCACCCCACCTTTACTGTAGCGGGAGAATCCATTAAAATCACTACAAAAGCGGTCGCTAAATTCTAAGATAAGTATAGTGTTGTAATTCTTGATTCAGAAATACACATTATTACTGTTTTCATTCAAATACACTAAAATAAACATTTTGCACCCAGCACACAGAAAAGAATCACCAGTGCGGCCAAACTAAAACATATACTTGAAAATATATAATATTTCAATTTCAGGTATAAATGATAATCAATTATTTTAAGTTATTCAACTGATTGCTGATTGCAGAGATTTTATTTTCATCTGAACAAAAAATTTGGCTCGGGGCAATGCAATGATTGATGTGAAACTAGTCATCACCAGTAGCCTTCGCAAGACTATTTCCTACGAGTGCAATACTAGAAGCTCCTCTTCTCACAACTGAAATGGTTCGTTCATGCGCGTGATGTTTACGTTTGTTTTCAGAGGTTGTAAACAGTAGAATGATTCGTTTTTCAAATCATATTGCTGGCGTTAATGACGTTACTTAATTAGAATCGACGTAAATGGAATATAAGGCATTGCGTTCCAACCAGATTGTTTTTCGATGAGGTGCAATTTGGCACACCCAGGAGGCGATATAAGGATCGTTGGCGCACGAAAAGATGGACAGAATAAGACATTTATTTTCATTGATGCTGAAAATAGAGATATTTTTGCTAAATAGGCATTATACAGTTGTTTAAGAAACGGAACAGCGATACTTTATTCTGAGAAAGGTTTTAGATAATATTGCTTCATTTAAAAGTTGTTCAAAAATAGTGTGGACCTCTCCCTAATATTTAGTGCCAAAATATGCTCATTACCCCATCTCCTCTGATCCCTAACATGCTTTTTAGTTTGATGTAAAAACACAACTCTTAAAATAACTAAAACTAAAATATTACTTTTGCTATAACATGTTAGTAATTGCTTTTAGAGTGTTTGTCCATCTTTTCGCATCCGCATTCATTTCCTAGTAACGCCCAACCCAGATCAATACCAAACCAATTCAGTGATTAAAACAATTATTTTACATTCCCCTATGTTCTCTAAGTGAAAAGTGCATCCTGTCGGACGCCACTTTTCAGTTCGATGTCTGACTTTTCCACTCGGCTGTCGTCGCCACCATCGCCGGTACTATCCGCTCCATCGCTTCCAATGGTGGCGCCTGCCCTGGGGGCAACACTTTCCGAATAACATGACATCGGCAGCAGTAGTGCACCATAAAACTCGACTGCCTTTTACGCCACAACCAGCATTCCGCACACACACAGCACAGGGCAGGCAAAGGACCAAGTGTTCTCCAGTTCGCCAATGACGACGATTCTCGCTAATCTTTGCCCTGTTATCCCGGACACACACACATACTCTGAGGTCTGCCAGCTAGCGAGCGAGGGAGTTCAAAGGATGGCATCGGGGGCGAAGGAACGCGTTTTTGCAACGAGCCCGGGAACCATAGCACAAATTGTTGTGCAGGATTCGTGTCACGCGATAAATTAAACGGGTAATGGATGGAGATGTTAATTCGACATTAAATTTAATTTACGTCTTCGCCGAGCGAGTTCTGTAGATACTATATTATATTGGATTAGGAAGAACGTTCTTTCAGTCTAGCGTCGAATCATAACATGAAGATTAGGCTTGCTGGAATCGTTGTCCGGTGTGAAATTTACGAGAAATGTTATATAAACGAGGGAGGCGAATCACTAGATATCATGATTTCATCATTTCGTTGATTTTAATAGGCAGGAACATTATAGCAATGATGAATTTTAATTTCAGATGATTTTGTATTACGCTGCCGTTTCGCTTGGTTATATCTATTAATAATAGTAAGGCAATTTTGCACTAAACCACAATTTCATTCCGTGTGATGAGCGTTTTGAAATGTTTCCAGTTATGACTATCATTATAGTAATAATATGAAAATAGGCAAACGTCAACAGCTGATTATTTGGACATTTGAGGTTACAGATGTCGTACACATTTCTGCAAGCTAGCATTGTGTTAGTCATTTATTGAAGCGCTATGACAGCATTAGGCGTGGTTGGCGAAAAATGGTCTGAAACAATAATTTCTAAATTGTCCATCTAAAACCAACACCTGTCAGTACAGTAATTCCAGATATGAACAAAACTAGCCAACAAAAATTGATACGGTAGATGTGAGCAAAATAAGCGCGTGAGGATACGATGATGGACATGGTGATTTTTTTTTCTATGTGGGAGCATCACCCACAAAAACTGCAATTCGAAAAATGTCATAAAAGGAGTGACTTGTAAAGGTTAATCAGTGAAGCGCCCTGTCACTGTCACTCTTAAAAATATTTGCATCTCACAATATGCAATTTCAAAATAGCAAATAATGTATATAAATTATAAATAATACTAACACATTTTATGTTATAAACCGTCGTACATGAATGGTCACCCAAACAATGCGTCTCACTATAACCTGTTTCTGTGTAATATTTAATTTATTCTAGGAATAATAGAGTATCAGAATAGCCAGAGTTTGACTGCACAAAAGTGCACAAAAAACAGAAATCTTTGCTGAAAATAGTGCAATATTAGATGAAAAATAATTGTAGAAGCCGAAATATTGATTTTACGTTATTAGTTCCTTCAACAAAATTTTTCGTATACGGAACCTCGCTCTCAGGCTTAAACACAAGAAGGTCGTCAAATCCGTGTTCATAAGAAACGATACCGTCTTCATTCTCCTACATGGTCAACAAGATTACACACCGATCAACAACATCAACGAACTAATAGAACTTGCTGGTACAGTCCCGACCAGCAACGACTCATCAGTATTCTTTGATGCAGTATCCGCTGATTCCTCCCACGCATCATCTTCATAAAAGTACTACCTATACGACGACTTTCACTGCACTGAATTTCATAATGACGACATACCCAAAACTACTTCAAATTGGACACCTCAACGTTCGTAGTCTCGAACGACATATCGATGGTGTCAAATTAATGCTCGATCGCAACCAATACCATTTTTTCGGAGTCACTGAAACCAAACTCAATCAGAGCCCTCCAATTGGACCTGTTCGCATGCCCGCCTACAACTTCATTAAACATTCGCTTTCATCTGAACGAGGTAGAGGTACTAAGACCTGTGGAGGTGTAGGCATCTACATATGTAAAAATATTAAAGCAGCAACTATTCTGAAATCTTGTTTCGATCCTGCAATCCCCATCAACCACCGCTTAGAGTTTTTAGCCATTCGAGCGAAAATTGGAGAACTAAATACCAGCATCGTAGTTTTATATAATCCAGCCAGCTGCAACACACTTTTCGCACAGCAGTACGAAAAGCTCTTACTGGATCTGCTGGAATATCATTTCGACCGGATCTTCCTGGTTGGCGACTACAACATCAACGTTGCTGCGAATCAACCCACAGCAAACCTGCTCGCGCTACAACGAATACATACATATCCTACGAAAAAATGCTAACTCTAACGTAACATCTAATAGTCCCACCTTTTTGGATTGGTCCCACTGTGCGACGAGGACACCGAAGAAGTCATTCGCAAGTACAAAGCCAAACGCAGCTGCCGAAAAACATGTTTTTTCAACATTTCCATTCGCGGTTTCATGATTTTTCCATTCATTTGTCACTTCTCATTTTCGTACCTGAATGACGTCGATTTAATTTTTAAAGAATCTGCAGCATTAATACTCTTCAAATAAAAGTTGAACCTCGAATATAGTGACCCATCGTATCGCCAGATTTTAAAAACATCGAAAAAAGTTTATTTCGTTTATTTTAAGCAGGGAAAAGCCCGTTCAAGCAGTACATAACAGATTCTCTCTTGAATAGGCATAAAACCTTCTCATCTTTTCGCATCACCACTGGTGATTCACCAGATTACATCGAATCCTAATGATACACATACAGTGATGTACCGATGGGAAAAAATCCATCTTCCCGGGTTTTTATTTTTTGGGTTTTAACCGGGTTTTTCCCCAAATCATTTGAACCCGGACGAAATATGGGTTTTTTCGTTTTATCGAATGTATGATGTTCATTTCATGTTCATTTATGTTTTTTAACTTTTCGGCAATTGCGCTAGTGCACTGAGTACACGCTGCTCTGAAAATCTAGCGAAATCGTCTTAGGGCACCAGCGGCTACTCGTTCAGTGGGCCATTAGCGCGACTTCCGGAGGGTTAAAGATTCTTGCATTTACATTTGAGAAACCGAAAATAAAAGTCGCAAGGATAAAACATACGTTGTAGAACCCACTCCAGATATCTTAGCATGTAAAAATCGAATCTAAACATCAAGCGTAAAAATCGGCAGAGACCCTTGAGCATGAGAATCGCTTAGAATATTCTCACCCGACAAAGTCGGCAAGGATGAACATCCAGTATAATTCGCTCAAGGGAAATTCCGTACAATGTTAAATTCAAGATTAAAAGTGTGATAAAGAAAAGTTTTTTGTAAGAACCGGATATACTTTTTTTACGGTTTTAATTCTGTAGGACATAATCGAAAAGCTCCTGTCCGATTTATAAACTTGAAGTTTAAATTCAATTTTCAATTCTAATATATTTATAGCGGGTTTTACAAAGCATTTTCTGTTCCTGCAACTTTAATTTCGGTCCATTCCATATTTCAACTTATTTCGTATAATGCTGGGAACAATAGTCATTGTTACTTTAATTAGTGAAAATGTGATGCCCAAACTACTTTTATTCTGCTTGTTAATCATTTTAGGGGCTGCACAGTGTTTTAAAACGTCGTTTTCGTGCTCAAAATTAATAGCGTCTGAACCGTTGACTTTAGAAGTATAGTTTGTTCGGAGAAGTTGTTGTTCTTATGATTGCACATCCACGGAAATATACCGTTCAGTGATTAATTCGCCTATAAGTGATATACGAAATTTATTTTCCGAACACACCTTAAAATTAGTTTTTTCATGATAACTTTTTTATACATTCTCCTATCTTCTTGGAATCTTCTACAAAGATGTTTGCGGTATCAAAACACATATTTTTGCGGAACATAGTTACTTCCACGTCGCCACACTGTTAAACACACGCTGGAGTCCGGTAACAGCGCTCTGGCGCCCATAGTTAGTTCTACTGAATGGGACTCGCAGAAAAGAGTTATTGCGCAGAGCTCGAACGCGAGCTTGAAGATCGAGGCGTCCGAGGATTGTAGGGCAATCCACCCTGGCAGACAGTAAGTCCGAGACGAACAGGGCTCGAGAGCAGTCCCTCCAGATGCTTAGAGTATCGAGCTGTATTAACTGACAACGGTTTTCGTAGCTCGGCAGCTGAAATCTATTTTGCCAAGGAAGATGTCGGAGTGCAAAGCGTATGAACCGGCGTTGGACGGCCTCGATTCTGTCGACACCGTTCTGGTAGTAAGGGTTCCAAACAGCAGAACAATATTCCAGTGTTGAGCGAACCAGCGCACAATAGAGAGATTTTAAACAGTATACGTCCTTAAAGTTTTTCGCTATTCGGAAGAAGAACACAAGCTGTCTTGAAGCCTTATCCACAATGGATGATGTATGTGGTTTGAACGTTAGTGCCGAATCCATGATGACTCCGAGATCGTTGACGTTAGAGTGTCTTGGAATACTCGAGTCGAAGAGATGGTAGTTAAACTGAATCGGATGGCGTTTCCGCGTGAACGTAACGATTGAGCATTGCTCGGGTTTAAAACCATTCTGTTTAGATCACACCACGTACTAAAGCTGTCCAGTTCCCTCTGAAGAAGCTCGGCATCGGTTTTATCCCGTATTTGTTGAAAAATTTTCATGTCGTCGGCAAAAGAAAGGCGGGGTCCTTATAATTTGATGTTGACGTCATTAAAGTAGAGGAGGAATATCACTGGACCGAGATGGCTTCCTTGTGGGATGCCGGATGTAGCGAAGAATGGTGTAAATAGACAGTCCTTAATGCTGATTTGGAGTTGCCTTCCATCGAGGTAGGAACGAAACCAGCGCAGAAGTTGTCCATGAATACCGAGTTTGTCCAGCTTCGCTATTGCGATATCATGATTGATTTTGTCGAAGGCCGCAGATAGATCCATGTAAATAGCATCGGTTTGCAATCCGTCAGCGAATCCATCCATTGCATATGTTGTGAACGAGAGCAGGTTAGTCGTTGTCGATCGTTTAGGCATAAATCCGTGTTGATCGTCTGCAATGTAGTGTTTGCAGTGAATGAAAAGAGGGTCTAAGACAACCAGCTCGAATAGTTTTGATACTGCACTTAAACACGAGATTCCTCGATAATTGTCCTTGTTCGATTTGTTTCCTTTTTTGTGAACTGGAAACATGTGCGCTGCTTTTCAGCAGGAAGGGAATGTTCCAGTATTGAGTGATAGCACAAAGACTCGCCGAAGTGGTTCAAGAAGCCCGCTGATGCACTTTTTGACAAAAATCGAGGGAACGCCATCTGGGCCCGGGGAACTAGATGCTTTCAGCTTGGAATTTGCTGCAAGAATGGCAGCATTATCGACACAAATTCGGTTGATGGTTCGTCCTAGAGAAGGAGTTAGATTTGAAGCGGCAGCGACTTGTTGTGGGGAAAGGTTCTCGTCGGAAAAAACGCTTGAAAATTTGTCGGAAAACAATTGGCAAATTTCCTTAGTGTCGGTGCCTAAAACTCCATTTAATGACATACAAGATGGCAACCCGGATTCTTTTCGCTGCTCGTTCACATATTTCCAAAACGACTTGGGCTTGGATTTCAGTTGACGTTCGACGTTTCGCTGATATCTAAAAAAGGCACGTCTGCTTTGCTGTTTGTATTCGTGGTTGAGTTGAAAGTAGTGGTTTCGTAATGAAAGTGTCTTATGCTTCGAGAACTTTTTAAATGCGGCTCGTTTGGCAGTTTTTAATCGTCTAAGCACTGTTGATTGCCAGGGAGGGTGTTGATTTGTGCTGACTGTTCGTTTTGGCACATGACGGTCGATTAGGTAGTTAAGAATATTAGAAAATGTCATCGCTGCTTCGTTCGCGTCATCATTGTTAAGATTTTCGTCCCAGTTTATATCCAACAACGTGCTAACGATGCTGTCGTAGTCAGCGTTTTTAAAATCGTAGACGATAGAGCTTGAGACGTCTTCAAAACTCACTCCTAAGTTACCAGCAAGTACAAGATGTAGTGGGGGATGATGGCGCACATGCTGGACTAAAGGTGTCGGAGCGGCGCAGCAGTACGGAGCATAGTCCCGGGCACTTACAAAGCAGAGGTCCAATGTACGTCCGTTCTCGTTGATGATATTATTAATTTGCCGAAGAATTGCGCTACTGTAGTTGTCCAAGATACAACTGGCATTGTTGATAAGCACAGATTTTTCGATATCCAATCGTAGAAATCCATTACTTGCTGGGCACCAGGTCAAGCCATCTATCTGTTGAATTTAAAAAGATATTCCAAATTTTACGATATTTTTGGGGTAACTTCCACCTTAAATAACTCGTTAAAGAGCAAAAAGGAGCCAGCAAGATTCTAAAGTTAACGTTTTGGACGCTATTAATTTTGAGCACGAAAATGACGTTTTAAAACACTGTGGGTTGCTATACTTTCAGCGAAATTAGGTTTAATTTAGAAAATGCCTATTTAGTACGGTGAAAAGTAAAAGTGAGTAATATATAGAAAGCGAGTGGCCTTGACATTCGTCATTAGTATGAACCGTAATCAAAACTCGCAATCCGAATTCTTTCGACATCAACTACATCAGCAACAGTAGAAAAAATGTTTAGTACGTTTAGGTGGATTCACAGTAAGAAACGCAATCGACTTAGCCCAAAACGTGTTGAAAAGTTTTATCACTTATTTAACCACAATATTTGTAAAGAAATGTTGGATCACCGCTGTAGCAATGATTCAATTGAGGAAACCCATTCATAATTCATATACATGCAAAACTTTATGACAATTATGCTCATAAATTAAATAAAAATGTTTGGACCTTAATGTTCAATTACTAAAATATCACAAAATTGCAAAAAAAACCCAATCTTCCCGCGAAAAACCCGTTTTAACCGGGAAAAAACCTTGGGATTTTTCCCCAAAATTATAAAAACCCGATTTGGTACATCACTGTACACATAACAACATATTCAACTTAAACTAACAGATAATCTACAGGTAACAAGTACAATTACAGAACGGGAGGGGTGAAAATCGAAAACATCACTACATTGATTAAATATGCGACAGAAGCTGGAAATGGGTTCATTATAACCATAGTTAGTCCGTGAAACAGGTAAATGGTACCCGAAGAAGCTCTGGACAATCAACATTGGCTTTCAATAGATCTGAAACAAATGATGCTTTAGCAACATTTCGACTAACACTTATAGCCGTAAGCTCAAAGGCGTACTAACTGTTTTTAAACCGGACTAACTTTTAAATCGGCCTAAAATATTTGGTAAGCTTTAACCAAACGATGCTGTCATTTATATGGCTGCGTTCTGATCTGCGATACACGACAATGTTTAAAAACAACAAATTCAAGTTAAAGAAAATGAGTTAATTAGACAACATGGTGAATTATTTTTCATTCCAATAGTTTCTTGCATTAAAATAGCATTTCTTCGTAATATGTCTAGTTTCATAGCGAATGAGAACACTTTTGTCAAGTTGTATGTTTCCGAACTTAGAACTTTAATGTGGTAGATAGTTGATAGTTTGCCGATGATGTACAGCATTTTGTAGTGACATAATATGCAATGCATAAAAGGAAATAAATTAGTATACATATGCGTTTTCACGCAGTTTGAATATGCACTCGTTGAGTATGGGGTGGTTGTACCATCGGTTGTGATTAGTACCATGATAGTTTATTCAAACTTTGATTTAAAAATGAAATATTCCAATTTGAATTCAAAATGAACTGTGAATATCATTCTAATAGACCACGATACCACGACGTGGAGGGAGAATATTAATATTTGTTACAAGGGAATTTCCTCAAGTTTAGAATAAATGTCAATTATAAATATAGGTTAAATAGCACTCTGTGAATTAAAATTGCACACGTTTTTTTTCAGCGAACCTTATATAAAAAGTAAACAAAGGTCAACCAAAAAAAATTAATCTTTGACAGAATGATAATTTTATATTCACACGTATTATATTACATATTTTTGTTTGTATTGTGGCAGACAGATATTATTTCTGTAATGCATCAATTCACATTGAAACGATTTTATTTTCTAACAATATTTCTACCATTTTATGAATAACAGAGTAAGTACATTAAAACTGAAGTGAGAATTTTAAGCATCCTAGCAATATATTTTTATGAGCATCATGTAACTATTTTGGCCATTTATACATAATTCCCATTTGAAAAAAAAACAATCACTACAACAACTGACAAAATGTTAAACCTGCTAAATTATTTATACAGTAAATTAATATTTTAATCTGACCGGTTAGAATTCATAACTTATGTGGTATTATTTTCGGATTTGCGACGCAAGGTATGTATATTTTGGATAAGTAGATAAGGGAGATATACGTACCGGTGCTTTGGAACTATTGAAGCATATGCCAAAAATCGAATCGAATATATTGATCACCGTTATGTTCGCAATCAATTTCAAAATATTTCGTTTATGTTAGTTTATTCATACAGTAATAATGCATATATTTAAAATCTTTTATTTAATCTTTGATTAGGATATTCATGGAGCTAATTTGTAAGCAGTTAACATTCTGATTCAATTTATAGACTCCCAGTTTTCAGTATAAACAAGAACATTTATAAAATACTGCATTTTACAATCTATATCCGATTGTCATTCATTTGGATCTATCCAATAGAAAAAAAAACTAATTTTCTTTCGTTATTCACTTTCTTTGATGTGAGATACGACAGATACAGGGTGTTTGGTTCAGGGTTAAGAACCTCTCGGGGAATAATAAACTGTCATATTTGGAGAATAAAAATATTCTACACATACCATAAAAACTCAACCGATACAGAGTTATTGAACTTTTTGTGTAAAAAACTTATTTGTCTTAAAATACCTCTAACTTTAAAAATATACTTTGAATTTTAAATCTTTTAATTCCATTCGAAAGGTGAGAAAATTTCCTATTGAATGGTGTTCTCATATCTTTTAGTTAATTAGTTTTAATTACCTTTTAGCTGTAAAGTAGTTAAAAGTTAGTGTTTTTTAGGAGGTTTTTGCTAATTTTCTCGAAATAATGAAGTATGATTATAGCAATATCCATTATCCAAAAGTTGGGTTTTAGGACGATTCATAATTTGTTCTTGGACGTGATATCCCTATCCCTACCTATTTCTTTGTAATTTCATTCATTAATCATGTAACCGACTTGCAAGTGCTTAAAAGACTCTAATCTGAAAAATATACTTTATATCGTTATTTACAAGATTTCATTGGAAAGCTGAGAAAATGTCCTATCAGTATATGTACAAATATATTTTAGTTAAGTGTACTAAATGATTTTTTACTAACGAAATAACTCCAAAATTGTGTTTTTTGGAGAGTTTTTTTAATTATTCTAATTATTAATCAACAAAATTTATCGTTACTACTGTTCATTTGATACCCCTTAATGTTCTCTATAACTTTTTATTTGACAGTTTGTCTATATCTCTTTTCATTTTGCTGCTATTTAATAGTTAACACAGCATGACCTAGCCACAAATGTAGTGGGTTCGAAATCGTTATTTTTGCATATGAAACGATGTGATAAAAACTATTTTGCGTCGAAACCAAAAGAGATAATTGAATGGAGTCAAAGAAAGAACTGTAGAACTTGCTGAGATGCATTATTTCCATGATAATACTGGTGATGTTTATTATTTATTATTTTAAGAAAATAACGAAAATGCTAATAATGGCACTAACTTCAAACTAATTTACTTCTAAAAGAATACTAAATTCACTTAACTGAAAGGTATTCATACTTTTTTCTCTGTAAAATTTTCCTGGCTTTTGAATAAAAAGAAAAAAAAGTACAATAAGTGCCATACTTTTTCAATTAGAGCTGGTATTAGTGAAAATGAGATAAAAATATCCAAGTTGAATAACCCAAACTCATGAAAATAAGAAAAGGTAAGTGTATCATGTCAAAGAACGAATTATGCAGCTCTTCAATACTAACAATCTGGATTATTGAAATAATGAGGTTAACTATTGGGATTTTCAAGAAATGAACGAAAAATCGATTAAAATTGTTTAATTTTCTATAAATTGCTTTGAAAAGGCTACTTAAACTCATTAGCGCAACCATGTGAGGGCATCACTCAATGCGAAATTTTCTCACCTTCCCAGTGGACCTAAAATATTTGAAATACAAAGTATACTTTTTGAGTTAGAGGTATTTTAAAACAAATAAGTTTTTTTACACAAAAAGTTCAATAACTCTGTAACGGTTAAGATTTGATGGTATGTGTAGAACAATTTTTTTCTCCAAATATGACAGTCTATCATACCCCGAGAGGTTCTTAACCATGAACCAAACACCCTGTATAATTATTGTCTAAATTCGTGATTTTTATATAAGAAAATGCGAGTTTTTCCCTTCAAAACGGTGTATCTCAGGATGCGCTCAACTTATATTGAGATTATTTGTCTTTTTTATGTAAAAATGTCTGTGGAATACGATGGCATTAGAATTTTCAAAATTAAAATATGTGTATTGAGAGAAAAAATATTTTTTTAATAATTAACTGAAAACATCGCATAGTTGGCAGCACTGCCGCCAAAAATTAATATTTTTTCTAGACTCTGAATAATTTTCTTCAAAAGCCATCTAGCGGTTTGATTCTAGATTCAATAGAACTGGAGATATGACCAAAAGAAAATCAAGGGTTTTGGCAATTTGTCAAAGAGGAGTGGTTCAATTGACACACAAATTTGGGTTTTTATATATAGGTTCTAGATGAACAATTCCTTCAAATTTGGTTCAAATCCGTAAAGGTCGATTTAAAGTTTGCATTTTTTATCACTTCGCGTGGAATGACCCAGGTTTATTTTATTTTAACGAAGATCTCAAATCATGCCCTACTTTACTTTATTCACAGTTGCTAAAACGATGCATGCTGCAGCCAAGCCGCTTAATACTTTTCCATTGATTTTCAATTCCAATGATGATATGAATACCTCTTCTTATGGGTACTTACTTAGTTTTTTTACCAACAAAGAGATGACACGCTCAATGTAAATAAGTCCGCGTTGAACAACATAGTTATTTTGAGTTCGTTGGTAACTTTTTAAATACTCATTATTTCTCAAATCGAAATACACCATTGAATTTCTGAGATGATTTTCTATTAGAAACGTCTGTATGTGTTGTTAAATTATCATTGTAGTACCCATTAAAGCGAGATGAATTAGAATTAACAAAAACTTTTTGTCACTCAAAATCTTGCAGATTTTCAAGACCTTGTACGGTTCAAAAAAATGCAACACTTATATGTTTCAAGCGATTGACTCAAAAATTTGGCGAATACAGCTTTTGGTATGGAACATTCGGGAGAAAATATAAAAGATATGAAAATCGACAACAATTTTTGGGGGGTTTGTCCAACTCGGCCCCACTGTGTGTTGGAAAAGGATGCTTGACGCCATTTTGAAATCCAAGAAGGCGACTTTCCGTTAAGCAAGTCTCGGTAACCTTATCATTGGTATTTTTGGGTCGGGCTTAATGAATATATGGGGAAATTGATGTTAGGAACCCTAACAAAATAGCTATTTTTGGAAAGTGCTTGACAATGACAGATATCGATGAGTGATGTCATTTTGAAGACAAATATCAGCTTCAAAATTTTCTATTAGCATATCATCACTAATCACTTTATATTTTTCCATTTCCAAAAATGCCCATGTTGTTTAGGTTATAGAGAATTTAAACCGAAATTCTCCATCTTGGATTTCAAAATAGCTTCAGATATCGATTTTTGTCATATACTAGTCAACTCTGTGTTAAAAATACTCGTATTGTTGAAGTTATAGAGAATATATCTAAACCTGAAGTCGCCATTTAGGATTTCAAAATGACTTCAGACATTGATTTCCATCATAAACTCGTCAACCCCACTCCAAAACTACTTATATTTTATTAGTAACAGTTAGCTAAAAATATATAAAATTGTACACAACTTCTTACTGTACTGTACGTACTCAAACTTTTTTTACGAATTTGGTTCGTAAAAAAAGAGTTCGTTATTTCTAATTTAATTCGCAATAAAAAGTTATGTGAATCGAATATTATGATATAAAAAAGTTCGTAATCGGAGGTTTCAGTGTACACGGTTGAAGCGACAATTGAATTGTTGCAACTAGAATAGAAGCACGGAATATTCATTCATGCAGAAAAAATGAGCTCCAAAATGATGTTTAGGAATTAGTTCACTGATGATTTATTTTGTTAAAGTTCACAGCTGTTATAGCTTCACTAAAACTTGTTCGAAAATGGGGCGCAACTCGTTTTAATAGGGCTCAAACAGGCTGATCACCCTATAAATTTTTCATTTTTTGATTTAATCTCACCCATTACGAAGCTACCGCTGCGAAACCATTTGGTGTTGCTTTTCGAGCAATTTCCATGAAATGACATTGCCTTTGCCTGCACAAAACAACTTCATAATGTAACGACAGTTATTAATTTTTGATGTCGCTTTTTTATAACGGGTCACCATCATCATCTTTCAAGGACTGTGGGTAGTTGGCTGGTGAAAATGGCATTTTTGCTATCGTCGTTGTTGTTTTGATGCTTCTCGTGCTGTGCTTATTTACTTCGCATAATGAATGAACAGGTCGCCACTCTCATCGCATTATGATGATGGAGAGCGACTTTATTGAGCTTTGGAATAATAATGCACAATTTTCGCTTGAAGGTTGATGGTGCACTGAGGTAAAGTCAGGATTTGGATTTAAAGATAATGTAAATTATTGTGTTTTTCAGAGCTAATGTAGGCATACGTGTGCGTTTGGCTTCTGCTATCCTTTATTTGAATGCTTTAGGCCCGAATTCTTCGCCCTCACTGAACTTTAACCCATTATAACTATATTGCTACCTTTTCGTTTCGTTCATAACGCGGGAATATGAAGTGTAAGTGTTATAATCACATGAAATCTACTTGTTAGGAGTCTGGCAACTCTTTTTATTGCTTTTTGTTGAGATGCAGTACACATTTTTAGATTGGTGAAGAGTGTTTTGAAGAAAATACGGCAATTTCCTTTTGGACAATAAAGCTACACTGCTGGCCAATAAAATAGGTGTGAGATAAAAATACATGAAATTTTAAGTTTTCTATAATTTTTTTTTTAATTCCAATATTTTATAGTTAGGCACAGTCTTAAATATAAAAAAGAACACTTTTATTTGTAAATTAATTGTTATGCTTTACCGGAACTCTCTCTTCCCCATGAAATCCAAAAAAACACATGGTCAATGAAATAGGTGTATTGTAATCCATTGCATTAAAAATTTTCAAATCCAATGATTTTAAGACTTTAATATTTTTAACAACTAGTAGCCTGTGTAACCTCCCTAACTCAACCCAATTTTATCCATTCGCCTTGGCATTAAGTCATTCAAACGCTGATAAGTTTCCGTTGGCATAGTGTACCATTCCTTTTAAGTTGCTTCCCACAAACGAACCTTATTTCTGGAATTTTGACCGGATAACTTCTTTTTAAGTACATTCCGTAAATTTTCTACAAGATTAATGACAGGAGATTGGTAGGGTCCGAAATTATAGTCACTTTATTATCCCGATATCATTCCTTTACATATTTCGATGTGTGTTTTCGATCAATATCTTGCTGAAACTGCCATATAAAGGCACGTTATCTTTGGTATAGGACTGCATGACATCCTTTGGGATGTCCATCCTTCAGACTTGCATTCGATTCTTACCATTTTAGTGGTGTTGCGAAAAATAGGACCTGCGCCATTCCACGAAAAGTAGTCCCAAACCTCATTGTTCGCGTGCTTTAACATATTTTGCGTGTGTCGCAGATCAAACTTTTTGCACTTTGGACGTCTAACGTTTCGTTGTGCATCGGAGAAAAACAGGTTTATGTTTGATTCGTCCCTCCGAAGGATATATCGCCATTTCTTGATTCCTTCTGAACTAGGCCCATTAACGGTGTTGAAAAGTAAATTGCATATTTCTGCGAAGTCTTTTGCTTCGCAATAGTGGAACCTTTTTAGCAATTCTTTCAGGAAGATTGGAGTTTTACAGCCTACGGCGAACTGTTCTCGGACTTACCACATTTCCAATTTGTACTGTAATAGTCCTGGATGACGCGAATGGACCAGACTTCGCTAATAATGCAATACAATGGTCAGCTGCTGTAGATGTTTTCTTGGTTTTTTTGCGTGTTTCTTTTTTCAAAGGTTTTAAGGAATTTGTAAAGAAGTTTTCGGAATGCCAAAGTGTATTCGCGATTTATTTGTACGTCTTATCTTCTTTAACAAAATTTCCTAGCAAAACTCGTTCCACTTGAGTACAGTGAGATGCTCGACCCATTCTATAACAAATCTTTGACTTATTCAACATTTAAGGGACCGTACACAAATGACGTAGCTTTTCATCGGCGATTTTTGACCCCTCCCTCACCCCTCGTAGCATTTGGTCACAAAATACTAACCTCCCCTTCGTAAATAACGTAGCATTTACCTACCCCCTCCCCCTCGTCCCATGCAAAGCGCCCGAGAGATAAAAAAAATTACATATGTTTTTAAATTATTTTAAATACATGTCCTTTCAAAATGTTTGACGACTTTTATCAACATTTTCATTATCACAGCAAATTGCGTGCAAAATAAGCCCATTTCATGACAAATATAGTGTTGATAGTTTTGTTTTGAATTTTATATGTTAAGGGGAGCATGAAGACAAGTTCTCTCAGTTCACAATCGTGCAGCTGCAAATGATTCTAAGAACCATTCGTTCATCTAAATTACTAAATTTTGTTTAGTTGAACCCGAAGTGAAAATTTAATTCAGCTTACAAACTAAGTCTACTAGTTAGCAACATTAGCTAACTAATGTAGCAAGTTAAATCCGCATACGAAGCCTTTTCGTATTTTTGCGAACTTGTAATTCCGCGAATCGTAAAATTTACCTCATGAAAAACCGCATCAAAAGTAACTTGTTTGAATTTAAATTCATTTCTCTAGGGAATTGAGGATCATTAAATTGTTTTCTCTGAACAATGGGTTTTAAACTTAATGCTACGTCGCACAACTTCTGACCCTACCCTCCCCCTCGTCACACTTCGTCACAAATTTGGTATACCCTCCCTATCCCCCAAAATGCTACGTCATTTATGCATGGCCCCTAAATACATTTATTAGCACGCAGAATACAAACTTTACCAAATTAAACATATAATGGTATTGAGTAAAATAATAACCAGTTAATATATTTCACACACCTATTATATTGACCACACAAAAAGCCTGTGGCAGTCTTGTTTTGCATCTTGACAAAGATTGCAAATATAATCAGCGCCAACCAGGGTTGCCACTATTTTTTAAGAAAAATCTGGCAGTTGGCAAAAAAAATCTGGCAATATCTGGCACACAAAAATGTGAGATTTTCATAAACTCCAAATTAGCAATTGCCAGCTGTTGCAAGTCGACAAACAAAACGCTAACGAAATTCTGTTCACGAGTCACTAGCAACCTGAAATATTATACGAATGGGATCGTTATACTTTTGCAATCGGGATGAGTTCTGCATTTGGAACACAGTTTATATTTACGAAACAATTTTATTTTTAATTTTCAAAGCATTTTTTTGTACATAGCGTAGTTATATTTTGATTTAATATTCTCTGTAAACCTTTCAACATTAGCTGTCTTATTTAATTTTACAAAGTTTTTTGTAGCAAGAATACCTCTGATGGTTTGAGCATTCATTTTATTCCTCAACTTGGTTTTGTTTAAATTATACTTCGAAAAAAGCCTCTCTACACTCTCGGACGAGTGTGGAAGGATAAGCATACATGGTATAAATTTACGTAGAGCAATAAATGCAAATGATCCTCCTGGCCGCTTTATTTCCAAAACATGACTCCAAAAAGCGACTATATCCAACAAAATTTCTTTTGAAAATTGGCAGTAATCAATGTTACGAATTTCACGAAACTCGTCGTCTGCCTCCGACATCGCTTTTGAGTCAAGAATGTTTGGAAAGTTCATTGGTAATGGTACTATTGATGGATGCTTACGTTATACGATGTTGGAAGGATCAATTATAGATAAATTTTTCAAAACGTTTTCTTCGAAATTGAATCGCTTGGAAATCTGATTCGATAAAGTTATATAAAAATTCATTATGTTCACCTTAAATTCTTGAACGTCTACGTTCGATATTTTGCAACAGTTTAAAAAATCTTTCATCAGCATTTCTGCTTTGCTTCCAACATAGATATTCTCCAGAGCTTCATAATTTTCATTGTCGTATTTAATCGAATTGAAATTTTTTTAGTTTACATAGATATTGAGGTTTAAAAAAGTTATCTAAAACTGTCCGATACAGTCTTGAAATAGATGAAGTCAATGTATGTATCTCTGGAGTTTCACTCTGGAATAATCGGTTCAATTTGTTAACATAATTCAGAATGTATGACAAAAAATTTAAGTATAATTGTGCCATTGGATTATTCAACGCGACAGAACTTTGGGCTTTTCAACGTGGTCTGTGTTGATGATAAACCCGAAGTAGATCTTTAAGGCCTCGTACCTTTCGAGCATTCGATTAACAACCGTCTCAAGCGAAAGCCATCGCGTGGAACTCGGATGAAGCATTTTGAGTGGTTTAAACTCTAATAAGGTTTGAATTTCTTCAAACTTACTAGTGCGTAATGGACTACAACTTAAATAATTGGGTCATTAAATGAGAAAAAAAATCGTTTTTTATTACTTACATCGATAAAGCTGATTTTCGTGATTGCAACAATGTTTTTTTCCAACTCAGGAAACGTGAAAATAATATTAATATTTAAAATAAAGAAATATGTTGACAGTCTGGATTTGACACTATAGGAAGGATTTGACATATCGAATTTCACGACAAATGATGCCCTGTCAGAAAAAATTAGGGCATGTTTTCTCGGTTTTCCCGGAGGGTTATTTTTGTTTGACATAAACACCATACATTGCATCTGGTTTTTTTTCATTTTGGGTGTTGTCCTTATAGGCCAGATGTAAACAACCGCAGTTTTCCTATGTATGGTTGCCAAGTTTACATAAGATTTATTTTAAAAAACAAAAAAATCGTTTTTACGTATTACAACGAATTTTTTTTTGAAATAATGTTTTATTATATATATATTGGACCTAAAATTTATCGAATGGAACGGAAAACTATATATAGCTTAATGACCCAATTGTAAATATTCCTGCAGAACTGTTCTACGTAGTCGGGAATGTGCTTGCATGAATACGAAGCACATAATGCAATACTGTGGCATGTACATTTGAGATTAAATAAACAGGGACAATCATTCCTTAGAAACGCACCTAATGACTTATCCGCCCCTGTCATATTACTTGCGCCGTCTGCTGCATACCCAATTAAATTTTGTTTATAGGGAATATTATCCTTTATGAAACGTTCTGTCACTATTCTGTGAAGAGTAGTAGAGTCGCTCTCAACTACTTCCATGAGATCGTAAAATAGATCTTTGACTATGATCTTATTATCCTCATTCCAAAAAAAAAAGTTCGAGCAATCAAAGCCAGTGATTTGCTACTTGAAATGTCGGTTGAATCATCAGCAATTAGTGTAAATGGTGTACTTGCCAATATTTTAATTAAATCTTCGTGATGTCCTGCTCCTATAACGTTGGTAATGATGGAAGTTGCCTTTGTACGACCCATTTTCATTCCCTTGGCAATTTCGGAATCCAAGCATATGGCCTTCATGCAAGTCACCAGCTCTTCAATTTCTGCTGGTGATTTATTGTATTCTGCACCCCAGGCGCAGTTCAGCGTATCGAACCGTATCCTTGAATCCATACATATACCGCTCTATGGGCTTAGAAGAAGATTGCAACGTTGAATTTTCATTTAGTATGTATTTCTGTGTAAACGCGTGCTTATTGAGATCCGCGATACCACCTTGAAATTTAACCTCGATGTTACATACTCTACAGAAACCAGAACTTTTTTCTGTTGTCATTGACAGCCAAGAATGTTTCAGCTCCCAACCTTTAAGGTATTTTTGTGTGATTTTTTTTAATTTTCTTACGGCGAGGTGGTTCGGTATCGACAACAGCTAAAAGGCGAAACACTTTAGATTAATGTCAAATACGAAAGTAAGCAAACATTACCGTAAAGATTGTCATCATCAGTTGAAAAGTTGCATGACGGATTTAATTCAGAGACTTTTGAATCATTGCTGGCATCGACGGAAACATCACCTTCGAAACTTGCATCCGGACGAATATTACGATCTGCAGCGGCAGTAGTATCAACATCTTCATCTAACACATCTTGGAAGGACAAAAGAGTACGCTTTTCAGGGATACGTGCACTGGTTTCGTCAGATAGGAAAGCAGCAGAGATAGCCAATTGATTTGAACCGTTAACCTTTGAAGCACCACAACCAACAGGAAGACACTTTTTCGGAAGAGTACGGTCTGTGTTTATTACACATTCCCTGTTCACAGTAACTGCGTGGTTACCAGATAAAAATTGTTTTGAACTATCAGTTCGATCCTCAGTGCCACGTTCTGCCGCATTAGCAACGTTCGGTTCTATAATTACATTCGGATAGTTAACGGAAAAATACCAAAAATCTAAACGTACCTTTACGGGCAAAATATCTCCGCAGCGTATTTGGTTGACGAGACATGATGAATCTCGAAATAGGAATTAAAAAAAACATTGCATTTCAAAATCCACATTGTGCGTTATATAATTTAAAAAGCCAACTTCATTTAAAGGCTGCTATTTTTGGTTAAAAGAATGCGAAACAGCGGGAATACACCAAAGATAATGGTTCCATAGAGAATCGCGGAGATTGAAAACAAAAGTTTTATTCGCACGCACCACACAACCGGAGTGTATGTAATGAGAGTGACGACAACATGCAATAACTATCTGCCACTGTCTTTCAGATGTCCACGCTAACCGACTACAAAAAACGTGTAAAAATGCATTTTAGTCGAACATAACATAAGTTTCAATTAATCTGGTTCTTATGAGAATTGTAAATATTTTCGTCTATGCGAATTCCAAAAATGTCTGTCGATTTTCCTAAAAATCTGTCAGAAACGGAGGTATATCTTTTTGTCTGGCCGTGAATGAAAAATCTGGTAATGCCAGATAAATCTGGCATAGTGGCAACCCTGGCGTCAACAACCCACTAGTAACTTGACAGATACCAAGGCCCCCAGTAAAGTTCAGCCGGAAATGAACTGGAATTCTGGCTGGTTCCAGTTCGTATTCCGGCTCCAGTGCAACAACCGATTCTAACTAGAATCGGTTGTGTCACTGCAGCCGGAATACGAACTGGAACCAGCCAGAATTCCGGTTCATTTCCGGCTGAGCTTAACTGGGCCTGTGTGTGCGGTAGGTGTGATTGAGACTGCTGTAACTTGGTATGTGTAATTGAGAGAAAAACAAAATAATCTATAACGCACCTATTTTATTGGCCAGCAGTGTAGCTCGGTTTTGAAAAAATACTCTAGACCCTAAGTGGTGATGGAAATTTGTAAAAACAACTATTTATAATGCGAAGACTTGGTTTGCAAGTAGCGAAAATTGCAAAGAAAATAATTAAATGAATTTAAATAGGTGGCAATATAGTCACAGACTAACAGACATAACGCTCGAAAATAATGCTTCGTTTGCTTTAACGGTCATTTTAAATATATTTGTAGTTAGGACTGTGGCCAAATTTGCAATGATGGCGCCACTGACATATGAACAAGCATGCGAGGGACAGACCACTTGTGAAAAATTGTTCCCAAGCGTGAGGGGTAACACTCTAGAAAACTATTATTTGGGACCGTGTATAAAAGGTGGAGCTAGTGTTCTGGGGAAATGACTGAATCGATATTTATAGAGAAATTTACTAATAGTGTTATGTCTGTTGGTCTGTGATATAGTTGCCACCGTCCGTTAAAAAGCGACAGCCTTCCTGATGTTTGATGTATTTCAAAAGAGACTGGTGCGAATATAGAAACAAATCGAACTGGATCAAAAATTCAAAAAGAAATGAAGGTGGTTTACTGCATATTACCTGACTCACAGAAAATCACCCCAGGATTATGAGGAACAGTTGAAAAAATGAGAGCTCAGTTTACAGACGTATGGTCTAGAACGATTTTTTTTTAAAACTTGTATAAAGTTTTAAACCAGTACACGTTGAGAATTAGCATAGACACATTAAAACACAGATAACATGTTCGATCGCAAGGGGTGGGGTAATGCGTGGGGAGGTTCAAACCCTTCCCTTTGAATTACTTTTGAAATTTTTCTGATCAGAAAAAATATACTGCGAGCCGCTTTGACACATAAAATGTCATTTGAATCCGGTCACTCTAGAAAGAAGTAATTGAAAAAACCGGGCGAGGGTGACAGTAAAAGGATGCTCGCCAACGTTCCCGTAGTCCCCGTAACCTACGCAACTGGAAGCGAATAAAGCGTTATCCCGATTAAACCCCAGTGAAAGTTCTCGAATCAATGGAGAAAAAATTACTCCCCTCCGGAGTGGAAATTCGGAAACGCAACGTACCGTGCATCTCGGTTTGCATCCATGAATCCGTGTCACTTGTTATCGCACAGTTTGGCCTCCTGGATTTTAGTGACCGTGATTTGCCGGATCCCTGCCGGTGCTTGTGCATTCAGAACTGTCCGAGTGCTGAGAGCTGAATGCGTTTTATCAGAATTTTCATTATTTTACGTCATTCTCTGATATGAAAAGCTTCATAATCACTCCAAAAGTTGGCTGTCATCCAAGATCCGAAACGTCTGATTCGAATTCGATTTTTTTGTAAAAAGTTGCATCAATCTGCACAAACTTCAAATAAACTCTAGGAATTGTAAGTCTAGATAATTAGTAACAATGAAAAATATATTAACTTACATAGTTCCGACCGAAAACCATGAAAGCAGCAACAATTTAGCATGAACCTTTCTAGTAGGCGTAGCAATCACATTGCAATCTATTGTTTCAACAGATTTCGCAACCGATTAGTATACAGCACAATTGCAGGACTTGTGTTTTAAATTGTGAAGTCTCTTCTTGTGGATCGCTCGTTAATATGGAATGTTTCTATAAGGGACATATGGGATTGAGATTTTTTTCAAAGTTGACATAAAAGAAAGACACTGCTGTGCCGTTAGGTGGATGAGAATATTTTTTCCTTGCTGCTTGCAAAACCGGCAAAAGCACAACGCAAACAACGAGGCCTGAAACAAAAACATCAAACAATTCATTTGAATAAAATATCATGACATGCACTGAGCTGAATGGTAGAATTTTTCGTTTTCTATTGTAATGGAAATTTGTCGCTTTTTCAGAGCTGCGGCACATTTCAAAGCTTTTAGTCAAACCGAATGCATGCACCACAAATACGACGTTGCTCAAATGGGGCATGCGAAAAGCCCTGTAAGAGATGCCCTGCGGCGGCACAGATTTTTGCAGTTGAGCCAAGATGGATGTACCAACTCGCGCTTTGTTTGACTAAATAGACGTGATGAAAATGTGGGTGAGTAGGCATTTAGAATTTAAAAATTTAAGAAATTAAGGTATTTAGAACTTTAGGAAGTCAGACAGTTAGAACACTTCTTCAAAAACAATTCCAAAACGATAAGCAGGTATACAAGTCTCGACAAACATATGATTTATGCACAAAATCCAAATGTCAAAATTCGCTTTGAGGCAGAGCTGCCATTTATACAGATTTATCTGTTTTATACAAATTTTTAAGCGTAGATGCAGACCTGATACAGAATACAGATTTAATATAGATTTTCAATACACAACACAGATTTATACAGATTGCATTAACAACGTTATTAGCGGACCCTTCCTGAAGCCGTTTTCATTTCATCTTATTTTTCATTGAATACAGACAAATACAGATTTTTTATATTGAGGATACAGATATTCAACAAAATCATCTGGCAGCTCTGCTTTGAGGAGAAATTTTGGAGAAACCGCTATTACTACAGCCACTTTATGCATACACGGATAAATAAAACAACCTACAGAATAAGTTCTTTTAACGTACGTTTGAGTTGTGCGTCGCTTTCTCACTAACGTGTTGTCAAAACAAAACGAGAAATTCGACTCAGTCGAGGTTTTCCGTTCAGGAAGGTACTTTTGAGTTGTGTGGGATAGACTCAAAATTAGGTAAATTCAACTTAAATTTGAGTATAGAAAACCTATCAATGAGTTGTAATTTTTGCCGTGCTTAAATGGAAACTACCTTCAACACGGTTTAATTTTACCTTACTCCACGATACCCCGAGATTGAGTCAAAGGAACTCAATTTTAGGTAGTATTTCGATTGCGTGTACACAGCCTAGCGAAGTGTCAAAAATTGCAGCCGAACGGACTGTCAACAAAGTGCAACCAAACGAGCATGATGGTTTTGAGAGGGGAAAGTATAAAAGGGAGCCCATGCAAGCCTACGGGAGCTTCCGTGATGTCAGTTTACGTACATGGTTGCTAGTTTTACTGTTTTTGTCACCGCAAGTCTCTATATAAAGTAGAGGAACCCGGGGCTATTCGGACCTACTTAAGCAAATCGCTCTTTTAGGTGGATTGATGTGAAAAAAATTACCGGTCAAAGGTCCTAATTGTTAGTTTGAAACCTCAGCTACATTTTGGTACTATAAAAGGTTCATTTGCACCACTCAATGGCAGCGCTAGACGACGATTTGCAAACCTCTACATTTTTCCATACGTTTACAATGTAGGGATAATTCGGACCTCCCTACGGGGCAATTCAGACCGTCATTTTTCTTTATTTTTTTACAATGGAATTATATTTACCTATGAAATATTTATAAGAGACAGTCCTTAAGAAGCAAAAAAATTAAATTGCTTTACAAAACCTTAATCTGGTATGTCACAGCTGTCGATTGACGACTAGGGTTGCCGCCCTTCCGGGGTTGACCCGGAGACTCCGGTTTCAGGAGCGATCTCCGGGCCTCCGGATTTTTATCAATTTCTCCGGGTTTGGTAGGAAGAATTTACCCTTTTTTTTGAAATTATTTTTTTTTACAAAATATTTAAAAAGTCTTAGTTAACTACTACTCTGGTTCAAATTTATTTTGCCTTACTAACCCTTCAGCCCATCAACTTGAATCCCATTAAGTCGCTCAAAATAGTGTAAAAAAGTTATTTTGCTGCAATTTTACTAAATCATTTCACTGTTAGTGGTGCTTATCACCACCTGCACCAAGGTATGGCAGTTTTGTTCCAATCTAACTGGCTAGGTCAACATCAAACGAGTTTTTTTCTGGTCTTGTTGTTACACCTGCAGTGACCCTTAACTGATGACTAGGAAGGTGAGTTTTGCCCCTTTGTTGCGACCTCTGGTGATTATAGACACTCATAGTAATAGACCAGCGAAGGTACTTTTATCGAGCCAAACGAACTGTCAAAATCCGGAGCCAAACGAGCATGACGTCATTCAATGCAAACAAGCAGAACAAGTATTGCGATTTTATTTAAAAAAATATATTTTGTTATTCTTAGTAAGCTTCACTTTTCGTGTACGTATTAGTATTTCACAGTGTTATTTAGAAAGATATTTATTGTGTTTAATATAACTACACAAAAAGCATTTTAATTATGTTCTTTTTTATCAACTTTGTGTT
Organism: Topomyia yanbarensis; assembly: GCF_030247195.1. NCBI lineage: Eukaryota > Metazoa > Arthropoda > Insecta > Diptera > Culicidae > Topomyia > Topomyia yanbarensis. The sequence goes on along the minus strand of NC_080671.1, from coordinate 320,557,861 downwards.
TCTGAAGAAATTGGATTTTTTTCTATCTTTTCTCAATTTCTTGTTGCTCAGTATCAAACATATAACTTCTCTTTTGATTCATATATTGAACAACTTGAAAAATTATTTTGATAAAAAGAGATGATCGAATACAGTCGAGCACGTTCGAGCTTGCACATTTTTGGGTGATGCCAGTTTAACATGCTTGTTTTTTTAGTTGCCAGTTTTGCGGTTTTACATCCGCGAGTCTATTACTATGAGTGTTTATACTGGTGATGAATAACCGACACCAAATAGTTGTTCCCATGTGATGCCGTTGACCTGCCTCCTTTGCTCTCCTTTTTCTGTGAGTTGTGGAGAACAGCAATGCACGTTCCACTTATCTGCCACAGCGAGAGTAGCTGGTGCTTTTGTATTTTTGGTCTGGAAAGTAAAAACTACACCCAGATTAAACCGACAAAAACCGTTCTTAAACGTGAAAAATTTACAGGTTTATTTTACCGTAGTAATAAAAAGCGATTAAAGTACTCTAAAATACCGAGCAATCGCTTTGATTCCAATTTGTACCTAGCTCCACTCAAAATCTATCAACCATCCTCCCCCCTCACCGCTCAGTGCAAATCTCCGGGTCAAACCCTCTCCATAGGTGGCAACCCTATTGGTGACCCATGTATTTTCTTTGCTGTGGCGTGTGCAATGGGGTGCGCAGCCGCAAGCCGCTGAACGGTGGTTGACGGAATAGGGGGTCCGAATAGCCCCGTACGTTCATTTTGCACAAAAGTGGTAAGCGTCTCGAAAATAACTGTGTTTTCACCCAAACAAAAATCATTCCATAAAGTAGGAGCCTCAAGCTTTCCAAAAACCTTACCGTTTATTGTTTCACTTTTATTTGTTGATTTAATCATGATTTTTCCATTATAATGATTTTTGCTTTGAGAATGGCAAAAAACCGAAACGTTGTATTTTCTTTCTACAAAGAACAAAGAATCAAAATCAGCTCTCAAAATTAATGTTTCAGAAATGTACGATACTCAGAAAGTCTTACGATTTTCTGAGAAATCGAGCGGGTCCGAATTACCCCCACTGTCTTAATAGCCCCGGGTTCCCCTATATGTAATTATTACCTAAAAACAATACATTAACATATTTGACATTTAAAATGCGCACACTGAGATCTCGCATTTTTATATTACCGCCCTCCCCTCATGCCCAGAAGCAGTTTGTTTGCCTCTCAATTCGCCGTGTAAAAGATTTGTTTGCCTCCCAATTTGAACGTCAAAACGGCACAATACCAACCCAGCTGGATAAGTCTATAGCAGCCAACGAAAGAGAAAACTTTTCACTTTTGTTTAGTTTCAATGGCTGTGCTAGACGAATAACAGTGTGTTCAGAATTCGCCCCCCCCCTATGACAGTTGCCTTTTGCGCCCTAATCATATGTTTGTCGAGAAATGTAAATAACGCTCGCCACGCCACCCACCGCTTGCGTATGACACATACACATACTATTCAAACAGGGCTGCCAGGATAAATAATAAAATAAGCCTGTTTTAAAGTCGTACAGCATTTGTACTTAATAACTTTTCCCAGTGAATATAGATATACTGGCAATATTTTTTGAATATGTTCAGTAGACGAATAACTTTAGAAATATATAGTGCTCCATTAACTGGTTGACTAGCTGATTTTTTGAGAATTTATGTACAATGCCGGGTAACATACAAGCTTCCATATAAACATTGGAAATTTTGGAGGGTCCGTAGACACAACTGATCGCTACCGAATTTTGTCCAATTACTAAGAACCGTAAAAGGAATCAGTAGAGCTTAGCGAAGTAAGTCGTCTAACATTGAACCAGTCTACTGTACCTACATGTCCATGACCAAGCATATATTTCTGCCTCGGCTTATTTTCATCCGAGTTGTGGTCGGAAGGCGTTTGGGTGTTATCGTATTGCTGGAAATATCATTAGTATTATTTTCCCAGAAGTAAACGGTATCCAAAGCGCAGAATTTTGAACCAACAAGTACACCAACAAGTCGGTTCCGACAGCATGACGTAACAAGTTACTTTACGCTTGTCCGGACATGCCGTAGACTCAGGTGATTCGCATTTCTAATGCCAAAAGATCCTGACTCCTACGGTAGCAGACAAAAAGTTAAGTCGCCGGTAAGCTCTAAGCTTGCATATATGATCCTTCCACGCTTTTCTAAACTTTCTCCCTTCAACTCCTTGCTCTCCCTTGAGTACTATGGCTCCTAATATTGAAAAATATACTTCACCTTCCAGTTCCTTGCTAATTAAATGCCCTAACAACTATTGACAAATTGAATCAATAGGTCGTTAACAAAAAATAGTTAACAAAAAAATGGTAAAAATAGTAAGTTAGGGAACACGGGGCCATTCAGACCTACCTAAGCAAATCGCCCTTTTAGGTGGATAGATGTGAAAAAATTAATCGGTCAAAAGTCCTAATTGTTAGTTTGAAACCTAAGCTACATTTTGGTGCCACTCCATGTCAGCGCTAGGTGGTGATGTGCAAAACTCTACGTTTTTCCATCCTTTTACAATGTAGGGGTTTATCGGACCTCCCTACGGGGCAATTCAGGCCGTCAATTTTTTTTTAGTTTTTTTCAATGGAAAAATATAGTTCCATGAAATATTTATTAGAGAAACTTCTTAAGAAACAAAAAAAAAATAAATTCCGTTACAAAAACTTAATTTGGTTAGTCACAGCTGTCGATTGGCACATCATGTATTTTCTTTGCTATGTCGTGTGCAATCGTCTGCGAAGCCGTAAGCCGCTAAACGAAACGAAGAATAGGGGGTCCGAATAGCCCCGTACGCTCATTTCGCACAAAAGTGGTGAGCATCTTAAAAATATCTGTGTTTTCACCCAAACAAAAATCATTCCATAGAATAAGAGCCTCAAGCTTTCTAAAATACCTACCTTTCATTTTTTTTTAAATTTTATTTGTTGCTTTAATTACGGTGTTTGCATTACAGTGATTTTTGTTTTGAGGATGGCAAAAAAATGAAACACGTTGTATCGCCTTTCTAAAAAAAATCAAACAATTAGATTCGGCTGTCAAAATTAATGTTTTAGAATAGCGGTTCCAGTCAGTCAGAAAATCTTACGATTTTCTGAGAAATCGAGAGGGTCCGAATTACCCCCACTGTCTTTATAGCCCCGGGTTCCCCTACATTGGAACCATACTTTACGGACCAAACCGGAGGTTCGTAAATTGACTTAGGCGGGCCTCAAAACCCGCACCGTAAAATTCGTGCCCCAATCCAAGGTGTGACACGACTGTTGTCGAGGAATCAATGGTGGGGAAGACATCAACACTTCGAACCCCAGCCCTGCCTAAAAATAGGACTGGGATCCTAAGTGATGACAACTACCAAGCCACGCACGGAGCGTATGGTGTACCAGGGCGCACTTCACAGTATGTTTGCCCTTGCTCTGTCAAGCGTGGATCTGACAGGGTTGACTTTCTTTCCCTATTTTTTCGTGGGAACAAAACGGAAAACAAAAAGAAACAGTGTATACATGAGTTTGGAAGATATTGTGGCGATGGAGGTGGAAGAGGAAAAGGATTGTGCAGAAAGCAAACTTGGAAAGCTGCTGAATAGTGGCTCGTTGGAGAATGTTGTGTATTTCGTCCATTCTCAACTCTCCAACTAGAGACGAGGATCGAACAGTGAGCAAAGAGGACACAAACCAGTCCGGTGGAGCAACAGGTTGGTCGGAGGGATCCCAGAGTAAAACAAGAGGAACACGAGGAACTAGTCACTTAAGCACAGCGGCGAAGAAACGCTATGGGTGGCTGTCGAGAAACGGCCACAAACCCGCTGAAGCGATTGACAGACACGGAGTCGCTGAACAATAGTGGGTGCAAGTAGGAACCCCAACCGAAAAAGATAAAGGGGTAGAATTCTAAACAGACACCAAGAGCAGTGTTCAACCTTCAACGTAATGGCCAAATCGTACTCGATGGCCATCATTCCGGTTGGGTACCCTGCGAATACTCTCAGTCATGAACAGCTGAATGCTACTCGATGCACGCTGATCGATAGCGTCATGGAGCAGAGCTCAAGCAATACGAGAACCAAGCTTAGGAAGTGCAACTACAAATAAGGGTATCTCGAAATCACCTGTG